>NC_138873.1:105424792-106709943 GCF_965194805.1 Balaenoptera borealis
GTTGTATTTTATATGTGAAATTTAAGATAATAAATCCTAAGAGTTTTCATCAAAGGAAAAAATTTCTATTTCTTTAATTTTGTATTCACATAAGATGATGGATGTTCATTAAAATTATTGTGTTAATGATTTCTTGTTTTATGCAAGTCAAATAATTATGCTGTACACCTCAAATTTATACAGTGCTTTATGCCAACTATATCTCAAAAAAACTGGAAGGAAAATTTATTACACTATAAAAATTATACATTTCAATTTTACATATTTTACATGTATCAATACTTTTTAAAAAAATAAATTTATTTATTTATTTTTGGTTGTGTTGGGTCTTCGTTTCTGTGCGAGGGCTTTCTCTAGTTGCGGCGAGCGGGGGTCACTCTTCATCGTGGTGCATGGGTCTCTCACTATCATGGCCTCTCTTGTTGTGGAGCACAGGCTCCAGACGCACAGGCTCAGTAGTTGTGGCTCATGGGCCTAGTTGCTCCGCGGCATGTGGGATCTTCCCAGACCAGGGTTTGAACCCGTGTCCCCTGCATTGGAAGGCAGATTCTCAACCACTGCACCACCAGGGAAGCCCCTATCAATACTTTTATCACATTGCTTTCTAAATCTCCTTTTTATTTTTTCTTTTCTCAGTAACTAAAATATAGATAATATTAGAGAACATTGTTGTAATTAACAACAAACTATATTACATTGTACAATGTTTTATTATTACAGTGTTCTGAGATTTTAGCAAAGTATAATGGACATGTAATATCATGATACATTCTCTGCTTATAGGAACAGTGATTATGCAAAGCACTCTGGTCTTCAGTAATGCTCAAAGAATGGCACTGGGGAAGTGGGCTGAGTACCTATTATGCGACAGGCACTGTTGTGAGACTTGGAGGAACATAGTTGACTGGTGCACAGTCTCTTAGGCTACAGTCATTGTAAAATCCAAAGTTCAGTTTACATTTTGAAGGAGGAACTCCAAAAGATAGTGTTGATCTCCTTAAAATAACACTGAGAAGTATAAAGAGCACTAGGCTGTGAATAAAAATCATGCGTTCAAGTCACAAGTCTCTTCACTGCCTTGATTAACATTGGGGAGGTACTTTACATTCTCAAATTCTCCTCTGAAGTATGAAGTTTTTGAGACTGAATCCGTGAACTCTAACACCTCGTAATATTCCAATATGTTAGGAGCCGGTAGTGTCCTATAGAATTCTAGAGTGTTAACGACTTTTAATCTTTAATTGATGAAGAGATGACTAAAATAATTTTTTTCTGTGAGTTCTTTATATATTAAGGAGGTTAGCATTTGGAGATATGAGTTAATGATTTTTTTTCCCAGTTTGTTATTGGTCTTCAGATTTTCTCTTATTTTCTTAAGGCTGGCTTAATTTTTATAAATAAGTTTATTTATGATTCCATATATTTATAAATTTATTCATACATATTTAATAGATTTTTACATTTTATATTTTATATAAACAAGGGAATTTACTAATTTTACTTTTATGGCTTCTGGGTTTTACATCATAGTTAGAAAAGGTCGTTATTTCTTCTTTCTTCTAGTATGTTATGGTTTAATTTTCTTTACAATTAATATGCAATCCATTTGGAATTGTTCTTGATATTAAGTGTGAGATATATATCTAAATGGCTACAGAGACATCCAGTTTGAAGATTTCATTTTTTCCTGGCAATTTGTTATGCTATTCTTATTATAGTGCATACAGTCATATTTATTGGGATCAATTTCTGGGTGTATTCTTACGTATCAATTGTCTATTCAATTTCCAGTACCGCATGTTTTAATTAATAAAATTTTGTAATGTATTTTATTATCTGGTAGATTTAGATTCTTCCATCTCCTTTTGCTTTCCCTTTCCAGCATTTTCTTGGCTATTTCTGTTTGCTTATTATTCCACACACATTTTAGAATAAGCTTGATAGTATTTCAATTGTCCCTCAAAAAATAAAGCACAGTTGGATTTTTTGTAGGAGATCTAGACCAATGACAAAGACCTCAGTTATTTTCTATTAGCATATAGAAAACCTTTGTACAAATTTGCTGCTAGTGGGCAATTTTCTACATTGATTTTACAAGTCAAATAAGCCATCATTGTTTTCTAAATTGTTTAATATTTCAAATAAATAAAATTATGTTTAATTAAATTAATTTGTGATGGCATGATGTCTTTTAAAGGGCTATGAATACTTATAATGCTACAATAATGAGGGCTTAATCTATCGACTACAATTTCAATATATTATTTAAGATCTTAAAATAATGTTAAATTATGTTAAAAAAAAAAACTTTTGATACCTGGACAATTTTAAAGTATAAAAAATATACAAACTTTGGTCATTACATTTAGTTTTAATTTACAGTATTTTTATCATTATCAATTGTGTTAAGATTAATAGCATGTGCAAAACCTTTGGGTAATTTTATAGTATTTTTTTTTTTTCTGCTACCTTAAAATTTGTAAAAGTGATTGAAATTACTCAAGGTATAATATATGAGATATATGAATATACATGAAATGATGGATATGATTAGTTTCTTAAGGAAATCAGTAATCAGTTTATTAAGATAGGAATTTCTACATATAATTTACAGTTTTGTTAAATATACTTATAAAGTTAATTCTATTTAAAGGTAAAATAAAAAGTTTCATTTCCATCTATTTTTATAAGTATATATTTATGTATCCTTAACAACATACTCATAAATTTTTCTAAGAATATGAAGCTTATGAATAATAAAGTACATATCAAAGAGATAACAAAATGTTACACTTTAAAAAAATAGACTGTCAATTGATTTATTCATAAAGATCAAACTTTATAATTTATTTACAAAATATTACATCAAAAATACAAAGAGGGCTTCTCTGGTGGCGCAGTGGTTGAGAATCTGCCTGCCAATGCGGGGGACACGGGTCCGAGCCCTGGTCTGGGAAGATTCCACATGCCGTGGAGCAACTGGGTCCGTGCGTCACAATTACTGAGCCTGCGCGTTTGGAGCCTGTGCTCCGCAACAAGAGAGGCCGCAATAGTGAGAGGCCCGCGCACCGTGATGAAGAGTGGCCCCCGCTTGCTACAACTAGAGAAAGCCCTCACACAAAAACGAAGACCCAACACAGCCATAAATAAATAAATAAAAATAAATTAAAAAAAAAAAATAGAAAGAAAATTTAAATATAAAAATATTTTTAAAAATTGGAAACTGAATTATTTCCATGGAATAAGCAAATTATTTCCTGCCCAGATAAAAATGTTTCATTTTTTTTTAAAGTTATATTTCTACTAATAGTTGTTCTTGATTTCTGTAGTTTTCTATTAACTGTTTTTTTTTTTTACTTTGAAAAATAATTACTTTTATTTATATTTATCTTGTCTATGAATTCCTCTTGATTTTGCTTTACTGAAATTCAGACCCCAATCTTGGAATAAAAATAGGAAATTTGTGGAAAAACCAGTAAAATCTGAATAAATTTTTTGTTTACTTTTACATGTTGCACTATGGTTAATTTCCTGATTTTAGCGATTAGTCTATTGTTATGTAAAATGCTAAAGGGGAACCTGGGTGAATATTATACAGGAACACTGTGCTCTATTTTTTTTACTCTACTGTAAGTCTAAAATTAGCTCCAACTAAAAAGCTAAAATTAATGTTTCCAGTTCTAATCATAAAATTAAGATGTCTTTTTTGCTAAGACTGCCTTTGTGCTTCATGGAATGGCTACCAATCAACACAATAATTGCTGCTTCATTATTTAGAAGGACAATAAAATAATTATGCTTTGTGGTATTCACCAAATTATAATTAATTCATAACTATTGTGAATATTCTTTGTTTATCAAAATAAAATAAAAATTATAAAAATGACATATTGGAAGTTCAGTCTTTGTAGTTTCAGTATACATATATAATACATATATGCATATAGATACAATTCCCTATTTCTAAATTAAAAATATGTACTTATATTAAGGTAACAAATAATTGTCTGCAAGTACAATAACTGTTTACATATTGTCTTTGTTTCTGTGTTTTAATACACTTGTCAATTAATAAGAGAAAATTGTGGTATGCTTTACAATATAAATCAGATATAACTGAAAAACACTAATATCCTCTCTAGGTATCATTAACTCAATCCTTACACATTGACTGTGTTAAGCTTCATGAAGGTATTCCACTCACTTGCATACTAATAATTTTGGATTAAATAATTTATTGTCCAGGACTGTTAATTTTTATCTCCATAGAAGAGATTAATTGACATCAAATTTAAACCTACTTTACCCAAATTTGCTAAGGATATTTCTAGCTCAGGTCTTATGTGCCAAACTCATAACCCTGACCAAACTGTAAAAGTGGGACATGGGTAAGAACTAAAGCCTTAAAATCTATGTAAACATTTGCAGGTGGATTGTTTTACAGTTACCTCTTCGAATGGATATGAATGTTCTTGCCATTGTCTGTCTATATTCTGGATGGCTAGAAGATTTTCCCTGGCAAATAGCAACTGTATAATCAGTAGAAAAAGAAACAACTAAACATGGTAAACAAAATTTAAAAAAAAAATATTCTAGACTTTGTGTCTCCAATTTTTATTATACCATGAAATAATTTCAATCTAAAATCAAGCAGGAAGGTACAAAATGGAAAATCTCATGCATGTGCCCTCAGGAAAATAAAACTTAAGGATCGAGAGACTGATTTCCCATAAATGTCTGATTTACAGAAAACTGATAACGTTGGACCTTCTTAAATGATGCAGAGTTGGCCAGAGGTTGCCTCATATCAACTTGGAAATTTTGGTTATGGTTTCTAGAGGTGTGAGTAAGAATTTATCTAGGTCAGATTGATCTTGCAAAGTGATCTGAATTCAGATTTGTTTGTATGACTGCCTAGTTTTCTCTGCTCGAGGAATTTTCAAAGCAGGTCCCTGTTTTGTTTTAACAGACTCTAACTGAAATTTCCCTTCTTTACATCCTCTGCCCATATATACAGCCTACCTCAAAACCTTAGTGGACTTGTTTGCAGTCGGCTACAGTTTGCATGTCCCAGCTTTCAATTCCTCTGCAATTCTCAAATAAACTGATCTCTTAGAGCTTGCTTCAGTTTACTTCTTTATTTAGGTCTACAGTACCAACTAACTTATCATGTAAGAGAGTTGCCTATTGATAGAAACTATGATCGATAAGCTTTGTAAGATACCACTCACCATGCAAAAATGAATTACTTTTATCACTCTAGGTCATTAATAAAAATTGAAAGAACAAATGAGTCCATAAAATCAAATTGCAAGTTTATTTAAAGAGTTATTACAAAGTATTAAGGCAACATACACGATTTTTCTTTTGCAGATGTGGGCACCTTGTTCCATATTTATGTACAGAAACTCCTGCATGTTATCAGCTCATAGCACTGACTTGTGAGATGACTCTAATGAGAGACTGCTGTTGAACTGTATTGGAATAAACCATATCAGGAACTCTCAAGTATTAAGTGTTTGAATTATAAAAAACATAGATCCCTGCATCCACACATGATCCAATGATGTAATGTCTTCACTTCTTACAAATTTACTACTGAAGATCTCTCAAGAACAGATGGCATCAGGAAGAAGGCACATTCCCAAGAACTTCAAATTAAGAAGCAGTTTCCCATATGCAGCCAGCTTCCATCTAGGATTCCCAGACAGAGATGTTTCAATATTAAGAGCCAGTATATGTCACATGATTTCTTTGTCTCTATCTCCTCCCTTCTATAGGTATCTTTAAATTTTTCTCTAGTTTAGATTTATAGACTATTAATTTTCAAGGATAAGATAGAAACTTTCAGTTTTTTTTTTTTTTTTTTTCTTAACCTTTAATTCTGGTAATCTGGTTTTCAAGGTTTAATCCTTGATGTTTTGTCAACATCTGACAGGATGAAGACTGAGATGAAAAATATAATTAAGCTTGGAAAAACTGGCCACTGTGTCAATCTCTAGGTCATTGGGCTTAGGAAATTCATATGAAAGATGGACTTGGTTTTCTTTGTTAGGAACACATTATGTAGGTGGGTGACTGAGAGAAGCATTTTAGAGCATTTTAGCAAATCACCTTTCTGCTATCTTTGGCATCTTAGTCCTATATTGTATTCTGTTAGAAGCTTCTATAAACCCACTAACTCAATAAATGATTGAAGTCAACACACACACACACACATACACACAAAATCACACAAGAAAATAATGGTCCCACTCGCAACTCAACTGTCTCCTAAGTTATGGACCCCATTATTTTTTCAGACTGAGAACTATCACACAGCAGTGTAAGTCTGGACTCCGACCTTTGCTTAAGCTTGTTGTCCCTGAAGCCACTGCAGGTTGAAAAGAAGGACTGGGAAAGACGTTGAAGGAAAAACAATTCCCCACTGAGCCTTGGAAAATCTTAGCTCTGTCTTAGTCAGTTTGGTCGGTTATCACGAAAGTAGCATTGACTTGGTGGCTTAAATAACAGGGATTTATTTTTCACAGTTCTGGAGACTGGAAAGTCCAAGATCCAGGTGCTGTCAGATGTGGTGTCTGATAAGAGCTAATGTCCTGATCCACATATGGCCTCCTTGTTTCCTCACAGGGAAGAGGGCAGAGGGAGAAATCCAGCTCCCTGGGGTCTTGAGGATAAGAGCACTAATCCCATTAGGAAGGCTCACCTCATGACCTAATCACCTCCCAAAGGTCCACCTCCGAATACCATCTTACTGATTAGCTTTCAACGTATGAATTTGGAGAGAGGTACAAATATTCAGTATTTAGCGGCTCCCAGCTATTCATCCATAACACTGTGTTAACCTCATACTGTCTGAGCAATGTCTACTAAACTGAGACCCTCGTCTTGATGTCTCTATATTCCGTCTCACACCAGATACAACCTCATCTTCCCTCTATCTTCTGAGAAATTCAACAACAAACAATTTTCAGAACAAGGTGTATTCTGATTGAGTTTGCCCTATCTGTGCAACAAAACTTTTACATTCTTTGCTCCCTACAAAATAGTGATTTCAGAGTTGTTGTCAGGTTGCAATGATTTAATAAAGATTTGACTAAAGACTTTGGTATTGTTATTTATTTCCATCCATGTGCATAATAACACATAAACTAAAATTTCATGAAAAAACTTTTAGTTCTTTACATTTCTTATCTTTCTAATTAATGGGGCTACAGATTAATGTTAATGATTTTTTAAAATATATGCAGGGATCACATAGTTTATTAAATTATCATTCAGAAACAATATTTGTTAGCCTACAAAGCATAGCCATTGTGTTGTAAATTTTAAAATAAAGTAAAATTTATTCAAAAATCATGTTGTGATGATTTAATTGTCAGAAATAGTCTTAATAAAATCACATATGCTAATTAAGTGCTAATATACAGACTCTAATAAATCAGATATGCTAAACTGATATGTCAGTAGTTTTCACTCAATGTTGTTTTACAATATATATTAAAAATGTGCTTATAACAGAGTTATAGTTTTAGGAGATGAATAGTAAGTTAAAAAAAAGAAAAGTTGACGAGCACCTAGAGTTTATCTTAATATTACAGAATTCTCTGCCAAAAGGTGTTTTTAAAGAGCAAAGTCTGAGCTATTTAAGTAGCAAAAGCTACCTCTACTAATTTCACAATGGGCTTTTTACTGAAAGAATAAAGCCATCTCATTGGTGGTTACTATAGTTACTATTTTTACTTTCCTTTCAACAAAAAATCATTTTCAGTTTCAAATTCTCATTGTGTAGCAAAGAATATCTAATAAGGGCATATCTAAAATGTCATACTTGTATGTTATATATGAAAGCAGTGATGTCACTTTCAGATGGCAATAGTCAATTTTTCCACTGAGAAAGCATAAATATTCTAAAGTTATATGTAATAAAACTGTTGCAAAAAACACCAAAAACAAAAACCAAAAACTATCTTTTTTTAGTATTCTGAGTAGGAATAAGAATAATTTATCTAAAATTTCTTATTCACTTTGATGGTAAAATCACTGTTTTTAAAGTACAAATCATCAAATAAAAGAACAAGAAGAAAAACACTTTTAGTTAATGTTTCAATAACCGGTTCTCACTTTTTCAGCTCTGGTCAAATATATTCTGACACTGAAATAAACACAAAAACGAGTCCATACATAGTCTTTGGATTGTGCAATGAATGTTGAAGAAAATTACATTGTTTGATCATGCTTTTCTTCATTTTTGTTGACTTTTTTTTAATTTCCAAGATTCTTTAATGTTTACAGCTGAAGAATTTGTTACATCTCTGTGTAATGCAGAAGGAAGAAAAGAAAATACAAAACAGGGCACAAAACTTGAAAGTGTTAGGTCATGGCTTGCTTCCATGTCTTGTCCCCAGAATTTTATTTGACATATCCCAAACCACGTATTACTGTTAAGTAAACACTGGAATTCCCATATCAGTCTCTAGTGTATGTATAGAGTAGATGAATTAACTGTAACAGATGTAAAACATAAAGTGTGATTAATATATGATTGCTGCTTTCAAGAAGTCATACATTTCAGAATAAATTAAAATAGCTATTTATTTCATACAGTAAAAGACATCTAAAACCATTTGGTAACTTGTTTTTAACAAAAGGAATAATAACCATAAAATCCTAGATAAGAATGATCAAAATTTCTCTAATAGTTTCTGTCTCACACTTACCAATGGAATTTTAAAGGTAAATATTGAGATAGTAACATAATAAAATATACCTTTTATGTATTTATTATTTAAAAGGTGTATTTTATGATAATCTTTATTGTTATCATCTATTTATATTTTTTCAATGCATCTGGGATACCATAATATTTAAAGAAAGGCCAAATATATAAGGAAAATAAAACTGCTTAAGGGAAAAAAAGCTGTGAGTAAAAAGAAAAAAAAAGAGAATGTGTTATATATGGTGATAAACTACAGATTGAGAAAGATAGAGTTAATTACATGGAATCACTGATAATTGCAATTTAGAGCATAACCTGATGTTCTACCTATTTTCATATCTGCCCTTTCTTTTCAATATGCCTTCCTCATAGCCTTCCTAATTTTGTACTAGATCAATAAAGATGACTACCTAGGGGCAAAATCAAGGTTTGGGGATCCACGGATTGAGTTGGGTAGAAAGAAAAGGACTGTGGATCCTACAATGTTCCTAAATTCTATTTCAGGTACTTAAAAAGTTCTTTTTAAAATTTTGTAAAAAAGGTTACAGTCATTTATGGAAACAAAATTATCCACATCTAATAATAACTCGCATATAATTAAATAAGTCATTAGTGATACATCATTTTAGTTGCAAAATGTAGTCCTCAAAATTTAATAATAATTTTGATATTATTTGTTCCATATATAAAGGTTGAATTTTATTGTAATAATACTATGGCAAAATGACAAGAGAACTAATAATTTATGGTGTATCAATGAGTACTGGAGTTTAGTTTGCACTTCTATAGCTCTTTATTTTAGCAAATGCTTCTATAGCTCTTAACAAAACTCTAAGCACCTAATGTGTTTACTTAAATCTCTTAATTAGTACCAATTTATTTTTTTTTAATTTTTATTTTACACTGGAGTACAGTTGATTAACAATGTGGTGTTAGTTTCAGGTGTACAGTAAAGTGATTCAATTATACATATACATGTATATATTTTTATTTTTTTTAACGTTTTTATTGGAGTATAATTGCTTTACTATGATGTGTTAGTTTCTGCTTTATAACAAAGTGAATCAGTTACACATATACATGTATCCCCATATCTCTTCCCTCTTGCATCTCCCTCCCTCCCACTCTCTCTATGCCACCCTTCTAGCTGGTCAAAAAGCACTGAGCTGATCTCCCTGTGCTATGCGACTGCTTCCCACTAGCTATCTATTTTACATTTGGCAGTGTTTATATGTCCATATATACACTACCACTCTCTCACTTTGTCCCAGCTTACCCTTCCCCCTCCTCGTGTCCTCAAGTCCATTCTCTAATGGGTCTGCGCCTTTACTCCCATCTTGCCCCTGGGTTCTTAATTAACTTTTTTTTTTTTTTTTTTTTTAGATTTCATATATATGTGTTAGCATACAGTATTTGTTTTTCTCTTTCTGACTTACTTCACTCTGTATGACAGACTCTAGGTCCATCCACCTCGCTACAAATGACTCAATTTCGTTTATTTTTATGGCTGAGTAATATTCCACTGTATATATGTGCCACATCTTCTTTATCCATTCATCTGTCAATGGAAACTTAGGTTGCTTCCATATCCTGGCTATTGTAAATAGAGCTTTAATGAACATTGCGGTACATGACTCTTTTTGAATTACTGTTTTCTCAGGGTATATGCCCAGTAGTGGGATTGCTGGGTTGTATGGTAGTTCTATTTTTAGTTTTTTAAGGAACCTCCATACTGTTCTCCATAGTGGCTGTATAAATTTACATACCTACCAACAGTGTATGAGGGTTCCCTTTTCTCCACAACCTCTCCAGCATTTATTATTTGTAGATTTTTTGATGATGGCTATTCTGACTGCAGTGAGATAATATCACATTGTAGTTTTGATTTACATTTCTCTAATGATTAGTGATGTTGAGCATTCTTTCTTGTGTTTGTTGGCATTCTGTATATCTTCTTTGTAGAAATGTCTATTTAGGTCTTCTGCTCATTTTTGGATTGGGTTGTTTGTTGTTTTGATATTGAGCTGCATGAGCTGCTTGTAAATTTTGGAGATTAATCCTTTGTCAGTTGCTTCATTTGCAAATATTTTCTCCCATTCTGAGGGTTGTCTTTTGGTCTTGTTTATGGTTTCCTTTGCTGTGCAAAAGCTTTTAAGTTTCATTAGGTCCCATTTGTTTATTTTTGTTTTTATTTCCATTTCTCTAGGAGCTGGGTCAAAAAGGATCTTGCTGTGATTTGTGTCATAGAGTGTTCTGCCTATGATTCCCTCTAAGAGTTTGATAGTGTCTGGCCTTACATTTAGGTCTTTAATCCATCTTGAGTTTATTTTTGTGTATGGTGTTAGGGAGTGTTCTAATTTCATACTTTTACATGTACCTGTCCAGTTTTCCCAGCACCACTTATTGAAGAGGCTGTCTTTTCTCCACTGTATATGCTTGCCTCCTTTATCAAAGATAAGATGACCATATGTGCGTGGGTTTATCTCTGGGCTTTCTATCCTGTTCCATTGATCTATATGTCTGTTTTTGTGCTGTCTTGATTACTGTAGCTTTGTAGTATAGTCTGAAGTCAGAGAATCTGATTCCTGCAGATCCGTTTTTCTTTCTCAAGATTACTTTAGCTATTCGGGGTCATTTGTGTTTTCATACAAATAGCAAAATTTTTTGTTCTAGTTCTGTGAAAAATGCCAGTGGTAGTTTGATAGGGATTGCATTGAATCTGTAGATTGCTTTGGATGGTATAGTCATTTTCACAATATTGATTCTTCTAATCCAAGAACATGGTATACCTCTCCATCTATTTGTAGCATCTTTAATTTCTTTCATCAGTGTCTTATAATTTTCTGCATACAGGTCTTTTATCTCCTCAGGTATGTTTTTTCCTAGGTATTTTATTCTTTTTATTGCAATGGTAAATGGGAGTGTTTTCTTAATTTCAGTTTCAGATTTTTCATCATTAGTGTATAAGAATGCAAGAGGTTTCTGTGCATTAATTTTGTATCCTGCTACTTTACCAAATTCATTGATTAGCTCTAGTAGTTTTCTGGTAGCATCTTTCGGATTCTCTGTGTATACTATCATGTCATCTGCAAACAGTGACAGCATTACTTCTTCTTTTCTGATTTGGATTATTTTTATTTCTTTTTCTTCTCTGATTGCTGTGGCTAAAACTTCCAAAACTATGTTCAATACTAGTGGTGAGAGTGGGCAACCTTGTCTTGTTCCTGATAATAGTGGAAATGGTTTCAGTTTTTCACCATTGAGGATGGTGTTGGCTGTGGGTTTTTCATATATGGCCTTTATTATGTTGAGGCAAGTTCCCTCTATGCCTACTTTCTGGGGGTGTTTTATTCTAAATGGGTGTTGAAATTTGTCAAAATTTTCTCTGCATCTATAAAGATGATCATATGGTTTTTCTCCTTCAATTTGTTAGTATGGTATATCACATTGATGGATTTGCATATATTGAAGAATCCTTTCATTCCTGCGATAAACCGCACTTAATCATGGTGTATGATCCTTTTAATGTGTTGTTGGATTCTGTTTGCTAGTAGTTGTTGAGGATTTTTCATCTATATGCATCAGTGATATTGGTCTCTGGTTTTCTTTTTTGTGACATCTTTGTCTGGTTTGGGTATCATGGTGATGGTGGCCTAGTAGAATGAGTTTGGGAGTGTTCCTCCCTCTGCTATATTTTGGAAGAATTTGAGAAAGGTAGGTGTTAACTCTTCTCTAAATGTTTGATAGAACTCGCCTGTGAAGCCATCTGGTCCTGGGCCTTTGTTTGTAGAAGATTTTAATCACAGTTTCAATTTCAGCGCTTGTGATTGGTCTGTTCATATTGTCTATTTCTTCCTGGTTCAGTCTCTGAAGGTTGTGCATTTCTAAGAATTTGTCCATTTCTTCCAGGTTGTCCATTTTATTGGCATATATTTGCTTGTAGTAATCTTTCATGATCCTTTGTATTTCTTCAGTGTCAGTTGTTACTTCTCCTTTTTCATTTCTAATTCTATTGATTTGAGTCTTCTCCCTTTTTTTCTTAATGAATCTGGCTAAAGGTTTATCAAGTTTTTTTATCTTCTCAAAGAACCAGCTTTTAGTTTTATTGAACTTTGCTATCATTTCCTTCATTTCTTTTTACTTTATTTCTCATCTGATCTTTATGATTTCTTTCCTTCTGTTAACTTTGGGGCTTCTTTTTTTTTTTCTTCTTTCTCTAATTGCTTTAGGTGTAAGGTTAGGTTGTTTATTTGAGATGTTTCTTGTTCCTTAAGGTAGCACTGTATTGCTATAAACTTCCCACTTAGAACTGCTTTTGCTGCATCCCATAGGTTTTGGGTCATGGTGTCTTCATTGTCATTTGTTTCTAGGTATTTTTTGGTTTCCTCTTTGACTTCCTCAGTGATCTTTTGGTTATTAAGTAGTGTATTGTTTAGCCTCCATATGTTTGTATTTTTTACAGATTTTTTCCTGTAATTGATATCTAGTTTCATAGTGTTGTGGTCAGAAAAGATACTTGATATGATTTCAATTTTCTTAAATTTACCAAGGCTTGACTTGTGACCCATGATATGATCTATCCTGGAGAATGTTCCATGAGCACTTGAGAAAAACCTTTATTCTGTTGTTTTGGATGGAATGTCGTATAAATATCAATTAAGTCCATCTTGTTTAATGTATCATTTAAAGCTTGTGTTTCCTTATTTATTTTCATTTTGGATGATCTGTCCATTGGTGAAAGTGAGGTGTTAATGTCCCCTACTATGATTGTGTACTGTCAATTACCTCTTTTATGGCTGTTAGTATTTGCCTTATGTATTGAGGTGCTCCTATGTTGGGTGCATAAATATGTAGAATGTTATATCTTCTTCTTGGATTGATCCCTTGATCATTATGTAGTGTCCTTCTTTGTCTCTTGTAATAGTCTTTGTTTTAAAGTCTATTTTGTCTGATATGAGAATTGATACTCCAGCTTTTTTTTGAATTTCATTTGCATGGAATATCTTTTTCCATCCCCTCACTTTCAGTCTGTATGTGTCCCTAGGTCTGAAGTGGGTCTCTTGTAGACAGCATATATATGGGTCTTGTTTTTGTAACCATTCAGCCAGTCTATGTCTTTTGGTTGGAACATTGAAACCATTTACATTTAAGGTAATTATCGATATGTATGTTCCTATTACCATTTTCTTAATTGTTTTTGGTTTGTTATTGTAGGTCTTTTCCTTCTCTTGTGTTTCCTGCCTAGAGAACTTCCCTTAGCATTTGTTGTAAAGCTGGTTTGTTTGTGCTGAATTCTCTTAGCTTTTGCTTGTCTGTAAAGGTTTTAATTTCTCTGTCAAATCTGAATGAGATCCTTGCTGGATAGAGTAATCTTTGTTGTAGGTTTTTCCCTTTCATCACTTTAAATATGTCCTGCAACTCTCTTCTGGCTTGCAGAGTTTCTGCTGAAAGATCATCTGTTAGCCTTATGGGCACTCCATTGTACATTATTTGTTGTTTTTCCCATGCTTCTTTTAATATTTTTTTTGTATTTAAGTTTTGATAGTTTGATTAATATGTGTCTTGACATGTTTCTCCTTGGATTTATCCTGTATGGGACTCTCTGTGCTTCCTGGACATGATTAACTATTTCCTTACCCATATTAGGGAAGTTTTCAAATATAATCTGTTCAGATATTTTCTCAGTCCCTTTCTTTTTCTCTTCTTTTTCAGGGACCCCTAAAATTTGAATGTTGGTGTGTTTAATATTGTCCCAGAGGTCTCTGAGACTGTCCTCAATTCTTTTCATTCTTTTTTCTTTATTCTGCTCTGTAGTAGTTATTTTCACTATTTTATCTTCCAGGTCAGTTATCCGTTCTTCTGCCTCAGTTATTCTGCTATTGATCCCTTCTAGAGAATTTTTATTTTCATTTATTGTGTTGTTCATGATTGTTTCTTTGCTCTTTAGTTCTTCTAGGTCCTTGTTAAACGTTTCTTGTACTTTCTCCATTCTCTTTCCAAAATTTTGGATCATCTTTACTCTCATTATTCTGAATTCTTTTTCAGGTAGACTGCCTTTTTGCTCTTCACTTGTTAGGTCTGGTGGGTTTTTATCTTGCTCCTTCATCTGCTCTGTGTTTCTTTGTCTTCTCATTTTGCTTAACTTACTGTGTTTGGGGTCTTCTTTCTGCAGGATGCAGGTTCGTAGTTCCCGTTGTTTTTGGTGTCTGCCCCCAGTGGCTAAGGTTGGTTCAGTGTGTTGTGTAGGCTTCCTGGTAGAGGGGACTAGTGCCTGTGTTCTGGTGGATGAGGCTGGATCTTGGTTTTCTGATGGGCACGTCCACATCTGGTGGTGTGGTTTGGGGTGTCTGTGACCTTATTATGATTTTAGGCAACCTCTCTGCTAATGGATTGGTTTGTGTTCCTGTCTTGCTAGTTGTTTGGTGTATGGTGTCCAGCACTGTATCTTGCTGGTCATTGAGTGGAGCTGGGTCTTGGCATTGAGATGGAGATCTCTGGGTGATTTTCACCATTTGATATTACGTGGAGCTGGGAGGTCTCTGGTGGACCAATGTCCTGAACTTGGCTCTCCCACCTCAGAGGCACAGGTCTGACACCTGGCTGGAGCAACAAAGCCTGTCATCCTCATGGCTCTATGACAGGTGGTAATTTTTCAACTTGGTCATGGTTGGGCTCTCACAGAAACTGGGAAATATGGGTGCTACCTTCTTTGATGATTATATTTCAGAGGTTTGGTTACTAGGTCCTCTGTCCAGTGAGATGTGTGTCAAGGGCATCAGGTGGGACTTTGGGTATCCAGTATTTTTCACGTAGCTGAGGGAAAGGTCAATGTGGTCTTAATAAATGATTAGCTGTGTTTCTGCAGTTGTGCACCAATGAACTCAAATTATGAGCTTCCAATCTCTCATGGTTTCTTCATGAAAAGAGCTGCTGCATACTTTACACAACTTTTTTACTTGTGAGCCCTATCTATTCTTTTTAAAATTCTTTTCCCATTTAGCTTATTACAGAGTATTAAGCAGCGTCCCCTATGCTATACAGTAGGTCTTTGTTGGTTTTCTAGTTTAAGTATAGCAGTGTAGTACCAATTTAAAGGAAAGAAAGCCAGGGGGAATGAAGTTAGGTAACTTACACAATGAAACATATCTATTAAAATAGGACTTAGAGTGACTCCTAGACCACCTAGCCAGTCTGTGCTCTTAGCACATTTAATATGATGTCATATTAAAATACATACAAAGGGAAAAATGAAAAGGGAGAAAATTGGGATGGGAAAAAAGAGACAGCAGGATACATATGATAACAGTTGAGAGCTAGATGATAGATGATAGATAGATGATAGATATAGATGGTAGATAATAGATGATAGATAAATAGATGATTATAGGTAATTAGATAGTATAGATAGAGAATAGATGATAGACAGATAGATAGACTGGTGATAGATGCTAATTGATAGATATACATAGAAGATAGAACCAATGGACAAATGGCAGGGAGAGTTACAAACTAATTTGCTCTCTGATTACTCTCTTCATCTCTCACTAACAGGCACAATAAATGTACACAAAAAAGGCACTGATTGTTCCCTCCTGTCCTCAGAATACTTCCTGCCTGTCTGTTTAGAACCTCACACTTGAGGAAACATATCGAGTCCAGCACCAGTGAGGGCCCAGCCTCTCAGCCACACATATCACAGGCAGTAAATCAAATGCACTCATTGTTGATACAAGTAATTTTAACATCTTTATTTTCCCTCTGATGGATGAGCAGAGGCCACTGGCCTTTTCTGAATGAATACAACTGCATAAAAGAGCCATGGCTTTGGCTTATTTTACTACAGAAAGCCTATTTTGCCATGGGTCACTGTGGGTTTTATTTCAAGGAGATTAATCCTTCTGAAGAAGAAAGATAAATTTGTGGCATATTACTTCTGCGTTGCTTGCACAGATGTGCAAAATTAACTGATAATGATGCTTACAGATGCTATTGAGGACATGGGATATTCAAACCAGTGCTGCATTCATCACCCAGGGGATAACAAGGGGGTGTTCAAGGGTCCTGTACACATTCCTTTCTCTATTTCTGTGCATCATGAGCTACGCACTGAGACTTGACATATTCTTTAACCAGAAAAGAGAAGCAGACCAGTGTTAACACAGCTATTGCATAATCTCACACATGCTTATGGATTTCTACATGTTAATTGCTCTCAGTTGTTTCAGATGAAAGATGGGGTTACAACACTAAATGAGCAGTTGCTCTAAGCCAATTCCATACACCAAATTGGAAGATAGAATTTTTTTTCTCATATATTATTCTGAAGAGATAGAATTAATCAAGTTGAAAAAAATAACTTTTATCCAATACAAGGTTATATGGTGTATAGTCTTTTAATTATTTTAATATTTTAAAAATCAAGCTGAATATATTTGCATTCATATTTCTTTTTCTCATCTGAGTTAACACAGTAGTTAAACATTATATATCAAAATGCTAATGTGTAAATTTTGTTTTTTATGCCTCGCTAAAATATTGTGTATTTTACAATAAAATTTATTTCTTGAATAATGCTTTATAAATCAATCTTTTTCTATTAAAAGTTCCCTCTTAAAAGGTCGATAGTCCTTTTAACCTCACCCAAGTTGTTTCAAGTCCTTCCAGGGATCTTCACACTTGAAACATAATCTATTACAAAAGGGATGGAATCCCAGAAGGCCTGGCCTAGGATATTTTGAAAGAAATCTACTCTCACTCCTTCTCTCTCTTTCAAATGTATACCTTTTCCCCTTAGGCTTTGATTTCCTCTAACTTTCTTTTCTTTCTCTCATCAACGTTTCAGCCCTCTTTGCTCTGCAGGCATTGTACTTTCCACTTATTTTTTTGTCTAACATTTGATTATGATTCCTTTTTAAAACATTTCATTCTGGGCAAGACAGGTAGTTGCCTGAGGTGTTGAGATAGGAGACAGCCCTCAACAACAATGATAAGAACAAGAAGCAAGTTTAAGGTACTCTCAGGTTACACCATACAGATCCTCACATGACTAGAAATTTCTATGTGGGCTTTATGCTACTGAAAGAAGCAATGTTTTCTAAAATTAAAAACAATAATAACAGTCACAAAACCCCCCAATAATCTCTCATCACCTATGCTAAAGCTTGGTGTAATTATAAGAAGTCCCAAGAAGCTTGAGAGCTTATAGCTCCCAGTTCACCATAATTCTGGTAAAGAATATTTCATCGTTTAATGATGCTTACTGTAAATGAGTGATTTATTTTCTTTTAAAAAATTTAAATATTTTATCGTGCAATTTAACACATTGACGTTTGGGGAAACTTCAAAAGGAGCAAAAGTAAGCTATGTAAACAAAAATCAAAATTTTGCTGAAAAAATATTGGTTCTGAATGTCACCAGATTATTAATCTGTCTGGAAAATTTTATCTCAGTTTAAATAAAATCATACTTTTTCCCACTGAACTACTACATTTGTAATCTAAGTTCTGTTCCATCCTTCCTACTATGTACATTTTAAGGTACACATTACAGTTCTGATCTATTTTCTTTTTCTTCTATTGATCATAACTCTTTAGGAAAATATGCATAGAATGCTGAAAATTATATAGGTATGTCTGTATATACATATATGTGTTGTTTTATATTATAAATATTAAAGTGAACTTCAAAACAAATGTGTCTTGATAAGATTGTACCCTTTAATCTACAAGTTCCACCCACCATATTTTGATATGATGTTAGGCACAGACTTTGATGAGCAATAACTTATTCTCCCTGACCTTGAATTCTGTCAAAGTCCATCTCTCCTGCTCTGGGGCATATCATTGAGGTTGTAGGGTAGCCAGAGGCCCAGATTCTTTCTGGAATGATTTCTTCAGTAGTTTTTAGCTCTCTTCATTCATCCATTCATCAAACAATTATTGCCATTTTCATCAGTGAATCCATGATTTACTAAGAGATGTTAAACCCGGAGGGAAAGTTTCATTATTTTGAAATATGCATGGGGTGTTATAACCTCACATAAGAGGAAATCTAATATTAAGGGGATGAGAACATTACTTGTTCTTCAACTATTCTGAAAAACTGAAGCTGAGTTAGTCTAATCCAAAAAGGGAGAGAAATAATATTTTTGTTGAAAAAAACAGTATGAGCAAGTACATTGAGGAATGAAAAAGACAGGCACTTGCTAATAATTTTGTTGAATGTAGTACATGAAATGCTGATGGTGAGGGTGGCGTGGGGTGTGGTGGGATTGGATAGCAAGACATGAAACCAGAGAAATGTGCAGTGGATGTATTGTGATAAGCTCCAGAAGGCAATGAATTATTTAGGGAGGTTATGAAGAGTATTATAAATGAGGAAGAATCCTGGAGAGGTGTACATGTGACCAGGAGAACAGGGCAGAGGTTTAGACAGTGAGTTGGAGGGCAAAGCTTGGAATCATTTAAACAATTTAAGAGCCCTTCTTAGCAATCCTTGTGAGAAATGCAAGGATCTCAATTAAAACAGCATCCTTAGGGAGAGAGACGACTGCTCTGAGAAACAGTCTAGTAGAACGGACAACAATAATACGTGATTGACAGCAATCCTCCCATCTTTCCTGTGTATCATCATGTTTTCCCTTTTTACTGGATTATTTCCATTACAATATCTTGACATTTCATCTTTAAAACATGATGCAAAATAAAGATAAGTCAAGGACTGTCTCCTGCTTCCCCTTCTATCCACCTCATATATTTTACCACAAAACTGTTTGAAGGAATTGTCTATTCTCATTATCTGTAATTCCTCTCTTCCCATTTTCTCTGAAACCCATTCACTCCATAGTCAGTCTTCATTTTACTTAACTTCACAGATACATTTCATACATTTCATCACTCATTATCCTGAAAAATGTTCTTCCTTTGGCTACTAGGAACTAGCACTCTCCTATTCTTTCTGCTACCACTGGTCTTTCTTTCTTTCCGTTTTTACTGGTGAATCCTCATTTCCAGACCTCTGATGTTGCAGTTTCTCATGGCTCAGTGAATTAACCTCTTTTCTCTTTCTATATGCACTTCCTTGGTATTTGTAGCCGACGGTCTTATTTGCATAGATGACAGGTAATGATCCATGACTTTAAATCTTTTACTTAGTCTTCTTTCCTGAACTCAAGCTTCTAGCGTTTATACTCAGCTGTCTCTTCCTCATCTTACAGCATCTCAGAATTATTAAATCTGAAAACAATATCCCAAGCGTCTTCTCCAAATGATCTCTACCTACAATCTTCCTAGTTTCACTTAGCAGAGCTTCCCGATATCCTGTTACTCAGGACAAGTATCTCGTAAGTTAAAATTGATCCTCTTTTTCTAGAATATAAGCTCCAATAGGGCAGAAATTTGGTCTCTTTTATTCACCAATGTATCTGTAAGATATAGAAAGATGCTTAATGTAGGTACTCAAAAAATGTTGAATTAAAATGAAAATTTATCTTCAATCTTACAGCGAATTAGTCAGGAAATAGGGTCAGCTTTATTTATTTAGCTTTTAAATTCCAGGATTAAAGCACCTGTTCTTTTTTTTTTTTTTTTCGGCCATGCCACACAGCTTGCGGGATGTTAGTTCCCTGACCAGGGATGGAACTCGCGCCCTCAGCAGTAAAGAGTGGAGTCCTAACCACTGGACCACAAGGGAATTCCCTCAAAGCACTTGTTCTATCCATGGATACCACTGTGATCCAATTGTCCTGTGGCAAGACTATTGGAATAGCCTCTTGCTTCCGTTACTTTCCTCGTATATGCTTTTCATAAACCAGTAGCTATCATGGTCCTATTACAACAGACATAACTAACCCCTCTACTGAAGTCTCCCCAGTTGCACAATGTATCACTAATTATAAAATCTAAAACGTACCACAGCCAATCTCTCTCTTTGTGACCTTTCTGACTTCTTCTGTTACTCTTGCTTTACTCTTCTCCAGGCTCACACATTGGCCACTGTTTATCAAACCTAAGGTATACTTCTGCCTCTGGGCCTTTGCATTGGTTCCTCAGTTTGGAATGCTCTCCCTTTAGATATCTGCAGGATTTATCCCCTCGGCTCTTTGTGTCCTTACTCAAATATTATGAATGAGAACTTTCTTAGCCATGCCATTCAAATTACAACCCCTCTCCAATCTCTGAAAAAAACTCCCTTGCTGTATACAGCTCTTTGTCACTTCCTTAATTCAAAATATGTTTTAATTTCCTTATTTCTTAATTTTTTAAATCTTTCTCACTACAGTGTAAGCTCTAGGAAAATAATATTCTTTGTTTTATTTAATGATGAGTCACTAGTGCCAAGAATGGTGCCTGGTACATAATATGAAATTGCTTAGTTTTCCTAAACCTTGCTTTCCTCCTGAGGCTACCTTGAGACTCATAACCGAAGTACTTTATTAGCCCTCTGATGGGTCTCTTGTCTCCATATTTATATCTCTATAGCCAATTGCTTTCAACTCAATCAATCGATGTAGAGGTATAAATTTAGAACAAAATTAATACTTAAACATGATAATTTAATTTTTTTTGAATATTGAAACTAAATTCAGAAATGGAATATTACTATCAAAACTTTCATATCTTTGGTACATAAATTTGGGAACTGTTTATATACTAACTATAATTTGTATCATTCCAATCACCTTCCAATGCTGGAAGGGGTTCTTGATGGATGTTGACATGTCCTACTTTAATCCCCCCTTCAAATCTCCATAGTGATTTCCATACAGTTGTGTTCTACATGGACATCAGTTTATTAGCAAGGTTTCCATTGCCCTTCTGCCTGACCATATGTCCAGGTCCTTGGTCACTTACCATGAGCTGGTAAAAACCAAAACATCATGTCAAGAAGCATTCAGTTCAGCCCACTGAGCTGATTTATTTTCACGTTGTTTAATCATAGTAGCGGCCTTCCAAAAATTTTGTTGTCCATTTACCTCAGAGCTGCTGTCCACAAACCAAATAGCTCTTTCTTGGTCAATTGAAAGATGTTTATAGGGCCCTTTCCAAGTGATGCTAGAATCTGGCAACTCCTCATGCAGTTCCATAGTCAGTCCTAGGGGAAAAGAGGCTCCATACTCATAAGTGTCTTTTCCTTGCATTCCTGCAGTAGCATGATCTTACATAAACTACTTCTGCTTTATTGGGGAACTCTTCTGGGCATTGCCTTCCTCATTAGAATGTTTTTCTGAATGTTTATCTTCCAAGATATCAGGAGGGTTTAGTTTTCAAAATTGTCTTATGACTTTCAGTCATAAGGGCAGTTTTAATTAATGTCTGATATCAAGCTAGAAATTGCCCCTCAAATGGCAAATTTCTAGTCCAAATCCCAGTTGCTGTCTTTGGAGGTGTCCTTGGGTTTTTTCATAGGCACCAGTCTCTGTCCACATAAGGCTATGAAACAGAGAATTTGTCCACATCACTTTCTATTCCACACTGTGTGATCGAAGACAAACTTACCAGTCTCCATTTAGCATGTCCAAATACTCGTGCTTGAAGGTCAGGTTTACATGCCTTCTGTTTCACAGGAATAATTCCCCAGTCAGACCCAATGTCCAACACCCAAATATATCCAGGTAAAGGAGACACAACCACTTAAAATATATCAAGTTTTTTCCTAACTTTTACCATAATTTTAATTTTCTTGAACATTAAAATTAAATTCAGAAATGGAACACCTATTGAAACTTTCACATCTTTGGTATGAAACTTTGAGAATTATTTATGTGGAAACATTAGCCTGTATCTTAATAGTCATGATTATGATTTGTAAGGAGATGAGAGGATGAAAGTTAAACATCTGTAAAATAGGATGAAATGGAAAAAAGTCTACCAAGTTTGAACTTCCTGTAACAAGTTTTCATTAGTTCCAGTTTGCTTGGCTTTCCATCCATAAAATGAATTAGATTTTGATCTCACATGAATCTCCATAAATTCAAAACTGTGAATTTAATTTAAAAGATTGAAAAGTCAATATAAATCAATATATTTCTCATAGATAACTACTTGGATTAAGATGAATTCTTTAGAATAACCTTGTTCTAATTTAAGCAGAAATATAATTTAACTTATTCTATTTCATCTCATGTGTTGTAAACTAGACTTCAGATTTATAATTTGGATTGCTCTCTCTGAAAAGACAAGAAAAATATTATCAACAAGAGAAAAAAGACAGAAAAATATAAGACTCTGTGTCATTTTGGCATTAGCAAGAAATAAAGATGAACGGACATTTGATACACTTGGATGTCTGGATAATGTTGAACCCAATATATTATTCTAATAAAACTATATACAGGAATCTTTCAAGTGTTTAATCCCCTGCTCGGCTGGCTGACTTTCCTGGATTTGTAGTCCCCTAATGTAATTTCGTAAAGATCTGACAAAAGATCTAAGTACTCTTTAGGAGCTTAGACAAGAATAATTCATTTATTTTTTCCATTTCTAAAGGTGAGAAAATTTGAAATAGTGAAAGAAAATGACTGAATGTTCCTTTCTCATTATTCTCTTATTTATTTTCAATTTCTATAATTTTAATAACATCTCTTGCTCTCACTTTGCACAGGAAGGAATAAAGCAGAAGACGCAATGGAGTTACTTTTCAATTGAAAATTTTAAAAATCAAATTAAAATGGTACACATCAAATAAACAAAAGAACTAACCTTTTATCTCCTTTATTCATGAACTTACCCTTTCTTAACTGAAAAATATCCTACTGTGATTTCCCTGGTGGCACAGTGGTTAAGAATCCACCTGCCAATGCAAGGGACACGGATTCGAGCCCTGGTCTGGGAAGATCCCACATGCTGTGGAGCAACTAAACCCATGTGCCACAACTACTGAGCCCGCATGCCACAACTACCGAAGCTCACGTGCCTAGAGTCCATGCTCCGCAACAAGACAAGCCAAAGCAATGAGAAACCTATGGACAGCAATGAAGAGTATCCCCCACTCGCCGCAACTAGAGAGAGCCCGCACACAGCAACGAAGACCCAATGCAGCCAAAAATAAATAAATAAATAATAAATAAATTTATAAAAATAGAAAAAAATATTGCTTTCTTTAAATAAAAGAAAAATATCCTACTAACTTTCTGATCTTAGAGTTTATTGATCTATTTTACACATCAATGTATATTCTGTGAAAGGCATTTTTTTACATCCTTCATGCTCATCCAGAATGGTTTTGTGTCTTTCTTGCACATAGGACCAGATGCAAACTCTCTTACCCCATAATTTGTGTGAGAGGCTTCAGCAGGTCAACCTAAATTAGCCTGTATTGTTCCTAGTGACACACCAAAACCCAGGGAGTCACAGCAGGATAATTGTTCTGCTTTTTTGCTTTAAATCAATTGGCAGCTTCTTCTTCCTGTGTCCCAGGAGAAAGTACTGAATATCTTTTTGAGTCCCCTGGGTATGCCATTGACATAAATTGTACTTACTCTCTGTTGGATACAAAACTGATTGAAAACAACATGGCCATCTTGTGTCTGATTCATCAATAATTATTTCAATTAGATTGTTAATGCCATGGCATTTTCTGTATGGCACCCACAGGAATTATCTTGTACTTTGCAATCTATTATTAACTAGACAATTTATATTTATCCCCTTGCAATTTCCCTCAGAGAAGAAAGAGTGAGTATGGACTCACTATATGACTAGAGAAAAAGACCTAATTTAATGTGGGGTTCTTTTTTTTTCACATGCCTATATATTTTTAAAATATTGAGTTAAGAAAAATGATGGCTGAATAGCTCACAGACCTTCAAGAATATAGAACATAACAATTTCAAAAGGGAGAGCATCTTGAATTGCAAACTCAGAGGCAGTCTCATCTTCCCCTGGCAGAAATGCATTTACACCCTAAAGCCCCAGGGCTCTTCTCCTTCTCTTAGGAGGGTGACATTTCCACTCCCATGTATGTGAAGACGTTCATATTTCTATGTCACTCTCCTAGAGTGTGATCCTTCCCTACGGTACCTTTAGTTAATGATATCCAGCTCTTATCACACCACCTGCAGGGTGTTGTCATGGGGGACCTGCCCTGCCAACTTATTCTGTGTGCTGTTTTAATTCTGATATCTGAACAAGGTGACCCAGGTTCCTGCCAGCATATATATATAAAATGTGTGTGAGTGTATGTGTGTGTATATGTGTGTAAGGTTAACTTTCAGACTCAGTATTTCTGATTTAATAAGGTGTAGATCCCCAGGTGTGGAGACGTTGGTGTCACTCCCTAGGCAGCAGAGTTGAGTGATACCTTATATCTGTATTGAGGAAAGACAGCGTCAAGATGAATTGTCAAAAGAATAAATCCTGAGGGGACTTATCCTCCAATGGAACTCTAAGAGTTGTTTCTCCTTGAAACTTGAAGTCAAAGGAAGAAATCTAAATATGTTTATACTTTTGTCTTTGATACAATGATACCATTCATTTGGTCACTTTCTTAGCTTCAGTTTCCTCATCTTTTAGAAATAAATACTATATCATGGGGGACATAGTAATTGTCTGATTTCATTCACAAGGCCATTATTAAAATTATGTTAATAATATATATATTAAAATTAAGTTAATAATATATATATATGTTAATAATATAATAGGAACATATTGTTCTCTTTAATGAGTTATTTGAGATAAATCTAACTTTCCATTCTCTACCGTTTCCAATGCTCTACCTTTAAAATGTTTGAGGAGCAAATACAAAATTTGGGAAATGTTTTATATTTTTCCTTGACTAAAAATTTACAACACCGTGTAACTTTTAATAACACTCAGTATTATTTTTTTCCACTCGGTGTTCCACCAAGTTATTCGACCATAGAGAACTATTTTACTTAACAGCTTTATACAACATATATTATATATCTTGGGGAACAACAGCAAACAAACAAGAGCCCTCAACATGTTTTCTTTTGACTCCTCAAGGAATAATGAATATTGCTAGTTTCCAGATTCTGCTGTCTAGTAACTACTAGAAACATTTTTTGGAGAATTATGTCCACCTTTATAGCTTTCTTTCCTCTTCTGTGGGTGGAAACACTCTATTTCATTTCCATGTTATTTTTTTCTCATTCACCTGGACAGAGGAAGTATGAGTTGTATGAGAGCAGGACTGGAAGGGCCTGAGAAAAGCCAAGAGGTGTTGAAAAAACTTCAGCAATACCAGAAGATTTTCCAATCTCTATTATGTAACATGGTTTCTTATTTATTGAAAATTAATATTTCACTGAAAAGAAACAAACAAATGTTGACTTTTAACCATTCACAATTCTGCTGTAATTTCAGGTGTTTCACAATGAAAAGAAAAGAGAAATGTAACTTCAATGCCACTTTTATTTCAGCTCTCTTTGTTTGGCACTGGGAGATGTGCAGTGATGCCAAGCTGTTAAATTGTAGGCATAGCCAGGTCTGTTGGACGGGTGCTTTAGATACTTAGACTGAACCTATTACAATTCTCAACTACTTTCCCCACCTCTTCTTTTCTGTGTTTAGCTCCCTAAGGACTGTTCAATCAAGACTCAATTAAAATTATTAAACTGCTCAGCTTTTTATTGAAAGCCTTGATGCTACATCCCCACAGGAGCCCATTGAAGAGAAGATTAGCCTCATTACCATAAAGTGGCAAAGACAATGTCAAGGATAAGGAGAGATATAAAACCAAAGACTGCAATGCACTGTAATTGACCAACTTAGTCTCCTTTATAAAGGAGGAAGGTGAGTAAGACACCAACATCAGAAGAAAGCTAATGCTATAGGGCAAAGGTCTTTCATTCATAACTTGTGCTTACTCATTTTTATTTACACAGATAAAAATGGAACCAATTAAATAGAATGATCTTCTTCCACCAACATGTTAAGTGCACCTTGATATAGAGTAATTTACTTAAGCTTCATTTCATACGTAAACCCTCTCTATTAAGACAGGCCACCTTTTGAAATTTTTCATTATAGAAGCATCCAACTGCAATGTATTAGCAACATCCTCAAGAACTTTTGCTTTGCTATCTTTTCATCTGAAAATTTGGGAATTTATTTTAACAAATTTTGTAGAAAAATGTAAAATACAACATATAGCAGCTGGAATAACTTTATATGTGGGAGAAAAAGTCGCACAATAATTTGGAGAAACAATCTATGAGAACCAAGAATGTCTACTCTCATTTGAGCATCTCATTCATTCATTCATTCATTTGGCTTGATCATGCACTCTCTTTGGACCTGGGGATATGGGCATGAATAGAACCTAAACTCTGGCCTTAAGGCCTCTGATCAAATCACCTGAAGTGATCTGATAATAGTTGTAAGAATATGATTAATAATATTTTTGTCAACAAAGATTGAAATATAAAGCAAAGTGATCATCTGGATTTTAATAAATCAGAAGTAATCATTGAGAAATTATTTTGGTAATAAGCTCTAAATTATTTGGAATATTATATATCATTTTGGTTTGTGATAGGTTCTGTTGAACATGAAGTATTACAAGGCATTTCACAGAACATGTCCATGTTTCACAAATTTTATACAAAACTTAGTAGGTAAGCTTGCTTGCCTAAAAATACAAAAGTCAACAATGTTTTAAACAAAATAGTTATTACATTTGTATTACTATTAATTCCCTTGTATAAAAATAAGGTGCTATTTATTCACCAAGAACAGGAGACACAGTATTGATCCCTAAATATTCCTTGCTCAGTTAGTCTCACAATTGATCCTAGAACAGAAAGCAAGAAATTGACTGACCATCATTACAAACAGCTCTGGCCTGGTGTTTCTCACCTCTGGTGGTGTCCATGTTTCTCTCCTTGACTACTAGAGAAAATGACAATGCTCGTGTATCACTCAGACCAATTATATTGTATCCTTGGGTGCACTGTGGACATGCACTCTTCTAATTTTTATAAAAAATAACTGGAACCAAAGAGCATTTAATACTTTAATTTGGGGGGACTCTGTTTTTATGATTAACAGCCACAAGTAAATTGAGACACTGTGGAAAAGTATTTTAAATATTACAGATGACTATTTGTGCATATCATAAAAATTAAAATAGATACCAAGTTAATTATTAAAAATAATAACTAATAAACATTATTAATAGATAGTTCATATCTATTAAAATAGGAACATATGACACTTCTAAAAATATAAATAGTTTATTTTTCATATTTATTTTGAGGTAATTTCAAATTTACAATAAAGCAGCAAGTATAATAAGATAATTTTTTTCTAAGACATTTGATAGCAAGTTGCTGACAAGGTGTCCATCATCCTGAAATCTTCAGTGAAGATTTCTTACTAAAAATAAAAACACAAAATCAGGAAATCAAAAATTATATATTATAATGTTATAAGTTATACTGTTAACCCAAAATTCTAAGACTGGAGACTTGGTTGAGGCAAAAAGTACTTTTATTTGGGGTTTGTCAAGACTGCATCATGGAAAGGACAAATCCAGGAAAATGCTTGAATTGTGTTCTGCTGGACTAAAAAATGGGGGAGGCTTATAAAGACAAAAAGGTAAAAGGTAAACATGAGTCTTTGGTCAAAAATTAGGATTGGAACTGGCAAGAAATAAGGGTGTTTGTTAAGCAAGGTTTGGTCAGGGTTCAAAATGATTACACAGTTGTGAAGCAGGGAGCTTTGAAACTATGAAGTTGCAGCTGGCAGCCACTAGCAGATTTGTTTTGAAAATAGCTGGTGATGTCCTTGAGTTTGATAGAGTTCAAAGAAATTTCAGTTTCTCAGTGATGAAGGAACATACCTGAAACCACAACCACAATGGCCAACAGATTCCATTTTGGATGCCTGAAACATAGTTACTCCATTTTTATTTTTAAATCATCTTAAGTATGTCATAACTTCCCACTTTTGATCAAAATCTTCCCTTTGGAAAACATTGATGATCAATTTTGGTCTTATTATGTCCCGTTTGTTGCCTGAGTGACTAATAACCTGCTCTGAATTCATGGTCTCTCTCGGATCTGAGATGGATTTGCCCCAGGAGATAAGTGTTGGAGGCAAGAACAATAGAAGTAGATTACATAATTGGGTCACATTTGAGCAACAGAGAGGATTCAGGGTTATGGTCTCAGGCAGGTCATATCTCAATCAGTGTTTCAGCATGAGTTGACTGTTCCCCAGGAAGAAAGATGTGTTGAAGATTCAAATCACTGTGCAGTCATAATTTTGGTGGAAGTTTTAGTCTCAAGCCAACAGGTTAAATTTTCATGGAAGTTTTAGTCTCAAGCCAGCAGCTTACATAGAACATAAACAGTTTGAATATCATTAAGACAGAACCGATAATGAAAATCAATAGAAGGATGATCTATAGTCCAGATTGCAGGAGAGCTCCAATACTTGAAGGATGTCAGCTAAAACTGTCAGAAAATTTAAGATAAGACCATCTGGGTACAAAGTTAGAATATCCTTTAAGAGTTTTGGCATGTTTAGAGAGTTTTCTTGTTTCAAGTTTCAATACCTGAGATGAGGTATTGATCCAACAGCAACAAGAAGTATTAACAGTAACGCAGATGTTTCATTGGGCAGCAAGGAGATAATCTAATGCAATACGGTTATCAAGTGCTATGGGAGCAAGAAAAGGATCTCTGTTGAGCCCTAATAGCTCTTGCAGAGCTCTAGCAATTCTATTGACAGTATGAGTAAGATTCCTCATCATTACCTCTAGATCAGTGGTACCTGTTCCAAAGCAGGAACCCCAAATCCTGAGGAGACAACTTAATTGATCCCCTGAATATCCTGCAGGGAGGTCACATCCTGGAGAAAGAGCACAGCTATTATCTTCATATTCAGAGGGATCATCTTCAAGGTAGTCATCAGTTATTGAGAGGGACCTTTTCTCTGGGTTGTAATTATTAGTGTTTGTTAGAATTTAAGCTAATGAGTAGTTTTAAAATACTGATTAGAATGGTCAAATGTCCCAGCACGCAAGTTCCTCTTATTCTCCAACTATCTAAATATTCATGTGCTCAAGGTTGGTTGTTGTAGCCATGAACAAGTATAAACGCTTTGGGGGGCACATAGTACTCCAGGTTTTGAGGGTTTTTTTAGAAGGTGGGTGACCACATTTTCTAATCATGCACCAGTACATGGAAGTTTCCAATCAGTCAAACTGAGCATGCAGGTAGAAAGAGGAGTGAGTCCTCCATTAACCCAAGTAGGTTGGATTCTAATTCCCATATAGAAAGGAGAATTATATATTTTATATATAATAGTATATTGGCCTTATTATAGCAGGTGGTCAGTAAGTATGGTATAGAGGGCAGGGAAGAGAAGTAAATGGTATTTACCTTTCAAATGGTAATATTTTCTTTTGCAAAAATGTTTTGACACTTATCATAGTCATAAGCATTAGACTGGTTACATCTAGGTTCCCCACTGTCCCTTGGAATTGTTTCCCATGGGGTTGGGAAGAAACAAGGGACGGGCTAGGACTGGGTACAGACCTGAACTCAATAAGCAATCTCTGAGAGTTCTCTTTTATGACCCATGGTAAAGTTAGGTACATTGGTGTAATTGGTCACAGTGATGGGGTCATTATTTTTTGCAAAGGACCCAGTAGGTAAATGATGACGTATCCAACACTCAGGTAAATTTCCTTAAGTAGCAAGAAACAGATATTTGGAAAATAACATTGTCTTTCCAGGTACATGAATGAATGGTAGAGACAGGAAACAGTAGAACAGTCAGGAAGGATTTTAAAGGTCACATGATGGTGATTAGATTATATTGGGGACCAGTGGGCTAGGGCTATAAAAGGATCAGGAAAATGCCAGATGTCTTCTGTGAGTTCTTCTCGTGGCAGGAATATACTTTTTTAAAATGATAATATTTAATTATATTGAGAATTTGTAGGATCACTGCAACTAATAGTAGATTATACATGAGGAAAATTAAGGAAAATAAAGTAACAGCCACTTGGGTAATTGCTAAAATTATAACACCTGCAAAAGTTTCACCAAAACCACCACTGTAGCAATCCCACAGTATGTAATAGGGCTAGGAGCATATCCTCACATAAATTAGACAGAATTCCCCAATGTCATAGATGTCAGGCATGAAGTACTCTGGCCTGGTCTGTATTCTTGGGAGAGTTGTTTACTTCAGGTGTTGTCTGCTTCTGACCCAGGAAAGCTTTTGTTTGTTTGTTTGTTTACAGTTAGCTTCAGTTGGAAGTCACCAATAGGGTGAGAGATCCAGTCAGGACTGTGAAAACTTTTAAAATGAGGTATATGGATCCATGAGTCAATGGGAGCAAGTTTCACTGCACACGGTTCAGTTAATAATTCCTGATATGGTCCTTTCCACTGAGGTCGCCAGGCATCTTTGTGAAGGTGTCTTTTCTGGTAAACAGAGTCATTTTGTTATAGATCATGTTCTTTGAGGTCTTCATCTCCCAGGAGCTTGTTATTAAAAGATTCCTCTACAAATGAATTTTTTTTTTTTATTGGTCTGTTCATATTTTCTGTTTCTTCCTGGTTCAGTCTTGGAAGGTTATACCTTTCTAAGAATTTGTCCATTTCTTCCACGTTGTCCATTTTATTGGCATAAAGTTGCTTGTAGTAGTCTCTTAGGATGCTTTGTATTTCTGTGGTGTCTGTTGTAACTTCTCTTTTTTCATTTCTGATTTTATTGATTTGAGTCCTCTCCCTATTTTTCTTGATGAGTCTGGCTAATGGCTTATCAATTTTGTTTATCTTCTCAAAGAACCAACTTTTAGTTTTATTGATCTTTGCTATTGTTTTCTTTGTTTCTATTTCATTTATTTCTGCTCTGATCTTTATGATTTCTTTCCTTCTGCTAACTTTGGGTTTTGTTTGTTCTTCTTTCTCTAGTTTCTTTAGGTGTAAGGTTAGATTGTTTACTTGAGATTTTTCTTGTTTCTTTAGGTAGGCTTGTATAGCTATAAACTTCCCTCTTAGAACTGCTTTTGCTGCATCCCATACGTTTTGGGTCGTCGTGTTTTCATTGTCATTTGTCTCTAGGTATTTTTTTATTTCCTCTTTGATTTCTTCAGTGATCTCTTGGTTATTTAGTAACGTATTGTTTAGCCTCCATGTGTTTGTCTTTTTTACGTTTTTTTCCCTGTAATTCATTTCTAATCTCATAGCGTTGTGGTCAGAAAAGATGCTTGATATGATTTCAATTTTCTTAAATTTACTGAGGCTTGATTTGTTACCCAAGATGTGATGTATCCTGGAGAATGTTCCGTGTGCACTTGAGAAGAACGTGTAATCTGCCGTTTTTGGATGGAATGTCCTATATATATCAATTAAATCTATCTGGTCTATTGTGTCATTTAAAGCTTCTGTTTCCTTATGTATTTTCATTTTGGATGATCTATCCATTGGTGTAAGTGAGGTGTTAAAGTCCCCCACTATTATTGTGTTACTGTCGATTTCCTCTTTTATAGCTGTTAGCAGTTGCCTTATGTATTGAGGTGCTCCTATGTTGGGTGCATATATATTTATAATTGTTATATCTTCTTCTTGGATTGATCCCTTGATCATTATGTAGTGTCCTTCCTTGTCTCTTGTAACATTCTTTATTTTAAAGTCTATTTTATCTGATATGAGTATAGCTACTCCAGCTTTCTTTTGATTTCCATTTGCATGGAATATCTTTTTCCATCCCCTCACTTTCAGTCTGTATGTGTCCCTAGGTCTAAAGTGGGTATCTTGTAGACAGCATATATATGGGTCTTGTTTTTGTATCCATTCAGCCAGTCTATGTCTTTTGGTTGGGGCATTTAATCCATTCACGTTTAAGGTAATTATCGATATGTATGTTCCTATGACCATTTTCTTAATTGTTTTGGGTTTGTTTTTGTAGGTCCTTTTCTTCTCTTGTGTTTCCCACTTAGAGAAGTTCCTTTAGCATTTGTTGTAGAGCTGGTTTGGTGGTGCTGAATTCTCTTAGCTTTTGCTTGTCTGTAAAGCTTTTGATTTCTCCATCAAACCTAAATGAGATCCTTGCCGGGTAGAGTAATCTTGGTTGTAGGTTCTTCCCTTTCATCACTTTAAGTATATCATGCCACTCCCTTCTGGCTTGCAGAGTTTCTGCTGAGAAATCAGCTGTTAACCTTATGGGAGTTCCCTTGTATGTTATTTGTCGTTTTTCCCTTGCTGCTTTCAATAATTTTTCTTTGTCTTTAATTTTTGCCACTTTGATTACTATGTGTCTCGGCGTGTTTCTCCTTGGGTTTATTCTGTATGGGACTCTCTGCGCTTCCTGGACTTGGGTGGCTATTTCCTTTCCCATGTTAGGGAAGTTTTCGACTATAATCTCTTCAAATATTTTATCTGGTCCTTTCTCTCTCTCTTCTCCTTCTGGGACCCCTATAATGCGAATGTTGTTGCGTTTAATGTTGTCCCAGAGGTCTCTTAGGCTGTCTTCATTTCTTTTCATTCTTTTTTCTTTAGTCTGTTCCATAGCAGTGAATTCCACCATTCTGTCTTCCAGGTCACTTATCCGTTCTTCTGCCTCAGTTATTCTGCTATTGATTCCTTCTAGTGTAGTTTTCATTTCAGTTATTGTATTGGTCATCTCTGTTTGTTTGTTCTTTAATTCTTCTAGGTCTTTGTTAATCATTTCTTGCATCTTCTCAATCTTTGCCTCCATTCTTATTCCGAGGTCCTGGATCATCTTCACTATCATTATTCTGAATTCATTTTCTGGAAGGTTGCCTATCTCCACTTCATTTAGTTGTTTTTCTGGGGCTTTTTCTTGTTCCTTCATCTGGTACATAGCCCTCTGCCTTTTCATCTTGTCTATCTTTCTGTAACTGTGTTTTTTGGTCCACAGGCTGCAGGATTGTAGTTTTTCTTGCTTCTGCTGTCTGCCCTCTGGTGGTTGAGTCTATCTAAGAGGCTTGATGGGAGGCTCTGGTGGTGGGTAGAGCTGCTACAAATGAATTATTAATCCTTATCAGTTTGAGCCTTTCATGTCAGTACATTAACATTTCCCCTTTAATCAAATTGGGCTCATGTAACCTACTGTATATTTTCACTGGTCTTCCAGTAATTATTTCAAAAAGAGAAAGTAAGTGTTTTCCAAAAGGAGTAGACTTTAGATAAAGCAATACCAAGGTCAGGGTTTTTGGCCAAGGGGGATTGAAAGATTCAACCAACTTAGCCAATTGAGTCTTAATTGTTCAATTGGTATGTTACACTAATCCAGCAGTGAAAATGTTGAAAAATAGGTCAAATTACAGACTGAATAATTTGTCCAGTAAAATGGGTCCCTCAATTGCTGTTAATCTCAAAGAGAATACCCCATGTAGGGATGAATTTTTCTAATTGTACCCACTGTAAATGTGATAGCCCTGCAACATGGAAATGCCTCAACCTCATGAGAAAACATGCATATCAATACAAGTACATATATATATCCTCAAGATGGTGACAGTTGGTTAAAACCCATTTGCCTTACTTCAAAGGGTCCCAAAGTTAAAGGGAAATGGCCTTTGGAAGAATGAATAGGTTTACCAGGATTATGTATTGGGCAAAGGTGACATTTTAGATACATCTCACTTGCTATTTTGTGGGTTAATTTCCAATAGTATTGCTTCCCCATAATATAATTTTGTCTGGACCACAATGAGTGAGTCAATGGACATTTGATAGAAAATATTCTTTCAGGCATTGAGGCAGGGTTATTGTTGGATCCATACCATAAGTTATGATTTCCCAGAATTTACAACTGTTATATAGCAGTTTGTTTTGTTCCTCCTGGAATACATTTTTGGGGTTTCTGCCAATAAGTCTTGCATGCTAATAGAAGGTTTAGTGATCAAAACTGAGGTTTTCCTTAAAGTAGAACAAATGCAAAGAACAGCAGCTCTTGCCGCTGTATCAGCCAGATTATTTTCTTTAATTTCCTCTGAGTTTAATTTTGAATGGCCTGAGATTTTTATAATGGCCCAAAGTTTTGGTTTTTTAATGTCTTCCAGCAGGTCTAAGACATATTGGTTATTTTTAATTGGTTGCTCTGTGGAGGTCAAAATCCCTCTTTGTTTCCATAGCATGTAATAATCACGAGCAACACTGAAAACATATCAGCTATCAGTTTAAATATTACCAGTTTGATCTTTTGCTATAATGCAAGCCTGTGTTAAAGTCATTAGTTCAGCTTGTTGGGCTGCCATGACCAAAGGAAGAGGGCCTCCCTCAATGATTTCATGGAGAGACACAGTAGCATATCTATCCCAGTATTGTCCTTGATCAGCCTTCAAATAAGAACCATAAGTAAACAGCATCAAATCAGGATTATGCAAATGAGTTTCCGGTAAATCCAGTCTAGAAGTTAGCAAATAAAGGCAGTCATGAGGTATTTAGTCCAAAGGTAAAGGAAGAAGGGTAACAGGGTTAAGAGATATAGTGACATTTGAAGGAGACAAAAGAAGAATTTTATAGGAAGTAAATCTACTAGAGCAAAGGTATTGAATATGATGAGAATTTAAAAGAGCTTCAACAGAGTGGTGTATGTAAATGGTTAGGGGAGACCCCATGACAATTTTGTTATTAAGGCTAATAAAATTGACATTTTGAGTAAGGCTGCTGTACTGGAAACTGCTCTCATGCAGCATGGGCAAGCCTTTGGAGACAAAATCTAATTTCTGACTATAATAGCTTACTGATCTATTTTGATCACCATGTTTTTGAATTAGTACTATTATACCTAATCCCTATTGCTTGTGCACATTTAGTTAAAAAAAGGCATCTTTGAGTTAGGATGCTTTAAGGCTGGGACTTCAATAAGCTGTTCTTTTAATTGTCTAAAGGCTAAATGGCATCTTCAGTCCATTGAAGGGGATCTCATTTATCCAATTTTAGTAATGATTATAATGGCTGAGCCATAAGACAAAAGTTTGGAATCCAGTTTTTATAGTAACAAATTAATCCTAAAAATCCCCTGCGTTGTTTTTAAGTCTTAGGAACTGTAAAGGCTAAGATTCCTTTAATTCTATTTAGGTGAATTAATCATTACTCAGCTGATATCAGATGTCCTAGGTATTTAACTTGAGGCTGACAAAATTATCACTTATCTTTGGATAATTTATGACCCCTTTATAACTAAATGTTTCAGAAGATTGAGTCCGTCCCTTGAAAAGTCTGAATATTTGGGGAACAAAGAAGTAGATATTCTACCTATTATAGTATTCTACCTATTATAGTAAAGTATAGTCTTTTGGATAAACAATATCTGCAAGATCTGATTTTAGGACTTGGGAATAATAAGTAGGGCTTTCAGTATATCCCTGGGGCATTACCATCCAGGTATATTGTTGGTCATTTCAAGTGAAAACAAAACAAGTATTGACTGTCTGAATCCACGGGGATATTAAAGAAAACACTACATAAATCAGTCATTTTGAAAATTTTACTTCTTGCAGGGACTGTAGATAAGAGGTTATGAGGATTAGATGGAAAGGTATGATGACATTGTTAATGCCTCTTAGGTCCTAGATAAACCCATCCTCTTCCATTGGGTTTTTAAACTGGGAGGATGGGAGTATTACATGGACTGGTACAAGAAACTACCAGACCTTGTTTAATATACTCTTCTACTGTAGGCTGGATCCCTATAGCTTCCTTTCTGAGGGGATATTGTTTAATATTTGGAAGGGGTTTAAATTAGTCTATTTCTATTTTAATTGGGGTTGGTAAATGAATTTTCCCTATATCCATAGAAGACTGAGACCATAGGTGGTGTGGCAAAGTTTGTAAAAGTCCATCTTTTGTTTGGGTTGCAATGGGTATAAGGAAAAGAATGGTATCTCCAAGCAAAGGATTAAACTTTAAATTATTAGATTCATAATTTTGTTTATTTGGATTATCCTTTAGATTTAAACACATTTTCCCTTTTTAAGATAAGGAAATATGTGTATCATGGACTTCTAAAACATCTCTTCCAACAAGGTGTATAGCAGAGGAAGGAACAAGAAGAAAAGAATGTATTTCTATATGGCAGGCCAAGTGGAAGCAGCATGGGTTGAGATTTAGAAACTGTCATAAGGCAATTAGAAAACCCTACCATTGAAATTGTTTTAGTACTCTGAGGAAGGGGATGCTTTAAAACAGTGAGTTGAAAACAGAAAGAGTTATCAATTAAGTCTTGATGTCAACACATATCAATTAAAGCTTTAGTCTGTTTCACAAAAATAAATTCAATTTCTCCCAAGACATTAGTGAGGAGAAAAGAAAAGATCCTAGATATTTCCTCAGAGCAACACTAAAGGAGAAGGAAATGAAGTTGGACAGAGTTTTAGTGTGGTTTAAGTTCATAATTTGAGGGAAAATGCGAAAGGTTTTGTTCCTTTTAATCTAGGGAAATCTCTTCTGAAATGCCCAAGATTTTTGCAATAAAAGCAAATGTTTCTCTGGGAGTCTTGTGGGTTAGAGGTTCGTTTATTATATATTGGGGATTGAGTTGATTTAGCTTGACTGGTTAATTATTGAAGTTGTAAATTCATTATTTGAGTAGATCCTTTTTGACAATTTTTTGTATAGCTTTAGAAAGTTGGTCTTCCAGATTAACTAAGTCATTGGCATCCATGGTTGGCAAATTTAATTGGTGCCTTTTAACTAAAGGGGCAAGTTCTTCATCAAGGCCATTTGGAAAGAAAAAGTTAAAGAGGGTTTATGATAATTAATATCTTCGATCCCTGAATATTATTTGAAAGTTTTCTTAAACATCTCAGAAAATTGGAGAATAGGTTTATCAAGCTTTTCGGTGCATAATTAATTTTTTTCCAACCAACGATTTTAGGGCAGACTTCTGGAATGACCCAGGGAAGGGTTTTAGCTAACTCTTTTGGAGTATTCTTTTGGAAATCTTCTGTAGGGTTTTCCCAACCTGCCTTATTAAGCAATTCCTTTGCTCTGCCTTCTGTCACTGACATGTGTATGAGGTATGAAGTCAGAATGGCTGGATCTGTAAGTCTGGATAACTATATCTAATTTTTTTTTTTTTTTACCAAAAGAGATAGGGTCTAGAAAAGGGTCAGGATAGTGTTTAGCTGTGGTTCTTAGCTCGGTTTTAGTCCGTGGGACATAGACAATACAGGGTTCTCCTCGTCCAGTGGATTTGGTTTTTAAAGGGGCTTTTAGGACAAGGACTTTGATAGGGGCTTCAGGTCCAGAGGAATCAATTAATGGTGAAGGATGAGGAAGAACCAACAGTGGGGAAAGGGGGAGTTCAGAAAGAGGAGGGTAAAAAGATGAAGGAAGGACAGAACCTCAGAGAGAAGAAAGGCAAGGATGAGGCACTTCCTGGGAAGGAACATGAGGGGAGCGAGAAAGTTTCTCTGAACTTTTCGAGTTTGGAAACAGTTTGACTCATTTCTTCATTTACAGTCTGGAGGGAGATGACTTCTTCAGTGTTATGTTTAGGTGCTTCTCAATATCTATTAAAATAAGCCTTCCATTCATTTTGCCTAGTTTTTTATTATTATTTTTAACATCTTTATTGGAGTATAATTGCTTTACAATTGTGTGTTAGTTTCTGCTTTATAACAAAGTGAATCAGTTATACATATGCATATATTCCCATATCTCTTCCCTCTTGTGTCTCCCTCCCTCCAACCCTCCCTATCCCACCCCTCTAGATGGTCACAAAGCACCGAGCTGATCTCCCTGTGATAGGCGGCTGCTTCCCACTAGCTATCTATTTTACATTTGATAGTGTATATTTGTCCATGCCACTCTCTCACCCTGTCACATCTTACCCCTCCCCCTCCCCATATCTTCAAGTCCATTCTCTAGTAGGTCTGTGTCTTTATTCTCATCTTGCCACTAGGTTCTTCATGACTTTTTTTTTTTTTTTTCCTTAGATTCCATATATATGTGTTAGCATACTGTATTTGTTTTTCTCTTTCTGACTTACTTCACTCTGTATGACAGACTCTAACTCCATCCACCTCACTACAAATACCTCCATTTCGTTTCTTTTTATGGCTGAGTAATATTCCACTGTATATATGTACCACATCTTCTTTATCCATTCATCCCATGATGGACACTTAGGTTGCTTCCATATCCTGGCTATTGTAAATAGAGCTGCTATGAACATTTTGGTACATGACTCTTTTTGAATTATGGTTTTCTCAGGGTATATGCCCAGTAGTGGGATTGCTGGGTCGTATGATAGTTCTATTTTTAGTTTTTTAGGGAACCTACATACTGTTCTCCATAGTGGCTGTATCAATTTACATTCCCACCAAAAGTGCAGGAGGGTTCCCTTTTCTCCAAACCCTCTCCAGCATTTATTGTTTCTAGATTTTTTGATGATGGCCATTCTGACCGGTGTGAGATGATATCTCATTATAGTTTTGATTTGCATTTCTCTAATGATTAATGATGTTGAGCGTTCTTTCATGTGTCTGTTGGCAATCTGTACATCTTCTTTGGAGAAATGTCTATTTAGGTCTTCTGCCCATTTTTGGATTGGGTTGTTTCTTTTTTTGATATTGAGCTGCATGAGCTGCTTGTAAATCTTAGAGATTAATCCTTTGTCAGCTGCTTCATTTGTAAATATTTTCTTCCATTCTGAGGGTTGTCTTTTGGTCTTATTTATGGTTTCCTTTGCTGTGCAAAAGCTTTTAAGTTTCATTAGGTCCCATTTGTTTATTTGTGTTTTTATTTCCATTTCTCTAGGAGTTGGGTCAAAAAGGATCTTGCTGTGATGTATGTCATAGAGTGTTCTGCCTCTGTTTTCCTCTAAGAGTTTGATAGTGTCTGGCCTTACATTTAGGTCTTTAATCCATTTTGAGTTTAATTTTGTGCATGGTGTTAGGGAGTGTTCTAATTTCATACTTTTACATGTACCTGTCCAGTTTTCCCAGCATCACTTACTGAAGAGGCTGTCTTTTCTCTACTGTATATGCTTGCTCCTTTATCAAAGATAAGATGACCATATGTGTGTGTGGGTTTATCTCTGGGCTTTCTATCCTGTTCCATTGATCTATTTTTCTGTTTTTGTGCCAGTACCAAACTGTCTTGATTACTGTAGCAATGTAATATAGTCTGAAGTCAGGGAGCCTGATTGCTCCAGCTCCATTTTTTGTTCTCAAGATTGTTTTGGCTATTCGGTGTCTTTTGTGTTTCCATACAAATTGCAAAATTTTTTGTTCTAGTTCTGTGAAAAATGCCAATGGTAGTTTGATAGGGATTGCATTGAATCTGTAGATTGCTTTGGGTAGTAGAGTCATTTTCACAATGTTGATTCTTCCAATCCAAGAACATAGTATATCTCTCCATCTATTTGTATCATCTTTAATTTCTTTCATCAGTGTCTTATAATTTTCTACATACAGGTATTTTTTCTCCTTAGGTAGGTTTATTCCTAGATATTTTATTATTTTTGTTGCAATGGTAAATGGGAGTGTTTTCTTAATTTCAGTTTCAGATTTTTCATCATTAGCATATAAGAATGCAAGAGATTTCTGTACATTAATTTTGTATCCTGCTACTTTACCAAATTCATTGATTAGCTCTAGTAGTTTCATGGTAGCATCTTTAGGATTCTCTATGTATAGTATCATGTCATCTGCAAACAGTGACAGCTTTACTTCTTCTTTTCCGATTTGGATTCCTTTTATTTCTTTTTCTTCTCTGATTGCTGTGGCTAACACTTCCAAAACTATGTTGAATAATAGTGGTGAGAGTGGGCAACCTTGTCTTGTTCCTGATCTTAGTGGAAATGGTTTCAGTTTTTCACCATTGAGGACAATGTTGGCTGTGGGTTTGTCATATATGGCCTTTATTATGTTGAGGAAATTTCCCTCTATGCCTACTTTCTGCAGGGCTTTTATCATAAATGGGTGTTGAATTTTGTCGAAAGATTTCTCTGCATCTATTGAGATGATCATATGGTTTTTCTCCTTCAATTTGTTAATATGATGTATCACGTTGATTGATTTGCGTATATTGAAGAATCCTTGCATTCCTGGAATAAACCCCACTTGATCATGGTGTATGATCCTTTTAATGTGCTGTTGGATTCTGTTTGTTAGTATTTTGTTGAGGATTTTTGCATCTATGTTCATCAGTGATATTGGCCTGTAGTTTTCTTTCTTTGTGACATCTCTGTTTGGTTTTGGTATCAGGGTGACGGTGGCCTCATAGAATGAGTTGGGGAGTGTTCCTCCCTCTGCAATATTTTAGAAGAGTTTGAAAAGGATAGATGTTAGCTCTTCTCTAAATGTTTGATAGAATTCGCCTGTGAAGCCATCTGGTCCTGGGCTTTTGTTTGTTGGAAGATTTTTTTTTTTTTTTTTTTTTATTTACTTATGGCTGTGCTGGGTCCTCGTCTCTGTGCGAGGGCTTCCTCCAGCTGCGGCAAGTGGGGGCCACTCTTCATCGCGGTGCGCGGGCCCCTCACCGTTGCGGCCTCTCTCGCTGCGGATCACAGGCTCCAGATGCGCAGGCTCAGCAATTGTGGCTCACGGGCCTAGTCGCTCCGCGGCACGTGGGATCCTCCCAGACCAGGGCTCGAACCCGTGTCCCCTGCATTGGCAGGCAGACCCTCAACCACTGCGCCACCATGGAAGCCCCTGGAAGATTTTTAATCACAGTTTCAATTTCAGTACTTGTGATTGGTCTGTTCATATTTTCTATTTCTTCCTGATTCAGTCTTGGCAGGTTGTGCATTTCTAATAATCTGTCCATTTCTTCCAGGTTGTCCATTTTATTGGCATAGAGTTGCTTGTAGTAATCTCTCATGAAGGTTTGTATTTCTGCAGTGCCAGTGGTTACTTCTCCTTTTTTATTTCTAATTCTATTGGTCTGAGTCTTCTCTCTTTTTCTCTTGATGAATCTGGCTAATGGTTTATCAATTTTTTTTAACTTTTCAAAGAATCAGCTTTTATTTTATTGACCTTTGCTATTGTCTCCTTCATTTGTTTTTCATTTATTTCTGATCTGATCTTTATGATTTGTTTCCTTCTGCTATCTTTGGGGTTTTTTTGTTCTTCTTTCTCTAATTGCTTTAGGTGCAAGATTAGGTTGTTTATTCGAGATGTTTCCTGTTTCTTGATGTAGGCTTGTATTGCTATAAACTTCCCTCTTAGAACTGCCTTTGCTGCATCCCATAGGTTTTGGGTTGTCGTGTCTCCATTGTCATTTGTTTCTGGGTATTTTTTGATTTTCCCTTTGATTTCTTCAGTGATCACTTCGTTATTAAGTAGTGTATTGTGTAGCCTCCACGAGTTTGTATTTTTTACAGATCTTTTCCTGTAATTGATATCTAGTCTCATAGCGTTGTGGTCTGAAAAGATACTTGATACGACGTCAGTTTTATTAAATTTACCAAGGCTTGATTTGTGATGAAAGATATGATCTATCCTGGAGAATGTTCCATGAGCACTTGAGAAAAACCTTTATTCTGTTGTTTTGGATGGAATGTCGTATAAATATCAGTTAAGTCCATCTTGTTTAATGTAGCATTTAAAGCTTGTAGCATTAAAGCTTTATTTATTTTCATTTTGGATGATCTGTCCATTGGTGAAAGTGGGTGTTAAAGTCCCCTACTATGATTGTGTTACTGTCCATTTCCCCTTTTATGGCTGTTAGTATTTGCCTTATGTATTGAGGTGCTCCTATGTTGGGTGCATAAATATTTACAATTGTTATACCTTCTTCTTGGATCGACCCCTTGATCATTATATAGTGTCCTTCTTTGTCTCTTGTAATAGTCTTTATTTTAAAGTCTATTTTGTCTGATATGAGAATTGCTACTCCAGCTTTCTTTTGATTTCCATTTGCATGGAATATCTTTTTCCATCCCCTCACTTTCAGTCTGTATGTGTCCCTAGGTCTGAAGTGGGTCTCTTGTAGACAGTATATATATGGGTCTTGTTTTTGTATCAATTCAGCCAGTCTGTGTCTTTTGGTGGGAGCACTTAATCCCTTTACATTTAAGGTAATTATCGATATGTATGTTTCTATTCCCATTTTCTGAAATGTTTTGGGTGTGTTATTGTAGGTGTTTTCCTTCTCTTGTGTTTCTTGCCTAGAGAAGTTCCTTTAGCATTTGTTGTAAAGCTGGTTTGGTGGTGCTCAACTCTCTCAGCTCTTGCTTGTCTGTAAAGGTTTTAATTTCTCCATCAAATCTGAATGAGATCCTTGCTGGGTAGAGTAATCTTGGTTGTAGTGTTTTTCTCCTTCATCACTTTAAATATATCCTGCCACTCCCTTCTGGCTTGCAGAGTTTCTTTTGAAAGATCAGCTGTTAACCTTATGGGGATTCCCTTGTGTGTTATTTGTTGTTTTTCCCTTGCTGCTTTTAATATGTTTTCTTTATATTTAATTTTTGATAGTTTGATTAATATGTGTCTTGGCGTGTTTCTCCTTGGATTTATCCTGTATGGCACTCTCTGCACTTCCTGAACTTGATTGACTATTTCCTTTCCCATATTAGGGAAGTTTTCAACTATAATCTCTTCAAATATTTTCTCAGTCCCTTTCTTTTTCTCTTCTTCTTCTGGGACCCCTATATTTTGAATGTTGGTGCTTTTAATGTTGTCCCAGAGGTCTCTGAGACTGTCCTCAGTTCTTTCCATTCTTTTTTCTTTATTCTGCTCTGCAGTAGTTATTTCCACTATTTTATCTTCCAGGTCACTTATCCGTTCTTCTGCCTCAGTTATTCTGCTATTGATCCCTTCTAGAGTATTTTTAATTTCATTTATTGTGTTTTTCATCGTTGCTTGGTTCCTCTTTAGTTCTTCTACATCCTTGTTAAATGTTTCTTGCATTTTGTCTCTTCTATTTCCAAGATTTTGAATCATCTTTACTATCATTATTCTGAATTCTTTTTCAGGTAGACTGCCTATTTCCTCTTCATTTGTTAAGTCTGGTGTGTTTTGACCCTGCTCCTTCATCTGCTGTGTGTTTTTCTGTCTTCTCACTTTGCTTATCTTGCTGGGTTTGGGGTCTCCTTTTCACAGGCTGCAGGTTCGTAGTTCCTGTTGTTTTTGGTATCTGTCCCCAGTGGCTAAGTTGGTTCAGTGGGTTGTGTAGGCTTCCTGGTGGAGGGGACTAGTGCCTGTGTTCTGGTGGATGAGGCTGGATCTTGTCTTTCTGGTGGGCAGGTCCACGTCTGGTGGTGTGTTTTGGGGTGTCTGTGGCCTTATGATTTTAGGCAGCCTCTCTGCTAATGGATGGGGCTGTGTTCCTGTCTTGCTAGTTGTTTGTCATAAGGTGTCCAGTACTGTACCTTGCTGGTTGTTGAGTGAAGCTGGGTCTTGATGTTGAGATGGAAATCTCTGAGAGATTTTCACCATTTGGTATTACATGGAGCCGGGATGTCTCTTGTGCACCAGTGTCCTGAACTTGGCTCTCCCACCTCAGAGGCACACCCTGATGCCTGGCTGGAGCACCAAGAGCCTTTCGTCCACATGGCTCAGAGTAAAAGGGAGAAAAAATAGAAAGAAAGAAAGAAAGAGGATAAAATAAAATAAAATAAAATAAAGCTATTATAATAAACAATAAGAAAAAATTATTAAGAAAAAATTTATTAAGAAACAAATTTTTTTAATTTTTAAAAATTTATGTATTAATTTTTTATAATAAAAAATAAGAAAAAAATTAAGAAAAAATTTATTAAGAAAAAAATTAATTTTTTAAAATAAATAAGAAAAAAATTATTAAGTAAAAAATTTTTTAATTTTTTAAAATAAATAATAAGGCAAAAATTATTAAGAAAAAAATTTTTTAAGCAAAAAGAAAAAAACAAAAACGGACAGACCGAACCCTAGGACAAATGGTGAAAGCAAAGCTATACAGACAAAATCTCACCCAGAAGCATATACATATACACTCACAAAAAAAGGAAAAGGGGAAAAAATAATATATCCTGCTCCCAAAGTCCACCTCCTCAATTTGGAGTGATTCGTTGTCTATTCAGGTATTCAACAGATGCAGGCACATCAAGTTGTTTGTGGAGCTTTAATCCTCTGCTTCTGAGGCTACTGGGAGAAATTTCCCTTTCTCTTCTTTGTTCGTACAGTTCCCAGGGTTCAGCTTTGGATTTGGACTCGCCTCTGCTTGTAGGTCGCCTGAGGGCGTCTGTTCTTCGCTCACACAGGATGGGGTTAAAAGAGCAGCTGCTTCGGGGGCTCTGGCTCACTCGGACAGGGGGCAGGGAGGGGTACAGTTGCTGGGTGAGCCTGCGGCGGCAGAGGGCAGTGTGACATTGCAGCAGCCTGAAGCGTGCCGTGCGTTCTCCCAGGGAAGTTGTCCCTGGATCACGGTACCCTGGCAGTGGCGGGCTGCACAGGCTCCTGGGAGGGGCGGTGTGGAGAGTGACCTGGGCTTGCACACAGGTTTCTTGGTGGCGGCAGCAGCAGCCTTAGCATCTCATGCCTGTCTCTGGGGTCTGCGCTGGTAGCCGCGGCTCGTGCCCGTCTCTGGAGCTCGTTTAGGCGGCACTCTGAATCCCCTCTCCTCGCGCACCAGGAAACAAAGAGGCAAGAAAAAGTCTCTTGCCTCTTCGGCAGCTGCAGACTGTTTCCCGGACTCCCTCCCGGCTAGCTGTGGTGCGCTAACCCCTTCAGGCTGTGTTCACGCTGCCAACCCCAGTCCTCTCCCTGCAATCCGACCGAAGCCTGAGCCTCAGCTCCCAGCCCCCGCCCGCCCCGGCGGGTGAGCAGACAAGCCTCTCGGGTTTGTGAGTGCTGGTCGGCACCGATCCTCCCTGCGGAAATCTCTCCGCTTTGCCCTCCGCATCCATGTGGCTGCACTCTCCTCCCTGGCTCTGAAGCTCCCCCCCTCCGCCACCCGCAGTCTCTGCCCCAAAAGGAGCTCCTAGTGGGTGGAAACCTTTCCTCCTTCATGGCTCCCTCCCACTGGTGCAGGTCCCGTCCCTATTCTTTTGTCTCTGTTTTTTCTTTTTTCTTTTGCCCTACCCAAGTACGTGGGGATTTTCTTGCCTTTTAGGAGGTCTGACGTCTTCTGCCAGTGTTCAGTGGGTGTTCTGTAGGAGCAGTTCCACGTGTAGATGTATTTTTAATGTATCTGTGGGGAGGAAGGTGATCTCTGCGTCTTACTCTTCCACCATCTTGCCCACTCCCTTGCCTAGTTTTATACATTTCTTTTGAGCACAGAGGTGAATTAATTTGGAGATTTTGAAAGTTTCCCATTTTTGGCCAACGTAATCTTAAATCACCCCTGGTTAGTTGGACCTATTTAGATACATATTTATAGAATGAGTCCCATAGGTGTTAAACATAAAGGTGGCTCTTTATGAGGGGGTTTCATGTCCTGTGGAAATTTTACTATATTTTTACTGTAAGAACTTCCCATTGTTTGAGGACTCAACCAGGACAAAAACTTGAAACTCAAATCTCCTATTAAGTGGTAGAGATGGAAATCCTCAAACACAGCTAGATCTCCTACCAAATGTTAGAGACAGAATCCTCTTCCCTAGATGAAGAAACGACAAATGTAGACATCTAGAAATATCCAAATAAAGATTTGAACCTCAAAGGGAGGTTTGAATCCAAGCAGGGTCTTACCCTGTAGCCCAGACACAAATGAAGAGAAGGCTGGACACAGTGGGTGCATGCATGTACCATTCATGTATTTGAAGAAGCCCCAAGTTACCACTGAGGGTCTCTCTGGATCTGGCCTACTGTGTCACATAAAATTTCTTTTTGCCTCAACCAGGTCTCCATTCTTGGAATTCTTGGTTAACATTATTTGTGTGATATTATAACATAATTTATACTCACCATTTATGATTTACCCATTTTTCCAAAAAATGTCATTTATAACAAAATGATTTAATCCAGGGTAAAGTATCCCATTCTGTTACTCATTCTTCCAGCTTCCTTCAATGTAGAACAGCTCCACAGTCTAGCATTGACACTGATGACCTTGAAATTTTGATGATTACCAGCCATTATTTTGAAGAATGCGTCTCTATTTGGCTTTGTTTGGTGTTTCCTCATGATTCAATTCTGATAATGATTTTTTTTTGGAAAAATATCATAGAAGTAAGAAGTAATGATGCATTCTTCTCATTGTATCCATGACACACGATTTAATTTCCCCCATTATTGGTGACATTAACATTGATCACTTGACTAAGGATGTATCTGATGACTCCACTGTAGTCATCTACATTTTCCTTTTATAATCAGTAAGTATTTTGGGGGAAAACTATATAAATATTTCATTACTCATCAAACTTTTATCCATTAGTTTTAACATCCTTTGATTTGTTTTTCTTGGCTGAATTAATTATTAATGTAATGGTTTTGCTCTTTATGATACCCTTTAGCAAGAGATATTAAATCATTGAGTTCAGAAAACAGTATGTAAAAATAAGTCCATGTTTAACTCTTTTAGTTGAATACTCCTACCTAGAAGGTATTTTTCCTTATTCTCCCAGACTTGGATTTAAATTATTATTGTCCTGTTTGGCTCACTTTTAGTATATTCACTCTTTTCTGTTGCTTTATTTATAAGTCTAGAATATGAGTTTCTAGGGCATGTGTGCTCAGCTTACTACTGGAACTGCATTTTCACCTATAATAATTGTGCCACTTGAAACTCATCTGTGATATATTGAGTATCTCACTGTGATCCATGTGGTCTTCCTTTATGCAATCTGTCCACATTTCTGGTGTGTGTTGAGAGACAAATCTCACTGAATATTTCCATATTTTAGCATGCTCTGGGCCTTCTGAAAGAATTGTAAACAGCAAGATAAAAGATAGAGAAATTTACCTCTCTTATCATTATCATTGTTGTTGTTATTATTGTTATTATTTCAGCCTTAAGAAAACAGCTCTCCATGATTTCCTTAATCTAGGCTTCCTGAGGTGCATTCATTCCAGTCCAATCTCTGGAATCTTGTCCCTTTTAATCTATTAAATTTCTTTCACAATAGTCACTTTTTGATCTAATAGTGGTTAATATGTGAAAATGCTTTCTTACATTTAAGAAGTTATAAGTGACAAAAAAAAAAGAAAGGTATTCCAAATATAAGACAAAAGACAAAGAGAATGTATGTTATGAGGACTGAATCAGAAAAGTGTGTAAAAGAGGTTCAAACAGCATTCAAAAATCCCTGGGGATAATGGAAAAAACAAATTAAGATTCCAAATATATCTAAGATAGATAAACTAATCAATATGGGGGAGATCTCTACCCCATACGGATTAGTTAGAAAGTGAAGGAGCATATTCAAGGTCATTCTGTGTGTTTCCTGAATCAAAGAAACCGTAAGTCTGAGGAGCTTCACCTTCCCCATCATTTTTGCCTTCTCAGGCCACTTTTAAGAAAGAAGGTGAAGGAAGACGCTGACGAATTTTTATATTGCCTCCATTTATGATCACTCTTCCCCAATATGCACCTCAAATCTCAGGCACTGGAGGTTAATTTTTTTAATCAACTTTATTCAAACTTGATCAGAAACTAACCATCTCTTAAAAGTATGAGAGATAAGCCTAAGTTTACTGTATTCATTTATACTAGCATGAAGAAGCTGTGTCTGAAAGTGTTATGTCTGAGAGCAGAACAGAAAAGCTAAAGGAGCATGACTGGAGTAGTGTGTGTGTGTGTGTGTGTGTGTGTGTGTGTGTCTATGTGTGTGTGTGTATTAATTTATACCAGGTTGTAGAAATTAGGAAGGGATGAAACAATTAAAATGAGACCAAAGCACTGGTAAGCATTTTAATTAAAGGAATGTTCAAGTGAAAGAACAGATCTTATGTTTATATTAAATACATATAATTTTAAAAGCACATGGAATATTTAGTTTTTTGTTTTTGTTCTTTTTAATGTTTGTAAAACTGGAGCTTAGAGTGAGAAGAAAGAGATGTGCCTAGAGAGGAAAAAAACAGAACCTGAATTAGAAAGAACTTCTATAGGCTTCCAGACATTATCCCAAGGGTTTTTAAGAGAGCATATATATGGTCAGATATAAACTTTCAGAGGAGTGTGTGTTTGCCATGCAGGGAGGGGACTAGGAAGAGGTGTATCCATCCAATTGGTCTTGAGTCCAGTTACAAAGCTGTTGCTTAATGCAAAATAGCAGTCATCATAGTGCTTTTGGATATGTAGAGTGGAGAGATTCCAGAGATATTTTGGAATGAAGGTTTGCAGAGCATGGTGATTTGATACCCTGTGATGAGTAATAAGGACACAAATGAGAAGCCATAGAGTAGATCATGGTTTCCTACCTCAGCCATCAAGTGGGTAATGTTGCCTTTCAGTAATAAAAGGAACAATAGAAAAAGGGTAGATTTGTAGTGAGTGAGGGGGTGTTTAGCTTTGAACGGGCTTTGTTGTAGGTACCTGTGAGGCATTTAAGTGGAAAACTTTAGTAGACATTTAAACCTACAGGGCTGGAGCTTACAGGAGAGATTTGGAGTGGGGATACAGATGTGGAAGTCATAAACAAGACAAGGACAATGCAGTCTCCCAGGGAGAACATGTAGAGGCAGCAGAAAATAACTGACTGTAATAAAAGTCATCATTTAAGAAGAATCAGAAGAAAGGATGTCACAAAGGCACCTGAAAAAGAGCAGCAAGTGATGTACATAAGAGCTAGGAGAGAATCGTGTCACATTATTGAGTGCAAGGCACTTAGTGAAACAATTTAGTTACCTCTGATGTTTGAAACCTCAAAGTAAAACAATGTGGTTTGTGCCACCAGGAAGCAACTCTGTTTGGTTGCAATTTTTAGTGTAAACAGCTCTAGAAAATTAAAAATATAAAAACAAGAGTATACTTAGGTCTGACTCAAGATAAGTAGCACTGATGATGTGAGAAGGAAAGCAAAGTAGTTTTGGACTGTCTTAAGAAAAACCCCTAAATACCAAAAGTTAATATTTTTTAGAATTTACTTGAAGTTTTTGTTTATTTCCTAAACATAATTTCTTAATATATTTCCATGTTAATACTGTGTTTTCATTAGAAACAATAAATATATTGGAAATGTCTCTATGCTAGAGTTTGTTACTCAGGTCTTAGCCACATTATTAAGAGACAGAACTAAGTAAGATAGACTATTTTCAAATTTCTGCCAGAAATCCTGGCAGAATAATTTTCTCTTCTTTTAGAAGAACAAGTAAAATGAGTCATATTCATGTACAGTTTCTCCAACATTTTCATTTCCAGCACTTTCATTCTAATTTTAGTGTTTGTAGACTACATTACATGACACAATAACTGCTATGTATTTCTTTTTTTTTAGAAATTCACGTTCTTTTATTTATTTATTTATGACTGTGTTGAGTCCTCGTCCCCGTGCGAGGGCCCTCCCTAGCTGCGGCAAGCGGGGACCACTCTTCATCGCGGTGCGCAGGCCTCTCACCATCGCGGCCTCTCTTGTTGCGGAGCACAGGCTCCAGACGCGCAGGCTCAGTAATTGTGGCTCACGGGCCCAGCCGCTCCGCGGCATGCGGGATCCTCCCAGACCAGGGCTCGAACCCGTGTCCCCTGCACTGGCAGGCAGACCCCCAACCACTGCGCCACCAGGGAAGCCCCGCTATGTATTTCTTATACAGCATGACTGACACCTATTCGATCTCATTTTTTTGCCAGACACCCCCAACAGCAAGACTTCTATTTTTAAAGATAATATATTTCAAAAGCAAGAGTTTGTATTTTGCTGTGTAAGCGATGGTCTAAGAGATGATACAGTTACCGACTTAATATTGCATGAATTTTCATATAGATGTACCAAAATATAGATTTATAATAAATGTTGATGTATAACAGCTGATCCTAATATTGAATTCCCATTTTTCATTTCCAAAATCCAATTTTATATGGGCAGCAATGTACTTAGCTAAACAATTTTATTCCTAGCCTCCAATACAGCTAGACAGGACCATGTGACTGAGATCTAGCCAATGGTAAGGACCTGAAGTTCTTGGCTGGGATTTCTGAGAAGGCCCTCCAAAAAAGGAAGAGACAGCTAATTTATATTTCTTTGCTCTTCCACCCTTACTTCTTTCTGATGCATGGAATATGAATGCAATGTGTAGAACTCCAGAAGTCATCTTACAATCTTACAGGCATTTGGACAAGTGTCATGCACTCTGGGTGGTGTAGAAGAGAGGTGATTCCCAGCAATGCTATAAGGCTGTCATTCTAGCCTTTATATTCCACTCTGGACTTTTAATTTTAGGATGTTAAAATGGACTTCTTTTTTGTTTAAGCCACTGTTTTGGGTATGTGGTAGCCTGAATATTGGTCCCTGTAAGTAACCAGGTCCTAATCTCTAGAACCTGTGAATATTACCTTACATATGGCAAAAGTAACTTTGTAAATGTGATTAAATGAATGATTTGAGAAGGGGAGGTTAGTCTGGATGGTCTGGATGGGTTTAGTTAAATTGAAAGGATCCTTTAAAAAGAGAGGTAAAAGGAGACTTGATTGCTCAGATGGATGCTACAAAGGAGCCGCTGGTTTGAAGATGAAGGAAGGGGCCATGAGCCAACGAATGCAGTTCTAGAGGCCAGGGTAAGGCAAGGAAACAAGTTCTCCCCTAGAGTCACCAAAAGGAGCACAGCTCTGCCAACATCTTGACTTGAGCCAAGGGAAACTGATTTCAGACTTCTGTCTTCCAGAACTATAAGAAAATTAATTTGTGTTTTTTTAGCTCACAAGTTTGCAGTAATTTGTTACAGCAGCAATAGGAAACTAATACAGGATCCTTGTTATTTGTAGGTGAACATAATAATTCATAATTGTAGGTGAAATAATACAGCACACAATGGGATTGTGAAGAAAGTAAGAATAAATTATTTTAATTTAATATTTTGAATCCCTTCAAGAGAAGGTTGAGTTTATTAATCTATGTGGCTGAAACTGAAAAATCGTAGCTAGTCCATGGTAGGTATTGAATAAATATTTTATAAACTAAAATGGATTTCAGCTTCTGTCTTATTGCATGCACTAAAAAAGAAAGGATTTTGAAAAAGAAAACAACAGTTATTTCCTCATCCATTACCCTAATGTAACATTGAATCATATTTTTCTGTTGATTTGCAATTCTGCAGGTATACAATAGCTAATTGTTTAGATTAATGAATATTATACAAGGAAATGAAAATGCTTTGGGGACTCTACATGATTACGTCATAATAATCAAATTTCAAAATTAATTACTTGTTTATTGAGTCTGAAATATGATATTTTTCAATAATTTCCAAAAGAAAGCACCTCTCTCTTGTTGATCAGGTTTGCCTTAGTTCAAAATCTACTGATATAAATATAGTAAGGTGACATAAACTTCTTGCTGTAAAATAAATTATTTTCTTTTTGACACTATGTCTATGTGAAAATATGAGCAACACACACAACTACTATGTTTTTTAACAAAAACAAAACAGAGAATTTGGTGTTTAAAGTCAAATAGCTATTTTACTCAATTATATTTCTAAGTTGATTCTGAAAATTTCCTAATTTTTAAACTCATTGTGTAACAATATGGTCTAATGGATCTTAAACTAGAATGGATGAGAAATACAATCCATTGTTAAAATGGAGATGTGGGGGTCTTTCTTCCCATGGATTCTGATCCAGTAAGTATGGATAAAATAGAGAAATCTGTATCAGAACAATCCCTCCATATCATCCCTACACAGGCGGCCAGACATTTATACGCATGCAATGAAAAACAAATTTGTCATAACTTTTTTGCATGACGATTAAGAGACAGTTTGAGTTACTCATCTTACTCTAGTACATTTTGTTATAGTGCAAATATTTTTGTGAAACTCATAATAAATAGTGTTATAATTGGAGTATATCCATCCTCTAAACAAGTGACTCTATATTCATAGTTTCCTACGTAGACAACTTTATTTGAGAGACAATTCCCAGGATGAAACATTAAGAAACTTCTGTCATCTTTGCAGAACCTCACAAAACAAGGGGCACTGAAGTTTTAGCAAATGGATTATGCTCCATAAAACACTCTGAAAGTGCCTTCATGCATTGAAACACCATGGAGTGCATTTTACAGCCTTCCAGTACTCAGAGATGGTTAATAGTAGATTGTAATCTGCATGATAAATTTTCAGAAACTTGCTGGGAAAAACAAAGTATCTGGGGACCATAATAAAAAAATAGTAAAATTGAACATATTCTTTCAGGTATAAGAGAGTATGTTTAATTTTTAGCAGAACTCTAAAATATTCAAGAATGATTAATATCTAAATCTGCTTTGATTCATATATGTATATAATAATACATATAATTATTTTTATAGTTAAGATAATGAATTCATAAATTTTAAGCTGGTAATGAAGAGAAACCTTTTAGTAATCAGTAGGAGACAATTAACTTACAGTGTCCTTACTATTTGTCAAGCCCTGTGCTACAGACCAATATATTTAAGCCATATAAGGGTCCTGTGAGATAGATAGTGTATTAGTCAGCATTCTGCAGAGAAACAGAATCAATAGGAAGTATAGACAATATACTGAGAATGATTTATTTTAAGGAATTGGCTCATGTGGTTGTGGGGACTAGCAAGTCTGATATGGACAGGGCAGGGCTGCAGAATGGAGATTCCAGCACGAGCTGATGCTACAGTCTTGAGTCTGAAGGCAGTCTGAAGACAGAATTCCTTCCTCTTTAGGTATTTTTCTCTGAAGGTCTTCAATTGATTGTATGAGACCCACTCACCTTATCGAAGGTAATTTGTTTTACTCAAAGTCTACTGATTTCAATGTTAATCACATCCAAAAACAGCTTCACATTAACATTTTTTTTCTTTTTAATTGGAGTAGAGTTGCTTTACAATGGTGTGTTAGTTTCTACTGTATGGCAAAGTGAATCAGCTCTATGTATACATATATCCGCTCCTTTTTGGATTTCTTTCTCATTTAGGTCACCACAGAGCATGGAGTAGAGTTCCCTGTGCTATACAGTAGGTTCTCATTAGTTATCGATTTTATACATAGTATCAGTAGTGTATATATGTCAATCCCAATCTCCCAATTCATCCCATCCCCCCACTTTGGTGTCCATACACCTGTTCTCTACGTCTGTGTCTCTATTTCTGCTTTGTAAATAAGATGGTCTATACCAATTTTTTTCAGATTCCACACATATGCGTTAATACACGATATTTGTTTTTCTCTTTCTGACTTACTTCACTCTGTATGACAGTCTCTAGGTCATCCATATCGCTACAAATGACCCAATTTCATTCCTTTTTATGGCTGAGTAATATTCCATTGTATACATGTACCACATCTTCTTTATCCATTCCTCTGTTGATGGACACTTAGGTTACTTCCATGTCCTGGCTATTGTAAGTAGAGCTGCAATGAACATTGTGGTACATGACTCCTTTTGAATTATGGTTTTCTCTGGGTATAAACAACCTAACCTTATACCTAAAGCAACTAGAGAAAGAAGAACAAACAAAACCCAAAGTTAGCAGAAGGAAAACAATCACATTAACATCTTGACTGATGTTTGCCCATATAATTGGGCAACATAGCCTAGCCAAGTGGACACATTAAGTTAACCATTACTGGTAGGTACTACCATTATTTCATTTTAGAGAGGATTAAACTGAGGCAAAAAATAAATTGAAACTTTGTCCAAGATCATAAAATAGATAAAAGCAGTATCTAAGGCTCAGAGCTAGGTTGTGGACTACTTGGAGATGCACAGCCCAGTTTCCCTTCACAAAAGACTTGCTACTCAGGTGTGTTGGAGATGGGTCATGAGGTATGGGAGAACAGAGGGAGGTGAGGACAATGCAGTCAGTAAACAGGTAGCCTTCAGTTTCCAATTTCTTTGGGTCTGCCTCAGCTAAAGGAAACCCTTTCACCATTCCTAGGGAAGCCTGCATCTGTTGAGTAAGATCTGGGTATAAATATCAGGCCACTTAGGCCACATGTAGAACATTCTGAAGGACAATATCGCTTCAGAGTTCCCTTCCAAATTGTTGATGCTTTGTGGACACTACATTGAATTTGAATTCTTTCTCTGCCCAAACCTGCTCTTCCCTCTTTCCCTCACAAGTGTTGATTCCTGTGCACCCCAAACTTCATCTTTGGGTCTTCTTCCAGAATATTTAACCTGTAACATAAGCCATCTTATCCTGAGCTTGAATTCACAAACCACTATTAAGGCATCTTATGTGGTATATAGTTATAGCCCTTATTCTACAAATACAAAAATTCTTAGGCACAAATATAAGAATTAAATCTTAGTAGACCATGGAAAATAGAATTATAACTGGATAAAATGTAAAAAAACATTTGCCAAGATGCTTTTTAATCCTACCCTCTTTGACTCTCCTACTTTCCTGCCACCTAGAATTATAATGAGCATGGAAAATGTACCAGTGAGCATCAAGGGGAAGTCAGAGAACAGCCCATGGCAAGCAGTTCATCGGAGTGAAATTAATAACAGGGAATAATTACAAAGCAAGAAAGAGATAAAAGCCAAGCAAGCAGCAGTGAGGAAACTCAGAGATGAGCAACCTTAGGAAGCACCTGAGAGACAGGTGGAATCCTTGAGCTCTAGTGGGAGCTGAACGGAGGGAGCTAGAGACAAGGAGGGGCCTTTCCAACAGGAGCTGCCAACACAGAAAGAGGTGCTGTTAAGAAGAAACTGAAATATCAGGAAAATGCTGCCTACATATATACACTAATATGTATAAAATAGATAACTAATAAGAACCTGTTGTATAAAAATAAATAAAATAAAATTCAAAGATTCAAAAAGAAAAAAAAAAGTAAAAAGAAAACGCTGCCTACAACATAGAAGAATAGAACACATATCCTGGCTTCTTTCTTTTTTCCTTTCTCCTTTTTTGCACTCTTCTGCCGGTATCATCTCATGGTCAGGAGTCTGGCAAATGTAGTTGGACAAGCCAGCCTTCTGAGAAGCAGGAGAGAACTGGAGGAAGGGAAAATGAAGGGTCTTAGACAAACCCGTTAATGACAGACACACCACCAAGATATTTAGTGAAGTCAGTGACAATAATTGTTAACTACAGAGTTAAAGACCAGGCCCCATGGTATGCTGATATTTTTATCACTATTATGAACCTTGCATCAAAGTGATTAACCAGTTAATCCCAACCCTTGTTTCATAGGACATTTCTTCATCTTGCCCACAAGAACTCATGATATAAATTGAAATTTTGCAACAGAAACTAAGACATGTAATCTGTAGCTATTTATTCAACAAGTAGACCAGTAACCCTTAGGGAAGAAATCAGTTTTCACTTGTCTTCCTGTTCAAATCTTAAATAGTTATGTTTATCTTGCAAGTATACTGGGAGAAAGAGTAGGTATATGGTTTCTGAGATTTTTATCAGAATAACAAAAGAAAGTAGACAATTTATGTAATGAGAGTATAGGTAAATGCAAGGCTATTCAAGTTCATTTACTACTTAAGTAGAAGAAAAAATCCCTTTCCCTAAAATAAACATTCTCTAGTTTATTTGAACACAGCAATGTTTTACATACAGGTTGTTTATAGGGAGATTTTAAAAAGAACCATGTACTAAATAGCTCAGGGAAAATTTTGTTATTACTTACGAATATCCTAGGAAAATTTGTGCTCCTTTCAAATAATCATAACAAGAGAAGGTAAATAAATTTAAATTTCAATAAAGTCTTTCTCCCATCCTTCTGTTCCCTTTGTTCTATAATTGCCTGAGGTCATAGATACTCTTACCTACACTCTCTTTTCCTTTATCCTAACCAGAGTCTAATTACTACCTTGTACATTGAAAGTGGAAAGTAATTAATACGTGATTTTTCTTCCTACCTAACAGTTTAGTAATACAATTGTGACTTATAACTCAACCCTACTCCTAGCAGCAGGAAACCACTGATCTACTTTCTGTCACTGGAGGTTTGATTTGTCCTTTCAGACTTTTATATAAGTGGAATCATACAGTAACCACTCTTTGCTGTATGACATTTATCAATCCATATCATGTGTGTGAGATTCAATTGTGTTTCTGCATATACCACCAATCATATCTTTCTAATGCTGAGCATTATCCCATCATTTAGATAGACCACAATTTGTTTATCCTCTCACCTGATGATGAAAATTTGGGTTGTTTCTAGTTTTTGTCAAAATAAAGTAGAAATGCAAAATGGTGCAACTATGTTAGAAAACAATTTGAGAGTTTCTTATAAGTTAACATCAACTTTTATTGACTAAGATGGCTTTAATATTCCCCTCAGCTTGACTAAACTTTAGACAGGATTCTTCTTGATATAGGCCCCTAACTCTTAGAACATTTGTTTTAGGAAAACTTCAATTGAAAATTCTTCCTCTGCCCTTTAAGAAGTAGATCTTTGCTTAGCCTCTTGCCAGTTTTAGAAAGCAGAGAAAGTTTTTCTCTAAGATACGGGGTCATCCCTTTTAAATGTAATCATCAAGAAAGATAAAGCTCAGTCTCTGTGGAAGAGTAGTCATCTAACTTTAATAAAAGCCTATTAGCAAACACAGATGGCCTATTCGCATTGACCAACTTCCCCGCTAACCTCCCCCAGTAGTTTTCCATTAGCTCACTCCAGTGATTAAAACCCCTCCTGCCTTTTATTTCAATAGAGTTGAGTTTAATCTCTCTCCCTATTGCAGTAGTCTCAAATAAAATCTACTTTTGCTCATTTAACTTTGTCTGGTGCAATTTTTCTTTGACATTATTTCACACAGAGATTCCATTCCTAGTCATTTATCAGAGAAAAAACAAACAAACAAACAAAAAAACACTGAAACATGTACATTGACAATGTTGAGCTTTACCAAGGCCTGTGGAAAACAAGTAAGTTAAAAAAAATCCCTTTCAAGTTCCAGAAAAAAGCTTACTAACCTCTCTTTCCTCTATGGCTCACAGATTCCCTCCTATTTAACTATGACAAGGACAGGAACTCTCCAAAATGCCTTTCTGTGTTTCATAAATGATTGCTAAACTATTTGTCCCCGGTCATCAATTGCAGAAAGAAAAAAAGAAAAAAATGCCTGTAAATCTGACTTGTTCAAATTTTAAATTTCTCTCTTTACCCATGGGCTCCAGATTTTTGACTCACCCTCAGCTTGAACCAGCATACAAATTCTCCTTAACAACACCTACCAGAGAGAGAATTGGCTGACCTCAGGATAAAACATTCTCTGATCAATTGTCCTACCATATCACCTGCACTCACTCTTCTCATTTCCTCATATCCTTTCCTTGTCACTTTGCTTACTTTTCCCTATAAAAGAAATGTCCTTTTCTGTTTGCAGTGAGGTTTTCCAGACCTCATAGTCAGGAATATTCTGCCCATTGTAATGGTCCCCCTCTCCCTATTGTAAAATTCTCTTCCTCTTATTGCAATAATCAATTCAATGAAAGTCTCTTTTTTCCTAAGTCTAGATTTGTTTTTGTTTGACAATACTGATGTGCATAGGTTCTTTTAATTTTATTCACGTTCTATTTGCATACACATGAAGTGTGTTTTTTTTTTTTTTGAAATGTTTCACCCTTGCTAATGACAGAATCACATAGTCATAGTTTTATAAAATGTTCTTGTTAAAAGAGAACTCAGGTAGTGTCTAACATAGTTTTTCACTTTTTATGTGATGAAACATAAATCAAGAAAATGAAGTATCTTGATTAGGGTTACAGAATAAGGAAATTGAAAGATAAGGTTTATAATCTTGACATTATGGCTCTTTGTCAACTATAAATTTGCTTACAAACACTCTGTTTTATAATTAATACTCAAATTTTGCCAGGGAAAACTTTTAGTGCACTTTGCCTGTAGGTTCCAGAATACATCATTTTCTCATTTATGAAAAGTGAAGTAGTATTTTTCTGGTTTTAAATTTTGGACCTAATCCTATTATTTGTAATACTTCATAGATAGCCAGCAATGACTGCACAACCACACTTTAAATTATTTATCAAGTCGTATTTAAAATCCCCAGTGTCTAGAAATTTTAACTCATTTAAATGAATTTGTCACAAGAAAAGGTACCTCAAACTATAAATCACTAACACTTTCCAGTTTATAAATTGTTCTCTTTGAAAGAAGAAAAAAAAAAAAAAAAACATATTACATTTAGTAGTCTTTTTTATTTCTTTTTAAGATTTGTTTAAAATAGTGAGTGTATCCATATTCATATGTGTCCTTGTTCTTTTTGCTATATTTTACAGGTACCAGCTTATTTTTCATAATAGACACACTGGGACTATTACACTTTTATTATATTGATGTATTTACCCATAGTTAGGTATCCTTTTTTCACACATTAAAACAAAATAGAAATATCCTTATTAGGGACATATCTGAGCTGCTATACTGTTTGTTATTGTACTCCTCCTTTATCTTCTACTTATTTATTGATTTATTGAAATAATAGAATTTCATTATCAAAATCTCTCGATAAGATACTTTGCCAGGTACTGTTCTAAGCACTTTACATATTTCAATCTATTTAAGCCTCCCAGCAATTCCTTGGGATATGTAATATTATTACTCATAGTTTAAAAGTAATGCAGAAAGTTATATCATTAGTAAGTGGTATGGCTATGATAAGGTGCTCTTAATCACTTTTCCATGTTGCCTCTAACCTCTGATAATCCTATGTATTATTTTATTCTATTACCACAGAACTATTTCATTATCTTCTTAAAACTTTAAAAAATCTCCTTTTCTGCAGAAAAGAATAGTAGAATACTGCTATTACTATAGTAGTACAATAGTTCTTATGACTATACAAAGAAAGTTAATACTTTTTCCCCAAATTTCTCATCCCTATTCTTCAGTAAGCAGTATTTCTTTTTGTTAAAATTAAGTAAAAATTGAAGTTCCTTGGTTATGTTCCCAATTTTCTGGAAGATGACCCTGTCAGCAAGGCAAAGAAAGAATTTATTACATGGTTTTATTAGATGTACAGTTGGAAGAAAATGATTTCTTTCTAAAACCTCATCCAAATACACTCTATCATGCTTCCATTCTCATTTCATTGATTTAGAACCAAATCAAGACCAGTGTTGAAAATTTTATCTGTAGACATAAAAGCCATACATTTGAAGTAAAAACTTCTGGCTGTTGCTAGAGTCATAGCAGTTTAGATAAGCACTGTAATCCTGTCTTGAAAAGGTGCCTGTGCTTCTGAGGATGGACCAGCTCATGACCGTTTGAGATAAGAAACCATCCAAGTTAGAAAAGGACAGAGCCATGGGCTAGGACTCTTGTGCTCAGTTCAAATGGGGGACATGAGAAGCAGCCCTCACAGATTTACCTATTGCCACATATATATGCCTTTATTGTGCCGGAATTATATGATTTCCCATTTCTCTGTAGAAGATTCATCAGACCTATCAGAGATTTTACTGTAGAAAAAGTGATCATAATTTACTGAGATCCAGATGACTAACATAAAACATATTTTCTGAATTTAACTGAGAAGTATTTACATTGTTTCCTTAGTTGTATCAAAGTTTGCTGACTCTGGATTATCGAAGCCATAGATAAAATATACAGGGATACTTCAAACTTAATGACACAGATCTCTGAATCTATGTCCAAAATCAGGACTTCTCTTCACATGAGATAATATTTTGTGTTGGACGAAATGTGTGTAAACTGAACAAGAACAACCAACAGATATTATTGCTACTTTCCATCCTCCATCTAAATTATGCATTTTAGTAAATTTTCATATAATATTTAAAAGAAGAAATGGATAATCTGAAATGTAACTCCAAGAAAGCAAACCAATGCAAAGAGCATACTGCCTATGTTTTCTTCTAGGGATTTTATGGTTTCTGATCTTATATGTAAGTCTTTAAATCCATTTCGAGTTAATTTTTGTATATGGTGTATGATAAGGGTCTGGTTTTATTATTTTCCAGTTGGCTCTCCAGTTTTCCCAACACCATTTATTCAAGAAACCATCCTCTTTTCTTTGTATAATTTTGGCTCCTTTGTTGTAAATTAATTGGTAATATATGCATTGGTTCGTTTCTGAGCTTTTGATTCTGTTTTATTGATCTGTGTGTCTGTTTTTATTCCAATATAATACTGTTTTGATTACTATAATTTTATAATATAGTTTGAAATCAGGAAGTGTGATGCCTTCTGTTTTGTTCTTCTTTCTCAAGATTGCTTTGACTTTTCAGAGTCTTTCATGATTACATAAAAAATTTAACAACTTTTTTCTCTATTTCTGTAAAAACGTACCACTGGGATGAAGTGAGAGAGTGGCATGGACTTATATATACTACCGAATGTAAAATAGATAGCTAGTGGGAAGTAGCCACATAGCACAGGGAGATCAGCTTAGTGCTATGTGAGCACCTAGAGGGGTGGGATAGGGACGTTGGGAAGGAGACTCAAGAGGGAGGATATATGGGGATATATGTATATGTATAGCTGATTCACTTTGTTATAAAGCAGAAACTAACACACCATTGTAAATTATACTCCAATAAACATGTTAAAAAAAAAAAAAAACTGGAATTTTGATAGAGATCACATTTAATCTGTAGATCACTTTGGGTAGTATGGAAATGTTCACAATATTAATTTTTCCAATCCAAGAACTCAGGAATTCTTTTCATTTTTTTGTGTCATCTTCAATTTCTTTGATCAACACCTCATAGTTTTCAGTGTCCAAGACTTTTGTCTCCTTGGGTAAATTTATTCTTAGGTATTTTATTGTTTTAGATGCTATGCAAAATAGGATTGCTTTTGTGGTTTCTCTGTCAAATAGTTCATTGTTATTGTATAGAAACCCAAATGATTTTTTTGTGTTGATTTTGCATCCTGCAAGTTTACCTAATCCATTTATCAGTTCTAACAGTTTTAGTGGAGTCTTTAGGGGTTTTTCCATATGAGATAATGTCATCTGCAAACAGTGACAATTTTACCTCTTCCTTTCTGATTTGGATGCCTTTTACTTTTCTTTCTAGCCTAACTGATGTAGCTAGGACTTCCAGTACTATGTTGAATAGAAGTTATGAGAGTAGGCCTTCTTGTCTTGTTCTAATCACCACATTTTTTACAGCAATCTTTCAGTGAAATTCTGCAGAGCACACTGCTTTTCTACTTCTTTTATACTAACAATATATACTGCTTCATCTCTACTAAAGTTAAGATAACCTAAACATGAGTGGGTCAAGAGAAGATACACAAAACATGTCATTAAGTGAAGTGACACTTAAGGCTATGAAAATGATTCTTTAAACACCTAACAAGAAAAAAAGATATTCATTACATTTTGAGAAAGTTGAAGGTTTGACTCTATTTGATACTACTTTTTAAATAATAACATTATTACCACTTGATTAGATCTTCTGCAAAAGTTCCAGTGCTTGTTTGCCATTAGCAGTTTTCTCATTCCTATTTTTCTCCTTGAAGCTGTTTGCATATTCCACAGTCTCATTTGTTATGTTTATGTTTCTTACCATATCTAATTGAATAGAATAGGATGATGTGACTCATTCTGTGCACAGCGTGGTCTCTGCAGGCATGCTTTTTAACACATTTTAATATCCTAAAAGAAAACCCTATTACTGCAAGATAACTTTCAGATTAAAAAGGAAACTTTCCAGTCTATTGCATTACCTTGTTTGCAATCCCAGGGGTCATGAAACAGAGACACTTAGAGTCTAATACAATCACCTGTAAAGTAAGCATAATGAACTTTGTATCATAGATAATACATTTCCAGAAGAATCTTTTACTTTCTTCTGGTCATGTAGATATGCTATGTGCTGTTATCATATTCATCTTATTCACTGTCATATTGTGGATGCAGGAAAGGAGAGATGGAGATACTCTTTGGAAGCTATAAATGGATTTTAACAAAGCTCAATAAATAAGTGGAGACTAAGTCAGCAAGTCAAATAAGACTAAGCAAGAATCAGAATTTATGGATTTACTATGTCCATTTCTAAAATCCATAGGCCAAGATTTGGGTAGAAAATGATTATTAATCAATTAGGAAATTTAATTTAAGTAAAGGGAAATAATTTGATAAGGTATCATAAATGCTAATGACTAATTTAATGGCATAAAATGCAGTAACCAAGTCTTCATAATTTCAAGTTTAAATAGGAAAACTTGAAGCCAAATAATTGACAAGAAAATATTGCCTATTCATTTGGGGAGCTTTAAACTTCATACTGTATGTGTGTTTATCTGGCTTGTAGTGGTTATTCCAAGACTCCTCTGTGAGTAGCTAGAGTACATGAAAAGGCTTTTGTACTATAGTTTAGGTATACACAAGCAAGAGGATAGCACAGAAAAGTGTAAATAGGTAAAGAAAAGATATATTTAAAGGTAAGAGGAAGTGAGAAAACATGGAATCAAAGGGTTAATAAAGATCTCTGTCACCAAAAAGAGCATCTAGATCCATGAGGATCTATCAATATACTGTGTCCCTGCTTCTACCCTGGCTCATTTTGTAGGCTGTATTTTCAGAACTCAAGTTTAAAGTGAATCTTGATTTCAAGTGAACTATCTGCCAACGATATTTGAGAAAATAGACACAGGACTTCTATTCACTTATTTAGCTGTAATGATCTTAATTGGAAAACATTTCCCAGTAAAAAGATTGTCTTGTGAGAAACAGTCCTTTGGCTGTACAACCTTGAAGTGTCGTATACTGTAGTTTTGTTTCATTTGATGTAGTCAGATACGAGGCTTTCTAGTATCTTTCATTTCTAAGATCTCTCTGGCTGCACCTAGGGTTATATTTATACCAATGTAAGCCCAGCAAATGGATAAAGGATTGCTTCTCAGATTTTAGCACATACCAGAATTACCTGGAAAACTTGTAAAAATACAGATTGTTAGGTCTTACTTTCAGAGTTTCTGAATCACTAAGTCTGGGGTGGAGCCTGAGAATTTGCATTTATAATAATGTCCCAAGTGGTGCTGATGCTTCTGGTCTGGAGATTACCTTCTGTGGATTAGTTCTATAAGCCATAGTATAAATATTGCTAGCATACTAATTTTGAAAAAGATACTAACAATTTAGATCCAATTAGTTGGCCTTGATTCATATAGCTTTATGCATTTGTACATTACATGGCACTTCTACTATTTGTTAATATATATTATATGATATAAATTGTTTAAATTGAGCACAGACATATTTGTACTTTCAGGAGAACAAGCATGGGATATACTATAAATCAATAATTTGAGTATGACTCCCAATTTATGTGCATATTTTATGTCATTTTACAAAACTTTCATTATTTGAAGACATACAGACACCTGCAAATAGAATCCAATTGTTTAAGGTAACATATAATTCTGCATAAGTTTGACATACTGAAAAATTGTAACATACTACATTGCCATTTGCAGCTTAATAGCATTATCAGAAAAACAATATGGACCCTTAGGCCACCAGAATACCTCATAAAAGCGACATTTTCACACGATAAATAGGGCAATTAATATAAGTTAGAAAATAAATGAAACATACCATGGTAAGCTATGCTGCAAGATAAAAATCAATATTATGACTAGTATTCTTCCTGTGGAGATATTAATGTTGTGACCATAGTTTTAAATGAAGTTGTAGCTGACACATACAGTAAATTTTTGCAATGAATAAAGTATCAAGACACTAAAATATGTTACAAACTTAGGCTTTATAAAACTGTACATTTCTTTATAAGCTATTGTTCAAATTTTACTTTTTCTTTTAATTTCCATCCAGACTGGATGTTTACACTTGTATTTCTTTTCTTTAAAAAAAATGGTATTACTTAGCTTTTCTAATTTTCCCCTAAACATTATGTTAAAGATAAGATGAGTCAAGGGAACAATATGACCTAAATAACTGGTTAACTTCAAAGAGACAGCAATAAATTAAAATTGACATTGGAAATTTCTAATTATGTTTTCTATGATTCTTAAATTATTAATTTAGTTAATAACACTCCCTATTCAAGATAAGCTGAGGTGGAGTTAGAGAAATTAAGCAGTTAGGTTTGTAGCACGATGTACAAGCACACACATACAGTAAATTTCTGCAATAAATAAAATAACAAGACACTAAAATATATTACAATCTTAGGCTTTGTAAGCCTGTACATTTCTTTATGAGTTATTGCTCAAATTTTACTGTTTCTTATTTTTCTCTTCTAAGAGTGAAGTAAGTCAGTTATAAGTTCTTTTAAAATCTTGGTGTCTCTGCTTTTAATGTGTTACTAATTTATTAAAAATTACTATGACAATATATTTGAACCATTTCTAAGTATTATTTTGTATTTGTTTACAGTGCTTTCTCTGTGATTATTATATGTTAACATATGCTTTTTCCTATGATGATTTTTCTTCTTTAATAATTTACCTGAACTATTTTTTACCCCAAAAGATGTTTAACGTATCTATCCTTTCCTGGAGTTTTTTAAAAATTGAAGTATAGTTGATTTACACTGTTGTGTTAGTTTCTGATGTACAACAAAGTGATTCAGTTACACTTTAGTAACCATAAGTTTCTTTTCTATGTCTGTGGGTCTGTTTCTGTTTTGTAAATAAGTTCATTTGTATCATATTTTAGATTTCACATATAAGTGACATCATATGGTATTTGTCTTTCTCTTTCTGACTTACTTCACTTAGTATGATGATCTCTATGTCGATCCATGTTGCTGTGAATGGCAGTATTTAATTCTTTTATGGCTGAGTAATATTCCATTGTGTGTGTGTACATATATATACATGCCACATCTTCTTTATCCACTTATATGTCAATGGACATTTAGGTTGATGCTTTCCTGGATCTTATTTGTTATTGTTGAGTATATTGTTGAATAGTATTTTAGATTTGCCATTCTTAATCCAACTGTAAATTTATCATTACCATTTAAAATTAATAGATTTGTTATCATATTTTATTAAGTATTTGCTACCCATGCTTTCTTTGATCACTTTTGTTTCAGCAACAGTTTCAGAGGAGATGCATATTTGTATGAGTATGCCAAAAAATATTTTCATATACTTCTTTAGGTCTTGAAAGATATATATCTTATTTTCCCTAAGAATTGAAGCTGGTATTTTAATGACTTGTGGAAACTATTTTTGAATGTAGAAGTTTTTAAAAATCTATTGTCATTGTTCATAAACAGTTCTAAATTTTCTTTTTATTTGCCTGTAGTATTTTCTCATTTGCTTTGCCTTTCAGTTCTTTGTAATGTTTGTTTAAATTTTTTCATACTTATTTTCCTTTATGTATTTTTTTAAGTACATATCTTTCTTAATTTAAGAGAAATTCCAGATAATACCTGTTTGAATATTACCTTTTCATCATTTCCTATATGTTTTACTTCTAGAATTGGTATGAAATGTGTACTTGAAGCTTAATTTACTGAATGCACTCTACGGTATAGCTCACTTGTTGATGTATTTTATGATTTTCATTTTTATTTATATATTTTTCATATTCATATGTTTCCTATTTATACTGTTTGTTTTGTTCATAAGCTCCTGTCTTTGGTCATGGATGTAATTATTTTCTTTAGTTTTGAATGACTTAAACACACTTATAAACTGCCCTTATAAAATTGTATTATAATTGTAATTGTCTCAGGAATGAATTCTTTATTGACTTTGTTGGAATTAATAACAGGTTTTGTTTTTTTTTTCTTCTTAAAATTTTAGCTTGCAAATTTATCTTTTCTGGTAGTTTCTTTTTTTTCCCCACTCTTCCTCTACCTACTCCTCTGTTTTTGGTGACTTTGTAAGCAGCTTTTGGCAGGAAAAAGCTTTTTTGGTCAAGAACTCTCTGCCAGAGGCCTTTTGTCTTGTCACTAAACTTAAACCAGGCACCCCCATGCTCTACTCATCTATGACCCTGGCACACCTTTCAGTTCTTTTGATCACACAATACTTTGCCTAACTTCTTGTTTTTTTCCATAGATCAAAGAAGTAGAAATAAAGAATAATCAATTAACAGAAGACCAGATCTCTTCCCTAGCTTCCCCTTCAGTCATCTCATGAACAAACTGTGTGAACAAGATAGCATCTAAAGAAAGATCATGAGGAGTTGACAAGCCGGCACACGTGACTGCACATGGTAGGGGACGGTGACAACTCTGACACTCTATCTCAATGATAACTGAAATTACTTCCCTGTTTCCCTTTAAAAGCGTTCATGGCTGAGCAGAATTTTCGGAGGTGGTTTTGGGGGGACTCTGAATCCACCGTCTCCCCAGATTGCCAGCACTCTGATTAAAGGCATCTTTCCTTTCTATCAACATTTGTGAGTATTGATTTTGTATGCAGCGAGCAGTGGCACCTGATTCTATAACAACTTCATTCTTAGTCTTCCTTTCTCTCTGCCCTTCCTATCAAGTCTTAAGGAGAAAAATATTCATATACTGGTAAGTTAATTGTAATATCATGTAGGGCTATTGCATATTTATTCCACAAGCCAGTGCTCTGTTATCCCATTGTGTGGGGCTGTGCACAATCTATCTGGTCACAAGTAGAAAGGAACAGTCTCAAGTAGTGGGCACATTTTGTAAATCTTTGGCCCAGGTGATAAACTGGGTCCACTCCTCAGCCACACACACAAGTATTAAATTCTCTTCCCTTCACAGGAGTTAAACTTCCAGACACCATTGTCTACTTCCTATTCTGGCTTCTACCTCCACAATCTGCTTTATCTGTTTGTTTCATTTAAGGTCCACAGAGAGAGTTTTCTTTTTATTTTATAGCTGCTGTTATGTGTGGATTTCTGCATAAATTATTCACTATTATCTTGACCAGAATTACAGATATATATATATATATATATATATATATATATATATATATATATACACATATATACATATATACATATATATATATATATATACACATATATACATATATATGTCCTTTTTTAAGACCATAATTTTCTCTTTTGAATTGAGGGTGCAGAGTATACATATTATATGAAGGAGGAGTTTAACCTCTCTAATGCTTTCTTTATATCTTTATTTCAGTGCCATGCTTATCATAGAATAATGTAAAGGGTATTCAGTGACTATCAAAACGTGTAATGATGTCAGATACACTTTCTTAAAGAATACTAGAATTGCAAATTTATTCTAATATTAAGTCACTTGATTTGTGAAATCTGACTCCATTTAAGAAATATCTTTTCTAATATATCTGCTTTCACCATATGCACAGAATGTCCCCAGTAGTTTGGGTCATACGCAATATTTTGAGAACTGGCTATATCCCATATAATGTGTCCTTGGACCTATAGACTCACCAGCTATATGGTTTCTAACAGAAGCTATTCTAATGACATTCAATGACATTAAGTGTACTTAATAGTGAAGTGTATTTGTTGCTGCTTGAAAATACACTATTGTTTAAAGGAAAAATAAATCTTTTAAACTGCCATACACATTCTTGGATATGTTTCACGTGGCTACATCCACCACCACTCTTTTATTTTTAATTTTTATACAATTCCCCAAGATTACTCCCCATTCACAGTTACCATAAAACAGTGGCCACATGATCCCAATCCTTACACTTTTATATTTTAGATAAATTAGATGTTAATGTTAGTGTGTATTTATTATACCTTAGTTTATATATACTATATATATACATAACATATATATATATATATTTATTACAGATTTCTTCTTACAAGAATTCTGCATATTCTATACTGCTTTTAAATAGGTTTACAGAAGGGACTTCCCTGGAGGTCCAGTGGTTAAGACTCCATGCTTCCAGTGCAGGGGATGTGGGTTCGATCCCTGGTCAGGGAACCAAGATCCCACGTGCCACACATGCAGCCAAATAAATTAATTAATTAATTAAAAGTTTACAGAGATAATCATGTCATGTAACCAGGATCTTTGTCAAGGAGTGTTTGATATAACAGTCTGATTGCACACACTTTTTTTGAGAACTGCCAAAGTGAATAAGAAACCTTAACAGAAAAAAAAAAAAAAAAAAAAAAGGTGGAGTGCTTCAATGCAAAGAGAATATCTGAATAGGGTCTACAAGAAATTCTTTTGTAATGCTGCTACCTAGAGGTTGGAATATTAATCAAAGTTAAATATTAATTCTGTTTCTTACCTCTACATCTGGAGCTCGGTTTAGTTTTTTTTTTTTTTAAGTAATGCTATATTCACAAGCCTTATTAACATTAATTTTTCTTTTAAATTTTTACCTGGCTTGTCAAAAATTGTGATCTCAAAACTATGACTTTTCTAGTTGCCATTTCTATGAACAAAGACCACGAAAATTTGAGAGTACAGCGAAAGAAAATTACTTTAAAATATCTGCTATAGCTTAAAACAATGACCAATTAAAACAATCTCTTTTTACTCATTATTTTAATGCTTAAATATCTGAACTTAATGCACTCTATTTATAATTTGTTTATCTTAAACTATTTCATATGCAGTATTTTCCATGAAAATGCCCACCTCTTGAAAATAAACAATTTACTTATAATAAAGCTTTAATTCCATAAATTTGAATAAATTAATACAGGTGAAGATTTGCCTTTTTATTTGGCGGCCCAATACACTGGCATACTCCCTAGGTAGGCTGTGCTTGCTCTGACTTGCTCGCAGTCTCTATGTCAATGTGTCCTGCCACCATCTACTGAGGCACTCACACCAGCATCCCTATGAACATCTTAGACGACCCACATTCCTTTCTCCTCCACCTCCTATGGCTACTCGATTACTAGATCACATACTCTGCTCTCTAAACGTATTTAAAATCCATCCCTCATGTCCACCCTCTTTCTGTAATAATCTCCCAAATGGGGAACGTTTTAAAATTTCTCCTGCTTCAGATTCATTGACCCCGTGAGTCACAAGTGATTCTTCAAACATTTTCAGATCAATAATACTACTTACATCAGTAAACATCTTGAAGGGCTGTTCCGTTTTCTTCTGAATAAAATTTATCTTTATATTAATGTCATCCTGATTTTGTCCCAGTGGCCTCTCCTGCTTCATTCCTTACCATATATTTATATAGTATACACTTTTTGTAATGCTTATTATGTATCAGGTACTGTTCTAAATGCTTTCCAAAGACCGACCCTTTGTAGGCACTGCTATTATTTCCATGTAGACAGCAGAGGAAGCACAGAGCAAGAAAGTAACTTGGCCACAATCACACAGTTACTAAGTGGCAGAGCCTGCATTGGAACCCAGCTTCTCCGCCTCTAGAATCTGCCATTGATCTCTTTCCTCCTGCCTCTGTTCTGCCTCATGAAAAAATTAGCCATACTGGAAAATCATAATTGTATGATTTATGTTTTCTTTTTCCTAGGTATCTTCAAATAGTCGGTACTTTCTGTTTGGAATGTGTGCGTGTGTGTGTGTGTGTGTGTGTTTCTGTGTACAAAGTATATGTTTTTCTCACATTATATGAGAAAATAATATTTATTTTATGCAAACTCAAATAAGACTTCTCTGAGCCTTTAAATCTTAAATTCTTCTCTCATTCCTTTTTCTTTGACTTCCCACAGTAAACAAGATATCAAGTGCACGTGTATTTAACATAAAAAAAGAAAAGAAAAACTTTTACACTTTCACTTTTTTTAATGGGAGGCAAACATTTATTTGATAAATATTTCATAGTGTAATAGACAAAAATTAATACCTTCAATAAAACACACACACCTAGGAAGTAAACAGTGGTAGCGCCGTTATTTTAGACCATGGTCCTCAGTGCTTTAGCTGATGATGGAAGTCAGCTGTGATGGGCCAGCCAGGTTTGGAGGGCTGCTCCAACCAGAGTAGATTTGCTTCCACTGATTTTATATATTGGGCTTCTGAGTAAGGCTTTTGTTTGAAGAAAGTGTACTAATGATATTAAAACCAAAACTCTGAAATCCACTGTCTAAGATATAGTATTATGGATCCAGAAAAAGGTTTATATAGTGACATTATATTATTTTTTCTTCCAGTTTTATTAGGATATAACTAACATATAGCACTGTGTATGTTTAAGGTATATAGCATAGTGATTTGACTTACACATATCATGAAATGGGCACCACTGTAAGGTTAGTGAACATCCATCATTTCAGTACATACAAAATTAAAGAAGTAGAAAAAATTATTTTTCCATTGTGATGAGAAATCTTAAGATTTACTCTCTTAACTTTCATGTGTAACATAAAGCTGTGTTATTATATCTATCATGTTGTGCATTGCATCCCTAGTACTTGTCAATATTTATCGTGTACTAGAAATTAGTACCTTTTGACCACCTTCATCCAGTTCCCCCTCCCCCCACAACAAGCCTCTGATAACCACAAATTTGGACCCTTTTACTATGAGTTTGCTTGTTTGTTTTTGAAGTATAATTGACCTATAGCACTAGTTCTTAGTATAACATAGTGATTTGATATTTCTATACATTTCAAAATGATCACTAAGATAAGTCTAGTAATCATCTGTCACCAAAGATATTACATAGTTATTGACAAAATTCTCCACACTGTACATTTTATACTTGTGACTCGTATTTTGTAACCGGAACTTTGTGCCTCTCAATCTCCCTCACCTATTTCTTTCCTCCCCTGCCCCCTTCCCATCTGGCAACACCTGTTTATTCTCTGCATCTTTAACTCTGTTTCTCTTCTTTTAAGTTTGTTCATTTGTTTTGATTTTAGGTTCCACATATAAGTGATAGCAAACAGTATTTGTTTTTCTGTTTGTCTTATTTCACTAAGCATGATACCGTCTAGGTCCATCCAAGTTGTTTCAAATGACAAAATTTCATTCTTATTAATGGCTGAGTAGTATTTCATTGTATATATACATCTTCTTTACCCATTCATCTATTGATGGGCACTTAGGTTGCTTTCAAATATTGGCTATTGTAAATATTGCTGCAATGAACATAGGGGTGTATATATCTTTTTGAATTAGCATTTTTGTTTTCTTTGATAAATATCCAGGAGTGGATGTGCTGGATCATATAGTCATTCTGTTTTTTTAAATGTTGTGGGGAATCTCCATATCGTTTTCAATAGTGTCTGAACCAATTTGCACTGCCACAAAGAGTGCCCAAGGGTTCCTTTTTTCCACATCCTCACCAACACTGATTATTTGTTGTCTTTTAGTTGATAGCCATTCTGACAGGTGCTAGGAGATAGTTCATTGTGGTTTTGATTTTCATTCCCTAATGATTAGTGATGTGGAGCATCTTTTCCTGTGTCTGTTGGCCATCTGTATGTCTTCTTTAGAAAATGTCTATTTGGGTCCTCTGCCCATTTTTAACATTGTGTTTATGTTGAGTTGCATGACTTATTTGTATATCTTGGATATTAACCCTTTATTGGATGCATCATTAGCAAACATCGTCTCCTATTCAGTAAGTGGACTTTCCATTTTGTTGATAGTTCCCTTCAATGTGCAAAAGCTTTTCAGTTTGATGTAGTCCCATTTGTCTATTTCTGCTTTTGTTTCCTTTGCTAAGGAGAGAGATGCATAAAAGTATTGTTGAGACAGACATCAAAGAGTGAACTGCTTATGTTTTCTTATAGAGATTTTATGGTTTCAGGTCTTTCATTTAAGTCTCTGATCCAATTTGAGGTTTTTTTTTTTTCTTTTTTTTTTAATATGGTGTGAGAAAATAGTTCAGTTTGATTCTTTTGCATATTGCTGTCCAGTTTTCTCAACATCATCTATTGAAGAGGCTGTCTTTTCCCCATTGTATATTCTTGCCCCCTTTGTCATAGATTAATTGCCCATATATATGTGGGTGCATATCTGCACTCTCTATTCTGTTCCATTGATCTATGTGTCTGTGTTCGTGTCAGTACCATACTGTTTTGATTACTGTAGCTTTGTAGTATAGTTTGAAATCTGGGAGTGTGATACTTCCAGCATTGTTATTCTTTCTCAAGATTGTTTTAGATTTCAGGGTCTATTGTGATACTGTACAAACTTTAGAAATATTTATTATAGTTTTGTGAAAAACACCATTGTGTTTGGGTAGGATTGTATGAAATCTGTAGATTGCCTTGGGTAGTATGGTCATTTTAACAATATTAATTCTTCCAATCCATGAGCACAGCATATCCTCCAATCCATTTGTTTTGTCTTCAATTTCTTTCCTCTGTGTCTCAGAGTTTTCTGAGTACAGGACTTTTACATCCTTAGTTAGATTTATTCCTAAGTATTTTATTCTTTTTGATGTGATATTAAATGGGATTATTTTCTTAATTTCTCTTTCTGATACTTCACTGTTAGTGTATAGAACCAACACAGATATCTGTATAGACATCATATACATCCCAGCAGCATACTCCCTTCTGGTCACCAGAGCTATATGCTGGAAGGGTGCCCTCTATGTGGGCTGTGTAGGCCCTTCTACTGTGATGGGCTGAGTATTATGTGTGCAGTAGTAAGCATAGCTGGTCCAAAATCCATCCGGTTACCAGGATCTGCCTATTGCATAACTGCCATCTCCTAGTTGGAGGGGGTGGGGGGCTGGTTCCTAGCACATTTGGCTCCATGGCCCAGGGAGTCCTGGGCTGGTGTCAGCCCACTGGTGGGTGGTGCCAGGTCCCAAGGTGGCTGGCTATGGAGCCAGGGGTCCTGGAACTAGTGTTAGCCTGCTGGTGTGTGGGGATATTTTCCGACATGGCTGGTTGTGGGATCTGGTGGGGTCTAGTAGCTGGTGCTGCCCCATATGTAGGTGGGGCTGGGGCCTAGTAGGTCACAAGACTAGTGCCCACCCACTAGTGGATATGCTTTCTGGGGTCTTTGGCTGTAGGGCCTAAGGGGCCTCAAAGTTGGGTTTGGATTACTGGTGGGCCAAGTTGGGACCCTGGGGATCCTGAAGAGCTGGTGCTGACCCACTGATTTGCAGTGCCACGTCCTGAGGTCTCTAGTGTCAGGATTCTGGGAGTCACAGTGTTTGTGTCAGCCCACTGGTGGGTGGAGCTGAGTCCTGGGCCCCTTGTGGGTGAAGTCAGGTCCCATGGCTTCTGGATGCTTAGGAGATCCTACAGCAGCTGATCTGCTCATGCATGGGGCTATGTCCAACCTGGATAGCTGTTTGGTTTTGCAGGAGGGGGTCCCAGGACTGGTATTGAATAGTTGGTGTGTACAGGCAGGTCCTGATACTAATAGCTAGAGAGAGGATTCCAAAATGGCGCTTGTCAACATCAGTGTCCTTGTGGTAGCATGAGATCCCAAAAGTGTCTGCCACCAATGTCTATGTCCCCCAAGTGAGTCCTAGTATTCTGTCTTTCTGGGAGGCTCTCCAAGTTAGCAAGTGGATTTGACCCAAGCTCCTTTTAAATTACTGATTCTATCCTGGATCCTAGAACACGTGAAATTTTGTGTATTCCTTTTAAGAGTAGAGTCTCTATTTCCTATAGCCCTTTGACTCTCCCAACAGTGATCTCCATTGGCCTTCAAACCAAATGTTCTGGACTTTGTTTTCCTGGTGCAGGACACCTGAGCTGAGGAGCTCAATATGGGGCTTAGACCTCTCACTTCTTGGAAACAACCTCTGTAATTTTATTTATTCTACACTTTTTTGGGTCACCCACCAGGGTGTGTGGGTCTTGACTCTATTGTATCTCCAACTCTCCTATCCATCTTGTTGTGATTTCTTCTTTACATCTTTAGTTGTAAATCTTTTTTGCTGATCTTCAGGTCATTCTCATTGATAGTTGCTCTGTATATAATTGTAAACTTGGTGTGCCCGTGGAAGGAGGTGAGCTCAGGGTTTTCCTACTTCACCATCTTTGAACAATACTATTTTTATCCCCATGGACACTACTAGTTCTAGCCATACATCCCTTATGCATAGTTCTCAAAAAGAAGCAAAGGCTACATTCTAATTACAATAATTTAAAGATAGTTTAATGAAGGAACTAATTTAAAGTGTGCACAAAGTAAAGAGAAACCACATGCAATAATGCATAGACTACTACTATTCTTTCTTAAAACGGTTGGAGAAGAGAACAGTTAATGGAACCAGAAAGCAGGAGCATGTGGAGAAGGCCACTGTGCATGGAGCAGTAACTTTTGGTGGCAGGATGCTTCAAGCCTAGGGCTACCCTACAAGGAGTGAACTAGGGAAATAAACACGCTAATCACCACCTCCTTTCTCCCCACAGTTTTCTCCTAGGGCTCTCATTAATGGAATCCACCTGGAATCCAAGAGGCAGGAAGGCTCATTGATCTCTTTCATACAGGAGAATCTCCTTGGGCAAAGAGCAGAATGGGAATGAAGGGTGAAACCAAAGGAGCAAGATGAAGATTCCCAGCACATATCCTTCACAGGAGAGAATGACAGTTCTCAATCCTTAGGGGCTCAATGTAAACATCTAAAGAGACCCCTCTATATTAAGGATTAAAAAGATTAAGTCTGTTTAAGATTGACTGTTTAAGCAGAGTTGAATATTTTAAAAGTTAATGTGAAAAATGTTAAGCTTTGTTGTTGTAAAAAGCTAATCCATTTTAGGATTAGACAGACAACTCAAACTTATGCTAAATAATTGACTGCTGGTTTGACTCCTTTAACATTTTTTGCTATTTGTTGTGTTTGGTCAGGAAACATAAGATTACAGATCTACACTTCCATTATGTTCCAATCTGTATATCACAGAATATGAAAATCCATCAGCACTGATATTTTTATGTCAATCACTAAATAAACTGTAATGTGTCAAAGTAATGTGTAGTGTAGTTTTGTCGATAAGATACACAAAGCAACTACCTGGTTATTTTTAGCAACCTATTATTATGGATGTCATTTTGTCTCATTTATAGATTCTTACAGTAGCCAAAGGGAGATAAGTTAATGATGTTTTGGTGAATTAAAGCAAATTAAATGAAAATAAAAGATCGCAGCTGGAAAAGAATACTTGTTATTGGTACACGCACTGGCCCCTGTGTTCATGTTATAAGTACTGACATTCTACACATACTTGTAATATCTGTACTCTTCTTTTGGAATGGATTATTAAAAGTGACTATGCATGCTAATGAAGGGGAAAAAAAAGGATACTACTATGAAGAGCTTATAATGGTATATAGTTTGATATAACCAATATAAGCTATAAGGATGTTTCTATTTCTGACATTATGTGAATCTAGATATCCTGCACGGTAATCTTGCATTCAGAAAACTAAGTATGCAGGATAAAATTTTATATGTAGAGCTGAGTGAGCAAAAACTAAGGGACTCTCAGAAAATAAATGCAAATTTAAATTGCTGGTCTTGAGACCTAAGAAAGCAGTTAATTTTTTGCTTCAAGGCTGGTTTTAAAAACTGGTGACATCAGTTTCTGTTTCCACTGCCACCTGGCATACAAAGGACAGGAGAAAAACCTAGGGATTTCACCCTAAGTAGGAGTCCAATAGGAGTCTACATAGAAGTGTTTCTATTCTTAATGAATGAGAGGACTAAGGATAAACCTACTCCTGAGAAGGTGAAATTAAGAAATTAGTTGACTTGAATTTGGCTCTGTGGGGATGAAAAGCATTCTCCCTTGAGAAATTACAAGCACAGACTAGATCTCATGCAGTTTTGCAGCTCAAATTCACACAATTTGTTTGAGAAAACTTTGCAAGAGTATAATAAATGTTATCCTGTGTTGGAGGAGCTGATAAAATCATGGCTTGCACTATTACAAATAAAAACCACCTTCAAAACCAGGTCTATTCCCAAAGATAAAAGAATATGAGCTCACAGTCAACAATGACCAAATGCAGATAAAATATAGCACCGTGAGTAACAGAAAGTAGAACAAAGAATAAAATGAGATTGGCAAAGATTTACATACAGGAAGCATAAATCACTGACTGTAAAGTAAATATGTTTTTAAAAGCAACAGATAGATGTTAAAATATGTGTAAGGAACAAGAGGTGTAAAAATAAGCAATCTGGTCCAAAAAGGTATTGAAGAGATCATTCAGAAATAAAAAACATCTTAATCAAAAAATATTCAAGATAATATTTAAACAGTGGAAAAAAAATTTAAGGAATTGTGACATATGTAATGATTATCTAGAGTGTATTGAAGAGGCAGGCAGTGCTGGGTGTGGTCATTCAAAAGCAAGTAGAAGACATAGGAAACAGAGTGACAGTTCTCACATACATCAAATTGCAAATATGAAAAGAAATGAGTGCTCATAGTTTAAAATTTGCCAAAGTCAGTGAAAGATACTCATACTCAGTGACTGCAATTAAAGAAAGTAAGTTTTTAAAAACGTAACCAGACTTATCTTACTGAGAGTACAGAACACCAAATACAAACATAAGATCTTAAAAATCAGAGAGTTTCACTTAAAAAAAAATTAAAAAAAAAAAACAAAAGCAGAACAAAAATCTATGAATAGGTTGTTGATTAGCATTACACATCTCAACAACAGAAAAAAATAAAAGTAAGATAGAGAACAAAAAATTTGAAAATATTTTAAAGAATATAAAAAAATGAGAAATAAACATAATAAGAGGCTGCTTACATAAGATAGCTAAAATTAATCCAGATAAATCAGTAATCACAGTTAATGCAAGAGGGTTAAACTCTCTAAACAAAAGACAAAGATTGTCAGAATATTAAGAAAAACTCATAAAATGAAGTTATATGTTGCTTAGTTCAGATACATCTTGAATATAAGGACATAGAATGTTTTTTTCAGTAGTTTTAACCTGTTATTGATGTACCCAAAGAAGATGAAGAACAAGGACAGCTCACAGGTGAATTGCCTTATAGAAGACAGGGGAATAATCAACTCAAATATCTGGAATTAGTCTGATGGAGCAGAGAAAGTCTGCTTACGTGTTTCTCAAATTTGCAAGGTTTTAGTATCAGAGATGAACTACCAGAAATGTATGAAAGAGTAGGGGCAAGATGGCAGAAGAGTAAGACGCGGAGATCACCTTCCTTCCCACAGATACAGTAGAAATACATCTACACGTGGAACTGCTCCTACAGAACTCCCACTGAACGCTGGCAGAAGACGTCAGACCTCCCAAAAGGCAAGAAATTCCCCACGTACTTGGGTAGGGTAAAAGAAAAAAGAAATAACAGAGAGAAAAGAATAGGGACGGGACCTGCGCCAGTGGGAGGGAGCCGTGAAGGAGGAAAGGTTTCCAGGCACTAGGAAGCCCCTTTGCGGGCAGAGACTGCGGGTGGCAGAGGGGGGAAGCTTCGGAGCCACGGAGGAGAGTGCAGCCACAGGGGTGCGGAGGGCAAAGCGGAGAGACTCCCGCACAGAGGCTCAGCGTCAACCAGCACTCACCAGCCCGAGAGGCTTGTCTGCTCACCCGCCGGGGCGGGCGGGGGCTGGGAGCTGAGGCTCGGGCTTTGGTGCTAGCCGGGAGGGAGTCCGGGAAAAAGTCTGCAGCTGCCGAAGAGGCAAGAGACTTTTTCTTGCCTCTTTGTTTTGCGGTGCGCAAGGAGAGGGGATTCAGAGCGCTGCCTAAACGAAATCCAGAGACGGGTGCGAGCCGCGGCTATCAGCACGGATCCCACAGCAACAGGGGCGCAGAGGGAAAAACGGAGAGATTCCCGCACAGAGGCTCAGCGCCGAGCAGCACTCACCAGCCCGAGAGGCTTGTCTGCTCACCCACTGGGGCAGGCGGGGCTGGGAGCTGAGGCGCGGGCTTCGGTCGGATCGCAGGGAGAGGACTGGGGTTGGCGGCGTGAACACAGCCTGAAGGGGTTGGCATGCCGCGGCAAGCCTGGAGGGAGCCGGAGAGGAGGTCTGCAGCCGACGAGGAGGCAAGAGACTTTTTCTTGCCTCTTTGTTTCGCAGCGCGGAAGGAGAGGGGATTCAGAGCGCCGCCTAGACGAATTCCAGAGGCGGGCGTGAGCTGCGGCTAACAGCGCTGACCCCAGAGATGGGCACGAGCTGCGGCCAACAGCGCGGACCCCAGAGACTGGTAGGAAACGCTAAGGCTGCTGCTGCCACCACCAAGAAGCCTGTGTGCGAGCACAGGTCACTCTCCACACTGCCCCTCCCAGGAGCCAGTGCAGCTCGCCACTGCCAGGCTCCCGTGATCCGGGGACAACTTCCCCGGGAGAAAACACAGCGTGCCTCGGGCTGCTGCAACGTCACGACGCATCTGACGCCGCAGGCTCGCCCCGCCTCCTCCGTACCGCTCCCTCCCCCGGCCTGAGTGAGCCAGAGCCCCCGAAGCAGCTGCTTCTTTAACCCCGTTCTGTCTGGGCGGGGAACGGATGCCCTCAGGCGACGTACATGCAGAGGCGGGTCCAAATCCAAAGCTGAACGCTGGGAGCTGTATGAACAAAGAAGAGAAAGGGAAATCTCTCCCAGCAGCCTCAGAAGCAGCAGATTAAAGCTCCACAAACAACTTGATGTGCCTGCATCTGTTGAATACCTGAATAGACAACGAATCATCCCAAATTCAAAAGGTGGACTTTAGGAGCAGGATATATTAATTTCCCCTTTTCCTTTTTTTGAGTGTATATGTGTATGATTCTGGGTGAGATTTTGTCTGTATAGCTTTGCTTTCACCATCAGTCCTAGGGTTAGGTCCGTCCATTTTTTTTTTTTTTTTTACTTAAAAAATTTTTTTTTTCCTAATATATGTTTTCTTAATAATTTTTTCCGTATTTCCTATTTTTAGAAATTAAAAAAAAATTTTAATAAGTTTTTTCATATTTTTTATTTTAAAAAATTAAATTTTTTTTTAATAAATTTTTTTCTTAAAATTTTTTTCTTATTTTTTACTATAAAAAATTAATAAATCTATTTTTAAAAAATTAAAAAAACTTTTTTTCTGAATACATTTACTCTTAATAATTTTTTTCTTATTTTTTATTATAATAGCTTCATTTTATTTTATTTTATCCTCTTTTTTTCTTTCTATTTTTTCTCCCTTATATTCTGAGCTGTGTGGATGAAAGGCTCTTGGTGCTCCAGCCAGGCATCAGGGCTGTGCCTCTGAGGCGGGAGAGCCAACTTCAGGACACTGGTCCACAAGAGACCTACCAGCTCCACGTAATACCAAACGGCAAAAATCTCTCAGAGATCTCCATCTCAACATCAAGACCCAGCTTCACTCAACGACCAGCAAGCTACAGTGCTGGACACCCTATGCCAAACAACTAGCAAGACAGGAACACAGCCCCATCCATTAGCAGGGAGGCTGCCTAAAATCATAAGGCCACAGACACCCCAAAACACACCACCAGACGTGGACGTGCCCACCAGAAAGACAAGATTCAACCTCAACCACCAGAACACAGGCAATAGTCCTCTCCACCAGGAAGCCTACACAACCCACTGAACCAACCTTACCCACTGGGGACAGATACCAAAAACAACGGGAACTACGAACCTGCAGCCTGTGAAAAGGAGACCCCAAACACAGTAAGATAAGCAAAATGAGACAACAGAAAAACACACAGCAGATGAAGGAGCAGGGTCAAAACACACCAGACCTAACAAATGAAGAGGAAATAGGTAGTCTACCTGAAAAAGAATTCAGAATAATGATAGTAAGGATGATCCAAAATCTTGGAAATAGAATAGACAAAATGCAAGAAACATTTAACAAGGACGTAGAAGAACTAAAGAGGAACCAAGCAACGAATAAAACACAATAAATGAAATTAAAAATACTCTAGATGGGATCAATAGCAGAATAACTGAGGCAGAAGAAAGGATAAGTGACCTGGAAGATAAAATGGTGGAAATAACTACTGCAGAGCAGGATAAAGAAAAAAGAATGAAAAGAACTGAGGACAGTCTCAGAGACCTCTGGGACAGCATTAAACGCACCAACATTCGAATTATAGGGGTCCCAGAAGAAGAAGAGAAAAAGAAAGGGACTGAGAAAATATTTGAAGAGATTATAGTTGAAAACTTCCCTAATATGGGAAAGGAAATAGTTAATCAAGTCCAGGAAGCACAGAGAGTCCCATACAGGATAAACCCAAGGAGAAACATGCCAAGACACATATTAATCAAACTGTCAAAAATTAAATATAAAGAAAACATATTAAAAGCAGCAAGGGAAAAACAACAAATAACACACAAGGGAATCCCCATAAGGTTAACAGCTGATCTTTCAGCAGAAACTCTGCAAGCCAGAAGGGAGTGGCAGGATATACTTAAAGTGATGAAGGAGAAAAACCTACAACCAAGATTACTCTACCCAGCAAGGATCTCATTCAGATGTGATGGAGAAATTAAAACCATTACAGACAAGCAAAAGCTGAGAGAGTTCAGCACCACTAAACCAGCTTTACAACAAATGCTAAAGGAACTTCTCTAGGCAAGAAACACAAGAGAAGGAAAACACCTACAATAACAAACCCAAAACATTTAAGAAAATGGGAATAGGAACATACATATCGATAATTACCTTGAATGTAAATGGATTAAATGCTCCCACCAAAAGACACAGACTGGCTGAATGGATACAAAAACAAGACCCATATCTATGCTGTCTACAAGAGACCCACTTCAGACCTAGAGACACATACAGACTGAAAGTGAGGGGATGGAAAAAGATATTCCATGCAAATGGAAATCAAAAGAAAGCTGGAGTAGCAATTCTCATATCAGACAAAATAGACTTTAAAATAAAGAATATTATAAGAGACAAAGAAGGACACTATATAATGATCAAGGGATCGATCCAAGAGGAAGGTATAACAATTGTAAATATTTATGCACCCAACATAGGAGCACCTCAATACATAAGGCAAATACTAACAGCCATAAAAGGGGAAATCGACAGCAACACAATCATAGTAGGGGACTTTAACACCCCACTTTCACCAATGGACAGATCATCCAAAATGAAAATAAATAAGGAAACACAAGCTTTAAATGATACATTAAACAAGATGGACTTAATTGATATTTATAGGACATTCCACCCAAAAACAACAGAATACACATTTTTCTCAAGTGCTCATGGAATATTCTCCAGGATAGATCATATCTTGGGTCACAAATCAAGCCTTGGTAAATTTAAGAAAATTGAAATCGTATCAAGTATCTTTTCTGACCACAACGCTATGAGACTAGATATCAATTACAGGAAAAGATCTGTAAAAAATACAAACACATGGAGGCTACACAATACACTACTTAATAACGAAGTGATCACTGAAGAAATCAAAGGGGAAATCAAAAAATACCTAGAAACAAATGACAATGGAGATACGACGACCCAAAACCTATGGGACGCAGCAAAAGCAGTGCTAAGAGGGAAGTTTATAGCAATACAAGCCTACCTCAAGAAACAGGAAACATCTCGAATAAACAACCTAACCTTGCACCTGAAGCAATTAGAGAAAGAAGAACAAAAAAACCCCAAAGCTAGCAGAAGGAAAGAAATCATAAAGATCAGGTCAGAAATAAATGAAAAAGAAATGAAGGAAACAATAGCAAAAATCAATAAAACTAAAAGCTGGTTCTTTGAGAAGATAAACAAAATTGATAAACCATTAGCCAGACTCATCAAGAGAAAAAGGGAGAAGACTCAAATCAATAGAATTAGAAATGAAAAAGGAGAAGTAACCACTGACACTGCAGAAATACAAAAGATCATGAGAGATTACTACAAGCAACTCTATGCCAATAAAATGGACAACCTGGAAGAAATGGACAGATTCTTAGAAATGCACAAACTGCCGAGACTAAACCAGGAAGAAATAGAAAATATGAACAGACCAATCACAAGCACTGAAATTGAAAATGTGATTAAAAACCTTCCAACAAACAAAAGCCCAGGACAAGATGGCTTCACAGGTGAATTCTATCAAACATTTAGAGAAGAGCTAACAACTATCCTTCTCAAACTCTTCCAAAATATTGCAGAGGGAGGAACACTCCCAAACTCATTCTACGAGGCCACCATCACCCTGATACCAAAACCAGACAAAGATGTCACAAAGAAAGAAAACTACAGGCCAATATCACTGATGAACATAGATGCAAAAATCCTCAACAAAATACTCGCAAACAGAATCCAACAGCACATTAAAAGGATCATACACCATAATCAAGTGGGGTTTACCCCAGGAATGCAAGGATTCTTCAACATACGCAAATCAATCAATGTGATACACCATATTAACAAATTGAAGGAGAAAAACCATATGATCATCTCAATAGATGCAGAGAAAGCTTTCGACAAAATTCAACACCCATTTATGATAAAAGTCCTGCAGAAAGTAGGCATAGAGGGAACTTTCCTCAACATAATAAAGGCCATATATGACAAACCCACAGCCAACATTGTCCTCAATGGTGAAAAACTGAAACCATTTCCACTAAGATCAGGAACAAGACAAGGTTGCCCACTCTCACCACTATTATTCAACATAGTTTTGGAAGTGTTAGCCACAGCAATCAGAGAAGACAAAGAAATAAAAGGAATCCAAATCGGAAAAGAAGAAGTAAAGCTGTCACTGTTTGCAGATGACATGATACTATACATAGAGAATCCTAAAGATGCTACCATGAAACTACTAGAGCTAATCAATGAATTTGGTAAAGTAGCAGGATACAAAATTAATGCACAGAAGTCTCTTGCATTTCTATACACTAATGACGAAAAATCTGAAAGTGAAATTAAGAAAACACTCCTGTTTACCATTGCAACAAAAAGAATAAAATATCTAGGAATAAACCTACCTAAGGAGACAAAAGACCTGTATGCAGAAAATTATAAGACACTGATGAAAGAAATTAAAGATGATACAAATAGATGGAAAGATATACCATGTTCCTGGATTGGAAGAATCAACATTGTGAAAATGACTCTACTACCCAAAGCAATCTACAGATTCAATGCAATCCCTATCAAACTACCACTGGCATTTTTCACAGAACTAGAACAAAAAATTTCACAATTTGTATGGAAACACAAAAGACCCCGAATAGCCAAAGCAATCTTGAGAACGAAAAATGGAGCTGGGGGAATCAGGATCCCTGATTTCAGACTATATTACAAAGCTACAGTAATCAAGACAGTTTGGTACTGGCACAAAAACAGAAATATAGATCAATGGAACAGGATAGAAAGCCCAGAGATAAACCCACGCACATATGGTCACCTTATCTTTGATAAAGGAGGCAAGCATATACAGTGGAGAAAAGACAGCCTCTTCAATAAGTGGTGCTGGGAAAATTGGACAGATACATGTAAAAGTATGAAATTAGAACACTCCCTGACACCATGCACAAAAATAAACTCAAAATGGATTAAAGACCTAAGTGTAAGGGCAGACACTATCAAACTCTTAGAGGAAAACATAGGCAGAACACTCTATGACATACATCACAGCAAGATTCTTTTTGACCCAGCTCCCAGAGAAATGGAAATAAGAACACAAATAAACAAATGGGACCTAATGAAACTTAAAAGCTTTTGCACAGCAAATGAAACCATAAACAAGACCAAAAGACAACCATCAGAATGGGAGAAAATATTTGCAAATGAAGCAACTGACAAAGGATTAATCTCCAAGATTTACAAGCAGCTCATGCAGCTCAATAACAAAAAAACGAACAACCCAATCCAAAAATGGGCAGAAGACCTAAATAGACATTTCTCCAAAGAAGATATACAGATGGCCTACAGACACATGAAAGAATGCTCAACATCATTAATCATTAGAGAAATGCAAATCAAAACTACAATGAGATATCATCTCACACCGGTCAGAATGGCCATCATCAAAAAATCTAGAAACAATAAATGCTGGAGAGGGTGTGGAGGAAAGGGAACTCTCTTGCACTGTTGGTGGGAATGTAAATTGATACAGCCACTATGGAGAACTGTATGGAGGTTCCTTAAAAAACTACAAATAGAACTACCATACGATCCAGCAATCCCACTACTGGGCATATACCCTGAGAAAACCATAGGTCAAAAAGAGTCATGTACCAAAATGTTCATTGCAGCTCTATTTACAATAGCCAGGACATGGAAGCAACCTAAATGTCCAACGACAGATGAATGGATAAAGAAGATGTGGCACATATATACAATGGAATATTACTCAGCCATAAAAAGAAATGAAATGGAGGTATTTGTAATGAGGTGGATGGAGTTAGAGTCTGTCATACAGAGTGAAGTAAGTCAGAAAGAGAAAAACAAATACAGTATGCTAACACATATATACGGAATCTAAGGAAAAAAAAAAAAAAAAAAGGCCATGAAGAACCTAGTGGCAAGACGGGAATAAAGACACAGATCTACTAGAGAATGGACTTGAGGATATGGGGAGGGGGTGGGGTGAGATGTGACAGGGTGAGAGAGTGTCATGGACATATATACACTACCAAATGTAAAATAGATAGCTAGTGGGAAGCAGCCGCATAGCACAGGGAGATCAGCTCGGTGCTTTGTGACCACCTAGAGGGGTGGGATGGGGAGGGTGGGAGGGAGGGAGATGCAAGAGGGAAGAGATATGGGAACATATTGTATATGTATAACTGATTAACTTTGTTATAAAGCAGAAGCTAACACACCATTGTGAGGCAATTATACTTCAATAAAGATGTTTAAAAAAAAAAAAAAGAAATGTATGAAAAATGAATATTAAAGTCTGCATTACAGATAAATTATGTAAGTATTTAAAAATTATTTAATTGTACATTCCCAACAAAAGGATAAATGATTAGAAAGCAATAATGAGATGAATGAGGGTTTTTTTTCTTATTTATTATTGTATTTATTTACTTAGTATTTGACCACATTGTCTATACTAGAAAATCCTCTGGAAAAGAAAATAGTTAAATATCAATTGGAATTGATCCTGAAATTAAAAAAAAAAAAAAAAAAAAAACCTCACCAAAAGTCCTCATAATAGGCAGAACAATGGCCCCTCAAAGATGTTCACTTCCTAATCCCCAAATCTGTGACTGTATTTAGGTTACAGAACAAAGTGGAACTAAGTTTGCAGATGGAATTCAGCTTGTAAGTCAGCTGAATTTAAGGTAGGGAGTTGGCAAAGGTTATTTCAGTGGGCTCAATAAAATCACGTGTCACTAAAAGTGGAAGAGCAAGACAGAAAAGCCAGAGGAGATGTCACAGTGGAATAAAGGTCACAGTGATGCCATTTGAAAGGAATTTGACCCACTCTTTCTGGCTTTGATGATAGAGGAAGTGGGACATGAGCCAAAGAAGGCAAGCACCCGCTAGAATCTGGAAAGGGAAGGAAATGATTATCCTCCACACCACTGTAAAGGAATGCATCCCTGCCAACACTTTGGTTTTAGCTGGGTGAGATTGTCAGACTTCTAACCTCCAGAACAGTAAAATAATAAAGTTGTATTGTTTTAAGCTGATATTTGTGGTGATTTGTTACAACAGTAATAAAGTTAATATAGTTCCTAAGAAGGCGATCAAATAACTTGTTCTATTATTTCTATTCTACCATCAGAAAAGCTAAGAAGAAGTTCTGAATTATGAAAGTAAATCAAACTTTATTAAACCACTGCTATGCATTTAACATTTTGCAGCAGCAATAAAAATTTAAGTATGGTCAGTTAAAATATGTTGAAAGAGTTGGAGGGAAAAGAATATGCGTACATTAAAATATTAAAGTGCATTTAGTGTTAAACTAGAATCAACAATGGCTCAGAACAATGAGAGAAGATACACAGTATAAGCTCTAACATGGAGAAGCTTGGATGTACCTGTGAGGAAGAGAGAGTGGTACCCATCTTTTGGATTAGTCTGAGTGAGAGGATTCAGCTTGAATGAGCATGCATATCGGGGGCAACCAGAGGGGAGAAAGCCACTGCGCTAGGATCTAACCATCCACAAATCTCTCTCACACACATTCTCACATTTTGCATCCATGCGAACTCTATCTCATATTCTTAAAACACAATCTGTTTTTCTCCTTAACTCCTCTGGCTTTGATCAACACTACTCCACTCTGCTTGACCTGCCTTTTCACCTCTTACTCAAGTGAAGACATCAACTATTCATCTTTCAAGATGCAGCTTAAGGGCCACATTTACATTTACTTTCCTGTTTTGTATGGCTGCTTTGCCTGTTTGTCATAGGTCTCAAAGCAACTTGTCTGATTTATTAATATGCCTCCCTTCTCCTACTGTCAGATCCTCAATGGTTCCTTATGGAATGATTTTTAGATGAAACATCCTTTGTATTTCAGCTCGAAACAGAGTGTGTACCTCATCGTAGGTATTTTTTAAAAGTAGGGAGTAAAGTAAGCACCCTATTATTTTTTTTACAGCAACACACCAAATTTTGAATTATCCATAAATCTCAAACACATTTAAACCTCAGGAAAAAAAACTAACTTATTTCACTTTCATCTCTCTTATTTTGGTCAGTTGAATCTTTTGTCAGCTATTTTTCACAAAAGATAGAATGTCTCTGAAATACAATTTGAGTTATGTTTTCTGCCACTCAAATCATCTGCTGCTGCTTAATTTAACTTTGATGAAAATTGAATAATCTTACTTTCACATTTAAAGAAAAATAAACTAGTTCTTCAAAATTATGATACCTGGAAACCCTAAATAGGGCAGGAAAAAATTTTTTTTGGAATTCAGTAGGAAAAAATGTGTAATTGTAATTTTAAAAAACTGGAAATGATTTCACAATTGAATGTTTAATATGAGCTTAACTTCATTCCTTACTGTTTCTTCTTCCTGAAAATGTTGGCATATTCTGAAAAAAAGAATATTTTGTGTAAATTAGAAAAGGGAGCGGCAGAAGTACCATTTGGCAGATTTGCATCACATTTCAGTGAGTATTGAATTTGTTGGAAATGGGTTTTAGAGGGAGAAAATTATAATAATGCCTAGATTCAAATTCCTGTAAGCACTACTAAGAAATAAGCAAAAATATAATGGACAAATTTTCTTTAGAAAAAAAAAATCTCTGGGCATTTCAGGGAAATAGTAGAAAAATACTTTGTTTTTGAAAAATTGAAAAACAAAATGTTGTTTTGTTTGTTTCAAAACAAAAAACAATGTTTTGAAAACATTGAAAAATGTTTGAAAAAATGTACTGTTCCAAAAGGTACACAAACTGAGACCAGCAGAAAACAAGTAATCCTAATATGTTTAAGAATTTCTGTTTTTCTTTCTCTCCAGAGAATTGCATTAAAAATATATATTGGTGCAATAATATTTGGTTGAAACTTTCCTCAATTTCTTATTGTCTGTTTTGCAGTAACATTTTTCCTGTCATAATGTTTCTGGGGAACAAAGAAAAGGAAATTATGTGCTTTGGAAGTGTTCAATGTAAAAGCAACATAAGTTTTTTCTGCCTAAGTAATGAATTTTCAATATGACTTAAATTTTCTCCAGAGCAAAGTAAAAAAAATTGTGCAGTCTCTCCTTTCCATGTTTATCACCTCTTTATTTTGTAAAGATAAAGAACAAGTTATAATGGCTATTAGAATAATTATTTCAGCAAATTAGATTGCATATTTATTGTAACAAATCCTGGCTTTTATATTAAAAAATCAAATTATTCATCTTGATACCAACAGAATGAACATAGACTAGACATTAACTTCATGTGAATTCTATTAATTTTTTTTTCATTAAAACCCAACAGATATCAAGAATACTTTCATATCAATTTGAGCATTAGGAGAAAAAATCAATTTTCCTACAATGATTAATTTTTTTTTTTATAGTGGACGGTTGTATGGCTCCTAAAATAGGACAGTATTGTGTTAGACAGCAAGGATGTGGCGATTTTGGTGGATTAATTGATTAGCTGTGACTTGGGTTTGCCCTCTTTGTAGGAGAGGATGAGGATTTTCTACTTATGAGAGGAAGAATAAAACAGATTTTTGATGATCAGAAGGAGATTCACTGTCTCTTCACCAATCGTTTCATCCTTTTCCTGGGCATGGAGCTAAGCCTCATTTCCAACTCTCCCTTTTAGTTACTTGTCACCATGTGGTTGAATTGTAGCCAATGGAATGTGAGAAGGTATAAGTACCACTTCCAGGCCCCTTCCATGATTTGATGAAAAAAAAAAAAAAAAGAAAATTCAGAAAAATCTTGGAAGCAACATATTGAAATTAGCAATGCCACAAATGGAAGAAGTCTTATTCCTGAATGAGCACTTGGAAAGGAAAACCTTCCTGATATGAACTGTGCTACCCTACTGAGATGTGGGTTCTTATCTTGTAATTAAACTAATACAAAATATATGTGCTATAGAAGAACACACATTTGAGTAGCTACTTTATGATAAGCTGTTCTCCAGATAAGGATAAAAAGATGAATAAAGTGCTTAAGTGTTATGCAATAAACATAGATTCTAAAATTAAAGTTGGTATATATTTTGATCCTACTACCTACTATTTATGGCCCTTAGTTACTTAAAATTAAGGACAATCATCTGTGAATTGTTAACAGTAGTAACTTCTTTGGGGGAGTGTTTTGCAGATGAAAGAACACTTGTAAATTTGCTAATATACTGTCCATACAAAGAAAGTGCTCAAAATTCTGGTTCCAAATGTAATAAGGTACAGTTACTATTCAGAGAGCTCTCAGTTCAGTGTGTTTAGGGTTTCAGTTGTCTTATATTGGTTTGATTTATAGTAAAGCACAAGAAGATGTTTATTGTACAGATAAGAAAATGTGAAATAACAATGTATCATCATTATTATTACTTTTTGCTGTACCTGTTATATGCTATATGTTTATCTTTTGGTTTCATGACTTTAGTCTCTTGGATTCTTTTTTCCCTTTTTTTCTCCTTTTCTCAAAGTGATCCCCTGTAGGACAACCTCTTGACACTGTAACACTGTGATTTAATATCTAGAACAACTCCCAGGAAAAAGTCCTCATAGCTTAAGGCTACAATCTGAACAACTCATATTTCTTAAACTACACGGGAAAGCTATATCTCATGCCCAGCTATGGGACTTAACATTGGAAAAGATGTAAGTCACACGGTTGAAAACTTGACCCAGCATTTGTCTATTAAGGTTTTTGAAGTAAAGTAAAAGTTTTCTCTTATATCTGTGTTACAGAAGAATCATCTTTTGGTAACTAAGTAAATATTCCAATAGTTGAAATAAGAAAATTGTTTAGCTTGTAAGTGACAAAATTAAATGAGATTTCAAATGGAGAGAGATAAAGACTTGACTACTATTTATGTTATGTATAACCTCTCCATGCTCACTTTAGAATATCGATGTATCTCCTCCCTTAATAAAAGACCAAGATTGAAAACTCCCAACAAAAGAGTTAAGCATGTTTATTTTTCCAACATGTTAGGGATGAAATGAGCTACCACACTTCTAGTATATATATGATAGATCTAGTTAAGAGTATACAAAGAAGTCATATTTGGAGAAAAGTTTTTGCTATTTGGGAAAGAGATGCTAGTTTGCATATTGCAGAGGTGAAGGGACGTGATTCTCATGTGATTCAGACTCCCACATAGTGGAGACTTTTGCTGCCTCCTGTTGAAGCCTGCAAACTCAAGGCAGAGTCCTCCAGGGAAACACAGAAAACAGAGCGAAACAAAGGACTTCTTGAGTGACTGTACTTTTAATCTTTGGAGAGCATTCAGTCTAGGTGGAAGGAACACACACCTGGAATAAGAGGGAAGGGAAGTCCATGGTGAATATGGAGCCACTTAGTGGTGATTAGGATTCTATTCATGTTTCCAATTCTTGCCCCTTATAGTATTTCTATTACCTACCACAAACATCTTTTTGGATGACATACAAATGTCTGAAAAACAAAAGTAACCTTTCCTGGATTTTTCTATATTTATTTTCAGACCGTGGAAAGACAACATAATTACCTGGTGATGTTCCTTGACCTGCAAAGCTGTCTGTGGCTCTTTCTTCATATTCTGTGGTCAACTTTCTGTGAGTAAATATTTTACCCCTTCAATATAGCTAAACAATTCAAAACTGTATAAAGTAATCTGATGTACAATGAACATTTTTATTTCTTTTATTCAGGGATTAGTGTATTATTTTGTCCATTTATGGAATACATAGTTATAGAGCACTAGAAATTCACCAGTTACTGTTCTAAGCCCTGGAAACAACTCAGATCTGATGATAGTGGGGTGAGATTGTCAAGAAATTCTCACCAATAAATAGAAACACATGGTTTTAAAGAGTTATAACAATATTTTGAATGACATAAAATGGGGGGCATAGGAGAGTGACTTGGGGGATGGAGAGTTTTCTTAAATAGAATAGTATTAAAAGAGTCTGGAAAAGGAGATGTTTAATTAGATCAAAATGGGGAAAAACAGATAGATATATAACCTTCCTTGTACAAACTAAATTTAGCAGAGGAAAAAACAAGCTCAAAGAATTAAGGTAAAGAGAATTCTGGAAAACCATGAAAGAGAAAAGGAAAGAATCCTGAAGTATGAAAGCAGGTGAGTCTAGGGATGTAGAAAGAGGTGTGAGTTTGAAGGGGTTAGTCATTTATTCTCAGTGTGATGTCAAGACTCTGGACAGGAAGGTGGATACTCACTGAGACCCTTTGAAATACACTTGGCTGTTCCTCTGTGGGCAAGAGTTGAAACAGGGGAACCAGTTAGGTGGCAATTATAGATGTTTAGAGAAGAAGAAAGAGTATCTTGGACTAGGGTGGTGGCAGAAGTAATGGGGTGAAGGATTATACTTTGGAGATAAGATCAATAACATTGCAATTAACTTGGATCAGGAGAGATCAGGGAAATGAAATAGTTAAGGGTGGCTGCTAAGTTTTGGGTTTGACCATTTCCTGTTACTGAGAAGGCTGGAGAAGCTTATAGTAAAGAGGTGGGAGATGTTTAGTTTGAGATGTTTTATGGAAATCTAAGTGAAAATTAAAGTTGTTATACTATTTAGTATGTCTGTATGAATCTAGAGCTCTAGCCCAGTTAAGGAAGGAGGGTATGAAATGATTTGGCAGTATGTTGATGGAATTGTCATCAAGGACCTGAGTGGGTTCACTGGAGAAAAACTGCAGATTGAATGTTGGGGAAAGATAGAAAAATGGAAAAGAGAAGAGACTGAGACCTAGAATGTCTTTTAGAGGAAGAAATTCCAGCAAAGGATGCTGAGGAGGCTTGCCCAGTGTGGGAGAGGAAAAGAATGGAGTGTGACATAATGTAATTCAAGATACAATATATTTCAAGAAGGGAATGATTAACTATGAATGATCATAAGGAGCAATAAATCATTGAAGTGCATCATAGGAAAAAGTACAAACATTGAAGAAAGTGTCTACTTTTTTACAAAAATATATTTTGAAAAATTTTACATGCAGAATGTACCAATAACAAAAATTATGTTGGAAAACACTTTTTCTCAGTGGGTCATCGTTTTAGGGCCTGGATGAAAATGGTTTATACCCTAAAGTTTTAAATAAAATGAGCCCCATGAAATCTGTCTTTTTGCAGCTTTTATTGAGGATACTTAAAAAAATTACTTGGTATATTTCAGATTTTTAGACTGTATTGTATCAATGCACCTATAACATTAAATGGTAGTATGCTAATTATATGAAAGAGTAACATTTCTAGACTGTAGGAAATCTGAAGTAATCATTCTTTCTCTGATTTTTCTCTCCCTCCCTCTCTCTCTTTCCCCTCTCACTCCCTAAAGAGTGGAAATAAACCAATGGAGTTGTAATTCTTTTTTTTTTTTATTTTATAAATTTATTTATTTATTTTGGGCTGTGTTGGGTCTTCGTTTCTGTGTGAGGGCTTTCTCTAGTTGCGGCAAGCAGGGGCCACTCTTCATCGCGGTGCACGGGCCTTTCACTGTCGCGGCCTCTCGTTGCGGGACACAGGCTACAGATGCGCAGGCTCAGTAGTTGTGGCTCACGGGCCTAGTTGCTCCGCGGCATGTGGGATCTTCCCAGACCAGGGCTCGAACCCATGTCCCCTGCATTGGCAGGCAGATTCTCAACCACTGCGCCACCAGGGAAGCTCCGGAATTGTAATTCTTGATTAAATTGATAGCTTTAAACATTTCCCTTAATTTTGTCCATGAGAAATGTTATTTCTTTTTCTTTTAAATTCATTTTTACATTTAAAAAAATCTGAAAATTCTAACAGTAAGTTGTATCTTGAATTGCCCTTTGTTTTAAAGAGACAATTTATAAGGTTGTGTGTGTGTGTGTGTGTGTGTGTGTGTCTGTGTATCTGTGTGTGTCTGTGAAATAGAGAGAAAGTGGTAGAGAGAAAACATTGTAGTTTATTGCATGATTTAGTTTTAGTTTGCCTGGGACTATATCCCAACTATCATATGCTAGTTATATAATATTACTTAACCTTTGTGTACATCACATTCCTTACCTGTAAAATAAGTAACATGATAGCGCTCACACTCATAATGTCATCTTCAAGATTAAATGTGTTATGACATTTGAGCTCTTAGAAAGAGTATCTGGCATGTTAGAATAATCAATAAATACTGGTATTATCATTTTATTGTTATTGTTCTTAGTCTACATAGAGTGAAAATATATTAGATAGTAGATATTTTGTATATATTAAGTGTAATACATTTAGTGCATATTCTTGAGGAAATCAATTAAAAGATAGTATTAAAAATTATTTAAAATATTTTTAGAATTTCATTAAATTTAAATGGATATTTCATGAATTATATATGCACTTCATGTAAAATCTCCATATATAAAGTTTTTTATCAATTTATTCAACTTATATTAAAAATATTAGCCTCCAAATTTTATCAGTAATTTTTCTGTATAGACAAACTTCTTGAAATGAAAATTAGACAAAATAACCCTGTGAGGTATTCTATGCTGGGGCTCCATCTCTTGTATTTTGATCAGACTCACTGGGGTGCCCTGGAACTAAGGGTCCCCTTTGCAAGCTCCTCTCACTCCAGTGTTGCTTCACACCTGCCATGATTCCTGGTTCCCAATGCTCTTGTTTCTCATTTTTCTGGGTATTCTCTTGTTTCTTTTATGATTCCAATCCTTCTTCATCTTCACATTTCTCCATAAAATGACCTTGTATATTTATAGTTTATATACTCCAAAGCCAATTTTGCCAAGGAAAGTTAAAATTTTCCTAATGATTAATAGAAGATAATATTTTTACCAAGGACCAAATGGACCAATAAACAAAATAAATGAGGTTACTTCTATCACTTATAGAAGTTTCTCAGAATTAATTTGACACCTGATTAAGGATTCAGAAGAGCCAGTATTTTTACCCAAGAGTAAGGGTAAAAGTCCTGTTATATTAATGCTAATTGATCAGTTGGAAATGCAAAATAAGCTGGATCAGATTAACTCTGGGTGGTGCAGTCCCTTAACAAAGAAACATTTACATTGTTCGAATGATCAACACAGTCAAACTAACTGCACTTAGTTTTCTAGTTCAATGATTTGATTAAGCTTACACCAACAGTCCATTTTCACAAACTGCTATGGCCATACTTTTATATGTTGACAGTATTACTTAACTTTGCCTGATAGACATAATGGGAGTGCCATGTTTCTTTACTATCATTTCATTGAAAATTGCATCTTTTTTTTTCTTATTACTTTTAATAAGAAATTCACTCAAGCATTCATTATTAGTAGAAATATATATGAGTGATTGAAATATATGCTTGCTAAGAATGGGCACTGGTCATTCAATACCTGTGTGATAAAATCTAATGTTAGGGCAGATGACTGTAGTCTTCTCTGGCCAGGTTAGATCACTTTATTCAAACTGATGTAAGTTCTCAGTGAAATCTCCATGGAATTATCAATAGTGATTTTACAAAACCTTTTTTTTTACAATATGATGTCATAATTTTTCAATAATAGAAGAAATAATATACACTAATAAATAAAATTTTTTAAATTAAAAACTGTGCAAAATGTCTAGGCCCTTTAAAAAAGTTCTGTTTTCCTAACAAATGCAAAAAGAAGACAAAAATTTTATAATATAAACTGAAATGGAGTCAAAGTGAGTAGTTAAGCAAGTAAAATCAGAGGGAAAAAAAAGTGTTAAAAAGTCTTAGTAGAAAATGATGGAAACAAAAAGAGACAGAAAGCTTGAGAGTATTAAGCATGATTGGCTATAACTAAATGACAAAACTAGTTTTACCTTTTTTCTGCCTTTGAAACAAGTAACAGATATTATGTTTGAATATTTGTTATTCAATTGCATAAACAAGTTTTAAACTAGAATGATCTTTAAAGTCCTGTAGAGCTTGAAATTATATGAGCATTATATTTATATCATATTCTATTTTATCATTTATTTTAGTTATAGAAACTGTGTAAAATGTTGAACTATCAGGCTAACTGGTGCCTCTAAGTATTAAATAAATATTTTTGAATGTGTAAATGAATCGATGTATTTATCACTTCCATTCCTGTAAGGTAATACATATTATTTTCTTGGTAATGGCAGTGAAGATTAAGGTTAACTCTTTTCTAACCCAGTGCCAATGTTTCCTGCCCACCACCTGCAGATGTTCATTAGCAAAACCTAGGTTTGCATGCTGAGCTTCTGACCAAAATAAGGATTGTAAAAGAATGTGCTCAACTCTGACATTTTCTCAATAAGGACATGATATTAACCTCCTGTGCAATAAAATAGTTCCACCCAATTTCCCAGAATGAGTTCTTAATTTAACTGGTCATTTGAAGTGCATTTATGTATAAAGAGTGCATAGTCTTATCTGAAAGGAGGAAACCACCTATAGGTTAAAATTTTTAATGTAAAACAGAAATGTAAGAAGAATATTGATGGAACTAGTGAAGGTTAAGAAGAAAATATTACTTACAAAAAGTTTCTTGAAGTTCATCGGAACAACCAAATGTATAGAATTTAATGATATATTTTAATGTATATACTTAAAAGATGAGGACTGACATAATTAAATATGTAATACATTAAATACTTGAGAGAACTTCTGAGGAATAACTTTGCAAAGAACTAGAATAGTACTAACGTATTAAGAGAGTGGTTAATGCCCTTTCCTCAGAAAATAAATTATTCTGAAATGTTATAGCACAATTGTATCATCAATGTCCTTAGAAGAAAGCTAAACTGAAAATGAAGTCATAAAAATCTAGATCTATAGCAATACTTGAGAGCATTAGTATGCATTTTATACAGTATATCAAGAAATAGATTATATTCTTTCTAACTTTGATTCTAATTTATAGGTCGATATCCTGTTTATCAGAGGAAAACTTCTTCAGAACTCAAGAACTGATTAGAAAAACATCCTTTCCTTGTTACAATCTTTTATCAGTCCTTGTATTCTGATATCACATTCGTATTTTAACATTTTCATATTGAAGATTGTATTTTAATATAAAATAAATTAAAGCATTTGGTTGTTTGAACTTACATTCCTCAAATTAGTGAAATTAATTTATACCAAAATGGTATATAAACAAATAGGTCCACTCTATTCTGTGTAGTGTTTGTTAATAATTTAAGACAAGACATTAAGAAAGTTTCCTTTATCTGCTTATATCTTAAATAGTATGTATTAAAGTAATTGTCTATCTTCTTGAGTCTATTTAATGTTTACCTTTAAATAAATATACTCTATTTAAGGTTGTTAAAATTAAACTTAGCCTGCACCTAAAAGTTAGCTATAAAGCTCCAATACTGCATGGGTCTGAAAGATAAAAAGTGCATTTAAGAAATAACTTTATATAAAATGAAATTTTTCAAAATGAAAAATTTTAATCCAAGAGGTTTTAATTTTTTCCAGGAGTACAACTTTCTAAATCAAATAATATAACTGTCATATTTTGAAAGTCCAGCTTCACCCCAAAACAATTTTTATTTCCATTACAGTTTTTATTAAGAAAAAAAGATAAAAGTTTTTACCACAAAAAAATAGATTTGCTGACGACTTTGATCCTATATTTTTAAAATTCTTTTGCAGGATGGCTACAGCAACTATAGAAATGTTCAGAAGTTTCAAGCCTGATTACACAGCCCACTTGTCCTTCCCTTCTTGTTTCCACATATCTTTCTCCATAAACTCATAGTTCCTGATGATTTGGCAATTTCTTCCTGCACAGAATAGATATGCAATGATGCAGGTAAAATGACAGGAAAGTCAGGTCCCCAATTTTTTATATAACTTACAATTTTTGTATTCAGTTTGCCTAATAATGACATAATGTGGAGTACTGCCTACCAAAACATGGCAAATACTTTGGATAAGAGTCTTAATTCTGGTGATCTGTACTAATTAATTTACTTTCTACTTTTTCTTTTGCCAGATAGGAAAAATAGTACCAATAAGACATTTCTGAATGTCCTAATTTAACTCTATTACCTTCTTTTTTTTAATTTACTTTTATTACTTTAATTTTTAAATTCTCTTCCAGTTTTATTGAGATATAATTGACATACTGCCCTGTGTAAGTTTAAAGTGAAGAGCATAATGACTGACTTACATACATTATGAAATTACAACCACAATAAATTTAGTGAGCATCCATAATGTCATATATACACAACATTAAAGAAATAGAAAAAAAAAATTTTCTTGGTGATAAGAGCTGGGGATTTACTCTTAAAAATTTTGTACCTTTTGACTACCTTCCTCCAATTTCCCTTCCCCCAAAACCCCACCTCTGATAACCACAAATCTGATCTCTTTCTGTATGAAATGGTTTGTTTGTTTTTGGAATATAATTGACCACCAACATGTTAATTCCTTGTACACATTATGTTGATTCTATATACATTTCAAAATGATTACAGTAAGTCCACTACAAGCGAACCTTCAAGTTGCGAACTTTCAAAGCTGTGAACGTGCATTCCCGCGTCCAGTCACATAAGTTAGTTCTATTTGAGGAGGCACTGTTAATTTTTGAGGCACAGGACCCGAAATTAGAACGGTACACGAAGGTTGCAGCAGCCATTCAGAATGCAATCCAGTGCTACCGTGTCATCTAGAGAGATAAAGAGCTACTACCCAGACATCACTGGATCATTTTTTTCAAGAGGGTAGATAGAATTGAATCCAGCAAGGAACCAGAACCTGTGCTATCAACGTCAGGCATGAGTGAAATTGCACTTGCCCTCTGTCTCCTATTGCTGACGATCCTTCAGCTCTACCATCTCCCGCCTCCTCTCCCTCCTCCAGTCAGTAACTCTTCTTGCCTGTTCACTGGATGCCAGCCCCTGTATGCCAGCTGTTGTGCTGTACTACTGTGCTTTTCAAGGTACTAAACTGTAAGATTAAAAATGTGTTCTTTATTTTTTGTGTTTGTTTTTTTATGTATTATTTGTGTGAAAAGTACTATAAACTTATTACAGTACAGTACTATATAGCTGATTGTGTTAGCTGGGTGTCTAGTCTAACTTTGCTGGACTTAGGCAGACAAATTGGACTTAAACACAGTCTCGGAATGGAAGTTGTTCATATGTAGGGGACATACTCTACCCTGATAAGTCTAGTTACCACCTGTCACCATACAAAATATTACATAATTATGGACTATAGTCCTCACACTGTACATTTCAGACCCATGACTCATTTATTTTGTAACTGGAAATTTGTGCCTTTTTATCTTCCTCACCTAATTCTTTCCTCCCCCACTTCCTTCCCCTCTGGCGATCACTTGTTTGCTCTCTGAATATATGATCTGTTTTTACTTTGTTGTGTTTGTTCATTTGTTTTGTTTTAATAATTCATTTATTAGCAAAATTATACAACATTTTTCTTTCTCCATATGATTTATTTCACTAACCATAATAAACTCTAGGCCCATCCATGTTGTCACAAATAGCAAGATTTCATTCTTTTACATGACTAGTATCCCTTTGTGTGCATGTGTGTGTGCACATGTGTGTTTGTATAGGTATATATACATCTTCTTTATTCATTTATCTCTTGATGGTCACTAAGAATGCTTTCACATCTTGGCTATTGTAAATAATGCGGCAATGAACATTGGGGTGCATATATCTTTTTGAATTAGTGTTTCTTTTTTTTCTGGAGATAAATACCCAGGAGTGGAATTGCTGAATCGTATGATAGTTCTATTCTTAATTTTCTGAGGAAATTCCATACTGTTTATATAGTAGCTGCATCAATTTACTTTCTCACCAATAGTGCAAAAAGTTTCCTTTTGTACACATCCTCACCAACATTTGTTATTTGCCGTATTTTTGACAATAGTCATTCTGATAGGTATGAGGTGATATCTCATTGTGGTTTTGATTTGCATTTCTCTGATGATTAGTGATGTTGAGCACCTTTCCATATGCCAGTTGGTCATCTACATGTCTCCTTCGGAAAAATGTCTATTCAGGTTTTCTGCCATTCTCTAATTATGCTGTTCACTGTTTTTTTTCATGTTGAGTTATATGAGTTCTTTGCATGTGGTGTGGGAAAGTAGTTCGGTTTGATTTCTTTACATGTAGCTGTCCGGTTTTCCCAACACCATTTATTGAAGAGTCTGTCTTCTTCGCACTGCATATCCCTGACTCCTTTGTCAATTATTAATTGGCCATATAAGCATGGGTTCACTTCTGGATTCTCTATTCTGTTCCATTGATCTATGTGTCTTTCTTTTTACAAGTACCATACTGTATAGATTACTGAAGCTTTGTACTATAGTTTGAAATCAGAGAGCATGAAACCCCTAGATTTGTTCTTCTTTCTCAAGATTGTTTTGGCTATTCAGGGTCTTTTGTGTTTCCATACAAATATTAGAGTTACTAGTTCTAGATTTGTGAATATCGTCATTGGTATTTTGATAGGGATTGCATTGAATCTGTAGATTGCCTTGGGTCATATGGTAATTTTAACAACATTAATTTTTGCAAACCACACAGTATATCACAGTATATTTGTTTCTGTCATCTTCAATTTCTTTTGTTTGTGTCTTCCTTTTTTTTTTTTTTTTTGAGTAAACGACTTTTGCTTCCTTAGATTTATTCCCAAGTATTTTACTCTTTTTGATGACATTTTTTTTCTTAATTTCTCTTTCTGATAGTTTGTTTTAGCATTAAAAATGTGAGAGTTCTGTATATTCATATTGTATTCTGAAAATTTACTGAATTCCTTGGTAAGTTCTAGAAGTTATTTGGTGGCATCCCTAGTATTTTCTATGTATAGTACCATGTCATCTGCAAACAGTGACAATTTTACTCTTTCCATTCCAATTTGGATGTCTTCTATTTCTTTTTCTTTGTCTGATTGCTGTGGCTAGGACTTCCAATACTATGTTGAATAAAAGTGGTGAAAGTGGGAATCCTTGTTTTTTTCCTGATCTTAGAGAAAATACTTTCCGCTTCTGACCATAGAGTAGGATGTTCTGTGGGCTTGTCACATATGGCCTTTATTATGTTGATATATATTGCCTCTATTTCCACTTTTTTGAGAATTTTTTTATCATGAATGGATGGTGTATGTTGTCAAAAGCTTTTTTTGCATTTATTGAGATTATCATGTGATTTTTATTCTTCAATTTATCAATGTGGTGCATCACACTGATTGATTTGCAGATATTGCACCATCTTTTCATCTCTGGGATAAACTCCACTTGATTATGGGGTATGATCATTCTAATGTTTGCTAAAATTTTATTGAAGATTTTTACATCTATATTCATCAGGGATATTGGTCTGTATTTTTCTTTTCTTTTCTTTTTGTATTTTGTTTGGTTTTGCTATCAATGTGATGCTGGACTAATAGAATAGGTTCAGAAAGTTCCTTCCTCTACAATTTTTTGGAATAGTTTGAGAATTACAGGTGTTAATTCTTTAAATGTTTGATAGAATTCACCTGGACTTCTGTTTGTTGGGAGTTTTTAAATTACTGATTCAATTTCATTACTGGTTACTGTTCTGCTTATATTTTGTATTTCGTACTGATTCAGTCTTGGGAAAATGTACATGCCCAAGAATTTATCCATTTCTTGTAGGTTTTCCATTATATTGGCATATAATTGTTCATAGTAATCTCTTATGATCCTTTGAATTTTTGTGCTGTCAGTTGTAACTTTTTCTTTTTCCTTTCTGATTTTATTTATTTGGCCTCCTCTTTTTTTGTATTAATCTGGCTAAAGGTTGATCAATATTGTTTATCTTTTCAAAGAACCAGTTCTTAATTTCATTGTTCTTTTATATTTTATTTATTTTTTTAGTTTCTATTCATTTATTTCTACTCTGATCTTTATTATTTTTTTCCTTCTATCAACTTGGGGTTTTGTGGGTTGTTTTTCTAGTTCCATTGTTGTAAGGTCTTGTTGTTTATTTGAGACTTTTCTTGTTTTCTGATGTGGGTTTGTATCATTATAAAATTCTCTCTTAGAACAGCATTTGCTGCACCCCATCGGTTTTTGATACTTGAGTTTCTGTTTTCATTTTTCTCCAGATATTGTTTTAATTTCCTCTTTGATTTCTTTAGTGACCAATTGGTTCTTTAGCCAATATTGTTTAGCCTTCATGTATTTGTGTTTTGTGCAGATTTTTTTTCTTGTAGTTGATTTCTAGTCTCATATCACTGTGGTCAGAAAAGATGCTTTATATGATTCCAATCTTCTTAAATTTACTGAGACTTGTTTTGTGTCCTAGCATGTGATCTATCCTGTAGAAATTTCCATGTGTAACTGGGTGCTGCACACCCCTACTATTATTGTGTTACTGTCAGTTCCTCCTTTTATGTTTACTAATATAAACCTTATGTATTTAGGTGCTCCTATTTGAGTGTATATATATTTACAATTGTTATATATTTTTTAGATAGATGCCTATATCATTATGGGAACTTTTGGTTTGTTTGTTTTATAATAATGTGTCTCTTTGTCTTAGACTCTATTTTGTGTGATGTAAGTATTATTATCCTTGCTTTCTTTTTGTGTCTGTTTACATGGAATACCTTTTTCCACCTCTTCACTTTCTACGTGTTACTTTAGGCTTGAAATGGGTCTCTTATAGACAGCATATATATGGGCTTTGGCTTTTTTATCTTCTTGCCAGTTTATGTCTTTAAATTAGGGCATTTTAGTCTATTTTCAAAATTAATAATTATTGATATATAAGCATAATTAATTTACAATCAAGTAATTTTTGATAGTTATGTACTTATTTCCATTTTGTTATTGTTTTCCAATGGTTTTGTAGTTCATTTTTGTTTCTGTCTTCTTCTTTAGCTCTCTGCATTTGTGGTGTGATGGCTGTCTTTAATTTTATCTTTGGATTTCTTTCTCTTTTTTGTGTAACTATTATAGAATTTTGGTTTGTGGTTACCACAAGGTATATAAATAGGAAACTCTCTCTCTCTCTAGGTGTTTCTTTTAAGATGCAGATCTCTTACATTCAAACACCTTTTATAAACACTGCAATTTTTACTCCCTCCCACCACATTTAATATTTTTGACATTATATTTTTAATAATTTTGTTTTTTTATCCCTTAATTACTTGTGGATATATGATTTTACCACTTTTGTATTTCAACATTCTTAGTAGCTTCATAAGTTGTTGATCTCCTACATTTACTGTGTATTTGCCTTTACCAATGAGATTTTTCCTTTCATAACTTTCATATTTCAGGTTGTGACCTTTTCTTTTCTGCATAGAGAAGTCTCTTTAACATTTCTTGTAAAGTCAGGTTCGTGGTGCTAAACTCTTTTAGCTTTTGCTTGTCTGTAAAACTATTGCTCTTTCCTTCAAATCTGAATGATAGCCTTGCTTGGTACAGTAGTCTTGGTAAAAGTTATTTTGTTTTTTGTCTTTTCTTTCATCACTTTATACATATTATGCCACTCCTTTTTGGTCTGCAGTTTTTGTAAAAAGTCAATTGATACTTATGGGATTTCCCTTGTATGTAACTAATTGATTTTCCTTTGCCCCTTTTAATAGTCTCTCTTGTTCTTTATTTTCTGTCATTTAATTACAATGTATTTTGGTGTGGTCCACCTTGGGTTGATCCTTTTGGGAACCCTTGTGCTTCCTGGAACTGGATGTCTGTTCCCTTTCCCAGATATGGGATGTTTTCAGCTATTATGTCTTCAAATATTTCCCTGCCCCTTTCTCTCTCTCTTTCTAGAACACCTATAATGTGATTATTAGTATGCTTGATGTTGTCTCAGATGTCTCTTAAAATTTCTCATTTTTAAAATTATTTTTTTCTGTTCAGCTTGAGTGATTTTCACTATTCTGTCTTCCAGTTCATTGATTTGTTCTTCTGTATCATCTAATCTACTGTTGCTTCTTTCTCCTGTATTTTTCATTTCAGTTATTGTATCCTTCAGCTCTAGTTAGTTATTCTTTACATTTGTTAAAAGCTTCTCACTGGGTTCATTCTTCTGTCCAGTACTTTGAGCAGCTTTATGATCATTATCCTGAATTCTTTATCAGGTAGATTGCTTATCTCCACTTCACTTAGTTCTTCTGGGGTTTTATGTTTCCAACACATTCCCATACCACCACATTTTACCTAATTCTCCATTTTTATATTCACATATTAGGTATTTTTGGTTTATGTGTTTTCTTTTGTTTTTTTAATCTTGGGGAAGTGTCGTTTTGTAGAAGTCATTCTATGTGACCCAGCTGCATACTTGCCTCTGGTTACCAGGGCTATATGCTCTTGGGGCATCCTCTATGTGAGCTTATCAGCCCTTCTGTTTTCATTGGTCTGACCACTGTGGGCATGCTGGTAGCTATGTCTGGTCTCTGGCCCAGTTGGTTGCTGGGTCCTGCCTATTGTGGGGACTGCCAGCCACTGGTATATGGGGCCAGGTTCTGGTATGGCTGGCTATGGTGGCCAGAGTTCCCAGAGCTGGTGTTGGCCTGCTGGTGTGTTGGGCCACATCCCAGAGTGGCTGCCTAATGGAGCCAAGGTGCCCACTATCTGGTGCCACTGGCTGGTGTGTGGGGCTAGCATCCAGGGGTTCCCATTCTAGTGTTTATCCACTGGTAGGTGAGGCAAGGACTCGGGGCTAATACTGAACCACTGGTGGGTGTAGCTGGTCCTGGGTCTCTGGCTACAGGGTTGAGGATCCCAAAACTGGTGTTGTCCCATTGATGGATGAGGACAGGTCCTGAGCTGGTGTCAGCCCATTGGTAAGCAGGGCCTGGTCTTGGGGTCTCTGGCTACATGGTCCTGGGGGTCTTGGAGCTATTGTTGGCCCACTGATGGGCAGGGCCATATCCCAATGTGGCTTGCTGAGGTGCTCCCAATGGGCCCAGGGCTTGTGCCAGCCTACTGGTGGCTGGGGCCAGGTGTTGTGCCCTCTGGTGGGTGAGAATGTGTCACAGAGTGCTTTGGGGTTCAGGAAGTCCTATAGCTGTTGGCCTGCTGATGAATGGGACTGTGTCTGCACACTGCTAGATGCTTGGCCTGGGTGGTCCCAGGACTGGCTGACCAGCTATTGGGTGAGGCTAGGTCCAGGTGTTAATTATCTAGAGGGAGGACTCCCAAATGACACTTGCCCACACCAATGTCTCTGTGGTAGAATGAGCTCCCCAAAATGGCTGCCACCAATGTCTCTGCCTGCAGGGTGAGTCCCACTTGCCTTCTGCCTCCCCTGGAGGCTTTCCAAGATCAGTGACTGGGTCTGACTCCTTTCAGATTACTGTCTCTGGGCTGGGATTCAGAGCATGTGAAATTTGGTGTATGCTCTTTAAGAACAGAGTCTCTGTTTCCTACAACCCTCTGGGTCTCCCAAAAATGAGCCCTGCTGATCTTCAAAGTCAAGCATTCTGGAGGCTCATCTTCCTGGTGCAAGACCCCTGGGCTGCAAGTTTGATGCAGGACTCATTCTCCTTGGTTCTTGGGGAGAACCTCTTCAGTTGTGATTATCCTCCCATTGTGGGTCACCCACATGGGGTTATGGGTCTTGACTACACTGCACCTCCACCCCCCTACCCTTCTCATTGTGGTTCCTTCTTTATATCTTTAGTTGTATCTTTTCTGCTAGACTTTAGGTAATTTTCATTAACAGTTGCTGTGTAAATAGTTGTAATTTTGGTATGCCCATGGGAGGAGGTGAGATCCGAGTCTTCCTACTCTACCATCTCAGCCACTCCCTGTCCAATTTTATTCTTCTTTTGTATCTTTTTTATTTGGTCCCTGAAGTCTTCATCATTCTTCTCTTGCATACTCACCTACAATTTTATAACAACTTAGGTTATTCAGAAACCATTTTCTTGAAAAAGTAGAATAAGAATTTATCAGAAACTGCCCTGAATCCCAATGTATGGAAATATTCAATAATAAGGTTTGGGTCTACATCCTCTATGTTCAGATAACTCTCAGTAGACATTTCTGACCCAGCACTGATATTTTAAAACACCACCTTCTCTCTTAAAAAAAATGTTCTCTCTTTTTGATACATTGTGAGCATTTCTACAACAGAATTTTGTTTTTTTTGTTTACCAGAATGCATATTAGTATTACTATACATTTTTAAATATTATATATCCTGTTACTAAGTATAATATCAGGTAAAGAATAGACATTCAATAAATATTGGCTGAATTAGTACATTTGTAAGTGAGAAGAATCAATAGATATTCAAGATTTTAAAATAAGCATCAGAATTTAAAACTATATACACACACATATTCTAAGGTGTAAAATGCTTTTTTTATTCTTTAAACATAAGAGAAACTTGTCCAGATCTATTCTGCAGAGGGAAAAAAGCCCTGATATTAACTTCATCAAGAATAATACTCACATAGATAAATCAATTCTGAATATATGGCACAGTTTCAATTTATTTGCACTTTTTACCCCCTAGAATGAAATAGAGTACAATTATAAAATGAATAACAATGTATACCTCTTAGCTTGTGATTTCGATTAAACCTTCTAACATTCCTGAGCCTCATTTCCTTAGACTGTGTAATAAGAATTATAATAACATATTTTAAATATTTGCAACATTTCTGGGAGGATTAAACTAGAGAAGGGTCTTAAAATCTTTATAATCTCTAATACATTTTTTAATGAAATCATGTTATCAGTGCCAATAAATAAACCTATTAATAAATAGTCATTATAGTCTAACATCTTTGTTATTGAAAATGTGGACCCGTAAACTAATGTCATTAATGCATTAATGTCACCTGAAAAGTTGTTAGAAATAAGATATCTCAGGCTCTACCTCAGCAAATCTAACTCAGAATCTGTCTTTTAACAACATTCTTGAACAATTCACATATATGTTACATTTGGGAAAACACTGGTTTAAGATATGTCTGAAATTCACAAATATGGTGGGAAACAATCATGCAACTTTTGTGATAAAACACATTTTCTTACTCAAGATAACAAATGTTTATATTTCATAATAGTTTATGAATAGTTTCTGGTCTTTTGACAAATTAAGAGTTTTCCCTTCTAATTTGAGATTAAAAAGATAAGATATTTTATATCCTATTTCGGTGATGCTATACAGTGAGTAGGAAAGACGGATTAATTTCTCATGGTAGGGTTTCTTGTCATCAACATTCAAAGAATATCCTCACATGAGGTGGATTGGATTTGTGAGTTTTTCCCCCTGTATCAGGTTCCTACTTTCATTTCCTCCAATAATTAGTTGTTTTGAGGACCATTATATTTAGTTGTTTATCTCCCTCCTCGAATTCCATTTTTTAAAATGCAGTTTGCATTTCAGTATTGAGGAGAAAGCCAAAGCTTCAGTGAGCCTGAGCCAGTGAATCATAAAAGCTCAAAGAACAAAACCACAAAGCTGATGCAGACCCGATTTTTATTTCTGGGGGCAAACAGTCCTTTACAACTTTCTATTATCCCAGCTGCAGTTTGAAAGATGTAATTTAGGAGCACAATTGAGGGGACAGATGCTTCTTTTCTAATAGTGGTGGATTCCAGGTATTTTCCCAGAATGTTTAGAAGGCAGAAAGATAATTTTGTGTACATTTAGGAGGCCACAGAAAACATTTAAATCCATACCTACAATAACATCAGTAACAAAATATTATTTTAAATGTAGTGATTGATCAAGGGGACAGGTTTTGCCTGAATGTGGTCCAGTTAAAAACAGTATAACTAAAATCATCCTGTTCACTTATCAAATACGAAGTGAGCACTTACTTTGTGACAGTCATTGGGCAGCACATGGGGCATATTGTGCTGAGCAGAGGTGAGTGGACAGCAAACAGGTAAATACCATTAATACAACACAATCTTGCTAAGTGATGTTATATTTCTCATAACTATGTAAGGAGAAAATGTAACAGGAAGTTCTTATTACAGTAACTATTTAGGAAATAACTCTCTGAATAAGTGATGTTTAAAAATAAGACCTTAGGGGCTTCCCTGGTGGCACAGTGGTTGAGAGTCTGCCTGCCAATGCAGGGGACACGGGTTCGAGCCCTGGTCTGGGAAGATCCCACATGCCGCGGAGCAACTGGGCCCGTGAGCCACAATTACTGAGCCTGTGCGTCTGGAGCCTGTGCTCCGCAACGAGAGAGGCCGCGCTAGTGAGAGGCCCGCGCACCGCGATGAAGAGTGGCCTCCACTTGCCGCAACTAGAGAAAGCCCTCACGCAGAAACGGAGACCCAACACAGCCAAAAATAAATAAATAAATAATAAAAATAAAGGAATTCCTTTAAAAAAAAAATAAGACCTTAAAATTAAGTAGCAGTTATTCTTATAAATAGTGGGTAGAGCATAGTGTCAAGTAGTGGATCTAAGCATTGGAAAGGCTTAAGTGGGACATTGTCAAAAAGGCTTCAGCAGTAATTGTCAGAAAATTAGCAGAAAAATACACAAAAACTGTTATTTAATATACCAGATGATTTATTACCATCAGCATTATCATTGTGCACCAGAAGAATGCACACCCAAAAAAAGAAATAAGCCAATATTCAGCTGAACTGTTTCTAATAAAAAAATGTATATCATGTGGAAAAATTAACTTGTTATTCATAACTTAAAGTAATTAATCTCTCAGAGCACATTTTTACAAAGTAATATTTAATGAGTAAACTCATCATTTTAAAACATTTAAAATAGTGTATTATCACACTAAGACTTACATAAACCTTTTATTTTATATTTTTGTAAATTTTATCTACCTTATATATAGAAATTTTTCTAAATAGAAAAATAAAATTATTTTTTTCTTTGTTGTAATTGTGTGATATAAATTAAATTTGGTTGTTCCTCTAGTAACCATTATTTTTCTTAAAGACTATTTAACAATAAAAATAATAACCATGAATTATAAAAGTAAAACTACTATTCAACCTGTATCCCTAACAAATAGTGGACAGTTTTTGTTTTTTTTTTTTTTCTCTTGGTAATTAATTATAATAAAAATGTTTAGACATTTTTATATATGCTGACTGAAGTGCTCACTTAAAAAATACATGGCATTTGAGATTTATGAATGCATGTGTTCACCCAAAAGGTAGTTTGGTTTGAAATAGATGACACTCAACTACTTCCTGTTAGAAGTAAGAAAATGTGTTAATTGCTTTTAATATATTTTCTTACACTGTAGTCAACCCAGGCCATCTGTCCACACAGCTGCTTCTTGGTGGTTTCAGCAAAGCAAGTGAGGGTATATATTTTAAAGGGAAGTACAACTGAAAAGAACAAATCAGCCCACATTGATTGAGTTTGTATTATATGACTGCATGCTAAATATATTTTTTTTAATTTACACCAGAGTAAATATATATATATATACATATATATATATATATATATATATATATATATATATATATATGTATATATACACATACATACCAGAGTTTCACCTGGAGTAAGAAGTGACATTATTATTAGTTTATCTTGATAAACCACTTGATTGAGAAATAACTTTAGGGTTTGCATTGAGTAAAGACAACAATTAAAAAAAAAAAAACCCAATAAGTAAACTACTTTGCTTAATATATAAGTAAAAATATGTGTTTGGGATTGAGAAGAAGTGACAGAAGACGGTTCAGAGGGGCCAGAAAAGTTTGAGACAACATTACGGCAGAGATTTAGAAATTGTGTTGGGAAATGAGTTGAAAGTACTTTTAATAACAAGAATGATAAGTAGTCAATAGGTTATTATTATTTCTGTGATGTATTCCAGCTCATTAAAAGTTTAGTGAAGCCTGTTAGTCACACAAAAAGCTGTCACAAATATTATGATTTTGCTTGGTAAATTTCGAGAACAACGCTGTGTTGATGGTCAGGTTCAGGTAAAGATCAAAAGGAAAAGGATGGTGGGATGGATTCAGACCTTCTAAACTGGACAAACTTAAGAGAGGAAGAAGCTTCCTGAAAGATAATCGTGCAAACATGTTACCACTTCTAAATTCACAGATATCATTGAGAGGAAGATGCAACTTTCCCCAAACAGACAAGACTTAATTCATTTTAATTGAATTTAATAGCATTACTTTGACTGCCACAGGCATAGGCTGGTTTTAAGGGGAAAAGTGGCCTCTGCAGGTGTTCCTTTCTGAGGAACAACACTAAGAAGTGAAGATCATTAATTTCAATATGTATTTATTGAGTGCTTTTCTATGCCAGATATTTTTTTAAATTTACTACGTGTATCACAGTGAAAAAAGAAGGCGAGAATCCTTGCCCATATGATGATTACACTCTGGTGAAGAGAAAAGATACAAAAAGAAAAAATATATAAATGAGTAAAATACTCACTATGCTAGGTGATAAGTGCTATGAAGTAAATAAAGCTTGCAAGGGTGTGCAATTTTAATTTGTGCAAAGACCTAAAGGAGATGAAGACATAAATCAGAAAAATATCTGTGTAGAGACAGAAAGATACAGGAACATGTAAAGGTTCTGAGACTTAATTCGACCTAGATATTCAAGGAGAAGTGAGGAATTCTGGGATCACAAGTTATTATTGTGTCTTGCAATCAGTTTCCTCTTGATGGAAATATCACCAAATTTGTAAGGGCTACAACTAATCAATGTATGTTTATTTCATAAACAGTAATACTGAATAAGATTTCAAATTGTTTGCTCCAAATAATTTATAACCCTTAACTTATGCAAGGTCATATACTATCCTGGAATGTTATTTTAACATCACTCTTCTTATCCCTATTCCAAAAGTAAAGTAATTAACTATTATTTTGGATCCCTGTATTATTCGATTTCACAGTTAGACAGGAAGATGAGCTAAAATGGATGAAGTATTTCTGGAGTGCTCCATTCTCTTTTATCAGAATAAAACTGATAGGTGTTAGATGTACTAGAGATCCATGCATTCATTTATTCACTTAAATGTGAATTCATTTATTCACTTCAACATATTTACTGAGCAACTGCCAGCAGTGTGTTAATCACTGCAATTATGGTACTATAAAGAGATAGGATTTTGTCCTTAAGAAGGTTACATTCTGGGTAGGAAATCCATGCATTATGCAGAAGATAATGCATAATGAATTTGGAAGAATGTTCTATGGAGGCATGTAGTGGCAGGGACTCCTCTTCTTGGAAATCAAGGAAGACCTCACGAAATAAGAAGACATTAAAACTGTCTTATTGGATAAAAAGTATTATTTTGGTCAAGGAGAGAGTGATCAAAGATACTAAATAATGCTGATAATGGCAATATTTCAAGTTCCAAACATCAATCACAAGGCTAGGCAAATTAGGAAGCTAGATCAAGACATAAACCTAGAGCCAGTGACAACCGTTTTAAGGAGCTTTGTGATGAATGGTGATGAAAAATGAGGCAGAAAAGGGAAGGTGGCATTAAAAGTGATTATTTTTTCAAGATTGGAGTTATATAACATCTTTTTATGTTTATAACCAGTTTTTTTTTTGTTTGTTTGTTTTTAACTGGTTATAATGAGCATGAGATTGATACCAGTGACCCGGTGGATTTCCTTATCTAGACAAGAGGGGAAATAATTTAATACAGAGGTGAAGAGTTGACCTTAGATAACAACAAGAACTGTTCATCCAAAAGGCAGAGTATGTGTTCCAAAGCAAGTAGATTCATACACTTAGGAAGATGAAGAATTTCTCTTCTCATGTCTTCAACTTCCACAGTGGGGAAAAAAAGACAGTATTATGAGTTAACATTGGCAATTGGAAACGGGGTCTTGGCCATCTAAGGAGAGAGAATACATGAAATATTTGCTGATTTGAATGTCCTCCTTGCAGGTGATGGTCATAAATTTAAATTAAAACTTTCAGGCAGCCATGTTCAGGGATGGCTTTACAGGTGGGGTATAGGTAGGGTTTGGATTAAACTGAAGGTTGGAGTTTCATTTGATGAATATAATAAAAAAAGAGAGTTTGCAGGAAAATTGAGCGTGTATACAAAAAAGAAGTTAAATATGGGTCACAGAATCTAATCTGTGTAAAGAGGAGCAAAGACATTAAGTGCTCTGGACATTACAAATGTAGTTGAACCAATGGATAAATCATTCCAGTGGTGTCCAAGAGTTATTGGCGATGGGATACCAAAAAGTGTGACCTGGAAAGATGGAGGTGTGTTTAGAGAATAAAGTTGAAATTATAGTGGTACAGCTATTGGTATTGACAAGGATAGGTAATGACCAACGGATTAGGCAATGATCAGTGGAGGAGAGGAGGAGAAGGAATTGGGTTTTTGTTTTGTTTTTTTTTAAATTTTTTGAGTGATATACTTTTTTTTTTTTTTTTATGGCTGTGGTGGGTCTTTGTTTCTGTGCGAGGGCTTTCTCTAGTTGCAGCAAGTGGGGGTCACTCTTCATCGCGGTGTGCGGGCCTCTCATTATCGTGGCCTCTCTTGCTGCGGAGAACAGGCTCCAGACGTGCAGGCTCAGTAATTGTGGCTCACGGGCCTAGTTGCTCCGCGGCACGTGGGATCCTCCCAAACCAGGGCTCGAACCCGTGTCCCCTGCATTGGCAGGGAGATTCTCAACCACTGCGCCACCAGGGAAGTCCAAGGAATTGTTAAATTGGAGTATTAGATGCATTACCTACATGGATTTTGAAATCATTATGAATTATAATGGATTAATGTTGCAGAAAGTTTAAATGTTGTCAGCCACAATATACATCCAACTGCATCTCTGTGGGCCAAAGTTATTACACCGTTAAAAATTGAGAATAATTTTATATCATTTTATATCCAATAATGCTAAATATTGAGAAGGTCATGAGGCATTTCAGAGACACAGGTCTCAGTGGGTGAGTCACAGTCTCACCTCCCACACATAAACACTAATATTCCTTAGTGAGTGTTCAAGACATCACTTGATTAGCAATTTCTCTCCATATGCAGAGCAGACAATTGATGTGCACTTTACATTTATTAAACACTTTCATTATGACTCTGGCTTTGTCCTACGCTGGCAGAGTCCAGCATTTGTTGGAAGTATGTTAACTCTCATAGCTGGCAGAACAGACATGAGGGCCTGGGATGCTTTCTCTGCACACAAAAAGTGGCCTTGTGAGCCCAGATGGCAGATAAGCAGCAGCCTTCAGAACGCCACAATGTCTTCCAGAAGCCATCAGTAATTTTCTAAATTTTTCAAGTGTTCATTTTATACGAACTGTGATAATCTGTGAAATTTGCATCATTGGAGGAAATGCAGCATATTTAACTCATCTCATTTTTGACATCCAGTGTGTTTATATCTCTGTTGTAGGAAATAATTTTATACCACTGTTTATATCTGTTAATGAGAAATACATTAAATGAAATCTTCTTATTTAGCAAGAGCCTATATTTGTGTACTAGAATCCTTCATAATGTGTGGTATTATCAAGAAACAAATGAATAGGCTTCACATCTATTCCCTAACTAGTCTTGGAATAATGAGACTAATCAGATCTTCTGCATAGTGTCTACCCAATCATGTCTTAAGAATTATTTCCCCCAAGGGTTATCTAGGAGCTGGGGTAAATAAAGCAAAGAATGAAAACCAGGACATTCTTTGTGCATAATTGCTATGACTATCCTGGATGATTTTTTGGCAGTAAAAATATTCTAACAGGACCAACAAAAATACATACTCAAAACTAGCAGTGAAATGGGATTAAATAAAGCAAACGGAGACACAAGAACCTTTCTGTTATAAAGGCATCAGATCAATGTAATCCTAACATAAAAAACAAAACAAAGCAAAACAAAACTCTTATTAATTTCACACCAACTTTCTGAATTATGGATTTCTCAGGGTATATGCCCAGTAGTGGGATTTCTGGGTCATACAGTAGTTCTAATTTTAGTTTTTTAGGTACCTCCATACTGTTCTCTACAGTGGCTGTATCAATTTACATTCCCACCAACAGTGCAAGAGGGTTCTCTTTTCTCTACATCCTCTCCAGCATTTATTCTTTGTAGATTTTTTGATGGTGGCCATTCTGACTGGTGTGAGGTGATACCTCATTGTAGTTTTGATTTGCATTTCTCTAATAATTAGTGCTGTTGAGCATATTTTCATGTGTCTGTTGGCCATCAGTATGTCTTTGCTGAAATGTCTATTTAGGTCTTCTGCCCGTATTTGGATTGGGTTGTTTGTTTTTTATACTGAGCTGCATGAGCTGTTTGTATATTTTGGATATTAATACTCTGTCCTTTTCTTCATTTGCAAATATTTTCTCCCATCCTGTGGGTTTTCTTTTCATCTTGTTTATGGCTTCCTTTGCTTTGTAAAAGCTTTTAAGTTTAATTAGGTTCCATTTGCTTATTTTTGTTTTTATTTTCATTACCCTAGGAGGTGGGTCATAAAATATCTTGTTGTGATTTATGTCAAAGAGTATTCTGCCTATGTTTTCCTCTAAGAGTTTCATAGTGTCCAGTCTTACATTTAGGTCTTTAATCCATTTTGAGTTTATTTTTGTGTATGGTGTTAGGTAGTGGTCTAATTTCATTATTTTACAGGTAGTTGTCCAGTTTTCCCAGCACCATTAATTGAAGAGGCTGTCTTGTCTCCATTGTATATTCTTGCCTCCTTTGTCATAGATTAGGTGACCATAGATGTGTGGGTTTATCTCTGGGCTTTCTATCCTGTACCACTGGTCTATATTTCTGTTTTTGTGCCAGTGCCATACATGTACCCCAGAGTTCATTGCAAAACTATTTACAAAAGCCAGGACATGGAAACAACCTAAATGTCCATCGACAGATGAATGGATAAAGAAAGTGTGGTATATATATATAAAGGAATATTACTGAGCCACAAAAAGAAATGAAATTGGGTCATTTGTAGAGATGTGGAAGGATGACAGATGTATGACAGATGTGTCTGTCATACAGAGTGAAGTAAGTCAGAAAAAGCAAAACAAATATTGTATATTAACACATATATGCAGAATCTTAGAAAAAATGGTACAGAGGAACCTACTTGCAGGGCAGGGATAGAAAGGCAGATGTAGAGAATGGATGTGTGGATGCAGGGGGAAGGGGTGGGTGGGATGAATTGGGAGATTAGGTTTGACATAAATACACTACTATGTGTAAAATAGATAGCTGGTGGGAACCTGCTGTGTAGCACAGGGAGCTCAACTCAGTGTTCTGTGATGACCTAGATGCGTGGGATGATGAGAGAGGGAGGTCCAAGAGGGAGAGATGTATGTATACATATAGATGATTCACTTCACAGTACAGCAGACACTAACACAACATTGTAAAGCAATTATACTTCAATAAAAAAAATTTCACACCAACTTCTCTTTACCAGACATAGGTTTTTCAAATGTATATATATATATAGATGTTTTGTTGCTCTAAATACGTTTTTTTCTCTTAACAGTGCTACAAAGAATACCTTATATATCAATAATTCTGCATGTATATGAGTATACTGTATATATATAGCATATATTACTCAAAATGGAATTGATAGAATAAAGGATATGAATTTCCATATTGGATAAATGCCACAAAATTTCCTGATAGTTTGTGTCAATTTGTATTCCTACTAATAATGTGTTACAATATCGAGTGTAATGTAAATTATCAAAGATTTATATTAACTAATTAATTCCAAATCTTTGTCAATCTGAGTTCTGAAAATGATATATTATTAATTGTTACATACAGGTATTTTATTATGATAGAGATCACATATTTTTAAAATTTTCTTTCATATTTCTGTGCTCCATCTGTTCATGTCTTTCCCTATTTATCTGTTAATATTTTCTTTATTTTTTAAAAATTATGTGTATCGCAGGACTTATTTCTTTTCCAGTCATTACAAATGTGCATTCTCCAATTTGATGACATAATTTGTTTACAGAAAAAAATTTCTCTAGCTAATCATTAAAATGTTACAATAAATATATTCATCTGTCATTTTCATTTTTAGCTGTCTAGTTTTCCCGGCACCATTTATTGAAGAGGCTGTCTTTTCTCAATTGTATATTCTTGCCTCCTTTATCAAAGATAAGGTGACCATATGTCCATAGGTTTACCTCTGGGCTTTCTATCCTGTTGCATTGATCTATATTTCTATATTTGTGCCAGTAGCATTTTGTCTTGATTACTGTAGCTTTGTAGTATAGTCTGTAGTATAGCTTTATGGTATAGTCTGATTACTGTAGCTTTGTAGTATAGTCCAGGAGCCTGATTACTCCAGCTCTCTTTTCCTTTCTCAAGATTGCTTTGCCTGTTCGGGGTCTTTTGTGTTTCCATACAAATTGTGAAAATTTTTGTTTTAGTTCTGTGAAAAATACCATTGGTAGTTTGATAGGGACTGCATTGAATCTGTAGATTGCTTTGGGCAGTATAGTCATTTTCACAACGTTGATTCTTCCAATCCAAGGGCATGGTATATCTCTTCATCTCTTTGTATCATCTTTAATTTCTTTCATCAGTGTTTTATACTTTTCTGCTTACAGGTCTTTTGTCTCCTTAGGTAGGTTTATTTCTAGGTATTTTATTCTTTTTGTTGCAGTGTTAAATAAGAGTGTTTCTTTAATTTCTCTTTCAGATTTTCATCAGATTTTCATCATAGGAATGCAAGCGCTTTCTGTGCATTAATTTTGTATCCTGCTACCTCAAATTCATTGATTAGTTTTCTGGTAGCATCTTTAGGATTATGTATATTATCATGCCATCTTCAAACAGTGAGAGTTTTACTTCTTCTTTTTCAATTTGGATTCCTTTTATTTATTTTCCTCCTCTGATTGCTGTGGCTAAAACTTCCAAAACTAAGTTGAATAATAGTGGTGACATTGGGGAACCTTGTCTTGTTCCTAATCTTAGAGGAAATGCTTTCAATTTTTCACCACTGAGAACGATGTTGGCTGTGGGATTGTCGTATATGGCCTTTATTATGTTGACGTAGGTTCCTTCTATGCGTACTTTCTGGAGAGTTCGTATCATACATGGGTGTTGAATATTGTCAAAAGCTTTTTCTGCATCTACTGAAATTATCATATGGCTTTTATCCTTCAGTTTCTTAGTATGGTGTATCACGTTGATTGATTTGCATATATTGAAGAATCCTTGCATTCCTGGGATAAACCTCACTTGATCATGGTCTATGATCCTTTTAATGTGCTGTTGGATTCCGTTTCCTAGTATTTTGCTGAGGATTTTTGCACCTATGTTCATCAGTGATACTGCTCTGTAGTTTTCTTTTTTTGTGACATCTTTGGCTGGTTTGGTATCACGGTGATGGTGGCCTTGTAGAATGAGTTTGGGAATATTCCTCCCTCTGCTATATTTTGGAAGATTTTGAGAAGGATTGGTGTTTGCTCTTCTATAAATGTTTAATAGAATTCATCTGTGAAGCCATCTGGTCCTGGGCTTTTGTTTGTTGGAAAAATTTTAATCACAGTTTCAATTTCAGTGCTTGTGATTGGTCTGTTTATATTTTCTATTTCTTCCTGGTTCAGTCTTGGAACGTTGTGCATTTCTAAGAATTTGTCCATTTCTTCCAGGATGTCCATTTTATTGGCATATAGTTGCTTGTACTAATCTCTCATGATCCTTTGTATTTCTGCAGTGTCAGTTGTTACTTCTCCTTTTTCATTTCCAATTCTGTTGATTTGAGTCTTCCCCCTTTTTTTCTTGATGAGTCTGGTTAAAGGTTTATCAATTTTGTTTATCTTCTCAAAGAACCAGCTTTTAGTTTTATTGATCTTTGCTATCATTTCCTTCATTTCTTTTTCATTTATTTCTGATCTGATCTTTATGATTTCTTTCCTTCTGTTAACTTTGGGGCTTTTTTTTTTTTTTTTTTTTTTCTTCTTCTTTCTCTAATTGCTTTAGGTGTAAGGTTAGGTTGTTTATTTGAGATGTTTCTTGTTCCTTAAGGTAGGATTGTATTGCTATAAAATTCCCTCTTAAAACTGCTTTTGCTGCATCCCATAGGTTTTTGGTCGTCATGTTTTCATTGTCATTTGTTTCTAGGTATTTTTTGATTTCCTCTTTGATTTCTTCAGTAGTCTTTTGGTTATTTAGTAGTATATTGTTTAGCCTCCATGTGTTTGTATTTTTTACAGTTTTTTTCCTGTAATTGATATGTAGTTTCATAGCGTTTTGGTCGGAAAAGATACTTGATATGATTTTAATTTCATAAATTTACCAAGGCTTGATTTGTGACCCAAGATATGATCTATTCTGGAGACCGTTCCATGAGCACTTCAGAGGAAATTGTATTCTGTTGTTTTTGGATGGAATGTCTTCTAAATATCAATTAAGTCCATCTTGTTTAATGTGTCATTTAAAGCTTGTGTTTCCTTATGTATTTTCATTTGGATGATCTGTCCATTGGTGAAAGTGGGGTGTTAAAGTCCCCTAGTATTATTGTGTTACTGTAATTTCCCCTTTTATGGCTATTAGCATTTGCCTTATTTACTGAGGTGCTCCTATCTTGGGTGCATAAATATTTACAATTGTTATATCTTCTTCTTGGATTGATCCCTTGATCAGTATGTAATGTCCTTCTTAGTCTCTTGTAATAGTCTTTATTTTAAAGTCTCTTTTGTCCCATTTAAATTTAAGGTAACTATTGATATGTATGTTCTTATTACCATTTTCTTAATTATTTTGGATTGTATTTGTAGGTCTTTTCCTTCTCTTGTGTTTTCCACCTAGAGAAGTCTTAGCATTTGTTGTAAAGCTGGTTTGGTGGTGCTGAATTCTCTTAACTTTGGCTTGTCTGGAAAGATTTTAATATCTCCGTGGAATCTGAATGAGATCATTGCTGGGTAGAGCAATCTTGGTTGTAGGTTTTTCCCTTTCATCACTTTAAATATGTCCTGCCACTCCCTTCTGGCTTGCAGAGTTTCTGCTGAAAGATCAGCTTTTTACCTTATGGGGATTCCCTTGTATGTTGTTTGTTGCTTTTCCCTTGCTGCTTTTAATATTTTTTCTTTGTATTTAATTTTTGATAGTTTAATTAATATGTGTCTTGGCATGTTTCTCCGTGAATTTATCCTCTATGTGACTCTCTGTGCATCCTGGACTTGATTGCCTATTTCCTTTCCCATATTACGGAACTTTTCAACTATAATCTCTTCAAATATTTTCTCAGTCCCTTTCTTTTTCTCTTCTTTTTCTGGGACCCCTTTAATTTGTATGTTGGTACGTTTAATGTTTTCCCAGAAGTCTTTGAGATGGTTCTCAACTCTTTTCATTCTTTTTTCTTTATTCTTCTCTGCAGTAGTTATTTCCACTATTTTATATTCCAGGCCACTTATCCATTCTTCTGCCTCAGTTATTCTGCTATTGATTCCTTCTAGAGAATTTTTAATTTCTTTTTTTTTTTTGTTGCTCATCATTGTTTGTTTGCTCTTTATTTCTTCTAGGTCCTTGTTAAAAGTTTCTTGTATTTTCTCCATTCTATTTCCAACATTTTGGATATCTTTATTATCATTACTCTGGATTATTTTTCAGGTAGATTGCCTATTTCCTCTTCATTTGTTTGGTCTGGTGGGTTTTATCCTTTCTCCTTCATCTACTGTGTATTTCTTTGTTTTCTCACTTTCCTTAACTTACTGTGTTTGGGGTCGACTTTTTGCACGCTGCAGGTTCGTAGTTCCCGTTGTTTTTGATGTCTGCCCTCAGTGGGTAAGTTTTGTTCAGTTGGTTGTGTAGGCTTCCTTTTGGACGGGACTCGTCCCTGTGTTCTGGTAGGTGGGGCTGTATCTTCTCTTTCTGTTGGGCTGTGTCCGGTGGTGTGTTTTGTGGTGTCTGTGAACTTAGTATGATTTTAGGCAGCCTCTCTGCTGATGGGTGTGTTTGTGTTCCTGTCTTGCTAGTTGTTTGGCATGGGGTGTGCAGCACTGGAGCTTGCTGGACCTTGAGTGGAGCTGGGTCTTAGCGTTGAGATGGAGATCTCTGAGAGACCTCTCACCGATTGATATTACATGGGGCCGGATGTCTCTGGTGGACCAATGTCCTGAACTCGGCTCTCCCACCTCAGCAGCTCAGGCCTGACACCAGGCCAGAGGACCAAGACTCTGTCAGCCACATGGCTCAGAAGAAAAGGGAGAAAAAAAGAAAGAATAAAAATAATAAAAATAAATTAAATTAAGTAAAATTATTAAAATAAAAAAGGAATAAAAAAAGAAGAGAGCAACAAAACCAATAAACAAATTAATCAATGATAACAAGTGCTAAAAACTGTACTAAGATAAACATAAATATTAAGAACAAGTCAGTCACAGAGAGCAAATGCCAAGTCTACCATTGCTCCAAAAGTCCACAGACTCAATTTTGGGTTGATTCATTGTCTATTCAGGTATTCCACAGGTCCAGGGTACCTCAAGTTGACTGTGGAGATTTAATCCATTGCTCCTGAGGCTGCTGGGAGAGATTTCCCTTTCTCTTCTTTGTTCACACAGCTCCTGGGGTTCAGCTTTGGTTTTGGCCCCACCTCTGAGTGTAGGTTGCCGTCAGGCTTCTGTTCTTGCCCAGACAGGAACGGGTCAAAGCAGCGGCTGATTAGGGGGCTTTGGCTCACTCATATCGGGGTGGCTGGAGGCGTACAGTCGTTATAATTGGAATGCAGTGTGAGCCTGCGGTGGCAGAGGCTAATGTGACGTTGCACCAGCCTGAGGTGCACCGTGTGCTCTCCCAGGGAAGTTGTCCCTGGATCATGGGACCCTGGAAGTGGCAGGCTGCACAGGCTCCCGGGAGGGGCGGTGTGGATAGTGACCTGTGCTCGCACACAGGCTTCTTGGTGGCTGCAGCAGCAGCCTTAGCGTCTCATGCCTGTCTCTGGGGTCCGCGCTGATGGCCGCGGCTCGCGCGCGTCTCTGGAGCTCGTTTAAGCGGCGCTCTGAATCCCCTCTCCTCGTGCACTAGGAAACAAAGAGGCAAGAAAAAGTCTCTTGTCTCTTCTGCAGCTCCAGACTTTTTCCCGGTCTCCCTCCCAGCTAGCTGTGGCGCACTAACCCCCTTCAGGCTGTGTTCACACCGCCAACCCCAGTCCTCTCCCTGCGATGCGGCCGAAGCCCAAGCCTCAGCTCCCAGCCCCCGCCCGCCCCGGCGGGTGAGCAGACAAGCCTCTCGTGCTGGTGAGTGCTGCTCGGCACTGATCCTTTGTGCGGGAATCTCTCCGCTTTGCCCTCCGCACCCCTGTGGCTGCGCTCTCCTCCCTGGCTCCAAAGCTTCCCCCCTCCGCCACCCTCCTTCTCTGCCAGTGAAGGGGTTTCCTAGTGTGTGGAAACTTTTCCTCCTTCACGACTCCCTCCCAGAGGTGCAGGTCCCATCCCTATTCTGTTGTCTCTGATTTTTCTTTTGCCCGACCCAGGTACGTAGGGAGTTTCTTGCCTTCTGGGAAGTCTGAGGTCTTCTGCCAGCATTCAGTGGGTATTCTATAGGAGCAGTTCCACGTGTAGATGTATTTTTGATGTATTTGTGGGGAGGAAGTTGATCTCCACTTCTTACTCCTCCACCATCTTGAAGGTCCCCTTGGGTCCTGCACAAAAAAGCAAAACTTAATTTCTTTTAGTCGTTTTATGACTGACCACTTTTTGACTGACACTATGCCCTGGAACTAACTTATAAAATGTACCTTCCAATCTTCAACAAATCACACTTCATTAGTACTAAATACACTACTGGGCTTGCAAAGCACAATCTGTGTGGCAACACCTCTGCCCACTGACCCTCTGCCTATGAAAAGGATATTAGATGAAGAAACTTCTTCCTGGGAGATAAAAGTTCCAGATTTTAATAATGTCCTTCCACATTCATCCTTGTGGCATGGTTTTGTAACAGAGAAGAACAAACCTGATTCCATATAGGATCTAGCCCTTTAGCTCTAACCCTTGTGCTCTGTTGCTTGTGCTTAGCCATGCTGTCTCTGCACCTCTGTAAAATACCTGTTGCTTCTAGCCTGAAATATACATGGTAGCCCGTTTTCAAGTTTAAAGATCTAACAGTTTTCCACTCATATAGAGATAAAAAGTTCCAGAACAGAAAGTAACAATTTTCTTGTTGGAGGTTTATAGGAACATTGTGACCAGAGCTACATGGAAAACCACAAGAACAAAGGACTCCTGCACCAAGACACCCCCTTCCTTTTTAGTATTAAAGAAGCCTGAATTTTAACTGGAGTAAGATGGTTCTTTAGGACACTAGTCCACCATCTTCTTTGTCTGCTGGCTTTCTGAATAAAGTCACTATTCCTTGCCCCAGTGCTTTGTCTCTCAATTTATTGGCCTATCTGTCATGCCTTGAGCAGTACAAGCTTGGACTCTATAACTGTTTCTGTCATAGGACTTCATGTTCCCTCACACACCCTTTAAAACAGAGACTGTTTTAGTTGTCAGTCTGCATGCCGCTGGTCCAGAGAACTGTCCAAATTCCATAATTTGAAGCAAAGGAGGGCAAAGAAAAAAGATGCCAAGGCACAGCTTGCACTCTCTCTGCCTGCAAGAAAGGGTCCTTGCACATCCCTGAGCTGTGGAAAATGCAGTGGAAGGTGGGCATGTGTTCAGCCTGTCTGCTTCCATCCTTAGCAGCTTCCCACAAAGGGGTGGATCCCCTGCTATGGGGTGAGTGGAGAAAACAGCTGCACCAGAGTGTCAGGGAGCTATGAATGCAAGAGCTCAGAGGAGCTTACTGTCTTAGATGAGCAGGAGATGCAAACTCGTCAGCAACTGTTTGATTTAATAACTTCCATATGTTTTCTCAATTTTCTCTCCTGTTCCTTCTCTCCTCCCACAGTATTAGACTCAGGTTAACCTCCTTCTTAGAAAAAGTGGGACCAAGAACAAGAAGAAATGTAATACTGAGATCAGAAATTGCATAGTTACTAAAATTTTCATGTTTGAATTATATTACAAAATTACCATTTAATATGAAATTCACCACAAAAGATGAGGTATGTTAATTGGCAACTTAAAAATGTTCCCACAGCTATCAAGCCATACAGTCCTACTATGTGATGTTGATATCACCTATTAACAAAAAGAAAAATATTTTATGTTTATACACAGTTCATACCTGATTCATAGGCCACCGTATGGTTCTACAATCCAGAACTACAGGTTTTTTTGTTTTTGTTTTTAATATTACCTGTGTGCTACTCCATACTGATTTAATTACAATCATGGGTTTGAGGTCCATATTGTTTTTTTTCCCCTCTTTTTTGTTTGTTTTACAGCTTTCTGGGTGATTCTAATGTGTAAACGTTGTGAGAACCACTGCTCTCACATAGGATTTCTCATAATTTCATGTGAATATGAATTTCCAGGGAATTTTGTTAAAACTGCAAGTTCTGTTTCCATAGGTCTACTTGGGGCCTGAGATTGTGCCTTCCTAACAAGCGTCCTGGTGATGCTGATGTTGCTGATTGAAAAGTACATTTTTTTTTTTTTTTTTTTGGCTGTGTTGGGTCTTCAGTTCTGTGCGAGGGCTTTCTCTAGTTGCGGCAAGCGGGGGGCCACTCTTCATCGCGGTATGCGGGCCTCTCACTATTGTGGCCTCTCTTGTTGCGGAGCACAGGCTCCAGACGCGCAGGCTCAGTAGTTGTGGCTCACGGGCCTAGTTGCTCCGCGGCATGTGGGATCTTCCCAGACCAGGGCTCGAACCCATGTCCCCTGCATTGGCAGGCAGATTCTCAATCGCTGTGCCACCAGGGAAGCCCCCAAAGTACGCTTTTAATAGATGACTTCACAGCACATTTTAAATAAAGAACTAGAATTTTCTATTTTGAGAAATTTTATTTAAATTCAATTTTGAAATACCTGTGCCTTGTATTTATGTGTGTGTGTATGAGTGAAAAAGAGTGAGATGGAGAAAGTAGAGATCATGCATTGAAAATTTACTGGCTTTCATACACATCAATTTGCTTTTAAATCTATTTCCAGGGATAAGCAAATTGTCATCTCTTAATTCTCTACATTTCTCTTGTGTTTATGCTTACATTTTCTTTCTCATTTGTAATTTTTCAACCTGGTGAATTTATGATAATTTTTATTGATTAGGTTATCTAATGGCATATCTATGTTATTATACTTTTAATAATTTATTGAGGTTCTTTGTAAAATATTCATTTTACTGTTTTATTATTGATATTTTTCTAACAATAATTTCTTATTTTATATTTCATTACATTATATCTGTTTTTCTCCTTACACTTTTATTATTTTCTATCATTTTTATTCAATACATAATTGTTTTGTATTTTTTGTGTTTAGAATTATGTCATTAAACCTTTAAATATAAGTCTTTGGCTATCTTATAATACTTATGTTTTGGAGATTCATCTTTTTGATACAGTAATTGAACATTCTTTTTCACCATTGTGTAATATTCCATTGTTTGACCATACAGTAAGTTATTTATACATACTATTATTTGAGAACATTTGGGTTGTTTCCAGTTATGAGCTATTAGAAACAGTGCTGCTTTGAATATCCTTGAATATATTTTCTAGTGTATAAGTGCACATAAATCACTGTAGTGTACACCAAAATATCTATATCATAAGTAAGTACAGTTTTTATTTTACAAAAGAATGATTTATTTCTGAAAATATTTTTATCAATTTGTAATATCACAAGCATTTGCCTTGCTCCACACTTTGCTGACAACTGATGGAGTTAGAAGTAATTTTAAGCATTGGGGAAGACATGGTTTCTAATCAGAATTTTTTGTTACTTATGAATTTAAGCATATTTTCACATACATATTTTCAATTTGAATAAGTATTTTAGCAAACTGTCTCAATCCTTGGCTGTTTTTCTTCTGTAAACTCCTAAGTTTCACAGAGTCTTTCATATTTTTTTTGGCTATAAGTCCTTTGATGTCTGTAATGGTTGTTAATATAAACTCACATTTTTGTGGCTTATTTTGTAATATTGTTAGTGGTGTCATTTGAAGGATTCAAATCCCCAAATTAATTTTCACTATTAAAATTTTGTAGAGGTGGAGAACCCAGAGGATATGCAATGAATAGGAGGACCTAGGAAATAGACACATCCAGTTTGAAAGATAAATAAAAGCATGTGAGCACAGGAGGTTGGTGTAGGAAGCAAGGAAGAGGTTTATATATACTGACAGTAGATCAAATTCAGTACTGAGGTTTCAAGTATATATACCTTCTAAACACATTTATACATGTGTGTCTAGCCCATTAAAAAGAACTAGGAATAGGATAAAAGACCCAAATCATACGATTAAATGCTTATATGATTTTGTTGTCCATAATTTCAAGCTTTCATTCATTCATTCATTTATTCACCATGTTTGGAAATCATTCAACTTGTGACACAGATCGAGGGTACACAGTGACTGTTTTCATAAAGCTCACAGAAAAACAAATAATTTGATCTAAATATGATAAATCTTTTACAGAAATAATCTAAATGGGTAAAGAGAGGAACATATAATCTAGCCACATTGGGTGGTGGGCATATTGGGAAAATTTCCTGCAAGAAATGTTAGTTAGGTGAATCTAGTGGACTGACCACGATTTCCTAATGTTACATGCTAGCAGAAATCAGAGATGTGTGAGTAATTGAAATATCCTGAGAAAACAATAGATGCAGACAAAAGAATATCCGAATGAACATGGTAAGATAAAGCAAACTTAAGTAGCATGAAGTAAAACAGAAAAGGGTCTTTTGTGGTATTTTAATTCTTTATTACTTAGAATAAATTGTAGTTAGTTTGCTTTTAAGAAAAATAAGCAATATAGACATGGAAAAGGAGAAATAGGCAATAATAGAATGAAGAGGAAGAAGTAACATGAAGAAAAATTTTAAAAATACAGTAGCAGTGTTTTTTGACCAGTGGGATGAGGAACAATGAGGCAAAGGGAGTATCTCATTCCCTCAAGGAAGGAAATCTTTACTGTGGTACCTAGATTTCATGTATGAATGGCTAGACTGTTTTAGAAACTTAGGAGAACAGAAGATGACACAGAATGGAGCCAAAGGAGAGATGGAAGTTGAACGTTAATGTGTATACTTGCAGATAGGTATGAGACACCAAAGTTAAAATCCTTAACTTAAGTACTCAAGAAAGTGACTTGATGGCATCATCGTTTCTATGATAATTTAAAATATTGATATTAATGACACAGCCAAACAAGATTTAGAGGAGTAAGAAATGTGTGGTTTGGTAAAGCCAACTCTAAGGATGAAACTTGAGAAAACAAACTTTCTGTGGGCACACCAGGAAAAAAAGAGCCTTAAAAAAGGAGAGAGAGGGACTTCCCTGGCAGTCCAGTGGTTAAGACTTCGCCTTCCAATGCAGTGGGTGCAGGTTCAATCCCTGTTTGGGAAGCTAAGATCCCACATGCCCCACGGCCACAAAACCAAAACATAAAACAGAAGCAACATTATAACAAATTCAATAAAGACTTTACAAATGGTCCATGTCAAAAAAAAAAAGGAGAAAGAGAAGAGAAACTTTTATTTTTTTAAATTTTTTTCAAATTGAATTTTTATTCCAAGGACTGCAATGGGTAGAAAGACAACAGACAAAACTGAAAACAATTTGCTTAACTGGAAATTAGAAGTAGTTGATTAGCAGGAGAGCAAACAGTGGATGACAGTGGTGCCTTGGCACTCTGATAAGTTATAACCAAGAAAGCATAAAAACAAATGTCCTTCTGATACACAATGTGGATTACAGCATTTATGGCAAAGAACAGAAAGAAAGGAAGAAAGGAAAGGAAAAATATCCACAGAATCCCAAAATTCAGAAATTAACATTCACTTAACAACACAGTGGTGAAGACTTTTGGTAGCAAAATTTTCAAAATTCTTAAGATGGGAGTTTTCAAAAGTACTTCTTTAAGTTCAAAAGCTAAAAAAACTGAAGAGGGAATAAGAGTTGGAGAAAAACAAAACTTTTTATCTTAGAATCAAAGGAAAGTGAGTTTCAAAATGCAGGAGGTGCAGGATAATGTCACAGAAAGAAAAATTGAGTAAGTTAAGTTCTAAGATGTGTCTCACAAATTTATTCTCAAAATAATTATTGGTGATCTAGGGGATTATAGTGTATTTGGCAAATCACTATCAAAAGCACAGACAAAGGAAGAGTAAATGAGAAGTTAGAGTGAAAAGTAGAAGTATAATCTGCCATTTCCACTAAGAGTAGATTGAAAGTTAAGGAAAGACTGGAAAGAAAAAAGGTTTTTTTTTTTCCCCTTTATTTTTATTATTTATTTATTTATTTTTGGCTGTGTTGGGTCTTTGTTTCTGTGCGAGGGCTTTCTCTAGTTGCGGCAAGCGGGGGCCACTCTTCATCGTGGTGCACAGGCCTCTCACTATCGCTGCCTCTCTTGTTGCGGAGCACAGGCTCCAGATGCGCAGGCTCAGTAGTTGTGGCTCACGGGCCCAGTTGCTCCGTGGCATGTGGGATCTTCCCAGACCAGGGCTCGAACCCACGTCCCCTGCATTGGTAGGCAGACTCCCAACTACCGTGCCATCAGCGAAGCCCGAAAAATGGTTTTAAATGATGGATACAAGTCTTACTTGAATAGTGAAAAAAACAGAAGTAAAATTATCATCCAATGTCTAGTGAAATGTCAAATAAGTATAAAAACTTTGCAACATAACATAAGCTGATTTTTAAAAAAAGAATTAAAAAAAATCAACAAACATGTTGATGAGTATTAAAATTAAAATGGCATATGTTGGTAGGTTGAGACCAGTTTATGGAGGGCAGTGGAAATCCATAAGAGATAAGACCTCACCTCTTATTTATTTTTTTTGAAAGTTTGAGGATGGACATTATTCACAACTTTCCAGACATGAATATCTTTTTTTGGGGGGAAATGTTCAAAAAAGGTATATAAGGAAGGAATTAAGATGGCAGAGTAGGAACACCCTGAGCTCACCTCCACCCACAAACACATCAAAATTGCAATTACATATAGAGCAAGTCTTGCTGAGAGCAACATGAAGACTAGCAGAAGGGCTCTTTTACAACCAAGGGTGTAAGGAAAGAACTACACAGAGTCTGGCAGGAGAAGTGATCTAGTTGGGACCCAAACCTCCATCAGCTGACCCAGAAGAGGAGGGGCTTATCACAGGGTTGGGGATCCTCCCCAAGCAGTGAGGAGTTTGAACCCCATATTACACACCCCAGCCCTGGGTTCTGGCACTAGTATGATGAGCACTCTTAGTTAGTTTGAAAGCCAGTGGGGCTTACCAGAGAGCTGAAAGAAACCGAAATTCCACTCTGAAAGACTGTGCACACAGACTTGCTTGTTCCCAGTCCCAGTGTAGACTCAGCAGATTGAAAACTGCCTGGGGCTCTGGCCAGCTTGCCAGGACAGCCTCAGCATCCCCCAAGCCCTTCATCCTGCACTGGGCTCCTGATCCAGCCCCTCCTGTTCCAGCACTGCTCCCCACTAAAGGAGATTGCCATCACTCTTTCATGTGTGCACATGCACACCAGGGAAAAAGCAGAGTGGTATCAGAAGTGTGGCTCCAACCTCTCAGGCCCCAACTTCAACTCTAACCAAGGTGGAGACTGCCATTGTCATTGTGTGAACACATGTGCACACTGGGGAAAATGCAGAGCAAGCTCAGAAGCACAAGTTCAAGCCCTTAGACCCTGAACCCACCCCAAACCAAAGCAGAGACTACTGTCATGCAGGGGAGAAGCACAACTCCCTCAGGTCTCCTGCTCAAGCCCCATCACCCGGATAGGGAACGACAGCCATTGAGCCTGGGAGAATCCCTAGCTCACACCTGACTCTAGCTCTAGATACTCCCATTGCAGTGGTACTTACAACCAAGAAGATGGTTGACAGTACACCCCTGCAGAAGACACAGTTCATGCTCACTTCAGATGCAGTTCTCCTACTAAAGCCACTGGGCACGTGCAGGCTGCATATGGACACTTGCACACAAGGATACCCTTTCAAGACTAGGATAGGTAACTCTTTCACCTAATTTCATAGAGACAAACAGAGAAAGTCAAATAAAATAAAACAAGAAGACAGAGGAATGGGTTTCAAATGAAAGAATAAGACAAAAACCCAGGAAAAAAATCCTAATGAAACGGAGATAATTTACCTGAAAAAAAGAGTTCAAAGCAATAGTAATAAAAATGACTATTGAACATGGAGAAGAATAGAGGAACACAACGAGAACTTCAAATAAAACTAGAAAACATAAAAAAGAACAAATCGGAGCTGAAAAATAAAATAATTGAAATGAAACATACACTAGAAGGAATTAACAGAAGATTAAGTGATACAGAATAATGTGCAAACCACCTGAAAAACAGAATAATGGAAATCACCAAATCAGAATAGCAAAAAGAAAAAAAAAAAAAAGTAATGGGGATAGTTTCAGACATTTCTAGAAGAACATCAACTGCACTAACATTCTAGGGACCCCAGAAGAAGAAAGAGAGAAAGAGACTGTAATGCCTTTGATCAACTTATGGCTAAAAACTTCCCTGAAGTTTTCTGAAAAAGGAAACAAATACTTAGGTTCTCAAACAGAGGGTCTCAAACAAGTTGAACCCAAAGAGACCCACACCAAGGCATATCATAATTAAAATGTCAAAAATTAAGATAAAGAGAGAAGTTTAAAGGTAGCTAAAGGAAAACAAAGAGTCTCATACAAGGGAACCTCTATAAAGCTACTGGATGATTTTTTTTTAGCAGAAAATTTACAGTACAGAAGGGAATGACATTGTATATTTAAAGTAATGAAAGGGAAAGACCTACAACCAAGGATATGCTACACAGCAAGGTTATCATTTAGAATTGAGGGAGAAATAAAGAGTTTCCCAAACAAGCAAAAACTGAATGAGTTTATCACCACTTACATGTCCTTAAAAGGATTAAAGGGTCTTCTTTATGTGAAAAATAAAAAGCTATAACAAGAAATAAGAAAATATATGAGAGGAAATTTTTCACTGGTAAAGGAAAACATATAAGAAAGGCAGTGGATCAACCACTTAAATAAGTGAATATAAAGGTTAAAAAACAAAATAGTAAAATCAGCTATAGCTACAATAAACAGTTAAGGGTTGTATATGAAGATGTAAAATATAACATCATAAATATAAAATGGTGTATAGAGTAAAAAAAGTAGATCTTTTAGAATGTGTTTGAACTTAAATGACTATCAGTATTAAACAAGTAGATATAGTTATAAGTTGATACATATGAGCAACATGATAACAACAAATCAAAACCTAATATAAGTACACAGAAAACAAAGAGAAAGGAACCCACACATAACTCTAAAGAAAGCCTTCATATCACAAAAGAAGAGACTAAAAGAAGAATAGAACTATAAAACAAACAGAAAAGAAGTAAGAAAATGGTAATAAACACAGACCTATCAAGAATCACTTTAAATGTGAATGGACTAAATGCTCCAATCAAAAGATATAGGGTGACTAATTGAATAAAAATAGCAAGACCCATCTATATTAGGCCTGCAAGAGATTCAATTCAGAGCTAAAGACATACACATGAAAGTGAGGGGAATGAAAATAATATTCCACGAAAATGGAAACAAAAAGTAAGCTGGAGTAACAATACTAATACCAGACAAAGTAAACTTTAAAACAAAGTTTACAATAAAAGACAAAGAAGGACATTTCATGATGAAGGGGTTAATCAAAGAAGAGGATATGCATTATAAATTTATATGCATCTAATACAAGAGCACCTAAATGTATAAAGCAAATATTAACAGACACAAAGGGAGAAATTGACAATAATACAATAAGAGTAGGGGACCACACTTACATCAATCAATAGATCATCAAGACAGAAAATCAATAAGGAAACAGTGGCCTTAAATGACAGATTAGACCAGATAAACTTAACAGATATTTACAGAACATTCTAGTCCCAAACGGCAGAATATACATTTTTCTCAAGTGCACATGGAACATTCTCTAGGATAGACCACAGGTAAGGCCGCAAAAAAGTCTCAGTAAATTTAAGAAGATGAAAATTATGTCAAGCACATTTTCCAACCATTATGGTATGAAACTAAATAGAAATCAATTACAAGAAGAAAACAGAAAAAAAAAAAAAAACTCACAAGCATGTGGAGACTAAATAAGTTGCTACTAAAAAGCCAATGGTAAATGAGAAATTAAAGACAAAATTTTAAAAACATACCTCAAGACAAATGAAAATAAAAACATGATTCAAATTTGAATTCCCTAGATTCAAAAATCTAGGGACAGAGCAAAAGTAGTTGTAAAAGGGAAGTTTATAGAAATACGGGCCTACTTCAGTAAACAAGAAAAATCTCAAATAAACAACCTAACTTTCATCTAAAGCAATTAGAAAAATAAGAACAAACAAAGCCCAAGGTCAGCAGAAGGAAGGAAACAATAAAGATCAGAGTGGAAATAGGTAAAATAGAGACAAAAGAGAAAAGATTAATGAATCTAAAAGATTTTTTTTCAAAGATCAATAAAATTGATAAACCTTTATCCAGACTAATTAAGAAAAAAATGAGAGGACTAAAATAAACAAAATTAGAAATGAAAGAGAAGTTACAAACAATATCACAGAAATATAAACAATTATAAGAGAATACTATGAACAGTTATAAACCAAAAATTAGACAACCTAGAAGAAAGGGATTAATTGCTAGAAACATAAATCTTCCAAGACAAATCAGAGAAAGACAAATATCATATTATATTGCTTATATGTGGAATCTAAAAATATGCTTCAAATGAACTTATTTACAAAATGGAAATTGAGTCACAGATGCAGAAAACAAACTTATGGTTACCAAGGGGGAAAGAGGGGGGATAAATTTGGAGATTGGGATTGACAAATACACACTACTTTACATAAAATAGATAACTAATAAGGACCTACTGTATAGCATAGGGAACACTATTCAATACTCTGTAATGACCTATATGGGAATAGAATCTAAAAAAGAGTGGATATATGTATATGTATAAGTGACTCACTTTGCTGTACAGCAGAAACTAACACAACATTGTAAATCAACTATACTCCAATAAAAAATAATTTAAAAATCTGAACAGACATTACTAATATTGAAATTGAATGAGTAATCAAAAAATTCCAACAGACAAAAGTCCAGGACACAACTTCATAAAAAAATTCTACCAAACATTTAAAGAAGAGATTATACCTATTCTTCTCAAATTATTCCAAAATATTGAAGAGGAGGGAACCCTGTCAAACTCATTCTATGAGGCCAGCATCACCCTGATATCAAAACCAGACAAAGACACCTCACACACACACAAAATTACAGGCCAATATCCCTGATAAAGAAAGATGTAAAATCCTCAACAAAATATTAGCAAACCAATTTGAAAAATACATTAAAAGGATCATACACCATGATCAAGTGGGATATGTTCCATGGATGTAAGGATGGTTCAATATCCTCAGATCAATCAATGTGATACACCACGTTAACAAACTGAAGAATAAAAGTCAGATCATCTCAATAGATGCAGAAAAAGCTTTTGATAAAATTTAAGATCCATTCATGATGTTGGCTTTCAAGAAAGTTGGTATACAAGAAACATACTTCAGCATAATAAAGGCAAGGAACATACTCTGACAAATCCTCATCTAACTTCATATTTAATGGTGTATGGAAAAAAGCTTTTCTTGTAAAATCAGGACTATGACCAGTATGTGCATTCTCCCCTTTTCTATTTAACGTAATATTGAAAGTCTTAGACACAGCAATCTGACAAGAAAAATAAAATAAAAGACATCCAAATTGAAAGCAACATGAAAATGATCACTATTTGCTGATGACATGAAATTATATGAAGAAAACCCTGAAGAATCCATTCAAAGACTATTAGAACTTATCAATGAATTCAGTAACATTACAAGATACTACATTAATATACAGAAATCTGTTGAATTTCTACATCAATAATAAACTAGCAGAAAGAGAAATTCAAGAGTACAATCTTATTTACAATAGAAAAATATAAAATGTCTAGAAATAAATTTACTCAAAGAGGTGAAAGACCTATAATCTGAAAACTATAAGACATTGAAAACAGAAATTGAAGATGATGCAAATAAATAGAATGATATCCTATTCTATTCTGTTCTGTTCATGGATTGGAAGAATTAATACTTTTAAAATGCCTACCCTCCCCAAAGCAATCCTGAGATTTAGTGAGATGCCTATCAAAATGCCCATGGCATTTTTCAGAGAGTGAGAACAAGTTATCCTAAATTTGTATGGCAACAGTAAAGACCACCTAATAACCAAAGAAACCTTGAAGAAAAGAACAAAACTGGAGATATCATATTCCCTCACTTCAGACTGTACTACAAAACTACAGTAATCAAAACAGCATGGTACTGACGAAAACAGACACATAGACCAGTGGAACAGATTAAAAGAGACCAGAAATAAACCTACACACTATGGTCAATTAACCTATGACAAAGGAGAAAAGACAGTCTCTTCAGTAAGTGATGTTGGGAAAACTGGACAGCTATGCACAAAAGAACCAAACTGGACTACTTTCTTACACCACATACAGAAATAAACTCAAAATGGTTTAAAAACCTAACTGTGAGACCTGAAACTATAAAACCCCTAGAAGAAAACACAGGCAATATGCTTTTGACATGTCTTACCAATATTTTTTTTGGTCTTGCCTCCTCAGGTAAGAAAACAAAAGCAAAAATAAACAAATGGGACCTAATCAAACGTAAAAGCTTTTGCACTGTGATGGAAACCAACAACAACAACAAAAAAATGAAAAATATCCCACTGAATGAAGGAAGATATTTGCAAATGATATGTCTTGTAGGTTAATATCCAAAACACAACAAAACAAGTCATACAACTCAATATCAAAAATCCAAACAACTAGGTAAAAAAATGGGCTGAGGACCTGAATAGGCATTTTTCCAAAGAAGACATAAAGATTGCCAACAGACACATGAAAAGATGCTCAACATCGCTAATCATTAGGGAAGTGCACATCAAAACTGCAATAAAGTATCACCTCACATGTATCAGGATGACTATCATCAAAAAGACAAGAAATAACAAGTGTTCATGAGGACCTGGAGAAAAGGGTAGTTGTGCAGTTTTGGTGTGAATGTAAATTGGTACAACTATGATGGAAAACAAAATGGAGTTTCCTCAAATGTTTAAAAATAGAACTGCTATATGATCCAGAATTTCAATTGTGGATATTTACCTGAAAACACTAATTTGAAAAGATATATGTACCCCGGTATTCATAACTGCATAATTTACATTAGCCAAGATATGGAAACAACCTATGTGTCCATCAACAGATGACTGGATGAAGAAGATGTGGTATATATACAATGGAATATTACTCAGCCATGAAAAAGAATGATACCTTGCCATTTGTGACAACATGGATGGACCTGGAGGATATTATGCTAGTGAAATAACTCAGACAGAGAAATACAAAACCTATATGTAGTCAATTATATGTGGAACCTAAAAAATAAAACAAACAAATGAATATAAGAAAACAGAAACAGAAACTTAAAAGCTTTTACACAGAAAAGGAAACCACAAACAAGACAAAAAGACAACCCTCAGAATGGGAGAAAATATTTGCAAATGAAGCAACTGACAAAGGATTAATCTCCAAAATTTACAAGCAGCTCATGCTAGTGGTTACCAGATGGAAGAGGGGTCTGGGGTGGGCCAAATAGGTGAAGGGGATTTAGAGGTACAAACTTCTAGGTATAAACTAAATAAATTATAAAGATGTAACATATAGCACAGGGACTATATCCATTACTTTATAATAACTATATGGAATATAATTTATAAAAACGTGGAATCTATGTTGTATACCTGAAACTAATATAATATTGTAAGTCAACTATACTTCAATGGCATAAAAATGTATAGGCTATAATCTTCTAAATCTTATTCCAGTATTTTTAATATCATTGTCCAACAATTTACCTGCATTCATTCTGAGTGTTTTATCAGCAAAGTTGTGCACCAAATGTAAAACAGAATTAATAAAGCTTTTTGTAGGGCCACTAACCACTTATAAATTACTTCACATTTTCTGACAATGTGAAAATTACCCTTGATTTTACTTCATCAGCTCATGAGCAAGGAATAAACAGACAAAAAATACTAATCTAATAATAGTCTCTTATTTTCACTTAGGAGACTTTAGAAGACATTTTCTGTATAGGGATGTAAATACTGTTTTTTTTAATTTTAATTCTCCGTTTCTTAGAAGGACATATATGTTAGAAAATTACTCTAAACTATACACACTTATAAATTATTATTAAATTATATTTTTGTTTTTAAAAGTTTTAGCAATATGCAAATTATTCTATACATAAAACAATCAACTCTAAGTATCAGATTATACTTTTTTTTAATTTGATTTATTTATTTTTGGCTGTGTTGGGTCTTCATTTCTGTGCGAGGGCTTTCTCTAGTTGCAGCAAGCGGGGGCCACTCTTCATCGCGGTGCACGGGCCTCTCACTATCGCGGCTTCTCTTGTTGCGGAGCACAGGCTCCAGACGCGCAGGCTCAGTAGTTGTGACTCAAGGGCTCAGCTGCTCCGTGGCATGTGGGATCTTCCCAGACCAGGGCTCGAACCCGTGTCCCCTGCATTGGCAGGCAGATTCTCAATCACTGCACCACCAGGGAAGCCCCAGATTATACTTGTTTTGTCTTTTCCTTCCAATAGCCAAGAGGATTTAAACAGTTCTTTATACTAGTTACTTATAGAAGGGAAGCCTTTGCTATCCTGTCCATGTGGAGTACAAAACACCACTGAAAGAACCTAGCAACTTCTGAAGCACTTTGGTTAAATTTTAAAAGTAGTGAAAATATAATTGTAAGAATGTTTTTGTTATTGTTCAAAGAAGAGTAAATTTTTAGCAATTAAATACAAGCTTTAAGTGTTCTTTGCAGTTATTTACAGTTTTTGTGCTTGACAGTACTTGGTCAGATGCACTGGGGTTGTCCCAAACAGCACATGAACATAAATATGAAGTGAATTGTAGATGACCCTGAATAGGTAAATGACAAAAACATCTCCAGACCTGATTCAGGCAATAACCATCCCCAAGATTAAATTGATAAAAGTTTGTTTTTCTGTATTTTTCAAAGATGTATTTTTTAATTTTATGAAATCATGTAAGTTCATCATCTAATTTAAACCTCTCTTAGTCCATACAGGCTGCATTAACAAAACTGTCATGGATGGGGTGGCTTCAACAACAAACATATTTTTTTAAAATAGATCTTTATTGGAGTATAAATGCTTCACAATATTGTGTTAGTTTCTGTTGTACACCAAAGTAAATCAGCCATATGCTGATGTCCCCATATCCCCTCCCTATCCCACCCCTCTAGGTGGTCACAAAGCACCGAGCTGATCTCCCTGTGCTATGCTGCTGCTTCCTACTAGCTAACTATTTTACATTTGGTAGTGTATATATGTCCATGCTACTCTCACTTTGCCGCAGCTTCCCCCTCCCACCCTGTGTTCTCAAGTTTCTAACACTCTAGAGGCTGGGAAGTCCAAGATCAAGGCACCAGCAGGTTTGTGAGAGTCTGCTTCCAGGTTTGTGGATGGCTGTGCTCTTGCTGTATCCTTACATGGTAGAGAGCAGAAAGAAGCAACCTCTCTCTAGGCTGTTATAAGGGTGCTAATCCCATCCATGAGGGCTGATTCTAATGACCTCCCAAAGGTCTTAGTTCTTGATACCATTATATTGCAGGTTAGGGTTTCAACATGTAAATCTTGGGGGACACAAATATTCAGTCTATAACAAAACCATTAATTTTCTTTTTAATTTTGTAATACAAAATTTTAAAATCATTAAAGAGAGGTGAACTCAAAATACCCAACTCAATTTTATGAGTTAATATTACTGAAGAAAACAGCACTTCTTACAAACTGGTCTCTCATTGTTGCCTCTGGCTGTTTGAGTGTGTCACTTCTTACAGAAACACAATAAACATGTGAAACCATGGGTAATCATTAGTAAAATCCATTTCACCTGTAAATTGCCTTCACTAATCAAGATCATTTTAATCGTTGCTACAAAAGACTTGCATATCCTCTAAGCAGCACATAGCCTAAACAATGAGATGTTTTCCCAAGTTGTTTTTCAGGAACTTGGAGTCAGTTGGGTTAGTTTGAGCTGAGCTGGTTAAGACTGGATAGGACCACCACTGACCCTCCAGCTGGGCATATGAGAGCATCGAGTCAGTGGCATTTGAAGTCAGAGGGCCAAAAACTCCACCCTCATCTTGTGCTAAGTGTTTCCATTTTTGGACATGCCTGCACAGAATGACAATTACCACACCTTTCTCTAATCACATTTCCCCTCCCTCCTCAGGCTCCCCGCACTTCAGACCATCCTGCTTCTTTATTCTTTATCCCATAAATATCTCAAGCCCCTTACCTTTGGGGCGGTGAATCTGAGATTTATTCTCCCATCTCTTTGCTTGGCTGCCTTGTGAATAAGCCCTCCCTTTACTGCAAACCTCAGGGTCTCAGCATTTTGTATTGCTACCTGTCAGACAAAACAAACCTGGCTTGGTAACATATGTAAGAATAACTGGAAGGGCTTATTTGCACAAGCCACCGGGAACAAAGCTACAATGGGGGCCCATTTTCTTCTGAGGACACTACTCAGTGCCACTGCATAGTTACTAATCCAGGATGCCTGTTTCCATCAGCTCAAGACTCAATATAGCTTATGTTTAAAATGCATCAGTACCAAATTTAAAACTTCAGATAGTGAAAATCAGTACAGGGTAAAATAGTTCTCTTTGTCTTTCAAATAATTGTTGTGTTCCATTTTCATAGGGGATTTCCACTTTGAATTGATTCAATGTGTTTCTTTAAAAGATAGCTTTCCCCCCTCATCACCAATTCTTATTTTCTAGTTATATATGTGACCATTGAGTAAATTTTTCTATCCAGATGTTGACCTGGAACAAGTAGACTGCCAGATTTTTCTTCAGCAGAAATGGGGTTTCTCAGAATTAGTCGAGAATTGCAATTCAGGATCTGCAACCCTGGTGAGCCACGTGTAAGTCCCTGCGTAGCAAGCAAAGAAGAACACTTCTGTAGAGGGGGAAAGGAAGCTGGGAGGGCTAAAGTAAACAAAATGCCCATGGTTTTCCATGTCCTTGGCAGGAAAGAAGAGTCTTTCTCCTTCCTGTTTGGCTCTGCTATCCTCACAGGGTGTGAGAGCGCCCATTTCTGGTCTCCAAATTTTATTTAAGAGATTTCTATTTATTAATTTTTTTACACAGATAAACAGAACAAAACAAAAAAGGCTTGCAGATAAAAACATCCGTAGTCTTTTTACAACCCCAATCAATAATTTAAAAACAGTGTCTAAAAAGTCTGTGTGTCAGAGTCCCATTTAAATTGTCTTAATTTTAAATTGGTAGTATTTTTCATTCTTTTGCTGGTTTGGTTTTTAGTGTGACACCTATTGTAGTGGTGCCCAGAGTACATTGCTATACTTTAAGTAATTTGTGAATATTATATTTCAGAGTGAGAATTTTTTTTTACAAAGAATATAATAGATGCAGTTGTACATCTTCTCCTATAAGTAAATGTTGCAGCATTATGGAACCATGAAATTTTAAAACAAATCTTGTTGCCATTTTAGACCTATATCCATGTGTCTTCTTTGATTCTCTGGCCATAAATGTAAAACATGTTTCTATCTGTCCTCAGATACGCTACTGGCTTTGCTTTTTTAACTGTCACCCACCTCAGTTTCTTTGAGATTAAGTTCCTATTTCTGTTCAGTCTGTCTCAGTCCCATCCCTCCTTGGGATTACTGGACTTTCACATCCGTATAATGTAACCATGATCTGGTTTCAGCTCCATAAGACAAGATTCTGTTTCAATCTTTGCTCTGTGAGAATGCTTTTCCTGCTTCTTCTGCTCTTTTGCCCCTGACTCCAACTCAGCGTCTTAGCTAGCTAAAGAATAGAGACACATCCTAATTTTAAATGCTGCACATGGTAGTTTTATTTTTTTGCATGTGATTTTTAACCTGTCATTCTTTATTTTCAAGAACATTTGCATTAAAATTATGCCTTTCATTCTCAAATGCCCATCTGTTCCTTCTGTTTATTTCTAGACTTAAATAGTGAGTGACATCATTATAATTTCTATGGCAACCAACTGCATTGACATTAAAAGATGATACAGCCTTCAGAGAGCATAAAAACAGCAGAAGCTTGTGAACTGTTAAAAACAATGTCTTCTGTTCATGCAAATGTTTTTAATAAAAAAAAAAGAAGAAATAGCTGTAACTCTTTGAAGGCATATATACACCAAGGTTCTAAAATTCTGAGTCCAAGAAAATCTTTTATATACTATATGTTTTTAAAATTTCAATGTTGATATTTTCCCAAGTTCTATACAAGCACTTCATTTTTCTAATTTTGTAATGAGAAATCTTGAGAGAATAAAGCAGTGCTTATAAAAATGTAATTGTAAAATTATAATATAATTCATGGGTTTACTCAAATATCTTCTAAGTCTTAAAATCTAAGATGATATAGAGCTTTATATCTATATGCCTTTATAATTGTGCCAGATGTGTTACAAGGAAGTATCAGGACCTAAGAGAGTAAAATAAACTCTGAAATTGAAAGGGTAAAAATGCCAAAATAGATGATCTGAAATATTCTTAGTCAGTTATATGGTGTACTTAAGTTATAGTCAAGGCTGTGTGTGTGTCTCTGTATAAGAGACAAAATATTACACAATATGATGGATAATGTAAATAAGAATGCTGGAAAACTGGAATGGAAGCTGTTTACCTGAAACAGATTACCAGATTTTTCTCCAGCAAAGATGGGGTTATTCAGGATCAGCATAGAATTGCAATTTGGGGTCTGCAAACATGGCAAGCCATATGCAATCCCATGCATGACAGGAAAGGAAAAGAAAGGTGGGAGGGCTATAGTAAACAAAGAGTCCATAGTTTTTCATTGGCAGAGTTCTTCTCAAGAAAGAAAAGAAGTCTTTCTTCTTTCTGTTGGGCTCTGCTGTCATTACAGGATATGAGATTCCCCCTCTTCTGGCCTCCCAGTGCTATTTAATTGGTATTTCTGTTCATTAAATTTTCTGCATTTTCCCCTTTTGATCAAGACCTTTCTCTGAAAACATCATTGATCAAGATTCAGGTTCTCTATTTTCAGTGACTTTTTGTCCATCAATGTCAGGAAGGCACTTTCCTGGGTGTTGTGTCTCACACTGGAGGGAGACAGTGCAGTCACAGACTGGAAACTTATCAAGATCATATTCAAGTAACAAGGTGGGACAGGAGGGAGGCACTTTTTATCTAATGTCCATATGTGATCAAAATCATAGACATTGGAGAGCATATGAAGGCTTACGTCATCATCAAAGGTTTGACAGAAAACTTCAAACAAGCCAGGTACAGATATCTTGAGAAAGCTGTCATCAGGTATCACCTGCTTCAATTCCAGTAAATTTTACTTTCAGGTCACCTGATGTGCAGGTTCAGTCAGGTTTTGGTACTTTCTTTAGGTGTGTCATAAGAATCCAAGAGTCTATTCCTTGGAGTCTGGTGACACAAGGGTTGGTTAGCAGTACTTGATAGGGGCCTTTCTAGTGAGACAGAAAAGAGTTCTTCTGGAGGTGTCTTTTCCAATAGACAAAATATCCACATTGCAAGGTGTGATTCTTAAGGTTTTCATTTCCCAAGAGCACACTGTGAAAAGATTGCTCTACCAAACATTGATATTTTTAATAAAAACAATTATGCTTTCCAATTTTAGAATATTTCTCCTGTGATTAGTTGTGGGTCAAAATAAGCAAGAAGCCAAGTGCATTGGGTGTCATATGACTATTTCAAAGGATAAGAGTTTATGAGTTCCAAAGGGGGTGGAGCTGAGATTAGAAGAGGTTAATATTCTGTTTGAATTTTGCTGTGAGATGTGTTATGAATTTTGCCAACATCAGTTGGAGATTTTCCACATAAGGAAAATGGTAGCTGACTCAATAGGGACAAACGATCAGTGTTTCCAAAATCTGCTCTAGTATCTTTAGAGAAATAAAAAATAAGATGTCAAAGGGTCATTTAATTCACCCGGTGGATAATTTGATAACTAATGTTAACTTCTAGAATTATATTCCCCTTTTGAGAGAACAAAATTCTGGCATGATTCTTCCCTAGAAAGTCTTAGCCTAATAAATGGGTAGGGGCAAAGGAACTAAGAAGAAAAAGGTGTGTATCTCTCAAAAGACTTAAACAAAAAGGATTAGTTTCTGAGACAGGAACCTTTTGAATTTTATTAGGAATCCCCTCTATTTGAACTGTTTACTACTCCAAGGCAGGGGCTGTTTTATAGTCCTGGGTTTGAGTACTAAGAGTGTGGCTCTGGTGTTAATTAGGACCTGGAGATATTCATCCCCAATCTGGAGAAATGTTTCTCCAAGCTGATTAGGAAGATTGGGAAGATCCTGTGTAGTTCCTTGGAGCCTTGTCATTGAGAACTGGGAGAACAATGGAAAAGCTAGTTAGAGGGCTGAAGGTTCCTAAACTGCTTAAATTTGTAATAATCTCCTTTTCAATGTCTTGGCTCTTTGCAATAATGGCAGAAACTAAGAAAAATTTTTGTTTCATTCAGAGGCCTTCATTTTCTACAGTTAAAAATCATGTATTTTGGTAACCTGCCTTTGATGTGACATCTAGAGTAGGAGAGACCTGGTTTGCCAGAATAACTATATCCAGAGCACACAAAATTTCCCATTCCATCATGGTCCTTTTTACTAGAAGGGAAAGGTCTCAGTTCGGCTCATTAATAAATATACACGTAAAAGTTACTTGTGTGGAAGAACATCTGAAGGAAGACCAGAATTTTCTTTAAAAATAATCTGAAGTCGATTGTAATATTCATGAATAACTTCGTCAGATTTTTATGTGAAAGCCTGAATTTTGTTCCAATCAAAAGTCTTTGGCAAAACCATAGAAATTGCTCAGTTAAGTCCCCTAGTGATTCCCTGAGCCTGCTCATATAAAAAGTTATTGGACTGTCTCCCTATTGTAATTCTAGAGACATTTCAGGATTTTCCCAATTAGCAATATTCATCCAATGCTGGGTCTGACTTTCACTGAGAAGCATATGAATTAGCTGATATAAGTCAAAGAATCCATGTTGATATATTTGAATGACCATATTGCATTCCTCAGCAAATCTGTGAGAGTCTGTTACTTTGGGAAAATCTTTGACTTCAGCTCACAGTTCAACTTTAGTCCAGGAAACATAAGAAATTAAGGGTTTAGCCTCTGGATCTTCAGAGGCATCATTTGAAAGGAACAGGTTTCAGAGGAAAAGAGAGTAGGGACGGTTTCAGAGAAAAGGGGAAGTTTGGTTAGAGGATTAGTATGGGGGGATTGAGGGTATATGGAGATGTAGAAGGGAAGAAGGAAGATGACATCAGAGGCAGAATCTGGCCAAGAGGAGACAAAGGAGAGAGACAAGATGGCATGCCAGGAGGGGCCTGAACAAAGAATCAAAGGAAGGGGAGCCTGAGGCTTCAGGAACCATTTTGCCTTTATTTAATTTTTTGTCTCAGTTAATTGTAAAATCTTATTTTGCAGAGAGGCAATTTTAGACTCTGATAATGTTGGGAAGCCTCAGAATATCAATTGAAATAAGCATTCCACTCATGTCTGGAAGGTTTTGGGTTACTGTAGTCCAATTCAATTTTAAGGAAACTAAGTTTGGGGATTTGAAAAGTTCCCCATAATGGGCGATGATATTCTAAATTGTCTTTCATCAGGTTGGTCCATTTACTTAGAAATTCACATGAGGAAAGACTGTGGTTTTAAGCATAAAATCAGTCAGGAGCAGTCTAGGAAGCAGACTGTAAAGTGATATTTTTGAGGTTAATCACCTAACCTCTACCTGGTGATAAAAAAGTCATCACAGCTGGAAAGTAGACACCATCTCTGGGGTGATCTTGATGGGAAACTAGTAAAAGAGAAAGCATTGGTGGGGGCAATACCAGTCATTTGAAAAGTTCAGAGGAAGTCCTTACTGTGGGATTATGGAACTGATTAGCTATTGCTGGGGTCAGTTAATGTATTGGAGAAAGAGAATAAAGCCTGAGGGTATAAAAAAAAGCTAAGTCTTTGCAAATAATATAGATATATAAGTTGTGGAGATCTAATGGCACAGCATAGTGGTTGTAGACAAAAATACTGTATTATAAACTTCAAAATTACTAAGAGACTAGATCTTAATTGTTCCCACCACAAAAAGGAAATGTGGTATATGTGAGAGAGATGTTAACTAATGCTATGGTGTTAATACTTCTTCAATGTATAAAAGTATCAAATCAACACATTGTATACCTTAAACTTCCACAATGTTATATGCCAATTTAAATCTCAACTTAAAAAAAAAAAAGAGAGAGAGAAAAGCTAAGTCTGAAAGTAAGAGGGCCTCCTTGGCAATACATAAGTAGTCTCATCTCCTATGTGTTGCCAGAGGGCAGAAAAAAATGAATATAAGGTTAATAATTTAATTATAAGGGTAATAGCTCCAGAGGATGTGGAATTCTCAACTTCAGCAGTTGGCTACACTAAGATTGGGGCCCTGATTAAGAAGAAATAAGACCCCCAAGGAATGGCATGGGGACACTAGGTAACATTAAATTCCCATATGTGGATCTACTGGGTTGGCAGGAGTGCTCATTACCTCCTTTTAAAGCCTAACATTTCCCTCTTGCTGCTAGATGTTAACATGACCAATGCCTTGCAGGAAAACAAGTACTTCACTCACGATCTACCCTACTTCCACTTCAGGCCATTAACATAATAGCTGGATTAACTGACCTCATAATCTGGCTAAGGAAGTGTTGGGCCTGTTACGAGAGAAAAGGGACTATACTTCAAAAGAACCTTAGGAACTAGCGAATATGTACGGAAGGAGTCGGGAGGATATGCGTGGGTCTGGATTCTGAGGTGCGGAACCATGGGGGGCAGAATGCAAGTTATATGAGGAAGAGTTTGTTGATACAGGATTACCTCCCTGAAATAGGGGTTAACACTCTGGTAAGGACCTCAAGAAGCCGTGCCTACACAGTACTAGGATGACCTGGGACGTTTGGGGAAAACTGATGACTAAGATAAAAAAAAAAAAGAGAGAGAGAAAAGCTTTGGTAAACAGTAAAAGAAAAGATCAAAAGGTTAAGCAAAGGGGGTGGATATCCTAAGTAAGGTCTGTTCCCTGGATGCTGGGAGTGGTCTGTGGACACTATCACAGCAGTAGGCACCATGCTGGAGAAAGATGCAATGACGTCACACAGAAACTCAGTGTGGGTGTTCTCGGCAAGTCAGGGCTAAGAGGATATGGTGCTGTTACAGAACTGCTGTCCCAAGTAGCAAAGGGGATGATCCCAAAATTTTAGAGGCTGTATGTTACTGCTTAACTAAAAGAAACAAAGGAGTTGACGCTTAGCTACTGTAATAGTGGGAAAATTAGATCGGTAAGATTACAATAGCAACTTCACATTTGGGAATATAGATTCAACACATTCTTCTGAGTGAGGTGGAAGGCTGCCAGCTTTTAGTGAGCCTAAGAGCAAGAAAGGACCCTGTAGCAGATCTAAGTCCTTCGAATTATACCTATTAAAAACAGTTATTGGTCTGTTACTGAGTCCTGGAAGAGAAAAAATTACCAGACTATGGGGCATCAGGTGAATATGAAGTAAGTCAGAACAGTCTGTTATGGCCTGGGTTCTGTCCATTCCACTAAGTCTGCTGCCCAATGTAAATCCATCTTAAGGTAGAAGTGGTATGCCAAGGATTAAAAATGAGAATGTTCTAAGTTCATAAAAAAGCTGCACAAGTAGGTAACCTAGAACACAGTGTCATTAAGCATTATTGCACCAGTGGATTTCCCTCAGCTCACACGTGTGGGCAGATAAGGGGGTGGGTGTCACTTATGACCAATGGATTGAGGAGGAAATAAGCCACCTTTGGTTAAGATATGGTTTGACTCAGTGATTGCAAACTGAAACTGGGAGTCTGGTGCACTAGAGTCTATCTGTGAGTGGCCAGGAAGCACAATGACTAGGGACAATGCACCCAGTGGCCAGATTGTTGGGTAATCTTCCTTGTTACCTGCTTTCTGTTAAAAGAGAAGTTCCCAGAGCTAAGGATATGTTGCAGGTTCATGAATGGCTGGGCTGGTTGATTGGAGACAAGTAGAAAGATTGTAACTTTAGGGAAAAACTTTACTAGAGAAAAGGCCAGTATGGAGTACACATAAATGGACTTTACAAAATATCTTTGTATTATGTATTAATAAATATGTTATATGTTAATAAAGAACCACCATGGAAGAGGCACTAAGTAACCAATAAAACAGAGTGACTCTACCACCCAACCTTTCTTACCATTCTCCAGTACTGGCATGATGGCCATTGGATTAGAGTGATCCTGGTAGCAGGGATGTGGGCTACACGTAGACCCTACAATTTGGGTCCTCCCTATCTAGTTATTGCTGTTGCTGAGTATCTGACCTGCCCACAACAGAGACCAATGCTGGGCACTTCCCTCAAGGAAACTAATCAGCCAGTTGGGCCCTGTGAACCCTAATGTTGTACCTGGATTCACACACACGTTCCTGGTACAGGTTAGCCTTTCCCTGCTCTCAGGACCTGAGCAAGCACCATCCGTGCTTACAAAGTGTTTGATACTTCTCATCAGACAAAGAAATCCAATTTATAGCAAAGGAAATGGACCCAGAGTGGAGAGATCCACTGTTCACATCAAACGTTGTATCACCCAGAAGCTGCTGGTTCAGTAGTGTGGAGCATGGTCTCTGAAGATGGAACTGAAGTGCTGACTTGGAGTTTGTACTGTGAGAATGGGGTGCCATCGTCCAGGATGCATTGTACATCCTAAGTCAACAGTTATTATAAGAACCAATAGGTAGAACACTTGGGTCTGGGAAGCTGGTGGTAAAATTAGGAGTGGCCTTGCTTACCTTCACACTTAGATACCTGCTTAGGGAACCCGTACTTTCCATGCCAACATTGTGAGTTTAGAGGTGCTCATTGTTAAAGAGAAATGATTTCACCCCAGGACACAGTAGTTGTTTTAATAACTTTAGGTTATGAATGCGGCTTGGTTAGTTCAGACTCCTTGTGCCAAGAAACCATGAGGCAAGAGAAAGAATTAGTCTCCCGTCTGGGGAAACTGACCACAATTATCAACAGGAGATTGTCCTACTGTTAAAATTTGGGCATATGGAGGGAGATACTTGGCTCTTCAGGTGACCTTTTGGGGCATATCTTGGTATTTTTTGGCGGAAATTTGACAGTAAATGGACTATTGTATTTGCCATGCCCTGAAAAAGGTATGGTACCCAGAAACTTAGACCATGAGAAAAAAGGTTCTTGATCATCCCTCCACATAGGCACTAGCCTAGCTTAAGAAAAATCTCAAATAAGGGGCAATTGATATTGTAGATAGATATCAGTTAAGGCCTCTGGTCCAGTGACAATGGTGGGGTGGGGAGATAGGGGTTTGTAGTTCATCCCATTAACTTTCCTAAAAGATTTCTCAGGAAAGAAGACCAACTAGGGACTTCCCTGGCATTCCAGTGGTTAAGACTCCACACTTCCACTGCAGGGGGCATGGGAACTAAGGGGGCAGGGGAACTAAGATCCTGCATGCTTCAGGGCATGGCCAAAAATAAATAAATAAATAAAGAGAAAAATTAAAAAAAAAAAAAAGTAAAAAAAAAAAAAAAGGACAAAAAAAGAAAAGGAGACCAACTAGAATCTTGTGGAGTTGTCTGAATATTTTATTATTAAATAAAAATTGATCTGAGTGGAGCAAGGGTTAGGCTGATGAAAACATTCACACTGATCCATTCTTTAAGGATTGAAGCATCCATTCCCCCAGCTGCTGGGTGTGTTGAAGGCTGAGAGCTCACAGCTAAATTACTTTCCAAGAAATGCTACCTCCATCAAGTTCATAGGCCCTCCCAGGGGACACCCTAATTCCAATGACTGGCTTTTACAGTGGTATAAGCAATGCGACCCCTGTCTGAATGCAGGATAACTCTGAAGGGCAAGCTTAGCTCTAGGGCTCTCAATCACACTGGCTGAGTCCTTTGTACAATTGCATTCCAGTTTCATTCCTTCCTCTGCATAATCTTTCTTCCTTCACTCCCCCAAAGATATTGATTCCAAGGACATTCCCATCCTACATAGAATAAAACTCCAGCATTGCTGCGGTAGGCAGCCCAATGTTAGAAACGTGTCTATGAAATTAAAGTCATTAGATAAGTATGTCATGATGTAACGTATTTTCTTTTACTTGAAGCAAGTGAGCACAAACTTAGCTAACTTCAAGAGATGTATTTTAGATGGAGATTCTTATATTGGATGAGGGTTTGAATTACAAGACTTGTAAATAATCTTCAAATTATGAGTTGCTTTTCAGTGTGTGTTGAAATAAGAATGACATCTTCCTACAGGTTGAGAATATTCCCTCTTTTTCCCATCATTAAGCTTAAATCTACAAATCAAATAAATTGATATGTTAGCACCTCAAAAGTTAAAGAATTAGGTAATTTATAATCATATGGATTTTTAGAAAAAATTTTATTGGCATTTAAAATAGAGATTTATATATTTTTAAAAATCCCTCTCTCTTCATATTGGTGCTACTATCAGCACTTTTCCTTCCTAGAATGGTCAAACTTCTATAAATATGGTTAACTGCTTGACTAAGAAAATAAACTTTGACAATGATAATTTAAACTTCAGTTTACTTGAAAGGGGAATTAATGAAAGGAAGTGAATCAGGACTTCACAGTCATGTGACCATTTGCTGACTCAAATCTATTCTGTTTTACTTGTTCTCTCCAACCAAATGTTTTTTGTTTCTCCCACACTGTGATAGACTTATGATTGAAAGATCCATAATATATAACTCCAGATACATTATTACTTAAAACAATTACTTCTATTTTTCTAGTACTTACAAAATCATTTGTTCTGGAAAAATCATTATCATGTCTTTTGGTTCAAATCAATTAATATTCTAAAAATTTGTATTTCATGATTATCCTGAATACACATACTGGAAAAATATTGTGTTAAAATAAAATTTAAATTTACCACTTCCTCTTTAACCTTTTATTTTAGTTTGCCTTTTGTTTGTTTGTTTGTTTAACATCTTTATTGGAGTATAATTGCTTTACAGTGTTGTATCAGTTTCTGCTGTATAACAAAGTGAATCAGCTATATGCATATGTATATCCTCATATCTTCTCCCTCTTGTCTCCCTCTCACTCTCCTTATCCCATTAGTTTGCCTTATTTTATCCCAAATTAAACACATACTTGCATTTTATATGCTATGTAAAGGATATATGGAGAAAAAAGCCACAATAATGAAGGTATTATTTATTAAAAATTCATATTTGTCTATAACTGTTTTCTTTGAAGAATATATTTTATTAACATGGCGAGGATAAAACTTGAAAATGGATTGGTTTTGCTATGAACTCTTATCATTACATTATGGTTACAAGTGAAGGAATAAATTAAATTTCACATGCCTTTTGAGGTTATGATTTGTGGAACACACTGGAGGAGAAAGTCTGGGTACCCCTTCACTGGTTTCCATCAGAATGAGGAAATAGCCTCACTTGGCTAGAAAAACTGGTCATCTTAGTATTCCCTTTTTTTCCAAAATAGAATTGTTCCCTTGCATTGTGATCCGTTTTATCAGATGGTTTGAAAATACAATCCCTGAGATTTCCTATACAAGAGTTTTTAAAAATTAGAAACTTAAAATACCATAGTGTCTCCTGTGTTAGAAATACTACTATATCTCGGGACTTCCCTGGTTGTCCAATGGTTAAGACTCTGTGCTTCCACTGCAGGGGGATCTAAGATCCCTCATGCCCCACAGCGCAGCCAAAAAAAAAAAAAAAATTAATAATAATAATAATACTATATCTCATTTCAAATATGTCTCCTGTCTGGGCATAAAAAAAACTCACTTTCAGCCTATTTGTACTTCTGTGGAATTGTGTGGCTAACCCAGGTCAATATTAAGTGAGCTTAAGTGGTATACATTCCAACCTCTTTGAGCCCAAGAAAAGTCTCCACGTGGTTCCAGTTTCCTTTTTTCCTCTTCTTGGTGGTGAAAAAGGACTCATGATTCAAAGTGTAGATCTCAAAATAGTGAAGCTTCGATCATAGTGAAGCCCTGAGTGACAGTGTGACCCTGAAAACTACACCAACTCGCAGCTGAAATGGCATCAACATTCATCGCATTGCACTACTAAGATTTGAGAGGTAATGGTAGCTTTACCTTAAACTAACCTATCCTGACCGCATACCTGCAGTAAGAGATATCAATATATGAAATTAACATTTAAGATTGAGATGTCAATAACAAGCAATCAGTGTAATGAAATAGTACTTCAGAAATATTAACAGACTTTTATTTTTATTTCCCACTTTGTTTTCCCTTTTTTCTCTCACCTTCATTTAACCATACATAATATTTGGGTCCCCTGCTTTTGAAGTGAGATGTGGCGAGATACAGTAATACGTGTTCTCCCTTTGAGTTTTCTTTTTTCTTTTTCCCATAAGCCATTATCTCTCAAAAGAAAGGAATGGTGAGCATAAATAAATGTATTGGAAAAACAGGATTTGAGGAATGCAGGGTTTTCTTGAGTTCACTGAAACTGAACGGAGGGAGATGGAGCAGAAATAGTAAGTGTTATGGCATGTTCTAGAAAAGTGCCTCTGTTCCTAATTCTCAGGCAGAGCCACAAGGAGGCTGCAGGAAACCAAAATGAAAAAGTTATAGAGTAAGAATTAGTAGGGCCTATAGAGATTTCTCTAGACAGAGTATTAAAGGAAGAAAAGCATGGGTAGCAAGTTCCTATGAATGGCCTGAAATAGAAGTAACATCCAAAAGATGTGGAAAGGCCTATAAGATATATTAATATCTCATGAAAAACTGCCTAGATTATGAGGAACAAATGTCATACAAGATATTGGATAGCTCTGGAATCATGTGTGGATTAATAATTAAAGCCAGGAAAATAATAATTACCAAATTAGGACAGAGCATTCAACGTCCATAACTATTCCACACAATATTTCTGTAGATCAAACAACACAGAAATTTACATGAGGAAAGCCTACAAGTTGATACACAAGTTTAAATTTTTACTACCCTGGAGGACTAGGGGTTCAAAATATAAATTATATTAAAAACATTTAAAAGCACACTAATGATATACTAAACTTGTGGGATGAGATCTCAACCCTGTTATAAGTAAAAAGAATAATAATCTAGACTTAAATCTTACTCTATGGTTTATTTATAACTTATTTATAGCTAAAGATATAAAGGTGTCCAAAGTCCAAAGTTAAAGGTGTCCGATTCTGTGGACTTTCCAGCCAAACAAATATTCCCTACACTTATATACTATGTTATAAGTCAAATGGCATAAATTCAAGATAAATAAAAGATTATCTCAGTCTAATCAGGGGTCAACAAAATAGTCAAGCCCAAACAGTAAATGTTTTAGGCTTTATGGGCCATATAGTATCTTTTGTAACTACTACATTCTATTATTTCAGCATGAAAACATCCATAGGTAATTTCAAAATGAGTGAGTATGGCTGTGCTCCAATAAAACTCTATCCACAGACACAGGCAGTGGGCTGGATTTGGCCTGTGGGAGATAGCTTCCCTACCCTTAGCCTGGACTACTGTTTAATTCTATTAAGTTAAAATCAGGCTCAAAGCATAGATATGGATTTTTTTAAAACTCTGTAGTCATGTTTTTCTTTATTTAAAAATATTTTAGCATATCTTCCTTTCATGTGTGTTTTGTAAAAAAGTGATTTGGCTTTATCTATTGACAAATAATTCCAAATAATCTCCAAATTTAGATGAAATGATTTTATATAATAATTAGGAGACTGGAATGAGTGAAGAGTGCATATGTTTTGAAGTGAATTGAAGATAGACAGACAACTCCTATAAATTATCAGAGAAAAACTTACAGAAAGAAAATATGTCACATTGGGGTATATTTTGAAATATAATGAAATTTATGGCATTTTGTTGTTGTTATTTTAACCATGCATGTGTGTGCTTTTTCTTTTTTTTTAAATTAATTAATTAATTAATTTATTTATTGATGTGTTGGGTCTTCGTTGCTGCACGCAGCCTTCCTCTAGTTGCGGCGAGCGGGTGCTACTCTTCGTTGCAGTGCAGTGGCTTCTCTTTTTGCAGAGCACAGGCTCTAGGCATGCGGGCTTCAGTATTTGTGGCATGCGGGCTCAGTAGTTGTGGCTCACGGGCTCTAGAGCGCAGGCTCGGTAGCTGTGGCACACGGGCTTAGTTGCTCTGCGGCATGTGGGATCTTCCCAGACCAGGGCTAGAACCCGTGTCCCCTGCATTGGCAGGTGGATTCTTAATTCCTGCATCACCAGGAAAGTCCCGTGTGTGCTTTTTCATTATAGCAAGGCCGAGATGTTTGTTCTTCCTGAAACGCTGAAACTGGCCCAAATTTCAATACTTTTTACAAGAATCTACTGTGCAGAATCTATTTCTTTTGCACCCTTAACAGCATTCTTAATGAGCTGTTAATGAGCTGTCAATCTCTAATGCATGCTGAAACCTAGAGTAGTCACTGAGGATTCTAGAAGCAGAAATATGTCACATCCCAAAAACATGATCAAATACAGTTTTCCAAAATTTATAATTACTTTTAAGTTAGACTGACTTTTTATGTCATCTCTAAATTATTAGCAGTGTTTTTGAAGATCAACTTATGATCTGAAGTATTTTTCATTGAACAATGTTACTCTTTCTAACATGAGTTATTATTATTTAAATTATTTAAAATATTATTTATTAAGGAACTACTCTGTGCCAGCCAATGTATTCTTGGAAGTTATAATCTTTTGGGGAATGCTCTGAGATGTGTAATTATATTAACAGTAATAAATGATGCTACAGTTAGCACCTTGGTGGGAGGCAGTAGGCAAGCCTGTCTTAAGGTAAACATTCTGATTTACCTTAGGAATCCTCAGAAAACTGTTGAAACAGTTCTAGTGGAATTTATTTTCTCTAATTCAGACTTGCAAATAAAACAGAGATTTTGTTTCTTTGTTTTTTATTTTGGTTTATTTTATTTTATTTGGGTAAGATCACTAAACATGAGATCTACGTTCTCAAATTTTTTAAAGTATACAATACAGTATTTAAACAATAGGCACATTGTTCTCCAGCAGATGTCTAGAACTTATTCATCTTGCGTGATTAAAACTTTATATGACTATGGATTGGTAACTTTCCATTTCTTCCTCCCATGAGCTCCTGGCAACCATCATTGTACTCGGATTCTATGAGTTTGACTGTTTTAGATTCCTCAGGTATGTAGACTCAGACAGTGTTTTGCTTTCTGTGACTGGCTTATTTTACTTAGCATAATGTCCTCCAGGTTTACCCATTTTGTCACATGTGACAGGGTATCCATTCTTTAAAGGTTGAATAGTATTCCATTGTATGTATATAATACATTTTCTTTATTATTCATCTGTCAGTGAACATTTAAGTTGTTTCCAAATCTTGGCTATTGTGAACAGTACTGCAATGAACATGGGAGTACAAATATCTCTTCAACATCTTGATTTCAATTTTTTAAAATAAATAGAGTGAAATTGCTAGTTTATATGGTAGTCCTATTTTTAACTTTCTAAGGATCCTCCATTCTGTTTTCCATTAAGGCTAAACCATTTTTCATTCTCTCCAACAGTGCACAGGGGTTGCAATTTCTCCACATCCTTGCCAACGCTTATCTTCTGTTTTTTGATAAGATCCATCCTGACAGGTGTGAGGTGATAACTCATTGTGGTTGTGATTTGTGCTTTCCTGATGATTAGTGACATTGAGCGTCTTTTCATTTATTGTTCGAATTTGTATGTTCTTTTTTAAGAAATGTCTATTGAAGCTTTAGCACATATTTTAATTTGATTATTAATTTTTTGACCATTGAACTGTAGGGATTCCTTATATATTTTGGAAATTAACCTCTTAGCTATATGGTTTGCAAATATTTTCTATTTCATAGGTAGCTATTACACTCTGCTGGTTGTTTTCATTTTGCTTTTTGTTTTTTTGTTTTTTTTTTTTTTGCTTTGCAGATGCATTTTACTTTAATATAATCCCACTTGTCTGTTTTTGCTTTTATTACCTGTGCTTTTAGTATCATATTCATGAACTCATGACTTAGTCTTGGTAGGGTATATGTTTTGAGGAACTCATCCAACTTTTGGCATGTCATTGTTTATAGTAGTCTCTTATGACTGTTGTATATCTCTGGCGTCAGTTGTAATGCCTCTTCTTTCATTTCTGATTTTATTCTTCTGTTATGTAAGCTAAATTGTCCCACTTCACCAAAATCAAGCTCTCCATAATATTCACTAACAAGTTTATATAGAGGATGGAAGGAAGAACATGGCAGTCAAGACAATAGTCTCTTTGAGGACCTAGTCATTCTTGAAATGGAGCTATTCATCCCATTCTCTGCCTGACAGAGGTACCAAAATTGTGGTTGACTGAAATTCTCTTCCAATCCATGCAGTCAGAACTGTAGAGCAAGAGGCAGGGGAGAAATTGCAGAATCTTCCAGTGAAAGGGCTTGCCAGTGAGTCCTATTATATTTCTACAGTGTAGGTCTGCATGTGTATAGGTAGATTTCCCTGAGACATGAACCAAGAAGACACAATATTAAACTGTCTTTCTAGTGTCCCAACCCAGAAGTCCATCTTCTGTGAAAGAGAGAACTCAGGACATCTCACCCTCACTCCAAACACGTTGAATGCCCAGAGGAAATACAATGGGATATTTTAAAAGTACATGTAAACTCTACAGCAACAAAGGGAATTCCTTTTATTTATAGAAATAAAGAAGAAGATGGCGTTATAGAGACAAAACTGAAGCCACAAAGCTTTGAGGAATATTAAAATGGGCTACTTCCCTTGGGCCAGACTTTGTTTAATCTAATGAAAGTTTAGAATGCTGATCCAAAAATTTCCTCTCCTGTTTGGAGCTGAAACTCCAGGGAAGGGCAGAGAGTCTAAAGTAATTTCAGGGACTTCCCTGGTGGTGCAGTGGTTAAGCCCGGGCATCTGGAGCCTATGCTCTGCAACAAGAGAAGCCACTGCAATGAGAAGCCCGTGCACTGCAACGAAGACCGGCCCCTGCTCACTGCAACTAGAGAAAGCCTGCACACAGCAACAAAGACCCAACTCAGCCAAAAAAAAAAAAATTAAAAATAATAATTACAAAAAAAAAATAATATGTTAAAACAAATTTTAAAATAAATAAATAAAATAATTTCAGCCCTTGGCCTAGTGACATGTCGAAGAAGTAGGCTATTCATGCTGGGTTATGTGTGTGGTAAAAAATGTTACTGGCAAGACATGAGAAACTCATAATTAGTAAAAGTATACAACATCACAGTAGAATTGTATTTTAGGCAAGGGAAACACAAAACTTCCTCTAATTTTATAGTGTGTGAAGCTACACAAGTAGGTAACTCAGAGGACAAAGAGAATCTCATGAGTTAGAAAGCCTTAGAAACACCATCTAAGTTAGAAGCACAGAAGGAAATAGACTCCATGTTTCAACAAGCTTGTTTCAACCAGTAGATAAAACAAACACAAGATTTGACACACAAGAAACAGACACTATAATAACATGGGAGATACTTTAAAAGATGTATATTAACATATTCAAAAAGATAAATTAAAAATAGAGTTGATAAAGTAAGAATAGGGCATTTGAACAAGCATATGAATTTGAAAGGAACAAAGCAAATTCTTATTTAAGAACTCTCTAACAAATGAAATAAATATTAAGAATTGATTGGGTAAATTGTACACAGAGCTGAAAGGGAGAAATCACCCAAATGTGGCACAAGAGCTCACATGTGACCATTAGCAAGTTATTGAATCTATATTTTTTAGATTCCAATATGATTTTTAATGTAAAGTGCTTACACAGTTCTTGGCACATGTTCAGTGTACAATAATGAGAGCCGTTATGTGTTATTATCAAAATGTGTTTCAAAAGATAAAAGAATAGGTAGTGCAGGATAGAACGAGAAGGTCCTGCATTAATCTATAATGAGCTCCATTAAGACATAATAGAAAAAATGGGGGCCAGACAATGTTTAAAATGATTACAGCTGACAATTCTTCAGAATGGATAATTTGAATCCTAAGATTGAAGAAGCACTAAATTTAGACATATCATTGTGATGTTGCAAAGGTAAAGGGGAAAAAAAAGATGCTATAAGGTAGGGAGATACTACATACAAAGGAATTACAATTAGAGTACACATCAGCTTTTTGAAGGCCAAAGGACAGTGGAATAGTTTAATTGTGGAAAGAAAATAGAATTAAATTATACTCAATATGCATCAATTCTTGTCTCTTATGATTTTGACCTGGGGTCCTTAATCATCTGACCCTGCAATGGATATGCTGTTGGCCCATTGGAGTGACAATCTTATGCTGACAGGTCCTAAGGTGCAGGGACTAACAGATATGCTAGGTGCCTGGGCAAGACACGTGTTTACTGAAGCAAGGGACAAAACCCTACAAAAATGCAAAGGCTTGTTTCTTCAATGACATTTCTGAGGGTCCAGTGCTCTGTTAAGATTACTCCTCCATAAAGTAAGGAAAAACAAAATACTTAGTGGATAGTTGGTATTTTTACCAGCTGGTATTTTTAATAGGGACCAAAAGGTATAAAATGTTCTCTAGACTACAGGGCAAAAAATTGTGGGACTTGGCAACATGGCATTAAGACTCAGGGAACCATTGCAGATAGGTGTGCCTTATAGACACTGTGGAATGTTCCAACATAAAATGATGATAAAGGCTCCCTAGCATTTTGAGGAAGAAACCTCATGCACTTTTCAACAATAACTAGTTTTAGCTGGGTACTCAAGTACATGTGCAAATATATTAATTAAATTTTATTAATAATATTCAAATATGAAGCTACATAGCATATAAAATATCTACACAAGTGTATTATGAAACTATATGTAACAATTATATACCTATATCTATCTATCTATTTCCAAATCTTATTTAATCATGCAGGAAGATAGTACTGAATTTTAAGGGGATGTTACATAACAGTGTCATATATAATATGATGTCAATTTATAAAGTACCTGGAACATATTAGCTATGCAATAATATTTACCTAATCATTGATGAACAAACCAGCAAAGTCTTTAAGTATTAAAACAATCAAAAGACGTTCTTTCTGAAACATCAGTTTCCCTCACTGTGTCCCCTTAGTTTTCTTTCCCAAAGAACAAGGTCTGTTCTGTATGTTTATGTAATTTTTTTTCAATATAAGAGAGCATATTTCCTTGCTGTTTCCACCCACTGCAATCTGGTTTTCACTTCTATATTCCACTAAAATATTCTGGTAAAGATGTGAAATGATTTTTCAGCGTCTACATCCAGGGAGCTCTAAGCAGTCTCATCACAAGTGCTGTCTGCCCCGTTTCACCTGTGGATCCCCCTCTGCTCCTGGGATCTCTCTCCGTCGTTCCTCAGACAGCACCAAATGTCTGAGAGGCCACCTCTGCTCCATCACTTATGTTTTCTCCCCTTCTTGTGCCTGCTTCTTTAACCTTGGTAACTTTCATCAGTTACTAACTCTCTGCTTTCCTCCCTCAAGGGTTTTATTGTTCTCTATAGCTACCATTTCAAACCCTGGGTAATTCCCAAATTACATCTCCACTGAGCTGTCTCTTGAAAAAGTTTCGATCATCTATTCACTTCATCATCTTGCTCCATCTTCCACATCTCCAATCTTTGTTAAGTACAACTTCCTCCCCTGACAAGGAAGTCAGAGGCAAAAGAGTCATCTCCCTCTTGCCTTCTCTCTGACAGCACACAAAGCATTTTGATTTCACTTCATTTACATTTCTCTCTTCTGTCTCATCCTCCTCTTTCCCACTGAATTTAACCCCCATCATTCTTCCTCTGGATTGTTGCTGCGACCTCTCCTTTGGAAGAGTTACCTTCCAGTCTACTATTACTACTCTGGAATTCACACTACAACTGCTAGCGCAGGAACACCGCAGGTGCTAATCTAACCTTGACATTCTTTGATGTTAATCTGAGAATGCTGCTACTGATTCTTTTTTTCTTTTATTACTAAACATTTTTGACATTAGGAACATTTCTGACTGTCTACTTTTAGAGATTTAACTTTGTGATGTTCTTTGTCCAAACTTCTTGCAGTATTCTTTATGCAGAATTATTTTTCACATTGCCCTGCCCTTTTATGCTAAACTTTCTGCTTGAAAAATGACTGTATCCTGCTTTCTTCTTTCTGTACTTTGTCATTTAAACTGTACTTTTCCTAACTCACAGGAAACTACTTTTCTCATATTATTTTATTTGTGCTTATTTCTTTTGCTGTTTGGGGTTGAGTGTTTCCTCATGATATTTAAAAAGTATCTTAACTTCCCAGTAGAGGAATCCCTAAACCACATACAGAATAAATTTTTAGACACTAGTCTCATCTGTATCTAGATTGGTTGATCTCAAGAAGTAGACATGTTCTTTCTCTTGTCTCTTTACCAGTTTCTTTACATGATGTCAATCCTGGATTCAATTTTAAATTAGTGTTTCCCTTTTCCTCCTCAGACTTGTATTAGAAATTCTAACATCTGAAACCAGAAGATTATTACAATATCATTATATTATCTATAATGATAAGGATCAAATATTTTCCTCTTTGATATGAAAATACATATACATAAATACCCTAACACACACACACATACACACACACAGCAAATAGAAATTTTTTTTTAATTTTTAATTTTTTTAAATATATCTTTATTGGAGTATAACTGATTCACAATACTGTACTAGCATCTGTCACACAACAAAGTGGTATCACCTCACACTGGTCAGAGTGACCATTATCAAAAAATCTAGAAACAATAAATGCTGGAAAGGGTGTGGTGAAAAGGGAACCCTCCTGCACTGTTGGTGGGAATGTAAATTGATACAACTACTATGGAGAACAGTATGGAGGTTCCTTAAAAAACTAAAAATAGAACTACCATATGACCCAGCAATCCCACTACTGGGCATATACCCTGAGAAAAAGAGACATGTACCACAATGTTCATTGCAGCACTATTTACAATAGCCAGGACATGGAAGCAACCTAAATGTCCATTGACAGATGAGTGGATAAAGAAGATGTGGCACACATCTTTTTTTTTAAATGAAAGGAGAAAGTAATGTCATATGCTGTATCTGTTTTCTTAATTTATCAATGTTCCATATTAGAAATTCAAACAGGGTCTTTCCACTCCAGTCTATAAGTATAGACCCTAGAAAGTATATTTTTAAAATCTTAAACTTTTTAGACACATACAAGATTTCTTGAAGATGACTGAACACATCCTAAAATAAAATAATGGATTTTATTTTATTACATAAGCCCATAAGGTCAAAAGGCTCTAGAAGCTGACAACTCAAAGTTCCATAGTGTTCTCTACTGAACTTAACAAAAATTTCACAGAATGTCAAAAATATGTGGACACATTCAAAAACAAGATCAATCTGACCTATTTCTAAGCATAAGCCAAAGTAAAGGACAGGGTGCCACCAGGAAAATAATCCAATAAGCTCCTCTCTTGGCTCACTGAGTGGCTTCTCACATTTACAAATGACACATTTAGTGCTTTTATTTCTTTCACTTTCGAGATAAAAATGATAAAGGCTGATCATCAAGTTGTCCCTGGGTCCCGAGAGCACCCAATCCAGAACACACCCCATCTTCCCAAAAGCCCTCTCTCGAATCACCCAGGACAATCTCAGACACCACACAGCAAAGTTCCAAATAGGGTGTGGTGTTTCGGATGAAGCAATTGCTAAATCCCATTTTATTACGTTATAGGTGTGTTCTTGGGGATTTTGTTCCAGGGGATTTTCCAATTATATGCATTAAGCAGTAATGAATATGAAGTGTTGTCTGATATAATGATCCAGATTTACTGTAAAGTAATAATGTAATGAGAAATTCCAGCCACTTCAATGGCAACAATTAGTAGTCCATTAGAATTACCTGGGGATTGTAATTTGGTGTTGGGTGAGGCTCGTTTGTCATGGTTCAACAATTTCTCAGGTGATATTGATATACGGAAAATCATGAGTAACTCTGGTCTAAGAGGATGCTTCTAGTATAGTTTAAGTCATTCTCCTGCAAGATTTGCACTCCAGCTCTGTACCTGCCATGGCGTTTTGTGCTGGGATGCAAGGTTCTTGTTGTCTGGCTTCTTTACTAAAGGCAGAGTTCTTTGCCTACACAATTTGCTGCAATTCCCTTAAAAGGAGTCTTTACGGACTGAGTCTCTATCAGATGGTTTCTGTTGAAGACTTGGCTTCCTTTCAATATTTTCTTTGAAATTCTGAATACCAACTTTAATAGAATTACAGAACTGTCTCTTCATCTTAATCAATCTGTCTTTACCTTGTTGTCTGCAGTATTGCTGCTGCCTCAGCATTCTCCGTGCCCCCGAGACATAGGATGAGCAATTTGACACCAATTTGTGTAAGAATATTTTCCTGAAAATATTTCTCTTCCTGTTTGGGCCCATTTAACTCTCCTATGTTCAGCCATCAAACATCTCCCAGAACCAGCAACTCAAAGGCCTTGCTGCTTAATGAGCTGGCGCCTGATGAATTTTACTCTGGGGATGTTTTTCAGTTTACCATTACTGGGTGCCTTACAGCAGCTTCAGATTTTTGGCTTTCATGAACAGGTATAGTCACAGGGAAAAAATAAGGAACCGACACCTTACTTCCTTTTTAAAAATAATTGTTTTTCATTAAAAATATACTCTATTTTATTTTGATCTTCTCTTTCTCTGCCCCACCCCAATTTGTACCTATTTTACCATAAACTAATATTGACTAGTGTTTAGAACTTTCATATATATTTGATACTAAAATAGTCCACTTTCAATTTAAAAAATAAACATGCATATGGAAAACAGGCTCATTAACTGAACTTTTTATTATTCAGTTGATTGTACCAGCATAATTTTAATAGTCACAGGTAAGAAACACAAATCATATTTAAATATCAAACGTATTTTAAACTAAAAATATTTATAGGGTAACATTAAACCTACCATATGTTCGAATCTCTAAATTAAGAGTGTGTTTTACTTTAAAGAATCAATGAATCCTTTTTCTACATTTATCCTTTGATTCCAATGTCCTCAGAGGTTTCAAATAGAAAGTCAGTAATTCCAATAATAGTTTGATATTTTTACCCAACAGATAGAATAAAAGTAGATCTTTTGGAAGTACATTTGTTGAAGGTAAAACATCCAACATTATTGTGAATGCTACATAAGTCCAGTTTAAAACTCAGAGATAATGCAGAAAAAAAATTATGATGGAAAGTCTTGAAAAAAAATAATGTTCTTACTAAATTAAAGAAGTGTACTTAAAATTTGCAAACTGGAATTTTTAAAATTTTAAGCATTACAGTTTATCCATAGGAAAGCAAGAATAAATTAAAACTAGAAGTTGGGAGTTCTAATGGTATACAAAGTTTAATTTTGAAATTCAATATTTCAAGTATTTCAACATATATGATTTTTTATGAATGTTCTGTTTAATTGGATAAATATATATTCAACACTGATGAATCAAAAATTGAAAAGGTCTATAACTTTGTCAATCAAATTGGCAAAACATTCAGTAACCTTGAAGAGCTAACTTATAATTTTGACTTGTAAAAGAATTTTTTGAAAAAGGGTACTCTGAATGCAGGCAAAAAGATGAAAACTTACGTGTGAAAATATTTTGGCTGAACAACTTACATGTTTTGATATAAAAATAAGTAGATTTACATTTTTATTTATATGCTTATTTACATGATTTATTACATGTTTATTTACATGTTTTATTACATGTTTATTTGTTATTAACATGTTTCAATATGAAAAATAACTAGATTTAAGAATAATTTCCATTTAGCAGAATTTCTTCTGAGCTTACTAGGCATTGACAGCTCTAGAAAGAGTGGTTTCTCAGTTCAAAACCTTATGGACTTCAGCAAAATTTTATATGAAGAAAAGAATTATTTAGAACAAGTTTTAACTTCATTTTAACTATAATATGCAACTGAAAAGAAAATTGTTGTTCATTTTTTAAAATTAAAACCATTGCTATTAAGACTGTATTGGGAAAACATCCTCAGAAAATACTACTGAATGTATATTAAAGTTTGTTTTACTAAATTTTAAAGTATACGAATATATCAATATATCAAGAATAATTTGTTTATGCTATTTTAAGTGTTTACCTAATAATTTGTTCCATTTTGCTTTAATGTACATGAATATGGAATTTTTTAAATAATCATTTTATGTTTTTAGTTTATGAGGGAAGTATGTTATAAGTATGTTATGAATAATGGAAAACAAGTTTATTGGTCGATACCATATTTTAAAAGCTTTATATGAATTCAACTTTTTGGGTGTCCCCTTACACTGTTAAAGCTGTCACTGTTCAGAAATAATTTATGTGATCACACATCTTAGGATCTGAAATTTTATGGACAACCTAGAATCCAGGTTTGCTGCATTGTTGGTGAGGACTGTTTACTTCCAGTTCATTCTTACTGTGTCAAATTTCGAACCCCAAATGGCAGTACTTGAACAAAGGCCTGGGACCCAGCTTCTATTCATCTGCTTTCAGAGGTGTCATCTTGCTTCATTCTCGTATTTTCTTAGATTTTGGTGTTCTTAGATTTCACTATCTTTTTAGCTTCTTGTTGCTTTTCAAAAGATATATTTTAACATATGTTCATACATATTTTTTCTTTTTTCTTTCAAGGAAATATTTGGTTTGAAGTTCTTAGTCTGCCTTTATGAGATATTTGGCATTGAGCTGGAAACCAAATCTATTAAAACCACACACACACACTACCAAAACTCTTTCTATAATTTGAGTAATATTGTTGCATAATTTAAAACAAGACTCAGATCATTTGACTCTTGCTTCAAGATATTATTTTTAGTCACCACCACTTTTAAGTTTAATTGAGTGTTCCTTAGGAGAGTGTAGTAATCAAATATTAATTCTTACTTTCATTTGATTCTACATAAATCTCATACATGTGAATTAATATTCTTGAAGGTTGAAGAAATAGGTTGACGTGGCATATGATTTTTCTTATCAAAATATAATGGTTGTATGGAGAAATATTTCTTTTTATTTATATATTTTTTACAAATTAACCCAATTTAATCTAAGTCACTTGGTGGCAAAATAAAAATAAAAAAAATGTTATCTATGTGGCCATGTAGAACCCTGCAAAATGACTAACTTACCAAAATAATAAATATGTAATTTAGGAACATCCTATTAATTTCAAATATGCTGCTCTTCTTACCTATTCAGATTTGTTTTAATTAAGTAATCTATAATGACAAAATCTTTTTAAAAACAGTTAAGTACTAGAGACTACAAAAAACTTTCTTAGCTATGTTTTTTTTTTCTCTCTCAATAACCTAATTTAACATTTACCAAACAAAAATTGTACATGATGTAACATGTTCTTCCCCAAGTTCTGTGGTACAATAAGCCTAGAACACTCTTTGTTTAAAGGTAGTTAAATATATTTCTGTGTCGTGAAATTGTTTAAAACCTTCAATATGACCACATGCTGTACTAATCTCCAAAGGGAGAAATAGAGTAGGCACAGGTACACAAATTTATTTAATCACAATCAAAAATGTTTCTGTCTTCTCTGGTATAAGAATTGTTCATTTTATTCCCTACTTAGAATATCTGGGAACTTCCCTGGTGGCACAGTGGTTAAGAATCCGCCTGCCACTGCAGGAGACACAGGTTCAAGCCCTGGTCTGGGAAGATCCCACATGTGGCAGAGCAACTTAGCTCATGCACTACAACTGCTGAGCCTGAGCTCTAGAGCTCATGAGCCACAACTACTGAAGCCTGCGTGCCTAGAGCCCATGCTCCACAACAAGAGATGCCACCGTAATTAGAAGACCCCGCACCACAATGAAGAGTAGCCCCCGCTCGCCACAACTAGAGAAAGCCCACGGGGCAACAATGAAAACCCAACACAGCCAAAAAAAAGAAAAGAAAAGGGGATATCTGGAATGCAGTAAATAATTGTGAGACTTGGAGAGAAGCTAGAATTTGACCCATATTAAATAGAGTAATGGATCAATAGAAACAAACTCAGAGATAGTCCAGATGTTGAAATTGAAATGATCAGACAAGGACTATAAAATATTTATCAAAATATTTTAAATGATTTAGTTCATAAAATGTAAGTATGCATAATTAGATGTGAAATTTTAGTGGAGACATGAAAACTATGTAAACATTGACTTTGAAGAGATTGCAATGGAAACTATTCAAACTAAAACCTAAACAGAAATAAGTACCAAAAAAAAAAAAAAAGAAAAAGAAAAAGAAAAAGAAAAAAAGACTTCTAAGAACTGTGAATATAACATATGTTTAATTATAATCCTAGAATTAAAGAAGTGAGTGACAGGAGAGAAAAAACTTATGAAAAGATAATGCCAAGAGTTGTCTAAAATGGATGAAAGACAGAAACTGACAAGTTAGAAAAGCTCAGAGAAATCTAAATAAAATAAATACAAAGAAAACCACCCCTAGGCATATCAGAGTAAAATTGTTGAAATCAAAGAAAATGAAAAAAAAAGAAAACAACACGTTAAATACAGAGGAACAATGACTCCCAAAAGATAGTGGCATATTATTAAAGAAAAAAAATAACAACCTAGAATTAAATAGGGAGGAAAAATTAAGTTCAAAATATATGCAAAATAAAGATCTTTTCAAATGGACAAAGGTGAGAGAGTTTACCTTTAGACCACCTGTCCTACAAGAAATGCTAAAAGAAAAGATTTAAGTGGAAGCAAAATCATACCAGATGGAATTCCGTATCTACAGGGAGAAATGAAGAACACCAGAAAGAATAAATATGTGGGAAAAAGTAAAGTAAATAAATTTATCATTATATAGTTTCTCTCTTTGAAAGAACTAAGACACAAAGTGTCACACACTGTACTATTCCATTTGTATGAAGTATACAGTATAGACAGAACACAGATTGTTCATCGCTAGGATCTAGGGGAAGGGAATGAATGGGGAGAAATAGCTTTTAATGAGTAGGAAGTTTTACTTTGGAGTGACAGAAATATTTTAGAACAAGATAGAAATGATTTCTACAACATTGTGAATGTAATTTATGTCACTGTACATTTAAAAATTGTTAAAATGGAAAATTTTGTCTTATATATACAGAGAGAGATAGATTGGACCACAATAAAAAGAAAAAAATACATTTTAAGTAAAAAGAAAAATACTTGAATATAAAAGTTTGGGAATGAATATATCATGAAAACACTAAATATAAGAACGAGTTTATGGCTCTATTAATAACAAAAAAATAGAGTTTAAGACAAAGAGTATTACCAGAGATAAAGAAAGGCATTTCACATGAGTCAAAGGGTAAGTCATCAAGGAGATAATACAATTCTAGATGCAGATGTACATAATAACAAATCTTTAACATACATAGCACAAAAATAGAACTAAAATGTGAAATTGACAGATATACAAACTATCTGGCTCTTTTAATACTACTATCTTAGAAGTTGATAAAATAAGTAAAACAAATCTTTAAGGATATAGAATATTCAGACAGTATATTAAGCAAAACACTACAATAATAATGATGGAATACATATTCTTTTCAATTGCACACAGATGCACAAATAAAATTCAAAGATTGGGTCTTAAAACTAGTATCAATGAATTTCTAAAGCCCAAATCCTATAGTATGTTTTCTTACCATAATAATTTAATGTAGTAATCTATGAAAGTAATAAATTTAAAAAGAATATTTGTAAGCTATGCAATTCATCTCTTCTCTTAATTATCAATAGATCATACAAAAATTAAAAGATAAATTTAAAAATATTTTAAATTGAATGGAAATAAAAACAAAACATAAAAGTTTGTTGTTTGCTTTCATACTGTTATTTATGGGATATTTTTAAGATGAAACACCTACATTAGAAAACAAGAAACATGAAAAATCAATGTTTTAAGCTTCAACCTAAAGAAAGAGAAAATTATAATCAAATTAAGTGTAAGTAAATAGAAAAAAAATTAGTAAATATAAAACCTGAAATTAATAATATAGAAATAAATAATTAGAAGAGAAAAATCAACAGTCAAAACATCTTCTTTGAGAAGATTAATAAAATTGATAGGGCCTAGCAAGGCTAATCAAGGGGAAGAATAAATAAATATTATTATTTTTATTTATTTATTTATTTTTGGCTGTGTTGGGTCTTAGTTTCTGTGCGAAGGCTTTCTCTAGTTGCGGCAAGCAGGGACCACTCTTCATAGCGGTGCGCGGGCCTCTCACTGTCGCGGCCTCTTGTTGCGGAGCACAGGCTCCAGATGTGCAGGCTCAGTAGCTGTGGCTCATGGGCCCATTTGCTCCGTGGCATGTGGGATCTTCCCAGACCAGGGCTCGAACCCGTGTACCCTGCATTGGCAGGCAGATTCTCAACCACTGCACCACCAGGGAAGCCCAATAAATATTATTTTTTAAATCAGAAATTTTAAAATTGTGGACATCCCTACAAATCTTTCAGTCGTTAGAGGGATGAGTGTATTAAGAACACATTTATGTCAATAATTCTGCAAGTAAAATAAAATTGACACATTTTTTAAAAGCACAACCTATACAATAAAGAATTTATTCCCCACGAAGAAAACTAGACACAAATGATTTCACCAGTTAGTTATCAAATATTTAAAGAAAAATGATAGTAATTTTGATGGGTAATTTTACGTGTCAATTTGACTGTCTGTTCGGTGCCCAAATTAAACATTATTTCTGAGTGTGTCTGTGAGGGTATTTCTGGATGAGATTAGCACTTGGATTGGTGGACTCAGTAAAGTACATGGCCCTTCCCACTGTGGTGGGGCATCATTCAGTCCACTAAGATCCTGAATGAAACAAAGACAGAGGAAGGAGGAATTTTCACCTTTTCCTGACTTACTGTTTGAGCTGGGACATTTCATCTCAACTTCTTGGATCCTCAGACTGGAATTTACACCATCAGCTCCCCTGGTTCTCAGAACTTCAGACTCAGACTGTATTATGCTACTGGCCTTCTTGGATCTCAGCTTGCAGATGGCAGATCTGGGGATTCTCAGCCCCTTTAACATGTGGGCCAGCTCTTTATAATAATAGATCTCACTATAGATGATTGATAGATAGATAGATAATAGATAGCTAGATGATAGATAGATAGATAGGTAGGTAGATAGGGTCAAAGAAATACCACTCAAACCTCATTGAAATATTTTACACTCACCAGAGTGATTCTAAAGAATGGAGTTAGAAAAGCAAAATAAAACAAACAAACAAAAAAACACACACACATACAAATCCAAAATACTAACTCATAAAATATAGCAAGAACAATCCTGGGAAACATTTTACGTAGAATACTGGGATAAATATATTAGTGCAAAGTAACTTCTTTTGGTTACATAGTGGGTAAACATAAATATATGAAAAAAATAGTCAAATAAGCCATTCTATCCAGTAGTTATACATGACTTCTTATTCTTCAGAGGCTGCTAAAATGTTTAAAGTGTATCTTTAAACCTAGATCGTCTACTGGAAGGTGAGAATTTCCAATTAAAAAAGAATAAAGAAGGTGGAAGGACTAGGTTCTCTAACAAATCTTCAGAGGGTTTTGCACAGCAGAAAGGGAGAGGAAGAGTGATTCTGTGAGTCATTGTAATTCCAAGTATCGCTCTTTTAAACTTAGGAGAGAGGATGGAATATAATTTAATAAGCACAAAGCTGTCATTCAAAATGTCAATTAAATTGAAATATGTAAAGAATTTATCTCATTCATGTCAAGTCACATATTCATGCCTCGGGACAATAGGTTTATAGATTAATACTTGATTTACATAGTCTACAGAGGTTATTAACAGGGAAAGGGACAATCAAAATGGACCAACACCATTTAGAGATAAGGTAAATGAAAAACTGAGTGAGAAGGAACTCTCTCCTAGATTTCTTGATCCCCAGTGATGTTGATTTTTGGTTTTCAAAGATAACTATAAAAACACAGAGTGATTCCTTCCTGTTCTGGAGCTAATGTCTTAATAAAAATTGTTTAATAAATACAGCATATTATTATCGCTATTATTTGTAGAACAGTGGTGGCAGTTACAATGGTATTAGAAGCAGTAACTCAGATTGTTGGCTGATTCAAACAGGCTAAAAGTAAATAAAGTACATGGCATGGCAGTACCCCTAGTCTTTCTGCTAGGTAGAAGATAATTGCACACCATAAACATGCAGACACTTGGAGGACAGATATACAGAAACTCATTTTTAATTGTTACTTGAAAATATTCTATGAAATTTGCAATTAAATGATGCTAAAAGTGTGACAGTCATGACTTTTCTTTTTCTTTTCTCTTATATTCCCTTTCCCCCTTTTCTATGCCCCCAATTTTTTTTCTCTATTCTTAACTTTCACTCTACTTTCCTTTTGTAATATTTTAAAACTTTGTTCCTGTTTACTTTTTAAAATTTTTTGTCTTTATTTTCAAATTTGATTTATTGGTCACTGTACCTACAATTTTAAGCATTTCATTCAGGAGGAATCAGTTTCAATTATGAACATGCAGCCTAGAGGAGAAAATATTCAAATACAGTGAATAACCAAGATTTGACAAGGTTTGAGATTCTGAGTCTCCGAAGGCCATACTCCTGCAGAAGGAACAAGTACAAAATCAAATACTGGTGAAGCCAATCATTTTACCCTAGTTAGGAAAACAATGTAACTAATAATTATTTTGAAGTGCAGTTGAGTGTGATCTCCCTCCAATAAGCATGGTTTTATTACAAATCTTAGCTCTATTATTTTGTAGAGGTTTGGGTTCAGAGAGTTTTCTTAATTGCTCAGAGCTTGAAAAATATTATAATAATTATAGAACTGGGAAATGATATTCCCCTATTGACCTCATAAGATTGTTTTTGTAAGGGTAAGGAAAAATAGTACATAGGAAAGTAGTTTATAATCTGTAAAGCACTCTACCAATGCAAAAGAATAAGGTAAAGAGAAATAAAACTGTATTAAGTTTTTTGGTGTTCTCCACATACTTTCCCAGAAAAATACAGAGTAATATATTACACAAACTGCCATATACATAATTGGGCTTATAATTTTTAAAGCTAAGTCAATTCTATGTTCAGTAAAAGGTGGAGTTTTGAATTAGAGAATGGCATTCTCTTGGGTTTTGGTTTATTTAACATGAAGTGTTCACTCACCATAATTAAATTTATTTTAAATTTGAGAATCTATCTTTTTGACTGCACATTGAACCTTACTTCAGATATTTTGAAAATCCAAATTATATGTATATACACATGTGCGCACACACACACACACACACGCACATATGCTGCACAATTGACCCAATAGGATCTTAATAATTAAACTAGACATATAAATGGTGTATATAATACCTGGGTTCACTGGAAGAAATTCAATATTAGTATATAATTTTCTCTTTTCTGTCCAGTAGTAGTAGTGGGTTATAAAAAGGCATTCATTTTGTGTTATCCAGTCTTTTACACATTTGCAAGGTTGTAAAATATTCTGTGTGTTGAAACAGAATTTTTCTCTTTTAGATGAGAGTTGATGTGTTCATGTATTGAAATCATGAACTTTAATGTGCAAATTCTCTGTATCATAAACAATTGAGGTATATGATCACTTTGGAATTGTGAATAAGGGATATATAAATATTCGTATTAGTTCTTCAAGTTTTAGCTTTTTCCGTTTTGGCTGAACCCTTTCTGTGCAGGTGAAGGGGACTGACCACTGTTCTAGGAGGAAACACGGTTGCAATCTTCACTTTCCCTTCCCACTGGTTCCTCTCATTATCCTTTACGGTGACTTACTATCTCCTTAGAACATACAATCAATGAAGGTCTCTTTATTCTAAAGAATAATATGATGCAATGTTAGGCAATCACACGTCTTGAAGGAAAGGCAACTTCACAGTTTTTTTAAAAATCAAAAATCTGGAAAATTTCAAGACTAACCCTTATCTCTAATATTTTTAATACAGGAAACTTTATTATGGCCAGATCTTGAACATCCTTGATATACACTATGAGAAAGTTCTACCCTCCTCCTCCATACTATTAACACTGATAGGGATAATAATTATATCATTATTAGGATGCTCAATACTGCATATGTTTCAGACCAGAGTAATTTTCTTTTAAATCCACTCATCTATGTGTGCATGTATAATAGCTTTCTTCCAAGGAATTCAAAGTCCCACACTTAACTCTCTCACTGATTATCAAAGTGAGACTTTAAAAATAGATCATGCTTAGAAGTGAAAATAAAAACAATAGGAAGTATTTACATATCAGCTAAGTGAAATGTATTGTTTTAACATGCTGGTGGCTACAGCCACTGTATTGCCTTTCTGTAGTAGGAATAAGAGAAGAATAATTACAGTGTACTTGTCCTCTAATCTGTTTTTGGTGATTTTTGCATTGCTACACAATTAAATATTTGGAAGTGGCACACTAAATGTAAAGTGACCATTAAATAAAGAATAGCACGTCACTAGGAATCTCTGCAAGATTAAAAATAGTATTTAGGTATTTGAACATAGGTAATCAGTTTGGTGATTGCCACTCTTCCTTCTGCCAATTTCATATTATATAATATACAGCCATTGTGATATAAAACCAGTACAATTTCAAAAAAAATATGAATTTTAATAGTTTTTAAATTCTTCAATATATAAGTGGTCAGGAGTCCTTAGAGAACTGCTCAAGGACAGAGTTGGTGGCAGAGTCTTATCTGATATGGAGATTTAATTTTTTTTTTCAGTATGCATTCAATAAAAAATAGATTAAGCAAGTGAACTTCCAGAGGCTTTTATATAGAACTGAAATAAGTTCCCGACTCCCTCCCAGCTCCTTTTGTGGTCAGTGGAGTCTCCCTTGACAATATATCTAGATATTGGCTGATATCTGCCAGGAGAGTAGTTAAACTCTTGGAGCAGCTCCTCAGTGGGTCTATGATTTTTAAGTTGCTGTGTAATGGAGTGTATTACCATTTACCATATGATGAGATAGCCTGTCTGCCAGCCAGGGAGCTATTTAAAGTTATATATAGGTAAAATGAGCCAAGAAGAGCGAAGGAAGATCAAGAATACTGACTATCTCAAGAACCAAAAGATCAAAATATTTTAGGTACCAGGTGATTTCTTCCAATGCTTGTTTTTAATCTATTGATTAAATTGATTGTGAATCACTTAATGCATTAAGAAAAATATATTTCAAGGGCATGCATTCTCCCTCTTGAATCAACCATATGGTGTACACATCTTATTTCTACAAATGGTTTTATATATTACTAGTCCTACTTACTAATGAAAGGTGCCTTAGTAGTTCCAATTTCCACTTCTGGAATCAAATTATGTTTTCATATCATTAAGAATCACTAATTCTGAGTTATTTTTCATAGCCAGTGACTATTCATTTGCCAGTTACTATTTAAAGATGCTAAATAAATTATGTTAAATTATGAAAAGAACATATTTCATCTGTCTTTCCAAAGGCAGTATTTACTATTAGGAGCTCTGTACTAACTTGCAAAATATGATAATGTTTGATACAGAAGGAATTGAAGGATTTAAAACAGAAATACCTTACTTTCTTATTCTACAGTTAAGTAGTCTGAAAATGAGGAAAAGGAAATTACATTTTAAAATTATTTAAATAACTCTAACTTTAGGCCAGATGAACACTGGTATTTAAGATATTATGAATATATCTCTAATTAGAGATTCTCCATTTACCTTGCAATAATTTATCAGACAAATATTATTAAATGTTCCTTTCATATTCAGCTGTACAACTTATTGTATTGTTAATCATTCTATTAAAATAATTTTGAGTGAGTGTTTTATCGGAGAAAAGTTAGTAAATATTTAAAATGAAAAAAACTGTTAGAAAAACCTCCACATAAGAAAGGTATAGAATACTTAGCAAATGTTAAGCAAAATCTGTTGCTCTAAGTGTAAGACCCCTTCCCAACAAAGAATGGCAAATCCTGCATTAGGGGCATGTCATTCTTGTATCCAGCATTCTGAAGACCAGTTTTAAACCAGCTGTTTACTCTTTTAGTTTCCATTTTTTGCTACTATCTCCACTTATAAGTAAAATGCTTTCAAATTATTAATAGAAACATAATAAAACCTTCAGAAAATCACTCAACTCAAGTTCTTATCATATCTAGAAAGACAACCTCTCTACTAACCCTTAACTCTCTGTCACATATTCTATAAAATCATGTTTTATACAAGCTTTGGTCACTAGAGGAGAACAAGTCCGATTTCAAATCTTATATCATATTTGATATTTGAATATTTATAATAGCACCTAATTGGAAACTATCCATTGTTAAAGGATCTAAATTATCTATGATTACTTTATAATATTGGATACGATGTAGCTTTTTAAAAAATGAGTGATATTGGTAATTTAGAAGGCTCATATTTGTAAAGCCATATAGCACTCTGCCAGGTACTATAGTGGGACAGAATAATGGGAGAATGTGTGTAATATATATATTAAATATATATGTATAATATTTATGTATGCATAGTTATAGATAGATATGCATGTATACTATAACACTATACTATAATATAGTTAATACACCTCAAAGAAGAGTGTAGACAGATTTTAAATCAGTAGCAGAACTTGTATCTGGAGAATGGTATAGGGGAACATTACTCACATCTCTCATAGTTGATTCTTAAATATGGATATTTTGTGTATTGAACACTTACTATAAAAGAAAAATATACATAAATCAAGTGATAGTAATATTCAACTTAAAGTCAACTTTTTGCATAAATAGTATGCAACTATTTAATCTGCTGTGCCTCCATTTTTTAAATTAAAGTGTTAAAATATATGGTAGTAATTATAATTAAATAGAAAAATGAAAAATATAAACAAATCTATAGGTTATGATATCAGAGAATTGTTTAAGGATGTCACTTTGAGTTGAAACTCTCACATTGGGTAAGATAGATATGTAAATAATATTGGTTGGTGGATTTCAGGTAATTGGGACAGACTAAAACAAGACATGAAGTGAGGACAAGCAGGAAAAAAAATTGAAATTTGTTTTTGAATGCTTTACTTGAAATGTGCTGTGGAACAAGTCATCTGACCTCTCTAAACCTCTGTTTTCCCTTTGAAAAACAAGTATAAAACTGCTTATCTTGAAGGGATAGTGCAGGATTGAAGACTGTAGTATATGAGCAAAGGATTTGTAAAGTATAAATTCCCAAATATATGTTAGTTATTTTTTACTGTTGTTAAGAAATATATATATACAGAAACAGGGAGCTCAACCTGACGAGACTAAAAGGATTACTCTGACAAGAAATAGAAAACTGTGTTAATATATTGGATACACCAGATTATGGAGGTACTTGGAAAACACAGAAATCGTGGGCTTGAAATATAGGTTCAAAAGCTATACTTCAAAAATAATTAATTTGACAATAATATTTATAACCATGTCTGTTATAATAAGCTAACATTTTGAAACTTATTTGCATGACACTCTCCTATGTGTTTTACACATACAAATTTCTTTAATTGTGCAAAATTATGAAGAGGGCTTCCCTGGTGGTGCAGTGGTTGAGAATCTGCCTGCTAATGCAGGGGACACGGGTTCGAGCCCTGGTCTGGGAAGATCCCACATGCCGCGGAGCAACTAGGCCCTTGAGCCACAACTACTGAACCTGCGCGTCTGGAGCCTGTGCTCCGCAACAAGAGAGGCCACGATAGTGAGAGGCCCGCGCACCGCGATGAAAAGTGGCCCCCACTTGCCACAACTAGAGAAAGCCCTCGCACAGAAACGAAGACCCAACACAGCCAAAAATAAATAAATTAATTAATTAAATAAATAAATTTAAAAAAAATTATGAAGAAAAGTCCATTATTATCCTAGAATTATAAATTTAAAAACTGGTGCTTCTGAGTCACAGGAGGTTAAATGACTTGACCAAGGAAACCTCCAGTGAGTATTAGATCTTGGATACAGCACACACAGCCATGTTTAATCACTGGGCCATGCTCACCCCTTTCCATGCAGTAGTTCCCCTTAGGTAATGGATATAAGCAAGGAAAATTGGGACTATGCAAACATGTTTTTACTGGAATGCAAGGAAAAAAGAATGACTTAAATTAAGGGAAAACAGATCAGCAAGCATGAGTTAGAAATTAAGAAAACTGTAGACCAGAACAGGTAGGTGATGTCACATAATGTCCTTCTGCTTCACTCACGCCCCCTTGTGGAGGAACCATGTTAGACATCACTAGGGATAGGTGTGTTGGGTGGAAAGCTTTGAGGTAAAAGGGAGTTTTGCCCATAGAAGTTCTCTCCATCAGTTTTTTTCTTTTCTCCTTCAACAGTAGTTATTTTGAGCTCAATATTAGGGAAGATAGAATATATTTCTAGATGTGCTTCTTGTTTGGAATATAGGTTTCCTTGGTTCTTATAGACAAAGATAAACAAGAACAAAGTACACGTATGTTAATACTTAGAGAAGGCTGTTAATGGAGTAGGGCAAATGAGACACCAAGTTTTTCTCATATGAAATTCTTCCCATGGATGTGAAGTCCTTGTTGGGAATGAGAAGTGTAAAAATCTTCTACTCTGAAAAATCTATATACAGCAATAGGCAACTAAAATGCAGATATATATAAGGCATAAAAGGGAACCCTGTAAGGACAGGAGAGGAAAGGTAAAATAAAAATAAATAAAGGACAATAAGTATTCAAATATCTGAGTCAAAATAAGATGAAACTTGAAATAAAAAATCAGATGAAAATGTACTGAACACAGGGAATTCTTCATTGAGGAAATGTTTATGTTTTTAGAAATACTGGAGCCTATCCTTAATTATACTATCTTAGGACGAGATCAGTTGGAGTATCTATTTAAAGTAAAGAGTCTAAGAATAACAGGAAAAGTGTTTCTGATAGAAAACCATTCAGGTTTCATAGGAACGTAGTTTGATAATATAGAAATCATACTAATAATTATATTATTAATTGTGGAGGAAAAAGAGAAAACAACTAGGTATTCGGATCAGGAAATAATTCAATACAGAGACTTGGAAATGTATGCAACTTTGAAATGGCTAAAAGAACAAAAGTTAGGAAGAACATTTCTAACTTCAAGGAACTTCAGAAGTGAAGACATGGGAAGAAAGCCATTGACCATGACCTCAGTTGCTAAAAGCACTTAAATAGGTGATTGTCAAAGCAGGATGATTTGAAGCTGTTGGTAATACTCCATGCCATCACTGGCTCTTGCATGAGTGCTTCTCATTAGCTGAACTTTAGTAGAAGGAGATTCTGGGAAATATAGCTTGAGAACTATAAGGGTAGAGAAGGGCACAGATATGATGCTGAACTAATCACAGACAATCCAGTGCAGTTGGTGAGAAGGGTACAAAGGTTAGAGGCAACATTCTTCTTGGCTGTAATTCAAGAGCAAGCTTATGAAAACATGGGTTAGAGTAGAGATGCTGGAAGTTGAGAAGATGAATAAATCATACTACATACAGCTAACCTTTGATGTATAACTAACATGTTTTATTGCTTAAAATGTGCCAGGAGCTATGCTCCAATGTATATGTAGATACAGTCTTTATTTAACAAATACGTATCTAGCACGTGCTGTTGTCAGGAACAATTCTAAAAGCTTTGTAAATATTTGGTCATTTGATCCTCATTACAACTCTATGAGGTGGAAGCTCTAATTGTCTGCCTTTTATAGGTGGGGACATTGAGTCATGGAGATCACCCAGCTAGGAACGTGCTATAGAGTTCTGATAGCAAGTACTGGGTAGAGCTAGGATTGCCTGAGAGAACCCAGGCAATTTGACACCAAAGTCCATGCCCTGAATTGCTACAGTATGGTGCCTCTATTCTAGCTTCACTAGATTATCCTCTCCAAGAGAAAGGTGCTCATTTAGATTTATTAAATGAAAAATTGGAGGCCCAGGGTGTAAAATAATTTGCACAAAGTGATACATATGGTAAAAGGGCTAAGTTTTTGACTTAATTTAACAGTTATAGGACTTGGATACCAATTAACCATAGCAAACAAAGTCAAGAGACAATTTGAAGATAATTTTGAAACTACTTAACCTGGGAGATCTGAAGAACAGTGGTGCCACTTGAAGGAAATAATGTAGTAAAGTAGAGAGTCATATTTGGAAATGGATATTCAGATTGAATGCGTTGGATCTGAGCAGTAATAGAACATTCAAGTGGAAATGTTTTCTATCCAGTTATACATCACATACATATCAAAATGCATTTCTCCCAAAGAAGAAAAGTATTGACTGAATGTATCTGAGTACTGCCCAAGGCCTGCATATCAGGGCAAGATGGCAGAAGGAACACTACCCTTGCAGTGATATTGGGTCTTTTGAAGTAGACATAAAGTATAAGGGATAGAACAATCTCAGTGGAAATTCTAGAAGTAGTGGACACTGGGCTACATGAGGCAGGAGGGGTCGCCCAGAAAGAAATAGAATAAAGAGGTACTGTAGCTAATTCTTCCTATTTTTCATTCATCCTGTGGAATCCTCCACCATCACACTCCATATCGGTCACATCAGATAAAGTGATATTTTCTGAAAAGCCTGAGACCAATTAGTGTCACCCTGCCTCCCATCCCTTTAATCCTTAATAATTCCTTAAATATAACCACATATATTCATCTATTTTTTTCCACTCCTTCATTTTCTCTCTCTCTTTTCATTTTTTTTTTTTTTTTTCTGATACAACTTTTATTCTGGAGCTTCTTCAAGGAAAATAACTCAATGGAAAGTAACTCTTTATATATTCTCATGCTGTTTAGTGAATATTCCTTCTGGTCCACTGACATAATAGGAACATCTGGTCCCTCAGTTCTCTGTTAATGGTGGTTGAATCTCCTTCCACCACATTCAAAAAGTTTGAATTTGGGCTTGGGATTTGGGATGAGACTTTTCTTCACTCCTTAATATCTCCTCTGGATCATCAATTGTATATCTACATTAAAATAGATGTTAAATCTTTTAGAGTTGCTGGATTACGCCTCTGTATTTACTGATAATTTAGAAACTAGACTCAAAATCAGCATCAGATTCTGCCACTATCTTTGGTGAACTGATACAATTTGCTTCAATTCTCATTTAGACAGCTACACCCAGAACTCTTATTAAAATCTTACTTAAAGTGCCCTAACCCATGTTATGTCTCTCCCTTACTCCACCTGCCATCTACTCAGTTGTTTAAACCTGGACACCGATATCGTCCTAACTCCTATTTATTACTTTCCATATCCATTAATCATCAGAGCCTTTCCATTCTCTCAACTTTACACCTTTTTTTTCCTATCCCCTCTGTCTACCCTATTCTAAGCCAACATCACTTCTTATCTGTGAAAGTAAACTGAAATGGCCTCTATGTCCTTTAATCCTGCTCTTCCTCAACCATTTTTTTACTGTACGTGGAGTGAAATATTTAAATACAAATTAATCCTGTCCCTTTCCAACTTGACACTTTTGATTTTTATTCTATTGCCTTTAACAAGGATCAGCAAACATTTTCTGTAAATGACCAGATGGTAAATTTTTAGGCTTTTCAAGTTATGTGGCCTTTGTCATAACTGCTCAATCCTGATGTTGTAGCACAAAGTAAATCATAAGTGACACATCAACCAGCAGCAGTGGCTGAATTCCACGAAAATTAATTTACAGAAGCAGATGGCACATGGATTGTACTTTCCCTATTCCTAGGCTCAAGGAAAAAACTCAAAGTTTCGACCATTGCTTATAAGTTTCTACTTTTCTAGTGACTATTTCATATGTTATTTTCTCAGTGTGGAACAGTGTTCCTGCAACTACTTCTAAAGAAGCAAATTCCGTTTTTTGTTTTTTTTTCAGTCTTAACCTAAATATCAATTTCTCAGAGAAGGCTGTCCTGTCCCCTTTTTAGGTAACATGTTCCTGTGGCATTCGGTGTTTTTTCTCACTTCCATGTCGTCGTACTTATCTCAGAAATACCATAGTGCAGTGGTTGGGTGAATGGAATCACACTTCTTGGTTCAAAGCCTGGCTCCATCACATTCTGGGCGTGTGATTCTAACCTCTGTATGTTTACTCATTTAGAAAATAGAAAAGATAATAGTACTTTAAAAGATGTTATAAGGATTAAAAGACTTAACATATGTAAAGTATTTAGCGCAGTGCCTGGCACAGAGTAAATACTAAATGTCAATTTTAATTAGTTTTCCCTCTTCCCACTAAACCATCAACACTAGACAGTAAAAGTTACATGTCTCCTGTTCACTATTCTTTCCCAAGGACATGTAAGGCAGAATATATACTATAAACAGAGAATTAACAAATGGAGTACATCAATTATTCAACCATTGTAAAAATATTCTGGATCCCTTTACTATTTTCTCATGGTATAATTGTTTATTTATCTGATTTTCTCTGCTATATTCTCTAGAGTCTAGAGTCCAGAATATAAACTCTATGAGGGCAAAGACTACTACATTTAGAACTGTATAACCAAACAGTAGTTGATTAATAAATATTTGTGAATGAGTGTGTACCTGCCCAAAATTCTCAGGGTAAGATCCCAGCTCTAGATAGCCCTGAGGCATTTTCTGATGTGGCCATTGGATTCCCCTGGAGCCTAATCGCCCACATTTGTTTTTGTCTGTTCCAACCGTAATGAAATACTTGCGGTTCACATCAGCTCTGTCTCCTGTGCCTGTGCACGTGTTCTTTGCCTACCCTGGAACACTCCTCACCCTACACATACACACACACAACCAAGGCAATCCTTTCTATAATACTATGAATGAACTCTTATTCATCCTCCTCTTTTAAAAGTATATTTATTTTTTCACAATCATAGTTATTTCCTGACTCTCCAAACTTTAGTTAATTACCCCTTCTTTATGTTCCTGTTGCAAGAACCCTATACTTACTGCAAATAGTACTCATAAAATGAATAGGAATTACCTGTTTGATTGTCTTCCCCACTAAACTGAGCTTGCCTATAATAGGCACTATATTTTGTTCACTCTTACACGTCAAGAACTTAGCACAGTGACTCCAGAGTAAATATCCAACACCTGTTTGATGAATAAATAAAAATAAATGTTTGTTTAGTACCCAGTAGGTTTGGTTTGAAAAAATGACAAATCAAGCATTCTACACTTCAGAAACATAATTTGGCCTATTCTTTGAGACCTAAAGTATGAAATTTATATTGTATCTGTATTAAACTTTATTATGAAAATGAAGCAACTATCATTCCAAGAGGTTAAAGTGATTGGATTTTTTTAGGCTGTAGAAATAAGATACTTGGTCACTTAGATGGTGACTAGATCATCTAAATTTATAAGATCCGCAAACTAAAGAGTCAGTCTTCTTTAAGCAGTTTGTAAGTATTATTTTACACCTGAGATATACTCTTCCTATTAATATTTTACTAGTCTTTTTACTACCCTCTCATGTAACATTGGAGACAATTTTCATTTGTTAGGATGATTTTCATGTGACATTCTGAGCCTAACTAGTCTCTTGCTCTTCAGAGATGTGAAAGGAAAACAACTTGCTTGAAGACTAAATAAATTTTTATAGAAATTTAGTTTTTATTATCTTTGTTACAGCTTTTCTTCTTTGTTATGATTACTTGGAGATCTGATTGCTTAGCTAATAATGGTCTGGCTAGACAAGGAGTTTACTAACATTTGATACTGATGGAAATACCAGGTTTTTTTTTTTTTTTTTAGCCACACCAAGCAGCTTGAAGGATCTTAGTTTCCCACCCAGGTATTGAACCTGGGCCCCAGCAGTGAAAGTACCAAGTTCTAACCACTGGACAGCCCGGGAATTCCCCAGCTTTGAAGTTTTTGAATGAAGCCTTCCTCTAGTTGTACAGCAAAACAAAGCATATTCTATGAATAAATATGTAATGCCTTTTTCTAATAGTCATCAAATCACCCTTAACTAATTCAATAATCCCTTCTTTCCCTAATGTTGCTAAAATATGGTAACAAATACATCAGAGTTTTTTGCTGTTTGAACTTATTTGACATAATTTCAAACGTAAAAAAAATTGCAAGACTAAAATTGTACTAAGAACTTCTGTATACTCTTTACTCAAATTCACCAAATGGTAACCTTTCACCACATTTGCTTTATTGTTTGCTTTGCCTCTTTCGGTGGCTCTGTGTTTCCTTATATCTGAAGTTAAGCTGCATACCTCATGGTCCTTTCCCCTAAATACATCAGTTTGTAATTTCTAGGAATAGCAATATATTTTTTATAAAACCACAGTATAGTTATCCATTCAATATCCAATATTGATTCTAGTGTGTTATCCAGATTCCATTTTTGTCAGTTGAGGCTATAATGCTGTTTATTATATATTTTCCCCTTCTGTACAGGATTCAGTCTGGGGGATGTGTTGCATTTAGTTGTCATGTCACTTTGACTTCTTGTAATGTGTAACATTTCCACAGCTTTTCTCTGTCTTTCATGAAATTGATGTTTTTGAATAGTGCTGTTTCCTCCTCATTTTAAAAAATAGAACATTTTCCATGTGGGGTTTGTCCAATATTTCCTCATGATTACGATCAGGTTAAGTATCATGGCTGGAATCTGATGAGTTGTTTTTTGTTCTTTTCAGCGCATTACATCTGAAGCCACATGATGTCCATCTCTCCCCACCGGTGACGTTAATTCTGATGAGTTTATCAAGGAATCATCTGATTTTTTTTCACCGTATTTATAGTTTATTTTTCACTTGCAACGAATTAACAGTTTTTAGGGAAACACTTTAAGAAGATGAAAATAGCCTATTCCTCATCATAATTCCCCCCTAGACATAACATCCATTGATGATTCTTAGCTCCACTGGTGATTGCTTGAGCCACTCAATATGGTGGTTACATAGTGTTGGTTTTTCAACATTAGCTGTCCCTGCCTCTTCCCCAGTTGTATATTTATATTCCTATAGATTGGTTGATTGATTATCTTTATGAACTCACACATCTGTGTTATTTTTAAATATGTACATGTAATTAACATATTGAATTATTTTGCTCCCCAAGTTGTCCCAGATTTGACCAATAACATGCCTCACTTTATTATTATTATTAATACTATTATTATTACTTAATTATTTTCTAGTATAATATTCTAAGCACATCTTATACAAACCCTGATATAATCCTGTAAGATAAATTTCTCTTAGAATCTCTAGTTCTTTTTCGTTGAAAATAGTACTAGTGACTAAGATCAGGTACAAGATGGGCTAATTGCTATTCGAGTATGTATCATTGTTACGTGGTCCTTTCAGGGGACAGAGCTTGAAAAGATATGGATGCATATGTATATATAAATACACATTTGCATCACTCATACAAATGTATATATAGCCATGCTTATACACAAAGATATGTATATAAATATGTGTACATATACGTACACAAAATTATGCATAGACGTATTTAGAAATCATGAGTTTCATTGATACCTTCAATTACAGTGCATCATCCCATGGTTCTTTCTTATTTCCTACATTGCATATTTGTCATCTCTGCTTTCCTCAGAGTGAAACTTGCCTTCCCAAAGTATCAACACATTTCATCTTTCGCTCAATCCTATAATATGTCTAAAATCGTTTCAGATTTCTTTGTCCATAGCACTACAAAAAAATAAACCTACTAAAAACATTTCAAGATTTGTTTGCAGCTTCCACTCCCACCAGAGACTTAAGATATATTGTCAAATAATAGGTCCTTAAATTATTTGGTTCTTTTCTTTCTACCTTCATCTTTACCTTCTTCCTTCTCTTTCCCTCACTCCCTCTGTCTTTCCCTCTTTCTCCCCCTCCCTTCTCTTTATTTCTCTGTCTCTTTCTTTTCCCTTCAGTATGGTTATGGTATTCATTTGAAATACATCTGAATACATTTAAGTTTGTTTTCATTTCTACACGTATGTCCTTTGCATTATTATTGATTGAATTGAATTTTTATTGACAATTTAGAACACTGGCACACTTACAAAAGTCAAAACAAAATAAAGATCAGTATCTCTTCTACCTTGTTTCTCCCAACCCCTTGTAGGTAAACAATTTTATGCTTACCTGTACTTCTTTTGTAAAGAGAAGAACACTGTGCTATCTTACTTTTCTTTGCCTTTTATACAAAGGATATTTATACGAAGGTATATATATATATATATATATTTATTTATAAAAGAGTATATATTTTTACTTGAGAATATCTCCTATAACTAAGTCTGTATCAGTTCACAGACATTCCTTTTGTACAGCTGCTAATTATAATTTTACATTCAAAATTATGTATATGTACCATAGTATATCTATTCAATCTCTTATGATAGCTTTCCAATATTTTGCAATTACAAATAATGTTCTGCTGATGTATGTGATTTTTGTATTGTTAGAGTTGTATAATCAAGACACATTCCTCTAAGTGGGATAGATGAGTAGAAAGACAATGGCATATTCAAAAATCTTAGCTTGGTTAGATATTGCCAGATTCCTCTCCAAAGGAATTGTATCAGTTTTCATCCTTGTCACACAAAGTACATGAGTGCCTGATTTCTCACAGCCTTGCCGATTCTCCAGCTTCTGCTGTTTTGCTAATCCGGTGGGTGAGAAATGGAATTTCAGTGTACTTTTTATGGCATTTCTCTCATTTTGAGTGAAGTTGAATTTCATTTCATATCTTTAAGGGCTGTGTGTGTGTATATATATATATATATATATATATATATATAATATATATGTATATATTGTGGATTGTCATTGTCTTTTCCTTATTTTCTAGATTTTTGAATATTTTAATCTCAATTTTTAAAATGCTCATTATATATTAGTGATAGTAATCATGTAACTGTGATATATGCTGCACATACTTTCCTTTTGGTTTGTTCATTGTCTTTTGATTTTGCTTCTGGTACTTTTTGCCACAGAAAAGTTTTCTTTCTTTTTAGTTAGTTAAGTCAATCAATCTTTTCTTTTCATTGCATTTTAGTAATAGTTAGAAAGCCTTTCCCTTTACCCAGCTTATAGTAAAAAAAATAAAAAATAAATTTCACATAACTGATCCATGTGGAGTTTTTTCTTGTGTATGATGAAAATAGTTTTAACTTTTTCCAGAAATATTCATTGTTTCCAACATCACTTTTCAAAAAAACTATCTTTGTTCTAGTGATTTGATATATAATTAGTTACCTTATAATACATCTTTAAAAAATTGTTGTTTGCTCTATTTCTGGACTTTATTTTCTACTCCATTGACCTTTCTGCTATTCATGCTTCTGTTTTAATTGTGATGGATGTGTAGTATTCTTTAATACCTGTTAGGACTGGTTCTCCTTCATAGCTCCGCTTATATATTGTTTTCCTAGCTATTTGATATCACGCTTTTTTAAACTCGAAAAATAAAAAGTTACTTTTATTTATAATTTCTCCTAATGCTTAAACATCTCATGGTTTCTGTGACCTGTCAATCTAAACTATGCCTTATATATTTACTATTTTATTAGGTCTTATTTTTCCCATTCACACTATGTATCAACACACATAATTATACGTTTGTGTTGGAGACCATTTTCTTGGTGTCTAACCTCTTGCATACCATAGGCCCTTGGTGATGGCCATTATGCTGGAGGAGAAACAGTACAAAAGGCATTGCATGGAAGGTGCCATACACAGCAGAGAAAACTTGTACATGACACTCCAATAAAAAATTCATGGGTTCGTGGAGGTAAGGATTAGACAATAACAAGTAAGGGGAAGAGTCAATGAAACATGCTATAAGATTTGCAGAACTGAACTTTCTGTCACTTATATGCAATAACACGTTTGTGAGGGAAGAGTGGAGAATGGGTCAGAGGCCCTACTGAGGTAATGAAAATACAGGAAGTCAGACAGTGGATAGCATGGGGAGTGAAATGAGGTGTGAATTTTTGAGTGATTGCCATCACCAAGGATATCCAATGCGGCTTTATACTCTCTGTGTCCTTTCCAAATTCAACTTGGTCACTGCCTCTGATACAGTTTAAGAATGCAGTATTGCAGAACAAAACACAGTTTCCAATATAACAAAAAATCCAAATAACAAAGGTATAGTGGCTCTAAGGAAAATAAGTCAATAGAAAAGATTGATTTGGAAGAAATATATTAAAACCAGTATAAATATTATTGTGTCTGATGACCATTGCAGGACACAAGTATTAGCACTGGTTTATACAATATAGATTTCACTATTGTATTTATATTAAATCCTCAAGTCTTAACAGAAAGGCTTTTTTCTTTGAAAATTATTAGAATATTATTTGCTTTTGAAATACATTAGAAATCATTTTCCAGAATTAGCCAAAAGGATAAAATATCTTTCCTTCATTTGGTATAACCAAATTCTACTTAGTGACTTTCATTATTGGATGAAATTGAATCTTGACTCCTGTACTATAAGAAGGAAAACCAATTTTATTTTAATACTTAAATCTCACGACAAACTCTATAAGTTTACAAATCTTAGCATAAAGTAATATTGAAAACTAAACATACCTGACTTTTTTAAATATCAATGTCCTGACCTCTAAAAAATATTTTTTGATGAGTATTACTGGTATGAAATATTTATGAATTATATCACATAGTGATACTTACACTTTTTAAGTTCCTTAAATTCTTGGAAGAGAAGTTGCTAGACTTTTCTTCCAGTTAATTATAATAAATATGGTAAACTAGTCACACTTTCTAAATAAGTTGATTTAAAAAAAAGAATTAATAAAAAGCAAAAGATGGTAATTTCTTTAAATAAAAGTATAAAAGGTATATGCACAATTAAACTCTAATTAGAAAAGATCAGTTAGACAAGAGAAATGATTTGAGATCTTAAACAACATACTGAAAATTCAAGGCTTGGGATTTCTACTCTTCCATTGAGAGAAGTTAGAGTTAAACATGGCGAAGGATAAATTATCTGGTAAACTTCAATATGTTCACATTACAATCTGGAGAAATTATGCAAATAAAATGATTTAGAACCTTGGTTGACTATGTCAATAAACTGATGTGTAAAGAGATTTCAAAAATGCTTATTTTATTTTAGCTTCTTGACACAGACAAGATGTGTGACATGAGCAATTATAATCAATATATAATTAACATTAATCTATGCATAGCATATGGATATGTTTGTAAATACATTACTAAGAAATAATTTAGACTATTTATCCTGAATAATTCAAATCTGCACTTCAGAGAAGAAAGAAACACTAAGGTAGACACTTGACTTTAAGCCACTTGAATTCTATAGTAAAGTTTTTAAGTTGTGTGTATGACTGTGTTATATTCTATCTTTTTGGAATAGTATTATTTTGGTGAGAGATATTTGTCTGAAGGTTGCCTAGTGATTTAAAAGGGCATGCAATTTAAAAAGAAAAAAACAGAATAAGGTAGGATTGGAAAGAATGTTGAGTTACATGTTCTAAAATTATCTATAGCTATATCTGCACAAGTTTTTGGTTTAAATTTAGCTTTTTCTCAAGAAATTTTCCTCTCTTCCTCATAGGTAAACAGAGCAAAGTAGAAATAACTATTTAATTACTTTGTAAAATAATCCACAAAATAGCCTGATTGATCTGACTGTGTTGTGCAGGGGAAATCATTTAGTAATTGGCAAATCTAATGATTTAGGAATTATCTTAAAACATAGTACTGAGTATATAGCTATATGGTGTTCTATTTGACTGAAAAAAAACAGAAAAAGAACAATTAAACAGATTGTTGTGGAAATCCACAAACAGCTTTAAAACAACCAAAGTAAACAAGATCTACCTAGACCATGGACAAGATAACAGAAACAGTGTATCAGTCAGATAGACTGTGATCACCTATACTAGGAAAATGAAACACATCTGATAAACTCTACTGCATTTCGGTTATTTCAGCTGTGTATATCTGACATTTGTTCTAGGCAGTAAATTTTGCATTGGGAGAATCAGGCTCATTAACTGTTAAACACTTTGGGGTATAAAAATTCCAGTGCTTCATTTCTTATGACAAAATTTAATAAGGGGCAGAAATTAACACAGCATTAATCTATTCTAGTGACAAGATTGAAATATAAACGAGAATGGAAAAATTTTCCTACTACTTGTTACTGCCTTCAGAATAAAATTCAATATTATACTCAGTTTTTATATGTCTAAATATAAAATCATGTAACCTACGGATTTGTATAACATATTGTGTTTATATATTTATTCTTACATTTACTTATTAACTTTCTTAGAACTAAATTTCTTTCTAAAACCTCATGGCACCATAAGTAAAACATTATTAAACAGATAAGAATATAAAATTGAAAATGAGGAACAGGAAGAGAAAGCATTAGAAGTAAAGAGTAACACTGCCTCAGGATAAGTAACTAAATGGGGATGAATTTAGAAAAGTGTTGGAATAAAAGTCCCTGACAGATATAATAGTGTCCGAATGATACCAGTCTGTTTGCTTAGATTCTTATGAGATCTTTTCAGAATGCCAAAAGGACTCCCTAGAATTTCTTTCATCTTGTCTTCTGCATGATTAAAATGCATTTAAACACGTGTAATTATAGAAGAGTCTACAAATCTGTAACCCGGCAGAGAGAGGAGGGGTTGGATAGAAAGTGTTGAAAATAAAGAATTATTGATATAGAAATAATTTTAGTTACTATAAGTAAATTTATTAAGTATTATGCCCTGCCAATATGAATAAAATCTAAATCAATATGGTTTACTGTTATGACTGATTACATTTATCCTTCAAAAATTTTGATTTGGGAGATCAATTACATTTCCTACGTTGTCATATGATAAATATAAATTTAATTTTTTTGAATTAGTTATTACCCCTTTATGCAAACATATTTTCCTTATAATGTAATTCATTCTAAATATTATTATTTGATATTTTTCTTGAATAATTTACATTGAATGCATACCAGGAAACCAACATTTTCAAGGTTATTTTAGTTCAGAACTTGCAGAATTCTGCTAAGTTTTGCAATATTTTAATCCAATTTGATTAGAGCAAGGTATGTCTCTGAAATCTTACATCATTAAATCACACTTGGATTACTACCAATTACTAATGAATTTTTGATTTCCCCAAAACTCTAACTATGCAGTCTTTTGGAGGTCTTCCTATATTCTCAGGCAAAGAGAGATGACTTAATCTAACTCTCTAAATTCTCAAGACAAGAAAAATATGGTCATTAAGAACATTTCTTATCCTCTGAGAGATATTGGTTCAGATATGCTTTTACTGCAGTGAGATGCAAGAAAAAAAGAAAGGCACATAAAAGTAATAGAATAATAATAAGATAAATTGGCACCGATGTGAAATATCTAATCTTATTTAGTTTGCGAAGGAAAATAAGCCTGGTACTCACAGTTGTCTTGACCTTTCAATATGTATGGCAAATGCAGAGAGACTTGAAAGTATATGTTTAAATACATGGGAAAAGGAAAGTGTGAAAACCTGAGCTTTTCGTTAAGAACTTTTCAGTCTATATCATGTCTAGAGGAAGTATATTTAACCAAATTGACTAAATAAGGCTTTTAATAACAGAAGAAACCATTTAAATACTTTTCTCATTGACTCTGGAATGAACTCTGTAGCTGACATTCCTGGCTTGACTCTGCAGGACTACCTCTTAGGTACTTTTCTTTTTTTTTTTTTTTAACTTCTTTATTGGAGTATAATTGCTTCACAATGGTGTGTTAGCTTCTGCTTTATAACAAAGCGAATCAGTTATACATACACATATGTTCCCATACCTCTTCCCTCTTGCATCTCCCTCCCTCCCACCCTCCCCATCCCACCCCTCTACATGGTCACAAAGCACCGAGCTGATCTCCCTGTGCTATTCTAACATCTCTTCTTGCACAAGTCTCCCAAAACCTAAAGCCACACAATTCAGTATTTTGTTTCTCCCATTACGCATACTACTTTTTCAACCTGAAATAGTCTCCTTTTCTGCCTTGCTCATAATTGCTCTCCTGGTACAAAGTTAGTCAGAATGATAACTTTTCAACTAATTACCATATTTTTTCCCAAAATCTCAAAGGGAAAATTGACCTCTCTTTAATCTAAAATGTCATATTTTTCACTTTTATTATGGTATCTATTTCATTTTGCCTTGGTGTATACCTAGTTTTATAAAGAAATTTCTTCTCCATTTGCTTTTGAACTTGAAATAAATTAAATTCTCCATTTAAAAAGTTGGGGATAAAAAAAAAAAAGAACAGTCATGGATGTTGTCTTCATCTTTGTATTGCTCACAACACTTAGTACCACACAATAGCTAAGAAAACCATGACAATGACAATATCAGCGAACACGTGCATAGTGATTACACAGTTCCAGGCACTGTTCTAAGGCCTTACATGTATCATCTCATTTAAAACTGATTTAATGCAATTTAGCGTTATTAGTATTTGGCTCTTGATAAAGGTACTTGTAAATCATGCTAGTCATTTGAAGTCAAGTATAAACTAAAGTTGAGGTTTTACTTGACCATTGTGAAGAGTCAAACTTTATAAGATAATAGAGGAAACCATCTTCATGATGGATCAGAACGTGGTCTTTGGGGAGGGTCAAGGCACATCCTGGCCATGAATTATCTGTGTGGTTGAAGCAAACTTATTTAACTCAGAGAAATTATTTAATTCACTATTGCCTCAACTGTTAAACATAATAGTTTCCTCATGGACCTATAAAGAAGAGAAAGTAAGATAATGCATACAAATTTCTTTAAATATGTTAATCAAAATGTATATATTCCAAAAATTGCATCCATTTTTTGTTGGTGTTGTTATTTTAAATTATTCATTGTTTGAGAGAGGACTGAGAACAACTCTAAGGACAACTGTGAAGGAAAAAAAAAAAAGCAACAAAGCCCATGTTTTTCATGTTGAGCCACTCTTTCAAAGATGTTTTTATATATAAAAATATATTTTTTTAATTGATAAATTTTCCAACATGCAGACAAGTATAGAAAACAATGTAAGCCATGTCCCTAAACATTTCACCCAGATTACTCAGTTTGCCATACTTAATTCTGGTAACTATTATAAAGAAGATACTATACCTTAAAGATGCATTGGAAGCCTCACCAAACCTATTCCTATCTCTCCCAGAAGTAATTCTATACGTAAGTTGGTATCTATCCTATTTCCATTTTCTCTTTTGAATTACATATGTAAATATATACAATGCATTTAAACATGTATAGTATAAAATACAGTAATTTTGTGATTTTAAAATCACCTTTAAGACCAGAAGTGAAAATGTGTGTATCACAAGACTGACTAGATATTTTCAACTGGTTCTCCAAAATAAGTGTAATAACATATACTCCTCTGTCAGTGTATGAAGACTCAATTTCTCATATATTTCACAACATTTCATAATGGACAGTTTTAATTTTGAGAATCTATTGGATATGAATGTTATCTCATTGTGATAATCATTTGAATTTCTCTTAGTCAAATAACATTTCAGATTCCTTTTGCCTTTTGTATTTCCTCTCTATAATTGTCTGTTGATATATTTTGCTGATGTTTCTTCCTAGTTGTTTTATTTTGCATGTAGTTAAATAATTTTTATCTGTATTAATATGCTATCCTTTGTCAGTTTATGTGAGCACCTTTTCATAGTCTGTAACTTGTTTTTTAACTTCATTTAGAATACAAATTGCCTTAGATTTATTTTTAAGCTTGAGGAACTCAAATTCATCAACAATTTTCTCTATGTTTTATGTTTTTGTTTTTTATGACTTACTTTTAGACAATGTAGATAAGAGATATAAAAAATCTTTTAAATAAGATAAATGTTAGCACCATGATGTAAAACAACCAACACACAGCTTGTAAATAATTGTCTATGAACATAGATAAACCAAAAAATTTAAAACTTTCTAAATAAATTTAAGATTAGAATGAGGAGGGGTATTTAAAGTTAACATTTGCCATAAGGGCTTAAGGAAAATAATGTAAAAGAAAATAAGTTAGATAATGAAAATTTCAAAATCAAGAGTAAAGAAATATATACATATATACAGGCATCATACAAGAAGAAAACTCCAAAAAGTTGCAATTGCCACAGAACGGGTACCAAATCACTACAGAAAATAGCACTAAAATCCTAGTGACGTTAATGGTGTGTATGTTGTAATGGCTTTTGAATAAAAATATTTTATTGAACATGATTTCTTGTAGGTTCATCTCTAATTTCTCCAAATGGAAAGACCTTTGAGACGGAGCTAGCTGCAACCTTCCACATCGGCATCATTTTGCTGTTTGTATGTTCAGTAGGCATGTGGGCCACAGACCCTTGATCATCAGAAGCCTGTGTTACCTGCAGCCTGCAGAGGGCTCCATTGTTAGCCATAAACTGGTATTCCTGCAACCAGCAAAATTTTAAGTTATGAATAAACTCGTTGTTAAGGAAACAATTTCCTGTGAAATGAGCAACAATGTTTAGATTAGTATAATAATAAATTTAAATTGGATTGTGGGAAAATCAAGATAGTAAGATTAGTTAGAAACAGAAAGTGACATTGAAGGTGGAAGTTCATGAAGATCCATGACTAGGAACAAGAGGATGCTAGGTAAACAGAAGCCAGAGGGGAGTGCAGTGTAGGTAGATATTAAGAGAGTTGGATAGAAGAGACTAAATGAGATTAACCAAAAACTGACATTTCTGAGGTTGCCACCATTTCCAGAGGTCTCAGTTTTTCTACAGTATCTGCCATGCAAGAGTTTTGTTATTTGTGATTATGTCTTTTTTGCTATTTGGGTATTTACACCAAACTTTTATTATTAAACTAGCCTGACTGAGTTCATCTTCATAAATTTTCTTCATAAATTATCTTCATGTCAGGTGAAAAATATTCCCAAAGAATCTGAGTAAAATTATTTTGGAAGAAAGTAAGAAACCAGGTGAAAAATCATACAGAGAAATTTTATGTTAATTGGAACGATAACATAATAATAAACATGATCAAAATGTATTTCTGGTCAAAGTGCAAAGAAAAAATATTTATATTTATACACACATATGAATAAAATATCTTCTGTATTTTGCTTTGCAATTTTAATTTTTAAAATAATTTCAATTGTAAACCTTTGATGCAAGCTTTTACTAACCAGACAAAGAAAATGATAGTGTGACTGTTATTTTTCAAATAAAAGGTGATTTCTAATAAAATAATGAAAACAGCATGAAAAAATATATTTAATATTAAAAGTTGGGCAATCGATTTTGAGTTGCTGAAAATCTACAGAAAATGCATATGGATTTGTGCCACGCATGTGTTTTGCTTTAGCTTTTTTAATATAAATCTCTTTTGATAAAAAGTTTATCTTTCAGGCTGCATTTGTTTCCCCACTTATTAAGTTAAACTTCTTTTCATAATTATTGCCATCTAAATCTCTTTTCAAGGTCTTTCTTAAAAATAATTGCAACTTACTTGGATTAACCTCTGCTTTTTCCTTTGCTGCAGTTAGACTTGACTTTTAATACTTCCAACCCATTCTGTTACTTCCTCCCACTATGCTTTTATCCCCAGTAAAAACAATCTTTTCTTCTATTGTTTAAATCCTACCTATTTTTTACCTTAATTAGTTAGAAAACACAAATCAGTAATACATTCTCTTTGCAAAAATCCCCAAATAATAAATGTAAAAATAAAATTATGATTATAGTAAAAATGAGTGGCAATAAAATTATTAGTAGAAATATAGTAAAAATAATAGCTCTCATAAGATTAAATTATAACTGTTTTTTCTTTGAACTGATAGAGCACTGTGTCTTTTTCTGTCCTAGAGTATTTATTATGCTTTAATAGAAATTGTTGTTATTTGCATATTAAAACAAACTATTCCAAGGTAGATTTTACATTCTTTGAGAATAAGTAGGAAAGGTGCATCTTGTCATATTTGTGTCATCATAGCACCATGAAAGAGTTCAATAAAATAAATTTAAATTGCTTGAGCACATTTTGCTATTTATTTTACATATTTATTTTTGTAATTTTGTATATATTGGGTGTGTATAATGGAAGTAGTGTCAATAAATACCAACATTTATTATCATAATTACTATCAAATGGGTTTATGCTATTTTCTCTTTCAGACTGCATGGCCCTGCCCACGTTATAACTGGTACATGATCATAAGCTAAAGCTCATTTTGGAAAAAAATGTTAAAAATAACATATCTTTAGAGTGTTGTAGGGTGTTTTTCCTTAGAGTTTTAGCAGACTGTAAAAATAAGGAATAGTCCCACTGAAAATGTTAGCCCGTGATACCATCTGTAAAGGCTGGAGAGGAAAATTTTACCTTTATCTTATTTTAATATTTTGTCTGTACCACATCATTCTCCATAAACTCTTTACTCCCTCTAGGCACCAACCTGATTTAGGCGGCATGGTGGCAAAGGATAAAAGTCTCCGGAGTAGAGGCTTTTGTTGATTTTTACCCTCCCAGCTCGAATTCATATGATGCATTTTGTGATTCTCGGTTACACCAGGTGCTCAAACATAAGCGTGCGAGTTGTGAGTAGAATCACTTTAATTCCACAACACAAAGGTAACTCCTAGTTGATCTGATTAACTAATCATACTACTGGGTTAATGAAGCTTTGAGACATTTTAATGAGAGAATTTCTGATTTAATATAAGAGGATTTATGACAGTTTTTTGATGAAAATGCTGTGTGTCATAGGCTTCATTTGGCAAGGCTTTCAATGTAGAAACAATTCATGATATACTCTCCAGCTATGTAAGAATCACTCTCAATGTATTTTTAATGAACTTGTCTTTAAAGAAAGGAAGAAACTGGGAAGAAAACCATAAAATATAATGTTCTGATAATGATTAGAGTTAGAACATAATAATAAAATGGCCAAAGTACATTTTGGCCAAAGTGCAGGGGGAAAGCATGTATACATTCTCAAGAGCATATGAATAAAAATATTTTCTACCATTTGTTTTCTAATTTTTAACAATAACATATATATTACATATAACAATATATACAAAATGTTATATATTTCATATCTCTATAACATTTAAACATACATGTATTTTAACATGGGAGGGATTTATATATATAATAAAACTTACGTATGCATATGTAAGTCATATATTATACACACATTTTAACACAAGAGAAATTTTGCTCTCATTGCCTCCCATCTGTGTAATTTCTGTCTAAACTAATGCATGTCCTTTATTGACTAGGCATTAGGTAAGCCCTTCTTGGAGCAATGACAGTTTTACTCCTGCTCATGCCCTTTTCATCAACCTTCATGCTCAGCCATTTGGAATCTCTCTCATTCACCTATGCATTCTCTGCAAAGCTCCTGGCTTCTTCCTGTAATTGAACACTGTCACACAGAGCATCCTTATCCTCATGATTTTCCACAACATAATGCTTCTATGCTACCTCCCAATTTGGGTGGAGACCAGAAGGAATACAGAGAAATACATTCCTTTGAAAATAATAAGAGTCAATATAAGACAGTTTTCCAGATTTTTTTAGCCCTAGAGATTAGTTTTCGGTATCCCAGAAGGATTTCCTTGGGTGTGTTTACTTCCTCATGTTTGCATAATTCTATTTTTGTTATTATAATTCTATTTAGCTTTCAAATAGGAAGATGAAAATAAGTAAAATTAAAGAATAAACATCTCTTCAGTTATTAGTCCAAACCATAGTTTGTTTGCTCTTATAGTAGACTTGATAGAACTTTGGATTGGTAGGGCATTCTAACTTTTAAAATATATAAGAAGGAAAAAGAAATGCTTAATATCTAGTGGTAACTTAGTTACAATGTAGTCAGTAAGATTCATTGGAGTAAGATTTATTCCATACAGAATTTAGATAATTTGAATAAATCTTATTAACTTGCTTTTCCTAAGCGTCTACCTGCCATATTCCTGGAAACAACAAGTTTAACAGTAAGTTGTACCTATCTTTAGTGTATTGATTTCTCGGGTTACGATAAAGGTAATAAAATGCTAACATTCTGTGGACTATCAGAACAAAGCCCAAGGAAAAATCTCTGGAAGGATTCAAATAAATCTAAAGACTGTATAGCTTTAAAATTTCTCATATAACAAATGATGAAATACATTTCCAAATGTATTAGAAATCATAGCTTACAATATTCACTAAATGCAGAAATGCAAAGTTCAGATGTGACATAGTTAAGTATAAGCATCAAATGACCTCAATCTTCTCTCTTTTTGCTTCTAAATTGTTCCTTCAAATGTCTTAATTTCACAGTGAAAAATATGTTGATATGTGTGGAGACTTTTTTTTTGGTATAGATTTGGAATAAATTTTCCCAGCATCTGCTTATTTTCACGCTTTATTGCTCCTATGATATGTGTGTTGTTTTCTGCTCAAATTTGGCAGCTCTATTCAACCAGCAACTTTACTTGAACACTGTTTTTGCCCTGCATTGGGAAATAGTAGACAGCCCATGGTCCTCTTCAGGTTTCTCCCTTTAAGACCACTGTGTTTCATTTGCTACTCATCATGTTTAAAATTTGCTCTTTGCCAATCATGTGACAGGCGCCCCATATACATTATCTCATTTAATCTTTGCACCACTCAAGGTAACTAATGTTAATTATTTTAATTTACAAAAAGTAATTTAATATTTAGAAAAGCTAAACAACACATTCCCAAAATCTGCAACTAGTACCTTGAAGAATTGAAATCTGAACCCAGGTACTCGGACTCTAGAGCTTCCTTTCTCAAATATGCTGTAGAGCCACATATTTAACATAAATAATTAATAATTCAAAACTTTCTTCAACATCTTTACTCTTGTTTCTTCATCAGCCATTTTAATGTATATTGAATTATTGCAACAACAAAGTTCTGTTAGGAGGCAGTATGATCTGGTGGGACAGAAAGGAACATGTTTTGAAAGTGGACTAATTCAGGAAAAAAATATCTGAGGCCTGAATCTTTTCATTCAAAAATAAAAATAGTAAGAAGACTTGTAAGAGAAATCTAATCTCAAAATTTGGTTAATTATGTTAAGGACGATACGAATGTCAGTGACAGAATTGTTGCTAATCTTAAAATTAAAATAGAATTTAGTTTACTTCCCATCTGAAATTGCATTTGTGGTCCCAACAAGGATAGGAATGTTATGAGTAACCCAGAGTCTAAAAAACTGATCTTTATTGCTGTATATGGAAGAGCCTTGACTTTGAATTCAGAGATGAGTTGAACTCATTTCTCTGATCATTTTTAATTGATTTTAAATTATCTTTGTTTATGAAACAAAGATAAATAATAACCCTGACTATATAGTTTTAGGAAATAAATGATGGGTATAGTATAGCTTTGAGCACTCTGTTAGGTGATCAAGAAATATTATTGTCTCTTCAATATTTCTTCCTTTTCTCCCTGTTCTATACAGAATACACCAAAGTAAAGGTATCTGGATCAGTCCACAATATTTTTCCATTTTTATATTCATTTGCTGATAAAGCCATTCATTCAACAAATATTTATTGAAGGTACCTCACTCTTTGTATATTGAAGCTATATTCAGAGACCACAGGAGTATTGGATAGCTGATAGTAAATAATGGATATCTGAAGGAGATTTTAAAAGATTTGAATAAAATTAGTTGTATAAAAATTGTTTATGAGGATGTTCAAGTACAAATATGAAACTTTTCTCAATGTTTTATGAAAACAAATTTTCAGTAAGTTTAATTTTAATAAAAGTCAAACCTCTCCTTTACAGAGTGTTCCTTGGAAAATAATGAAGATTAAACCTAAAGAACTTTTGGAAAAATATTAGAAGGGTTAATACTTTCTAAAATAAGACAATGAAAACAATAAATGTTATAAAAGTGAATAAAGTGAGCATTTGATATAGAAAAGTATTTCTAAGATACTCATAAAAATATTGATTCAAAGTCTAAATTGTATTGCAAGCAAAAATATTACTATAAGCAACATTTAAATGTGGTAGACAAATTGCATATATATATATATATATATATATATATATATATATATACATATATATATACACACACACACACACATATATATAATTAATATTTACATATTTGGTTAGTTAAATGGGAAATAAATTAATATTTAAGTAGAAAAATGTGCACAGGGTTGGAACAGGCATCTTCCAGGGAATCAAGGCGTCAATAAATATGTAAGACTTTCAATATTCTGGTAATATTTGCAAAGTCTTCATGGCATTATCATGAAACAAAGCTTGTTCTTAGATGAACAAGCATATAAATGCAGTCCAGAGGATAATATGAAAACATCCATTACTTTCCCCATATGTCAGCTGACCATCCATGCTGAGGCTCTCTCTTTCTTCTTTATCTTCTCCATATTTCTTTGATAAACTTAACTCCTCCACCAGTCCCACTGGACATACTTCTAATACATGACAGAATAACCTGAAACATTTCAGCAGAAACTGAAACACAAATACCAGATTGGGAATTAGACTAATGAGGGAAACAGCCTCTGAAATGGTCGGTACTAAAGATGAGGGCAATACAACTGGGATGCAAAGATTTTATTAGCAGAGGTCCTAAACATCTACTTGATCAGTTCACAAGACAGAAAGGAGCTATAGCTGGGATTAAGATGTGGAAAGTGGATGAGCCAGGAACTGAGAAATGCATTCTCTTACTGTTGCTGTCTTCCCTGCTTGAAGGGAGATTTTAATTGCAAGTCTAAAATTACCCTGGTCACAAAACAAGTATACAACAGCTAGATTCATCTTGATTATTTGGGGCTGAAGAAGAGTTTATGCGGAATAAAACTTTCACCATGTTTACACCAGATCCAAGCAAAAACCCCATTAAAAACTGCCGGTTATTTTGCCCAAACCCTACCTCATACCTGTAAAGCAATTTGGATCCTATCTCTAAAATTATGCATAAGTACATCTTTCTGTTTCTTCTCTGTGTTTATCATTGTAATGAACACATAAAAAGAACTCAGTAAGGCATGATTTAGCTGAGGTAATAATTTGGATATTGCCAAACATTTTAGAATTATACATTGCTCTATTATTTGTGTTAATGTTATGTATGCATAAAGTCGTCTGGATTTAAGATCAAAATATTTGGAAAGTATTTATAAAATATAGAAAATAACAGTGATCTAAATATAATTCTAATGTTTTGTGAAAACTAGATCCTGTGGAACCAATTCTGTATGGTAATTTAAATATAGTATGAAATATGATATAGGACCTGATAAATTCTTTTACTTGAGCATAAAATTTAGTTATATTTGCTGGCATTGTTTATTGGTTGTTGATAGCAAGAAAGATACAGTTTTAGGATATTTAATATCTACTTTTCATCTAAATAACTATAAATAGTGAGACCTTAACACTATAGCTGCCTGGTATAAAAGATAAATTAGAGCACTAGGGCCCAAGAAAATACAGAACTTGAGATAATTTTATTTTCTTTATTTTTAAAAATTTTGTCTATTTTTGCTTGAAGTATAATTGACTTACAATATTACATTAGCTTTAGGTGTACAACATAGTGATTTGATAATTTTGCACATTAAATATTATCAGAATTCTAGTTACCATCTGTCACCATACAAAGATATTACATAATTATTGACTCTATTCCCCACACTGTACATTTCATACCATGACTCATTTAATCTGTAACTGGAAGTATTACCTCTTAATCTCCCTCACCTATTTCATTCACCACCCTAACCCTCTCCCCTCTGGCAACTACATGCTTGTTCTCTGTATCTATGACTGTTTTGTTTTGTTTGTTCATTTGTTTTGCTCTTTACATTCCTCATATAAGTGAAATCATACAGTGTTTTTCTTCCTCTGTCTGACTTGTCTCACTTAGTGTAATTCCCTCTAGTTCCATCCATGTTATTTCAAATGGCAAAATTTCATTTTTTATGGCTGAGTAATATTTCATTTTATATATACACCACATTTTCTTTATCTAGTCATCTATGGACGGGCACTTAGAATACTTCCTTATACTGACTATTGTAAATAATGCCGCACTGAATATAGGGGTGCATATATCTTTTGAACTTAGTGGTTTAATTTTCTTAGGGTAAATAACCAGTAATGGAAGTGCTGGATCATATGGTAGTTCTTGTTTTAATTTTTTGAGGAGCCTACGCACAGTTTCCATAGTGGCTGCACCAAATTACATTCCCACCAAGACTACACGAGGGTTCACTTTTCTCCAAATCCTCACCAAATGTTGTTATTTGTTGTCTCTTTTTGATAATAAGCATTCTGACAGATGTAAGGTGATATCTCATTGTGGTTTTGATTTCCATTTCCCTGATGATTAGTGATGTTGTGCATCTTTTCATGTGCCTGTTGGCCATCTGTATGTCTTATTTGGAAAAATGTCCATTCAGGTCCTCTGCCCATTTTTCAACTGTGTTGTTCGATTTTACAATGCTTGGTTGTATGAGTTTTTTGGTATTTTGAATATTAACCCCATATCAAGTATATCATTTGCAAATATCTTATCTTATTCACTAGGTGGTCTTTATGTTTTGTTGATGGTTTCCTTCACTGTATGAAAGCACTTTAGTTTGAGGTAGTTCCATTTGTTTATTTTTGATTTTGTTTCCCTTGCCTGAAGAAACAGATCCAAAAACATATTATAAGGATCAATGTCAAAGAATGTACTGCTTATGTTTTCTTGTACGAGTTTTTGGTTTCAGGTCTTACATTTAAGTCTTTAATCCACATTGAGTTCATTTTTATTTATATGGAATGAGAAAATATTCTAGTTTCAATTTTTTATATGTAACTGTCCAGTTTTCCCAGCACCACTTATCTAAGAGACTGAATTTCCCCCATTGAATATTGTTGCCTCCTTTTTTGTAGATTAATTGACCATATTTGCCTAGGTTTATTTCTGAGCTTTCTATTCTGTTACATTGATCTATGTATTTATTTTTGTGCCAGTACCATCCTGTTTTGCTTACTGTAGCTTTGTAGTATAGTCTGAAGTCAGGAAGTGTGATACCTCCATAGCTTTGTTCTTTTTTCTCGATTGCTTTGTCTATTCAGGGTCCTTTGTGTTCACATACAAATACACTAAGTCCCCTACATATGAGTGAGTTCTCTTCTGAGAGCGCATTTGTAAGTCCAGTTTGTTCGTGAGTCCAACAAAGTTAGCCTAGGTACCCAACTAACACCATCGGCTATGGAGTACTGTACTGTAATAGGTTTATAATACTTTTCACACAATTCATACATAAAAAACAAATACAAAAAATAAAGAAAACATTTTTAATCTTACAGTACAGTACCTTGAAAAGTACAGTAGTACAGTACAACAGCTGGCACACATGGGCTGGCATCGAGTGAACAGGCAAAAAGAGTTACTGACTGGAGGAGGGAGAGGAGGTGGGAGATGGTAGAGCTGAAGGATCATCAGCAATAGGAGACAGAGGGCAAGCTGCAATTTCACTCATGCTTGACATTGATGGCACAGGTTCTGGTTCCTTCTGGATTCAATTCTATCTACCCTCTTGAAAAAATGATCCAGTGATGTCTGGGTAGTAGCTCTATTTTTCTCATCATAGATGACATGGTAGCACTGGATTGCATTCTCAATGGCTGCTGCAACCTTCACGTACCAGTCTACATTCGGGCCCTGTGCCTCAAAAACTAACAGTGCCTCCTCAAATAAAGAAAATCCCCTTGCCATTTCCTGCATCATGAATCTCTTCAGTTCTTCCTCTTGTCTCTATTTGTCCTTTATCTGAGCCTCCAATTCCATCAGGTCTTCATTAGCAAGCTCCTCGTGTTGCACAGCAAGGAGTTCAATGAAGTCATCCTCTTGCAGATCTAGCTTGAAATAAAGATAATGTACTACTGTACTCTGTGTAGTACTGTACAGAAAAGTACACAAAAGTACAACCACTTGTAGAAGATGCACACATGTGACAAATGTACATCAGAGACATGAACTAACTTACATGAGTGGACATGGGAATGCACGTTTGCCTCTTTGAAAGTTTTCAACTTGAAGGTTAGTATGTAGGGGACTTACTGTATCAGGACATTTGTTCTAGTTCTGAGAAAAATATCATGGGTATTTTGATAGGGATTGCATCAGATTTGTAGGTGGCCTAGGGTGGCACATAAATTGAGAAGAACAGTAGATTTCTTTACAATTTCAAGGGAAAACAAATGTTTATCTGCTCCATAGCTATATTTATATAAAAATCTCCTACTCTCAGATAAAATATTTCATAGAGAAGTTTGTTGGACAGTCCTCTAGGAGAATATATAACTTTGAGTACTGTGGACAGCAGAATTGAGAAGGACAGGGAGTTGATTACTAATGTGGTAACACATGAGGCTCAGCCAATCATACAGGAAGCTTTGGAGCTTGGAAAGACATTCAAAGTTGTTCCAAATTGAGGCAAGGCTGCCTGCCTTTGAATTCCTTTATCACTGGACACTGGTTGATAGCTGGGTGGGGGTGTATTTTCAGGTTAAAATTTGACCAAGGCATTTCTCATTGACAGTTGAAACTATAATCAATCTGCAGCTGAAATCCGTAGCAGCTATTCGATGATTATCTGATTGCACCTGAAGAACATATTAGGCAGAATATTGTAGTATTCTCTGCAGAAAATAGGTATGTTAGAAGGTGATAAATCTTTCAGAGAGAAATAAAGGAGGGCAAGAACTCTCTTGTGACCAGAAGGGTCAGGTTGTGACAGAATGAGGTTCAGTTGCAAAATGGTTTTGTGACACATGCACTTTTTGAATGATAGACATAATTTTTTGTTCAAGGAGAAACTAACATTATGTTATGCACCACAGGGAATTTTTCAGTACACAAGTTGAAATTACTTATATACTATATATACTTTATAATTTTTATTATGGTGCTCATGACTCAAAATGTGACCTAATGAAATATCCAGGGCACAGCTTCTTCAACTGGTCATGGCACTTTCTTTTTGCACTTTTTGTAACAGCATTTTTGAGAGAAGACTGCATTTCTTGGTTTCTAACTCAATTCTTGCTTTTTCTTTTCTAATGAATTTCCATAATAATCTTCCTGAAACGGAAGTGTAACATAATGTCAAAAACATACATTTTGGAATTAGGCTTGTTTTGTATTCTAAATTGAGTAGGAGCTTAAACTTTTAAGCATTTTTTGTTGTTGTTGTTTGTTTTGTTATGGTTAGTTTTTTTTTTTTGTAAATAATGCAAATGCTTATGACACAGAGTAGTTTTAATGATAAAACAGGAAATGTAAGGTGCTTATCACATACATCACACACACACTGCTAAATAAACTATATGTTTATAGTAGTAGTAATGGTGGTTAAAGTAGGAACAGCTATAGCAGTAGCAACAAGATTGCCCTGATTCACTTGTAAGCAATCTCTTCCAACAGACCTGTTTCTACTTAACTGTATGTGAATGAGTATACCACGACAGAAGTGAATTAAACTGATGAACCATATATTTTTTTTATAATTTTGCCTGATGCTAAACTGCACAGTGCTACTAATTGTTATGTTTTTTTTCACATATATTTCTATGAACTCAGTAGATTCTTACACATACATTTTTGCAAATCAGTTAATTTAATTATTGAATTTAGTTGTAATTTATACTTGATGAATCTTGCCAAAATGTAGCACAGGTTATACAAAGTTTAAAAAGCAAATACACATATGGAAGATATTAGGGAACAAATTTTACACGTGAGCAGGAAAAATGATGCATGCATGTTACCATGACAACCCTGTAAGATGACTTTATTTCTGTACTTAGCACCACACTGAAGAAAATTTCCTTTTCAAGCTGAAAATTCTATGAAGAGACACCCACAGGGCCTATCATTTTAATTTAAGAAATCAGAAAAAAAAAATTGATTTTGCCTTCTCTGGTCAAACTCCTACCTTATTACCTAAAGAGAAATAAAGTGGTTCTTATGAATGATTTATTTTGAACAAGTCACTGCAATATAAATGGGATAATCTTTGGAAAATGAAGAGACTGGGCAGTAATCTGTTGAAGTAAAAAAGAACAAATATAAGTAGGTCTTTTTTCTATAGTCCATTAGGGGTGGACAAACTAATGTGTGACTCTAAAAGAAAACCACATTTCAGACCATCTAAAAACTCTGAAACCAAGTGAAATATAGCTCATGATTTGTCAATTTAATGTACATTTTAATTGTAAAGTTAAGTTGTATCCACCTCCCCAGGCCCTAGAAAAGTAATTTCCTAACTTTAAGTGATTTTGCTTTCCTCTGAACTAGTCAGTGCATAGAACACTTACTTTAACCCACTTTGAAGTGTCCTATAGAATTAGTATGTCTGTTACCTTTGGCCACAGGTCATATATGGTTTTATATAATGCTCAGGATATGGTAGATGTTCAAAACATAGCTTCATAATGTTTGAGTTTAGAACTTTGGAACAACTAAAATATGTTCATGACTGGACAAAGAGCTAAACAAAATTCTAAATAGTCATGATTGTAAGCTATGTTTTATATCTATACAATATTTGTATTTATATACATCCCTGTTCTGATTATATCGTTTACACAACTATATCATGTTCTCAAGATAAATTGTGAGCACAAGGTTTTATATTTAAAGATTTTTAAGGTATACAAGAGAAATACAATTGTAACCCTAGGTTGACATGTGGAGAGTTAAGAAGTTACAAGTCTCTCATGGGGCATCACTATGGAGCTGAAAAGAGTTTGTTCTCAGGAGTCATTTGGAAATTATAACCACAAAGAAGGAAAACCTGACTTTGAAAATAAAATTTTTGGATTTAGGTCGAGGACAGACCATTTGTTTAGTGGCAGAAACTCAACAAATATGCATTTCAGGAAGGAAAGAAGATAATTCATACCTATGCAAACTTTTCTGGTATGTTTCTATAACTGATGTCACACAATTATATGACAATGGATCATAGCACAGGATGGATAGATCCAAATGGACATCTGTAATTATCAGCTCTCTTCCCACTCCAAGTTGGAGTTATTTAGTTACCCAGATGTCACTACCATTTAGTCTGACACATATTCTTGATGTCTTAGCTTAAATTTTTAGATGTCAAGTCTTACATGGTAGTTTAAATACTAAAAGATGTGTGTGTGTGTGTGTGTGTGTGTCTGCGCATGTGCGGGTGCTAGCTTATGTGTGTTCTCCAAGAAATCCTTGTCATCCAGAATTTTAGTTTCATTAAGCACATTCTATGTAAGAATAAAGGAGTTGTATCATGTTTTGTCATGTACTGCCCATGTAATACTTGCCATAGAATACTACTGATGTGCATCAGTCTAATCTTGAAAAAAAAATTTTATACTTTTTTCCCCTCAAAATCAAACTAATATTAGAGCTGATTTTTAAGTCCCAGATTTTTTCCAAATTTTGATGCCCATTAAACATTTAATCCAGTTTCTAAAATAATATTATCAAATGAGATGCTTTCAAGCCATATTAACAGTATAGTCTTCAAAATACTTGAATGGAATATGTTTTATTTCAAGTTTGAATAAATGCATCTACATCTATTGTGTATAAAGTTTCCTATGCTATCTTCCATATTCTCTTTTATAGTGTATGTCCACCATTCAGTCTTCTGCAAGAAGATGCTATGGAAGTTGGGGAAAAGTAGCTTGAGCAAAGAAAGAAATGAAATTGCTGTGCAGGCTGACTGAAACCACAGCCAACCTGGTAGAGAGCTCTGGGATAAGAATTGTTCTTCAGGGTCATCCTCCCTCAGCCTGAAATATTCAGTCCATTAAACCTCCACCTTGCTCAGTCTCAGAATATGGGCTGCCTTGAAAAGACATGACCTTGGATGAACTGACTCTCTGAAGTTGAGGCAGACCCTGAAGGAGCTGACAGCTCTATGCTGTCTGTTGACCACACTACCTGCAAATGGCAGAACTTCCTTCCTTAGCGGAGAAAGTGAGAGGCACATCCTCATGTCTGTTGCACTACTGTTGTATGGAAAGAATCTCCATATATATATATGTATATATATATATATATATATATATAAAGACAGCTCCTCTTAGTTTTTGGTGGGTCTTTCATTATACGGATTTCTTAGAAGCAAGATGTGAACTGGACAAACTAGAGTCTGCACCCATAAAGTTGACCTCAACTCAATGCTGCAATTGATACTCATCATCTCTCTTTCCCAGTATTTATTCTTAAGTCCCCTTGCTCTCAGATGCCATGTTTGCTTGTCTCAGAGGGTTTACCTGGTGGTGTAACCCAAACCTCATCACCAATGATCCGAATCTCTGCCAGCTTGCTCTTCTGAAGCTGCATTTGATAAGCTTGTGAATCAAAATATGTCAAGGGATTATCAAGAGGCACCTAAATAAATGCCTTTTTTATTTTTTTCTGGATCCCACACATATTCTTCCTTTCTCTTACTGTTTAATAGTATCTCTACTTCTGATGACTGGAGGCAATTATTCATGATGTGATGATGACTCATTTCTTCCTATTCCTTTGGTACTAGTAGCCAAAAGTACCAGGAAGAAGCCATAGCTATAATTCACTGAGATTCTTGCTATGACACTTAGCTAAATTGTACCAATTTTTCTGAATCAGAATATATAAGCCTGTAGATCCCAGAGTTGTATGAACAGGCAGTGTAATGTCTCCTAGTGGGTCATTGGAAGCTATAATAAATTGATCCATTCCTGCTTCTATCCCTTGTATGGTGGTTAATTTTATGTGTCAGTTTGACTGCGCCAGGGTGCCCAGACATGTGATCAAATATTACACTGGATGTTTCTGTGAGGGTGATTTTATATAAGATTAACACCTAAATTGGTGCAACGTATGTTTAGCAGGTTGTCCTCCACAACGTGTGTGACTCTCATTCAGTCAGTTGAAGGCCTGAAAAGAATAAATGACTGACCTCACCCTAACAAGAGATTATTAAACCAGCAGACGGTCTTTGGACTTGAACCGCAATATTGGTTCTTCCCTGAGCATCTGGCCTGCCAACCCAACACTGAAGATTTAGGACTTTGTAGATTCTATAATTGTGTGAGCCAATTCCTTTAAATAAATCACTCTCTCATATATCTCTATATATACACATATATATATATATCTTTATAATATATAACTTCATTATATCTAACTATATATAAAGAAATATATACACACGTATGGTTTTTTTGTAGTAACAACTAATTATTCTATGGATTATATTTTATATAATTCTTGGTATTTGTGTGCAAGTATTTCTCTAGAATATATGCTTAAGAGTAAAACTACTGGTTCATAGTTATAAGCTAATTAAAATTTATGGGAAAAAAGTGGTTGTATTAATTTAGCCCACTCATGGGATGCAGCCTAATGCTTTATATTATTAATATGACATATGAAAAATTAATGATATAGCAACTAACTTTAGAATTAGCTTAAATAATGAGGAAATAATACACATAAGAGCAGAAAATAAAGTAATAGAAAGGAAATGTAAAATATAGAGATCAAGAAAGTCAGATGTTAATTCACTGAAGAAAATAATAAAATGAATAAATGTAGGTTTATTATAATGAAAGGAAGAAAACACATCCATAAACAACAACTGCAGCCATAAAAACCCAGAATTTATAACAGATACATTTGAATTTACCAAAAGCTTTATTCTAACAAATTTAAATTTTATATTAAGAATTTTAATGGATACATGCCTTTAACTTCCTTAATTTGATAATATGTGTTTATCTCAATCCTACAACAAGTAAATGTGTCTGTAAATCTTTAGAAGCTAAGGATTAAAGTCAGAAAAAAAAAAAAAAAAGACAAGGGAGTGAATATTGTGAGGTTTACTTCCAGAAGCTCAACCAGGTTCCCACAGTAAATACAGGAGAAAAATCTGCTTATGCAGGAGGAGGGGAAGAGGAACCATTATGACATATGACAGAGTTCTCCATTCTTTTTAACAAGAACTGACCTCAGGGAACCTAGATAGACCAGACCCCTGGTTATTCGCTGTATTATCAAAGTGTAAATAACCAAAGCGGTTGGGAAGTACCTAACTTCAGCCCATTCTATCCATTATGTCCTACCTAAGAGGGAGAAAAAACTAAGAAATTGTTATTAAGTTCACAGTTCAGAGGCACATGCTCACTAAAAGACGTAACCAACTATAGGACTATAGAATACTTTCCTTCCCTCCACATCTCATCACTCCATTATTACAGACCTATTCACAGCAATTTCTTGTACCTGGTCATGCTATCTGGCTACCAGAAAAAGCTACAGGACACATCAAAAGGCAGAAAGCACAATTTGAAGATGTCAGAATCAGACATGGCAGGGATGTTGAAATTATCAGACTGGGAATTCAAAACAACTATGGTTAATATGCTAAGAGCTCTGATAGAAAATGTAGATAGTATGCAAGAGCAGATGGGAAATGTAAGCAGAGGGATGGAAATTTTAATAAATAACCAAAAAGAAATGCTAGAAATTAAAATTACTGTAAAAATGAAGCATGCATTGATGAGTTTATTAGCAGACTGGACTTAACTGAAGAAAGAATCTATGAGCTAGAGGATACATAAGTATTGTAAAATCCTTGAAAACTGGAAAACAAAGAGAACTAAGGCTGAAAAAAAAGGGAATAGAATATTTAAGGACTGTGGGACAACTACAAAACGTGTAAAATACACATAATAGAAAAATCAGAAGGAAAATATTTGCAAAATATATTTTTGATAAATGACTGTTATCCAAAATATACAAAAAACTCTTAACTATCAACAATAAAAAAACAAATAACCCTATTAAAAGATAAGCCCGAAACCTTAATAGATACTTCACCAAAGAAGACATCGAGAGGGCAGATCATTATATGAAAAGATGCTCCATATCATCTGAAATCAGATAAATAGAAATTAAAATAGCAGTATGATGGCACTAGATACCTATTAGAAGAGCCAAAATCTGGAACACTTAGAACACCTAGTGCTCACAGAGATGCAGAGCAACAGGAACTCACATTCATTGCTGGTGGAAATGCGGACTGGTACAGATATTTTGGAAGACAGTTTGGCAGTTTCCTACAAAACTAAACATACTTTTACTATATGAGCCAGGTATTATGCTCCTTGGTGTTTACTCAAAAGGTTTGAAAACTTATTTCCACACAAAACCCTGCACATGGATGTTTATAGCGACTTATTTAAAATTGCTCAAATTCGGAAGCAACCAAGATGTCCTTCAGTAAGTAAATGGATAAATTGTGGTACATCTGGACAATGAAATATTATTCAGGGCTAAAAAACAGTTTATATATATATATATATATATATATATATATATATATATATAAGCTTTCAAGACACAAAAATTCATGGAGGAATCTTAAATGCCTATTACTACACAAAATAAGTCAATATAAGAAAGCTATAAGTATATGTAAATATATAAGTATAATTCAAGCTGTATGACATTTTGGAAAAGATAAAACTATGGAGACAGTAAAAAGATCAGTGATTTCCAGAGACAGGAGGAAGGAAGGAATGATGAATAGGTAGATCGGATCTCTGTATGAGATTATAATGATGGATATATGTCATTTCACATTTGGTCAAACCCATAGAATGTACAACACCAGTAATGAACCCTATTATAAACTTTGAACTTTGGATAATAATTGTATACCAATATAGGTTCATTCTTTTTAAAAATGTATTATTCTGGTGAGTGATCCTGATAACAGGGGAGGCTATACATATGTGGGGACGGGGGGTGTTATATATGGGTAATCTCTGTACTTTCTTTTCAATTTTTTTGTGAACCTAAAACTGCTCGCAAAAAATAAAGAAAAAAATTAAAGGTGACTAAAAAAACAATGTACATAAATCAAATTTGATTTCTTACAACATTAATTTGCAGATATTAATTTGTTAATATACTTTTATCTGTTTTATTTAATCCATTCAATAATTATCATTCTTAAGCTCTTATTGGTGATCTATCAATATATTATTCTTTTAAAAATTATTGTGTCAAATAAGTTTGCTATTTTTTAGATAATGAAAAGAAGTAAAGTTAGAGATATTTTAGAATCAGGTTTTAAAAGACTTGTACAATAAAGACTTGTACAATACAATAAACATGCATATTTTATTCTTTCAACAAGATTTATAATAATGAATAATGTGCTTTGATATTTTAGGAACAATAGTTATTTTCAAAATAATGAATAAATGATATTTTTAGGATGTAAGCAGTAGTTCTGGGAGGACTTAGTTTTTTTTAAATTTTTGTTTGTTTTTTGGCTAAATCTATAAATTGTCAACATATATTTAACCAAAAAGTATAAATTGGAAATTAAAAATTTACAAGTTATGAATTTTACATTTCACTTGGCTTCCTCCTTCACTATGTTTGAAGTAGAAACATACATATTAACTAACATATATGTTTTCTACAATTTTAACTCTTTCAGTTATTAGATTAAATACATAAAAGAATGCCCTGAAATCATAAGAAATGGAATATTTTGTTTAATTGTTAACTCAATATCTCCAGAATATTCTTACATATCATTTTTGTATTGTCAAGTTTCATGCTGTTAGTAAATACAGTGCTGAATTGTGAGCTCTTTACAAGTCCATCTGTACTTGCTGAAGAAAGCAGTAAAAGATTTTGTCATTATTGTAAAATTAAATTATAATTACACTGTACATTGAAAGAATTCAGGCATGAACTTTTTGATTGTTTGCATACTAAATTAGTTCTATATTTCTTTGGGTTCTTTCATTAAGCACTATATTTTATAATAAATGTGTTGCTTTAATACAATGCTTTTGTTCGATGGTTTTTATTGAAATTTTGCTGTAATGTTGATTGGGATGATTAAACAACATTTTTCAGACTGAAGGGTATCTAAATGCATAATCTACATATTAATCCAGGAGATGCTGAATGACTAGTTTTAATAATTTAGTCAAATAAATACATACATAAATACATACATAAATAGTCTAGGCTATAATCTACATACCAACAGCTATCATTGGGCATAGCATTAATAAGAATATTTTAGTACCACACTTTTAATCCATTGTTTATCAAAAATCTCATAGATATTATAAAATGCTTTGTAAAATTACATAGTTTTACATCATTCCTTTTGTCTCTTGTAATGTACATCATCTTTTGTTCTATGAGCATTCCTCAACATTAAATTGAAAGCATTTAATGGTGCTGGTCAGCTGGGTAGCAGTTTTACAGCTATTTCATTTCCCTGGCTCAGTTTTCTGCCCTTGTCATCCCCTCTATCATCATATCCTCTATGAAAACTCTGCTAAAAATCTTGTTCTTCTATTTTTCATTTTCGGCATTAGCATTAGAATAGATTAATAAAAATGAAGGATTATTTTTTCTCTCCAACTCTCCACAAGATCTGCATTTTTTTTCATCAAAGGAACCTGCATTCCTATAACTATTTAGAGCAAAAGTCCTGCAGAAGTTGCCTGTTTTCAGATGCAAGTAACTTAACAGTTGAGTTTGTCAGGCAGTCTCAGATGTTCCTGCTGACAGTTCTTATTTCACTTACTTTCATCTATTTCTCTCTAATGTCCTTCTTATTTATATCTGAATGCATGAGAATGCCAGTTGTGGTAGGTAGATAAAACACGAGCTTAGCCTATTTCTTCAGGCTGTTTAGCAATTACCCTGATACCTAAAGAATGTATATATATATATATATATATATATATATATATATATATATATATATATTTATGCTCATCTGCTTGTCCTATTTGTAGAAGTCATTTAGAGATCACTTTTGTGTTATGAAATGAAATAATGTATTTTTTTTTCCTTGTAAGCAAGGAACTTTTCTGTGTCTCTGTGTATGATTGATTTGTACAACATGCCCTAGGTTCCAAGTTCAGTTTTCATGATACTTGTTAGCTCAATATCTAAAAGTACATTGTAGACAGGATAGCCCATGAAAGGAGCATATATACATCAATATTGAATGTACTATCCAAACAGGATTCAATGCCTGAAGTCAGCAGAAGAGTTAAAATTCATATCTCTTGCTCTAATAATAGTTTGTGGTCTTCCTAGATATATTCTGTGCCAACTTTTCTATGGATATCTTCTTTCTGTGTTGAGGATAACATTTTGAAATTGGGTGAATTCAGAGCTACTCTTTCCTTTTTTATTCCCCAAGCCATGGTATTATATACGTGTATGTGTGTGTGTGTGTGTGTGTGTGTGTGTATGTGTATATATGTGTGTGTTTATATATATATCATATATATATATATATGATTTTCTCCATCTTAGAAACTCTAAGTATTTTTGCTGTTTCTCAGAAAATAAAAAACAAACAAACAACTGTCCATCTTCATTCTATTTCTGCTTTTAAGTGTCCATCTAGTCTTGTTTTAGGGGAATAACAGCAAAATAGTTTTTATTTTATATTCTTAGAGTTCATATCTAGACTGTAGCTTCTCTGGTTCAATGATTGTTATTTATATAGCAAAACAAAAACAAAAGAAAAGGCTGTAGAAAACTCAAAAAGATGAGAAATAATGAATTATTTTTTGATAGTTTCCATATTGTTTGTGACCAGACAAACCTCTAAGATAGCCTCATTCACCAGAGGGCAGACAGCAGAAGCAAGAAGAACTACAATTCTGCAGCCTGTGGAAGGAAAACCACATTCCCAGAAAGATACACAAAATGAAAAGGCAGAGGACTATGTATCAGATGAAGGAACAAGATAAAACCTCAGAAAAACAACTAAATGAAGTGGAGATAGGCAACCTTCTAGAAAAAGAATTTGGAATAATGATAGTGAAGATGATCCAGGACCTTGGAAAAAGAATGGAAACAAAGATCAAGAAGATGCAAGAAATGTTTAACAAAGACCTAGAAGAATTAAAGAACAAACACATAGAATTAAAGAACAAACATTAAACAACAAACAAACAGAGATGAACAATACAATAACTGAAATGAAAAATACACTAGAAGGAATCAATAGCAGAATAACTGAGGCAGAAGAACAGATAAGTGATTTGGAAGACAGAATGGTGGAATTCACTGCCATGGAACAGAATAAAGAAAAAAGAATGAAAAGAAATGAAGACCTCATAAGAGACCTCTGGGACAACATTAAATGCAACAATATTCACATTATAAGGGTCCCAGAAGGAGAAGACAGAGAGAAAGGACCCAAGAAAATATTTGAAGAGATTATACTCAAAAACTACCCTAACATGGGAAAGGAAATAGCTACCCAATTCCAGGAAGTGCAGAGAGTCCTAGGCAGAATAAACTCATGGAGAAACACACCAAGACATATAGTAATCAAACTGACAAAAATTAAAGACAAAGAAAAATTATTGAAAGCAACAAGGGAAAAATGACAAATAATATACATAGGAATTCTCATAAGGTTAACAGCTGATTTCTCAGCAGAAAATTTACAAGCCAGAAGGGAGTGTCATGATATATTGAAAGTGATAAAAGGGAAGAACCTACAACCAAGATTACTCTACCCAGCAAAGATCTCATTCAGATTTGATGGAGAAATCAAAAGCTTTACAGACAAACAAAAGCTAAGAGAATTCAACACCACAAAACCAGCTCTACAACAAATGCTAAAGGAATTTCTCTAAGTGGGAAAAACAAGAGAAGAAAAGTACTTATAAAAACAAGCCCATAACAATTAAGAAAACAGTAATAGAAACACACATATCAATAATTACTTTAAACATGAATGGATTAAATGCTCCAACCAAAAGACACAAGCTGGCTGAATGGATACAAAACCAAGACCCATATATATGCTGTCTACAAGAGACCCACTTCAGACCTAGGGACACATACAGACTGAAAGTGAGGGGATGCAAAAAGATATTCCATGCAAATGAAAATCAAAAGAAAGCTGGAGTAACAATACTCATATCAGATAAAATAGACTTTAAAATAAAGAATGTTACAAGAGACAAAGAAGGACACTACATAATGACCAAGGGATCAATCCAAGAAGAAGATATAACAATTATAAATATATATGCACCCAACAAAGGAGCACTTCAATACATAAGGCAACTGCTAACAGCTATAAAAGAGGAAATTGACAGTAACACAATAATAGTGGGGGACTTTAACACATCACTTACACCAATGGATAGATCATCCAGGCAGAAAATTAATAAGGAAACACAAGCTTTAAATGACACAATAGACCAGAGAGATTTAATTGATATTTATAAGACATTCTATCCAAAAACAGCAGATTACACTTTCTTCTCAAGTGCACACGGGGCATTCTCCAGATAAGATCACACCTTGGGTCACAAATCAAGCCTTGGTAAATTTAAGAAAATAGAAGTCATATCAACCATCTTTTCCTACCACAACGCTGTGAGATTAGAAATCAATTCCAGGGAAAAAAACGTAAAAAACACAACCACATGGACACTAAACAAAACATTACTAAATAACCAAGAGATCACTGAAGAAATCAAAGAGGAACTCAGAAAATACCTAGAGACAAATTACAACAAAAACACGATGATCCAAAACCTATGGGATGCAGCAAAAGCAGTTCTAAGAGGGAAGTTTATAGCAATAAAAGCCTACCTCAAGAAACAAGAAAAATCTCAAATAAAAAATTAAACCTTACACCTAAAGGAACTAGAGAAAGAAGAACAAACAGAACCCAAAGTTAGTGGAAGGAAGGAAATCATAGAGATCAGAGCAGAAATAAATGAAATAGAAACAAAGAAAACAATAGCAAAGATCAATAAAACTAAAAGCTGGTTCTTTGAGAAGATAAACAAAATTGATAAACCTTTATCCAGACTCATCAAGTAAAAGAGAGGGGACTCAAATCAATAAAATTACAAATGAAAAAGGAGAAGTTAAAACGGACACCGCAAAATACAAAGCATCATAACAGACTACTACAAGAAACTCTATGCCAATAAAATGGGAAACCTGGAAGAAATGGACAAATTCTTAGAAAGGTATAACCTTCCAAGACTGAACCAGGAAGAAATAGAAAATATAAACAAACCAATCTCAAGTAATGAAATTGAAAGTTTCATTTCCAACAAACAAAAGTCCAGGACCAGATTGCTTCACAGGTGAATTCTATCAAATATTTAGAGAACAGCTAACACTGATCCTTCTCAAACTCTTCCAAAAAATTGCAGAAGAAGTAACACCCCTAAAATCATTCTATGAGGCCACCATCACCCTCATACCAAAACCAGAGAGAGATACTCCAAAAAAAGAAAATTACAGACCAATATCACTGATGAATATAGATGCAAAATCCTCAACAAAATACTAGCAAAGAGAATCCAACAACACATTAAAAGGATCATACACCATGATCAAGTGGAATTGATCCCAGGGATGTAAGGATTCTTCAATATTCGAGAGTCAATCAATGTGATACACCATATTAATAAATTGAAGAATGAAAACCTTATGATCATCTCAATAGATGCAGAAAAAGCTTTTGACAAAATTCAACACCAATTTATGATAAAAAACTCTCCAGAAACTGGACGTAGAGAGAACTTACCTCAGCATAATTAAGGCCATATACAAAAAAAAACACAGCAAACATCATTCTCAATGGTGAAAAACTGAAAGCATTTCCTCTAAGATCAAGAACAAGACAAGATGTCCACTCTCACCACTATTATTCAACATACTCTTGGAAGTCCTAGCCATGGCAGTCAGAGAAGAAAAAGAAATAAAAGGAATACAAATTGGAAAAGAAGAAGTTAAACTGTCACTGTTTGCAGATGACATGATACTATACATAGAGAATCCTAAATGTGCCACCAGAAAACTGCTAGAGCTAATCAATGAATTTGGTAAAGTTGCAGGATACAAAATTAATGCAGAGAAATTTCTTGCATTCCTATACATTAACATTGAAAGATCAGAAAGAGAAATTAAGGAAACAATTCCATTCACCATTGCAGCGAGAAGAATAAAATGCCTAGGAATAAATCTACCTAAAGAGGTAAAAGACCTGTACTCAGAAAACTCTAAGACACTGATGAAAGAAATCAAAGATTACACAAACAGATGGAGAGATATATCATGTTCTTGGATTGGAAGAATCAATCTTGTGAAAATGACTATACTACCAAAGCAATCTACATATTCAATGCAATCCCTATCAAATTACCAGTGGTATGTTTTACAGAACTAGAACAAGAACTCTTAAAATTTGTATGGAGACACAAAAGACCCCGAATAGCCAAAGCAGTTTTGAGGGGAAAAAACGGAGCTGGAGGAATCAGACTCCCTGACTTCAGACTATACTACAAAGCTACAGTAATCAAGACAATATGGTACTGGCACAGAAACAGAAATATAGATCAATGGAAGAGGATAGAAAACCCAGAGATAAACCCGTGCACCTATGGTCAACTGATCCTTGATAAAGGAGGCAAGGATATACAATGGAGAAAACACGGTTTCTTCGTAAGTAGTGCTGGGAAAACTGGACAGCTACGTGTAAAAAAATGAAAATAGAACATTCCCTAACACCATAACAAAAATAAACTCAAAATTGATTAGAGACATAAATATAAGGCTGGACATTATAAAACTCTTAGAGGAAATCATAGGCAGAACACTCTATGACATAAATCACAGCAAGATCTTTTTTGATCCACCTCCTAGAGTAATGGAAATAAAAACAAAAATAAACAAATGAGAACTAATGAAACTTAAAAGCTCTTGCAAAGCAAAGGAAACTACAAACAAGACAAAAAGACAACCCTCAGAATGGGAGAAAATATTTGCAAAAGAATCAACGGACAAAGGATTAATCTTCAAAATATATAAACAGCTCATGCAACTCAATATTAAAAAAGCAAACAACCCAATCAAAAAATGGGTAGAAGACATAAATAGACATTTCTCCAAAGAATACATACAAATGGACAAGAAGCACATGAAAAGCTAGCTGCTCAACGTCACTAATTATTAGAGAAATGCAAATCAAATCTACAATGAGGTATCACCTCACACCCGTTAGAATGGGCATCATCAGAAAATCTACAAACAACAAATGCTGGAGTGGTGTAGAGAAAAGGGAGCTCTCTTGCACTGTTGGTGGGAAGGTAAAATGATACAGCCACTAAGGAGAACTGTATGGAGGTTCCTTCAAAACTAAACATAGAATTACCTTATGACCCAGCAATACCACTACTGGGCATATATCCAGGGAAAACCATATTCCAAAAAGACACATGCACCCCGATGTTGCAGCACTATTTACAATAACTAGGTCATGGAAGCAAACTAAATGCACACTGACAGGCAAATGGATAAAGAAGATGTGGTACATATATATACAATGGAATATTACTCAGCCGTAAAAAGGAATGAAATTGGGTCATTTGTAGAGACGTGGATGGATCTAGAGACTGTCATACAGAGGGAAGTAAGTCAGAAAGAGAAAAACAAATATCGTATATTAACACATATATGTGGAACCTAGAAAAATGGTACAGATGATCCAGTTTGCAGGGCAGAAATAGAGACACAGATGTAGAGAGCAAACGTATGGACACCAGGGGGGAAAGTGGCAGGGCGGGTGGTGGTAGTGTAATGAATTGGGAGATTAGGATTGACATATATACACTAATAAGTATAAAATAGATAGCTAATTAGAAACTGCTGTATAAAAAATAAATAAAATAAAATTCAGAAGTTCAAAAAAAAATATTTTTTCTGTCCAAATTTAAGCCAAAGGCAATCACTTCTTTTCCACTCTTTCTCCTTCAGAAACATATATTCCTTGGTCATTCTTGTAATAGGCTTACCATTTGCATAGCTATCTCTTTTCAAAGGTTTTTTATATTTGCTATAGTATTATTCCCCATAATGTCATCTAATAGGCACTCAAATTTTTGCTGAGTTTAATTACTTATGTTAAATTAGATCTTGAAAAGCGTAAGTTAATATCTATCTCCATTTTTTTATTCTCCGTCTCGAAAGACATGCAATATCACATACAGAAAATGCAAGTTCACACTGTTTTTCTTAGTTCTTGCCTAGCCTTAAGGAAAACAAGTCCATAAAATATTTCACAGAGGTAGAGAGCTATACTTCCTTGAACACTAAGTTAAAACAATGGCTTTTTTTCAGTCATGGTAACAAACCAGGCTTATTTCTGTTTCAGAAACTGTGCACTAGCTTTTTCTTTAGGAATTCAGGGATGAAAATCTAACTTCCTGTTTTGGGACACGAAGCTCAATGTCACCTCTGTGGAGCATCCTTGCCTGCCTATTTGCCAAATATATGGTAAAGAATCCTTTGTTTTTTCTCCACCACACAGGAAAGTTTAATTTTAATTACATTACTTTATTTCTTTGTTTCTTCCCAAGAATGCCACCCTCTAAGAGCAGAGACCCTCTCAATGCTCTTCAAAATTATTTCTTGAACATCAAGAGTCATGCCTGCACCAAGGAAACACCCAATAAAATCTTCTTAAAAGAACCAATGAGTGAGGGTCATTGTCTTTATATATAAAATAAAGTTACTATCCTATAAGTAGTTCATTAATTTTAGATGCAAAGGCTATTTATGTGACACATGTATCATATGTACGCATGCAATTTATAACATATATACAGACACACATGTATATAAATGCACACATTTTAGCTATCTCTTCTCTATCATCTATCTCTTGATCTATCTATGTATCTATATACATATATATATATATATAACTATCATCTATCTTTTAGTTAATCTATTCTATAAGGCATGTTTTGTTTCAAGAAATATCTTCTTTTCTCCAAGATCTAAAAATTGCTTGCTGCATGTCGAGGTTGGCAAGTCACTTTCTGAGTCTTGGTACATTCATCTCTAAATGCTATCTACTTTTTGTTTGTTATGAAGTTTATATGTGATAATTTATATGAAGTCCTTTGCCTGTAGAAGGTGATAAAAATAAATTCAAGCCAGAGTTAACTATAATTTTTACCAATAAGGTATTACTGTACAGTAATAAAAAATTGCATGACACAGCATTTGGGTTAAATTATTTTTCACAGAAGCTATGGAATAGCTTGGTCATTTTCTTGTACATTCATTGGTGACTGAGTACATATCCAGAATCACACATGAAAGCAAGTCTTGAATAGGATCTCAAAATTGAAATTTCCAAATTAACTGCCAAGGAGTAAGATTTATGGCCAGATTTGGCTTTAGAATTTTCCCTGGTTTAATGACTATAGAAACTATTAAGAGTGAGAAATATTTTAGGTCTACTTCTCAGAAATATTTACTTGTTCTGTCAGAGCAGTTTGAGTTATATTATAGATGAATATTTTTTTTATCACTAAGAAGTAGTGGTTTCTATATGGATTAGCTAAAAGACTGAAGAGAAAGTGTTTGCTTATCAAGTGACAGACACTTCATGTCCTCTATTTGCTGTGTTATAACTTTGATCACATTTTCACATTTCAGTTAATATAATTTATCTATCTATGAAACATCTATCTAATTTCTTTTTACACTAAAAGATATTTAGTACAGTTGACCTTTGAACAACATTTGGGTTAGGGGTGTAGATCCTTTGTGCAGTAGAAAATCTGAATATAACTTTACAGTTGGCCCTTCATATCTGTGGTTCCACATTCGAGGATTAAACTAACCCTGGATTGTGTAGTACTGTAGTATTTAGTATTAAAAAAATTCCACATATAAATGGACACATGCAGTTCAAACCCTTTTTCTTCAAGAGTAAACTGAATATAAGAACACAGCAGCCAGATTTAAAAGCTACAAAATCTTTGGCAATTTACTTCATATTTTTTTATTTCATTACCTTCATCTGTAAGATGGTTAATAATAGTAACCATCTCAGTGGATTATGGTGAGGTTTCAATCAATTATTACATGCAGAGAAATTAGAAACTCAGTTGGTACATAGTAAGTGCTACATGTGCTGGCTACTATTAGTTAGAAATAAAATTTGAACTACATTTTCTAATTTATTAAATGTGTTACATAGACCACTAAAAGGACAGTATAACTCTGTTTTATACTATTCAATTTATAATGAATCCTTAATCAGTGGTCCTAAAAATATAATGTGTCAAACTATCATCAGAAATGTTGATTAAAATCCATATTTCCACACCTATCCTTAGAGAGGCTGAGTACTCTCCTGGTGACATCAAGCCTTCTACAGTTTAAACAAAATCAACAGATAATTCCAATGCACATGGCATGGAACAGAGAATACTTGATTTAGCTATAAATAAAAAAAGTAATGAACTCCTACAAGAGCCACGATCTTCATGGATGTCAAAATCTACCTTCAAGTAGAGGCAGGATCACACCTGTTCAAATAGGATTGTCGTAACATGGAGGGTTTTTTTTTTCTCTTTTTATTTTTATAGGAGTGTAGTTGTTTTACAATTCTGTGTTAGTTTCTGCTGTACAGAAATGTGAGTCATTATACTTATACACATATCCACTCTTTTTTAGATGATTTTTAAAGTTCTATGGATTCACAGAGGAGAAAAAAAAAAAAAATCAATCTTGGTGACATTGGAAAAGACCACATCTAATTAGAAGTAAAACTTGAAGAATATATGAGATTTAGTTTAAGTTGATGAATTAATCTGTGCAGGAGAAGAAAAGATGAGACAATAGAGAATGTGGAAAGAAAAGGGTATAATATGAACATGATGGTCTGAATATATATCTACGCACACAGGCAGGTACACATATACAGATACTATATATGTATGTATATATATACACACACACACATATACACACATACAACGGTGCATATATACATACATGTATATACATGTGCAATCCATATTGTAGTAATCTTTTTTAGAATTTTCTGCATATTATGACGTTTTCATACTAAAAAAAAAACAAACAACAAAATTTCTGGCTGGGAGGAACTGCTTGGAACTGGCCAATTCTTAGAGACAGCAAAAACTCAGCCAGGAGCAGGCCTTTAATATTCAAACTAACTAATCTAGAACTATACCTTCCCTATCCGACCTGTGCACCACAGGAGGAAATATTCCTCTGTCTTAATAATCCCAGGGCAGATACCAGGCAGCTAGAGACCAGCCCTGTAGCCCAAAGCCTACTGAAATTATTCAGATTAGCCAGTCCTCAATTGTTTACCCTACCTTGCCTGAGGTTGCCTGAAAAAAACAAAAAAAACCAAAAAGGACTTCTGGCCTAGGTTCTCCCCTCCCTCCTGCTCCTACTTCCAGACCAAAACCTGGGGTCCCTCCCAGGGCCCTGCATGGTCAGCTGTGTCTTTCATTTCTAGAGGATCTGTGAATACATTAAACTTGTCTCTCAATGGTGCTGACGTCTCCATGGTGTCATTTCAGTCACTTTTATAAATTAATACTCAGTACCAAACTCAAATGTACATTTTTCACACATGTACTCAAAGGAGTGGAATAATAGAATCTGAGTTTAAGATGACAGGACAGATTGGATGAGTCAGAGGCTTCAAATTATGAAACTAGGAAACTTTTTTTTTTTTTTTAAAGCTTTATAAAAGTTAAAGTTTAGTAATTAAAATTAGGGTAATATTTGGTAAAACTGAAATACACTTAAAAAATGTCAGTGAAAAGTGGGAGACAATGGAAAGGAAGAAATTAAAGATAATCAACACACCTAGATTCTTTGAAGCTCTAATCCATGCTTTTAGAAATAACAATCTAGTTTACCCTTAGAATTATAGTGACTGGGAAGAAGAGAAGAAGATTTTGCTAATTATGTTTCTTTATCTGAGTAACAGTTACATGGATAATTTACATTTAATTTGTAAAATTTTGTCAAGATATACACTCAATATATACTTCATTACAAATGTATTACATTTTTTGAATTAACAAATAAGAATTTTTATAAAAATGATTTATTTTAAAACAGTGAATGCAACTGATTTATCAAAATGATTACTGACCTTTACAAAGCAGATGCTATCAGAAAATATCTAATTATCCTAAAATTCTGCTGCTTGTCATATTCTTTTAGCTTCCCTTCTTAAACTACTTTCATAGTTTATACTATGATTTTAAAAATGTTTATTGGTGTATAATTTAAATATAACAAAATACATAGATTATAGTATATATTTGATGAGCTTTATACAAACTCCAACATAATCAAAACAAAAAACTTCCATTATCCTTGGATTTCCTCCAGCTTAGCTTTACAGTCAAACTGCACCCACTACAGTGTTACCGTTTCTGTTACTGTAGCTTAGTCTTTACTTTATTTAGGACTTCATAAAGTGGTATCAACCATGAACTGTTTTATATATTTATTCATTATATATATATATTTATACATATATATATGTTTATGTGTGTATTTGTATATGTGCATGTATGTCTATATACATACAAAATTAAGTAATATATAATAAAGAAATAATAAGCATATATATAATATAATAAAGTATCTTCCATTGTATTAAAGCACTACAGTTTGTTAAGCCACTAACATATTGATAGACATCTGGGTTTTTTCCAGTTTGAAGCTGTTATTAATAATACTGACAATAACATTCTTGTAGAGGTTTAAAAAAAATTTTTTGCAGGTATATATTTGTATCTCTTTGAGTAAATATACAGGAATGAAATGTCAGAGCCATTAATGCCTTTTATATACTACAAAATTTACTTATTAATTGTGTTTATTGTCTCATTTTACTCCACTAAAATATAAAATGTATAAAGGCAGTAATATTTTTTATTTTCCCCTCAGTATATCTCACATGATCACAATGTGCCTAACACTTCATAGTTGTATATGGAATTTATAAAAAGTAACCAAACTGTTTTCCTAAGTACATTGCACACTGTACATAACACACTCCCACCAGCAGTTGATGAGCTCCAGCCATCCCATCCTCACCAAAACTACTATTATTAGCCTTTTTTATTTTATCAATCCTTGTGAGTATTAAGTAGTTTATCATTTTGGTTTCAATTAGCATTTCTCACACATCTAAGAATCTTGATCATTTTTCCATGTACTTATTAGCCATTTTTATGTCTTCTTTTGTGAAATGTCTGTTCAAAAATCAGCCTACTTTTAATGCTTAGTTTTTCCTTTCTTTAATTATAATTTTACATATTCTGATTACAATGATACAGCAGTTTGAATACTTTGGCTTTTTTGAAACAGCCAAAAAGTTTATGGGTTATCCATATAAAAAACAGTGGATAATCACAATTGAAAACACTAAAAATCAAAAGTGAAAATAATAATCTCATTCTTGTGTGGGGTGTAAAGCAAATCTTTATTAAAAATACAAGCTTTAAAAAGTTTTTTGGTGATGTTTCCATGTCTCTGGTTAGAAGACTCAACTCTGATTTTCACAATACTCATTTGACTGTGAGGTCCTGGTGTAGAAGAAATGATATTTGAATTTTGTTATGCTGTGTCAGCTTTTTTTTTGTTGTGCACTCTTAGCGTTACTTAGACATTTTTAATAGACTTCATTTCTTACAGCAATTTTAGGCTTACAGCAAAATTAAGCAGGAAATAGATACTTCCCATATATCCTCCACCTCACACAGGCACTGTTTCCTACCATTAGCACCCTCCACAGTCAAGTGTAACAATCAGTTGTTACAGTATTTCAGCCTACCCTGATGCATGATCATTAGTCAACGTTGTTTACAATAGGGTTCACTCTCGCTGTTGTGCATTTTATGGGTTCTAACAAACGTGATGAATGATGCACATCCAACATTATAGTATCACACAAAATAGTTTCACTGCCCTAAAAGTTCACTTCTACATCCCTAACTCCCCTAAAGGAGGTCTGGGAACCACTGATTTTTTTTTTTTTTTCTTTTTTTACTTTTCATTTATTTGTATTTTCTTTTTAATTGAGGTAACATTGATATGACAATATATAAGTTCCATGTGTGCAGCATTATATTTCTACTTCTTTACACTCTACAACATTTGTCACCAAAAATGTATTTTCCATCTGTCACTGTACAGCTGAGCCCCATTAACCATTTCCCCCTCACCTCACCCCTTCCCCTCTGTTCTCTGTATCTATATGTTTGTTGTTGTTTGGTATGATTTGTTCATACTACCCTCAAAATCTATTCAGGTTGTCAAAAAATGGCAAGATTTTATCTTTTTTATGGATAATATTACATTGTATATATATATACACATATATATATATATATATATATATATATATATATATATAATGTTGCTTGTGTATCTTTGACTATTGTAAAGAATGCCATGATGAACATCGGGTGCAGAAATCTTTTCAAATTAGTGTTTTGTACCCTTTGGATAAATATCCAGAAGAGGGATAGCTGGATCATATGGTAGTTCTATTATTAACTTTTTGAAAAATCTCCATACTGTCCTCCATAGTGGCTGCACCAATTTACATTCCCACCAATAGTATATGAGGGTTCCCTTTTCTCCATATCCTCACTAACACTTGCTATTTGTTTATTTGAGATTTTGCTTGTGTCTTGTTCTATTGCTGTATTTATTGCTCTAAACTTCTCTCTTAGTACTGCCCTTCTGCATTCCACAAATTTCCATTTTATTTATCTTCAAGTAATTTTTTTAACACCTTTATTGGAGAATAATTGCTTTACAGTGTTGTGTTAGTTTCTGCTGTATAACAAAGTGAATCAGCTATACGTATACATATATCCCTATATTCCCTCCCTGTTGCGTCTCCCTCCCACTCTCCCTATCACACCCCTCTAGGTGGTCAGAAGCACAGAGCTGATTTCCCTGTGCTTTGCAGCTGCTTCCCACTATCTATCTACTTTATATTTGGTACTGTATATATGTCAATGCCACTCTCTCACTTCGTCCCAGCTTACCCTTCCCCCTCACTATGTCCTCAAGTCCATTCTCTATGCCTGAATCTTTATTCCTGTCCTACCCCTACGTTCTTCAGAACCTTTTTTTTTTTTTTTTTTTTTTTAGATACCATATATATGTGTTAGCATAGAGTATTTGTTCTTCTCTTTCTGATTTACTTCACTCTGTATGACAGACTCTAGGTCCATCTACCTAGAGTTTCATTAGGTCCCTTTTGTTTATTTTTGGGTTTTTTTTTTTCCATTTCTCTAGGAGGTGGGGCAAAAAGAATCTTGCTATGATTTATGTCACAGAGTGTTCTGCTATGTTTTCCTCTAAGAGTTTATAGTGTCTGGCCTTACATTTAAGTCTTTAATCCATTTTGAGTTTATTTTTGTGTATGGTGTTAGGGAGTGTTCTAATTTCATTCTTTGACATGTAGCTGTACAGTTTTCCCAGCACCACTTATTGAAGAGGCTTTCTTTTCTCCATTATATATTCTCGCCTCCTTTATCAGAGGTAAGATGACCATATGTGTGTGGGTTGACCTCTGGGTCTTCTATTCTGTTCCATTTATCTATATTTATATTTTTGTGCCAGTACCATACTGTCTTGATTACTGTAGCTTTGTAGTATAGTGTGAAATCAGAGCACCTGATTCCTCCAGCTCCATTTTTCTTTCTCCAGATTTCCTTGGCTATTCGGGGTTTTTTGTGTTTCCATACAAATTGTGAAATTTTTTGTTCTACCTCTGTGAAAAATGCCATTGGTAGTTTAATAGGGATTGTATTGAATCTGTAGATTGCTTTGGGTACCACAGTCATTTTCACAATGTTGATTCTTCCAATCCAAGAACATGGTATACCTCTCCATCTGTTTGTATCAACTTTAATTTCTTTCATCAGTGTCTTATACTTTTCTGCATACAGGTTTTTGTCTCCTTAGGTAGGTTTCTCTCTAGGTATTTTATTCTTTTTGTTGCAATGGTAAATGGGAGTGTTTACTTCATTTTTATTTCAGAGTTTTCATCATTAGTGTATAGGAATGCAAGAGATTTCTGTGCATTAATTTTGTGTCCTGCTACTTTACCAAATTCATTGATTAGCTCTAGTAGTTTTCTGGTAGCATCTTTAGGATTCTCTATGTATAGTATCATGTCATCTGCAAACAGTGACAGCTTTACTTCTTCTTTTCTAATTTGAATTCCTTTTATTTCTTTTTCTTCTCTGATTGCTGTGGCTAAAACTTCCAAAACTAAGTTGAATAATAGTGGTGAGAGTGGGCAACCTTTTCTTGTTCCTGATCTTAGTGGAAATGATTTCAGTTTTTCACCATTGAGAATGATAATGGCTGTGGGTTTGTCATATATGGCCTTTATTATGTTGATGTAAGTTCCCTCTATGCCTACTTTCTGGAGGGTTTTTTATCACAAATGAGTGTTGAATTTTGTTGAAGGCTTTTTCTGCATCTATTGAGATTATCATATTTTTTATCATTCAATTTGTTAATATGGTGTATCACATTGATAGATTTGCGTATATTGAAGAATCCTTGCATTCCTGGGATAAACCCCACTTGATCATGGTTTATGATCCTTTTAATGTGTTGCTGGATTCTGTTTGCTCGTATTTTTTGTGGATCTTTGCATCTATGTTCATCATTGATATTGGCCTGGAGTTTTCTTTTTTTATGACATCTTTGTCTGGTTTTGGTATCAGGGTGATGGTGGCCTCGTAGAATGAGTTTGGGAGAATTCCTCCCTCTGCTATATTTTGGAAGAGTTTGAGAACAATAGGTACTAGCTCTTCTCTAAATGTTTGATAGAATTCGTCTCTGAATCCATCTGGCCCTGGGCTTTTTTTTTGTTGGAAGATTTTGTTTTAATCACAGTTTCAATTTCAATGCTTGTGATTGGTCTGTTCATATTTTCTATTTCTTCCTGCTTCAGGCTCAAAAGGTGCTTTTCTAAGAATTTGTTCATTTCTTCCAGGTTGTCCATTTTATTGGCATATAGTTGCATGTAGTAATCTCTCATGATCGTTTGTATTTCTGCAGTGTCAGTTGTTACTACTTTTTAATTTCTAATTCTGTTGATTTGAGTCTTTTCCCTTTTTTTCTTGATGTATCTGGCTAATGGTTTATCAATTTTGTTTATCTTCTCAAAGCACCAGCTTTTAGGTTTATTGATCTTTGCTATTGTTTCCTTCATTTCTTTTTCATTTATTTCTTTTTTTTTAACAATCTTTTTTTTTTTTTTTTTGGCTGTGTCGGGTCTTCGTTTCTGTGCGAGGGCTTTCTCCAGCTGTGGCAAGCGGGGGCCACTCTTCATCGCGGTGCGTGGGCCTCTCACTATTGCGGCCTCTCTTGCTGCGAAGCACAGGCTCCAGACGCGCAGGCTCAGTAGTTGTGGCTCACGGGCTTAGTTGCTCCACGGCATGTGGGATCTTCCCAGACCAGGGCTTGAACCCGTGTCCCCTGCATTGGCAGGCAGATTCTCAACCACTGTGCCACCAGGGAAGCCCTTCATTTATTTCTGATCTGATATTTATGATTTCTTTCCTTCTGCTAACTTCGGTTTTTTTTGTTTTTTTTTTTCTTCTTCTTTCTCTAATTGCCCTAGGTGTAAGTTTAGGTTGTTTATTTCAGATTTTTCTTGTTTCTTGAGGTAGGATGTGTTGCTATAAACTTCCCTCTTAGAACTGCTTTTGCTGCATCCCATATGCTTTGGGTCATCGTGTTTTCATTGTCATTTGTTTCTATGTATTGTTTGATTTCCTCTCTGATTTCTTCAGTGATCTCTTGGTGATTTAGTAGTGTATTGTTTAGCCTCCATATGTTTGTATATTTTTACCGATTTTTTTCCTGTAATTGATATCTAGTCTCATAGAGTTGTGGTCAGAAAAGATACTTGATACAATTTCAATTTTCTTAAATTTACCAAGGCTTGATTTGTGACCCAAGATATGATCTATTCTGGAGAATGTCCATTGGCATTTGAGAGGAAAGTGTATTCTGTTGTTTTTGGATGCAATATCCTATAAATATCAATTAAGTCCATCTTATTTAATGTGTCATTTGAAGCTTGTGTTTCCTTATTTATTTTCATTTTGGATGGTCAGCCCTTTGGTGAAAGTGGGGTGCTAAAGTCCCCTGCTATTACTGTGTTACTGTTGATTTCCCCTTTTATGGCTGTTAACATTTGCCTTATGTACAGAGGTGCTCCTATGCACCTCAGTACATAAATATTTACAATTGTTATATCTTCTTCTTGGATTGATCCCTTGATCATTATGTAGTGTCCTCCTTTGTCTTTTGTAATAGGCTTTATTTTAAAGTCTGTTTTGTCTGATATGAGAATTGCTACTCCAGCTTTCTTCTGATTTCCATTTGCATGGAATAACTTTTTTTAGCCCCTCGCTTTCAGTCTGTATGTGTCCCTAGGTCTGAAGTTGGTGTCTCATAGACATCATATACATGGGTCTAGTTTTTGTATCCATTCAGCAAGTCTGTGTGATTTGGTTGGAACATTTAATCCATTTACATTTAAGGTAATTGTCTATATCTATGTTCCTATTACCATTTTTTCAATTGTTTTCAGTTTGTAACTGTAGGTTTTTAACTTCTCTTGTGTTTCCTATCTAGAGACGTTCCTTTAGCATTTGTTGTAAAGCTGGTTTGGTGGTGCTGAATTCTCTTAGCTTTTGTTTGTCTGTAAAGGTTTTAATTTCTCTGTCAAATGTGAATGAGATCCTTGCTGGCTAGAGTAATATTGGTTGTAGGTTTTCCCTTTCTTCATTTTAAATATGTCCTGCCATTCCCTTCTGGCTTGCAGAGTTTCTGCTGAATGATCAGCTGTTAACCTTATGGGGATTCCCTTGTATGTTATTTGTTGCTTTTCCCTTGCTGCTTTTAATATTTTTTCCTCGTATTTAATTTTTGATAGTTTGTTTAATATGTGTCTTGGCATGTTTGTCCTTGTATTTATCCTGTGTGGGACTTTCTGCACTCCCTGGACTTGATTGACTACTTCCTTTTACATATTAGGGAAGTTTTTAACTATAGTCTCTTCAAATATTTTCTCAGGCCCTTTCTTTTTCTCTTCTTCTTCTGGGATCCCTGTAATTCTCATGTTGGTGCATTTGATGTTGTCCCAGAGGTCTCTGAGACTGTCCTCAATTCATTTCATTCTTTTTTCTTTATTCTGCTCTATGGTAGTTATTTCCACTATTTTATATTTCAGGTCACTTATCCGTTCTTCTGCTTCAGTTATTCTGCTATTGATTCCTTCTAGAGAATTTTTAATTGCATTTATTGTGTTGTTCATCTTTGTTTGTTTGCTCTTTAGTTCTTTTAGGTCCTTGTTAAAAGTTTCTTGTATTTTCTCCATTCTATTTCCAAGATTTTGTGTGACCTTTACTATCATTAGTCTGAATTCTTTTTCAGGTAGACTGCTTATTTCCTCTTCATTTGTTTGGTCTGGTAAGTTTTTACCTTGCTCTTTCATCTGCTGTGTATTTCTCTGTCTTCTCATTTTGCTTAACTCACTGTGTTTGGGGTCTCCTTCTTGCAGCTGCAGGTTCATAATTCCACTTGTTTTTGGTGTCTGCCTCCACTGAGTTAAGTTGGTTCAGTGGGTTGTGTAGGTTTCCTGTTGGAGGGGACTGGTTCCTGTGTTCTGCTGGATGAGTCTGGATCGTGTTTTTCTGGTGGGCAGGGCCATGTCCTGTGGTGTTTTTTGGGATGTCTATGAACTTATTATGATTTTAGGCAGCCTCTCTGCTAATGGATGGGGTTGTGTTCCTGTCTTGCTAGTTCTTTGGCATGGGGTGTCCAGCACTGGAGCTTGCTGGTTGTTGAGTGGTGCTGGGTCTTAGCGTTGAGACGGAGATCTCTGGGAGAGCTCTCGCTGATTGATATTATGTGAGTCTAGGAGGTCTTTGTTGGTCCAATGTCCTGGACTCATCCCTCCCACAACAGAGGCTCAGGCCTGCCACCTGGCCAGAGCACCAAGACCCTGTCAGCTGCACAGCTCAGAAGAAAAGGGAGGAAGAAAAGGAAGAAAAAATGAAATATAATACAGTTATTAAAATAAAAAAATTATTAAAATAAAAAAGCGAATAAAAAAATAATATAGCAACCAAACCAATAAACAAATCCACCAATGATAACCGCTAAAGATTATACTAAGATAAACATAAAAATCAGAAACTAGTCAGTCACATACAGCAATCCCCAAGGCTACAGTTGTTCTCAAAGTCCACCACCTCAATTTTGGGATGATTCATTGTCTATTCAGGTATTCACAGATGCAGGGTGCATGAAGTTGATTGTGGAGATTTAATCTGCTGCTCCTGAGGCTGCTGGGAGAAATTTCCCTTTCTCTTCTTTGTTCGCACAGGTCTTGTTGTTCAGCTTTGGATTTGGCCCTGCCTCTGCTTGTAGGTCGCCTGAGGACGGCTTTTCTTCACTCAGAAAGGAGGGGGTTAAAGGAGCGGCTGATTAGGGCGCTCTGGCTCACTCAGGCTGGTGGGGAGGGAGGGGTACGGAATAAGGGGCAAGCCCACAGCGGCAGAGGCTGCTGTGTCATTGCAACAGCCTGAGGCATACCATGTGTTCTCCCTGGAAGTTGACCCTGGATCACCGGGCCCTGGCAGTGGCAGGCTGCACAGGCTCCTGGGAAGGGAGGTGTGGATAGTGACCTGTGCTTGCACACAGGCTTCTTGGTGGCTGCAGCAGCATCATTAGCATTTCATGCCCATCTCTGGTGTCCGTGCTGATAGCCACGGCTCACACCAGTCTCTGAAGCTCATTTAGGCCGTGCTCTGGATCTCCTCTCCTCGTGCACCCCGAAACAATTGTCTCTTGTCTCTTAGGCAGTTCCAAACTTTTTCCTGGACTCCCTCCCGGCTGGCTATGGTGAATTAACCCACTTCAGCTGTCTTCATGCAGTCAACTCCAGTCCTCTCCCTGGGATCTGAAGTCCAAACCCCGAGCCTCAGCTCCCAGCCCCCACCCACCCCAGAGGGTGAGCAGACAAGCCTCTCAGGCTGGTGAGTGCTGGTCGGCACCGATCCTCTGTGCGGGAATCTCTCCACTTTGCCCTCTGCACCCCTGTTGCTGCGCTCTCCTCCATGACTCCAAAGCTTCCCCCCCGCCACCCGCAGTCTCCACCCGTGAAGGGGCTTCCTAGTGTGTGGAAACTTTTCCTCCTTCCCAGCTCCCTCCCAGAGGTGCAGGTCCCGTCCCTATTCTTTTGTCTCTGTTATTTCTTTTGCCCTACCCAGGTACGTGGGGAATTTCTTGCTTTTTGGGAAGTCTGAAATCTTCTGCCAGCATTCAGTAGGTGTTCTGTAGGAGTTGTTACACATGTAGATGTATTTTTGATGTATTTGTGGGGAGGAAGGTGGTCTCCACGTCTTACTCCTCCACCATCTTGAAGGTCCTCTCTTCAAGTAATTTTTTATTTCACCTTTGATTTCTTCTTTGACCTAATAATATCTATCTTAGGGAAGGTATTGAGGTAATTAGGTGTTCTCTTAGTTTCATGAACTGGTATAGCAATTTCCTTCCCAAAGTTTGGGGTGTTCTCAGTTATTAATTCTTCAAATAATCTCTTTGTTTTTTTCTCTCTCTCTTCTCCTCCTGGTGTATCCATTATCCTAACTTTGCTTTTCCTAAGAGTTTGATAGCTTTTGTAGGATTTCCTCATTTTTAATATCTTATTTCTCTTTCCTCTTCTACTTGTATCATGTCTAGATTTCTATCTTTAATCTCACTAATTCTCTCTTCCATAAGGTCTGGTCTACTTCCAATGTTTTCTAATGTATTCGTCATCTTGTTTATTGAGTTATTCAGCTCCAGAATTTGTTTGACTCATTTTTAATATTTCCATATCTTTGATAAAGTATTCCTTCTGTTCATTAATTTTATTTCTGAGTTCATTAAGCTGCTTTACTGAGTTTTCTTGCATCTTGTTGAGTTTCTTCATGACAGCTATTTTGAATACTCTATCAGTTAGATCACAATATTCCATGACTAAGTTAGTTTCCTGGAGAATTTTTATTTTCTTTTTATGATATAGTGTTATTGTGGTTCTTCATGTTGTTTGGTGAATTGTTCCTCTGTCAGCACATTTGATATCAAATGACAGGTTAGGAACTGGAATCTTTTCTTTTGTTTTCTGATAGGTGGCATTATCACACAAGTTTTTGTTTCTCTTACCTAAGCTGCCTCTGGTTATATTTGTGAGTTTCACTTCCCAGCCTCCAATGTCTCTGTAAGAGGTGTGGCTCTGTGCCTTTGTTATTGCCTCTTGTGCAACCAGGTCTCTGCTGCCTTCTCTGCTTCTACCAGAGCCACTCTTGTCACAGAAATGGTGGGCTCTTTCCTTGTGTCCTGGATCCCCTGAGACACAAACTTCATCACTGTGGAAGATGGAGAGTGGGGCCAGTGTTTTCGAAACATTAGCCGCTAGAGGTATTTTGTCCCAGGCCCCACTGCTGCTGTTACCCAGTTACCTGTGGCCATAGGCACTGGTGCAGTCAGGTGGTCAGAGCTGTGCATGCTGTCTTCCCTGCTGTTACTGGATTCTCTGAAACTGAGAGCTCTGCTGCTGTGGCCTGAGGTACAGGACTTCGGTCACTATCTCTACTGTTCCCTTGGTTCCACCTTTTCCATGTGTTCCAACCCACACATCTTTAGATGTACAGATGTGTGGAATTTTCCTACTTCCTGATGTGCTGGGCAGAGCATCTTTGTTGAGTTGTGGATGTTTTACTGGTTGTAGATTGAAGGTCAGAGAAAAAGGTAAATTTTCTCTCCAGTATGTTTCTGACTTCACTCTTTTCCCCCCAATCATTATCGTTTTGGCTTTTCCACAATGTCCTATGATTGGAACCATATGGTATATATATCCCTTTCAGATTGGCTTCTTTCAATTAATAATATGCATGTACATTTTCTCCATGTCTTTTTGTGGTTTGATAGCTCTTCACTTTTTAGCACTGAATAATAATCTGAATGTACCATAGTTTATTTATGCATTCATCTACTTAAAGATATCTTGGTCATTTCCAGGTCTTGCCAATTATGAATAAAACTGCTATAAACATTATGTATACGCTTTCAGGTGGACATAAATTTCAACTCCTTTGGGTAAATGCCAAGACATGAAATTTCTGGATCATATGTCAAGAGGTATTTTTAGTTCTGTAAGAAACCACCAACTCTTTTCCAAAGTGGCTGTACCATTTTGCATTCCCACTATCAATGAATGGAAGTTTTTGTTGCTCCAAGCCTGCCCAGCATTTGTTGTTGTCAGTGTCCCAGATTCTGGCAGTTCTAATAGCTGTGTAGTTGTATCTCATGTTGTTTTAACTTACAGTTCCCTAGCAATGTATTGTGTAGAGCATCTTTCATCTGCTTACTTGCCATGTGTGTATCTTCCTTGGTAGGTGTCTGCTCAGATCTTTTTTACATTTTTAATCAGGTTGTTTATTTTCTTATTGTTGAGTTTTTATATAATGTATTATTATCCTTTTAACTTCATACTTAATAAGATAAAATACCTCAATGTTTTCAAGCTAACAAGTGATGGGTGTAAATGTAATCAATATGTGCATTAGATCAGTGATCCCTCAATGTGGCTGATTACCAAAATCCTTTGGAGTTATTTAGTTTATTTCATAAAGTCTGTCTCTTTGGTGTAAAAATTTCTATTACAAAGAAAAAAGAAAAACAGGTAATTGTATAACTGTGACTGGGGCGATCACTAGAATAACTAACACCCTAGAACTCTAATGGCATTCAACTGGGTTTCCAGAACTCATTGGGTCCCTATCAAGTACCAGTCACTCCACTAACTACTGGGAATAAATATAAACCTTCATTCCATGATGTCATATGATAAAAGTAGAATGAGTACAGGTAAGCAGATGAGTAAAAGTAAGGTATAGCATTTTATTTAATAACCATAAACATTGGAACTAAGGAAAAATGAAGGAATGGACATTCAGATTAGAAAGATAAGCAATAACTTCTTAGAGAATATTATCACTAAGTTGTGTCTTTAAGGACAAATAGAAATCAGTTGAGTAAAGGAAGACAGATAAGTATGTTCAGATATTCTCACAAAGAAAAAGAGAGACAAGAAAGTGTTCTATCTTAGAAACAGCAAAAAAATTGCCTATGAATTTAGGGTTGTGTTTCAGTCGGGTGTAATGATAAGTCAGGGTCCTCCATAAATAGCATCCATATAAAAGGTAGGCATAGGCATACTGCTTTACACTTATGTTACTCTTGGGTTTTTTCTCCCTATCACTACTTGTTTTTTCCTAGCAAAAATAAAAGAAAAAAAATATGTGTAGTATAAACTGCATGAAAATAAGATTTTTTTGTGTTTTTTTTCCTTAGTGTATTTATTGAGTAAGATTAGAAAAGTGCCTAGCACTTGAAGTGATGAGTACTTACTTGCTAAATAAATGAAAGGCCATATATTTCCCATCTGTAAATTCTGTCATTGTAGAAAGGATATAGGGTAGAATTATAATAATTTTAGAATGAGGCCACTATTGGCCCAATCTCTTAAATTCTATCAATCAATTTTCCAAATTATAATTAGGGAAAGGAATGCAGTCTTTGTAGCATTACAACTATTATGCTGTTATGTGAAAGAGTTTTGCAAACTACATGAACTACATGTTGTACAAAATAAGTAATTTTGTTTATGTTAATGGTTTGAGTGACAGCAAGGAGTTGTGATAAAAGCACTAGGTTTGGGGCAAAAACAAAAACAGAATGAAATCCCTATTCTTGAGTCACTTACTTTGTCACTCACTTTTTATATTTTTTATATTCTCTGCAAAATAGCATCATTTGAATGCACTTCAAAATTTAAATTCTTTTCAAACTTCAGTATTCAATACTTTTTCTACCTGTAATCTTGGGCCAGAAATGATAGTTTATGAAAAACTGTGGGTTTGAATTGCTTTTGAATCACACGTATTTTTTTACAGATCCTGGGCCCCCTATCTATTGCTATAATTCGATGTTCAATATAATCATTAAAAAAAAAACTCCTGTATACCTCCTTCATTTTGGACATTGTCATGTCATGCGCAGGTCATCTTGTGGTGGATTAAACTGGGAAAATTAACATCAGTGAGGAAGAGAGCTCACACGACTGCATCCATCCAGTTCCTTCACAAGGAAAATTGTCTTATTACTTCCTGTGTGCTCAGTGGAAGGAGATCAGGAGAGCCTAATGAAACTGAGTAGAAAGTGTAAAAGATTAGGCAGATTTTTACTCTTCCTCATGACCTTATTTGCTTGTATTTTGATGAAAAATTGGTATGAACTCTACAGTTTTGAAACAGTATGATATTAATTTCAGAGGAAATCGTTTTAAATCTGCCATGATGCAACAAAGACAATAAGCACTAAGGAGTAAAATGTATGTTTACTGGGCAATAACCATTTTGAGGCCTTCTTTCCAATACATTTCCAAAGCACTGAATTGCCTACCTGGAGTGCAATGATCTTACATGAGAGATGGCTAAGTTTATGTGTAGTTAGCAGCAACTTATATTTAGCTAGCATATGCCTATTTATGCAGACAATTTTGTTGTGGAATAGTTTGAGTGATGGGGTACTTCACAGGATAGTTTTAAAATGTCTTTCCACAAAACCATAAACAAAACAAAAAGACAACCTACAGAATGGAAGAAAATATTTGCAATGTTACTGACAAGGGATTAATTTCCAACATATGCAAACATCTCATGCAGTTTAATATCAAAAAACCAAACAACCCAATCAAAAAATGGGCAAAAGACCTAAATACACGTTTCTCCAAAGAAGATATACAGATGACCAACAGGCACAGGAAAAGATGTTCAATATCGCTAATTATTAGAGAAATGCAAATCAAAACTACAATGAGGTATCACTCATCGCCAGTCAGAATGGCCATCATAAAAAGTTTACAAATAATATATGCTGGAGAGGGTGTGGAGAAAAGGGAACCCTCTTACGCCATTGGTGGGAGTGTAAATTGGTACAACCACTATGGAGAACAATATAGAAGTTCCTTAAAAAACTAAAAATAGAGTTACCATATGACCAGCAGTCCTACTCCTGGGCATATATACAGAGAAAACTCTAATTCAAAAAGATACATGGACCCCAATGTTCCTAGCAGCACTATTTACAATAGCCAAGAAATGGAAGCAATCTAAGTGTCTGTCAATATATGAGTGGATAAAGAAGATGTGGTACATTTATACAATGGAATACTACTCAGCCATAAAAAAGAATGAGATAATGCCATTAGCAACAACATGGATGGACATAGAGATCATCATATTAAATGAAGTAAGTCAGACAAAGACAAATATCATGTGATATCACTTATATGTGGAATATTAAAAAATTATACAAATGAATTTATTTACAGACATAGAAAACAAACTTATGGTTACCAAACAGGAAAGGGGAGGGAGAGATAAATTAGTTTGGGATTAACATATACACACTACTATATATAAAATAGAAAAAATACAAGGACCTACTGCAAAGCACAGGGAACTATACATGATATCGTGTAATATTAAGGAAAAATAATCTGAAAAATAATGTATATATATATATATATATATCTGAATCACTTTGTTATACACCTGAAACTAACACAATATTGTAAATCAACTATACTTCAATACATCAATTAGAATAAAATCAAATCAAATAAAGAGGCAAAAAATGTCTTTCCATATATGAAGCCACACGGGTAGTCTGTTAACACATAGATATTAACAGGAAAATAAGGCAAAGGAGGAGATTGTGATAGTAACTCAGCACTACATTAGGAAAAATTGTGTTTGAACAAAGGAGAAATATTTTCATAGAGGAATAGGAGGTTCCTGGACAGTGTAAAAATTTAAACCTCAAACTCTGCTCTACAGATGAAAATACATCTCTTATCTAAGGCATATAGTGATCTCAGATAAAGTGAATATAGAGCACTATGACTGGCTATTACTTTCACTCTGGAATTTTAGAAAAATCTTTAAAGACAAGATCTTAGATTAAGAATACAATGAGTGGGCTTCCCTGGTGGCACAGTGGTTGAGAATCTGCCTGCCAATGCAGGGGACGCGGGTTCGAGCCCTGGTCTGGGAGGATCCCACATGCCGCATAGCGGCCGGGCCCGTGAGCCGCAATTGCTGAGCCTGCGCATCTGGAGCCTGTGCTCCGCAACGGGAGAGGCCGCGATAGTGAGAGGCCCGCGCACCGCGATGAAGGGTGGCCCCCGCTTGCCTCAACTGGAGGGAGCCCTCGCGCAGAAACGAAGACCCAACACAGCCATAAGGAAGTGAATAAATAAAATAAATAAATTCTTTAAAAAAAAAAAAAAAAAAGAATACAATGAGTAAAATATTCACTCAGATCAAGTTATATGCTCTGTACACAAGTCAAGATTAACTTATATTAATGTACCCAATTAGTCATTTAAAATTCCAAAATAAATAAAACTAAAAATGATACAAATATTCTGTTTGTCCTCACCCTCTTCCTTTTCCCTGGAAGAAGCATTTTAATTTTCATATAATTTACTAGTGTACTAAATTATGTCCTCTGACTGAATAAATTAATATGATTTCATCTTTGGGAGCAGATCATTCTCCCCAGAATATTTTATAATTACACATTCTTTCAAATATATTTAATATCAACATTTCTAAATTTCACCCCTGCTATAATTGTACAACATTTGACAGACAGTTACAGAGGAAAGAAGGTACATTAGATTGGTCTATTGTAAAGCATTTGTTTTTTTCATATTAAAACTTTTCCAAAGAAAGTTAATATCTTTCTTTGTAGCACATAGGAAGAAATTAAGGTTTCTTAGTTTCTTACCATATTTATGTTTCATCTAAATCTTAGTGATATAATCATTTTCCTTTCTTTAAAAATGATTTGTAATTACAAAGACTCTACCAACTCTTCATATTGTTCCGGGATTTTGGCAAACTATATTTATTCTTCCATCTGTGATTTTTTTAAAAAGATTTTTAAAGAAAATTTTTAGATTTTTAAAGAAAAGGCTGAAATGTTGTTAGCAGACTTTGGCAAATGTATTGTTCAGGAAAGATTACTGAGCTGCTTCTAACTGAGCCAGAATACCCAGTCTTGTTTCATCTCGTAAAAACAAAAGCAGACATGAAGATTTCCCTGTTGTACTCAACAAGCTTGCTGAACTCAAACAGAATGTAGCACTTGCTCAGAATCATACTTAATGATTTCCTCCACAGCCAGACTGGAAACCCAAAGCTCTTTAATATTCTGGTATCATTATTCTCATTTTCTATAATTTAACAACTTTTCATTTTATTCTTAATGGAAAAGTCATGCAATATTGAGCAGTAACTGCTGTTAATTTCCTGCTGTATATCATTTGCATTTTTTGTTGCTGTTGGAGAGTAATTAACATGCTCTAATTATCATACTGATTGTCTTTTTTAGCTTATGAGGATATAGTCATTTCAACCCTCGTTAATCTTACAATTGTATATTTTATTGTTCCCAATAATAATATCCTGGGATATATAAGACTTAAATTATTACAAAAAAAGTTGTGTGATTCTGCGGTAGTAGGTTTTCTAAATGGTTCAATTTAGAAGAGAGTATTGTAAGTTTTTATAGTTCCTAACAAAAAACATGGAATCATTTCTGTGGCAGGACAATGCTATCCTTTCCTTCAAAGTGAACTGCAGTTATATTATGCTATTATCACACAAGAAAATGTTTTCTTGCATTCCATTCAGATTGTATCTTTTATTTCTTCATATTCCAAAGGTTTATGTTAAAATTTGCTGTGAACATACCGGTAACGTGTAATAAAAAGTCTCTTTTGCAAGAATTTTTAACACATTAGATTCTTTCTACCCAAAATAACATTTTTCTGAATTTAAAATATTTACATTGTAAATCCTAATATTCTCAACTAAAATTTTATAAAATTGTGTGGAGACAGAAAAAAGATGAAAGAAATCAGTGTTTTTAAATATTACAAAAAATCTATAGATAGTACAAAAACTATTAATAGTATAAAAAATTGTCGACAATGTTCAACTCATATTTTATGTCCAAACCTACCCTTAGCATAGCTAGCTTCATAATTATGGGCTAGTTTATATGTTCATTTGGTGAAGAACAGAGTCCCTTTTAGAACAGAGTCATTATTTATAACAGATGTTATTATATCCAAGGAATGCTATTCCACAAAACTTACAATGAGAAATATAACTCATTTCCATATTAACTTCCATTTGGTTCCAATCATCAGTGTATTCTGTACCATGAGAAGGGACACAAACGAAAAGTACAAAGATGACCTATATGTAAACTACTAAACAAGGTGCTCTTTTTACTTTATTGAGCTTTAGAAAAGAGTATAAATTAATATAGAGTATCAAAAAACAATAAAATGGATTATAAAAAAGATAATTTCTTTCTATATTCACAAGGACATTTTTTTGGTCATAAAGGCAGGTATGCAAATCACACTTGCAAAAAAATCAGTGGAGATTAATGTTGGACTACGCTCTGACTGAATTCTAATCGTGACTCCACCATTTATCTGTACTCTGATAATTTACAAGTTATTAAAAAATATTTGGACCTTATTTTCCTTTTATCTTAAATGGAGATAGCATTAACATCTATCCCAGAAGGTTAGTTTGACTATTAAAAAATTATGACATCAGGAGGAAAAGCTCAGAGAGAAAAAGCTCGGAAAAAGAGCTCAGTTAAAAAAACTGGCTATTAATAAGTTATTTTTAAAAGGAGCTTTAAGTGGACATAATTGTCTTTGGGAAGTTCTGAACTCTATGCTCAGGCTGCATCATCAGAGCGAGGCTTGCTTTGTCTCTGTCTCAGCTCCACTCTTCCCATGTTTGTTTTACTCTCCATCTGCACTGGGTCACAGGATCACTCTAGCACTCTCAGCCTCACATGTTCTCAGGTTCAAATCCAAAAATGCCCTTAAAACATCCAAATATGGCTTTAAACAAGCCTGGCTGATATGACCTCAATCCTATTCCCAACTCTGAGTTACTGTGACCAAAGACATAAATCCACAACTGGCTTAAAATCCACAATCACATGTTTTCACACGTGTAGAGATGAATTTCCACCCAAACCACATATGCCATTAGAATGACTGAGATTTTAATCCCCAGATGAAAACTCCAGATCTTTACCACAAATTTGACACCTGGATAGTGGAGACCCAAATAATAAAGCTAGCAAGCAAGCAAAAAGCTGACGATGGCTATGTATAAGATTCCTATGATATAAATAATATTGATCTAGCTTGGTTTAACATAAAAAAAAAGTGTGTGTGGCTTAAGCAAAACTTCTAAACTCTAAGAATCTCACGTTCTTTATCAACAAGAAAAGTAATGATTTCTCCTCAGTTTTTGTGCCACAATAGAGATGGTACCTATAAAATGCTTAGCTTAGTGTTTGACAGAGAAGTATTATATGGTAGACAAATGCTACATTAAAATGATGCAGCAATTATAAAAGATAATAAAATACTGAGAGAAATCCAAAAGTTTAGTATTAGGAATTGGTTTAAAAACTGTGTTTTATTTGTATAATGTAAAAACAAGCAGTAATTAAAATGGTTTGGAGACCGAATAAAGTTATAGATAAAATTGCTATATTATTAAAGGAGAATATAAAAGTTAGAAATATGGTTAGTATAATCTTTATGGACACTTAAAAATCTTATATATGTATAAAAAGATAAATAAGGAAAGGACATTTTTCAAATCTTTAAGAACCACCTCAAGCAGACAGGAAGACCTTTGGAAGCAAACAGAAAGAAGCAAGCCCCCTCTCTGGCCTCCAGTCTTCCTTTTTCACTTCCACCCCCATGTGGCACAGGTTAAGGGGGAGCTAGCTAGCAAAGCAGGAATGTGATTTGCAGGGACAAATATCAACCATCTCAAAGCAAATTGTGGAAGGTGATTTTGGATCTGAATCACAAAAATAACTGACCCCGGTAATTAGATTGATACAAAAATTTTTATCAGTGGAACAATAGAAGAAATAAAGGAAGCTAGAATACAAAGTGGTAACATATTTAAAGTGATTAAGGAAAATAACCATTAAACCAGAATTTTCACCCACTGCCAATATCTCATGAGAAGTAAAGTGAAATACACAAGTTTTGGAAAAATAGTGTGAAAAAATGTTAGCAGAAGACAAATACTAAACAAGCACAAGAATGTGCTCATTAAGCAGATGGAAAAGATTTTAATTGCCTTAACAAAGACTAAATAAAAACAAGATAGGTGGTCACAAAGCACCAAGCTGATCTCCCCGTGCTATGTGGCTGGGAGGGTGGGAGGGAGGGAGATGCAAGAGGGAAGAGATATGGGAACATATGTATATGTATAACTGATTCACTTTGTTATAAAGCAGAAACTAACACACAATTGTAAAGCAATTATACTTCAATAAAGATATTAAAAAAAAAAAAAGACACAGACCTACTAGAGAATGGACTTGAGGATATGGGGAAGGGGAGGGGTAAGATGTGACACGGTGAGAGAGTGGCATGGACATATATACACTACCAAATGCAAAATAGATAGCTAGTGGGAAGCAGCCGCATAGCACAGGGAGATCAGCTCGGTGCTTTGTGACCACCTCGAGGGGTGGGATAGGGAGGGTGGGAGGGAGGGAGATGCAAGAGGGAAGAGATATGGGAACATATGTATATGTATAACTGATTCACTTTTTGTAAAGCAGAAACTAACACACAATTAGTTTAGTAAAGCAATTATACTCCAATGAAGATGTTAAAAAACAAAAAACAAAAAACAAGATAGAACTCCTTATTTGTCTCCAAATGGCAAAGTCTAAACCGAGAAGCAACGTAGGGAAGCAGGGTGGGTTTCCTCTACAAGGTCAGGAACACAGATTCATCCTTTTTAATCACTCTGCCCTTCCCTTAAGCCCTGTACTCATCCCAAATCCTAAACAGGTTCACGGCCACCACCACTGTGTTCCAGACTGCAGGAAAGGGTGGGAGAGAAGGGAGAAGGGAAATTAGCTTCCTTTTAAAGATCACCAGAAAGTTGGACATAAAACTTCTACTCACATCCTTCAATCCAGAACTTGGATACTCTTAGCTCAAAGAGAGGCTGAACAAACTGGTACAAGAACAGTTTAAGTTTAAGGTAAGACTCAAACAAAATCAGTTATGAAAGAATAGACGTACAAATGATGCAACACAAATAAAAAGTTTCATAAGAGTACTCTGTGGACAAATATATGCCAACAAAATTGATCATATAGAAGAAAAAGATAAATTCTAAGAAACATACCACCTACCCAGAGTAAATTATGAAGATATAGAAAGTTTCAATAAATATGCATGATTTTTTTAACGGCAAGTTAAACTTTCATATAACATTCATGACTGTCTAAGGTTAATTTAAAATGTTGCTTGCTACAGAAATTCAATATTAAGTTAGATATAATATTTAAATATTTGAGAATAGATAAGAGGTTATTTTTCTTGTCTTTTTTCTTCTGCTACTTTCCCTTCTCATTCACATTCTTCTTCCCCTTTATAGTCTCCTTCTGCTTTATGTCCAATGAGTATAGCCCAACAGAGATGTTTCCAGTCTCTGTGCTTTCACTTCAACCACCCGGAATGTTTTCCAGACACCTCTTAGTCTAAGTAACTATCGCCCAGGCTTCAGAAATCTTCCCACCTTCTCCTCAATTTTCTTACTTTTTTTTGGATTGCATCTTTGAGAACACTTTGAATACAGGTATCCCTGCTTTCTGAAAGTTTGATTTACACCACTTTGTTTTTATGAAAGACCTACATTAGTACCTGTTTTCCCTAACCGAAAGAAACTCATAGAGGATTTTTGATTTTACAAAAAGTGGTGAAAAGCTAAAATGGCATTCAGAGTCTGTTTTACAGTGAACTATTACAGAGGCAGCAAACACTCAGAGCAGAGAAAGTGGTGCCACCCATCTCCTTCCCTGGGAATCACACTCAGCATGTCAGCATCACACCACCATAGTTTTGATCTGGGTCTGTGAGCATCTGTGCTTTACCTTGATTTATTTTTTATGTCCATTAGCAAGATATTGTACTGAGGTAATTGCTTCTTTGCTTTATGCCATTTAGTCTTATGAAATGTTTCATAGGAATGCTCTACTTTCAGATAATGGGGAAAACCTGCATTGGCCTAAATTCAGTGTTCTGTACCCCTTTTCAGTCAGTGAATTGATAATTATAAGGAATTTCCCATGAAATGTGATCTTCAGTCTCTGGTCTCAAATCATCTCCTATCTTTGCTTATTATTGCAAATTGAAGAGACTTCTTCCTCTCCTACAAGTCCATAGCAATTATTTTGTGCAAGTCATCTGACAATTAGTTATTTACGGTTTTCAATCATTGCCAAGGATTTTATATTCATTTTCTATTCCACAGCTTAGCATCTTGAAGAAAGTAAATTTCCTCTCTCATCATTTCCGTGGATGAGAATTCTGACCACAGGTTTGTTAAGTTCTCAGTTCAAGGTCTCAGAATCCTGCAATCAAGATGATGGCCAAACATCAAAAAGTAACTAGACTCTTGCGGTGAACATTTCACAATGTCTATAAATATTGAATTTATTATAATGTCATATGTCAATTTTAACTCAATAAAAAAAGAAACATCCATTCTGAATATGATTTTTAAAAATGTCGCCCAGGCTGTGGAGTATGAGTTTGTGGAGTCTGAGGTGCAATTGTTGGCAAACGTATTTCCTCGAGCGAGAGGACTAAGGTCTTCATTTGGTTATTTATCAGATGGGAACACTCCCACCTACTGCCACTGCTGTAGCTCCTTGACATGTGGGCTCACAGAGGCTTGCTTTCTTTTAGGCCAGCAGGGCCACTTTGTGACCTGTCTGTGAGGCCACGTGGCAGGAACTGTGGCAGTCTTTAGTAGCTGAGCATGTCCCCAGCTGATAACTGACAGAAAATGAAGACCCAGTCCTACTGAGGAGATTGAAAATATGCGTTATAAATGGGCCCTTCCATTTATTTGTGCTAAATTCAATTTTCTTCATATATACTTCCTCCTTTTATTGAAATGTATCACAATATAACTGGAAGAGTTTATTACATTTATTAAATTTAAACAGGTATTCCACACTTTGTTCTCCAGCATCACCGTAGCTTTCTTCGTGTACCTGTATTGAAGGCCCCGATGATGAAAGTCATCATCTTAATATACTCAATAAACATTATTCAATTGTTATTTTTTACTGTTATTCATCAACTGTGGAGTCCTAGGTGGATTATTTGAATAGCATTACAAAGAGAGTCTTATGTATGATGTACTCAAGATCAGAGACAAAAATACTTTAGAATCTTTTAAGATATTTTGTTTACTGGTGTATGTATGTATGTAATATTATGGAAATATTTCAGCAAACATCACTATAATTTTCTTCTCAGGCAACATTTTAGCACTGATGAACTTAGACATTGCCCAGAGAAAGGTCAAGAATAAACATTCCAAAGCCTGTGCATTTCTATATTTCACCTTCTCATTGTATACTGACATGTACTATAATTTTAATATAAAGGCAAGTGAACCCATAAATAATAAATGCACAGTTCTGAAAATAATAATCATTAAGGCTTTCATCAACCTCTTTCATAGTCAACAACAAAAAAATTATAGTGATAAAGGCAGAACTAGTCAAGACATAAGAATAAAATTATTAAGCTTGGGAACTAATGCTAGCCTTGCTAAAAAAGTAAAACTTTTAACTTTTTCTGAAAGCATCAAATCCATTTTGAAATTGCCAACAGGTTTATCACCATGGTCACCTGCATGCTTTCCCCATAGGAATTAATTGACTTTATCCTGCAGCAGTCGATATTTTTAGATCATTTTATATTTCACCTTGATCTGTTTTCTAAGATTGTTTCATGTGGAACTGTGTCAATTATTAGAATTACCTTGTATTTTACAAATGTATTATTTTAATGCAAGTGACAAAATGCTTAAAAATGAAAGTCATAGAAATATGAAAGTCACAGAAATATGGTTGCTCAGGCACCATATTTTTTTCCTTTTTTTTTTTTTTTTTTTTTTTGCTGCCAACTGCTGAGATCTCAAAGCACTGTGCTATCGACGATGAACATGTTTTCAATGAGGAACTCAATTTCAGACAGAGCCTTTCACTTATAAGCTAGCTGGGAGATTCAGTTTGTAATCACAGCGCCTGATACAATTCTCTTATTAGAGCCACAATAAAAAGTAGTTTTGGACATCTCTAGAAAATCTGTGTTAATGATTAAAAGGACAAATATACAGGAAGCAGAGCCACTGATTTTACACACTCTCCTTCATGGACCAATTTTTTAAAACAATGATGTCTATATCCTCCTTATTTGGAGAAGTTATGGATATTAGTCACAGATTATTAAGATACTTTTGGTATTTTTACATTTCCTTTTATGCTGTTTTGCAGTGTCATTTAATATTAGTATAATACAGTGCTGATGTTAATTTATAATAGTTTTTCATGTTTGTACTATATCATAAGACTGGTCAGGAAAATTTTTAGGGCTTTAATTGTCATCTTTTTATACTTTCATAAAACAATCAGAACAGTCTTCCAGCATATTTTGTTTTCTAATATAGTTTACATAATATAGAACAATCTGTTCTTAAAATCACATGTAAAACTATAAGGAATTTAAATTATTTTTGAAATGTTTGTCTTTAATTTTTCTTTTCTTTAGATAGCTTTTTTATTGTTTTCTTCTCAGAATTTTTACAAAATAATCTTGGAATTTCACTTTTCTTTTTTTTAGAATATTGACTTCATTGTGTTCACAAATTTGATGGTATACGATAGCATAGAAATTATAATATTTTACATTCTGCATATTTCTGTTTATATTTTGTGTCACATTTGTAATGCTTTTTATATTTTTTCCTTTCTTAAATATTTGAAGAGCTTTGAAACAGCATATCCATTAAAATAAACTGTTTATTTATCATCTATTTCCATTTTGTAAAACAGGTTTTTTAAATTTTTGTTAACTGTTTATTTCAATATTCTTCAAGTATAATTTGTTGTTTTATGTCTTAATAAGTTGAAATGAAGTCTTATTTTTCTCTTTCTTGATGACAAAAGAATTTTGTTTTTAACTTTTACTTCCAATAGAACTTGTACTTTAACCAATAATTTTCGACATATAGGTTACTAAATGTTATTAAATTCATTTTCTAAACATTTTGATTCCTTCTTTTACTTGAGTGATTTAAAATTTAATATTCCTTCAATTGTTTTGGTAATTTTCAATGTCCAGCTAAGCCATTCAACAATTTGTTATTAATGTAAAAATTTTTTAACTTAAATCTATATTAAGTTTTCTTTAAAATGTTTCATTCTATTATTTTTTAATTTATTATAGTATATTCTATTATCTATTAAATCATTATTATAAATAGTTTTATTCTATTATAGATAAAAATACTACAGCTCAGTTGAATATTCAGTAAAATATAATTTTAAAATGCTAATACTTTTTAAATTATACATTAAATATTTTTAATTTCACTATTTCCATAAACATTTTTTTTAACATGGCCTAGCATTGCTTTATTTATTTATTTTTAAACACCTTTATTGGAGTATAATTGCTTTACAATGTTGTGTTAGTTACTGCTGTATAACAAAGTGAATCAGCTATACGGATACATATATCCCCATATCCCCTCCCTGTTGCGTCTCCCTCCCACCGTCCCTACCACACCCCTCTAGGTGGACACAAAGCACCGAGCTGATTGCCCTGTGCTATGTGGGAGACTAGCTATCCATTTTACATTTGGTAGTGTATATATGTCAATGCTACTCTCTCACTTCATCCCAGCTTACCCTTCCCCCTACCCGTGTCCTCAAGTCCATTCTCTACATCTGCATCTTTATTCCTGTTCTGCTCCTACGTTCATCAGAACCAGTTTTTAATTTTTTCTTAGACTCCATATATATGTGTTAGCATACAGTATTTGTTTTTCTCTTTCTGATTTACTTCACTCTGTATGACAGTCTCTAGATCCATCTACCTCACTACAAATAACTCAATTTCGTTTCTTTTTATGGCTGAGTAATATTCCATTGTATACAAGGCCACAACTTCTTTATCCATTCATCTGTTGATGGACCCTTAGGTTGCTTCCATGTCCTGGCTGTTGAAAATAGTGCTGCAATGAACATTGTGGTACATGTCTCTTTTTGAATTATGGTTTTCACAGGGTATATGCCCAGAAGTGGGATTGCTGGGTCATATGGTAGTTCTATTTTAAGCTTTTAAGGAACCTCCATACTGTTCTCCATAGTGGCTGCATCAATTTATATTCCCACCAACAGTGCAAAAGTGTTCCCTTTTCTCCACACCCTCTCCAGCATTTATTGTTTGTAGTCTTTGATAATTGTCATTCTGACAAGTGTGAGATGATGCCTCATTGTGGTTTTGATTTGCATTTGTCTAATGATTCGTGATGTCGAGCATCCTTTCATGTGTTTGTTGGCCATCTGTATATCTATTTGGAGAAATGTCTATTTAGGTCTTCTGCCCATTTTTGGATTGGGTTGTTTGTTTTTTTGATATTGAGCTGCAAGAGCTGCTTGTATATTTTGGAGATTAATCCTTTGTGGGTTGCTTCATTTGAAAATATTTTCTCCCATTCTGAGGGTTGTCTTTTTGTTTTGTTTATGGGTTCCTTTGTTGTGCAAAAGCTTTTAAGGTTTATTAGGTCCCATTTGTTTATTTTTGTTTTTTATTTGCATTCTCTAGGAGGTGGTTCAAAAAGGATCTTGCTGTGATTTATGGGATAGTGTTCTGCTTATGCTTTCCTCTAAGAGTTTTATATTGTCTGGCCTTACATTTAGGTCTTTAGTCCATTTTGTGTTTATTTTTGTGTATGGTGTGAGGAAGTGTTCTAATTTCATTCTTTTAAATGTAGCAGTCCAGTTTTCCCAGCACCACTTATTGAAGAGGCTGTCTTTTCTCCATTGTAAGGTTTTGCCTCCTTTTTCGAAGATAAGATGACATATGTGTGTGGGTTTATCTCTGGGCTTTCTATACTGTTCCATTGATCTATATTTCTGTTTTTGTGTTAGGACCATACTGTCTTGATTACTGTAGATTTATAGTATAGTCTGAAATCAGGTAGCCTGCTTCCTCCAGCTCCATTTTTCTCTCTCAAGATTGTTTAGCTATTCTGGGTCTTTTGTGTTTCCATACAAATTATAAAATTTTTTGTTCTAGTTCTGTGAAAAATGCCATTGGCAACTTGATAGTGATTGCACTGAATCTGTAGATTGCTTTGGGTAGTATAGTCATGTTCAAAATATTGATTCTTTCAATCAAAAAACTTGGTATATCTCTCCATCTGTTTGTATCATCTTTAATTTCTTTCATCAGTATCCTCTAGTTTTCTGCATACAGGACATTTGGGTCCTTAGGAAGGTTTGTTCCTAGGTATTTTATTCTTTTTGTTGCAATGGTAAAAGGGAGTGTTTCTTTAATTTCTCTTTCAGATTTTTCATCATTAGTGTATAGGAGTGCAAGAGATTTCTGTGAAGTAAGTTTGCATCCTGCTGCTTTACCAAATTCATTGATTAGCTCTAGGAGTTTTCTGGTAGCATCTTTAGGATTCTCTATGTATAATATCACGTCATCTGCAAACAGTGACAGTTTTACTTTTCTTTTCCAATTTGGATTCCTTTTCTTTTTCTTCTCTGATTGCTGTGGCTAAAACTTTCAAAACTAAGTTGATTAACAGCAGTGAGAGTGGGCAACCTTGTCTTGTTCCTGATCTTAGAGGAAATGGTTTCAGTTCTTCACCATTGAGAATGATGTTGGCTGTGGGTTTGTCTTATATGGCCTTTATTATGTTGAAGTAGTTTCCCTCTATGCCCACTTTCTGGAGAGTTTTTATCATAAGTCGGTGTTGAATTTTGTCAAAAGCTTTTTCTGCATCTATTGAGATGGTCATATGGTTTTTATCCTTCAATTTGTTAATATGGTGTATCACATTGTATGATTTGCATATATTGAAGAATCCATGAATTCCTGAGATAAACCTCACTTGATCATGGTGTATGATTCTTTTAATGTGCTGTTGGATTCTGTTTGCTAGTATTTGAGGATTTTTGCACCTATGTTCATCAGTGATATTGGTCTGTAGTTTTCTCTTTTTGTGACATCTTTGTCTGGTTTTGTTATCAGGGTGATTGTGGCCTCATAGAATGAATTTGGAGATGTTTCTCCCTCTGCTATATTTTGGAAGAGTTTGAGAATTATCAGTGTCAGCTCTTCTCTAAATGTTGGTTAGAATTCACCTGTGAAGCCCTCTGGTCCTGGGCTTTTGTTTGTTGAAGATTTTTAATCACAGTTTCAATTTCAGTGCTTGTGATTGATCTGTTCACATTTTCTATTTCTTCCTGGTTCAGTCTTGGAAAGTTGTACTCTTCTAAGAAATTGTCCTTTACTTCCAGGTTGTCCATTTTATTGGCATATAGTTGCTTGTATCAGTCTCTCATGATCCTTTGTATTTCTGCAGTGTCAGTTGTTACTTCTCCTTTTTCATTTCTAATCTGTTGATTTCAGTCTTTTCCCTTTTTTCTTGATGAGTCTGGCTAATGGTTTATTAATTTTTTTTTTATCTTCTCAAAGAACCAGCTTTCAGTTTTATTGATCTTTGCTGTTGTTTCCGTCATTTCTTTTTCATTTATTTTTTATCGGATATTTTTGATTTCTTTCCTTCTCTAACTTTGAGGGGTTTTGTTCTTCTTTCTCTAATTGCCTTAGGTGTAAGTTTAGGTTTTTTATTTGAGATTTTTCTTATTTCTTGAGGCAGTATTGTATTGCTATAAACTTCCCTCTTAGACCTGCTTTTGGTGCATCCCATAGGTTTTGGGTCATCATATTTTCATTGTCATCTGTTTCTAGGTATTTTTTGATTTCATATTTGATTTCTTCAATGATTTCTTAGTTATTTAGTAGCATATTGTTTAGCCTTTATGTGTTTGTATTTTTTACAGTTTTTTTTCCTCTAATTGATATCTAGTCTCATAGCGTTGAGGTTGGAAAAGATACTTGATACAATTTCAATTTTCTTAAATTTACCAAGTTTTGATTTGTTACCTAAGATATGATCTATCCTGGAGAATGATCCATGAGCATGTGAGAAGAATGTGTATTCTGTTGTTTTTGGATGGAATGTCCTATAAATATCAATTAAGTCTATCTTGTCTAATGTGTCTTTTAAAGCTTGTGTTTCCTTATTTATTTTCATTTTGGATAATCTGTCCATTTGTGAAAGTGGGGTGTTGAAGACCCCTACTATTATTTTGTTACTGTCAATTTCCACTTTATGGCTGTTAGTACTTGCCTTATGTATTGAGGTGCTCCTATGTTGGGTGCATAAATACTTACAATTGTTATATCTTCTTGGATTGAGTCCTTGATCATTATATAGTGCCTTTCTTTGTCCCTTGTATTACTCTTTATTTTAAAGTCTCTTTTCTCTGATATGAGTATTGCTACTCCAGCTTTCTTTTGATTTCCATTTGCATGGAATATCTTTCTCCATCCCCTCACTTTCAGTCTGTATGTGTCCCTAGGTCAGAAGTGGGTCTCTTGTAGACAGCATATATACGGGTCTTGTTTTTGTATCCATTCAGCCAGTCTATGTCTTTTGGTTGGAGCATTTAATCCATTTACATTTAAGGCAATTATCGATATGTATGTTCCTATTACCATTTTCTTAATTATTTTGGGTTTGTTTTTGTAGGTCTTTTCCTTATCTTGTGTTCCCTTCTTAGAGAAGTTCCTTTAACATTTTTTGTAGAGCTTGTTTGGTAGTGCTGAATTCTCTTAGCTTTTGCTTGTCTGTAAAGGTTTTAATTTCTCCATTGAATGTGAATGAGATCCTTGTTGGGTAGAGTAATCTTGGTTGTAGGTTTTTCCCTTTCATCACTTTAAATATGTCCTGCCACTCCCTTCTGGATTGCCGAATTTCTGCTGAAAGATCAGCTGTTAACCTTATTGGGATTCCCTTGTATGTTATTTGTTGCTTTTCCCTTGCTGCTTTTAATATTTTTTCTTTGTATTTAATTTTTAATAGTTTGATTAATATGTGTCTTAGCGTGTTTCTTCTTGTATTTATCCTGTATGGGACTCTGCGATTCCTGAACTTGACTGACTATTTCCTTTCCCATATTAGGGAAGTTTTCAACTATAATCTCTTCAAATATTTTCTCAGTCCCTTTCTTTTTCTCTTCTTCTTCTGTGACCCCTATCATTGGAATGTTGGTACATTTAATGTTGTCCCAGAGGTCTCTGAGACTGTTCTAAATTATTTTCAATCTTTTTTCTTATTCTGCTCTGTGGCAGTTATTTCCACTATTTTATATTCCAAATCACTTATCCATTCTTCTACCTCAGTTATTCTGCTATTGATTCTTTCTAGAGTATTTTTTAATTTCTTTTATTGTGTTATTCGTCATTGTTTGTTTGCTCTCTATTTCTTCTAGGTCCTTGTTAAATGTTTCTTGTATTGTCTCCATTTTTTTTCTGAGATTTTGGATCATCTTTACTATCATTGCTCTGAATTCTTTTTCAGGTAGACTGCCTATTTCCTCTTCATTTGTTTGGTCTGGTGGGTTTTTACCTTGCTCTTTCTTCTGCTGAATATTTCTCTGTTTTCTCATTTTGTTTAACTTCTTATGTTTGGGGTCTCCTCTTTGCAGGTTGCATGTTCATAATTCCCATTATTTTTGTTGTCTGTCCCTGTGGGTGAGGTTGGTTCATTGGCTTGTGTAAGCTTCCTGGTGGAGGGGACTGGTGCCTGTTCTCTGGTGGTGTGGCTGTTCTTGTCCTTCTGGTGGGCTGGCCTGAATCTGGTGGTGTGTTTGGAGTGTCTGTTAACTTAGTATGACTTTAAGCATCCTCTCTGCTAATGAATAGGGTTGTGTTCCTGTCTTGCTAGTTGTTTGGCATGGAGGTTCCAGCAATGGAGCTGGCTGGCCGTTGGGTGGAGCTGTGTCTTAGTATTGAGACGAAGATCTCTGGGAGAGCTCTTGCCAATTGATATTACATGGGGCTGGGAGTTTTCTGGTGGTCCAGTGTCCTAGTCTTGGCCCTCCCACCTTGGAGTCTCAAGTCTGACACGTGGCCAGAACACCAAGACCCTTCCAGCCACACAGCTCTGAAGAAAAGGAAGAAAACTTAAAAACAAATAAACAAACAAAAAATCCAGACAGACAGAACCCTAGGACAAATGGTAAAAGCAAATCTATACAGACAAAATCACAGAAAGAAGCATACATGTACACACTCACAAAAAGAGAAAAATATATTTATATATATACATATAAAGAAGAGAGCCACCAAACCAATAAACAAACCCACCAATGATATTTAGCTCTAAATACTGAACTAAGATAAACATAAAACCAGAAATAAATTAGACACAGAAAGCAAGCCCCAAGTCTACAGTTGCTCCCAAAGTCTACTGCCTCGATTTTGGGAGCATTCGTTTTGCATTAAGCTATTCTTCAGATGCAGGGTTTATCAAGTTGATTGTGAGGATTGAATTTGCTGCTTCTGAGGCTGCACAGAGAAATTTCTCTTTCTCTTCTTTGTTCACACAACTTCTGTGTTTCAGCTTTGGTTTTGGCCCCATCTCTGCATGTAGGCCACCCTCAGAAGTCTGTTCCCTGCCCAGACAGGAGAGGGTGAAAGCAGAAGCTGATTAGGGATCTCTTGCTCTCTCAGGTTAGGGAGAGGGAGCAGTACGGTAGTCATAATTGGAATGCAGGGCTAGCCTGAGGTGGCAGAAGCCTGCATGACATTGCAACAGCCTGCACCACACCATGTGCTTTCCCAGGGAAGTTGTCCCTGGATCACGGGACCCTGGCAGTTGTGTGCTACACAGGCTTCCAACGGAGTGTGGATAGTGACCTGCATTTGCACACAGGATTCTTGGTGGCAGATGTCACACGTTAGCTGTTCATGTCCATGTTTGGGTTCCAAGCTGATAGGCGTGGCTCACGCCCATCTCTGGAGCTTGCTTAGGTGGTGCTCCACCTTCTGTGGGCACTCTGGGAAGGAATCCCCTCTCCTCATGCACCCCAAAACAAAGGTCTCTTGCCTCTCCAGCAGGTCCAGACTTTTTCCCGGCGCCCCAACTGGCTAGCTGTGGTGCACTAGCCCTCTTCAGGCTGTTTTCATGCACCCAACCCCAGTCCTCTCCCTGGGATCTGACCTCCAAAGCCTGAGCCTCAGCTCCCAGCCCCCGCCCACCCTGGTGGGTGAGCAGACAAGTCTCTCAGGCTGGTGAGTGCTGGTCGGAACTGATCTTTTGTGCGGGAATCTCTCTGCTTTGCCTTCTGCACCCCTGTTGCTGCCCTCTCCTCTGAGGCTCTGATGCTTCGCCCCCGCCCACTCCCTGTTTTCACCAGTGAGGGGGCTTCCTAGTGTGTGGAAACTTTTCCTCCTTCACGGCTCCCTCCCAGAGGTGCAAATCCTGTCCCTATTCTGTTGTCTCTGTTTTTTTCTTTTTTCTTTTGCCCGACCCAGGTACATGGGGAGTTTCTTGCCTTTTGGGAAGTCTGAGGTCTTCTGCCAGCATTCAGTAGGTGTTCTGTAAGAGTTGTTCCACATGTAGATGTATTTTTGAGGATGAAGTTAATCTCCACATCTTACTCCTCTGCCATCTTGAAAGTCTGTCATATTTCCATAAACTTTTAATCTTCACAGCAACTCTCTGACAAAAGTACTATTAATAACTCTGTTTTACAGATGAGTCAACTGAGACATTGAGATATTAAGTATCTTAATCTTAACTAAGATACTTAATCTCCTCTCTTGGATCAAGTTTTGACTCTTTTGGGCCTTATGTCAGATTAAAGAGCAAAGATGACAGGTTTATTCAGAGACAGACAAGGTCTTTGTGACTGTTGTGCCCAATAGAGTGCGGTAAAGTGATGCTACCCTTTAGTAGTTCTTTATTTTTTTTCTTTTTTAATTGAAATATAGTTGATTTACAATGTCATGTTAATTACTGCTGTACAGCAAAGTGATTCAGTTATACATATATACATTCTTTTTTAAATATTGTTTTCCATTATGATTTAGCATAGGATATTGAATATAATTATCTGTTCTATATAGTAGGACTTTGTTTTTTATCCATTCTATATATAAAAGCTTACATCTGCTAACACCACCCTCCCTCTCCATCCCTCTCCTAAGCCCCTTCTTTTGTAGATCTTGACCTAACCTTTAGCGGGGGTGACAGTTTCCACTGTGCTTCTCTCAGAGCCCTGAGCTCTGACATCTCAGCATCCTGATGTCAGACGTTATCAGCCTGACATCAGATATCTCAGTATCCTGAGACCGCCATACCATGGGGAAGTCTAAGTTAGGCTTCAAGAGAAAGAGACAGAGAGAGAAAGAGAGATGGATCCCCAGCTGTTTCAGCTCCCAGTCACTTGAGTCCACCTAGCTGTGGTCACAGACATCATGGAACAATCCTTCTGGCCTACATAACATGAGATACAATAACGCTTTGCTAATTTACATATTAAGTTTGTTATACAGCAGTACTGAACAGAATATGGTCATTTCTTTGCCTTTTTCATTATTTCATGTTTTGGGAGGCATATATTCAGTGTTTACTTATAATGGTATTTTTGTTCCTAAAACATATATTCTAACTAATAACTAATATTTACATTTTAATTTTTAATCAAATCCATTATAACAGCCTTCATATGCTTTATTATTTTTTTTTATCTTATTTTTATCCATATCAGTTCTAGTGTACCTGTAAGCATCCCTTACCCTCAGATAGCATTTTGGTCCTTACTAACTTGAATGACCACATGGTTAGCTGTCATATTCTGAGTTTTTTGTTTTTGTTTTTTTCTTTTTAATAAAGTTACACTGCAGTGTCAGTATTGGCATTTACTGTGGAGGGAGACATTTGCTATATACCTAATACTTTGTCCTTACTTAAGTGTTTTCCATTTTCTATTTTGAATATGTTTAGTGTGGTGATTTTTATAGATAGATAAGGAGAGATAGTTAAAGATATGTATATTTTCAAGTGTAATGAACTGTTTTTTGATTTATATTTATTTTCCATAATGAATCAAATCATTTTATTTTATTTGAATATTTTCTCTTCCCCCTTTCCTATCTTAGTTTTGAGAGTACTAACATGTGAGAAAAGAATGGTCTCTTTAAACTGTCTACTACATCTTTTTTTTTTTTTTTTTAATACCATTTTTATGTAATCACTAACTTTCCTTGAATTCCAGGGCCAGGAGAATATCCTAAATTTATTTTCTACTTTACCACTTTAATTTTCTGAAGCATAGAAAAAGTTGTCCACTGCATATTGCAGTTTCCAATTTACCATGTGGATCTTTCATCTCAATGCGGTCTAGGGCTTTGTAAGTAACCGTTTCATCTCTTGAGAATATGGATTCAAATTTGTCTATAATTTACTCCTATTTCTTGGTACAACACTATTTATTCATAGTTATTATACTATTTTATTTATTTATTTTTTAGCTCACACCTAAAGAATGAAGACTATATTTTGCTAGTAAGGGTTGATAGCAAATTTGAGTTGAGGTAGGTTTTGTCAGATCCTAATTTGGGTCCTAATCCAAATCTCTAAGGACATACAAGGTGAGAAAATAAAATTTTATGTATACTGCATTTCAGAGAATTTTACCACATTTCAAATAGAAGGCATGAACTAGGGAGAGCTGGAAGGGAGGGAGCTGGGCACAGTAGAGTTAGTCACAGCAGGGAGATTTACCTTCTGCCTAAGTGTCTCTTTTCAGCACTTGGTGTGGCAGCCAGGAGCCAGCCTCAGCAGGGTCCCTGGTGTTTGCCTGGAATATCTGACTTTCTTTTACCTGTCAGAGCCTTCCGTTCCAGGAGGTCTCCAAGTCTAAGCCAAGAAGAAGCCTTGCCAAAAGCACTCTTCTTTTTATGACTTAAAAAAACAAGAATGCTTCCCAATGACATTGCCAAGGTTGAAAATTCACTCCCAGTTGCCCCATGGTTCATTGTATTGAATACGAATGGCATAGCACTCTGCCAGGATTTAATCTGGCACACTTTCCTGATAGGGAGTGAGTTATAGATTTGTTATTGTTTTATTATTTACACTCTACATAGCAAACAATTACTTGGTGCTTCTAATGTGGTGAGGAATCATTCCTTAATTTCATATTGATTTAGGTTTCTCTCTATTTTTGTGCTTCATTTGTCACTTCAAGCACAGGCAAGGATGGGAAGGGTTGGAGCGCAAGTAGGTAGAGACCTGTATTCAGGTTGCCATCTCAACAAGCACAATTGTTCTCTATTTTGAACACAAATACTTTTACGAAAATTTCAGTTCTTCAGGACTTGAATTTATTTTCTGTTTATAAATTAAACAGTGCACAAATAGAAAAAAATTAAAAGTCTATAAGGCTCTTCTGATAGAATATATATTTTAATGTAAATTACACAAGCACTGATCTTGAAAAAGGTATTTAAAAAGTTATGTTGAATGTCAGGAAGTTACATATGTTTTATTATCACTATTCTTCATTATTGCTAAGGCCCTGTTAAAGTAACAACCTCTATACACCCAACATATTATTTATAAAATGAGCAAATTACTCTGTCTCATTTTGCAGTAATCAGTAGCTATTTGGTCCCAAATAAAATTAGTTTATAGACATATGTACAATTCAAAGTTTATAAGAGAGAGAGAGAGAGAAGAAATAATCTAATACAGGGGTCTCCAACAGTTTCCTGTTAGGAGCTGGGCCGCACAACAAGAGGTGAGCTGTGGGGGAGCACATGAATCTTCATCTGCCACTCCCCATCACTCACATTACTGCCCGAACCATCTCCCCCATCGCTTGCATTACCGCTTGAACCATCACTCCGATTACCGTCTGAACCATCCCCCCAACGCTGTCTGTGGAAAAACTGTCTTCCATGACCCGGCCCCTGGTGTCAAAAAGGTTGAGGACTTCTGATCTAGCACATATAAGACCAAGGAGTTGTTTGCTCAGAGAGCTGAATACAAAGGACTTAAAGCAGGCTCTGTTTATTGTTTCCAGAAGTGGTGTCCATAGGGTTTGAAACTTTTGATAGATGTTAACTGTCCTTATTATGAACATGATCACTAATACCAATAATATCACCAGTGCATGATTCTGTTGCCTATGAAAGTATTTGTTGCTGTTGTTGCTGTTTTTGTAGGACAGGACAGAATAATTCCATTCAGTTATAACATATTTATCACCTACAATGTGTCAGACAATGAATTGGCCACCAGCGAATACAAAGATTAATAAGAAATTCTCTTTGACCTTGAATTTATCTTTTTTTCAGAAAATGAAATATGGCACTAATGACTAATTAGTAAAGATGACATATATTAGAAAACGAAATTAATATTAAAGAGCGTTCCCCTATTGTCCACATAAAAACACATTTTACAAGAAATCTATGTCATTAAAAAAAATCGGCACACCACTCCTCCTTCATTAGATGGAGACTGTCTACAAAGTAATTGATCCTGAGGCCAGTGGTTATGGAAGGTTATAGGGTTATGAAAGCCTAAAGGAATGCTAATGTACAGTGTTTATGTTTTTAATTAGCCTCTCCTGATAGAGCAGTAAATAATTACCTCTAATGAAGGTTTACACTGTGTCAGCCTGTTGGCTTTGATGGATTGAAACTCCCTTCAGATAATCTATGTCAATCCTGGGCCTGTGCTCTTATACCCACTTATTGTCAAGAGAGTAGCTGGAGAGAGCTGGTTGATTAACACAGCTAGCCAAAATTAAAACAACTGTTATGGCTTTATTTACTAACTGCAACAGTGTAAGCAGGAAACCAGGAAGAAAGTATTCACACTGCCAATGTTCCATTTTTCCCCATTGGAACCACATCATGTGAGGTGGGGGCAATCATCTCATTGCCAAAGGAGTCCTGAATAAAAGGCTCCTGCCATTCTATGAACCCCTTAGGAGCTGGGAGAAGGATGAAGAGGAAGGGCTAGGGTGGAAAAGTACCGATTATTAACACTGTAGAAAAGTGTCCTCAAGCCACCCTTGCTTTTCCATAATGAAGTCTCAGCAGAGACAAATGGGAGGGCCTCAACCTAAGGACCTCACAAGGTAGCCTCCAATGGAGGCACCTGGGGTAGCAAGGCAGCTATGCTCCAGGACATGATAAGCCAGGGTGCCTAAGGCCTTGACCACAACTCCCTTCAGAGTCCACGATGCACCAGCTGCCAACCAAGTCTGAGCAGCGAAGGCACAAGCCTGAAAAAACACACATAGGATTTGGCCTGGAACAAAGCTCCTCATTTACTTAAGAGAGAACAATTGGAAATGTTTCTTTTCCTTAGGTTTCTCTTGCATTTGACATTTTTAAATCTGCTTTTGAAACCCTTCCCATTGAATCTCACTATTTTATTTCATTAATTTCTCCTCTGTACACCCAGTAAACCATGAGGGTTCACCATGGTTTTGTTTTTGAGCATTCTTTTGCAGTCTGAGCGACCCTTTTCCCCTTTGATTTTAACTGTTACCTGTTACTTATTACTTACAAATGTCCAGTTCTTGCTCAGAATGCCCTTCTGAATTCGACTCAGAATTTCCTCTTCCACTTGGAAATATTCTCAACTATGCTGCACAGGAACTTTCAAACTAACACTTCCAGGATGAATTCATTATCTCCCCTGATAACTTTCTTTTCTTTCCAGTTCCCCTGTGGTTGACTGATGTTGTTCACCCATGATCTCTCAAGCTAATAACTTCATAAATATCAATGGATAGTATTTTTGTCACCAATCATGCCCATTAGTCACCAAGTGTTGTCAAATACGTTTATTTAATAATTCTTGATTCTCTACTGCACACCTTCGCTTCCTTTGTTGTAGGTCTTTTTTTGTCTGTCTCCATGAAATTCTGTGTTTTCATTCCAACTGATCTCCTGTTTTCTTTCTATTTTCAATTTTTGTGTTCTTCCTTTCCACTGACACCAGTTTCTCTTCAAAACATATATGAGTCAAGTACATAACAATCTTAAAATCTCTGTATCTCTCTGGTGTGTACAGGATGCAATAGTTCTAGACTCTCCACTTCTCTTAAATTCTTACTAATTAAAAACAGCAAACTGAGCTTTTAACTTTTTATTAATAGGCTTTCTTCCTTTGCTATACCTTTGTACAAACTCTTTTTCTTGGCTGAGAAATTTCTTCTTATCATTTTCTCCACTGTTAAACTCCTATATAGACACTTAAGGTTTAATTTAAATATCAGCTTTTGTCCCTTCTCAGGGATCACACTGTATAAATTTCACTGAGCTAACAGTAATCACAGTATTCTCTAATTATTCATTTACAGGTCTGTTTCCTTTACTACACTGAGAACTACTCAAAGGCTGGCGTGTCCCTAGACCCTAGATTTGTCTGACAGATAAAAGAAGCTAATTCATGATTTTACATAAAGGAATATTTATTTCAAAATAATTATGATTGCTAGGGCACTAATATAGTCTGAAAAATATAGAAATATCTCAGTAAAAATTCCCTTGTAAAACATATATATATATTCCTTCTGTAGTTAATACTGCCTCCTATTGACATATTCAAAAGCATTTATTAAGTATACCTGTTTTTCTGTATAAACTACCACATGCTGCGTAATGCCTTCAACATGTTTCCTACCTTTTAGAAAATTAAAATTCAAGACATATGTTTATTCCTGAAATAAGATAATCTGCCAAGAAAAATTCACAACTATTTCTCTAGAAAAATGCGTAAGAAAATTAGTTTACTATATGAAATATTTTAATATACTAGATTTATTCTCCCCAATGTATAATTTGTATATCCAATGAAGCATGAAGTACAATGATACAGGTCTCTCTTTGTAAATGTAACTTACATTATTTGTCTTCACATTAAAATATAAACTATTATTTTAAACACTACTCTAATGTATTGCAAATATAATTTAATATTACATATAAAAATTCTCGTGTAACAAAGTACCACTGCATGCCAATGAATATTAAAATATTTTTTCTTAATATAGTAATAATGTATTGCAAATATAATTTAATATTAAATAAAAAAATTCTCATGTAACAAAGTACCATTGCATGTCAATGAATATTAAAATATTTTTTCTTAATATAGTAATAACACAAGTTATTAACCAAGTTAACATTTTAAACTCATGGAACACAATCAGATTGTTCCTCATAGCTTGAAATTATACAACTAATTTTTTATTATTCAAATTAGTGTCAAATAGAAACGTTCAGCAATATATACAGCCTTTAAAATGTAATTAAATGGTTCATTAAAAATAATACTTTATGTAAATCACCATTTCTAATCATTTAACTCCCACAATTTCAAATATGTAAGTAAGATATATGTTCAGAATCTGTTGAGAATTACTAACTTTATAAATTGAAGGTTAATTTTAGTTAACTTAAGTCAACCATTTTTGAATATTGGAAAGTATACAATATTTGAAGTATGATTCATGAGTTCAAAGACTACTACTACTACTGCTACTTACTAATGATTTCACCTATGAGGAGGTACTTAACTTCCTTGACATTGCTCATGTAAATTAAACATATATATTGTTGTGCTAACTCTATTTGAATGTGCTATACGTAGGAGGACCAAAGTATATGAAAATTATCATTTTTTAGTTGATGATAATGAAGATGAAGACGTTCGAAGACAAAGACATTGTATAAAAGACATTTTCTCTGTAAACATATAATCAAAGCAACAGAATTAGAAGGGAAATTGGGTTGCAAGGAGTCCTTGTCACCTCCCACCCACCAAAAATATGCTAGCTAAATAAAAGGATAAATAGATACATTAATTGGACATTAAATCAGTGCTTCTACTTGTACACTGTCTTTTTAGAGATGGTAGTTTGAGTCAAATTCTATTGTCAAACAGCTTTTTCAACCCTGACTCTAATTGCAAAATTTGGGTAAGATTTTTAACCTTTGTGCACCTTAATTTCTGATAAAAAATAAAGATACAATAATATATAGGTTTTCTTAGGAAGTAATTCGGTGATGTACAATTTTAAAGTACTTAAAATAATGCCAGGCATATGACAATACCTCATAAATATTAGAGATGATATTTATTATTAATATTAACATTATTGTTATTGCATTCTCTTCCTTGTTATCATCAATAACAGATGTTTGTAAAGGAAAGTGTTTTCTTTTAAGATTTTTTGATGTGGACAATTTTAGAAGTCTTTATTGAATTTGTTACAATATTGGTTTTTTTTGTTTTGTTTTTTTAATGACTGTGTTGGGTCTTCATTTCTGTGCGAGGGCTTTCTCTAGTTGTGGCAAGTGGGGGCCACTCTTCATCGCGGTGCGCGGGCCTCTCACTATCGTGGCCTTCTGACTATCGCGGCCTCTCTTGTTGCGGAGCACAGGCTCCAGACGCGCAGGCTCAGTAATTGTGGCTCACGGGCCCAGTTGCTCCACGGCATATGGGATCTTCCCAGATCAGGGCTCGAACCCGTGTCCCCTGAATTAGCAGGCAGATTCTCAACCACTGCGCCACCAGGGAAGCCTGCTTCTGTTTTTATGTTATAGTTTTTTGGCCCCAAGGTACGTGGGATCATAGCTCCCCGACCAGGGATTGAACGCACACCCCCTACACTGGAAGGTGAAGTCTTAACCACTGGACTGCCAGGGTAGTCCCAGGAAACTTTTAATTAATAATTCTTTCTACAGGGATGCTGCTGTATCATTTGAATATGTCATATCACTTTTATTCTAGCAATAACTCTAATGAAAATGTTTAACAACATTATTTCATTGATGAGAAAACTGTATGAATTTCAGAAAATGTAAATAATCATAACTGAGATACCAGATAAGTAACAGATAACACCTGTATTCAGATCCTTGGCTGTCTATTTTTAATGACTATGCTCTTTTTATTTCACCACCCTGGAATAGTGTTAGAAGGAAATAGAGATTTTGGAAATGAGTTATTGCAGATAAGTGCATAGAACTAAAAAGCATGCATTAATAGAACATGCATTGTCTTATGTTTTTCCTTAAATTATGTATTATATAAGTTTAAATTATTTTATTTTAATTAATCTTTTAAAAGTCTTGCAATGATGCATACTCCCATCATATAATAATGGATTTTAATAGAAAGTTAATATTATTGAACTTAAGTCATCTTTTTAAATACAATTTTGCAAGATTTTTTTTTTTTTTTTTTCTCCAGTGGAAAATAAAAAATGTTTTCCTCTGCTCATTTCCCTGATTTGGCATGTATTGCTCTGCAACTAGTGGGTTTTAAGGGAATTTTTTGTGCATTTTTTTTTTTTTTTTGAATAGAGTGCAGACAAAACTTCTCTGAATTATCTCATATTCCTGGAGCAGAACTTTTAATAAAGTTCTGACATGACCCATATTTTCAGGGCTACAAAGACTCATCCAGGAGCACTAGTACTTAGTTCGAGGCCATCAGTGCTGGTCCATATCACTCTCCTCCTTTGTAAACTCACTGCACTGCTTCATAGTAATACACTCTTTGTTCCCAGTTTGAAGGAAAATCTCGTGAAGGGTCACAAGAAAAACAGTTTCTTTCCAAGAGAAAGGACTATGATTTAAACTTGAGATCAGAATGGTTTGAAATAATTTTAGGCAAACTTTCATAAAATATTTTTTTTAGGAAATATAAATAAATGGAAAAATCATCTCTCTATGGAGGGAAAAACCCACATTTATTTCAACAATGTAATCTATATCCTATACACAATCTGTTTAGAGTATATATATTTCAATAACTTCAGCTTTTTTCTCTTTCTGTTTCATAGTGTTGTGTTAAGCACTAGTCAAATAAGATGTGGAAAATTACTTCTTTAAACAGATCTCATTTTGTAACCAACTTGCATTTTCAGACTATGTTTCGTGGAAAGTCCCCTCATTGTTTTCCCCAGCTTCACCAGGTCCAGAATGAGCCACTAACTCACCTCACAACCCAAATGCATGTGTATTCTTTCTTGTCAAAGAAGCTAGGATAATACCATAAAAGTTTATCCCCATTTCTTAATGGAGGTTGACAAACGGGTATTTTATATTCATGAACAAAATAAATGTGAATAAAACCATTCATTTCTTCAAACTTCTTCTCATTTCTATAAATATGTACTAATTAAAAAACAGTGCATCACAATTCTTTTGTTCATTGATATTTTCACATGTGTAAAATTGCCAATATAATTTAGGACCTGGATCTAAATGATTTTGCTGATTAATAATGATTTTGGTGAAAGATTTCTTTCACCAGGTTAGACAAAAATATATTCCTTCAATTACTGAAAAAAATTAACAATTGTTTATGTAGATCTGGACTTGAAAAAAATGGGAAATAAAAGAGAGTGTTAATAATAGTTTTATCCTATAAAATCTCTACTTTATAACTAGGTATGACAAAGTTTAACATTTTAAACAATATATTAGATAAGGTAATTTTGTCAACGTCTCTTTAATTTTATATACAATATAGAGTTTTCCTGTGAAGACATTATATGAAATGAAAATTTATAGTAAGTTTATGAAATTATTTTTTTGGGGAATCTAAGAATAATCATAGGACAATTTCACTAAAGAAGAAAGGAAAAGAACCAACACATATGGAGCCCCTATTACACATTCTGAACTTTTTATATAAATTTATTTCATTTATCTCACTTAATTGATAATCGTTCCAAAGGAGAATAAAATATTTTAAAATAGTCTCAGTTAATATAATATACACAAGAAATATTCAAAATGTTATCTATTATATAAATAAATTTATTCTAGTATTATGGTTTGCTTTCTCAGATATTTATAATTCATAGTGAATCAATGTGGTTTTAAAAAAGGCATAATAATAAAAATACTATTCATTTTTTATAATTATATTTAATGGTATAAATATAAATGTTAGTTATGAGATGATATGATGTTCCTTTATGATAATAAAAATGTACCTTGAGGGTAAATCACAATAAGACAATTTATATCTTGATGGGTTACAGAAATAAAATTTTAGTTTCTTACAAGGACTTTAATCTTTGGTTGTAAGTTCAAATATGTTAAAACATTGCTATAATTTTACACAACAATGTTTTATATAATCTTGAAGAGAAAAGAAAATTAACATACACAAATATAATTTCTAGGATTTGCAGTCAAGTGAGAATTCACACTATCATAAAACATATTTTTGAAACAAAGTGGGTGAATTCCAATGTTTGCTTTCACTTTAGCAACTGAGAGTTCAGAACATAGAAATTATCCTGTATGCAAATTTGTTGATGTGTTGGTTTTAAGTTACATTTAGATGTGTGATAGGCTGTTGACAAATTTCAGGAGTTATATGCAGACAACAAGTAATGATTTCTCTGTTATGTATTTTGAGATTTGTTGTTATACATTTTTTGTCACAATTCAAATGGATGTAGAAGTTAAATGACCTTGGTATGTCATCACACACAATGTAAACTTCATAGAACCAATGAAATTTACATGCAAAAACCCTTCTCTTTACTGGATTGTAAGAACACACTGTGTTACAACCATTATTTTTTTTAAAGTTTATGGTATAAGTGAATTTGAATAATATTTTTCTATTATTCTAATCATTCAGTGTTATTCTTATATAAGGGATTTTATATACAACAAAAATTTACAAAGCATTTGATATCTTAGTGATTCATTAATGGCTTTTATTGTCTCAAATATTAACGAACTTCTTCTAAGACTACTTAAGAATTTCTTTCATATTAATTTTGAAGTTACTTTTTTTAAATTAATTTTTATTGGAGTATAGTTGATTTACAATGTTGTGTTAGTTTCTGTTGTACAGCAAAGTGAATCAGTTATACATATATGTATACCCATTCTTTTAGATACTTTTCCCATATAGGTCATTGCAGATTATGGTGTAGAGTTCACTGTAATATATAGAAGGTTCTTATTAGTTATCTATTTTATATATAGTAGTGTATATATGTCAAACCCAATCAATCAATTTATCCCTTCTCCCCTGCCTTTCCCCCTCGGTAAACATAAGCTTGTTTTCTACATCTGTCTCTATTTCTGTTATGTAAATACACCACAAGTGTAGGAGGGTTCTCTTTTCTCCACACCCTCTCCAGCATTTATTGTTTGTAGATTTTTTGATGATGGTCAGTCATTCTGACAGGTGTGAGGTGATAACTCATTGTAGTTTTGATTTGCATTTCTCTAATAATTAGTGATGATTTGGAGATTAATCCCTTGTCGATTGATTAGTTTGAAAATATTTTCTCCCACTCTGAGTGTTGTCTTTTGGGTTTTTTTAATGGTTTCCTTTGTTGTGCAAAATCTTTTAACTTTAATTAGGTCCCTTTGTTTATTTTTGCTTTTATTTTCATTACTCTAAGAGGTAGATCAAAAAAGATCTTGCTTCAATTTTTATCTAAGTCTTTTCTGACTATGTTTTCCTCTGAGAGTTTTATAGTATCTGGCCTTACCTTTAGGTCTTTAATCGATTTTGAGTTTATTTTTGTGTAAGGTGTTAAGGAGTGTTCTAATTTCATTCGTTTACATGTATCTGTCCAGTTTTCCCAGCACCACATATTGAAAAGGCTGTCTTTTCTCCATTGTATATTCTTGCCTCCTTTGTCAAAGATTAGGTGACCATAGGTGCATGGGTATATCACTAGGCTTTCTATCCTGTTCCATTGATCTATATTTCTGTTTTTGTGCCAGTACCATACTGTCTTGATTACTATAGCATTGTAGTATTGTCTGAAGTCTGGGAGCCTGATTCCTCCAGCTCTGTTTTTCTTTCTCAAGGTTGCTTTGACTATTCATGGTCTTTTGTGCTTCCATATAAATTGTAAAAGTTTTGGTTCTTATTCTGTGAAAAATGCCATAGGTAGTAAGATAGGGTTTGCATTGAACATATAGATTGCTTCAGGTACTATAGTCATTTCACAATACTGATTCTTCCAATCCAAGCACACAGTATATCACTCCATCTGTTTGTGTCGTCTTGGATTTCCTTTGTAGTACCTTATAGTTTTCTGAGTACAGGTCTTTTGCCTCCTTAGGTAGGTTTATTCCTAGATATTTATTCATTTTGATGAGATGGTAAATAGGATCGTTTCATTAATTTCTCTTCCTGATATTTCATTGTTAGTGTATAGGAATGCAAGTGATTTCTGTGTATTAATTTTGTATCCTGCCACTTTACCAAATTCATTGATGAGCTCTAGTAGTCATCTGGTAGCATTTTTAAGATTTTCTATGTATAGAATCAAGTCATCTGCAAACAATGACAGTTTTACTTCTTTTCCAAATTGGATAATTTTATTTCTTTTTCTTCTCTGATTGCCGTGGCTAGGACTTCCAAAACTATGCTGAATAATAGTGGCAAGAGTGCACATCCTTGTCTTGTTCTTGATCTTAGAGGAAATGCTTTCAGTTTTTCACATTTGAGAATGATGTTTGCTGTGGGTTTGTCATATATAGCCTTTATTATATTGAGGTAGGTTTCCTCTATGCTCACTTTCAAGAGAGTTTTTATCATAAATGAGTGTTGAATTTTCTCAAAAGCTTTTTCTGCATCTATTTAGATGACCATATGGACTTTATCCTTCAGTTTGTTAATATGGTATATCACATTGATTGATTTGCGTATATTGAAGAATCCTTGCATTCCTGGGATAAACTCCACTTGATCATGGTGTCTGAGCCTTTTAATGTGCTGTTGGATTCTGTTTGCTAGTATTTTGTTGAGGATTTTTGCATCTATATTCATCAGTGATATTGGCCTGTAGTTTTCTTTTTCTGTGAAATCTTTGTCTGGTTTTGGTATCAGGGTGATGGTGGCCTTGTAGAATGAGTTTGGGAGTGTTCCTCCCTCTGCTATATTTTGGAAGAGTTTGAGAATGATAGGTGTTAACTCTTCTCTAAATGTTTGATAGAATTTGCCTGTGAAGCCATCTGGTCCTGGGCTTTTGTTTGCTGGAAGGTTTTTAATCACAGTTTCAATTGCAGTGCTTGTGATTTCTCTGTTCATATTTTCTATTTCTTCTTGGTTCAGTCTTGGAAGGTTGTACTTTTCTAACAATTTGTCCATGTCTTCTAGGTTGTCCAGTTTATTGATGTATAGTTGCTTGTAGTAGTCTCATGATCCTTTGTATTTCTGTCGGGTCTGTTTTAGCTTCTACTTTTTCATTTCTAATTTTATTGATCTGATCCCTCTCCCTTTTTTTCTTAATGCGTCTCACTAACGGTTTATTAATTTTGTTTATCTTTTCAAAGAACAAGCTTTTAGTTCCATTGATCTTTGCTATTGTTTTCTTCATCTCTATCTCATTTATTTCTGCTGTGATATTTATGATTTCCTTCCTTCTTCTCACTTTGGGTTGTGTTTGTTCTTCTTTCTCTAGTTGTGTTAGGTGTAAGTTAGGTTGTTTATTTGAGATTTTTCTTGTTTCCTGAGGTAAGATTGTATTGCTCTTGTCTTCCCTCTTAGAACTACTTTTGCTGTGTCCCATATGTTCCAGATTGTGTTTTCATTGTCATTTGTCTCTAGGTATTTTTTCTTATTTCCTTTTTGATTTCTTCAGTGATCTAGTAGTCATTTAGTAACATATTTTTAGGTTCCATGTGTTTGTGTCTTTTACAGTTTTTGTTTTTGTTTTTTCCCCTGTAATTGGTTTCTAATCTCATAGCATTGTGGTCAGAAAAGATGCTGGATGTGATCTCAATTTTCTTAAATTTACTGAGGCTTGATATGTGGCCCAATATGTTATCTATCCTGTAGAATGGTCCATATGCACTTGAAAAGAATGTGTATTTGGCTGCTTTTGGATGGAATGTTCTATAAATATAAACAGGCCTCCAGACCTGTTTCTTAACTCTGTTTCTGATCCGCAGTGCAAGGTAGGCAGGATTGGAGCACTCCCACTGGGAGAGAGACCACTGAGTTTTCCTAATCTGGAGATGTTTACCTGTGAGTGTACTCTGTTGTGTCACTTTTCACCTGTTGTGTTGTCTCACTGTTGTCAGAACTGTTTTCAGCCCTACCCCAACTGAAGCAATTGGCAATTGGCCCTGGTGTCTCTGAGGTGTTGTTTTCACCAGGCCACCAGCACAGATACATCAAAGTCAGGTCCCAGGATGGCAGTAATCATGCACTTGGGCCCGCTGTGGGAGCTATGGAGGTAGCTCAGATTCTGGCCTTGTCCAATCCCTGAGTGTACGTGTCCACAAGGCCCACAGCTGCTAAAGCTAGACCTGTATCAGCTGCAGGAGTACTTGCCATTCAGATGTTCTGTAGGCACTGAGTTTACAAAACAAGGAGCGGGGGTGTAAATTCACAGTTCCTGCAGCTGCAAGGAGAGATTTCTGCTCTTCTTCCTTAGTTGCATGGCTCCGGGGGATCTGTTGTGGTTTCAGACCCACCTCTCCATGTGGGCTTCCCACCAGAGTGTGCTCCCGAGGCTGCCCAGGACACACACACCCATCCAGGAAGGTGGGGGTGGAGGTGGCGATGGGCAGGGTGTGCAAGCCCCCTGGGGACAGCAGGGCTGGAGGAGGTGATGGTGGGTGGGGCATGTGAGCCTGCTCAGGCGGGTGCCCCTCCTAGTGCCTGCAGAGGCAGGGTCTGGTGCATGGGGAAGGGTACTGCAATGGTGGCCCCACCCTTTGCACCCCACTCAACAATGGTGCCCTGCTTCTGTGGTGGCTTGCTCTTCTTCCACAAACATTCCCGGTTGTGCAGCTCCTTACTCCCATCCTTTCAGGCCGTGTCTTCACAGCCAACAGCTGTCTCCCCCATGAGTCTGCTCTTCAAACCCCATGTTCCAGCACCAGCCGCCGTCTGCACCAGCAGACACATGTCTCAGGCAGGGGCACATAGGCTGTGGCACAGACCATCCGTGTAGGTCTTACTCTCTCCTGCCTGCCTGTTGCTGTGCTCTCCTCTGAACCCCAAAACTTCCCTTCTGTCTCAGCTGATCTCCCTGCCACCCGGCTTCCTCAGGTGTGGGAACCTCTTCTCTCCTTCAGCTTCCCCCCCCCAGGGGTGCAGGTCCTGTACAGTTTCCTCTTTTCTCTTTTTCTTTATTTTGTCCTATCCAGGTGTGCAGGGATTTTTCTTGTCCTTTTAGGTTTCTGAGGTCCTCTGATAGTGTTCAGCAGGTGCTTCTGTGAGAATTGTTCCATCTGTAGACGTATTTTTGATGTATTTGTTGGGAGAGGCAAATTAACGTGTCCTCTTATTCCACCATCTTGACTTCTCCCCCATCCTCATTTATTAAAGTTCTTTTTCTTCTTTTTGCTGTCCAGCATTGGTGATTTCTACAACTTTGTCTTTCACTGATTTGTTCTTCTATATCACCCAGTCTACTGTTGATTCTTTTCTAGTGTATTTTTAAATTTCAGTTATTGTACTCTTCCACTCTGTTTGTTTTTTTTTTTTTTATATTTTCCAACTCTTTCTCCTCATCGTGTTTGTTCATTCTTATCCTAAGTTCATTCAACACCTTTATGATCATTACCTTGAACTCTTTATTGGCTAGATTGCTTATCTCTATTTCACTCAATTCTTCTGAGGTTTTGTCTTGTTCCTTCATTTGGGATATATTCCTCTGTCTTCTTATTTTGCCAAATTATCTGTGTTTATTCTTATATATTAGTGAGGTTGGTTATGTTTTCTGGTCTTGGACAATGGCCTTAGGGAGGAGACATCCTATGGAGCCCTGCAGCACAGTCCTCTCTGGTTACCAGAACTAGATGATGTAGAAGTGCCCCTTATGTGAGCTGGGTTAACCCTTCTGCTGTAGCAAGGCTGACTACTGTGTGTGCTGGTAAATGGGACTGGCCCTTGGCCTGGTTGGCTTCCAGGCCCTGTCTCATGTGGAGTCTGGCTTTCTGGAGGGGGAAAAGTGTCTACATACACAGGTGGAGTCCCAGTTGCCTTCTTAGTTCTCCAGGAGACTTTCCAAGATCAGAAAATGGGTATGACCTAGGATCCTTCCATATTATAGCCTCTGGGCTGGGTCTTTAGGCATGATGATTTTGCACATGCCCTTTAAGAGCAGAGCCTTTCCTGCAATACTCTGGTTCTCCTTTATACAAGCCCCACTGGCCTTCAAAGACATACTTTCTGGGGACTCTGTTTCCCAGTGAAGGACCCCTATGCTGGGGAGCATGATATGGGGCTCAGATCCCTTCCTCTTTAGGGATAATCTTTGCAATTGTTATTATTGTCCTATGTGTGGGTCATTTACCCAGGGGTGTGGGTCTTGACCATACTGCCCCTCCTACCTATCTCACTGTGTTTTTTTTCTTTATATCATTAGATATGGAAAATCTTTTTTTGCTACTCTGCAGGTTGGTCTCATAGATAGTTGTGCTTATAAATAGTTGTAATTTTGGTGTGCCCATGGGAGGAGGTGAGTCCAGGATCTTCCTTCTCTGCCATCTTGGCCACACCTACTACAAATCACTGTTTTACTTCCCTTGGGACTCTTCCATTGATCCATGGATTATTTCGAACTGTTTTGTTCTGTTTCCAAGTGTTTGAAGATTTCCCTTTTATAGATTTCTAATTTGATTTTATTGTGAACATAGAAAATATTTCTCATTGTTTCAATTATTTTCAATTTGTTTAGGATTGCTTTATAGCTTGGGACATAGTTTACCTGATATATGTTCCATGGGCACTAGAAAAGGATGTATATATTATTGTTGTTGGGTGGAGTATTCTATAGATATTGGGTAGATACTATTGGTTTATGGTGTGTTTTGTATCCTTGCTGATTTTCTGTCAAGTTCAATTAATTGAATTATTTCTTTAAATATTTTTTAACCCCACCCCCAGTTTAGATTATCCATATTGAAATTTGGCATACTATTTTTACCTTCCACATTTCATGCTTTGAATTCAGCTTTCTAGGGCATGCTAGGCTAGCCAGCACACATCCTCCCACTTTCGGAATCCAAATAATGCAATTTTTAATTTCCTCTCTTATCTTCGTGTTTATGATTTTATGGTGTCATAAGTCCTTTTCCTAGATATTTAGTGTGTTTTAGTAGCAAGCAGATCTAAATGGTTATACTAGCAGAGCTAAATCCAGAGCATTTAAGCAAATAGAAAGTACATCTAATGGATCTGTAAAAGAGTTTCTTCAGGTTAATATAGAATGACCCACCACGTGTCACTTGTTTTGTTGTTTCTTTCTTCCTTAGAGTGATTTTTCTCATCATGAGTTGTACAAAGTTTGCCAGTTGATGCAAAATCATCTTGGAGTATTTTGTGCTGATATTTTATATATTTTATATTTCAGTGTTACAAGACTTTACCATGAGCTTATTCAGTGTGCAGTTATGTATAGTCTTATTGTGTGAATGGCATTTCAAAGTAAACCTAGATGTTAAAATAAAGATATATTCCTCCTTCATTTCACTTCCTCTTCTCAGTTGCTTAATTGCAGGTTTTTGGATTTTCTAGCCTTAGAGTATTTTGAAGAACTGTACATCTTTTTTTAAAATAATTGCAATATTTTAGTATTATAAAATAACAAACATTTTAGGAATAGAAGTATAGTCTTTTTGTCTCATTCAGCTTTGACTTTGCTTCTTCTACTATTTCTCTAAGACTTTGAACTGTCAGCATTCCTATGTTGCCTCTTGCTTGAATTTCTTATTTCTGTATTTGTCATTGGAATTTTTATCTCAACTATCAGCAGATCATTTTATTCCAACTGTGCCTTTTAACAGAAACATTAATAGCAATTCCAAGTGCTTTGGGATTCCTTAGAATTCATAATCAGAAGATTTCAAGCTCCAGATATCAGGAGGTTCTCTGCTCAACATGTGCATGAAAGGTTGGCAGTTTCTTCCTGTCAGGGAATAGGAGATTAAAAGAGCTCAACTACCCCTCATATGATTTTGCCTTTGGATAGAATTTTTTAAAATTCATTGAAGATCCTAAGTCTCTGCTTTGAAGTGTTACAAATATTGAAGTAATGCTGACCTCAATATTACTGTTGTATTCTTTACATAAACTTTGTTTCGACAGAAGGAAAATATGCACATTTGTTATCGAAATATTTAGAGTAGTTGTGAAAACTGCTGCTTGCAAAGAACAGCTGTACAGCCATCAAGACTTGAATGTATATGATGTAAATAATTCCTCTTGTCACAATTCCTTCTTCCCTAATAAGAACACACATATAATCATCTATCTTTCTATAGAACAACAATGGTGTTGATATTCTCTAAATATTAGTTATCTCTAAAGTCACCAATGTTTGCATCTCTGGCTTGAATTTTTATGGTTACATTTCAATACGTATTTTTTAATCTTTTAGGGTCTCAGTGTACATAAAAGACTATAATATACATTGTGGAATATCTCAAAAGCTACTTAGTTTTACCATTCTATATGTTCTCACCTCCATTCCTCAATTTTTGATCCTTAATTGTGACCTAATGAACCTGAAGGAATTTAATTCTCAAAAAAATACCAATTTATTCATATCCTAAATTCTTTTTCTTCCATTGCTACTTTGCTTTTCTTTCTGACCAACTTAATACTGCATGCAATATTCCATTTATTAGAATGTTAATTTTTCTTTCAGTAATATGTTGTAGTTTTGAGTGAACATTTTACACTTTGCTAAATTTTGTCCTTAGTATTTATTATTTTGATACTCATAAGTTGAGTTTTTTCTAAATTTCATTTTTGGCATGTTCATTGTAAGGTTATTGATATACAATTTCATTTGTATATTGACATTAAATCCCTGAAAACTTGCTAAACTAGTTTATCAATTCTAAACGTTTTTGGAGGTGTGCATTTCTTAAGATTTTCTAAATACCAGAATACAACATTTCTGAATAGAGAGAGTTGCACGTTCCCACATCGTTTCCAATCAATGTCATCTTTCTTTCTTTCTTTCTTTCTTTCTTTCTTTCTTTCTTTCTTTCTTTCTTTCTTTCTTTCTCTTAACCTAATGCCTTGTTGAAACCTCTAGAACAATGTTGGGAGAAAATGTTGAGAATGGACATACTCCTTCCATTCTTAATCTTTTGGGGAAAATGTTCAGTCTTTAATCAACAAGCTTGTTGATAGCTGTGTTTTTCTTCATTTTCTTTTCTTTTTTTTTTTTTTTTTTTTTTTTGGTAGATGTCCTTTATCAAGCTGAAGAAATCCTGTTTGACTCCGAATTTTGTTGATTTTTTTTATCATGAAAGAGTTCGAGTTTTTTTCAAATACTTTTTCCTTGTCTATTGAGATCATCATGTCATTGACTTCTGTTATTTTGGTGTATTACATGGATTGCTTTTTATATACTGAAGCTTTCTTACATTCCTAGGATAAAACATGTCAGTCATGGTGCATAACCCTTTTTTATATGTGACTATTAATTTTTTTATTGAAATATATTTGATTTGCATTATTATATGTTTCAGGTGTACAACAAAGTGATTCAATAGTTTTATAGATTATTCTCTGTTTAAAGTTATTACAAACTAATAGCTATATATCTGTTTGCTGTACAATATATCCTTGTTGCTTATCTATTTTATATAAAGAAGTTTGAATTTGTTTTGTTTGTATTTTGTTGAGGATTTTTACTTAAGGTGCATTGGTCTGTACTTCTTTCCTAGTGATGTGCTTGTCTGGTTTGATATCAAGGTGATGCTGAATAATAAAATATGTTGGGAAGTATTCTTTTCTCTTAGAATTTTGGAAGAGTTTGTGAAGAATTGGGGTACAGTTTTCTTCATACATTTGGAGGATTTCACCAGTAAAGTCAAGTATTCCTGGGCTTTTTTGTGTGTGTGTGAAGTTTGTAATTACAATTAAAGTCAATCTTTTAACTTTTTTGTAAACATTTTCAAATTTTGTAATTCTTCTTAAGTGAATTCTGGTAACTTGTGTCTTTCTGAGAATTTTCCACTTCATTTAGATTGCCTAATCTGTATCTAATCTAAGCTTTCCCGTACAATGCTTTTCATGTCTCATCAAAAATCTCTTACTCCTGATTTTAGTAAATTGAGTTCTCTATCATTTTTTTTAGTCATTCTAGCAAAGTTTTGTCAATTTTATTTTCAAATAACCAAATTTTAGTTTTCTTGGTTCTCTCTATTGTTTTCTATTCATTCATCTCAAATTACTTTCCAGTATTCATTGTGATATTTTATTTGACATACTTTTTATTTAGGAGTGGATTGTCAATTTTCTTGATCTTTTCAAAGAACCACCTATTTTTACTTAGATTTTCTCTATTGTTTCCCTATACTTTATTTCATTTATTCTGCTATTTTTCATTATTATTTTCTTCTTTTTGAGTTATGTTTAATTAAATCTCCTTGTTCTAGTTTCCCAAGTAGAAATATTACGTTATTGACTTGAGATCTTTCTTCTGTTTTCATTTAGGTATTTGTATCTCTATATATTTTCCTCCAAGTATTACTTTACCTCCATCCCACAAGTTTTGGTATTTGTGACTTGATTTTTATTCAACTCAAAGCATTTTCTATTTCCATTTATTATTTTCTTTGACACATATCTTATTTAGGAGTGTTTTGCATAATTTCTGCATATTTGTGAATATCCCACATTTTTTTGTATAGAATATTAATTTCATTCCATTGTAGTTAAAGAACCTACATTATATGCTTTTAATCCTTTTAAATTTATGAATTATTGTTTAGCTTGGAATACGATCTATCTTGGAGGGTGTTTCATATGTTCTTGAGAAGAATTTGTATTCTGTTGGGGTGGAGTGTTTGATAAGGTGTCTATTAGTTCTAATATTTGTTCAAGTCCTCTATTTAAAAAAAATCTTCTATTTACAAGTTTTATTCATTATTGTAGGTCAGGTATTGATGTTTCTAACAATTTTTGTTGACTTGGGTATTTCTCTTTCAATTTTGTCAATTTTTTCCTTCATATATTTTGGGGCTCTGTTGTTAGGTGCATATATGTTTATAATTATTTTACCTTCACATTGAATTGATGTTTTTATTATTATAAACATTAAATATCATTGTTTCTACTAACAATTCTTGTTTTAAAATCTAATTTATCTGATACTGGAATAGTCATTCTGTTTTATTTTGAGTACTATTTATATTGCATATTTTTCCCAACATGTACATTGGAACTATTTATGTATTTGAGTCTAAATTTTGTCTCTTGCAGACAGTATATAATTTGACTATTTTTAAAATTTATCTACCAATCTGTGTTTAATTGGAATGCTTATTCAAATTAGATGTAATGTAATTACACAAGGTAAAGCTTACATCTCTTGTTTTGCTATATGTTTTCCTTGTGTCTTAATTTTTGTTTTTCTATTTTTTCATCACTGTTCTCTTTTTTGTTAACTAGAAATTTTCTAGTGCACTGTTGTAAATCCCTTGATTTTTAAAAAATAATTTTGAATTATTTTTTAATTGGTTTCTGTGTGCATTACAATGAACAGATTTATAAATAATCTAATTGGATTCATATTAAATTAAATAATCCACAAAAATGTTGCTCTAATATATTTTGCTCTTTCTTCTTCTCTCCTTTGTGCTACTATTATCATAAAAATAAAATATTTGTACACTAAGTGTCTATTGGCACAGTTTTAAGATTTATGTTTCACAAAGTGTTAGTTTTAGAAAGGTATGCTTAAAAAAGAAGCTATGAACAAATTAAGTTTATACTGTCTTTTAAATTCACTTATTTAATTCTCTGTATTGGTGCTTTTTGTTTTTTCTGTGAATTCAAGACTGCCTTTAGCCTGAAGAATCACATTAGTATTTCTTGGAGGGCAGATCTACTAGCAACATATTCTCACATTTTTGTTTATTTAGGGATGTATTAATTTCCCAGTAATTTTTTTGAAAATTATGCTTTACTGAATATAGAATTCTCTCATTTCCAGTTTGTTCTTTTTATAATATCTATAGCTTTATTGATGTTCCACATTTAGTGAGACTTTATAATAATACTTTCCATTCATCCATTATACATAATTTAAATTGAAAAAAAACTTTACACCTATTTGTAATAGCTGGTTTAAAAGTCTCTGTTTAATAAATCCAACATCTCCACTACCTCAGTGACAGTTTTTATTGAGTATTTCTTTTCCTATATATGAACAATATTTTCATGTTCTTTGGTATGCATCATGATTTTTAATTAAAAACTGTTATTTTTACATTAATGTGACAACTTTGAAAATCAGATTTTCCTTTTCTCTCCAGAATTTTTTGTTAGAGTTTATAGTTGTTGTTTTTGGTTTTGTTAGTGTTTGTTTAGTAATTCTCCTGCACTAATTCTGTATAGTCTAGGTTTTTTGATACACATAGACACTGAGGTCTACTCAGTTAGCTTGGTGGGCATCAAAAAATTGGAAAGAGATTTATTTCAGTGTTTTGGATCAATAAGTCTCTTAGCCTTTGTCAAGGGGTTATGCATATATGTTTCATATATGTTGAGCTACAATTACTTCATAGTGGGACTCTGACTTAAATTTCACTTCCTGCCTTATCAGGGACTCAAGGTTACATGGGGTTGAGAGGATAGGTCTTTTTCACATCTTTCTTGGTGATGCACACAGCCCTGAATGTAAATGGCTTTTGAGATAACCAGGGATATCTTAAAGCTTTTTAAAGTTCCTTGTAGGTATCTCATTCCTTATATTTTCCTTTTAAGTTTCTTACCATCTGTTTTTTGTCCCAAATGCTATCACTGTTTCAGTAACTGTGATGTTGAACAATTGCCACTGATTGTTTTCAACAAACACCCTGGAGATAGGGCAGTCATAGTGAGTGAGCTATGAGTTAGGCCAAATAAAAAGTCCCTGAGAATTCCAGGTTGCTGTCTATCAAGTAAAGTAGTGATAATTTGCTAAGCATGGAGCTTTTTGGGTAGCTACAAACATGTTATATTCCCTGCAGTGGCTGCTAGATGCCAGTATCACATATTCCACATCTGTAATAGTATTGGTTTTCAAGTTTACTGTAGAGATGGGGAAAGGGTGACAGTAACAGAACAAGTTAAAATGCCCGAAGTATCAGTTTTTACCAATAGCCCATTATTTTTCTTGAATAAGTGCACACTGGATTTTTGCAAGACATTGTTAAATCCCAGAGTTTTTTTTTTTTTAAATGTTGTTTTCACAATTTTTATTAGTGTTCTGATAATTCTCATAAAAGAGTGAAATTTTGTAGATACTTATTCTGCCATTCTAGAAGCTGACACCTCAACAGAAATATTTTACATATCATCATTAGCTTTTTAAATTACTTTATAAAATATAATTAAAGAAAACCTTGATCTTTTTACCACACTTAAAAATTTGGCTCCTTTTCCAGCCCCTCCTACACTGACACTTTCCAGAAAAGGCAGAGACTACCATCACATCATAGAGAAATGGAAGTAGCTCAGAAATGAGGCTTCAGCCTCTCAGAACCCAGCCTCAACCTGAAGCAAGGTGGAGACTGCCATTGCACTTGGGAAAAAGTCAGATCCTTCAGGCTTCCTGCTCCAGGTCATTGATCCCCAGGCCTGCCATCTGTCAGGACAGCCACTGCCATTGAGCCTGGGAAAATTCCCAGCTCACACTGGGCTCCAGATCTAACCTCTTTGACTTTAACCATACACCTCAGAAAGGCAGTGGCCGCCAGAGCACACCAGTAGAGGAGGCAGCAGGATCATTGCAGATTCAGTTTTCTCACTAATACCACTGGCTACATGCAGGCTGCATAGAGATGTTCCCACACAAGGACACAGCTTCAAGAATGTGATAAGTAACCATTTAATCTAATTTCAAAGAGACAAATAGAAAAAGTAAACAAAATGAGAAGACAGAGGGATATGTTCCAAATAAGAGAACTAAATAAAACTCCAAAAAAACAAAAAACAAAATGAAACAGAGACAACTAATTTACCTGATAAAGAGTTCAAAGCAAATTAGTAATAAAATGTTCTCACTAAACTTGGGAATAGAGTAGAGGATCATGGTGAAAACTTCAACACACAACTAGGAAGTATAAAAAAGAAGCAATCAGAATTGAAGAATACAATAACTGAAATGAAAAAAAAAAAACTAGAAGAAATTATTAGCAGACTGGGGGATACAGAGGAAAGCCTAAGTGACCTAGAAGGCAGAAAAGTGGAAATCATGAATTAAAAGAACAAAAAGAAAAAAAAAAATGAGGAAAGTTTAAGGAACCACTGAAGCAACATCAAGCACACTAACATTTGCAGTATAGGGGTCCCAGAAGAAGAACAGGCAGAGAAAATGTATTTGATGAAATAATGGCTGAAAACTTCCTTAACCTGAAGAAGGAAACAAATATACTGGTCCAGGAAGCACAAAGAGTCAAAACAAGATGAACCCCCAAAAAACCCACACCAAGACATGTTGTATTAAAATGGCAAAAGTTGAATATAAAGAAAACTTTAAAGGAAAAAAGAGAAAAACAAAGAATCACATACAAGTGAACCCCACTAAGGCTATCAGATAATTATTTAGCATAACTATTGCAAGCCAGAAGGGAGTGGCATAATATAACTAAAGTGCTGAAAGAAAAAAAAAAAAAAAAAAAAAAAAACCTACAACCAAGGATAATCTACCCAGCAAGGTTATCATTCAATTTTGAAAAAGAGATAGAGTTTCCCAGAGAAACAAAAATTAAAACAGTTTATCAGCCCTAAACTGTCCTAACAAGAAATTTCAAAGGGTTTTCTTTAAGTGAAAAAGAAAAGGCTATAAAAAGAAATAGGAAAATGTTTGAAGAAAAAAACTCTCACTGGTAAAGGTAAATATGAAGTAAAAGCAGTCGATCAACAGCTTAAATAATCTAGTCCAAAGATTAAAAGTCAAAACTTATAAAATTAGCTATAACTAAAATAAAGAGTTAAGGTATACACATAAAGATGTAAAACATGACGACAAAATATAAAACATTGGGGTGGGGTATAGAAAAGGTAGAGCTTATTGAATGGGTTTGAACTTAAATGATTATCACTCTAAAACAAGTAGATATAGTTATAAGTTGATATATGTGAACCTAATGCCAACCATAAATCAAAAACCTACAATAGATACAAAATACAAACAGAAAGGAAAAAAATACTAGATAAAAACACTAAAAAAAGTTACAGATCAATATCTCTGATGAACATAGATGTAAAAATCCTTTAAAAAGTTAGGAAACTGAATTCAGCAATACATAAAATGGACCATACATCATGATCAAGTGGGATTTATTCCAGGGATGAAAGGATGGATCAATACCCATAAATCAATCAAATGTTATATGTTCAAAAAATGAAAGATAAAAATCACATTTTCATCTCAATAGATGTGGAGAAAGTATTTGACAAAATTCAACATCCAATCATGATAAAAACTCTCAACAAATTCAGTATAGAGGGAATGGATCTCAACATAACAAAAGTCATTTATGACAAACGCACATGTAACATCATACTCAATGGTGAAAACCTGAACGCTTTTCCCCCAAGGCAGGAACAAAAAAGGTGCACACTCTCACCACTTATCTTTAGCATAGTATTGAAATTCCTAGTCACAGCAATCGAACATGGAAAAGAAATAGAAGGTATCCAAATTGGAAAGAAGGAAATAAAACTGTCACTATTTGCAAATGACATAATATTATATATAGAAAACCCTAAAGACTCTACCAAGGAAAAAAAAATGCAGCTAATGAATTCAATAAATTTGCAGTATACTAGATTAATATACAGAAATCTGCTGCTTTTCTATACACTTATAATTAATTAACTGAAAGAGAAATCAAGATAATATCCCGATTTAAAATCAAATCAAACAGAACAAAATACCTAGGAATAAATTTATCCAAGGAAGTGAAAGACCTATACTCTGAAAACTAAAGTTGTTGAAGAAGAAAACTGAAGAGAATACAAATAAATGGAAAGATAGCTCATGTTCATGGATTAGAAGAATTTATATTGTTAAAATGTCCATACTGCCCACAGTAATCCACAAATTTATGCAATCCCTATATAAATACCGAGTAAATTTTTTACAGAACTAGGACAAATAATCATAAAATTTGTATGGAACCACAAAAGACCCCAAATAGCCAAAACAATCTTGAGAAAAAAGAACAAAGCTGGAGGTACTCATTTCCCCTGATTTCAAACTATAATGCAAAGCTACAGTAAGCAAAACAATATGGTGCTGGCACAATAACAGACACATAGATCAATGGAACAGAATAGAGAACCCAGAAATAAACCCATGCCCATATGGTCAATTAACCTATGACAAAGGAGGCAAGAATTTCCAATAAGAAAAAGTCTCTTTAATAAGTAGTGTTTGGAAAAATGGACAGCTACTTGTAAAAGAATAAAGCTATATTTTCTTACAACATATACAGAAATAAACTCAGTATGAATTAAAGATCTAAATGTAAAATCTAATATCATAAAACTCCTAGAAGAAAGCATAGTGAGTACACCCTTTGACATCAATTTTAGCAATTTTGTTTTTTTTGATCTGTCTCTTCAGGCGAGGGAAACAAAAGCAAAAATAAACTAATGTGACCTTATAAAACTTAAAAGCTTTTGCACAGAGGGGGAAACTTTCAACAACAGAAATGACAACCTACTGAATAGGAAGAGATATTTACAAACAATATGTTCAATAAGGGATTAATACCCAAAATATATAAAGTTCTAATTCAACTACTAGGTATAAAGTAAATAAGTTAATGATGTAATATACAGCACAGGAAAAATAGTCAATATTTTGTAATAGCTTTGTGGGGATCATAATCTGTAAAATATTGAATTACTGCATTGTGCAACTGAAACTAATATTATATTATAATATCATAAATCAGCTATAATTCAATTTTAAAAATTGACTTATAGCAATTAAGTACCAGAGTATTCATACTAACTCTGATTTTGAAAAAAAGTAAAGAAATAATTGGCAAAAAAGTAAATTCAGAAAAATTTGAATAATTAACAAGTCATGACAAACATGTAAACAATATATATGAGAATTGGGAAAGTCAACATAATGTGTTATGATTTGATTCTATTCTTAGACCTACATTATCTCTCATTTCATTAAGTGTGAGGATCTAAAAAGCTGAATATATATTTCTCCTTAGTTATAGGGCCCATACTATGCAAAATTAGAATTCAGAGCCTGATTCAGAATATCATCTATATCTCTATACATTTATTACAATAAAGCAGCAAGAGAAAAGCTCTCATAAAATCAGCTTTAAAATTTTTAATCATTGTTTGCATTAAAATTTTCCATTGCTAGTGACCATAATCAAGGTACAAAACAAAATTAAATCTTCTCTCCAAGAACATATGATGATGCTATCACCATCAAAGCATCAGATATTTTCTACATATTTCTTATAAAACCTCCTTTATTAAACTAAAGCCAACAAAAGACATAAAACAATAATTCAACGGAGAAAATTTCACTCCAAGCCTGCAATACCAGCCCTAGTTTTTCAGTGTGGTGGCTCACCAAGCAATCTTATTCCTTCAGAATCCATCTTATGGGGAGTAGCATAAAAAGGGGAAAAAAACATTTAGACCTGATATTGAACTTCCTTGATTCCTTCATCAAGAAATTTCTTTTCCCATGAATGAGATAGAGCTGTATCCTTCTTTAAAAGAAGAAATTTTTCTTTGTGCCAGGTAACTGTATGATTGGATTAAAATGAAAATGATAAAGAAAAAATAATAATTCAAAAGTAAAAATAACATTGACAAAAATAATCTTACCAAAGACCCAAAGAAGTTTTCAGACATGGAAATTTAAAATAATTATGCCTAATATTGTAAGGAAATTTTCAACATTGAGAATTTAGACAGAGAAATGGGAATACGAAAGGAACGAAAAAAAAAATTTAAAAATTAAAAAAATGTATAACACTGAAATCAAGAGCCCCAGAATTAATCTAACCACAGATTAGGTACAGTTGAAGATAGCATTAGAGAACTAGAAGACGAGCGAGAACAAAGTATCTGTATTAAAAGTAAGGAATATAACTACATTGCAAAAAGCATTAACATGTAATTAGAACTGGAGTAAGAAGAGAGCTATTGAGATAGAAGCAGTGGTTTGCTGGTAAAACTCAGGGAAAAATATTAAAATGTCCTGATTTTCTAGTACTTGCTAAGCTCATACTCCAAATATTCCCACCATGGTTAATTACAAACCACCAAGTCTTTCACTAACAGTTCACAAAATTCCCATATTATAAAGGACACTTGGAGTGTATTATGAGCTGCCTTCAGAACAGCATTGGATAGAAGCAATATGTACTGGCTAATAATATTTCAATGTTGGTGCAAGATATTAAACCACAGAATCAAAACACCATGAACCCTCTCAGGACAAATCCTAAGAAAATCAAACTGATATCTAGATAGATAGATAGATAGATAGACAGATAGATAGGTAGATAGACAGATAGATGATAGACAGAGCTATATCTATAGCTTTATAGATATAACTATATCTGGTAAAAAGACAATATTTTAACACAGCTGAAAAAAATTACAGATTGCAGATTATCATCAAAAGAAAACCATAAGAATAGCAGGTTATTTCTAAAATTAAATAATTAAAGTCAGAAAAAATATAAATGTATCTCAGAGTCCTAAAATAAATCACCTGGTCAACATAGAATTCTTCACAGAGAAAAATAATATATATCTGATGTGTGTATATCTAATCATTGTGTGACAGACTACTAGTATAAGAGGTTAGAGTCTTGAACAAAAGAGAACATTCAAATGGCCAATATGCTGATGAAAATTTGGTCCACCTCATTAGTGATTAAAAAAAAAAAAATCAAATTAAAACAAAAATGTTTTACCAGTAGTCCCATTCTGTAGTGGTTAAACTAGACATAGACAGTCTGACAATATCAAGTATTAGGGAGGATTTGGCAGTGTGAACTCTCACAGATTTGAATTGGAAGTGCATATTTGCATATACAATTCACTTTAGCCTACTGTTTAATAGGAGCTGCTAAAGATGAGTATACTTGTATTTACTACAGCATGGAAAATAAATATATACACCAAAATGTGTGTGCATGTATCAGTCAGAAATGCATGTGTCATAGTCAGTAAAAGACACCTATAAGTATGCTTGCAGCACCATTATTCATTACTCATTTTATCTATTCTTTAAAATAGCCCAAATAGCCTTAAAGAGTCAAACAGATAAATTGTATTCTACTAATACACTGAATAAAATATGACAATGAAACTGAAGAAATTATTGCAACATGAATATGATACCATGATATTGTATTAGATAAATATTGCAAACATAATATTGCATGCAGGGAGTTAGACACTAAAGTAAACATACAATATGAATCTATTTTTATAAAGTGTAAAACAGCCTAATTAATCTATGGTATTAAAAATTAGTTAGTGGCAACCTTTCAAAAGGGATGAAAAATACAGTGTGTAGGAGGAAACACATGGGATATTGTTATATTGTTAGTTATCTTGACCTAGGTCGTTATTCACATGAGTATGGTTACTTTGTATAATTTATTGAGTTGCTCGCTTATGATTTATAAATTTTCCTGTGTGTGTGCATTTTACTTGAAAAAAAAACCACATTTCTAAACATCACTACAATTAATAGCATTGTTTTTACTCTACGTAATAGAAGAACCAGTTGTGTGAGATCGACGGAGTCCTAGAAAACATAATTTTGTCTAGTTTCATACTTAATTTTTTTCTGTCAACACTATTACAGTATCTTTAGTTTTGGCATTTCTTCAAATGCAAATGCAAAAAAACAGAAGATTGTCAAGTAACTACAAGCCATCCCATTGAGTTTGAAATTTAAGCAATTAATAATTTTTACTACAGGTACACCCAATACATCACATGTGAAATATTGATTCTAAAAAAAATATTTATCTAAATTTCAAATATGTATTTTATTTTATTTTTTTTAATTGGACAACCCTAGCTGAAGTAGTCTACTTGAGGCAAAACGAAGATTTTAAATCTATTTAAATAGATTTTGAATCTATTAAATAGATTTGCAGAGATATCTGGTAAACATTCCTAATTCCCTGGTGATGTGTTATGGGATTGAAAATAAGTGTAGTTTTGGTACGTGAGAGAAAACTAATGAGGTCTACCTCACTAAGTATTTTCCACAGTCCTCTGAAATCTAATTTAATGGTGTAATATCTCTACTATTATCAACAATATATATAAGACCATTGTTTAATAATGCCAAGGATAGTTAACAAATAATGATTCTGCAATATACATCTCATCAGACAACTCTGTTCTTTAAAAATAAATAATCCATTGCTTTCACTTCTCAGTTATCATGTTTTAAAGTTGTTTTCTACAACTAGTCTCTTTATATTGACACTAATGGAGTAAACAGTGATTATTGACATTGATCAATGGATAACTAAAGAAAAAATAGCAAAGGCAACTGCTTATCTGAACTTAAATAATGAACCACTGATTTTCTAAATGGGAAGTAGTATAGAAACACTAGCTGTCTGTGTCTATTTTTAGTAAGGTTATTAAAATCTCAGTATTTATAAAGTTCCATAAAACTCAATAAATGTATTTGGTTGGAGAGGGCAAAAGAGAAATCAGCGTGAATAGTGAAATGGGCCAGTCTATGAGAGGCTGAGGGACGATTCTATTCCAGATAATTGCAATGGAAGATGAGAAAAAAGATCAAAGACCAAGGGGGAACCACAGGCTAAAGCACTACTTTCTGGGAAGTGGATAGTAGCAAACCTGAGGTTCTTAAAATAAGAGGAATTTTCTGAAATGTAACTCAAATCCCAAAGTTTGTAAGAACAGCAAGGACAGAAGCAGAAATTGTGGTAGAAAAAATAATTCAATTTAGAATACATTTAGTGAATTTATTGACAAAGCAGATGGCTGGTGCTATGGGAATAAAATGTAAAAAAAAGATATCCTTTCATCAGGGAGGTTTTGTCTACCAGGAGGGATACAGTTTTTGGAAAATAAAGTATTAAATAAAACCCCACAAACTATAATTAGATGATATAGGATATTCAGTAATCCAAGAATCAGATCACATAACTCATATATTACCAGTTCAACTTTTATAAGCAATGTATAAGCAGAAAAAATGGCTCCCTTTGTTTAATCTAATTTGTATTTTCTCAGAAAAGTGTGAAGAAATATTACCACTATCATGCCACAATTATAATCCACAATAAAGTGATTATGACATAATATGCAAAACCATAGAGAGCCTAGGAGCTCCCTTTATCAAACACATTAATATTCTGAAATAAAATTCATGAATACTCACCATAAATGGGATAAATAAAAACTATAAATCACTTCAAGTCATATTTACTGCCAATGAGTTTTGGCACCAAGTTATGAAAAAAATATGCAGTTTCCAGTTCTTATTTTGCATAAGCGCTTGTGGACCTATTTGTTCTAAGTAAGTCACCATGCTACATTTTCTCTTTTGGGGAAACTCTTCCTCTATTAAATAAGATACAATTATTTTTTCAAGAAATCTGAGGTACAAATTTAAATATGTAGCCCAAGCTCACACAGCAGGTAAGAAAAAAGGGCAAGAATCATCCCAGGATTCAGATGTCAAGGCAACCTACAGATGAATTTGCAACCACTATCAAATACCAATGGCATTTTTCATAGAACTAGAAAAAATAATCCTAAAGTTTTATTTAACCACAAAAGATCCTGGATAGCCAAAACAAACTTGAGAAAGAAGAACAAAGCTGGAGGAATCACACTTCCTGATTTCAAACTATACTACAAAGCTTTAGTAATCAAAACATTATGGAATTGGTACAAAAACAGACACATAGATTAATGGAAAAGAATAGAGAGCCCAGAAATAAACCCACTGCTTATATGGTTATTAATCTATGACAAAAGAGGCAAGAATATATGATGGAGAGACAGCCTCTTAGATATATGGTATTGGGGAAAATGGGCAGCTACGTGCAAAAGAATCAAACTAGACTACTTTCTCACACCATATAAAAGCATAAACTCAAAATAGGTTAAAGATTTAAATGTAAGACCTGAAACTGTAAAACTCCTGAAAGAAAACATAGGGGGTACACACTTTGACATTAGTCTTAGCCATATACTTTTGGATCTGTCTCCTCAATTAAGGGAAACAAAAGTATAAATGAACAAATGGGACTAGATCAATCTAAAAAAAGTTTTTGCACAACAGAGGAAACCATCAACAAAGTGAAAAGGAAACCTATTGAATGGGAGAAGATATCTGCAATTCATATGTCCAATAAAGGGTTAATGTCCAATACATATAAAGAACACATACAACTCAATATAAAACAAAAGCAAACAAACAAAATAAAACAGATAATCAAATAACATGAATAGACATTTTTCCAAAGAAGGCATACGGAGGGCCAACAGACACATGAAAAGATGCTCAACATCGTTAATCATCAGGGAACTGCAAATCAAACCCATAATGAGATATTACCTCTCTGGTGTCAGAATGACTATCCTCAAAAAAGGCAAGAAATAACAAGTGTGAGGATGTGGAGAAAAGGGATCTCTGGTGCAGTTTTGGTGGGAATGTAAATTGATGTAACCACTGTAGAAAACAGTGTGTTTTTTTTTTTCAAAAAATTAAAAAAAAAAAAAAAAAACAGAACTACCCTATAATCCAGCAATTCCACTTCTGGGTACTTACCTGAAGAAAGGAAAAAACACCAGCTTGAAAAGGTATATGCACTGCTATGTTCACTGCAGAACTATTTACAATAGCCAAGATACAGAAGCAACCTAAGTGTTCGTCAAATAGATAAATGGATAAAGAAGTTGTGATATACATATGCAATTGTATATTACTCAGCCATTAAAAAATAAAAAAAGAAATCTTGCCATATTTGACAACATGGATGGATCTAGAGGCTATTACGATAAGTGAAATAAGTCAGGCAGAGAAAGACAAATACTGTATTTTTTCACTTATATGTGGAATTTAAAAATCAAAACAAACAAACAAAACAAGAAGAACACAGACTCACAAATACAGAGAACAAATAGGTGGCTCCCAGAGGGGAGAGGGGTGGAGGAGAAAAAATAGGTGAATGGGATTAAGAAGTACAAACCTTTGGGGCTTCCCTGGTGGCACAGTGGTTGGGAATCTGCCTGCTAATGCAGGGGACACGGGTTTGAGCCCTGGTCTGGGAAGATCCCACATACTGCGGAGCAACTGGGCCCGTGAGCCACAACTTCTGAGCCTGTGCGTCTGGAACCTGTGCCCCACAACGAGAGGGGCCGCGATAGTGAAAGGCCCGCGCACCGCGATGAAGAGTGGCCCCCGCACTGTGATGAAGAGTGACCCCCGCTTGCTGCAAATAGAGAAAGCCCTCGCACAAAACGAAGACCCAACACAGCCAAAATTAAAAATAAGTAGATCGATAAATAAAATAGCTATAAAAAAAAAAGAAGTACAAACCTTCAGCTGTAAAATAAGTCATGGAGGTGTAATATATGGCATAAAGAACATGGTCAATAATATTGTAATAACTTTGTATGGTGACAAATGGATACTAGACATCATGGTGATCATTTCATAATGTATGCAAAGTCAAATCACTATGTAGTACACCTGAAACTAATATAGTAAGACAATGATACTTCAAAGAAGAACTTATTACATATACAGTTCATTGTTACTACTTATCATAGTAAGTAGTTTTTAAAAAATTCATCTTGAAGAAGGTATTAAGACTTAGAGGTATACCTTTGACAGAGATTCTTTGTCTCTCTGAAACACAACCCACGTACAAAAAAAAAAAGCATATTCTTTAAATATTATTAGAGGAAGATAACTAAAACATAAATAATTTCAAAGGTTAATAAATTAGGATTTTAAAATTTCATGTTCAAATATCATGGCCCATGTTGAGATGTGCTTGTCATTTTTATGTTCTGTTTACACTCACATTTATCTATAGAATTATATGCATTGTGCATCAGATAATTGTCAAGACCTATTTGATTCTACAATGTTAATATTTAAATTTTTATCTGAATCACTGGTAATAAATACCTTAAACTTGTGGATATTTTATCTATTGCAATATATATGTTCAGGCTTAAGACATTCTTGAGAGAGGAACTTTTTCAAGCCTCCATAGGCCAGATTTACCTAATCATGTTCCACAGATATTGTTCCCCTCCACATATATAAGCAAAGCCCCCACAGAAGATGATGGTGGAAGAAAATATATGAGAATATTAAAGTAAATTGTTGCTGATAAATTTCACTTGTTGCCTTAAAAGTTTGTGTTCACATCTTATCAAATGGCTCTGCCTCATTCCTTAATATTCAAAATTGATCTTGATGAAATTTCTTGGTGATCCGTGTCAAATCCCAGAAATGCAGATTTCATCCTTTTCTCAGAGACCTATGTATATATTCTAATTCAGTGAAAATGTCTGACAGCAAAATCAGAACATATGCATATCTATATCTATTAGTTGTCTCTCTGAAATGTTTTAGGAATACAAGCTGGAGACATGTTTGAGAAAGTTTGAAAATAATGATAAGGAAATAGTTCCTGTATGAAATTAGTTTTGTTTTGCACCCAACATTCATTTATTCAACCAATGAATGCTTTGAACATTGCCCAGGCACTGTTCTAAGCCTTGGAGATGTATCTGTGAAAAATAAAAATATTTTTAAAATATTCGACTTTGTGGAGCTTACATTATTATGGTCATAAAGATCAAAAGTAATCAAATTACTGAATTGTTTGACATATTCATCTTTCTTCTTCAATGTTATTTTCATTGTTCTGAGTATCCCAAAATAATGGTTGGTAATGTAATTCAATATTGGCTAATTAATAGGATGCTAAAATCAGTACGTTTATAGAGAAGCCCTTTGTGGTAGAAACACATAAACAAACAAACAGAAAAAGACCAATGTTCTCAACTTGGAAAATAATTAATTCATCCTTTAAAGAAATTTTTATTTTTAGAATTATTTTGGGAATAGACTTGTTAAATTTGTGCTTTGGACAATTCCAGTTTTCTTATAGTAGCTGTGAAATCAATTGATTTTTCATTACTCGGCATGGAAGCAAGTTCAAATTCAGAATTGTATTTGAGTCAGCCAAACCATTTATCCAAAGCAAGACTTTGCTACTTTCTTCTTCTGACTTGTGGGAAAGTCAAGATTTGTCTCCCCAAATATACACAAATCACTGAATGTCAGTGTCTGCCTCTGACATCGAGTTGGCAGGGTATAGCCTTAGCTACAAGCTCAAAAACATATTTAAAGTAATAATAGGTAAACCTACTTTCCAAATAATTATTAGGAAATATAACTAGATAACGGCACCTCAGATTTACCTCAAAAGTGTCAACCTGGTTAGAGATTGGACACATCAGTTAAAAACATTAGAAACCAAACATAGATGCAGATTTTAAGATAAATAGTGTGCTATATTATTTTTAGGAGGTGGAGTAGGGTAGGTGATTATCTAGAATGTTACTTTACAAATTCCTCAACATAAACATTCCTAAACATAAACATTCCTAAACATAGAACAGAATGAATGTGGTTTATTTCAACCCCAAGAATTTGGGGGAAAGACTGCAATCTCTTTCTAAATTGTAACAATTTTAGTGGCTTGTTATTGAAAGTAAACAATTTAGATAAATTTGATTTTCTATGCCTTTGACATATTTTCCTAAATTTGAATAATTCCCAGACTTAAAAAATTTCCAGGTAATTGTCGTATTTATCAATATGTCAAACTAATTTTCCCAGATCCTTATGGTTTGGCAAGTTGGGAAGCACTGTAATAATCTACTTGCATTATCTTCAATATGAAAATAATGTCACATATTGAAATATCTGAATGAAATGATATTGCAATGTGATGTGGCTCACGTGCCAATTTCTGCAACAATGCCATTGGGCAGAGTTTCTCAAATGTTAACTTGCACGTGGTTCACTGGGGATCTTCTCAAAATCAGACCGATTTGATTAGTCTGTGGAGGGACCTGAGATTTTTGCATTTCTAACAACCTCCCAGGAGATAAAACTGCTGAGGGAATGGTAGCTTGGAAAAAACTTACCCTGAACAGTTTTGTAGCAGAAATAGCTAGTTTTGTTTTTCCTTTTTTCAAAAACATTTTTTAATTGAGGTGAAATTGACATTAAAAAATTAATCATTGTTAAGTGAACCGTTCAGTCATATTTAGCACACTGACAGTGTTGTACAACCACCACCTCTAATTCCAAAATATTTTCATCACCCCAAAAGTAAATTCACATATTGTTAAGCAGTTGTGCTTCATTTCTATCTGTCCCCAGTCCCCAACATAAACCAGTCTGTATTCTTTGTCTATGGAGTTACTAATTTTGGTTATTTCATGTATATAGAGTTATACAATATGTGACATCTTATGTCTAACTTCTTTCATTCAACATAATGCTTTTGCGGTTCTTCCACGTTGTAGTATGTATCAGTACTTCACTTCTTTTTTGATTGAATATGTATCCCATTTTATGTACACACCATAATTGGTTTATCCATTCATCCACTGATGGATATATGAGGAATAACCTTTGACTGTTGTAAATAGTGTTGCTATGAACATATGTATATATGTATTTATTTGAGTACCTGTTTTCAATTATTGGTTATGTACATGGGATTGGAATTGCTGAATCATAAGGTTGTTCTATAGCCATCCTAGCGGATGTGAAGTAGTACCTCACTGCAGATGAAATTAATATGTCAATCTAATCCTTATACCTTGAAAACCCCACTGAGACCTGAGATTCAGGAGGTCCCTGGAGGCCATTATACTAACTTCAACTAAAAAGAAAAAGTAAAATTAAAAAGAATGCTAATATGGTACACTAAAAGAAAATTATCTGCAAATATATTTTTCCCCAAGCTCTTTTTAAAAAAATACAGGTGATTGATATTATATAACAACTTGTCAATATCTCTTTATTTAATGAAACTTACTGATCACTTGCCAGTATGAGATTTTTTAATGATATTTGTGCTGAAATTCAATATATAATTCTGGTAGAAAAATTAAACACTGTCCAAAGAGTCCACCATAAGAACAGCAAAAGCAAAAGAGAGTAAAAATAGTATGACTCAAACTACTTTTAATATGTAACCTTTATGACATGTGCAATTTTGACAAAATCTCAGTTACCAATGGACAGGAAATAAAAGAATAATAAATAGGAATTTCCATCACTCTACCTCATTTGGCAACTCAAAGTCAAAACATAAAGATACTAATATTCTTTGTCAGAGTCCTACCTTATTTTAGTAATAATATTAAGATTTGTGAATACTCAGTTATGGGTGTATATTACCTGAAACCTGTCTTTATTTTATTTATTCAAATAGTAAATGAAAATACCTGAGTTGAAATTAGAACCTGCGATATAGCAGAGTCATATTTAAGTATGCAACTGATTCCAGAGTGTGTTATTTCTATACAAAGACTCAAAGAACTTGGTAATTTTTTACCTCAATATGCTTCTTTTCAAATTACTGATTATAAGACACAAAAAGTAATGTATTATACTTTATCTTATACTAGCTTCAATGATAGTTTACTTTTCTGACACTATCTCTGTTTGCATGTGTCTGATATGCACAGCTTATTTCTAGGAGCACTGTTTTAATTAAACGATATTATGCACTTATTTTTAGAAGAGAGGGAAAGTTGTCTTGCCTTCTTTAAATAGGTTAATCCACCATTAACTTTTCTTTAATTGAGACTTCACATAATCTTAACGAACTTCAATTGCCATAATGCCTTCAGGAAATATTGCTGTGTGGGGGGCCTTTTTGCCTGACCCTAAATGCCCCCAGGTGGATGTAAAAATTGTTTTTCCCTTTAATGTCTATCTTCTCAAAGCCAATTTCTTTCACTATCTCTCTGTGACTTTTAAACTGAAAGGACTGAAAGTTTTCTGGACAAATCTGATAACTAAACACGTCAATTCAGCAGCTTAATCTTACAATAATTTTAAGTAATAAACTCTAACCTGCAGTTAACTGGGTAATAGTTTTATGGCTCTGCTGTGTAGGGTTTGTGATGGCTGTCTGTTCCCTCCTTAGAGATTTTTCTCTTATAATTATTGGTTACTGTTCTTTTTTTTTTTCTTTTTTCCTAGTAATATATGTTGTGTGAAATCTGATGAGCAGATAAGTAAGACATTGCCTCATGAAAATTAGTGGATTTTACACGTAGTAGTGAATTTACATTCTTAAAACAATATACTACATAGGACAAAGCTGAAGAATAGCCAACATTTATTTTTTTTTAAGTTAAAATATAGGTATTTTGTGTTAGTTCCTTTTTAATATCTTTATTTGAATCACATTGAAAAAGAAATGTACAACAAAGTTTGGCTAATAAGAGTAAATAATTATTTTTAGCATATACAGTTATATATGTATTTGTTCACACACCTGTACCTGTATATAATCCTCACTGAAGAAGTAGAAGAATGTAAGAAAGAATTCTGACTCATCTGAAACTGAACATAAAGAAAACTGCTTGCATTGATCAGGAGGCTTCTCATTGATCACTGCATTTTCAGGTTTGATTTCAGTGGTGATCTTCATAGCTCAGCATTTAGTACTGATAATGCATTAAATCTGTATCAGCTTGGAGTAGCCTCTGCAAGTAGTGGTTTGAAGGTAAACTTACAGATAAATCATTGACTCACTTATTGCCTTTTCCTATCTCTGTCACTCCACAATAAATTACCCAGTAACTCTTTTACAACTCACAGACTTTAATAGCCAAATATAAATGGGCTACATTTGCAATGTTTTCTTTATCATATAAATCTAAGAAACAGTCTTTTTTTAAATGACACTTTCATGCTAATTATAAGAAAATACAGTGAATACATTTAAGAAAAATTAAGGTGGGATTAATTCAACTTGTAAATAAAATAATACCTTATGATACAACACATCTTTAAATAATAATGCAATTTATTTACATTTTAAGTTAAAATTAAGTAGATATAAATTATAAGAAATATATCTAAAATGAAACAAAATTAGTATCTATACCATAGTGATTTTTGACAGCACCATACTTAATTACAGACTTTCTTGATGCAGAGAAGCAAAACTGTCTTTTACTGTGATCATATTAAAACATTTGTGTTTCATAAATATCTAAATTGATTTCAGTGTCTTTAAAATACATAGACTCATTTTAATCTTGATTACATTTGCTGATTTTTTTTCTCTTGTCCAAATTGTGACATTTATATATGTCTGGACATACATTGTTTACTTATTTTCTTTACCTGTGTATCCCATGTATCTTACTTCCATGGCTTGTGGTTAGTAGGGTAGCTTAGTCACTGGAACTTTTACAATTTGAGGTACTTGAAAAGAAATGACAATGACACTAGTGGAAATATACTAAGTTGGTTTATTGCAGGATGTGACAGTCATGGGAATGAGAAATTAAATTGAATAGGAGTGTTTCGGCTTGCCCCATATATTGTTGTTTCCCTAAATTTTAGTGTCTATGCAACTTAATTTTCCCATATAATTCAATTCATATATTGTTATCTATCACATAGTTATTTTCTGAGTATTCTATTGGCATGAAAGTTATTTTTATTACATGTTCTTCTATAACTGACAAATAGAAGTTGTTTGATAAATACTAAATAAATGAGTTGCTTACCAAACAACATTAGCCAAGCAACAGATATTATGTTGTTGTTTTGTCTTTGCTTCTTTTTTTTCCAGCTTTATTGAGATATAATTTACATATAATATTGTGTACATTTAAGGTGTACAGCTGTTGATTTGATACACTTGCATACTGCAAAATGATTACTACCATAGTGTTTGCTAACATCTTCATCCAGTCACATAATTATCACTTGAGGTGAAAACATTTAACATCTACTCGCTCAGCAACTTTTAAGTATATAATATAGTATTCTATTGTAGTATTATAATCACTATGCTGTATATTAGATCCCTAGAACATAATCTTATAACGTGAAATTCGTAAACTTTGTCCAACACTTTCCTTTCTTTGATGCTCTTTTGGTTCATATGTGTGAGTGCAGTCATTTGAATTAAGGAATCAAATTTCAGTGTTGACTTTACATTTAGCATACCTGCATCAATAAAAGTATTACCTGTATAGAGACCTATATAGAGACTTTTAGCTTTTGACTTTTATACTCTACGATTTCCAGGTATTAGTTTGGAGTCATAATTGAAATTAATACCTTCTTTGCATTACTTGTAAAGCTATTGTTTTGGCTTAAAATACAGTAGAAGTAATACGCTCTGCCTTTTGAGGTTACTCTACACTGTCAAGCAATAATAGAAAAACACATTTATCCCTTCTCCATCATGTTGTTTCTACTTCATCTGAAGATCTGGTTCTATAATGGTTAAATATGAAAAAACTAGAAAGTGATATGCATCAGAGGAAAAAGTTTAGATGGGGTAGAATTTGAGAACGACATTCTTCAAAGACAGCTTTCAGAAATTATTTTTGCTCACCTAGAAGTAGAAAGAACTCTTTAGAACTAACCTAAGAAACATGTTATAGCAGCTCTATAAGTCCCATTGGAATTAACTATCAGCAAATGTTAAGGAAAGTCAACAGCAATTCAAGATTCTGAAACCAGAAATGTGACTTTGAAAGCATTTTCTGTGTTAAGATTCTACCTTCCATGTACTTAGACAGATTCTCTGGGGTGTGGTATTTGCGTGTATTTTTTAAATGGCATTTTCACCGGTGGCACCATATAGACAACATACCCTTTTCACCCTACTTCAAAAGGGCAATAAAATGTTGCCCTTCTGAAAATGACTATAGTGCATTGTGTATGCTTTAGTCGAGTGTGGTCTGTTTTTGATATTAGAAAGTTCTAAGGGAAAAAATCGGAATTGAGAAAAGGTCTAAAAAACACCCAAGGTCATGCTTATAGTATGGCAGTGTTGCCATAGGCAAAAGATACTCAAGAATATCTTACTTTAAGAAGTAAGTTGTCATTATCCTTTTCTGTTATATATTGAACCACAGAGCCCAATTGAATATATTTAAAGTCAAATTAATATTTGAAGGAATATGCTTATGGTTTTGGTCACCAGAGAACAGGGTGGATTTTCACTGATACCTAGTGCTTGTGTGTCAATAAATAGATAGAAATTTAGAATAAATATACATGCATACATATGTATGTACGTATACATACATATGTGTGTATGTGTGTGTATATATATATATAATATATATATATATATAAAATCACTGTAAGATATAAATGTAATAAGGAAGAGAAATGGACAAGTGAAAAAAAATTGTTGAATGTCTTCCACTGTTTGCTACCATCCTTGACCAAGTTCCTGAGTTTGGTGATTCTTTTTTTTTTTTTTTTAATTTTTATTTATTTATTTATTTATTTATTTATTTATTTATTTATTTATTTATTTATGGCTGTGTTGGGTCTTCGTTTCTGTGCGAGGGCTTTCTCTAGTTGCGGCAAGTGGGGGCCACTCTTCATCGCGTTGCGCAGGCCTCTCACTATCCTGGCCTCTCTTGTTGCAGAGCACAGGCTCCAGACGCGCAGGCTCAGTAGTTGTGGCTCACGGGCCTAGTTGCTCCGTGGCATGTGGGATCTTCCCAGACCAGGGCTCGAACCCGTGTCCCCTGCATTGGCAGGCAGATTCTCAACCACTGCACCACCAGGGAAGCCCAGTTTGGTGATTCTTTATTTTGAAAACATCTCTTTCAGTTTTTAAGAATGATTGACTAATGAAAAGCCGTGCCCTCCATCAATATCAATTTATTCACATTTTGAGGCAATGTTTGAAATTATTAACTTCATTGCTACCTGTTTTGAAATGAAAAATTGACTGAAATGGATTTGATAATCCCTACTTGCTAAAACAGATGTTAAGAAAAGATTTCCCAACTGTCTGGGTATTATATAGCTTCAAATTTAATATTAATAACTTTCTTTGACAGCCTTCTAGAGATAAGAAAGAAAGGCTCACTTTTTAATGTAATTAGCTCTTTGCTCGGTGTGTGTATATATTTCCCTGTACCTGAAAAAAACTCCGTAAGGGCAGTAGGAGCAAAGATTCCATACACTGCTTATATTTATGTGCTCAAATAATTTTTTATCTATGTAAACTTTAAATTCTCTTCTTATTTGTAATTCATGTAAAGTCATATACAAATACTTGAAATATAGTGTATGAAACATGCATAGTGATACGGTTTATAAGATTCTTAGGAATCTCTTACATAGTAGTGATTAACTCTATCTGGGACTGAAATTTTCACAGTGAAAGTATACTCTAAACTGAGGCTTGCAAGATGAGTTAGAGGTTGGTTAGGTAAGGGTGTTTGGAGGATGAGTTAGAGAGAAAACTGAGCTTATAGAAAGGCATAGAGACATGGAAAATGTGCGATCCATTTCAAAATGCATATGAGAGTGTGGCAGCTCGAGGTACACAAAGCAGAAGAAAAAGAGAGCTGGAATGTGATAGAAGTGGAAGCAGAGCACATGAGTCTGTAGTTACGCCCAACATTAAAGACACCTGTGTACAATTTCAAGGAGTTTAAACTTCCTGCATCTAATAAACGGGTGCCTACGGAATTGCTTGAAGGGGGTAGAATTGGGTGCCTTTGTGAGAACTTAAGTCACTTAAAGGGGGTGGTGGTATTGTAGCATGTTCACACTGTGTTACAGGATACCTCTGAGGACAGCGCTGGGCAGGGCAAGAACACCCAGAACATATTCACAGGACTGAGATGGAAAGCCAGGAAGTCAGCATCCCTCTGAATGAATGAAAAATGAAACCTGAACAGCTGAAAGGAAATAAGGCTTCGATTTTTCTTTTAAACTGCTGACTGAATTTACAATGTATTTTACTATTTTATCATGTGTTTTTTCACATTATATGAAGGAACAATGTAGGCTATCTGTGACTGTTAAACATTAATGTGTAATAAAGTAAAAAAGATGCCTCTGAAAATATTTCCTAATAGTCAGTGAAACTTACTGTTCCAAGAAACCAATAGTAACAGAAGTTTCTATAGTAACCTTTTCCAAGGAGATTTCCAAGGTGAAATCACAATAAAAAAGAAACACACATGAACATACACAAGGAGAAAGATTGGATCCAATGAACAAATCTTGTCAATTCAGAAGAGCTAATAAAATGGAAAATCAATTTTCTGTAAAGCAAAATCTATTTTTGAGCAGTTACTCCTTGAGACTAGTAAGTCAGGTTAAATGGCATAGGTTAAATACTTTTAAAATATATCTTAGTTGCTTAAAAATACTATTCATGTACTTTATTTTTATCTTCTAATGTACTGTATGTATATATCTCTTCATTTTGTGGGGTCTCAATTATGGGTTCATTTATTCTTTGTAAGTTGTTGAATACAATGAAGAGAAAAATATACCATTAAACCACATTATCGTTTTTCTTAATGTATGGTGATGCAGGCCAAAAAAATTCCTAAAGAGTAGAAAAATGGTTATTTCTAGTTGCTGGGAAAATGTGTCGATTTTAAAAATCTAGATCTATACTCTCCTTCAATTATAGAGATGCCTTTTGGAAGGCTCTTAGTACATTAAAACTTAATTGTGAATATTTCATAAATTCTAGAGATGGAAAAACAAACACTCTGTGTATGTATGTGTGTGTATATATATATAATATATATATACACGTATATATGTATATATATATGTGTATATATTATATATAATTAAAAGAAGAAAAGTTTTTATTTTACATTACATAAAGGTCATAAAGGTAAGAAAAAAAGACTATTCTTGCATTTGTAGGTTTAATATTTCTGGAAGATCAAAAAATGGCATTGTTATTCTTAACATATTTAAATGGCAAAAAATAAGAAGGTGAATTAGGGTCAACTATTGTTTTTTATGTTATTTTTACTATAGATTATAACTTTAAAAATTCAAAGCCAATCTTTCAATTTTTCTCACAGCTGAATTTCTGATGCATTACATTGATGAACTTTTGATCTTGGTTGGACTTTACATATATAAAGATTATTAAAACTGGTATAATTTGATTGCTTCAAAAAAGATGGACTCTATTCCATTTACCCTTGTACCACACATCTGAACTCCATCCAGACACTAAAAGGCCTTGAATTCATTCCATCGACTTTGACTTGTGTGCACGTTGAGATAATTCAAATGATTGTGATTTCCAGCTCTGAGTTGCAAACTTCCCATAAAGTTTATAGGCTGCCAAGTTTCTTTTAAATTGTACAAATGTGCCTCTAATGAAACAACACTGCATATAGGGGAGAAACGAGTACCAGCTTTGGAAAGAGCAGATTTGATCAGAAATTTTGGTGTTACCCCCCTGCCAGCTATGCAATTATGGGTTGCTCCCTATCCCAGAGTGTCTTTCAAAATGTTTGAAATATATTGGGTCCTAAAAAAGAAAATAACTAACAAGTGTAAATTGAACATATTTAATTTAATTCAGCAGGCATTTATTAACCGAATGGTTAATATAAGGAAGATAATAATAAGATATTAAGATAATAAGATAATAAGGAAGATATTGTTTTGAATGTGAAGGATTCAATGATAAAAATCCATGAGCAAAGAAATTGAAATTTAGTAAGGCAAATAAGACAAGTTAGACATCTCAGATATAATGGAATCAATTACCTAAGAGAAAACAAATCAAAGCAACATGTGATGATGATGATGGAGGAAGTCATTATTTTGCTGTATCTTGTTCTTAAATACATGTATCATTTTGATTTTGACGTCTAGACATAGAAGTATATGCTAAATTGAGTCAACAAGTGAGTAAGGTTATTAAGGGTTTTCCAAACTAAATTATACTTTGTATGGCTCAGGACAACAAATTGGAACTCAAAATTTGAATAAGTATGAAAATAAGTGGTAGTTTGGAAATTGATAGTCATCTCCCATTTATGACATTAAAATTACATTTAAAAAATTACATTATCGAACATATACTCTGAAAATCACATGGTTCCCTCTAGGCTGGGCTAGCCTAGTTTTTTGATAACTTGTGGCTATGATCATGCCAAGTTTTCTTCTCCCCACTGTGAAAAGATATTTATAGAAGCTTCTACTTTCCTGATGTCACCTCATATTTTCTTAAATTATAAAATGTGCATCTTGCTAGTTCACCCTAATGTTTTTTTCTCTTTTTTACATGTTGAGTTTTTGAGAGAGTAGGCTCCCCAGTGATTTTGCAGAGATGAATTATTTTATTTTGGTACAATTACAAAATAAATCTGCAGGGACAGAAACTTGACAAAAATGATCATATTTTGCTTCATACTCTTCGTAACAAGTAAATCGCATCCTTTGATCGATGCATTCCTTTGAAACTAGTAAAAATTATTTCAAACTTCATAATGACCATTTGCAGTTCCTCTTCATGAATTCCTTCAGTTCTAGTTGGAATTTAAAGGTTCTCTTGTGGTACTGAGAAGAAACTGAAGATTTCTTTCCTCCACACTCACTATTTTTCCCATGGGTTAAACAAGATGGATTTTTAGTGGTATTTCCCACTCTGTCTGTTTCCAATATTATTCTTTCCATATCTTCAATCATGTGATGTCCCCTTGCAGATTCCTCATCTTTACCCTCTTCCTTTTTAACCTATGATATGTATTTTAATATCTTAGATTGCCAGCAGAATAAAGAGCCCACTCAATAAGAAAGAAGTGAAAAATTTAGTGGATGGAAAATTTACTAGAAACTACTTCTTACTGGTGACTCACAGATGGTTGGAATTTCTTAACTGAAACATTTCTCTGGCTCAGAGGTTTATTTCTAAGTTTTAAAAATAATGTATGATTTATTTAACATATAATTGAACTAACTTATTTTAGCGAATAATAACTTGTTTGATTGAGTCAAGTCATGGTAAAACTATCACTAAAAAATACATGAAATGTACCTACATTGCATTTTGTTAAAGAATTAATATATTGATGCCACAGGAACAATATCATTAATAATCAAACTTGTGCTCTTTTGAGACAGAGTGTGCTACACAATTTAAGTTATATAATTTTTAAATTATTGGCCATAAAATTGATTGGTTGGTTTCTTTATAAAATAGTTTTATTCAAAATATTTAACAAAATAAACATCTTCATAAAAATCAAAATAACATTCACCTGGAAGAAAATATTCACAATTTACATATCAAAGAAGAATTCATATCTAGACAATAAACTAATATTATTTAACAAATAGAATAAATCAGACTTACACAGGCTTCACAAATGGTGATATATTATTAAATAATTAAAACATTAAAATTTCATCAGTATTATCATTCATTAAGTAATATCAAAATGAAACAACAATATGCAACTACAATGCCTAAAATTATGAAATAAAAAACAAACCGAATCCTGACATTTCCAAATGTTAGCAAAAATGTATAGCAACTGGGAGTCTTATACCTCCCTGGAGAGGGTCTGCCTCAAATGTAAAATCGTAAGCCACTTTGGATAAACTTTTCCGTATTGATAAATTTTAAAGTAGGTATATGCACTTACAACTACCTATGATTCAGCAGTTCCACTTCTAAGCCAAGATAAATAGATGCATATGTTAAGAAAAAAGAATATTTGTGGCAGCTTCTTTCATAATGCTTCTAAACTGTAAACAAATGTATATCAACGGGAGCATGGGTTAAAAAACTGTAGTGTATTCGTACCACAGTAGTGTTCATGGACTACTACTCAGCTCTCTGTCATCAATCTATTATCTATGTCAACATGAATGGATCTCAGATCTACCATGTTGGAGGAAAGAAACCAGACACCACAGATGTACAATATATGATCCCTTATATAAAAGTCAAGAACAGACCAAGCTGTCTACAGCGAGAGAAATTAGACAATTAGTTGCCTTTGAACAAAGAGTGTTTTGAGTGGAAAGAAGCCTAATAAAGTTTCTGTGATGGTAGAAATATTTTCTATCCTAACCTTGGTAGCAATTACATGGTGCATATATTTGTCAAAATTCATCAAGCAGTATGCTAAGATCATATATATATATATATAAAATACTTATATGTCACATAAGTAAATTGTCTCTGTTTAGTATTATTTTGAATGATTTGCTATTTATGATGCTACATTAATATACATTAATATATGCTTACTTCAATTTTATTTCACTATGGTTAAATTATAAATTCAATTTCAAATAATAATAAATTATTATAATTTATTTATAATAAATTATAAATTCAATTCAAAATAGGAACTCTATCAAAATTTTCTTCCCACAATTTGAGAAACTCCAAGGCAAAATTATAAAAATTTAAAATTAAATCTTAGGCTCTTATATTTAATTTGCTCTATTCTGGCTTTGGTTTTATGGATAAATTTTAATATCTTCCTTTGTGCAAGCTTTTATTTCATTAAATGTACTTCACTAAAAGCTTGCAGAGAAAAATATTTATCTTGTGGTGGTGAAGTATATGAATATTTGATGAAAGATTTCCAATAATTTTTGAACAAAAATTTAGAATATTATTTAATTAAAAATGTCATTACCATTGTAGATCACATAGTTAATTTTACAAAGCAGTTTTCAAAGGCTCAAACGTTTCTGAAATTCACTTATTACTGGGCAGCCAGAAGAGAAAGCATGTGCCAATGTGGTAAAGTTCGATTTCTATTCAGCATCAGCTTGGCCACAGAATTTTGTAGTTTGGTGACTCAATACATGTGGGTTTATAAATTTGACAGTCACAACACTTTTTTTTTTGTCACACTTGTTTTAGATACAGTTTCAACTACATGTGTGCCATAAGTACATTTCTTTCTCATACATAAGTTTCTTTTGAAAACAAGTTGTTTTAACCAAGAGGCTGTGTTCTTCCAAAATTTGTATTTATTATGTTATCAACAAAAATCAAATAATGTTACCTTCAATATTGAACATTTTAACTATTTTACAATTGCATTTACATCAGTGTCAGATGTTTACTAATGACCTTTAACAGTTTTGCTTTGATTCTCTAATTTGAGGTAAAGTTCAAACTAGATCTTTACCAAAGTCACTTCCTCTTTTAGGACTGATATACAGGTACACATATTATATATTAGACTGATTTCTTCTATTGTCCCAAGTTTCATAGATTTTCATTTTCACTCTTTTTCTTTGTTTCTCTTAATTAATTTCTATGCTTTCTTAATATACTGGAGTTTACTGATATTCTTTAATGAACTTTTAATAGTTATTTATTTATTTATTATTTTAAAAATTCTCTTGCAATTTCCAGAAACCTGGCCAATTTATATACTAAAGTAATTGTAATTTTAACGTATCTTACTTGTTAGTGAAAATCCAAACAACAATTTGCAATTTTTTTTCCCCCAATGAGTATTTAATCAGCTTCAGTCTGTAGTGATTGACTGGAGTATACATTTTTCACTTCAATACCCATATCTTCCTTACCTTAGAATATGAGAAAAAAATTCTTATTATTAATCAATACACTAGTATCAGTAAACAAATACTACTGGAAAAATAATCCTAAATAATCCTCTAATAACTTGTCAAGGGAAGAAATGGTAGTGAATAAATGTAGCAGTTCTATGGTTGCAATAGACAAGAACTCTATCAATACATCCTGTACAGAAATCCATAACCATTACTTTTAAGTGATCTCATCTGGGCCTGTGGCTCAGCGACTTTTTAATCACAGTGAGCTGAGGCCTTTCTTTTAAATAACTAGGTTCCAGAAGTTAGACCAGCCTGGGTCAATCTAGGAAGAGTGAATCCATCATTGTTATCCATGAGAGGGTCCAGAGGTGGGCTTCCTGGACTGAGAGTCTTCAAAAGATAGTGGGTAGGGAATTATAAACATTTTAAACTATGATCATTTTATTTTTGTAAAGACAACCCATATTTGGAAAGAGATCAATCAGGACCAAAAAGAGGGTACTCTTTGTTTCCTCCATCAAGGTAGCATTTGCATAAGTCTCTTCTTACCACAGATTAGGAAAAAAAAAACACCAGTGGGGATAAATCAATTATTTAATTAAAACACCCCAATGGCTGAGGAATCATGGAATGTGATTTACTTGACAACAAAATGACTATGCTGCCTTTATGCATCAAACGGGAAGAAGGCTTAGAGTTAGAAAACAAATTGAATATTGAAAAATAATTAGTTATATTTCTTTGCACAAACAATTTTTGTGACTGTGAATATCTATTCTCATTACAATAGATCAGTTCTCCTTAATTCTAAGGTACTATAGGTTGTGAAATAATCCATCCATTTACTCACTACTGCATTACATGTAACATGAAGCATAGTATGCATTTCAATTTCAGAACCCCTGCATTGTGAAAGAAAAAGGCTTAGACTGAGGAAAGGTAGCATTGCTTTGAAGCTCCAAAACATGCCATAAGTCCCTGAAAAGAAAATTTATCTTAAAAAAAAACTATTATTATTATCATTTAGGTGGAGGGTAGTAACAAATCTATTTAGCAAATTTTTTTATGTGTCAACTGTTTTGTCCTGAAAGAATACGAGACCAGTTAATTATAAAGCCATGTTAAAGAGCAATAGAGGTTCCCCACACCAACTTCTCCCATTACCTGAACCACTGCTGAATTGTATTTATTAACTCATCAATTCATTTATTCATTTTTTTGATTAACTATATATGATCACGTGCTTACTAGTTTGAGCATGCTATTGTTTCATTTATACCCATGTTTCTTTAACTGAAGTATAGTTAATTTACAATGTTGTGTTAGTTTCTGGTATACAGCAAAGTGATTCAATATATATACATATATATACACATTATATGGATGTATATATATATATATTTTTTCTTTTTCAGATTATTTTCCATTAGAGGTTATTACAAGATATTGAATATAGTTCCCTGTGTTATACAGTAGGTCCTTGCTGTTTATCTATTTTAAACATAGTTTTGTATAATCATTTTTATTTCATTTATCTTAGTTCACAGATTAAGGAACAGAGCCTAAGAAGATTTAAGGACTTACCCAGCAATCAGCAGATAGTAAATATCTTTTGTGTTACTCAACACCTATACTAATTATATTATACACCACCACTTTTGCTGTCATATCTCTGTCTTCCATAAGAGCAAAACCCAGATAACCTACAGGCAGCTAATCTCTGCACCAAAGTGGTTATGCTCATCTATTATACTTTGCACCATCAGTGAGTTTTGCTCTATACAGAGGATTGTAATACATCTTGATGACATGTATAATGACATGAATACAGAATGAAAGGGAAATTCTGTGCCAGAGATTTGAAATGGCATGTAACTATTTAGTAGCTTCTAAAAGCTTGTTGATTAAGGTAATTATATACCAAGCTACATTTTTAACTTCACACAAAGGTAAACTGGAAAAAAAAAAAAAAGATTAAATGGTCAAAGATTTTAAATTAAGCCCAAATTGACTTGACATTTCTAATTTAATTTTAACATAATTGATCAATTCAGTATCTTTCTACCAACACTGGAGTGTTTGGAAGTCCTATAGATCAACATTCCCAGTTTTCTTTCCTGGAGTTCTTTATAAGATACAAAATGGAGAGTAATGCAGTTCCCAAATCCCATACTGAGGATTTGCCTTATAGGACTTCTCCTCACACAACTTTTCCCAGCCTGATTCTGAAACTAACAAAGCCAAGGCAGAGCTAAGATGCCTTTATTTCCTTAAGAAAACCAACTTCAGAAAGCAAGATTGAGAAACAAGGGACGTGTAACTTCTATCATTTCATGTGAGTCCATGGCAATGTAACTGTCCATGCTTACACATGATTTCATGACCTTCTTTGCATCAGTAACCTTTTCTCACTGCAGTTCAGTGATCTATTTCCAAGTCTTCAGTCTAGATCCTGGGATTGTTTAGATGGGATCCAGAACTTATGTCAGACTTTCAAAGAGACCCAAAATAAAAATTACAAAAACTCCCTAGATCTGCACCGTTCAGCACTGTAGCTACTAACCACATGAAGGTACTTAAATTTTAATTAAAATTAAATAAAATTAAAAAACCAACCCCTCTCCGGCAGTCACTCTAGATACATTTCAAGCTCTCAACAGCTACATATGGCTCTTTCCATCATTGCATAAAGTTCTCCTGGGTACCACTACATTCTCTAGATTCTGTCAACTATTTTGCATCCTGAAATCCTAATCTTAAATGTTTTATTTTATGACCACATATTTTCATCCTTTCCGATTTCCAATAGCCTTAATACTGTATTATATCTTTTATTTTATCACAAGTTCAGACCCTGAAATCTCCTTAATCCTTTTTTTTTTCCTTAATACTTTTAAACTTTTAGGCTTCACCTGATTTCTTATTCTTCCCAAATTGAACTTGAGTCTGTGATCAGTAACCACACCTTCATTGGTGTAGTTTTTTTTATTGTCTCATATCTTACCAAACTTCAACACCAAGTTAATTGTGTAATCATTTTAACTCTTCAATCAATATTTATCAATAGCCTATTCTGGACATTGAACTAGTCAAGGATACAATGGCAAGACAGAGATTCCCATTCTCATAGAGCTTATAATCTAATGAGTGGATATAATAAATATACAAGTACATAAATGAATAAGTGAAATATGTCAGAAGATGATAACAAAACTATGTAATGCCTGAAATATATATACAGTTGAATTTATTACTTTTGAAGAGAGCTATGCTAATCAACCAGTATCCTTCAATTTAATGATGAACTGATGTTCTAATTACAGTGTTAAAAGGAAATGTTCAGTATGAGAGAACTTTTATAGCTGACAGAGTCAACACCACCTGTAGAAGCATTGTTACCATTACAGAAACAAACGTGGGTTCACGCACAGTAAAGCCCATCTACTGACACCAGGTTGCAGTGAAGGAAAGCATGGCAATATTGCAGGGCACCAAACAGGGAGAACAGGCAGCTAATGTTCAAAAGACCCAAACTCCTTGATTTCTTTCAGGGAATATGTTTGAAAGGACATGTGAGGGAGGGGTCTGCAGGGTGTGTGATCAGCTTGTATAAAATTTTTGGATTGGTTGGCATCAAGGTGAACTTTCCACCTTCTGGTTTCAACCAGTCTGGGGTCTATGTGCTTGTGGTCCACAGTTTTTGTCTGATGGGGGTCGGCTTCCTGTAAAAACACTTTAGGAATATGTGTCAGGCGTTTACCTGTATCTTTCAGGGAACTGGGAGTTTGGTGGTTTTGCTACGTGGCTGATTTATAGTCTAAATTGTTACCAGTTTCCCAGCCCAACAGCTATTCTTTGTTTCCACATCTTCACATTTCCTAATCATTAACTCTTGAGCCAGTCTTTAGAGACTCAGGGGAGGCCTGGGAGAATAAAGCAAAAGCCTTTAACTTCAAAGGACAGGGACATAGGGGCTTGTATATGATTTCATTACTCAGATGAGATGGTTGTTGATTGGTTGCCATTCAGAGGTTAGGTTATTAGATATAATCCATTCCTGATTGCCTGACTTTCAGGAGCAAGGGGCTGTCAATGATTGGTTAGCTTGTCAAAGAATGATCACTGAAATGAGTTAGTTGTCACTGAATGATTAAACAGATTCTGATGGCTACTTGTCACCAAGGATACAGACAATAAGTCTTATCTTAAATTTGTGGAAACTTTTAAATTCTCAGACAAAGGAAATAACAGAGAGTGGTAATGATTGCTGGGAGACAATTCTCAATTGGTTCCTACATTCTGCACATCTGCTGTACACAGACATTGGACACTTTTGTTTCAGGCTATCTTTTCAAGATGTATAACAAGCAAACATGGGAAGCAAAGAAAGTGTCTCTCTTCAGAGCAGAGAGCAGATTTGTTTGTTGTCCAAAATAATAAAGATAATGATCCCTCTAGACCAAAGTTTGGGCAAACTTGACTGTAGTCCCTTTAAAAAATACTTGGTGTTTCCTAAGATTGTGTTTCTCTGGCTTTGATACAAGCCTACTGCTGGTACAGAATCTGACTGGGCCAGTGCACATTGCTCCCATGGGACATGAGGGACAAAAGGAACAAGTGCAAACATGAAGGTCAGGCTGCTTGGATGTGCAGTAATAAAGTCCTTTGTCTCTGACCCAGGTGGCTCCTATCTTCTGCTAACAGCCAGAAAATTGTGACAAACTTACTTTTTAGCTTAAAAGTAGGAAAACATCTCATAGCATTCCTATTTCTTGACAGTGATAAGACTGAATGGTCCAGGAGAGGATAATCTACCTCAGGTAGTGTACAGAGAGCAGCCTTTATAAGGCTGTGATGCCATGTGAATTGCAAATTGAATCTATCTTCCTCATTTCTGCTCACTGGTGAAAAAATGTTATATTTAAAAAAAGAAAACAATTCTGTTCATTAGCAAACTGAAAATGTAAGTCTATGCCTTACTTCTTTCTACTCAGTTCCCTTTCTTTTTTCCTGCTGTGTTTCCTAATCCAAACATATGCATTTTTCCATGAGCCCTTTAACAGAACCTAACTCTGGGTAAAAGATAAACCATGGTTTGGGTTGGTGGGGAGGCTCTGAATGTGTACTATATTGGGCTTTGCCTAAAGAAAAATAATATAAAATTAGGCAAAACACCTTGAAAGAAACACATGGAAGGGAGGAAACCTGAAGCTTGAGCTTCATTAGCAGTGAATCTGTGTGTATCTTTATGACAAGCTGACGCCTATCTCAATGAAAAATAAAAATAGAAGCCAACCTTTACTTGTCAGACTTTTAAAAAGGAAAACACATGTTTTTAAATTTCTATAACATATTTTCTTCTTTTATCTTAAATCACAACTTTATATCTCCTTTAATAACACTGCTTTGAAACTATTATTTATAAATGTCACCCAAAACAACGCAATTTTCATTAAGCTTCTTTTTAGACCTCAAACTTTTTTCTTCATCAATAGCAAATGCTTTCTTTGGAAATGGAATTGGGGTGAGTTTTAACCGTGAAATTTTTGAAAGTCTACTGGTTGTAGATGAAGTGTCTCTGAACTATATTTGCTGATATACATGGGCTATGAGCAGGAAGTCTATTTTGGAATGTCAAAAAAAAAAAAAAGGATGGCACATTAAACTCACGATCAAACTATGCAAGAGAAACTGCTAATATATATATAGCACAAGGTGGTTTTATTTTTTTTGCAATCATTAGTCTTTGAAGCCCATTCACAAAGCTGTTGCAAACATCAATGTACGTTATGGCATTTATCCTGTTGTGTAGCAGCTCCTCTGCTGGCTTACTCTTCTTTGCAGTCTTGCCCTCAGAGCCCTTCATTTATGGCCTTAATAGATCCCTCTCCAGATTAAGCCTGATCTCTTTCATCCTCCTCAATGATACTATGATACTTTATGCTCCTCAGGCTTCCAAGAAATTTGACAAAATATTCTCTTCCTCAGAATTCCCTAATCCCATTTCTCCAAATGAAAAGTGGTTCCTTATCCTTTAATATGAGTCTCAAATGCCCCTCCTCTACACAGCATTCTCTATCTACTGAAGTTAGGATAAGTTCTTCTTACTGCCATGCTACAATGGTACACCACTCACATGCCATTCCTCTCTCTCTCTCTCACTGTGCATTATTTATTTATATGTGTAACCTTCAGCTTTGACCCCATTATAGGTACATACTGCATCTGTTTTTATTTACATCTGTGTCCTTTTTACCTCCCTCAATAAGCTCCATACATTGCAGTTACTCAAACAATATTCAATGAGTAAATTAAATGGATGTGTAATAGCATTGCTTTCATACACCTATTTACAAGTTTTATTTAGCCTCAGGATGAGCACAGTGAGGGAAGAAATTGTGTCATCCTTTTTATATATCCTACACTAAACACACTCTCTAAATAGCTCCATAATGTCCACAATGATGTTTAAAGTGAACTGGGTTATATGAGATGTCAAGAAATATATATTCACATATTTCTCAAGTTTGTTCATTTTCTAAAATGTAATTGAAAATAAGTAAAGACCTAATTAGGAATAGGAAGAAGAAAAAAAAAATTCTAGGAAATATGACAGTAATAATTAAGCTCAGTAACATTAACTTTATAATAAGTTAACTCGATGTTTTTAAAATTGTATGTATGAATAAATAAATGGTAGTAAAATAAAATTAGAAGAAAGTGTTTTGAGAAGAACATGTTCAGTCACTTTCATGGTCACTCAAAAACTGAAATCTCCTTTAGAGTTTACTGAATACCTACTATATTGTGTAATATTTTAATATTCTCAAACTGCTTTTTGTTTATGAATATATGTAAAAGAAATTCATTGTGAAAACATAAACCTGAGTAAAAACAAAGCGCATTTTTGTTTAGGCTCATTTTTAGGAATTTTATTCAGAAAATTTAGACACATAATGGGATAAATGCATTTTTTTATAAATTTATGGCACTATATGGCAACGTTTAGAAGGTGTGAAAATTTTTTTAAATACAAAGAACTGAAGTCAAACTAAATCAAAATTTCTAATCTTCCATTATATGTTTCCACCTTCATGTTACTAATTTAAATGCATTGTACCTTAAAATAAGCAGTAATAGTGAACATTGGTATTTATGAGACAGGTTATGCTAGCAATGTTTTATTTATGATCTGAAAACAATGATTTCAAATGAGTAGTTTCAATAAAATACCATTCAAAAAATGTAAGATAAATGATACAAGTGTGTCCTAAATTTCCTTAATGATTGACTAGTCGAAATATCATCTTGACTGTTGTAAATACAAGAAATACACCTTTAAATGGATTTTACCCATCAAACATTGCCAAGATATGAAGAAACTATTGAATAGTGTATTACTTAGTGTGACTCTTTAGACTCCAGGAAATATTGACCCCTTTATGAACTTCCTTTTTGAGAATTTCTTAAATGTTTGAAAATGAATTGTGTTCTGTGGTTTCTTTCTAAATTGTGTTTGGGATAATGATAAGGGAACTAATCCTCTTTACAATTATTTCCAATCACATTCATCCTAGGTGCTGTGAAAATTCTCATGACGCTTCTGAAAAAATATCCCTCTGATAGCCTTACTTCCGCCTCCTGCAATGTTCTTACACATCTTCACGTGAAAGCATAAACACTTCTACCCCCCAACAAGTATACCTAAACACACACACACACACACACAAATACATACTCTGCAGGATATTGTATGTATTTTATTTTTGAGCTGTAGTCTATTAAGCAAACCCATTTATCATTTTTTGAGTTTTCTTCAATTCAGAAATGAATAATTTTTTCCTAAGGATGATTTAATTTTTAGTCTAGAATAGAAGAATAAAGATGTCAGGTATGAAAATCAAGAGCAGAAAATATGAGATGAGAATGGGCATTAAGCAGCAGAGCATAGTATAGATGGTAATAAATACTGATGGGATTGCCACAATATCTGGAAGAACGTCCACCAGCGTGACAGGGGAAGTAACCAAGTCTGGTTGCATAGGATTTTGAAAAGTTTTACTTGAGAATAGATGTTTGAGTTCTAGGCAAATTTAAGTGTAAAAGCATTCCTAGGAATGGGAACAGTTTTTTCAATACGTGTACATATAGAATAGTGGAACCTGTTTAAAAACTTTAAGCATTTAGAGTCTTATGGACCAATAGAAACATAACATATGACACAAAATCAACTTTAAATTTTCTAATACTCAGATAAAAATTAAAGTGAAATAAGCAGATGAAATATATTTTCACAATATATATTTTAAGCCAATGTTTCTGAATATTATAATTTAAACATGTAATCAATGTAAAAATTATGAATGAGTTATTTTACATTCTTTTTTCTTAAGCTGTCAAAAGTTAGTCTATGTCGGAGATTAACCAAGATGGCGGAGTAGAAGGACGTGCTCTCACTCCCTCTTGCGAGAGCACCAGAATCACAACTGGCTGCTGGACAATCAGTGACAGGAAGCCCCTGGACTTCACCAAGGAGGATACCCCACGTCCAAGGACAGAGGAGAAGCCACAGTGAGACGGTAGGAGGGGCGCAATCAGAGTAAAATCAAATCCCATAACTGCTGGGTGGGTGGCTCACAGACTGGCGAACACTTATACCACAGAAGTCCACCCACTGGAGTGAAGGTTCTGAGCCCCACGTCAGGCTTCCCAACCTGGGGGTCCGGCTACGGGAGGAGGAATTCCTAGAGAATCAGACTTTGAAGCCTAGTGGGAATTGATTGCAGGACTTTGACAGGACTGGGGGAAACAGAGACCCCACTCTTGGAGGGCACACACAAAGTAATGTGTGCATCGGGACCCAGGGGAAGGAGCAGTGACCCTGGGGGAGACTGAACCAGACCTACCTGCTGGTGTTGGGGGGTCTCCTGCAGAAGCGAGTGGTGGCTCTGTTTCACTGTGGGGATAAGGACACTGGCAGCAGAGGTTCTGGGAAGTTCTCTTTGGCGTGAGCCCTCCCAGAGACTGCCATTAACCCCACCAAAGAGCACGGGTAGGCTCCAGTGTTGGATTGCCTCAGGCAAAACAACCAACAGGGAGGGAACCCAGCCCCACCCATCAACAGTCAAGTGGATTAAGGTTTTACTTAGCTCTGACCGCCATAGCAACGGGGAGGGAACCCAGCCCCACCCATCAACAGTCAAGTGGATTAAGGTTTTACTGAGCTCTGACCGCCACAGCAACAGTCAGCTCTACCCACCACCAGAGCCTCCCATCAAGCCTCTTAGATAGCCTCAACCACCAGAGGGCAGACAGCAGAAGCAAGAAAAACTACAATCCTGCAGCCTGTGGACCAAAAACCACAGTTACAGAAAGATAGAGAAGATGAAAAGGCAGAGGGCTATGTACCAGATGAAGGAACAAGAAAAAACCCCAGAAAAACAACTAAATGAAGTGGAGATAGGCAACCTTCCAGAAAAAGAATTCAGAATAATGATAGTGAAGATGATCCAGGACCTCGGAATAAGAATGGAGGCAAAGATTGAGAAGATGCAAGAAACGATTAACAAAGACCTAGAAGAATTAAAGAACAAACAAACAGAGATGACCAATACAATAACTGAAATGAAAACTACACTAGAAGGAATCAATAGCAGAATAACTGAGGCAGAAGAACGGATAAGTGACCTGGAAGACAGAATGGTGGAATTCACTGCTGCGGAACAGACTAAAGAAAAAAGAATGAAAAGAAATGAAGACAGCCTAAGAGACCTCTGGGACAACATTAAACGCAACAACATTCGCATTATAGGGGTCCCAGAAGGAGAAGAGAGAGAGAAAGGACCAGAGAAAATATTTGAAGAGATTATAGTCGAAAACTTCCCTAACATGGGAAAGGAAATAGCCACCCAAGTCCAGGAAGCGCAGAGAGTCCCATACAGAATAAACCCAAGGAGAAACACGCCGAGACACATAGTAATCAAAGTGGCAAAAATTAAAGACAAAGAAAAATTATTGAAAGCAGCAAGGGAAAAACGACAAATAACATACAAGGGAACTCCCATAAGGTTAACAGCTGATTTCTCAGCAGAAACTCCGCAAGCCAGAAGGGAGTGGCATGATATACTTAAAGTGATGAAAGGGAAGAACCTACAACCAAGATTACTCTACCCGGCAAGGATCTCATTTAGATTTGATGGAGAAACCAAAAGCTTTACAGACAAGCAAAAACTAAGAGAATTCAGCACCACCAAACCAGCTCTACAACAAATGCTAAAGGAACTTCTCTAAGTGGGAAACACAAGAGAAGAAAAGGACCTACAAAAACAAACCCAAAACAATTAAGAAAATGGTCATAGGAACATACATATCGATAATTACCTTAAACGTGAATGGATTAAATGCCCCAACCAAAAGACATAGACTGGCTGAATGGATACAAAAACAAGACCCATATATATGCTGTCTACAAGAGACCCACTTTAGACCTAGGGACACATACAGACTGAAAGTGAGGGGATGGAAAAAGATATTCCATGCAAATGGAAATCAAAAGAAAGCTGGAGTAGCTATACTCATATCAGATAAAATAGACTTTAAAATAAAGAATGTTAAAAGAGACAAGGAAGGACACTACATAATGATCCAGGGATCAATCCATGAAGAAGATATAACAATTATAAATATATATGCACCCAACATAGGAGCACCTCAATACATAAGGCAACTGCTAACAGCTCTAAAAGAGGAAATCGACAGTAACACAATAATAGTGGGGGACTTTAACACTCCACTTACACCAATGGACAGATCATCCAAAATGAAAATAAATAAGGAAACAGAAGCTTTAAATGACACAATAGACCAGATAGATTTAATTGATATATATAGGACATTCCATCCAAAAACAGCAGATTACACGTTCTTCTCAAGTGCGCACGGAACATTCTCCAGGATAGATCACATCTTGGGTCACAAATCAAGCCTCAGTAAATTTAAGAAAATTGAAATCATATCAAGCATCTTTTCTGACCACAATGCTATGAGATTAGAAATGAATTACAGGGAAAAAAACGTAAAAAAGACAAACACATGGAGGCTAAACAATACGTTACTAAATAACCAAGAGATCACTGAAGAAATCAAAGAGGAAATAAAAAAATACCTAGAGACAAATGACAATGAAAACACAACGACCCAAAACCTATGGGATGCAGCAAAAGCGGTTCTAAGAGGGAAGTTTATAGCTATACAAGCCTACCTAAAGAAACAAGAAAAATCTCAAGTAAACAATCTAACCCTACACCTAAAGAAACTAGAGAAAGAAGAACAAACAAAACCCAAACTTCGCAGAAGGAAAGAAATCATAAAGATCAGAGCAGAAATAAATGAAATAGAAACAAAGAAAACAATAGCAAAGATCAATAAAACTAAAAGTTGGTTCTTTGAGAAGATAAACAAAATTGATAAGCCATTAGCCAGACTCATCAAGAAAAAGAGGGAGAGGACTCAAATCAATAAAATTAGAAATGAAAAAGGAGAAGTTACAACAGACACCGCAGAAATACAAAGCATCCTAAGAGACTACTACAAGCAACTTTATGCCAATAAAATGGACAACCTGGAAGAAATGGACAAATTCTTAGAAAGGTATAACCTTCCAAGACTGAACCAGGAAGAAACAGAAAATATGAACAGACCAATCACAAGTAATGAAATTGAAACTGTGATTAAAAATCTTCCAACAAACAAAAGTCCAGGACCAGATGGCTTCACAGGTGAATTCTATCAAACATTTAGAGAAGAGCTAACACCCACCCTTCTCAAACTCTTCCAAAAAATTGCAGAGGAAGGAACACTCCCAAACTCATTCTATGAGGCCACCATCACCCTGATACCAAAACCAGACAAAGACACTACAAAAAAAGAAAATTACAGACCAATATCACTGATGAATATAGATGCAAAAATCCTCAACAAAATACTAGCAAACAGAATCCAACAACACATTAAAAGGATCATACACCACGATCAAGTGGGATTTATCCCAGGGATGCAAGGATTCTTCAATATACGCAAATCAATCAATGTGATACACCATATTAACAAATTGAAGAATAAAAACCATATGATCATCTCAATAGATGCAGAAAAAGCTTTTGACAAAATTCAACACCCATTTCTGATAAAAACTCTCCAGAAAGTGGGCATAGAGGGAACCTACCTCAACATAATAAAGGCCATATATGACAAACCCACAGCAAACATCATTCTCAATGGTGAAAAACTGAAAGCATTTCCTCTAAGATCAGGAATGAGACAAGGATGTCCACTCTCACCACTATTATTCAACATAGTTCTGGAAGTCCTAGCCACGGCAATCAGAGAAGAAAAAGAAATAAAAGGAATACAAATTGGAAAGGAAGAAGTAAAACTGTCACTGTTTGCGGATGACATGATACTATACATAGAGAATCCTAAAACTGCCACCAGAAAACTGCTAGAGCTAATTAATGAATATGGTAAAGTTGCAGGATACAAAATTAATGCACAGAAATCTCTTGCATTCCTATACACTAATGATGAAAAATCTGAAAGAGAAATTAAGGAAACACTCCCATTTACCATTGCAACAAAAAGAATAAAATACCTAGGAATAAACCTACCTAGGGAGACAAAAGACCTGTATGCAGAAAACTATAAGACACTGATGAAAGAAATTAAAGATGATACCAACAGATGGAGAGATATACCATGTTCTTGGATTGGAAGAATCAACATTGTGAAAATGAGTATACTACCCAAAGCAATCTACAGATTCAATGCAATCCCTATCAAATTACCAATGGCATTTTTTACGGAGCTAGAACAAATCATCTTAAAATTTGTATGGAGACACAAAAGACCCCGAATAGCCAAAGCTGTCTTGAGGCAAAAAAATGGAGCTGGAGGAATCAGACTCCCTGACTTCAGACTATACTACAAAGCTACAGTAATCAAGACAATATGGTACTGGCACAAAAACAGAAACATAGATCAATGGAACAAGATAGAAAGCCCAGAGATTAACCCACACATCTATGGTCAACTAATCTATGACAAAGGAGGCAAAGATATACAATGGAGAAAAGACAGTCTCTTCAATAAGTGGTGCTGGGAAAACTGGACAGCTACGTGTAAAAGAATGAAATTAGAATACTCCCTAACACCATACACAAAAATAAACTCAAAATGGATTAGAGACCTAAATATAAGACTGGACACTATAAAACTCTTAGAGGAAAACATAGGAAGAACACTCTTTGACATAAATCACAGCAAGATCTTTTTTGATCCACCTCCTAGAGTAATGGAAATAAAAACAAAAATAAACAAGTGGGACCTAATGAAACTTCAAAGCTTTTGCACAGCAAAGGAAACAATAAACAAGACGAAAAGACAACCCTCAGAATGGGAGAAAATATTTGCAAATGAATCAACGGACAAAGGATTAATCTCCAAAATATATAAACAGCTCATTCAGCTCAATATCAAAGAAACAAACACCCCAATCCAAAAATGGGCAGAAGACCTAAATAGACATTTCTCCAAAGAAGACATACAGACGGCCACGAAGCACATGAAAAGATGCTCAACATCACTAATTATTAGGGAAATGCAAATCAAAACTACAATGAGGTATCACCTCACTCCTGTTAGAATGGGCATCATCAGAAAATCTACAAACAACAAATGCTGGAGAGGGTGTGGAGAAAAGGGAACCCTCTTGCACTGTTGGTGGGAATGTAAATTGATACAGCCACTATGGAGAACAATATGGAGGTTCCTTAAAAAAGTAAAAATAGAATTACCATATGACCCAGCAATCCCACTACTGGGCATATACCCAGAGAAAACCGTAATTCAAAAAGACACATGCACCCGAATGTTCATTGCAGCACTATTTACAATAGCCAGGTCATGGAAACAACCTAAATGCCCATCAACAGACGAATGGATAAAGAAGTTGTGGTACATATATACAATGGAATATTACTCAGCCATAAAAAGGAACGAAATTGAGTCATTTGTTGAGACGTGGATGGATCTAGAGACTGTCATACAGAGTGAAGTAAGTCAGAAAGAGAAAAACAAATATCGTATATTAATGCATGTATGTGGAACCTAGAAAAATGGTACAGATGAGCCAGTTTGCAGGGCAGAAGTTGAGACACAGATGTAGAGAATGGACATATGGACACCAAGGGGGGAAAACTGCGGTGAGGTGGGGATGGTGGTGTGCTGAATTGGGCGATTGGGATTGACATGTATACACTGATGTGTATAAAATTGATGCCTAATAAGAACCTGCAGTATAAAAAAAACAAACAAAACAACTAATACTAAACTTTCATTGGGTTATTTGTATGGAAATACGTTAATATAAATGTTTCAGACATTACATGAAATTTCTAAAAATCTTATATTTGTATTTGTATGGAAATATGTTAATATAAATGTTTCAGACATTACATGAAATTTCTAAAAATCATATTTGTATTTGTATGGAAATATGTATGGAAATATGTTAATATAAATGTTTCAGACATTGCATGAAATTTCTAAAAATCTTATATGTTCTGGTATAATGTTATAAGTAATAATCCTAGTTATTACTTTAAAATGTATATCTCAGAAATAACTAATTTTCTTGTCAACTGCATTATTATGAACTTTCATCAAATCTTTAACCGTGGTCATTTTTAAGTCTTTTGTCATTTACAGACAGTTCTGGGTGTACTCTGATGATTTTGCAAATATGTTCCTATAAAAGGGTTTCATCTTCAAGAAATTCATGGAAAAGACTCTGACAAGTACAGGTTTCTGGTAACTGACTGTACTGCTGAACTGAATGAATAAGCATTTTCAGAACTCTAATGAAAAACTGATGAACTCATAAAAGTACTAACAAAAGATGAAGATGAAAAAAAAAATTAATTACATGGGACTGAGTGAACTGATGAGGATGAGTATAATTTGTGTGACTTTCTGTCTGAATTAAAAAAAAAAAAAAAAATCCCACAAGGACTGAGAGGCAAAGAATATACAAATCAATTTTCACTGCAAAGTAAAGGAGCTGTTACAGTGGAGGATTACTGGACTGAATGTCAATATTATGACATAGTATGAGTGTGTTTCATGTTTGGTAATTGCAATCAGTGTTGCTTTTGTTGTGGTCATCCATGTACAATGCTTGGTGTCAGTCTATTTATCTCTTGTAAAAATAAAATACAGTGTGTGTGTGTGAAAAAAAAAAAAAAAAAAAAAAAAGAAATAGCCAACATAAAAAAAAAAAAAAAAAAAGTTAGTCTATGTCTTACAGTTACAATACATTTCTCTTTATCAGATTAATGATATTTCAATCATTAATATGATAATCAAAATCATTTCATAATTTTACCAGATTAATGATATTAATGATATTTCAGCTGGATATACTTCAACTGGACAGTATAGATCTTGGTTAACTTAAAAAATATATAGAACAATGATACAGTAAATGTGGAAGAGGAGAAGAGGCTACATAATAATTAAAGGTAGTATTATAAAAATTCTTATATGGTGTACTGAGGATTTTGGATTTCACTTCAGAGTGTATATATAACCATTGATTCTTTGTTTGTTTTTTTTTTCTTAATTTTATTTATGGCTGTGTTGGGTCTTCGTTTCTGTGCGAGCGCTTTCTCTAGTTGCGGCAAGCGGGGGCCACTCTTCATCGCGGTGCGCGGGCCTCTCACTATCACGGCCTCTCTTATTGTGGAGCACAGGATCCAGACGCGCAGGCTCAATAGTTGTGGCTCACGGGCCCAGTTGCTCCACGGCATGTGGGATCTTCCCAGACCAGGGCTCGAACCCGTGTCCCCTGCATTGGCAGGCAGATTCTCAACCACTGCACCACGAGGGAAGCCCAACCATTGATTCTTTTAAGACAATGGTCTGTCCAGACATGTCTGGATTTGTACTTTGTAAATGACCTTATGAGGCACTGTGAAAGATGGACTTGTTGCAGCTGAGACACCAGGGCAGAGGGACACATTAGGAGATTATTAAAATAGTGGAAAAGAAAGGTTGCAAGATCCTGGAAGAAACAAAGAGAGAGAGAGGAGGAGATATTTGGAATAAGTAGAGTTTTTAGTATTTAAACATAGTTAAATGAGGTTGATGAAAAGGCAATGAAGAATCAAGGGCCAACCAGGCTAGCGACTAGGTGGGTATTGATGCCTCAGAAAGGAAATATAAAGAAGTACATTTGTGAAGGAAAAATAAGAGTTTCTGTTATGGACAAGCTGACTTTCACCACTTCCCACACAGTGCTGCTAGATTGATTATTATTAAGTTATTCTTCTGGTTGTGAAAAAATAATAATTTTCCTTTAAAAATATGATTTTGCAAACTTATTATGAATTATATTAGATTGATATTTTGCCTTTTAAATTGTGGTTTTATCACTGTACGATAGTCTCAGTTACTGCCCACTTAGCTAGTGTGTAACACAGCAGCCCAATGTGAGCAGCTCAGCACACAGGAATGAGTCCACTGGTACAAAGAGTCATGAAGGCACTTTCAGAAAACAGCAAACATTTCTAAAAACAGACATCTTTGAGAAACCACACATGTGGCAATTTCTCCTACAAATTTTCACAACTTTGCTGTAAAATACAATAACTTCTGTATTATCAAATATATTCAAATATTTCAAAGTTTAATGGAGTGGATTTTATAGCAACTCACTTTCATTTCAATACTAATTCTGAAATATTCTCTTTCATATCACCATTGACCATCCAGATCTTTAGTCAAGTACTTGCAAAATTATAATTAGCAAAGAACAAGTTCAACCTTGCGCCTCACAAAACAACGTCTACTGAAACAGTGAGTGCTTAAAGTATTTCAGAATTCTGAAAAAGAAATGATGTAAATGAGTTAACACACTCAAGGTAATTAATGTAACAGTTTTCTTATGCAGTAAGTGGTAAATACAAAAAAGTCTCAGAAGTTTGAGATGTTCTTTTAAATTGATGTAAAAACCACCACAAGAAATATAAGGAATACCTGTTTTCCTTTATGCTTAAAAATAACATCTATTTAATAATAAAATTCTTCAAAACTAGTACCATGAATCACTGACTAACTGGTAAATGTACCAATGTTCTGTGAACTTAAGATTCAGAGCACAAATTCACTTAATATTCACATGCAGAAAATGAAAGTTCAAGCGCATCCATATATTGTCAAATATTTTTTCCTAGGAGTAATGAAGCCAATGACACTGATTTTATGTTTTGCTGTTTATTAACAACTCTTCAGTATATCTCCCATGCCTGTGACTCAAAACAAAACAAAACAAAACAAAACAAAAAACACTTCTAGACCACCCTGGAACACTGCTACAAAGGTTCTGTCCCATCCTTACAGTTTCAGCCTGAATACAAAGAGAATACTAGTTTTAGGGAAAAAAAAAAAAAGACTCCTTTGGCTATGAGTCTATGTCTTCATTGAAAATTCCACTCTGGATATCAGGAAAGCAGAGCTCTTTTCTTTTATTTAGTGAATTTCCCATAAAACATCTGGGGGAAAGAGCTGAGGATGTGGACTTATAGGCTTGGTCCATCCTTTCTGTCTCCTCACTGTGGGATGGAGGATTTCTCTCCACCCAGGACTGTGAACTTTCCACAGGTTGGAGCTTACTCCAATCTGCACTTAAACCTCTCCAAACATTCCTGGGTACACTTATAAAATATAGTATCTATCACCACTGAGACAATCACTTACCCTTCAGTAAGAGATAGTTTAACGATGGCATGAACAAGATAAAGTGAGAAAGAGTGGATGGATTTAGAAAATAGTTCATGATTAAAATTCAGAAGTCTTGGCAATTGTCTGGAAATTGAGAGAAAAAATACAGGGAGTTGCTGCTTCTTCAATTTTCTGAAATCTTTAAATTATAGGTAGAATCCATACAGGAAGGAAAAGGAAAACTGGGCATGTGTATAATACATATGTATTTATACATATATTTGTGTGAATGTATAAATATGAATTTATAAATGTATATAATATATGTATAAGCATGCATATATAAGCATAAAATACATATATCTAATAAACCGTTTGGAGTCTATGGAATAACTGTAGCTCTCATACAGTGCTTGTGGGATTGTAAAATGATACCTTCTATGGAAAATGTTGGCAAATCTGATAGAATGTGTAAGTTTGTCAGTCTCATTAAAGAGCCCAAAAGCAATCCTTGTAGTGTTCATGCAACTTATCTGTAAGTTTTAAATTATATCAAAAGACAAAAAAAAAAAGAAAAAAGAATCAGAAAGCCCTTCCTGACTGCAGTTATTTATGTCCTACTTTTCAGTATTTGCTCTGAATGAGAGCTGATGGAGTATGCAAATGCACTGTGCATTTGCATACCTTGTCAGCTCTCATTCTTTAGCTCCGGTTGGTGTGCAGCGTCGCATCAGACACCCCTGTGCACATCTTTAAATTTTCTTCCCTCCCTTGTTTGCTTTTCCAGCTCCAAGTGGGCTCTGGCTCTGACTGAACTCTAAGAAGGATCTGACAGTACTTGCCTACAGCCTCAGGGCTTCTGCACTGATACTGCTTGGGTCCTATGTCCACCCCTATGAGACCCAGACATGTGGTGGAATTAGTACCGTGTGGGATGAACTGTTTCTAATGGAGGATGTGAGCCTGAGGCAGAGTTTACACAGCTTCTTGGGGGCATGTTTCCACTGACCAAGCTGTCAGTCACACTTAACAGTACCAGATAACTGCTCCATTTTGTAGTCTCCTTTTTTCTCTGCTGCCCCAGATTACAACAAATGCTAGATAGGACAGAGCAGATTTCGAGGCTGCAGGAAAAGTGAAGACGTGTTTGAGAGAGTTTAGGTATGTAAATTAGCAATGAGTGATGGGGCCACGGGAGAGCATTTGACCAGTTTGTAAGAGGCAACAAATTCTCCCATTTAGCTTAGAGTCGCTTTTAGAATGTCAGGCCAGTGTTGCTAAAAGCCAGACTATGTGGAAATTCAGAATTTATTTGTAAGCTTTCCTACTGATTGAAAAGAAAATAGAAATAAAAGTTTAGTTGTGGTTGAAAAAGGACTACATAAAGACAACAGACCATATGGGTTCCAAATATTCACTGAACTTTTGATTATTATCTAATTATGAAAATATAGTAAAATTAAAAATAATATTTTCCCTAATGAGTTTAATAGATTGTCATAAATATGAAAAAAGTACATTTGGCCATAATTCCTCTCTCTTTTCCTCTCTCTCTTTCTCTCTGTCTCAAGGAATACTAATTCAAGATTGGAATAGAAATAGCCAGAAATATGCTCTTTGCATTGGTGTTTAATCATAATGTGTCTGGGTATCTGCTAGAGAAAAGCATGACAAATTTGAGGACGTTTCTTAGATTTTAGAGCTTATGGAGCCCCAAAATAATTTATAAGGAGTAACAGAATGGTTAAGCTAAAATCCTCCATTTTAAACTCAATTTCTTACAGTTGCCTCTTAGCCCTATATGTTACTTTATTTTATTTTAATGGTTAGTGCATCTGGTTCTATGATGAAAAGGGCGGCTGTTGTAGTACTACTGACATTTGAAAAAAAATGAGTGCATGTGGTTGTGTGAGTATTAATTATTTAACTTGACCCCAATAAAAGGCACATTAAAAACAAAGATATTTGAAAACAACTGCTATATTTCTCATGAATAACTATAAAATTAAATATAATGAATATATCTAGAAACACTTCACTGTGAAAGAAATGGAATCTTGAAAGCAACAGGTAACAAATGTGGAGTCATAATAAGTTCAAGACAAAGAGAGTGGAAAACCTGTATGAAATATTAGTAAGTCATTAAGCTGTATCATCTTGTTCAAAGTTAAAAACTCTCATCCTCAATTTTTCCATTTCTAAAATTAAGATGATAATATTATTCACTTAATATGTTAATGAGGTAAATATCCTATACTAATAAAATATCTGGCAATAAGCATTCAAAATGTTCGCTTTTTACCATGGAAGCGACCTAAACGTCCACTGACAGGAATGGATAAAGAAGATGTGGTACATATACACAATGGACTATTACTCAGACACAAAAAGAATGAAATAATGCCATTTGCAGCAACATGGATGGACCTAGAGATCATCATACTGAGTGAAGTAGGTCAGAAAGAAAAAGACAAATACCATATGATATCACTTATATGTGGAATCTAAAAAATGATACAAATGAACTTATTTACAAAACAGAAACAGACTTAAGGACAAAGAAAACAAACTTCAGGTTACCAAAGGGGAAGGGGGTAGGGAGGAATGAATTTGGAGTTTGAGATTAGCAGATACAAACTACTGTATATAAAATAGATAACCAACAAGGAACTACTATATAGCACAGGGAACTATATTCAGTATCTTGTAATAAACTATAATGGAAAAGAATGTGAAAAAAATAATATACATGTATATATATGAATCACTTTGCTGTACACCTGAAACTAACACAACATTGTAAATCAACTAAACTTCAATAAAAAATAAGTATACAATTTTAAATATTTTAAAATATCAGCCTTTTAATAATATTACTCAAAAATAAAAACTAATCATCAGATATTTAGTAATAAAATTGTATAGTCTCAGTACCTCAGCATGGGAAATATACATTTGTTTTCTGTTTAGGGAAGAAAGGCGACTCCCAAATCAAACTATAACTGATTTTGAGGAAATAAATGTTGATTTTGTGATATAAGTAGGTGTGTGGGTGATAGAAAAAGAGAGGAAGGGAGAGAGGAGAGAGAGAGAAGGGTGTGGGGAGAAGAAGAAGGAGAATTAGGAGGGGGAGGAGAAACTAAAGCTGGAGCTCATAGGATTTTCCTCCACTATCAGAATTAGAATCAGAAAGGCTGCCTTCAGTTCTGTGTCTGACATCTGGACACGAAATCTTTGAGAAGATTCCAAACTTTCCAAAATTTCCATTTTCTCATCTAAAGATGTCTCATCATGCTGCTGCCTGGTGAGCTTCTGTTGGATGAAATAATTATGAGAAAGTTCTTTGTAAGGGATAACAGATTATATAATTTTAAGACTGTTATAATTATTCAGTTAAAAGGCATGAGTAAAAGGAGTTGTGGGTGTGTGTGTGTATGTGTGTGACAGAGACAGAGAGGCAGTGACAGGGATAGACAGAGAGGACAAACATCTAAGAGGCTGCCAGCGGGAAGTTTCACCCTCAGTAGTGTTTCCTTAAGAGGATTATTCACAGAGAGAAACATCTGTTTAGAGTCCTAAGGATTTGCATTTACATATATCTAGCTTTTTTCCCCCTACATATTCTGAGAGCATCAAAAAGAGACTGTGAGAGAATAAGTATACTGTAGGCACCCGTTGCTTAGTCTTCTTAAGTGATGAAACAGGATGCATTTCCAATGCAAGAAGTTTTTATGATTCCAGCTTCTTAATAGATACTTATACGGTCATGAATATTTTACAATGTCAGCGTTTCAATGTCATCTATATTACTATTTCTTTGACATAGCATATGCCATATCCCTGCTACTCTGAAACTTCTTTATAAAATGTCTAATGAAATATTCATTCAGTTTCACATTTTAGAAAAGATCACAGTAGGTAATCTTAACATAAAGTGCATTGAGTTTTATAAAGTTTCTGTTTCACTTTGAGACTCTCCAATTGATTATGAGATAGGTCTAAATGTGCCAGAGATCTGGGCAGCAATTGGGACATCCTTCAGGTGCCCATATTCATTCAGGCACATTAAAAACTCTCTATAGAATAAGATCACTTATTGATACTTTGCTACATCTTGGAAGCAGGACAAAACCTCTTTTCAAAGGTTTTGTGTAACTTCTTTCATTCTTTTAAACAACAAATATTGATTCAATATCTACTGTTTTCTATGCACACAGATACAGAACACAGAAGCCTTGTCTTCATCATGTTTATATTCCAGTGGGGGAAATGGCAAATAAACAAATAAACCTACAAGTGTATTATAGGATGCAAGTTATTGATAAGTGCCATGGACGAGAATTATCAAGGTAACAGGATAGAGACAGGAGATGCTATTCAGATAGAATAGTGAATAAATAACTCTAAATGAGACAATGTGAATAAACTATCCAGTAGCTATTAGCTTATCAACATGATTTATGACCATTAGAACCAAATCCAGAAGCCAAATATTTTAAAATAGGAGACTAGTTGAAAGTAATTGATTCTTACCTAACATATTACTATTTCATGTTTTTTAACCCATTATTAAGGAACATTAAACAATAAGAAGGGTTAATAAGGACAAGATTTTGTTGTGTACTCCTTGCTATGCCATTGCCAAGCATCATAAGAGTTTCTAATGTGATCATATTTCTATTTGATAATTATATCTATTGTAACTTAGAGAACCAAGAAATCCATAGTAAAATAACTCTTAAAATTATTATTATTATTAAATAAGGAATACAATAAAATAAGCAACAAAATAAAATACTAAAATATTGCTTTGTAAAACTTATACAAACACAATATAGAAGATTTTCAAATTTACATTTAAAATGAAAAAAAAATAAATATCTAAGAAGATTACAAAACATTGAAACGTCATTTGAGGCAACACTTGAATTAAGAAGTGTAGAATAAATAGTATTTCTATACAAACATTATACTAAATTTTGGTGGGTGGTAATTCTTAAACCTCAGCTTGTCTTTCCTAACTACCATCATTAAAGCAGAGCCTGAGGCAGAATTTTGTGCATGTAGATTTTTTGGAAGTAGTCCTGGGGAGCACGAGCAAAGATGAAAGCAAGAGCTATAGTGTTTTTTTAGGTTGTTACATAATATTGAGCAGAATTCCCTGTGTTATACAGTACCTCCTTGTTTGTTCAATATTATGTAACAGCCTAAATGGGAAAGGAATTTGAAAAAGAATAGATACATGTATATGTATAACCGAATCACTTTGCTGTAACCTGAAACTAACACAACATTGTTAATCAACTGTACTCCAATATAAAATAAAAAGTTAAAAAAATAGTAAAATTAAAAAAAAATTATTATAGTGTCTTAGTCGATTCTGAGGGAAACTAGACTCAGGCCACTTGAAAACTTCAAAGAACATATGGAAAGGTCTTCATAGCTATCCATCTGAGACTCAAGGATTAACAGGAAGAAGGATGTATACCAGTCAGTTCCCATTTCCCATTGGTTTAGAGTTGTCGCTCTAGGCCAAAGATCCCAGACATTTCAAGGTTCCGCTTCCCTGCGTGAAGAGTGAGCTTCTAAAGACATGCACGGAGAGGCACATGAGGGCAGAGAGTGAGAGACGGACTCAAGATCCCGGGGAGACAAGTGTAAACCAAACACATGGCTAAAATCAAAGGCGAGACTGAGAAAAGGTGACGCAAAACATAATAAGCAAACCAGGTTCTTGTATTGTGCGTTTAATAGTGGAACAAAAACTGATGTGCTGTTTGGAACCATCCGCAGGTACATTTATAAAGCAGGTTATCTAACCACCCCCCCACACACCCTCACACATACCTTTATTTTTAAGTAGAACTTTTATTTTTCCTCCTTTTGCAGTATAATAATTTCCTTTTCTTTCCTTTTTTTTTTTTTTTTTTTCTTTTTTTGTATCTATTCCCTCTTCTTTAAAATTGGACCCTAGGAAAAGTTCTGGTAATATTCCTTTATCCTCTAGAGTAAATTGATTCAATGTATTATCTAATTTAAGCTTGTTTTTTAACTTTCTTTTAAAGAAATTTCAAAAAAGGGATATAATCATAAATATATTTTGGAGACATTACAGCTGAAGGCCCATTGAATCGTACTTGAACTCTTTTGTGACCATTTTGATATGATGCAGTGTAAACTGATTATCATTAAATAAAAAATCTATTTGAGCCTTGGTTTCTCTTTCCTTGCTTTGGGTATTACTTTCAAAATAAACTACATTTAAATAAATCCTTAGTCTCTATTTTGGTTGAGGTAGCGGCGGAACTCACACAAAAATACACATACTGCCACACAGATAATTTAATATAAAAAACTCTACTTCAAAAGAAGTAGTGTGTGCATGACTATATCTAACTTTTATGTAAATTTCTGCAATCAGATTAATATAATATAAACTTTAAACTGGTTACTATTTTCAGAACTTTGTAATTGCAGCCTAAACAAATATAAATATAACACAAATCAGTAAAAGTGTAAGAAAATTTTATATCTCAAATATTGTTACTATTCCATACATTTGTTTACCACACAGTGAAGTGACAAGATTATGATTTTAGAATCTTTTTTGCAAGTGAAAAACAACCAACAAGATGTAAAGTAGTAATCAGCAAATATATATTTTAAAAATAGCAGATACACATTCTTAAAATAATTTTATATTTCTATAATTTGAATACTGCTTGAGCTAAAAGAAAATTAGCATTTTTTTTTGAAACTGACATTTCAGTCTCGTGCATTTTATGATAGTTTAATTTGACAGTATAATTCTCCAAATTCTTTGCAGTGATGAAAGGAAATCATACTTCTTCTTATTCCTACTTTATGTTTTTTTAGAAAGTATATTAGATAAACATTACATTTATTTTATTTTTTAAAGGTTTCTAAATAAAGATTATTTCAATTTCTATTATGTCATGTTAATTAAATTATTGCAATGAGAACTTTCCTAGTTTTCTTTTTGGTATTTCTAATTGAATATTTATGTCACCATAAATGCTAATAAACATTTGAATATATGATCTTCTGTAATACAATTACTTTATTTCTTCATGATTCTAATAGATAAGGATCCACACATTCATTTATCTTATTGGTATTTTCTCTTTTTTGTAATAAAACATTTTTAAACTTTAAATGTTAACACAGTTTTCAGAAGAGTTTTATCATAAAGTCTGACAGGATGTTCACTCCCATTTAAACCAACAGTGTATCATTTTGCTGTCAGTGTGGTATTCAATACCCTATGGACATGATTCTTAGTGATTCTACAACTCAGGATCTAAGCTGGAGCTTTCACTGACTCTACTGGAATTCTCGGAAAGGCAGTCACTTTTTTAAAATGTGAAATTATCATCTATGCATATTTACCTTTAGCATTATTTTTAAAAAGAGTTACTGCTTTTGGACATGTTATGAAGTAGGTAGAGTAATGGTGCTTACTTCATTCTGTCTTATACTATAGTTGATGACTTTCCCTGCCTCAGGAGAGTATAAATCTTTCAGGAAATTGAGTTATTTTACAGCAAGATTTGTGCTTTATTTATCTTACCCCCTCACATGTACATCCAGAGCCAAATAGAGAAATTTGCATATAATAGGCAATTGCTTCATGTTTTTAGTTTTTTAATTAATCCATGAATATGTGGTCAAATTATTTTTTCACGAGTAAATAAAATTAGACAATTCCACTAATAAATATTACAATAAAAATTTTAGTGTGTGATGCTTTTATATTTCTCTCAGGTGTTGAAAAGAAGATATTTACACTTCATAATTTGTAATTAGTGTTTGATTGATCTACATAAAATATATAAAACAATGTCTGTTGGGGAAATGTAATTAAAAACAAAATCTTCTCCCAACTCAGAAAACCTGTCCACAAAGGTAGTAGAGAAAGAAAACACTTTATTATCAAATAAGCATTAAACCGGAATGCAATGCTCATTACAGACAATCCACTGAAAGATGTAAAGACAGAAAGGATTCTGACCCTTTACGTAGCCAAGCACGTAGGACTATTCCATGTATGTTTTCAAAATGAATAACTAGTGTTTAAGTAAAATGACAGGATAGCACCGTTTGTCATGTATAGCTCATCCCATCTGAGAGTCATCTGGTAATTCAGGTGACTATCTGTGTTAGCTAAATCGGCTTTATCCAGAGGAGAAACTAGCTTTCATTTCTTGTTTATAGAAAGTGGTTTTGCAACTTAGAGCAAGAAGCCCACCAGAATTTTTAGACTCCTCCCATGGGAACTAGAAGATAGAAGTTCCCTCTTCCTTGAGTTTACATTTCAGAGATAGCAACTTAACCCTTGAGAAAGGCATTCCTGTGTCATAAAGCTGCCAAAGGCTTATCCAGTTTGCAAAAATATTTACATTACAATTTTTCTAAAGAAAAAGGGAAAGGGGTGATGTCAATTTCCTTATTTTCACCAGGAGAATTGTTCTTATTTTACATTTTTATTTGTCCTTACAATCTCAACACATAATAAATCACACACAAGAATACAAGTAGTCTCATAATAGAGTGAAATATTTTAAAAAACTTATATTTGAAAATTATTGCAAGAAGTTTTTGAAATTTTTGCTAAGAGTTTTTATAAGTCATAGATTCCTGTTAATGAGTAGTGTTGAGCACAACTTTAGGCCAATTATCTTAACCTGACATCATTTGACAGTAAAGAATCTCTTTCACACATTATTATTATTTTTATCATCATCATCATCAGTCATTATTATGTTACCAAGCAGTTGCCTGGCAAAGTCTAAAATCCTAATTTAAAATTGTTAACATTTTTGTTGCCTCAAGGGAATCATGTTGTAGTCACGTTTACTTAAAGATTAATATAAATTATTTATTTGCCATGTTTCTTATAGATTCCAGCCAACCAAAAAATAAAATATGTTCTTTGATGAGAAGAAACATGATGCATATTGAATCCATCTAAATATAATGAGCTAAGTTATCAATAATCTAGTTAAAATGGATTTTTTAACTAGATAAATAATCTAGTTAAATAATTATAAATGCTGGCATTGTAAAATACTTGTAATACTGTTTGTGTGTGATAGAAAATATGAAGAATTGCATATGTGCTAATTTAATCATGTTTATTCTTAATATTATTTCAATATATTATGTGTAAATTAGATGAAACAGGACATGGAAGTATGCACATATTCTTCTTATAAAGCTATGTAGGAGACAATATTATTACCAACACTTCATGAAAAGTTCAAGAAGATAAGATGGGGTATGAGATTGGATATGGGAGGAATTGGCTAGTTTTTTTCTTTTTTTATTGTATGTAAAGTTAAGACATAAGACACAGAGGTTTTAAATCAAAAAATCAAGTAGAACTCACACACTTAAAAAAATAGTTAAAGCACTTATAAAACAATTACTATACGCCATTAATTGCTCTAAATGCTTTTCAAATATTGGTCATCTCACTTATGAAAATGAGCAGACATTTTAAGTAAAATACTAACAAATAGAATTTAGTGTTGTAGCAGACTATAACTCCACAACCATTTGCAGCTGCTAACAAGAATGCAATTTTGCTCATTTTTAATAAAGAACCAAGTAAATTTAGAAATAAATATTAAGAAATAATCTTGAGTTACCAAATAAATATTTAACAAAATTCAACATCTATATATATATTGTCAATGTAATCTATCTATATAATATATCAGATATATAACATACAATTTTTTACTACACGTATATAGAGTAAATTGCATTCCCTTAACAAGATTGGTTAACACAAAATGGTAAGAAATGTATGTACTTTAAAGACCTGAACAAACTATGAATGTCCACAATTTTTAATATACTTATGAAGGAATAAGCCAATAGAAGATAAATTATTAATATAAACATTATAATTTAAAATTAAATTATCATTATTTGCAGATGATATATTTGTATGTCTGAATTGAAGATAACTGCCTGAAAACTGTGAAATAAAATTCATATTTTATGGCAAGATAAGAATCATTTAAACATAGAAAATTTCTTCTGGCCTTTGGCCTCCTCTCTGCCCACACTGTACGTTAGGTATCTGCATTATGCATCAACCAAACCTCTCCCATCAGCAGAGATATCTGCTTAACCATGAGGAGCAACATTCTCCTAGCATCAACGGGACAACTCCTGAAAAGATAACTTTCCTTCTTGATCTCACAAGGGTTGCATGGTGTTTAGATCTGGATTATGTAAACTACCAAACGTCATTTGATGTACAGCCCTCTGTCTCAAAAAACTTATATAAACTGTGTCTTGACTTCTAATGAGTGGAACACTTCTCAGAGCTCTCAGAGATGTTCTTCCCAGGTTATAGTCCTCAAATTTGGCCCAAATAAAATTTTCCAGTTCTTTCTTAGATCAACTGTTTAATTTTTTGTGGACAAAATCTATTAGAAACAATGAAAGTACTCAGATTTTTCTAAGGTTCAAACATGTTCTTACATCAATTTTGATCTTCGCAAATGTAAGAGCAATCAAAGTGTCCATCAATAGGCAACAAATAAAATAAATAATGCTATACTTAAATTAGGAGATTAATTTTTAAGAATTTTGTGTTATTGTGCATTTTTAAATTTATTTATTTATTTTAATTTTTAATAAATTTATTTATTTTATTTTATTTATTTTTGGCTGCGTTGGGTCTTCGCTGCTGTGTGTGGGTTTTTTTCTAGTTGCGGCCATTGTACATTTTAAATACTATATGATTTGAAGAAAAATGTTTTATCACCAGAATTTTTAATCTCACTTTTCCAATATCAAATTGAAAAAATGTCTAACTTCTTCCTATTTTTTTTGCCATATTTTTCACTTTTTTTCATATATGGTTACTTGAGAAAGCAATAATCAAATATATTAATTTATTTTATTTTCAGGTATGTTACCAGAAAACTGGGTTTGTCTCTTGGTGGGTGTTGAGCCAAAAGACACAGCGAAGCCAAAGAGCAGAAGAAAGTATTGATTACTTGCAGCAAGTAAGGAGAACACGTGGGATCTTTCCCAAAGCAATGTCTCCCTTAAGAGCAAAATTGGGGAATTTTTAAGCTAAGAGTGTCTGCATATTCATGAGGGGGGTTAGGGGTTGGGCAGAGGACAGAGTCCAGGCTTTAGCTGATTGAAGTCAGAAGGGTTAACAAAGGTCAACAGCATCATCCATTAGCTTCCAGGTGATCTGGTGGTTGAGCTTCAGGCTAATCTTCACCACTGAAACAGAACTGGGAGTCTGTACAGCTGATTTATTATCTTTGCTATTGTTACTTCTCTTGTCTGATAACAGTTTGTTTCTGTATTCTTTTGTTTCCTTAAGATCATTAAATACTGAGACCTGTTCAAGAGCAGACATTGTGGCCAGGCTTAGATCACAAAATGGCTTAAGCCAAAAATGGCTTCTCTCTCTCTTTTTTTTTTTTAATAAATTTACTTATTTATTTGTTTTGTTTTGTTTTTTTATTTTTAGCTCTGGTGGGTCTTCGCTGCTGCCCATGGGCTTTCTCTAGTTGCAGCGAGCAGAGGCTACTCTTTGTTGCAGTGTGCAGACTTCTCATTGCGGTGGCTTCTCTTGTTGTGGAGCACGGGCTTCAGTAGTTGTGGCTCCCAGGCTCAGTACTTGTGCCTCATGGGCTCTAGAGCGCAGGCTCAGTAGTTGTGGTGCACAGGCTTAGTTGCTCTGTGGCATGTGAGATCTTCCCAGACCAGCGCTTGAATCTGTGTTCCCTGCATTGGCAGGTGGATTCTTAACCACTGCGCCACCAAGGAAGCCCCAAAATGGCTTCTCTTATGTGAAGAAAGCCACGCGTGGTTCTCTTTCTCCCTGGACCCCCTACCCTATCTGCTTACAAAACAGTCTCTTTTTTTTTTTTTTTTTTACAACAGTTAAAATGTATAACAAATGTACAACTCAGACAATGATTTCCAAATTATTTAATTATTCAAGAGAAAATGGAAGTCTGCATTTTAGGTGAAAAGTCTTGTTTTCAAAGAATATAAACTTTGTGCTGGCCAATAAACCCTTGTTACCAGACATACACTTTGTCCCCACTTGTAAAGGGACTGTTATGGAGGTTCAGACCTCAGGTTGTAATCGACTATGTTATGGTACATTAGAAGTAATGGAGGCTCAAGAGCAAAATTTTCAAAAGAAGAAAGAGGGGAATGAATTAGAAGTAAAGGTTAAAGGGAAGCAGAATATGCCACCCCGAAATATACCTCTTTGCCATAAAGATTATTTTGAGAAACTACAGACTCAGGAGAAGCTCTAAAAACAGAGTAAAATTTACCTTTTTTGAGAGAAATCTACTCTTACAAAGGAAATTTACGTTAGAAAGGGGGCCTGTTCCAGGAAAAGAGCTATCACCAGAGGTATTTTTTATTTTCCTTGACTTACCTGCATGGCAGGACAACGTTTGTTTACCAAACTTTTCATCTTCTCATCTTCCTGTGAATTGTCCCCCCGCCCCCAAACACACACACTGCCCACACACACACACACTCACACACCACACACACACCACACACACACACACCACACACACACCGCACACACACCACACACACACACCACACACCACACACACACACCTCTCTTTAGCCAGTTATATGAAGCTAGTATTCAAGGTAGAGGTTTGGGCCATCTCATACAGTTTACCCATTTTTCTTGAGTATCTCCCGTATATACATGAGGTAAACATGGATAATAAATCTGTTTGTTTTTCTCTTGTTAATTTGACTTTTATCACAGAGGGTGTCAGCCGGTAATACAGAGGGTGGAGGGAAAATTATTTTCCTCTGCTACAAGGTCAAGGTAAGGAAAACCATATTCTGACATAAAATCCATCCCCACCACCACAGATTTGCACTATAACTGTTAAAATTGATTATCTCTTGGAATCTCAAGGAAAAAAAAATTATCTCTTAAAGTTAAGCCCTTGCCAGTCAAAACAGACTGTGTGGGTTAGTTAGGACTGTGTCCTTCAATCTTGGGGAATTATTATTAGATTAAAAGAAAATAGATAGGTCTTTCTCTTTCAGTCTCAACACAAGGTAAAAAAAAGAACTTGTTCCGGAACTTCCCTTTTCTCTCTCAGTCTCAACACAAGGTAAAATTAAAAATAACTTGTTCTGGAACTTCCCAATATTAGTTTAGTCTATAAGAGCATATATTTGAGGCTAAAAAAACCCTGAAGTGTGTCTTAACTATTTTAAGTTGTTTATTAATTAGAAAAATTTCAAAACCCTTACTTTTATACTGGCTTATTTCAATATTACCCTGAATGGAGAAATTCTATTTAAGTTTTACATGAATAAGAAAGGCTTCTGTCTTTTCTCCATACCCCTTCCCATTCTATTTCACTAGTACATTACTCATGTGAAGAATTTATAGATTTTAGTATTCAACACTCTTCCTTTTTATTATCTTCAATGAAAGTGATTACTATTCACGCCAGAACTGAAGCTTAAAGTTTTCTACATTGAAGTATATCCTTGGATCTTTATTCTGAATTTGTTTTCTTTCATTTATACTATTATCCTGTCATTTTTACTCAGCTGAAAATAGTGACTGAAGCTGAAAACACGTGGTTTTGGAACATATTTTTTTTATATTTCATGTATTTTAAAATTCCTCAGATTTTTAAGATAAGAATTCTTATAAAACCTCATTTAATGCATCTTAGGAAATGCTTTTGTTTTTTTTTTTAAATTCACAAGTAAAACATGATTGTCAAACAAATTTCTTTCTATGACAACATGATAGGCTTTGTTGATAGCAAGAAAGAGCGAATATGATACATCTTGTCTCCAATAAAGCAGTTCCGTCTCTTCCAAATGTCACTTTTTAAAAAATTATCAGCACTGAATATGTTTTACATAATATGGTTGTGTAGGTATTCTACTGGTCAGGAACTTAAATTCAGTGATTAGCAATCTGTAATTAGTATTGGTTCAGGGGAAATTTTCCAGTTCTTCTGCCAAACTTTGCCTGATACAATCTAACATTTTTAGCAATAACTTATAAAGTAGAACTGCAACTTAGTTGGCTAAAATTTGAGAAATTATAAAATAGTGTTGGAATGAAAACAATTTTGAGAAATCCCTTTCATAATCAATGCACCCACAATCTCCCCTGAGAATCTATTTTGACCTAAATTCTAGATGAGGGGCCTCTCCTGATGTGTTCATCAGGAACCATGTGTTACCCTCTATCTCAATATTTTATTTTATTTTATTTGAAGGAAACAATCTCACATTTTTATTGTCTTCATAATAAAACAAAATATGAAGCTCAGAACTGGATCACTTGGTGCTTTCTCTTCTTATCTCCTCCCAGCTCAAAATGCTTGCATCTCTTAATAGTCAGCATTCTCTTAGATCTGCAGTTGGGCTCAATACATTCAAACCTCAGCACAATCTTCTTTGTAGTTTTAGCCTTTTTCTGGAAAATCGGCTTAGTCTGCCCACCATAGCCACTCTGCTTCCTGTCATAAGGCCGCTTTCCCTGGGCATACAGAGACTCCTTGCCCTTCTTGTATTGTGTCACTTTGTGGGGTTGGTGCTTGCCCTACTAGGTCTTGTTTACAAGTCAGAGTGAAGAAGGAACAGCACAGAAGTGGGCTGTAACAGACTCATTTCTGTCAGAGCACAGGGAGTTTTAAGTTCCTTAAGCTCCTTACAGAAAGTCCAGCAGGCTTTAGGAACATTCACCATGTTTGCGAGAGCGCTATCGGCACAGAAAGAGAGAGGCTTGGTGGTAAACCGAAGTACCTCAGTATTTTATACACTAGCAGTTCACTCGTCTGTCCCCTTCTTTTGAGTGACAGCTCCTGGGAAGTGGATAATGTCTTACATATCTGAATCTCCAACTACTTATATGTTTGAACTTAATAATTTTATATTGAATCAGTGAAACATGCCAAATTTTCATATAATGTTTACCCAGAGGTGTATATTAGTTTCAGTGGAGGAAGTAATTTAATGAAGGTTAAAGTTTGGAACACCCATGATTTTTATCAGGTCATTAAAAATGAAGTTTCATAGAAATGCAGAACAATAGGTATGTGGATATGAATTTTCTGAGTTAGAAATCTCTAAAAAGTGAGGGTACATTATCCATTCATGTAGTTGACAAATATTTATTAGACACCTTACTATGCCAGCCTCTTTCCAAAATGGTAGGGGACAATGTAGAGAACAACAGTTGTCCTGTGATCACAATTTTTATGTTTGAATAGGCAAGAAAGACAATAACAATGTAAAGCACTAAATGGATAGTATTCCAGAAAGTGTTAGAAACTCCAAAAAAAAACTTGATTTTATTTTAGATTGAGTAGTCAGGATATTCTCTCTATCACTGACATCTAAGAAGAAATATAAATCAAAGAGCAAGTTGTGCAAACATCTCAGGAGAGAGCATTCTAAGAAGAGGAAACAGAAAATACCAAAAACCTGAGGTGAGAGAATGCCTCACATATTTAAAAAAGAGTAAGGCTTCTGGCACAGCAAGGAATGGTGACCTCAGAAAAAGTAGGAAGACATTTGATTAGAGATAGCAGGCTCTACAGTAGTTGACCTCTTACAGGGATGGGGGAGGAAAACATTTTCTTCAACCCTTTTAGGGTCCTTGTCTGGGTCTGAAGATTAAACTGACAAAGACAGAACAAGAGAAAAGCATACAAATTTAACTGAAATTTTACAGGTACATGCGAAACTTCACAGGAGAATAAGTACTTGGGGAAGTGACCAGAACAAGAAGCGTTTATTCCTTTTAGACAAATAAACAACAAAAAAAAAACATTAGTTTGTGCAGAACTGAAAGGGAAAGGGGTAGTAAATGGTGAAGAAGTAACTGGGTGGATAAGGGTTATTTAACAAGATTTGTTTGTATAGATTTCTCATCCCCAAATTCCCTTTCCCTGGTGGCAGAATATATTCCTCCTCAGTATAGGGAAGGTTCTATGACCTGTTTCTCAGAAGTGTGAGGGGAGGGAAGTCAGCGACATTCCTGCTTCTGGCATTTTCTCAAATTCCTTCAGCTCAAGATATTCAAGGTGCCAACATGCCATATTTTAGGGAAGTGTGTTCCGAACCCTATCATAGATCATGTAAGCATTTGGGTTTGAATCTCAGCACAGTGGGAAGTTTGTCATTGAGGTTTTTGAACAAGACTTTGACATGCTCTGCCTTATGATTCTGAAAAATCTTTACTGTTTTGTGGGAAATGTACATCTCCAAGAGAGGAATCAGAGAGACCAATCAGGAGGTGTTTGCCAGAGTCCAGGTGGCTGGACATGAATAGCAAAGGTGAAAGGGATGGGAAACAGCCAGATTCTATATGGTTTATGTTGGTAGAGCTGAATAGATTCTGATTGACTGGATAAGAATGTAAACAAGTAAATCACAGATGATCCCAGATACCTCGGGCTGAAACAACTGGAAACTGTTGTTTCCATTCCCTTTATTAGTCTCATTCTGACTAATAAAGTTACAAACTTAGAGCTGAAGAAAAAAAATTATTTACTTTAATAACAGGAAATGTTTATTTTAATTTCTTACTCTAATTTTGATATCTAGAAATAAATTATATTATTAACTTCCTGTGGAAAGTTATTATGTGATAAATCTAAATTTTAAAACTTGGCAAATTTTAATATTGCAAATGATTTAAAGAAAAGTTGTCCATCTAATATTTTATAATGCAATAAATAAGCTAACATTATTTCTCTTTGAATCTTATGATTGGTGATTTGCAATAACTATATATAAATATGTATATATTCGATCTTTGCCCACAGTTTATGACACACAGCTCCAAAACCTTTTGTCATTTTCTTTTTTTCTTTTTGTTAACATCTTTATTGGAGTATAATTGCTTTACCATGGTGTGTTAGTTTCTGCTTTATAACAAAGTGAATCAGTTATACATACACATATGTTCCCATATCTCTTCTCTCTTGCGTCTCCCTCCCTCCCACCCTCCCTATCCCACCCCTCTATGTGGTCACAAAGCACCGAGCTGATCTCCCTGTGCTATGCAGTTGCTTCCCACTAGCTATCTATTTTACGTTTGGTAGTGTATATATGCCCAAGCCACTCTCTCATTTTTTCACATCTTACCCTTCCCCCTCCCCATATCCTCAAGTCCATTCTCTAGTAGGTCTGTGTCTTTATTCCTGTCTTGCCCCTAGGTTCTTCATGACTTTTTTTTTTTTCCCTTAGATTCCATATATATGTGTTAGCATACTGTATTTGTTTTTCTCTTTCTGACTTACTTCACTCTGTATGACAGACTCTAACTCCATCCACCTCATTACAAATAACTCCATTTCGTTTCTTTTTATGGCTGAGTAATATTCCATTGTATATACATGCCACATCGTTTCATCCATTCATCTGATGATGGACATTTAGGTTGCTTCCATGTCCTGGCTATTGTAAATAGAGCTGCAATGAACATTTTGGTACATGACTCTTTTTGAATTATGGTTTTCTCAGGGTATATGCCCAGTAGTGGGATTGCTGGGTCGTATGGTAGTTCTATTTTTAGTTTTTTAAGGAAACTCCATACTGTTCTCCATAGTGACTGTATCAATTTACATTCCCACCAACAGTGCAAGAGGGTTCCCTTTTCTCCACACCCTCTCCAGCATTTATAGTTTCTAGATTTTTTGATGATGGCTATTCTGACCGGTGTGAGATGATATCTCATTGTAGTTTTGATTTGCATTTCTCTAATGATTAATGATGTTGTGCATTCTTTCATGTGTCTGTAGGCCATCTGTATATCTTCTTTGGAGAAATGTCTATTTAGGTCTTCTGCCCATTTTTGGATTGGGTTGTTCGTTTTTTTGTTATTGAGCTGCATGAGATGCTTGTAAATCCTGGAGAATAATCTTTTGTCAGTTGCTTCATTTGCAAATATTTTCTTCCATTCTGAGGGTTGTCTTTTGGTCTTGTTTATGGTTTCGTTTGCTGTGCAAAAGATTTTAAGTTTCATTAGGTCCCATTTGTTTATTTGTGTTTTTATTTCTATTTCTCTAGGTGGTGGGTCAAAAAGGATCTTGCTGTGATTTATGTCATACAGTGTTCTGCCTATGTTTTCCTCTAAGAGTTTGATAGTGTCTGGCCTTACATTTAGGTCTTTAATCCATTTTGAGTTTATTTTTGTGTATGGTGTTAGGGAGTGTTCTAATTTCATACTTTTACATGTACCTGTCCAGTTTTCCCAGCAGCACTTATTGAAGAGACTGTCTTTTCTCCACTGTATATGCTTGCCTCCTTTATCAAAGATAAGGTGACCATATGTGCGTGGGATTATCTCTGGGCTTTCTATACTGTTCCATTGATCTATGTTTCTGTTTCTGTGCCAGTACCATACTGTCTTGATTACTGTAGCTATGTACTAGAGTCAGAAGACAGGGAGCCTGATTCCTCCATCTCCATTTTTCGTTCTCAAAATTGCTTTGGCTATTCGGGGTCTTTTGTGTTTCCATACAAATTGTAAAATTTTTTGTTCTAGTTCTGTGAAAAATGCCAGTGGTAGCTTGATAGGGATTGCATTTAATCTGTAGATTGCTTTGGGTAGTAGAGTCATTTTCACAATGTTGATTCTTCCAATCCAAGAACATGGTATATCTCTCCATCTATTTGTATCATCTTTAATTTCTTTCATCAGTGTCTTATAATTTTCTTCATACAGGTCTTTTGTTTCCTTAGGTAGGTTTATTCCTAGATATTTTATTCTTTCTGTTGCAATGGTAAATGAGATTGTTTTCTTAATTTCACTTTCAGATTTTTCATCATTATTGTATAGGGATGCAAGAGATTTCTGTGCATTAATTTTGTACCCTGCTACTTTACCAAATTCATTGATTAGCTCTAGTAGTTATCTGGTAGCAACTTTAGGATTCTCTATGTATAGTGTCATGTCATCTGCAAATAGTGACAGCTTTACTTCTTTTCCGATTTGGATTCCTTTTATTTCTTTTTCTTCTCTGATTGCTGTGGCTAAAACTTCCAAAACAATGTTGAATAATAGTGGTGAGTGTGGGCAACCTTTTCTTGTTCCTGATCTTAGTGGAAATGGTTTCAGTTTTTCACCATTGAGAACAATGTTTGCTGTAGGTTTGTCATATATGGCCTTTATTATGTTGAGGAAAGTTCCCTCTATGCCTCCTTTCTGCAGGGCTTTTATCATAAATGGGTGTTGAATTTTGTCGAAAGCTTTCTCTGCATCTATTGAGATGATCATACGGTTTTTCTCTTTCAATTTGTTAATATGGTGTATCATGTTGATAGATTTGCGTATATTGAAGAATCCTTGCATTCCTGGAATAAACCCCACTTGATCATGGTGTATGATCCTTTTAATGTGCTGTTGGATTCTGTTTGTTAGTATTTTGTTGAGGATTTTTGCATCTATGTTCATCAGTGTTATCGGTCTGTAGTTTTCTTTCTTTGTAACATCTTTGTCTGGTTTTGGTATCAGGGTGATGGTGGCCTCGTATAATGTGTTGGGGAGTGTTCCTTCCTCTGCAATATTTTGGAAGAGTTTGAGAAGGATAGGTGTTACCTCTGCTCTAAATGTTTGATAGAATTCGCCTGTGAAACCATCTGGTCCTGGGCTTTTGTTTGTTGGAAGATTTTTAATCACAGTTTCAATTTCAGTGCTTGTGATTGGTCTGTTCATATTTTCTATTTCTTCCTGGTTCAGTCTCGGCATGTTGTGCATTTCTAAGAATCTTTCCATTTCTTCCAGGTTGTCCATTTTATTGGCATAGAGTTACTTGTAGTAGTCTCTCATGATTGTTTGTATTTCTGCAGTGTCAGTTGTTACTTCGCCTTTTTCATTTCTAATTCTATTGATTTGAGTCTTCTCCCTTTTTTTCTTGATGAGTCTGCTAGTGGTTTATCAATTTTGTTTATGTTCTCAAAGAAGCATCTTTTAGTTTTATTGATCTTTGCTATTGTTTCCTTCATTTCTTTTTCATTTATTTCTGACCTGATCTTTATGATTTCTTTCTTTCTGTTATCTTTGGGGTTTTCTTGTTCTTCTTTCTCTAATTGCTTTAGGTGCAAGGTTAGGTTGTTTATTTGAGATGTTTCCTGTTTCTTGAGGTAGGCTTGTATTGCTATAAACTTACCTCTTAGAACTGCTTTTGCTGCATACCATAGGTTTTGGGTTGTCGTGTCTCCATTATCATTTGTTTCTAGGTATTTTTTGATTTCCCCTTTGATTTCTTCAGTGATCACTTCGTTATTAAGTAGTGCATTGTGTAGCCTCCATATGTTTGTATTTTTTACAGATCTTTTCCTGTAATTGATATCTAGTCTCATAGCACTGTGGTCGGAAAAGATACTTGATACGATTTCAATTTTCTTAAATTTACCAAGGCTTGATTTGTGACCCAAGATATGATCTAACCTGGAGGATGTTCCATGAGCACTTGAGAAAAACGTGTATTCTGTTGTTTTTGGTTGGAAAGTCCTATAAATATCAATTAAGTCCATCTTGTTTAATGTATCATTTAAAGCTTGTGTTTCCTTATTTATTTTCATTTTGGATGATCTGTCCATTGGTGAAAGTGGGGTGTTAAAGTCCCCTACTATGATTGTGTTGCTGTCGATTTCCCCTTTTATTGCTGTTAACATTTGCCTTATGTATTGAGGTGCTCCTATGTTGGGTGCATAAATATTTACAATTGTTATATCTTCTTGAATCGATTCCTTGATCATTATAATGTCCTTCTTTGTCTCTTGTAATAGTCTTTATGTTAAAGTCTATTTTGTCTGACATGAGAATTGCTACTCCAGCTTTCTTTTGATTTCCATTTGCATGGAATATCTTTTTCCATACCCTCACTTTCAGTCACTATGTTTCCCTAGGTCTGAAGTGGGTCTCTTGTAGACAGCATATATATGGGTCTTGTTTTTGTATCCATTCAGCCAGTCTGTGTCTTTTGGTGGGAGCATTTAATCCCTTTACATTTAAGGTAATTATCGATATGTATGTTCCTATTCCCATTTTCTTAAATGTTTTGGGTTTGTTATTGTAGGTGTTTTCCTTCTCTTGTTTTTCTTGCCTAGAGAAGTTCCTTTAGCATTTGTTGTAAAGCTGGTTTGGTGGTGCTGAACTCTCTCAGCTTTTGCTAGTCTGTCAGGGTTTTAATTTCTCCATCAAATCTGTATGAGATTCTTGCTGGGTAGAGTAATCATGGTTGTACGTTTTTCTCCTTCATCACTTAAATATGTCCTGCCACTCCCTTCTGGCTTGCAGAGATTCTGCTGAAAGATCAGATGTTAACCTTATGGGGATTCCCTTGTGTGTTATTTGTTGTTTTTCCCTTGCTGCTTTTAATGTGTTTTCTTTATATTTAATTTTTGATAGTTTGATTAATATGTGTCTTGGCGTGTTTCTCCTTGGGTTTATCCTGTATGGGATTCTCTGTGTTTCCAGGACTTGATTAACTATTTCCTTTCCCATATTAGGGAAGTTTTCAACTATAATCACTTCAAATATTTTCTCAGTCCCTTTCTTTTTCTCTTCTTCTTCTGGGACCCCTATATTTCGAATGTTCATGCTTTTAATGTTGTCCCAGAGGTCTCTGAGACTGTCCTCAGTTTTTTCGTTCTTTTTTCTTTATTCTGCTCTGCAGTAGTTATTTCCACTATTTTATCTTCCAGGTCACTTATCCGTTCTTCTGCCTCAGTTATTCTGCTATTGATCCTGTCTAGAGCATTTTAAATTTCACTTAATGTGTTTTTCATCATTGCTTGCTGCCTCTTTAGTTCTTCTACGTCCTTGTTAAATGTTTCTTGCATTTTGTCTATTCTATTTCCAAGATTTTGGATCATCTTTACTATCATTATTCTGAATTCTTTTTCAGGTAGACTGCTTATTTCTTGTTCATTTGTTAGGTCTGGTGTGTTTTTACCTTGCTCCTTCATCTGCTGTGTGTTTTTCTGTCTTCTCATTTTGCTTATCTTACTGTGTTTGGGGTCTCCTTTTCACAGGCTGCAGGTTCGTAGTTCCTGTTGTTTTTGGTGTCTGTCCCCAGTGGCTAAAGTTGGTTCAGTGGGTTGTGTAGGTTTCCTGGTGGAGGGAACTAGTGCCTGTGTTCTGGTGGATGAGGCTGGATCTTGTCTTTCTGGTGGGCAGGTCCACGTCTGGTGGTGTGTTTTGGGGTGTCTGTGGCCTTATTATGATTTTAGGCAGCCTCTCTTCTAATAGATGGGGCTGTGTTCCTGTCTTGCTAGTTGTTTGGCATAGGGTGTCCAGCACTATAGCTTGCTTGTTGTTGAGTGAAGCTGGGTCTTAGTGTTGAGATGGAGATCTCTGGGAGATTTTCATCGTTTGGTATTACGTGGAGCTGGGAGGTCTCTTGTGGACCAGTGTCCTGAAGTTGGCTCTCCCACCTCAGAGGCACAGCCCTGATGCCTGGCTGGAGCACCAAGAGCCTTTCATCTGTACGGCTCTGAATAAAAGGGAGAAAAAATAGAAAGAAAGAAAGAAAGAAAGAAAGAAAGAAAGAAAGAAGATAAAATAAAATAAAGTAAGATAAAATAAAGTTATTAAAATAAAAACTAATTATTAAGAAAAAAGAAAAAAACAATTTCTAAAAAAAAAAAAAAAACGGACAGACAGAACCATAGGACAACTGGTGAAAGCAAAGCTATACAGACAAAATCTCACACAGAAGCATACACATACACACTCACAAAAAGAGTAAAAGGGGAAAAACTAATATATCTTGCTCCCAAAGTCCACCTCCTCAATTTGGGATGATTCGTTGTCTATTTAGGTAGTCCACAGATTCAGGTACATCAAGTTGTTTGTGGAGTTTGATCCGCTGCTTCTGAGGCTGCTGGGAGAAATTTCCCTTTCTCTTCTTTGTTCGCAGAGCTCCCAGGTTTCAGCTTTGGATTTGGCCCCGCCTCTGCGTGTAGGTCACCTGAGGGCGTCTGTTCTTCACTCACACAGGACGGGGTTAAAGGAGCAGCTGCTTTGGGGGCTCTGGCTCACTCAGGCCGTGGGGAAGGAGGGGTACGGATGCGGGTCGAGCCTGCGGCAGCAGAGGCCAGCGTGATGTTGCACCAGCCTGAGACGCGCCCTGCATTCTCCCAGGGAAGTTGTCCCCGGATCACAGGACCCTGGCAATGGCGGGCTGCACAGGCTCCCAGGAGGGGCGGTGTGGAGAGTGACCTCTGCTCGCACAGAGGCTTCTTGGTGGCAGCAACAGCAGCCTTAGTGTCTCATGCCCGTCTCTGGTGTCTGTGCTGATAGCCGCGACTCGCGTCCGTCTCTGGAGCTCCTTTAGGCGGCGCTCTGAATCCCCTCTCCTCGCGCACCAGGAAACAAAGAGGCAAGAAAAAGTCTCTTGCCTGTTCAGCAGCTCCAGACTTTTTCCTGGACTCCCTCCCGGCTAGCTGTGGCTCACTAGCCCCCTTCAGGCTGTGTTCATGCCGCCAACCCCAGTCTTCTCCCTGCGATCCAACTGAAGCCCGAGCCTCAGCTCCCAGCCCCCACCCACCCCGGCGGGTGAGCAGACAAGCCTCTTGGGCTGGTGAGTGCTGCTCGACACTGATCCTCCGTGCGGGAATCTCTCCGCTTTGCCCTCCGCAGCCCTGTAGCTGTGCTCTCCTCCATGGCTCCGAAGCTTCCCCCCTCCACCACCCGCAGTCTCCACCCACAAAGGGGCTTCCTAGTGTGTGGAAACCTTTCCTCCTTCACAGCTCCCTCCTACTGGTGCAGGTCCCGTCCCTATTCTTTTGTCTCTGTTGTTTGTTTTTTTCTTTTTCCCTACCCCAGTATGTGGGGAATTTCTTGACTTTTGGGAGGTCTGACGTCTTCTGCCAGCATTCAGTGGGTGTTCTATAGGAGCAGTTCCACATGTAGATGTATTTCTGATGTATCTGTGGGGAGGAAGGTGATCTCCACATCTTACTCTTCTGCCATCTTCTCCTCTCCTGTCATTTTCTATATAAGAGACATAGGACATCATTTTTTAGAATATTAAGTTTTGTTCTCAGTCCTGAGATAGCTCCAGATCAGGCTGATTTTTTACCTATTTGTATTTTTATCAAAATTTCTGATTTTCTTTACTCACAGTCCAGTGATGAAATTAGACTCCTTTCTTATTTTTTTGGTGAACTTTCTTCCTTACTTTATTATCCTTCCTATTCATAATCATGTACTGTTTGGGGAGCCAAATTTTACCTAGAATCCCACCTCCAACTTCCCAGGTTTCAGTGTTCTGTACTTTGAGTCAAGAAGCTTTTAAAGTGAAAACAATTATCTGTGGGACCGTATGGTATCAGTAAAATTTGTATTTAAATTACTTTGATTTTAGTTGGGGATGATAAACACACACCTGCACCCACACACGTGTATGCCCACACGAACACATGCACACAGAAACGTAGGTAAGAAAGTCGAGGTACAAAATGATTTTACTATTAGACTGAAAAATTATCTAGTTTGTACCACTTAAATATGTATACATCATATATAAAATATATATGTGTATATAAAACATAAAGTAAATGTATATTTTGTAATGTATTTTTAACAATCAAAGTAATTTTTCACCTTGAAATCTCTTTTTAACTCCAGACAGTAACATCTGTCAGGAATTTGGGGTACTTGTTTAATAAAGATTCTGAGGAATGTTTCAAAGATCTTACTTTCATGAGTAAGATATTTTCCTGAGGGAGTATTTTATCTAAGTTATATACATTGCCACCTTTATTAGGTTGGTCTTCCCTTAGGTAAGGTTAGGGAATCGTTTCTGTGCAAATAGCTAGGATTTCCCTCTAGGTGTATGCTTTTATCAGTGTATAAGAGGGATTCATTCCCAAAATTAATACACTGCTAATGTATACCTGAAACCCTAGAGAAGGGAAAGTGTCATTGTAGCACAGAAGTGGTATTCAAACAGAACCTTACTTGACTGATAAAAAGCCTAGATTTCTGCTTTGCCTTCCAGAAATTTCAAAATTCAATTAAATGCTGAAATGCAATAACAAACTCAGCCAGATGTGCTATACACCTAATTCTTCTCTTTGTTCTTTAGATTTGGGTCTCTGTAATTTTTTTTTTAATATTGAAAGATTCTCAAATTGAAAATTGGTAGAATATAAATCATAGTTTTTTAATGACAAAAATATTATTTTACTTACAACACAAAGTCTTTCATGTTGTTTTGGCCTTGATTAAATACTAATAAGCATTATTTTGGCCTGTTAATTCCATTATCTATTCAGAGGCTAATATTTGTGCATTATTTAATATGAAAGCAAAAGACTAATTAAGCCCATGGTTTCCACCTCATGCTGTAGAGAACTATAAGTAGCATCACTCTATCATTACCAGTAAAAGAAGCTTGGCTAACTTCAAATTCATACCTTTTTGCAAATGCATTAGAACACTGTGGTCACAGAGCAAAAGTAATGGCCCCCAAATCTAAGGAGAGACAGTGTTTTCAGGGAGAGAGGAGCCAAGATCTTTCACTTTTCTTTGAATATAAAATATGTATACATATAGCTGACTCACTTTGTTGTACAGCAGAAGCTAACACAACATTGTAAAGCAATTATACCCTAGTAAAGATATTAAAAAAAAGAATATGTAGAAATATAAATAAATTAATTAATAAATTAAATTAAATGAAACACCAATATGAACAGTTTAGGTATAATAGTCAGCAAACTGGTGAAGGCTGAGTGTGGACTGGTGAGATAGTGTGAAAGTTGGAGAAATCTGCACCATCTTGCAGTCTCTTTCTCCAGAAACCCTACAAGGCATTCAGAGAAATAATCTAATAGAGCCCTAAGAAGTGTCTATTATGGTGCAAACCTGGAGAGGGGAGCAGCACCCATGTGGGATGGGTGAGAAACACTGCTTAAATTCTTATCTGCAATCTCCACTGTGGAATAAAAGTTTTAACCTGTCATAGGACATGCAATGGCACTAACGCTCTTAAACATTGTTAAACATTTGTTACAACAAGTGGAAGGAAAAAGAAAGGTTCTACAAATCCATTCTTGACAGAGGAACAGTGTTACATGATGAGCCCATAACTGTAACCAGGTAGGGGCAGACAAACTGAGGAAGGCATACCTCCAAGTCCCAGATACATGGTACAGGTCTAAGACTAAGCCAGAATAACTGATTGCACATACTATGAAGCCTCCCATAACAAGTAATAACAGAATACTGATGAGGGAGGGATGGGAGAGGGACAATAATATGCAGGGAAACTGATTCTGAGGCACAGAAGAAAGGAAAATCCTAAAGCTAAGAATGCAACAGAAATTGATCCAATAAGCCTCACTCCATTGTAGAAACAAAGTAATTCTACAGGAATTTGAAAACTTTGGTGCACTGTGGGTAACCATAGCAACAACAAATCATAACCTCCAAGACTAAAATTTTAACCAAAAGAAAATGTGCTTATTTTCAGGCAAAAACTCTGTATTACTGTTCTACAGAAAATATTAAGAAGTATATGAAAAGAAAAGAAAAATGACCACAACTTCAAGAAAAAAAGTAATCATTATTATAGATCAGTACAAATTAAGATAGGACACAGATGCGCATCTGGAGCTTGTGCTCCACAACAAGAGAGGCCGTGACAGTGAGAGGACCGTGCACCACGATGAAGAGTGGCCCCCACTTGCCGCAACTAGAGAAAAACCCTCACACAGAAACGAAGACCCAACACAGCCAAAAATTAATTAATTAATTAATTAATTAATTAAAAAAAGATAGGACACAGAACTTGGAACTTTTTAACAAGGCATTTAAAACAAATGTGGTGAGGAATAAAGTCAGTAAGATGGCAGACTAGGAGAGTTCAGCACTTGTCCTCGTGAAGAAACATCAATTAGAACAACTATCCACAAGTGAGAATATCATTATAAAAGCTACGGAATCCAGGTGAGTGATTACAGCAACTAGGTAGAGAACAGAAATAAGAAAAGATGCACTGAAGAGGGTGGAAAGGATAGTTTCACTATCTTCCAATCCTGGGGAGGGTAGCACTAAGATATTCTTGGCATTTGGGGTAAAAGACTGAAGTGAGTACCTGACTTCACTGTGAACCACAGCATCTGGTCTGGTCTGGTGAACTCCAGTCACAGGCCAGCATCCATAGCCCCAGTTCAGCAAACTGGAAGACAGAATAGTAGAGATTCCCTAAACTGAACAGAAAAAGAAAAAATGAATTTAAAAAATTAAGAGAGTTTAGGAGACTACAGGGGCAACATCATGTGTACTAACATTTGCATTTTAAGGGTTCCAGAAGGAAACAAGACATAGAAAGAGGAGGAGAACTTAACTGAAGAAATAATAGCTGAAAACTTTCCTAACACTGGAAAGAAAACAGACGTCTAGGTCCAGGAAGCATAGAAACTGCCAAACAAGATCAATCAAAGAGGTCCACATAAAGACATACTATAATTGAAATGGCAAAATATAAAGATCAACAGAGAATCTTAAAAGCAGCAAGGAAAAAGCCTCTAGTTATGTACAAGGGAACTTCCATAAGATTATCAGCTGACTTTTTCAGCAGAAACTTTGCAGGTCAGAAGGGAGTGGCTCAGTATATTCAAAGTGATGAAAGGAAAAAACCTACAACCAAGAATACCCCACACAACCAGGCTATGATTCAGATCTGAAGAAGAAATAAAGATAAACAATTTTACAGACTAGAAAAAAACAGAAGTGTACAGCATCACAAAATCAGCTTTACAGTAGATGTTAAAGGGACTTCTTTAAGGGGAAAAGAAGAGACCAAAACTAGAAATATAAAAATTAAAAAGGAAAAATATAATCAGTGAAGGCAAACACACCGTAAAGATTGTGGATCAACCACTTATAAATGTAGTAGGAAAGTTAAAAGACAAAAGTAGTAAAACCATCTATATATATAATAAGTAGTTAAGGGACAAACATGTAAAATATCATGCCCAAAACATTAAATAACAAGGGGAGTAAAAATGCAGGGTTGTTAGAATGCATTTGAACTTAAGAGATCATCAGCTTAAAGTAATAATTTTACACAAACACACACATGTACACGCACTCCACAGATAAAGAGAGAGGGAGTTATATATGAACCTCACAAACCAAAACCTTATAATGGATACACACACCATAAAAGAGGAAGGAATCCAAACATGACATCAAACCACAAGGGAAGACAAGAAGGAAGAAAAATGGAAAAAAAAAAAAAAAAAAGAAAAAGAACTACAAAACTAATTCACAAAGTGTCAATAAAAAGATACCTATCAATAATTACTTTTAATGTAAATGAACTAAATGTTCCAATAAAAACAATGGAGTGGCTGAATAGGTAAAGAAAATAAGATCTGCATATGTTGTCTGTAAGAGACTCACAAAGACTGAAAATGAGGGGATAGGAAAAAAGATTCCTTGCAACTGGAAACTAAAAGAAAGCTGAAGTAGCAATAATTATACAGGCAAAACAGACTTTAAAATGGAGAGTATAACAAGGGATAAAGAACAACATTATGCAATGATAAAGGGATCAATCCAAGAAGAAAATATAACATTTGTAAATATATATGCACCCAAAATAAGAGCAACTAGATACATAAAGCAAACATGTATAGATATAAAGGGAGAAATTGAAAGTAACACAATAATAGAGGGGGACTTTAACACACCACTGATATCCATAGACAGATAATCCAGACAGAAAATCAAAAAGTATATGTAAGCCTTAAATGACACAGTAGATCAGATGGAATTAGCAGGTAATAGAGAGAATTCAATCCAAAAGCAGCAAAATACACCTTTTCAAGGATACATGGAATATTCTCCAGGATAGATCACAAGCTAGGGCACAGAACAAAGTTCAATAAATTTAAGGTTGAATTCATGTCAAGCATCTTTTCTGACCACAGTGCTATATAATGCTAGAAATAAACTACAAGAAAAAAACTGCAAATAACAAAACAGGTGGAGGCTAAACAATATGCTGTTGAACAACCAATGGGTCACTCAGGAAATCCAAGAAGAAATAAAAATAAATAACTGGAGGCAAATGAAAACAGAAACACAATGATCCAAAATCTATGGAACACAGCAAAATCAGTTCTAAGAGGCAAGGTTATAGAATTGCAAGCCTACCTCAGGAAACAAGAAAAATCTCAAATAAATAACTTAAACTTACACTTAAAGGAACTAGAGAAAGAAGTCCAAATTAGACACAAATTTAGTAGAAGGAAAGACATAATAAAAAACAGAGCAGAAATAAATGAAACAGAGACAAAAAAACAATAGAAAGTATCAATAAAACTAAAAATTGTTCTTTGAAAAGATAAACAAAATTGATAAAACCTGAGCCAAATACATCAGTAAAAGAGAGGACATAATTATATAGAATCAGAAATGTAAGAGAAGTTACAACTGACACCACAGAAATACAAAGGACCGTAAGAGATCACTAAAAATAATATATGTCAATAAAATGGACAACCTAGGATATGGATAAATTCCTAGGAATGTCCAATTTCACATGACTGCATCAGGAGAAAATATGAAGAGACCATTTATGACTAATGAAATTAAATCAGTACTAAACAAACCCCCAACAAACAAAAGTCCTAGACCAGATGGCTTCACAGGTGAATTCCACCAAACATTTAAAGAAGAGTTAACAACTATCCTTCTCAAACCATCCCCCCTCCAAAAAAAAAAAAAAAAGAAAAGAAAAAATGAAGAGGATGGAACACTTCCAGACTTATTCTGCAAGGCCCGCATCATCTTGAATACCAAAACCAGAAAATTACACCACATAAAATGAAAAAAATATAGACCAATATCACAGATACCAATAAGTACAAAAATCCTCAACAAAATATTAACAAATTAAATTCAACGATTACTAAAGGATGATCCATCATAATCAAATAGAATTTTTCCCAGGGATGCAAGGATGGTTCATTACACACAAATCAATCTGATATACCACATGAACAAAATGAAGACCAAAAATGATATGATCTTTTGATGGATGCAGAAAAAGCTTTTGACAAGTTCGATATCCATTTATTATAAAATCTCTTAACAAAATAGAGATAAAGAGAACATACCACAACACAATAAAGGACATATATGAGAAACCTATAGCCAACATCATACTCAACAGTGAAAAGCTGAAAGCACTTCCTCTAACATCAAGCATAAGACAAGTTTGTCCACTCTTGCTACTTTTATTCAACATCATATTAGAAGTCCTAGCCAGAGAAATCAGAAAAGAAAAAGGAATAAAAGTAATCCAAATTGGAAAGGAAGATTTAAAACTGTCACTGTTTGTAGATGACATAATACTATATAGAGAAAATCTTAAAGACACCATCAAAAGTCTGTTAGAACTAATAAATGAATTCAGTAGAGTTACAGAGAAAGCGAAATTTAGAAAATGGTCCCAGTTACAAATGCATCAAAAAGAATAAAATACCTAGGAATAAATCTAACCAAGAAGGTAAAACAGCTGTACTTGGAAAATTATAAGACTGTGATGAAGGAAATGGAAGATGAAACAAAAATGAAGAGGTATACTGTGCCTCATGTATAAAAAGGATTAACATTGTTAAAATGAGCATATTACCTAAGGTAATCTAGAGATTCTATGCAATGCCTATCAAAATACCAATGGTGTTTTTCACAAAGCTAGTACAAAAATTCTAAAATTTGTATGGAACCACAAATACCCTAAATAGTCAAAACAGTCTTGAGAAAGAATAAAGCTGGAGAAATCATGCTCCCTGCTTTGAAACTATACTACAGTTACAGTAATCCAAACAACTTGGTAATGGCACAAAAAAAAGACACATAGATCAATAGAACAGAATGGAAAGCCTACCCACACTTACATGGTCAATTAATCTCCCAATAAAATCGGCAAGACTGTACAATAGGGAGGAAACAGCCTCTTCAACAAATAGTGTTGGGAAAACTTGAGAGCTACATGTGAAAGAATCAAACTGGTCTACTTTCTCACACTGTGTACAAAAATAACTCAAAATGGCTTAAAGACTTAAATGTAAGACCTGAAGCCATAAAACTCCCAGAAGAATCATAAATAGCATGCTCTTTGACATTGGTTTTAGCAATAATTTTTTGGCTATGTCTCTTCAGGTAAGCGAAACAAAGTCAAAAGTAAACAAATGGGACTATAGCAAAGATTTATGCAGCAAAGGAAACTATCAATGAAACAAAAAGGTGACCTACTGAATGGCAAAATACATTTACAAATGATATGTCTGATAAGGAAATATTCAAAATATACAAAGAACTCATAAAATTCAACATCAAAACAAACAACCTGATTAAAACATGGACAACTTGAATATACATTTTTTCAAAGAAGACATACAGGTTGTCAACAGACATATGAAAAGATGGTAAACATCATGAATCATCAGGGATTTTAAAACCAAAACTACAATGAGATACCACCTTACACCTGTCAGAATGTCTATTATCAAATATACAAGAAATTACAAGTGCTGGCAGGGATGTGAAGAAAAGGTTACCCTGTGCACTGTTTGTAGGAATGTAAATTGGTGCAACCACTGTGGAAAACAGAACAGAGGTTCCTCAAAAATTTAAAAATAGAACTACTATATGTTCCACTTCTGAGTATTTTTCTGAAGAAGACAAAAATACTAGATTGAAAACATATCTATATCCCTATGTTCATTGTAGCATTATTTACAATATTCAAGATATGGAAGAAGCCAAAGTTTCCACTGATATTGAGTAGATAAATATGATGAGGTATATAAATAAAATATAATATTACTCAGCTGTAAAAAGAATGAAAATGGGGCTTCCCTGGTGGCGCAGTGGTTGAGAATCTGCCTGCCAATGCAGGGGACACGGGTTCGAGCCCTGGTCTGGGAAGATCCCACATGCCGCGGAGCGGCTGGGCCCGTGAGCCACAACTACTGAGCCTGCGCGTCTGGAGCTTGTGCTCCGCAACAAGAGAAGCCACGACAGTGAGAGGCCTGCGCACTGCGATGAAGAATGGCCCCCGCTCGCTGCAACTGGAGAAAGCCCTCGCACAGAAACGAAGACCAACACAGCGAAATATAAATAAATAAATAAATAAATAAATAAATAAATAAATTTCTTAAAAAAAAAAAAAAAAAAGAATGAAAATGTCATGGATGGCCCTAGAGGATACTATGCTAAGTGAAATAAGCCAGACAGAGAATGAAGAATACCATATGATTTCACATATATGTAGAATCTAAATACAAGACAAATGTACAAATATAACAAAACAGAAACAGATTCATAGATACAGAGGACAAACTGGTGGATTTCAGAGAGGAAGCAGGTGGGGATATGAATAAATTAGGTGACGGAGATTAAAAGGTATAAACTTCTAGTTATAAAATAAATAATTCATAGTGACGTAATATACAACACAGTGAATATAGTCAATAATATTATAATAATTTTGTATGGTAACAAATTGTATGTAGACTTATTTGGTGATTATTTTGTAATATAGAAATATATTGAATCCCTATGCTATACACCTGGAATGAATATGATATCGTTGGTCACTTACATGTCAATTAAAAAAGGAAAGAAGCTACTTCAAAAAAGAAATTGAGATCTATGAACTCTCTGATGAAGATTTTAAAATAATCACTCAGCAATCTTTAATTTCCAATCTTTTGTAGCCCTCTTGACCCAATGAATATAGGCGTTGGTGGTGTTTTTGAAGTGTCTTGTTGGAGTCGTGGGAAGTCTAGGGATACGGTGGTGGAAGCGGACATGATAGTGTTGGAAATAGTCATTATACATGGGATTGTGGTGTTGTAGTGGAAGAACTGCAGGTGAGTACAGTGGATGTGTGACCAAAAATGTTAAGTGAAACCACTGGTGTAACCAGAAAAGCAGATGTCCAGCAGAAGTCACGGGTGGGTATTATCATGTAAGTACACAAAAGCAGAAAGTCATAGGGAATAGGCAAGGGCAAGCAGTGTAATTGGGGAGTATTTCTAGGCAGGGTTGCTGTCTGGTTCTGACTGCACATTTTGCCTGCTGTAATGGGGAAACACGATGCAATGCTGCAGTCAGCAGAGGACATACAGTTTGACAGACATCTTGGTATAGGAAATATCAGCAGAAGAACAAAGGATTCCAGTGGAATCTCTTATTCCATTAGGGCAGTACATTTAATCCATTGTTCCTGGACAGTCTCAGTCCCCATTGTGATGTCTCACTGAGTTTGCTGTGAACTCGCTAGTAAGGCCATCTGCGTGAATGGCTAGGTCTCTGACTGGTGATATGTCTCTGGGGAGTCATCTCTGGTGTAGGGACATAAGTCATCTTCATTGATGAACTCTTGGGCTGGGGTGATGTTGTCTGGAAGAACATTCTCTCCAGTGATGAGTCCATCTCACTCAGGGGTGAGGATCTCTAGAGCAGTGGCCCCCTAGGGGGTGGGGTCCTCTCATGTAGCTATCCAGTTGGAGTAGTGGTCATGGGCTGAGGGTAAGCTTGTCTTATGTAACTTGAAGTCATCTCTGAGGACAGAAATTTTTTAGAGCTTCCTGTGGTCATCAGCAGCAAATTTATCAAAGGAATGGGTGACTGCCCTTTCACCCTCCAATGAGCTCATCAGAAGCATATATTCAGATTCTGGGTACATGTATCCAAGGCTAAGGGAGACCTCATGGATGTTATTTAGACATCTCTTGGACCAAACTGTGAGGATGATGGATAAATCATGGGAGCAAAGTACCTGTAACTAGTTGAGTTTTATGTATGGGCAATCAGAGGGCCAGTTAGCTTGTAGCAATATTTGTTGTAAAGAAATTGGGGGGGTGCCAAGTATCATTTAAACAGCACGTCCAGAAGAAGCCCTGTGTGTGAAGTGATTTAATCCTTTTGCCACTCAGACTTAGTGGCACACCTTCCTGAGCCCTTCCAACAGGGCTTGCCAACATTTCCTGCTTTTCTACCCTGTAGCGCAATTGTATTCTGAAGTGGCATTGTTCCAACGTTGATCCTGGGTGATGGTTAGTCCCAAGGGATCTACCAGTAACCCAATCACCCAGGCAGCACACATCAGTAAGAATAGCCATAGCTGTACAGAGCACTGCCATTAGATGAGCTTAAGCCAGGCTCTTTCTAGATGAGTTATGTGTATGTTGACTAGTGGCTGAGTGTGATTGTTCCTGGCAAGAAAGTCATGGGTTACCTCATCCAACATGGGGTAAGGATAAGACTTGTACTTTTCTTGGCATACTCTTATCTTCAATATGGCTCATGTCTACCAATAGTTTTGTTCCCTCTTTTAGACACCCAAACTGTGCAACTGGTTGGTCTTGAGGGAATGGTTTCCACTTCCCATAAATTAGTAGGGGGATTTAGTTTCATTAGCCAGTCCTTGTAACCACTACACTGAAGACAAGCAGTTACCATAGAGGTGGCTCCTTTTGGAGAGTCCTTAAAATTGCCAGGGTTTCCAAAGACATGTTTTTGGACTAACTTGTGGGCTTTGGGACTGAGGGACATTCAATGATGAGAAGATAGTATTGGACTATTTGGTCTGATCAGGTGACCAGTGTGAAGTAGTTGGTAAAATGATCCAAAAATCATAAGAAGGGTAAGTCAAATCAGAGAATAAAATAAAAACAACATTGCCTTGGATAGTAAAAGCTTAAGGTTTGCCAGAGATGACAAAAAGTAGAATTTTAGGGGATGTGTAATAGTTGGTATGTGGGGTATGAAGGCCCTGGGGAACAAGAATTAAGCAAGATGAGAGCCTGGGGCAAAGTTTGGTCCATTTTGAGGTCCCCTTGGTGGAAAGTAATTTAAGGAGTGTGTCTTTTTTTTTTTTTTTTTTCTCTACACATGTTTTTCATTTATTCTGCTTTTACCTCTATTATCCCCTGCTACTTTCTTTGGATATAATTTGCTTTTTTTGTCCTAATTTCTTTCTTTCTTTCCATCTATATCATCTATCTATCTATCTATTTTTTTTATTTTATTTTATGGCTGTGTTGGGTCTTCGTTTCTGCACGAGGGCTCTCTCCAGTCGCGGCGAGCGGGGGCCACTCCTCATCGCGGTGCGGCCTCTCTTGCTGCGGAGCACAGGCTCCAGATGCGCAGGCCCAGCAGCCGCGGCTCACGAGCCCAGCCGCTCCGCGGCACGTGGGATCCCCCCAGACCAGGCCTCGAACCCGCGTCCCCCGCACCGGCAGGCAGACTCCCAACCACTGCGCCACCAGGGAAGCCCAAGGAGTGTGTCTTTAAGAAGGCCATTATGATGCTCAATGAGGCCAGCCATCTGGGGCCTGTAGCTGAAACTGAAGTTCCAAAGAGAGTCCACTGTTCAGTCTCCTGAGATGAAGTGCGTACCTTGGTCAAAATCAATAATATCTGGAGATCAAAAGAAAGAGAATAAATCTAATAAAAACAGAGATTTACTATTTTGAAGAGGATTCCAAGTACGAGTTTCAAAAAAAGAGTTCTGTGTAGGTATTGATTATTACGCTGGTCAGCAGTGTACCTGGAATCCAGCAGGGGGAGAGTGGGTCAATGAAGTCAATCTTCTGGTGGGAGTATGGTCAGTCTACCCAGGGAATGTGTCCCCATCTGGGTACCCTCCATTGTTTGGTTTGGGAGCAGAAAGTGCAATCCTCTATCACAAATTTGGCTGTTACAGAGGAGAGTGGGATGCCTTCACAGGAGCCCAAATTGTTAAGGCATGTATTCTCCTGTGACCCAGAGGTTGTGTGGGCCAATTTAACGACCTGATAGGAAGGGTCAGGACCTTTAGGAGCTTGTACCAGGCAGAGTGTGGAGAGCTTAGTGAGGGAGTTTGCAATGTTGTTGAAAATGAGGTTAGTAAGAGCAGAAGTTTGGGTAACAAAATAGGAATCGGGGACTCTGCTAGTTCCTTCCTTATATAGGCAACTCAAATGAGCTTGCCTTGTATGAGAAAATTGTCCTTCAGTCATTGGTTAGATAAACTGCAAGGCCCTTAGCAATAGCCCAGGAGTTTGTGAAAATGTGAATTCATGAAAGGCCCCTTTAATGGCCTTCTTGAGGACTAGTAAACAGCTACAAGTTCCACCAATCAGGCAGAGTCAAGAGTGTCCTCTTCAACTAAACATTCCACCTGAGCTCAGATGGAATGTTGTGGCCCTCCAAGGAGTTGTCAGAGAAAGGAACATTTACTCCCTGACCAGCTCAGACAGTTGGCCTCAAGGCACTCCTCAAATATCCAGAGGAGAAGAAAGCACGCGTGCTGATACCAATTCTACAAGGGGGAACATGGGAGAAGCAGTCTCTGTAATTGGGAGAGGCCTTCGATGATAGATTTAGCCTTCTTCCATTTTGCCAAAGACGCACCAATGGCTGTGCTGATCTTCTGTGGCGAGGCACCTCTAACATAGAACATTGTAGGAACTTAGGTATGGGGTAGTATTGTGTGTGGTCTGGTTAGGGCCTTGGTTTGCAGAAGACTCTCATAAGATGCCAAAAGTTGGTGCTCAAGGGAATATATTGCGTTGCCACAGGGTGTAGGCACTTAGTCCAAAACCACACAGGAAGCCAGGTAGATTCATGTTTGGTCCAGAGAGTCCAGGGAGGCACAGCCAGGTGTGGCCAGGACTCAATTCTCAATGTGGAGCCAGGTGAGACTAAAGGTAAGTCTTGTTGGACTGCCTATTTGCAGCTTCTAAAGAGCACTGTTGGGTCTTGCCCCAATGGGAGGTTGCATACATGCATGTGGTTTCATGGGCAAGGAATTAGTGAGACATGAAGGGTGTGTTGCCTTCATAATATGAAAAGGCCTAGTATGTGTGGTGCCCACTGAGGGTAGTGTAGTGTAGTGGGTGGTTTGATAGTGAAAAGTTAATGTTGGTGGCTGGGGGGATCTCTTGGTCCTTGGAGGGTCAGATGATGCTCAGAAAGGTGGCAGATGAAGCTGGGCCTTGGGTCTTGCCAAGGGGGATTTGTTAACCACATTGGTGAACATGGTGTGTGAAGGTGTGCAAATCTGCCTGTACTGCTTCCTCAGAAATCCCTCTGCATAATGCCATCAATATATTTCCAAAAATGGCATTTTTCTGATTATAAAGTATTTATATCAAGGCAACAGATATTATGCGTGATTACAGTGCTGTTTAAGTATCCCATTGGGAGCCATTTAAATGTATACCGAACCCCTTCAAAAGTGAAAGCAAATCAGACCTGAGATTTCTCCACGATGGGAACAACATAGAACATACTAGCTAGGTCAGTGACTGTGAAGGCTCCTTGGGCCAGTTTTGTGTCCTCAATCTATTCTATAATTTTAGATATTGGAGCAGGACCTGTGCACTGAGGTTTCTATAGTCAGTGAGGAAATGTCTCTAGTTGGTGGCTGGCTTAAGTTCTGGGCAAATGGGGCTTTTGAAAGGGGACATTGTGGGTTTAATCACTCTTGTCCCAAGCATATCTTTAATGACAGGTGTAGACCTTCAGTGCCCTATTTAAGTCAGTATTAGGGGGTATTTATCATCTTGACCAAAGAAGGAAGAGTCACCACTGTCCAGCTGCAAGGCCCACCAGGAAGGCCAAGCACGTGGTCTTGTTCAATTCAGGATGGTGTCACACCAATGCATCTATGATCTAGGCCTATATGATAAAGAGAGAGCCAAGTCAATCACCACCAGCAGAAGATGTTTAGTAAAAGCATGTGCCCAGGTCCTACCCCTCTCTCTGTCTACACTCTGCCTTGACCTCCCTGTGTAGACCCTTGAGGTATGTGGCTCTTTGAGGCCTCTTGGGGCCCTGTACTTTATTCAGGACCTGTGAGCAATAAACTTCCCTATTTCAATTTCTCCTGTGGTCTTCAGTTGAATAATTGCTCACCATTCAGCACCCTGTGTTCCACTTAACAAAAACTAGTGAATATTATAAAAAAGAAACAGATATAGAGAAAATACTAGTGGTTACCATGGGGAGAGGTGTGGAGGAGAGGGGCAAAAGAGGAGTAGGGAATTAAGAGGTACAAACTACTATGTATAAAATAAATAAGCTACAAGGATATATTGTACAACCCAGAGAATATAGCTAATATTTTACAGTAACTATAAATGGAGTATAACCTTTAAAAATTGTGAATCACTATGTTGGACATCTAAAACTTATATAATATTGTACATCAACTATACCTCAATAAAAAAAATTAAACTAAAACAACAACAACAACCAAATGTTAATTTGGCAGTCATAACAGTGGTATGTAGTTTGATTAGATCAGGCACAATCTTTGTTCTTTGTTCTGTGTTATGTCCCTTTGTCTCATAAGAAAACAAAATTTGCCTGGAATGCTGCTTTTGATAACAGATTGTGTGAGTTTCCATGCTTTTAAGTGATCTGTATTTATTTTTGAAATCTCTTTTTCACCTTAGCTCAAGAAATAATTGTTTCACAGTGACCTATGATTCTATCTGACTGGGTGTTTTAAAACTTCTTGAAATTTTTGACAGACTTCCCAAATATCAAATTCTAATTAAAGTTCTTTTGACCTCCAGCTAATTTTGGGGTGCTTCAAAGGGCCCTTGGAAAATTCCAAAGAGAGATCCTAAACTAATTGGGTTCGTATGTTAAATGATATGGGAAACACTATCCAAACTCGTTGTTGCCTGTGTCAGATGGAATCATCAGGCTTTCCCCAAATTTATCACAGCCGCCAAACAGATAAGGGAAAGGATTTTGGGTTCTTCTGCTGTCTAGTCTTTCACCTTACTCTATGTTCCAAAAATCCCCTGTGGGAATACTCCCCTCTCTAGGGCCTCAGGTTCTGACACCCATGGCATTTTCCATAGTGCTCAACTCCAATTCCTCCAAGAGTCCCTTTTTGCACCTCCAAGACCCTCTTCACTCCAGGCCTTGGCAGCCCATACCATTTCTACAGACTACCTATTGGGCTGGTCACTTCCAAGCAGCCCACATCCTAGGCTTTATAGATGCTCAATCTCGAGAAATACAACCCAACATCAGGAAAATTTTTATAGGACATAAACATTATAGATACAGATCCACCTCACTGAGAGTCTTGGCAACACACTGGCACTGGTTCAAACGTTCACTAATGGCGACCTCTTGCACAAGGGAGGGGGATGACCAGAGATGTCTGGTTAAGCGATGGGAGAGTAGAAGACGATCAAAATCCCATTAGGTGAGAAGGAAATTCAGAGGACACTCCAACCCCCTTCTGACAACAGCCTCCTGGTAAAATGTCTCTAGGATGCTGGTCTTCATTTCTAGGAGTGCTCTTTGTCAGTTGCAGGTTACTCAGAATGGGAGGATCCTCTTCTAAGCCAGAAGAAACACCTCTAGAATGTATCCTTAAAAACTGGAAATTTTTAAAATAAATGGGAGGAAAAAGGAAAAACTTAAACTTTACTGTAACATTGCCTGGCCTTTATATAAGTTGGGAAGATGGAGAAAAATGGCCTGAAAAATGGGTCTCTAAATTACGATACCATCTTGTAATTGGATCTTTACTGTCACAAGATGGAAAAATGGACTGAGGTTCCATATGTCCAAGCCTTCAAGGTCCTTTACCAAAACCCTGCTCTGTGGGGTTCCTGTAATCAAAAGCCAGGGCAATCAGAAACTCCTGACATTTTAGATGATCCCCTTTTAACCTTCCCCAATTCTCAGGGGAAAAAACCAAGTTTTCCCTGCTTCTCCAGAGCCACCTCCTTCTCAGGAGACACCTACTTCTTCAGATCCTTCTGACTAATCCCATATTCTGCCTCCCTATGTTCCTTTATACCCCAGAAAGGAGAGATTAGCCTCTCCTGAGTAACTCATAATGGAACTGTCTATCACCCAGGATCAGGAAAAGTGTGCCCTCTTAGGGAAGTGGCAAATGTTGAAGGGACAATCAGAATACATGGGCTCTTCTCTTTAACTGATTTAGCACAATGCAAACAGAGACTGGGCTGATTTTCTGAAGACTCTAGTAAGTTTGTTGAAGAGTTTCAGGCCCTAACTCTGGCCTGTGATTTAACTTGGAAAGATGTCCAAATAGTCCTATCTACTTGTTGTACCCCTAGGGAAAAACAGAATTTGGGCAGCAACCCAGGGGCATGGTGACCAGACCAACTGCAACATTATGCTATGGGTAGAGATGCACATCCAACTCAGGAGGCAAGTTGGAATTATAATTCCTGGGAGGGAACAGAAGCCAGGAAGCACATAATCCAATGTGTATTAGAAAGGATGAGAAAGTGTATCAAAAAGCCAGTTAACTATGAAAAGGTTAAAGGAGTGACCCAAGAAGAAAAATAAAGCCCAGCTCTCTTTCAGGGATGGTTTGTGGAGGCTTTTAGAAAATTTAATAACATTGATCCATCCACTTCCAAAGATCAGTCCCTGCTGGGACAACATTTTATCAGCCAATTCACTCCTGATATTAGGTGGAAAATCCAAAAGGTACAATTCGGCCCACAAACTCTGAATCCCCAACTCATAGAGGTGGCCTTTGGGGTATTTAATAATCGAGATCAAACTGAGGAGGAAGAGAAAACCCAATGTGAAAACAGCCAGGCCAGGGCTCAAGCTAAACTGATGGCCATAGCTGTCAGCCATGTCTTGCAACCTCAGGACAATGCGAGGGTGCCAAGGAAGTTTAACCATCCATCTGGAGGTAAAACCAGCAAGGGGGTTGCTTCAAATGTAAGTCAACTGGCCACTGGACCCCAAAGTGTCAGAAGAACCCCCTGGTCCATGCCCAGTCTGCAAACGAACAGGTCATTGGAAGAGGGACTGGCTTCAGTCCCAAAGGGGAAGGGGGGCTCCTGCTCCCAAGATGGCCATGCTGGATGACTGAGGTGGCCCAGGGATTCTGGCAGCTCCCCACAATGAGATGTCTATCTCCATTGAGGAGCCCCAGGTGGTCCTTGATGTGGCAGGTAAGAAAACCATTTTTTTAATTGATATGGGAGCCAGTTACTCTGTCCTGATTTCTCACACTGGGTCTCTTTCCTTCAAAAGCTGTACTGTGACTGATGTTGATGGAAAGCCTCACACCTGTTACTTCACTGGGCGTCTCACTTGTCAATTTGAACAGCGTTTGATCTCACATGCCTTTTTAGTTGTGCCTAAGTATCTTACCCCATTTCTGGGAAGAGACCTTCTGGGCTCCCTTGGAGCCATATCATGGTTAGGAGGCCCCAAGCAGCCCCTTTTCTTGACTCTGGACTCTGGCTAAGACAAAGCAGCTGGAAGAAAAAGGGCCTATTCCTAGCCATATTCTACATGCAGTAAACCCTGCAGTTTGGGACAAAGGAATCCCTGGGAAAGCTTTTACATGCCCAACATGTGAAAATTAGCCTTAAGCCAGAAGTCACTTATCCTAAGAAGAGAAAATACCCCATAAAGTTGGAAGCAAAAAAAGGTTGGCAACCCCTCATAGATAAATTCTTAAAACATGGCCTCTTAATGACCTGACAGTCTCCATGCAATACCCCTATTCTGCCCGTTGTTAAGCTAAACGGGGAATATTGAATGGTACAAGACCTTAGAGTAGTAAACTACTACTCTAGTAGTAGAGTAGAGGCAGCGGTCCCTGTACATCCCCTTGTGGCCAATCCTTATGTTAGTCCAGATTCCTGGAGATGCCAAATGGTTTACTGTGCTTGACCTCAAGGATGACTTCTTTTGTATCCCAGTTCATCCCTCATTTCAGCATCTATTTGCCTTTGAGTGGACTAACCTCTACTCGGGCCAGATGCAAGAATATACCTGGAGAGTATTGCCTCAGGTGTTTTGGGACAGTCCACAATTGTTCGCCCAGGCCCTAGGAAAATAAAACTAAGGGAAATACACTTAAAAGAAGGATGTAGTATGTATTATGACATATTAATATGTAGTCCCACCATGGAGGCCTCAGATCAGAATACCATTGAAGACTTTAATTTCCTTGGTGCCTAAGGCTACAGGATCTCCCAGAAAGAAAAAAAAAAAAAAAAAAAAGCACAAATCTCAAAGCAACAAGTTAAATATCTGGGATAAATTATAAACCCTGGAAGCAGACAGTTTTCTCCAGATAGAAAACAAGCTATATTAGGTCTAAACACCCCAAAGACAAAAAAATAAATCTTTGTACTTTCTTATGCATGGCAAGATTTTGCAGAATTTGGATTCCAGGATTCAGACTAATGACAAAGCCTTTATATGAAGCCACTAAAGGTCTAGATACAGAGCCATTACTTTGGAATGGGGAATAAGAAAGGGCTTTTAATAATATCAAGCAGGCGCTCACCAGAGCGCCTGCTTTGGGTCTCCGCAATTAAAAGAAAAAATTATCTTGTACGTGGCTGAAAAATAGGGGACAGCTCTGGGGGTCTTTGTGCAAAAGCTAGGAGAAGTTCCTCAGCCTTTAGGCTATTTTTCCAAACAACTAGATTCCTTGGCTGGAGGTTGGCCTGGTTGCCTCTGGGCAGTAGCTGCCACTACTTTATTAGTGGAAGAAGCTAAGAAGCTTACCTTTGGACAGTCACTAGAAGCCCAGACCCCTCATCAAGTACAAGGGGTTCTGGAGATTGAAGGCCACTGTTGGCTAACTGGAGGCCACCTAACTAAGTAACAAACTTTACTCCCTGACTCCCCAGAGGTAACCCTCAAAACTTTCCACACCTTTAACCCAGCTATACTAATGCCTGTGGAAAGCCCAGAACAAACACATTCCTGCCTTGAAACCCTTGACCAGGTTTATGCCTGTAGGCCTGATCTAACAGACCAGGCCATAGAAAACCCTGAGGAAGAATGGTTTACTGATGGCAGTAGTTTTCTTAAAGATGGAGTCATGAGAGCAGGGTATGTTATTGTGAGCACTTATAGCATTATAGAAGCAAAACATTTGCCACCTAACAATTCAGCCCAGAAGATTGAGCTAATAGCCCTAACTTGGACCTTAATCTTGGGGGAAGGAAAAATTATAAATATGTATACAGACTCGAAATATACCTTCCTTGTTTTATATGCCCATGCAGCTATCTGGAAAGAAAGAGGAGTTTGAATACAAAAACTTCTCCTGTAAAATATGGGGCTGAGGTTTTACATCTCATAGAAGTGGCTCAAAACCCAAAACTAGTAGTAGTCATTCACTGTCACAGGCACCAAAAGGAAAATTCTCAAATTATCCAAGGGAACAACAGGGCAGATTTGGAAGCAAAGAAGGCAGCTGTAATGCCCATACCAGGTACAAACCAACACCGAGAAAATTCGACTACCAACCACCTGGCTTCAGCAAACAATTAACCAGCAATCCTTGCTATTCAATATGGGCACGGAAAGTGAAAACTGGTTCTCTAGTTTGTCCTCTCGGATTTCATGTGGTATAAAAATCTTTCTGGAGGGAGATTTTCATTTTCTTGTAACCCTTTTCTTTTCAGTCATACTGATTTATGCCATATTTTGTCTAGTGCTCCATTGTCTTCCTTACTATTGTAAACCTATGACTCAGACTTTTTGGTCCAAGAAGGAGAACTGGGACAAACAGATTCAGACCTTCCATTCTAAAAATAGAGAAACATGTTAAACTTTAACCCTGAGATTAACAAAAATATATACCCAAGGAGAATGGCTTTTTGGCAGGGGCAACGTCACCTCCCTTGTCTGGTCAACAGTTAAGGAAGCCCAAAATTAACCTGGTCCCTTCCCTTTCTAGGTCCTTTAATGGCTATTGTTGTTCTCCTTTTTAACCCTCGTTTGTTTAACCTTTTGATTGAGTTTGTGTCTTCTAGCCTCCAACAATTTGAAATAAGGTTCATGATGGATTAAGAAATTCAGCCCATTCCAGTGGAAAGTGGCCCAGATCCCTACAGGTCCTTGGAACAGTCAGCAAGTGATGTCTACACCTCTAGGGCAGGCTAGGATCTGCGGCACCTGTCCAGCAGGAAGGATTTTCAGAAGAAGAGAACTTCGGCCCCTTACCCCTTAAGAATAACGGTGTAGAGTCTCTCAGGGGGAATGAGATTGGCCTGGGATCTGGGACCCTTTGGTGCAGTTCTGCAAAGCATGTACCTGGACACAGCTCTCCTTGAGCTACAAAATACAAAGAAACTATATGGGACTAAAAAAAAAAAAAAAACTGTGTGCATGCACAGTAGGGGCAAATTCTGGACCCATAAGATACAAAAAAACAGAACAAAACAAAACAAAAAACCCTGCCATTTCTGAAGAGCCGGGAGCAAAAACAGGGTTTTGGGAGCAAAAGCAGGGAACTGAGCATGCCCCCTGCACACAACACTAGCTTAGGGATGGGCAAAACTCCTAAGCCAACCCTCCAGCCCGACCCCTGGACACACCCCTACACTCATCCCATATAAGGAACAAGCTTGCCCCCCTCCGCAAGCGAGCAAGCCAGGGAACCTGTTGTTTGGTCTCTCCCACTCCCCCCTGCTGCAGCAGGGACCCCAATAAAGCCTTGCCTGAATTTCTTGTCTGGCCTCTAGTCAATTCCTATTGATTGGGGAAGGCCAAGAACCCTGGTCAGTATCACTAATATGCTGAGTTTTGAGGAAAAGCCCTAAAACAGGTGATATTGCCTGAATTGTCCCTTATGCTTAATTTTTTAAAGAATATGGCATGGTTTTGGAATGCTGATGAAAAATACGAGGTTTTAAAATAGTTTACTTACTTTCCCTGAGGGATAAGATTAACACTGTTCAATGATTAAATTTTCTTTAAAATTATTATTTTTTATGAATAAACACTAGTTTAGAAAGCTAAATTAAACTCCAGCTGTACTCTATGTAGTGGGGAAAAAAACCGAGAAATTTGCATTCAGACAAAACTTTGAACTTTAGCTCTGCCACTTACTATCTTTTTACTTTAGGATTATTAAATATCCTCTGTTGAAGGTTGATATCTGTGGAATAATTTTAATAATTTACAACTTATTTCAATTCTCCCTCAATTCTTCAAAGTAGTTTAACCAAAGTAAGCAGTTTTAAACATCAGGCACTTACGAAGGGAAAGAAGCCTATTAATCAGGATAATAGACTCAAAAGAAAAAAAAAAAAAAAAAAAAGAAAGAAATGACCAGATTCTCCAGACCCTTTTTTCTTATTCCACTACCCTAATCCCAGGTTAGAAGATTCCTCTGGAATAGGAGTATAGATCAACACCCCTTTGGGATGAATAGTTCTTAAAACAGGTGTTTCTTAATGATTCCTCCCAGGCTGGATGTATCTGCTTGGATTTGCATCATTTGTTTCATGGCAAATATTACTATCAAAAAGTCTTTAAAATTATATACAAAATTACCTACGTGTGACTAAAATTATATTTATTTCCTAAATGTTTTTCCCAACTTCTAAGATCAGATATTCATAAACATAACTTTAAGAAATGATCTACCTCATCCTTCACGAGTCTAAATTTCCTTATATATGAAAAAGGAGACCATCATTTACCTTCTTTCAGGAGTTTGTGTGAAGAAGAAATATTACAGGGGAAGTCATACTTAGAGTCTTCTAGACATCTGCATATTTTGAATCATTATCCCTAGGGCAGTCTGGAGAATTTCATGTCCTAAGCTTCTGGTTTTTGTTTGTTTGTTTGTTTTAATATATATACACATTTGGAAACTGTTGCTATATACCAAAGATACATGCTTCTATAATTACATGAAATTTCACTTTCTTAGATGATTTTATAATGATAAATAAAGGTCTAACTCCTCTCTGACCCTTCTTTAAATTCACTTCTAAATCATTTTGGTTTTCCCTGTGAACTCATTATATGTGTGAAGATGGAATCCTACAATACATGGGCATGTGCTCTTTTCTATTTCAAATAGCAAGTTGAATAAGAAAAATAATGTAATTTTTAATATTCTGTAGCAACTTTTACATTATATGCAAAGGGGTACCTGATTAATCATATACTATGTAATAATACAATGACTTTGTTACAAACATTGCTAGAAACCTTACATAAGTGGCTTGTGCTTAGTTAAAATTTTAATTGATGTAACTGAATGCATCCCTTAAGGCATGTTAAGAGATTTGCGTTAATTTGCAGTTGTAGGTAAATCTGGGCTAGGAAAACATATAGCCACTTATAGTACAGTAAGTATAAAATGACATAAGACACTGAAAATCTGATTTCAATATATTTTTGTATCCCATTTCATGTGTAATCACAAATACTATGTATATTTACTGAGTTTGCAGTCATCACTAGTTCAGTCATATTATAATGGTGTTTCCATGATTTTTGTATGATTATGGAATGTATAACTAAAATAGTGTACTGTTAAAAAAATCCAAGTATTGTTCTCTGTGTGTGTGTCCACACACAAACACACACACACACGTGCAGATACTTTTGTAACTGCACAGGAATTCTCTGATATATTCTTTACAAATGCACACATGGGATAATTGACTAAAATATATATTAAAGTATGAAGTGTAATTTATGTTGTGTATGAACTATAATTTTATTTTTAATTGAAGGGGAATATTATAATTGGGCTTTTGTAAAAGCAGCCCCTGATAGAAGCATCTGAGTGTGTGGTTTCTATTTGGGAGGTGATCATAGAAAGCATAGTAACAGAACAGGGAAGTGAGAAAAAGACAACTATCCATCAGAAACTGTTAAGAAATTGATTATTCCTGTAGCCAACTGGGGCTCCATCTCACTGGGTACTCTGTTGAAGGCCATGCAGAGTGTACTCAGAATTGTTCCACTGAGGGTTAAAGAAGTTGGGACTGAGATTCACCAGCTCTAGAACCTAACTGGCTGAAGGTTGCTCCTGGAATGTTAAATCTTTGCACTTTTACCACTGGATGGACCATAAAAGCTCCTGAAGCCAGAGGAAGTCCCTAGGCAGAGAGACAATAAGATGGGTCGAAGGAAAATGGTGAGACATCAATGGCATCTGCAAAAGATGTCACCTCTTGAGCCACTCAGCTCCACTTGCATCCCACGTTAAATTAATAACATCCTTTCACTGATTCTACAAGTTGATGCCTGACCATGATTTCTAATAAAAATAATTATAGCAAGGTTAGCAGGGAAAATGACATTTCTGCTCACAGTTAGTGCTCAGCCCAGATTTGATAACCATCACTTCTCTTTCTCATATACATTCTAGGTCATCCTTATCATTTTCCTGCATGCCTGCTTATCTAAGTTGCTTATTTGTTGGGATCAATCATACTTCTAACTATGGAGTGTCTGAGACTGCTGGATATGATGCCCTTGTCATGCTGTGGTGTTGCCCCAGGCATCTACCAAGAAGTATTCCAGTGAAGCCTTGGAGCCACAGACTTACTTTACACTGCTTCCACTATGTAACAGCAGTACTGACTCTTCATGATATCCAGGATTGACGACTCCTACCAGCTCTATAACTCCTCCATTTTCCTGCTGACTTCAGCATTAGGAGACCCAAATGATCAGTTATCAGTCCTAAATCTAGATCTAGGTTCTGTAGAACACTCCTTGTGTCCTCTGGAGTAAATATTCCACCTCTAGTTATCTAGACTCCTAAAACTACAAAGACTGATTTGCAAGGGAAACATACATTTCCAAATAAGTCAGTACGGTTTTGGTGAGAGTGACGAATTTTATTTTCACTATTTGGTTTCTGAAAAAAGGCAGAAAATCAAATAAACACTAACTAAGACTATTAGTTTAATGTAGACATTGAATTTGGGCACAACTGTCATAATGTTCCTAGATATCATCCTCAAATTGGAATTTTAACTGATCCTTTAAAAGGCCATTCTAATGGTTTATCATGAATGTAGCTTCTGAGTAGTATATAATAGGGCAGGTGAATCCTTTATTGCAGTGTACATTCTTCTTCCTCCTCCATGACAATGTCAGCCTCTTGGTCTGAGATGTTGTTCCACAGGATAACATTTTAGTTAATCAAACATTCTCTGATCTTTCTAAAAGTAGTAGTGGTAGAGCAAATGTTCCCAAGGAAAGAGAAATGCATAACTATAACATATACTGATCCCAGTCGAGACAAATCATTAACATCTCAAGTTGGAAGTGGTCCTACATATAAAAAATCACTTTCCACAAAGTGCCTGGTTGATTTCCTCAAGGGATTGTATGCTTTTTAGAGCTCAGCATTGGTCTCTGCTGCAGGTGAGTTAGATACTGAGCACCAATAGTAGCTGTATTATCTCTGAAAAGTGAGAGCCCATGCTGTTGAGCCCATGCATAGTCTCCATCTCCATAGTCGCCATCATGACCACTTTATTCATGGACCCATTGTGCAGACACTGAAGTGATTGAAGACTGGCTCGCACTGGAAAAGTCACTTTGTGCACCTGAAGATTAATTAAGCACCTCCTATTGGGTAATTGCTATCTGGAGGGCATTCAAGGCAGAGACAAAATTCTGCATGCTTTTTCCCCTCCTATAGGTCCTGATCTCATCTAGTAAAGACAGCACATCTGAAACAGAGGCTGCAATTGGGATTAACAGTTGATTATAGTAGTCCACAATCATCCCCTTTGATCTTTATAGTTTTTGGAAGGTCCATTTCTGGAAATGAAATTGGTTGTTGACAGAGACCTTCTTTATGCATCCTTTAAGTTTTGATATTGGTAAACGGCATTGCTTCTGATCTAGTACTATGAACTGAAGAAAGAGACCAGTTGTTAGGAGATTCCATGGGTTTGCCTGCACATTAATATTCTTACTCCACAGAAAGTGATCAACTGCAAGGATTTTCTGTTGCTCACCTGAATATTCTTTTCACCAGTCCGTGATTTTTTTAGTTGTTAACTATACAACCCATACAACTTTCTTATTTTAACATCATTTACTTTGACCCTAGAAGCATCTTGCTTTCAAGCTTAACCACTACCCATTACCAGTCATCACACAACTTCAGAAATAAAAAGTTTTAACACTGATTACAGACCCTGCAGGCACCCCTACAACCATTATATTCCTCTTCTTCACCATCAGGAGAAACTTTATACTGAATTTTGTAGTAGTTTTCCCCTTGAAGTCTTTATTCTACTCTGTTTCTAGAAAATATGTTACTAAGCTCTGTATTTTTTACATAAATACAAACATAGTGTACGTATTTTTCTGTTACTTGATCTTAACTTGTTTTATTGGAGAGTTATTATATTATAAAAATGTAGCACACCTGACTTCAACTTTCTATCGGTTTTCACTTTTGTTCCAAGTCTACATTTTTCTCACCTAGAGCTTGTACTATGTTTATTTTTACTCTTCCGTTTTATTGAGATACAATAGACACACAGCACTGTATAAGTTTAAGGTGTAAGCATTATTATTTGACTTACATACAGCATGAAATTATTACCCCAATAAGTTTAGTGAACATCCATTGTCTCATATAGATACAAAATAAAAGAAAAAAGAAATATTGCTTGTGATGAGAACACTTAGGATTTATCTCTTTAAAAAAATTATTATTATTATCTTTATTAAAGTATGGTTGATTTACAATATTATATTATTTTCAGGTATACAACACAATGATTCAATATTTTATAGACTATAACCCATTTAAAGTTATTATAAAATATTGGCTATATTCCGTGTGCTGTACAATGTATCCTTGTATCTTACTTTATACATCATATTTCATACCTCTTAATCCCCAACCCTATTTTGCTCCTTTCCCCATCCCTTTCTTTACTAGTAACCAATTCCGTATATCCAAGAGTCTGTTTCTGTTTTGTTATACTCGTTTTAGATTCCACATATACAGGATAATTTACAGTACTTGTCTCTCTCTGTATGACTTATTTTACTAAGCATAATACCCTCCAGCTCTTTCTATGTTGTTGCAAATTGAAAGATTTTATTCTATTTTTATCCCTAAGAAATATATATACCACATCTTTAACCATTCATATCTGGATAGCCACTTAGGTTGCTTCCACATCTTGGTTGTTGTAAATAATGATGGTATGAACATTGGGGTGCATGTATCTTTTTAATTTAGTAAGTTTTTTAAATTCAAATCTAAACCCAGAAGTGGAATTACTGGATCATATGGTAGTTCTATTTTTAATTTTTTAAGGAAACTCCATACTGTTCTCCATAGTGGCTGCACCGATTTACATTCCCACCAACAGCATAGGAGGGTTCCCTTTTCTCCACATCCTCGCCAACATTTGTTATTTGTAGACTTTTTGATGATAGCCATTTCTAACAGCTGTGAGGTGATATCTCTATGTGGTTTTATTTTGCATTTCCCTGATAATTAATAATGTTGAGCATCATTTCACGTGTCTGTTAGCCATATGTATGTCTTTGGAAAAAAGTCTGTTCAGGGCTTCTGCCCATTTTTTAAATTGTGTTATTGTTTTCTGATATTGAGCTATATGAGCTCTTTATATATTTTGGATATTAAGTCTTTATTGGACATATCATTTGCAAATATTTTCTCCCATTCAGTAGGTTGTGTTTTCATTTTGTAGATGAGTTCCATTGTTGTGCAAAAGATTTCAAGTTTAATTAGATTCCATTTGCTTATTTTTGTTCTTGTTTCCTTTGCCTGCAGAGATAGATCAAAAAAAATTAAATAAAATATTGCTGTGACTTATGTCAAAGAGTTTTCTGCCTATGTTTTCTTTTACGAGTTTTGTGCCTCTGGTCTTCCACTTAGGGCATTAATTCATTTTGAATTCATTTGTTCATATGATGTGAGAAAATGTTCTAATTTCACTTTTTTACATGTAGCTGTCCAGTTTTCACAGCACCACTTATTGAAGAGACTATCTTTTTTCCATTGTATATCGTTGCCTCCTTTGTCATAGATTAATTGACCATATATATGTGGGTTTATTTATGGGTTTTCTATACTGTTCCATTGATCTGTGTGTCTGCTTTTGTGCCAGTAATAACTATTTTGATTGTTGTAGCTTTGTAGTATAGTCTGAAGTCAGGGAGCATGATTCTTCCACTTCTGTTTTCCTTTCTCAATATCATTTTGGTTATTTGGGGTCTTCTGTGGTTCCATATACATTTTAGGACTATTTGCTCTAGTTCTGTGAAAAATGCTATGGGTATTTTGTTAGGGATTTTATTAAATTTCTAGATTGCTTAGGGTAGAATGGGCATTTTAATAATATTAATACTTCTAATCTATGAACATGGGGTATCTTTCCATTTCTTTGTATCATCTTCAATTTCCTTTATCAATGTTTCATAATTTTCATAGTATAGGTCTTTCATCTTGGTTAAGTTTATTTCTAGGTATTTTATTATTTTTGATGCAATTTTAAATTGGATTGTTTTCTTGCTTTTTCTTTCTGATTATTCATTATTAGTGTAAAAAGCAACAGATTTCTGTTTATTAATCTTATATTGTGTAAATTTACAGAATTCATTTATTAGTCCTAATAATTTTTTGGTGGAGTCTTTAGGGTTTTTATATACAGTATTTTGTCATCTGCAAATACCAACAGTTTTACCTCTTTCCTTCCAATCTGGATGACTTTTATTTCTTTTTCTTCTCTGATTTCTCTGCCTTGGACTTCCATACTATGTTAAATAGAAATGGTGTGAGTGGGCATCCTTGTCTTATGCCTGATTTTAGAGGAAAAGCTTTCAGCTTTACATAATTGAGTTTGATGATAACTGTGAGTGTGTTATAATTGGTCTTTATTATGATGAGATATGTTCCCTCTACACCAACTTTGATGAGAGTTTTTATTAATAATGGATGTTGAACTTTGTCAGATGCTGTTTCTGCATCTATTGAGATGATCATGTTATTTTTTTCTTTCCTATTGTTACTATGATGTATCACATTGATTGATTTGTGGATATTGAACCATCCTTGCATCTCTGGAATAAATCCCACTGGACCATGGTGTAAGATATTGTTGATATATTGTTGAATTTGGTTTGCTAATATTCTGTTGAATATTTTTAAAATCTTTGTTTCTTAGAGATATTGGCCTTTTCTTTTTTTGTGTGTTGTCTTTGTCTGGTTTTGGTATCTGGGTAATGGTGGCTACATAGAATAAAATTGGGAATGTTCCTTCCTCTTCAATATTTTTGGATAGTTTGAGAATGATAAATATTGGTTAGCTGGGAGATTTTTGGTTACTGATTAAATTTTACTACTAGTAATCAGTCTGTTCAGATTATCTAGTTCTTCCTGATTCAGTCTTGGCAAGGTGTATGTTTTTAGGAATTTACCCATTTCTTCTAGATTGTCCAAGTTGTTGGCATATATCCATTCCTATTCTTCTCTTATGATTTTTTGTACCTCTATAATGTTGATTGTAATTTCTCCTCTTTCATTTCTTATTTTATTTTGGTCTTCCCTTTTTTTCTTAATGAGCCTGGCTAAAGGCTTATCAATGTTCTTTATCTTTTCATAAAAGCAACTCTTATTTGTATTCCTTTTTTCTTTCTTTTTTTTCTATCTCTATTTTACTTATTTCCATTTTGATCTTTACTGTTTTCTTCCTTCTGCTGTTTGGGCTTTGTTTGTTCTTTTTCTAATTTTTTTATATAGTAGGTTAGGTTGTTTGAGATTTTTCTTATTTCTTGAGGTAGGCCTGTAACACTGTAAAATTCCCTCCCTTTTGCTGTGTTCCATAGATTTTGGAAAGTTGTGTTTTAATTTCATTTGTCTCAAGGCATTTTGTAATTTCCTCTTTGATTCTTCATTGACCCATTTTTTTAAATAATATATTGTTTAGTCTCCATGTGTTCTTGTTTTTCCTATTTTTCTTCCTGTAATTGATTTCTGATTTCATACCATTCTCATTACAAAAGATGGTTGATATAATTTCTATCCTGTTAAATTTGTTAAGATTTGTTTTGTCACCTAGCATGTCATGTCTCCTAGAGAATGTGTCATGTGTACTTGTAAAGAATGTATATTCTGCTGCATCGGGGTGGAATGTTCTCTCCATATCTATAAAGACCATCTTGCCTAATGTGTCTCTTAAGTTCAGTGTTCCCTTATTGTTTTTCTGTCTGGATGATCTGTCCATTGATGTAAATGGGATGTTAAATACTCCTACTATTATTGTGTTACTGTCAATTTCTCCCTTTATATCTGTTAATATTGGGTTTATGTATTAGGTGCTCCAATTTTGGATGCATATATATTTACAATTGTTATTATCTTCTTATTGGATTGATTATTTTATCATTATGCCATGTCCTTTATTGTCTCCTGTCATTGTCTTTTTTTAAACGCTTTTTTTTGTTGACATAAGTATTGCTATTCCAGCTTTTTTTTTTTTTTTTCATGGAATACCTTTTTCTAACCCCTCCCTTTCAGTCTGAGTGAGTCTCTTGTAGGCCGCATATAAATGAGCCTTTTTATTTTTTAACCCATTCATAAAAAAGTCCATTCAAATAAAAAGACATAGCCCTTCTGTGTCTTTTTATTAGCACATTTAGGTGATTTACATTAAAGGTAGTTATTGATAAATATATTTATGACCATTTGTTTATTGCTTTCTTGTTGTTTTTTAGTTTTTTTGGTTGTTTCTCTTTTCTTCTTTTGTGCTCTTCCCATTTGATTTAATGACTCTCTTTAGTGTTATATTTGTATTCCTTCTTTTTGTGTGTGTGTATCTGTTATAGGTTTATGGTTTGTGGTTAACATTAGGTTCATACATAAATACAGATACAAATATAAATATAAATATTTTAATGATCTCTTAAGTTCAAATACATTTTAACAAACCTGAATTTTTATTCCCCCTCCCACATTACTGTTTTTGACATCATATTTCACATCTTTTTCTTTTGTATATCCTTTACTACTTATTGTGGATGTAGATGATTTTATTACTTTTGTCTTTTAACTTTCACAGTAGCATTATAAGTGTTTTGTCTACTATCTTTATATTTTTCTTTACCAATGAGATTTTTCCTTTCATAACATTTATATTTCAAGTTATGCTTTTTCTTTTCTGCTTAGAGAAGTCCTTAGTGAGTGTCTAAGTTGCCCTTTGTCTCTCTGGGATCAACAAGTGGGTCTGGTCCAGGAACATTTATTGCTGACTGTGTACTGGGTCTTGGAAACTGAGATTTTGCATGTGCCCTTTAAGACAAGAGTGTGTTTCTTTCAGCCCTCTATCTCTTTTGTATACAATCCCTATGGCCTTCAATGTCAGACATTCTAAGAATTCATCTTCCCAGTGCAGAACTCTTGAGCTGGGGAACCCAGTGTGAGCCTTGGACCTCTTGTTTCTTGGGAATACTCTTCTGTAATTGTAATTACCCTCAGATATGTGGTTTACCTAAACACGGATGTGGATTTTTGACTATCCTTGGCCTCTACCCCTCCTATCCATCTCATTGTGTTTCCTTCTTTATATTTTTAGTTGTGGAAAATATTTCTGCTAGTTTTCAAGTATTTCTCATTGATGGTTGCTCTGTAAATACTTTTAATTTTTGTGTGCTCATGGGAGAAAGTGAGTTCAGAGTCTTCTTACTCTGCCAGCTTAGCCACTTCTTTTTTACAGTATTTCTTGGCATCTAATAGAAAATGTCCTCTTGCCTTCTTTTTTTTTTTTTTTTCTCCAGTGTGGTTTATCCTTGACTATCAGCTGTTGCAACAAAAATTGTTGCAATATTAATTAAGATTGAATGACCTCTATAGACAATTTAGAGGAAATTTTACTCAGTTTCCAATGTGCGAATAGATGTGTGTTTGTATATGTGTGTGTATATGTATATATATGTATATGTATATATATATATACACATGTATGCATTTATTAATTAATTTAACCTACTAATAAGAAAATCATTTGTTTTGTATTTTATTTTACAATATGGTTTTATAATATAAAACTAATTGATAAAAGATTTATAATATTAATATCATATTATCATCAATATTATTTTATGAAATACTAATAACCTGTTATATATGATAATATAACCTTTCAAATAAATGCTTATAATTTATTAAAAAATCATTTATGGATTTATTTTTGTGTTGTCTTTTTTAGTAAGTATAAATGATAATTTTAAAAATCACTTTAACTGAATAAGTGTTTCTTGTGAATAAAACACAGTAGAGTTTACAAAATATTTTGTATTCATCAAAATTTCTAAACTTCTCTAACTCTAATAATTTATCTGTGGCTTTTTTTCACATTTCTAAACATATAATATGATAGCCAATTAATTTATCCCCTTGAGAAAAGTGGTCATATTGAGCATCCTAGGTTGTTCTTGATATTAAGAAATGCTTTCAAAATTTGACCATTTTTTCTGATATTTGTCTTAGGGATTTATTTTCTGTCTTTTTGTAAATGTAATTTATCAAGATAAGTTGTTTTTTTTTTTAATTATTCCTAACTTACAAAACTTTCTTCCTCTTTAGAAAATTTTGAATTAATCTAAATTTTAATTTTTTTCTGAAACTTTAGAAAATAAATAATATAGCTTTCTCCTTTAATTTATTAGTGTAAAATCATATAGTCTGATTTTCTTATGTTGACACATTTATTAATGCTGGTATAAACTCAAACTTCCAATGAAAATATAGTATATCAAGTGCATTTTTCCCCACCAGTGTATTTGTAAACATAAAACGTTACTGCTGAATGGAGTTATATGGGGATACTTTTCTGGAAATTTATTAATAATTTTATTTTTGTGATCAGTAATATTTAGTTATTGTTTTATGTTTTTAATTGATAACTTTAAGTGATAACTAGAAAATTTTGGAATAAGTACAAAAGATTTTTATTTCCTTCTGCAGGTTCTTCTAGTGTTTCTCTTTATGTGATTATCACTCAGCTTATTTTTATTTTCTACTTGAAAAAAATTTACTCTGGCAATAAAGGCAAGTGAGAGAGAATAAGGAACTTTTTAATTTAGTTACTCGTCCTCCCCTAAATGGAATTTAAGAAAAAAATTCTCATTGTGTTTCAGCTATTTTAAATTGTGTTATTTATCTTCCCCCTAGTTTTATTGAAGAAAAATTGACAAAAATTGTATATATTTAAAGTGTGCTACTGAATGATTTGATATGCATTTGTGTTGTGAAATAGCCATCATGACCAAGTTAGTAAACATATGTGTTGCCTCACATAATTACCATTTTCTTTTTCTTTCTTTCTTTCTTTCTTTCTTTCTTTCTTTCTTTCTTTCTTTCTTTCTTTCCTTCTTTCTTCCTTCCTTCCTTCCTTCCTTTCTTTCTTCCTTTCTTTCTTTCTTTCAGAACACTTAAGATCTAAGATCTACTCTCTAGCAAATTTAAATATACAACAGTGTTAACTATGGTCACATTTTTGTACATTTGATCTCCAAAAATTAGTCATCTTTCATAAGTAAACACGTTCTCTTTGAACAAAGTTTTCTTATCTATCCCTCCCCCCCAGTTCTTGGTAAGCACCACTGTACTGTCTGTTTCCATGGGTTTGACTATTTTAGATTCCACATATAAGTAAGATCATGCAGTATTTGTTTTGTAATTTGTTGTCCTTTTCTTGCATATTTTTAGTAAGCAGGTGCTTCAATTCCTTTAAAGATAGTATTTATTAAGATTGAAAATATTTGTAAGAGTCTATATAATTATTAATGTGTATCTCTCTGTCTTTCTCGCTCTCTCTCTATATATGTATATATACTTTATATATATACTTTGTACCCCATCAAAATAAATACATGTCTTTCTATATATAAGTATACATTCACATAAAAACTTATTATACTAATATCTATTGATATAGTTAGCCATATGCATGAATGCACATACATCACTTTAAAAACATTAACAACAGGAAGAGAACATTCAGTACAGTATCAATTAGGTACCATATTCTCTTTTAAATTTGAGGTTAATCATTTATGGCAAGACATATGATACTTGAAAAAATGTTTATAGAATGAAGCAATAAATATTGTACCTCTGTTAAAGTGTTTTTTGCCAATTAGAAAACATAATTGTTACAAAGTTAAACTTAAACATAAACTGTAAACCTAATACTATTTTAAATTTAGATACATTTCAATTTTATAATTCGGATTTTATATTATCAAATGTATTTTCATGATTGCACTGCTTTATTGAGATATAACTTTCATGTGATATAATTTTAAGAGTGATTGGTGCAGTAGTTAAATTATTTTAACATCTAATATTGACATTGTAAATGAAAAATAAAATTACATATATGTAGTTTATAGATGACTGGATAGGTTATGCAGAAAAACCTATAGAATATACAAAAATACTAGATTTAAAAAGTAAATTTTTCAAGACAAGAAGCTAATTTTTAAAAAATCAACTCTATTTTTACATCATAGATATAAGCAATTGGCAAATAAAATTACCAAAAAAAATGCATCAAAATAGCATCAAACTGTAAAATTGCCCTTACTTTTCTTCTTCTCAAATGGTAAATTCATTATGTTGAGCAGAACATGTGGGCGTCCATTGTATTGGTGGTGGAAGGGAGCCATGATGACTTCAGGAGTGTTGTCAGAGCTGAGGCTGAATCAGGCAACCTCTCCAGGGAGAGGAAATTGTGGTCTATCGTGGAATATTAGAGTCTGACTGGTATAAGGAAGATTTCCCACTCTGGAGTGAAAGAGCTTAAGCAGGGAGAGAAGAGTGTCCACACGGAATGGAACAGCTTGTAGAGAAATAAGGATATACATGTAAAGTCAAAATCACTGGGTACTCAATGCAAAAACCATAAAAATTCAACCACTATCTCAATTGAAACACATACAAAAATTGAAGTGGGTCATGGACATAAACCTAAAACTATGAATCACAGGGTTTCTGAAGAAAATATAAATGCCTTTGTAACTTTGAGGAAGGCAAAATTTTCATGGACATAACACCAATGTATTAATCATACAGGAAACAAAATTATAAACTGAAATTTTCTCTTTATTTTTCTTCTAGATTGATTACAGTTTCAACTTTCACATTTTAAAATTAATTTTTGAATATACTATGAGGTAGAGTCAATATTTATGTTGCTTTCAGTAAGAATATCCAGTTATTCCAGCACAGTCTGGACATTATTTTGTCCATTGAATTGCATTGGTGTCTTTGTTGACAATTGAGTGAGCTCATATGTGTGTGTCTGTTTCCATACTCACTATTCTATTCTGACACTACTATTTCAATGATTCTTGTAATTTCATAGTAAGTCTTAGAATGTGGCAGTATAAATACTCTTATTTCAAGTTAATATAGACCTGTTACATTTCCATATACATTTTAAGACCGTTTTGTCAATTAAAATAAATAGTGTTTGACATTTTGATTGTAATGACATTAAACATATGTTAATTTGGAAAGAATTTAAATCTTAACAATATGGTCTCTTCCAATTCACATGAATGAGGTATTTATTCATTTATTTAGGTTTTCTTTTTTTTTTTTCCTAGTGTCCATGACTCTTCTGTCTCATGGTTCCTCCTGTCTAATCTCCTGCTTCATTCTTTCTTTTGCTTCATGGATTTTATTTTCTTCCTTCTTTTGGTTTCTTTGCATTTTCCATCTATATTAGTTTCCTGTTGATGCTGTTACAAACCACAATCATGGTGACTTAAAAGAGCACAAAGTCTTACCTTATGGTTCAGTAAGTCAGTAGTCCAAAATTAATCTCTCTTCCCATCACCTTTGTTTGTTATTTTATCTCCTTCTCTGACTCTGAACCTCCTGCCTGCCTCTTACAAAGGCCCTTGTGATTATGTTGGGTCTGTTCAGATAATTCAGGGCAATTTCATCTCAAGGCCTTCAATGTAATCATATATGCATGGTGCCTTTTTCCATCTGAAGTAACTGATCCACAGGTGTTGAGAATCAGAATGTGAATATCTTTGGTGGACCATTATTCTGTCTACCACACCAACAAGTGTTTCCTGGCTGTAGCAGGAAGTGGGGTTGAAGTAATAAAAATGATCCATATAATAAAGGAGCCTTATAAATACTATTCAGGAAATTTGGACTATCCAAAGAAATGAGTCACAATTCAAAATTTTTAATGAAGGGAATGACATATTCGTATACGAGGTTTAGCAAGAGCACATTTTCCAGTGTGGAAAATGACCCGGCAAGAGAAAGATTACAGGCAAAGGAGCAATTAGGAGACAACTGTAGTGATAAAACAAGAGACCTATGTTCTGTTACAATAGTCACAATACAGATGGAGAAAAGTAGACAGAATAAAGAGAATGAAAGGTCTTGACAAGTCAACTGTCCTGGTCTATTAGATGTTCATTTAATTTGAGAAAAACCATTAATCTACTGCTTGAATTTTTGATATTATGAATCAAAGGAGTAAAAGCATAAAAAAATCCTACAATTGTCAATGTGTATAAATTTTGCAGTGCACCCCTATCTTCTTTCTCCTATTCAATATAGCATAGAATAAGCTATACATAAACCCTGGCACCTACCTCTAACTTGACAGATTACTAATAAATGGGCATGTGGTTTCAGTTACAAAATGAATAATGCTCTAGTCTAGTCTATATGTACTTATAATCAACAATGATGTCTAGTACAATTTAAAGTTTAATAGGATAGAACTCACACAAAGTGTTCTTACCACAGTAAAATAAAATATAATTTAATTTAAAAAATGCTTTCTGTAGTAGCAAACACTAAATAGAAGAGTAAACAATGAAATTATGAGATAGTAAGTAGATATTAGAGAAGAAAGTAAGGGTTTCCTGTTTATATTTTTATTTTTTAGGACAGCAGACTTAATTTGTTTTTAGTAACAAGGCACTTTTGATTTCTTTCTATCAGCTTTAAAGTTACTGGAAAGTCAACCACTAATTTTAGCAATAAGTTCATTTTCAGTTCTCATTTCTTTGTTTCTGGTGTTTTTGTTTCTGAGTGTGTGTGTGTTCCCATAGATATTTTAGTGAATTTGAGAAAACCTGAAAGTTGCATCAGGGGCTAGATATCATTTTAAAATAGAAATGCCTACTCTTTTTTATGGCAGGTAGAACATTATACATTCTTTTCAAGATATATTTCATTTAGATCAGAGATTCATTAAGGAAACAATTCTTTATAACATTTTATTTCATAATTTTTATTGGAAGGCCAAAAGTTTTCCTCCCAGTGTCCTCAGGAAAAAGATCTGTTAACGTTTTCTTGACTAATGTTGAATTTTCAAGCATCCTAAGCTTACAAATTAAGGCTTAATAACCCCCCTTTGGAAGCAGCTAAACTAGAGATTCCAAGGTGTTTACCAGAAATTTCAAATTGTTAATCATATATCCCAATCCACAATAATCCAGCAAAATACCAACTTTTGCAAATTAACTCTTTGCAATTTTCCTAAGTAGCTCATGAATCCTCATCCAGCTTTACATATTGCTGTCCACTAATGGTCATAGCCAAAAGATATGAGGCATGAGCTGGACAAAAGTTGATAAGAAACGTACAGTAAAAGGACAACACTATTTTTTTCCTATTTATCAAATTTGTTTTTCTCATCTTTCATTATAAATTTATTAGTAAAACATGGAAAGGAAAACATTCTCTACAAGCTAATTTCAGTGTACAAACAACTTGCAAATATCAATATCTACATAAAAGGTTATACTGTTAAAGTTATAAAGGACATTCTTTTACTTTCATTTAGGATAAATTTGCATTTTTAGTTAAAAATTAAGAAAATAGCATCATTGTACAATGCTGATGAAAAAGGTCAAATTTCAGTTTTATAATGTCATGGAGCATAATGCAGTCTGATTTATGGAAATTCTTAGCAAATTGCTACACTGTTGTGTTAGTGCTAATGTCACCCCAATTAATAAACTTGACAAAAGTTAATGATATCAGCAAATAAGATCATTTTGTTTACAAGAAACTTAATAGGGGATAGTAAAAGAGGTTTGCCAGCACTTTTACCTTCTTTATGTGATCTTGGAGGATATTTCCATATTACTTTCATACAGACTCATTAAATGATAGTTTTCTTCTCAAAATATCATTATTATAAGATAGGTTAATTATATTCATACTAATTAAACTATATGTTGGTCAAAATATTCATTGTATACTACTTTACACCGAGGCTAATAATTGAAATAGTCTATATAATATCTTCATAGTATCATATTTCATACTCAGAGACCCCAATAAATAGTTCTCATAAATAAACCTGGAGATTCTACCTGAAAACCACAGATTATCTTTCATTTCTATCTATAAAATAGGAAAATAAGAGACACACAAAAAGATGCTCAAAATCATTAAAAATCAGAGAAATGCAAATAAAAACCACAATGAGCTATTGCCTCACACCTGTCAGAATGGCTATCATGAAGCAGAACACAAATAACAAATGTTGGCAAGGATGTGGAGAAAAGGGAACCCTTGCACACTGTTGGTGGGAATGTAAATTAGTGCAACCCCTTTGGAAAACAGTATGGAGGTTTCCCAAAAAACTAAAAATAGAACTACCATATGATCCATCATATCCACTCTGGGTATTTATCTGAAATACATGAAAACACTAATTTGAAAAGATAAAAGTATCCCAATGTTCACAGCAGCATTATTTACAATAGCCAAGACATGGAAGCAACTTAAGTGTCCATCAACAGATGAATGGATAAAGAAGATGTGGTATATATATTATATATATAAAATAATAATTTTATTAATAATTAATAATAATTAATTATTATTTAATAATTATTTTATTATTAATAATAATTTTATTATTTTATGGCTGAGTTGTATATATATATAATATATATTAATAAAATAAATATAAATAAATATAAATATAAATATAAATAAAATATATATACTACTCATCCATAAAAAATAATAAAATTTTGCCATTTGCAGCAACATGGATACATGGATGAACTTGGAGGGTATTTGTTAAGTGCAATAAGTCAGATAGAGAAAGACAAATACTGTATGTTATCACTTATATGTGGAATCTAAAAGAAATAACAAATGAATAAATATAACAAAACAGAAAGAGACTCACAGATATAGAGAAGAAACTAGTGGTTACCAGTGGGGAGAGGGAAGTGGTCAGGGACAAGAAAGTTGTAGGGGATTAAGATTGTAATAAGTACAAACTATTATGTATAGAATAAATAAACTACAAGAATATATATAGTACAATACAGGGAATACAATCAATATTTTATAATAACTATAAATGGAGTATAACCTTTAAAAATTGTGAATCATTATGTTGTACATGTAAAACTTATATGATATTATACATCAACTATACCTCAACAAAAAATTAAATAAATATAAACTTAAATAAAATTATCTATCAGTAAAATATATTTGCATATTGCCATGGGTCATCTAACTAATACAGTAAATATTCTTATTATCTAAAAAGCTGATTATAAAGAAAAAATCCAGATTATTAATAAGTATACCTGTACTTTAGTTTTGGTCAATTATCAACATTTAGCAAATCATTTAATATTCCCTGAGAACAGCTTGCTTATCTGTAAGATGAGAAGGGTATATACAGTACCTGACCTCTAAGTTATCACTTTTATTTTGCAGTTATGTTAGGTCTGATTTTGTAAAAGAATTTACCTTAATTAACTGTGATGCTCACTAAAGACATCACACATAAAAATTTCACATATGTTTCTAAGATATAGGGATTTTCATACATTTCAGAAATTATTTCAATATCTGTTATAATAATAAAATAAATACTTATTTTTTATTGGGTACCCACTAACTTTCAGTAACTGAAAAGGATGTACATATATTAAACAATTTAAACCTCAACACATATAATTGTTCCTTTTTTATTATTTGAGGAAATGAGAGCTAAGAATATTTTACTATTTTCCTTGGTAAGGCAGCAAGTAAAAATTTGAAGTTTTATTTATCCAAATCCTTAATTGCGGTGCTACACTGTTTTCCAAAACTGAAGAAGGGAGACAGATGTTTGTTCATTGATACAACACAAAAGTTTGATTTATTAAGTTCTTCATGAAGCGGTTTATGGTTTCAAGTTTTCTTAAGAATTGGAGATTTTCCTATAAATAATATAAAGTTCTATAATTACTTTTCTTAAATTTTAATTATTAACAATAAAAGTGACTTGTTAACAATTTGTTATGTGAAATCTAAATGAATCCATGAGAATTTTAAAGTTCAAACGCCTGTTTAAAACTTATTGCTTACTGCTGAATTGCTCTATAATCCAATCTAATTAGATTTAACAGGTAGAGAAGCTTTTAGTCAGAAAAAAAGAAAATGGATGAAGTATTTCTGAAACATCATTATTAATGTCAGAGGTAAAAATTTATTTAGATTTTTATATTTATATTTATATAGATCTATATAGATTTATATATCTATATTTATATAGATCTCACTTCTTGTAAGTCAGAAGTACAAAATGTATTTAATATTGAGATGTCACTTCTAAGAGATAATTGTAATAATAGAAGAAAAAGGAGAGGAAAACGATTATTTTTAGAACTCATTCAATTTGTTATTTATTTTCTAGAAAGTTGTTTAAAAGTCTCCTACTCTGAATAATGCAAAGAATAATTGTATGTATTCATTATTCTAGTTTGAAATGAAGTAATTTATAGTTTGTCTGTAATTACTTTATGATTGATGAGATTTTTTATTTTATTTGATAATTTATTATTCATCACCAAAGATTGAGAAGTATAAAAGTTAATAAAACTTTGCCTAAAATATTTATGCATATTACTGACTCAATCGAAAACCATTGTAAATTTGAGTAACTCTTAAACTGAAGTTAAAAGCAAGAGCACAATGACATTTAAAATTGTGTGACATAACTTCAATTTACTTGATTACTGTTAAAAGTTAAATTCTAGGGGCTTCCTGGTGTAGCAGTGGTTAGGAATCCGCCTGCCAATGCAGGGGACATGGGTTTGAGCCCTGCTCCAGGATGATCCCACATGCCGCGGAGCAACTAATCTCGTGTGCCACAACTATTGAGCCTGCACTCTAGAGCCACAACTACTGAGCCTGTGTGCCACAACTACTGAAGCCTGCACACCTAGAGACCATGCTCCCCAGCAAGAGAAGCCACTGCAATGAGAAGCCCTCGCACTGCAATGAAGAGTAGCCCCTGCTACCTGCAGCTAGAGAAAGCCCGCAAGCAGCAATGAAGACCCAACACAGCCAAAAATAAATAAATACATTTTTTTGGAAAAGTTAAATTCTATTTTTTAAGGAAGTAGTCATGAACTGCTGATTAGCATTCTAATGAGGAATTTGTGTCAATTTCCCTAAACTTTAAACGTTCTATGAAAACTATAAAACATGATATATGGGACTCTGAAAATAATAATATTGATCATATTAAAAGAGTTTATATGCTCTAGTGTTATCAGCAAAAAAGTCATTCTAACTTAATAAATATGCAAACTACAAAAACAGAACATTTTCATTTACTGAAATTATTCATCATAACCAATGAATGTAAAATTGTGTCCTTTTTATACGTGGTTCCATTAGCAAATTGTGCCTGGATATAAAGTACAAAAATCTCATTTTGAATATCAGTGAAAATTAAATATATAATCCTATCAGAAACTTTTGGGAATTTGGAAGGGTCCATTCTCCAACTCAAACTACATATAACAAATATGTTTCAGTGTTTATTCCAGAACAGTTTATTACTATAGCTATTTCACTTATGGGAGCAACAACTTTATTGACTACCTATTCTACTTTTGTAAAGACCATGTTGTATATCCTTTACTTAAGACTTAAGTCTGTGCTTATCTTTAGTTATCTCTTAGGATAACTCATAGAAAGAGTTATTGTTTAACATCTGCATATTTAAGGCTTTCAGGACACACTACTAAATTGTCTTCAGAAATGTCAGTGTACTCTTTTCACAACTACAAGTCTTGTCTCATCTGATCTTAGACTATGCCACCTCACAACACTGGCTTTCTTTTAGTCCAATTGACATACTAGGCACCCATTTCCTTTGTAAGCCATTCACACATGCCACTCTTGCTACTTGGAGTGCTGGTTCCTCAAATCACTCCATTGCTAATCTCTACTTTTCATGCAGATATTTATTTAAATATACATTCCCAGGAAAGCCTGTGACGGTATTTCAACTCCCCAAGTTATATGGTAGTATGGTACTCTGTGCTTCTCAACACTTAGATTTCTAAGTGTAAATATGTATAATTAAAAATGTTTTGATAGTATTGTGTTTGTGTATAATACTATCAAACATCTTTTCAGAGTCTATATTAATGACTGTATGATATTTTTCTTAGATCCATTAATGTAGTTAATTATATAAAGTGGTTTCCTAATATCTAATAATCCCTGCATTCCACTCTGTTGTATATATTACATATAAGATGACACAGGATTTATAATTTAATGTGATGTTAAAAATTCTGTTCACCAGTGTTTTATTTAGGTTTCATTGCATGGATATTTTAAATGAGATAGTATCTGCTTGTTTATCTATCTGGGGCTATATTTATTAGTTTAAAATTTGAATGTAAGGGACTTCCCTGGTGGCGCAGTGGTTAAGAATCTGCCTGCCAATGCAGGGGACACGGGTTCGAGCCCTGGTCTGGGAGGGTCCCACATGTAGCGGAGCAATTAAGCCCGTGCGCCACAACAACTTAGCCTGCGCTCTACAGCCCACGAGCCATAACTACTGAGCCTGCGTGCCATGACTACTGAAGACCGCACTCCTAAAGCCCATGCTCCACAACAAGAGAAGACACTGCAATGAGAAGCACGCGCACCGCAGCAAAGAGTAGCCCCCTCTTGCCACAACTAGAAAAAGCCCACGTGCAGCAATGAGACCCAATGCAGCAATAAATTAATTAATTAATTTAAAAAATTTTGAATGTCATAATTTCTTCAGAAATATGGAAATTTTCAAACTTTTTATCTTCTCTGGACCTATTATGAAATATCATGATCTTCTGTCATTTGAAGGTTTTATAAAATTGCCCTAAAACAATCTGAACTTGGGGTTTTCTTGTGAGTCAATTCTTTGATAAGTTTATATATATTTTTTATGCAATTGCTTTGTATATGCTTTTGGGCTTCAAATTGTATAACTTTTTCCCTAGGACTTAATCTGAATCATCTGGTTTTGCAAATATTTTGCATGGAGTTCAAAGTACATGCCAAGCTTAAAACTCATGAGTGAAATAAATGATGGTGTTTTAAGCTAGTAAATTTGTGGGTGTTGTCATGCATTACTAGGTAATTCATACAGAATATTTATGGTTACTTCTTAAACAAGATGGGAAAAAACAACAACACTAAGGGGTAAATGAGAAAGGAAATTTGACCATTGCACAAACTCTGCTCATTGTAATTGTCTCAGTTGAAGACTCTCTCACCAGCAGGCAACATTTAGAGAACTTTGAAATGATTTGACAGTGTAATATTATGACTACTGAATCTCATTTTTAAAATAGTTTTTGCATTTGGTATATCTTTACTTTTTAATTTTATTTTTATATTCTTTTTTCTGCATTAATGTTAAAGTATCTGTTGACAGTGACTGTATTTTTTAATGATGTGTGGTGAGAGAAGTAGTGAAATGGATTATACTAAAATTAGAATACATGTATCTATTCATTAAAATATACTTCAGCAGTAAAATGAGCAGTAAAATGAGAAATGTCTGCAACATATTCGTTGCCAAGTGGTTTTATGTTAAGAAATCATAAATGTTTGCAAAAAATCAAATCAACTAGAAAAATAGGCCAATAAAAAGTGCAAATAGACAATTTATGAGGATTCCCAATGCCATGTAACACATGAGCATTGCTCTACCTCACGATCGTCATGGGAATTAATATTAAAATCACAACAAAGACAGCATATGGACACACATTTAAAAGTCTCATAATCCTAAACATGGGCAAGGACGTTGACCAACAGGAGCACTTGGAACAAGACTGCTCAACACTCTAGAAAGCTCATGGGCAGAATACACTAAAGCGGAGAACTCCTAGTCTTAGAAATCAACAAAATCCTCACGTGCCACCCAAATCAGAGGAAGGGGAAGTTCTTAGCACAGTTTGTGTGGTTGCACAGTGAAAACATGCAAAGGTCCACCTTCACCCCTTTGGATAAAGAAACGGTGGTGCATCCAGGCAGTGGCAGAGTGACCAGCAGTGAAGACCATCAAGGCACCATTTCAGCCACCTGGGTGGACTCGGTGCTCAGGACAGCACCCCATCCTCTCTGGTTCCCCAGGGGATCTACAGGGTGCTAAAGGGACAAACTCCTCTACAAATTCAGTAAGGTTCAGGGCTGGAGTAGTTCTTGTCCACAAAGCCATCCACCACTTGGTACCCAGATATTATGAAGGACACAGAGGGCCTCCCAAGGGGTCTTGGGGTAAGAGTCACCCTGTGAAGTTAGAATTGCTCAGTGTCTGCAAGGGGTCCCAGGCAGGGGTGGGGACAGCTTCCACTCCCTGCTGTGCACCCTGCACAGGGACTCCCCAGGCTTGGTCGTGGCAGGAGATGGTGGATGCGCTGCAAGACTCCCAAGGGGCTGGGCAGAGGCAGGCTACAGAAGCCTAGTCCCACCCCAGGAACACACGACTTCAGGGCACAGCATGAACTCCATGACCTGGTCCAGCCATGCAATCACTGGTGTTATTGCTGTAGCTGGTTACTTCCTCGAGTGTTTAGCCAATCAGTTCTTCTTCAATTTTTTAATTTTGACTGGAGTATAGTTGCTTTACAATGTTGTGTCAGTTTCTACTGTACAGCAAAGTGAATCAGCTCTACATATACATATATCCCCTCTTTTTTGGATTTCCTTCCATTTAGGTCACCACAGAGCACTGAGTAGAGTTCCCTGGACTATACAATACATTCTCACTAGGTATCGATTTTATACGTAGTATCAATAGTGTATATAAGTCAATCTCAATTTCCCAATTCATCTCACCGTCCCTTTCCCCCTTGGTATCCATAAATGTGTTCTCTACATCTGTGTCTCTGTTTCTGCTTTGTAAATAAGATCGTCTATACCATTTCTTCAGATGCCATAATATGAGTTAATTTATGGTATTTGTTTTTCTCTTTCTGACTGTATGACAGTCTCTAGGTCCATTCTCTATAAATGACCCAATTTTGTTCCTTTTTATGGCTGAGTAATATTCCGTTGTATAGTCCATTGGTTCTTGGACAACACCGCATTTGGTACTTGCTCTTCTCAAAGTATTTCTCCAGCTCCCTGCACTGTCCATGACTGTAGACTGTGTGCTCTTGATGCCTCCACTGCCTCCTGGTGTCACCTGGGGATGGTGCATGGCCCATGAAATATTTAAGTATTTGCATGCTCCTTCCTGCCCTGTTTCCTGCAAAGGAGGTTCTACATACAAGGCTTAGGGAGTAAACCCTACCCTCCATGCTGTGCATACAAGGTTGGTGCTGGGACCCTCTTGCTCACCATAATTTTGTAGACAGACCACTATTGCTTAAGCACACATAGTAATAAGCAGGGAACTTTGAATATAACTAGAGAATTTAAACTGTGTAATTAACAACCTTTATAAATACCTGCAATTTAAACATAATATCATAGATATTTGATTCAACCTTCCACCCCTTCTGCTTTGGAACAACTGCTGTGAGTATGAGTTGGAAATATATAGCAGAAATGAAAATGTTCATCAACAGGTCAATGTTTTAATTTCATATTTTATCATTCAACTTCTCAAATGCTTAAAACTTTTCCTCACTATCACATTGAGAACATGATTTTATAAATACATCACTTATTTTGACATAACATAATTTGGCAGTGCTTTCAGTTCTTCAGAAAGAAAGATTTCCAAAATTGAAACATTATTAATTCTCTTAACTTGTGCATCAATCCCACTTGGATGACATAATGACAAGGGAAATGCTCTAAAGACATGGGAATAATAACAGAGAAGGATCTCTGAAAGAGACAAAATGCTTCACTTTGACACCCATAATTCTAAGATAGTCCAAAAGACTTCCACTCCTCAGTATACAGACCTGTATAATTCTTTCCCCTTGAGTGTCAATGAGGCATGTAAATACCATGGAATATATCTATGATTAGGCTATGTTATATGGGAAAATTAAGGGATTTTGCAGATGTAATTGAGTTTCCTAATCAGTTAAGATATAAAAAGGGAATTTATCTTGGGTGAGTCTAAACTAATGACTTGAGCTCTTTGTAAATAAGTTCTAGAGTCAGAAACAGAAAAATTCATGAAAATTCACAGCAGCAGAGACTCCTTGGTTGGCCTTGAAGGATCGAACTTCCCTGTTGTAGTGAGGATCACATGTCAAGGAATGACAGGTGTCCTTCTCAGGCTAGAGCCGTGGTCATATGGCTGCAAGAAACTAAATTCTGACAACAACCAGGGAATTTAGAAGAGGATCCTGAGTTTCAAGTTAGGTCACAGACCCATCCAAGACCTTAATTTTAGCCTAATTAGACCCTGAGCAGAAAACTACCTAATCTGTGGAGTAAATCAATCCTTTATTCTTGAAGAATAGAGTTGTATTGAGTTGCTGTAGTTTTCTATTAACTTTACTACTGTCAGTCATGAGAGGAAGGGCTAGTAAAGGAAGTCTCAAATTTGTTTCCACAAAATATCTCCATTCAAACACTCTGGGACCCATTCCTTCAGATTTATGTCATAACTTTCAGTTAAAGACTTGGTGAGAATGTGAATTCAAATTATATTGTAATTCTGTAGCCACAGTATCAATTTTTGGGTTTAATTTTTAACTACATTACCTAGGGGCTAAAAGAGAAGAAAATGTTTTTAACTGTATCATAGAATCTCTGGGTTCACTGACCTTGCCCTGAGCTGAATTAAAACCCTAAAAGGTTAATTTGCTTTCTGAAAATAATCCTCTGAATTTAGAAACGCTTAGCCCAACTGAGATATAATATTTAGTGTCAATTTTGAAGCCATCTAAACTTTTGGCATACAATTGTTTATAGCATTACTATGTATCTCCTTTTAGCTAACATTTCCAGAGTACTCTGTACACTTTCCTTTATATGAATGCATAGTCCAATAATTACAAATGTCACTGTTATAATGTAGTTTTTAATCAAAATTTACTTTATTTTTCCAGTTGTTTAATCTGTGTGAGATTTGGATTTAGTATCTTTTTTGATCTCAAGACAATATTATAAGAATGGCTCTGTTGTCTATAGGAATTTCCTCTCTTTTTCTAAAACACTGTCACTGTTTTTTGTTTTACATTTCACCAAGCTTTCTCTTCTTGTAACTGTCAATTTTGTGAACCATTGCTGGCATTCTGTGTCTTACAGAGAAGAGAGACATGGTAAAAGTAAATGAGTTATGAGTTTAAAATGAGTTATTTTTTGGTTCAGTGCACACATGCCTACTATTTAGGGCTGAAGATACAATCACAAAGTCAACAGAACACCACTGGATAAAGCATAATTTACCGTATCCTTCCCTAGTAAATTCTGGGAAAGAAATGCTCACATTGCCCATTTCTTCACTTGGTAGAAATGTAAAGTATATTGGAGCAAGCTTAGAACAAAATAAAAATTTGCATTTCGGCTGATACAATAAATAAAGTTTGGAAATCCTATTTAAGATGAAGATAATTTTTAATCTTCATTTTAAAAGAATTGAAATTAAAACGAATTGCAACAATTCTATGATGTGTTTGTTTCTCCTTCTTAATACTACCTTTTGACTAAATTTAATAAAGTCTCCTTTAGGTTTTTTTTTTTCTTTTAAGGCTGGAAAAATGTTTTAGAAATTTAGCCAACACTGAGTTCATGAAGATAGTCTCATGTTGTTTTGAAGCTTTATTGTTTTGCCTTTCACATTTATATCTATATTCCTTTGAATATTTTATATGGTACAGAAAAAGATTTATTATTTTTTTTATAAATGCAAATAACCAATAGACTCAGGACAGCTTAATGAAAAGATTATCAGTGCCTATACTTTAGGGCATATTGTTTTTATTAATTATATGATCATAAATATGTGGATTTATTTCTCAGTTTTCTGTTCTGTCCCATTTGTCACTTTTCTATGTTTGCATTCTTCTCATTCCCTTTTATATTTTCATGTTTCCATTTTTATATCATTTCCGTATTTCCTGAATAACTTTGTTCAGCTTTTTTTTTTTCTTTTCTTTCTCTCTGTTCATGTAAACTTATTTTCATTTTTAGTGTAGTTTTACTGGAAAAATATTAAAAAATTTTTCTCGTTGAAAATATGTTTATATAGGCATTGCTTTCTGAATTTAAAATTTGAGATTGATAGTTGTTATCCCTCCATCTTTTAAAGCATTTTCCTATGATGTTCTGCTTTCATCCTTTATTGTGAGCAGTTCATTGTCAGTTTTATACTTGCTCCTTTGAAGTTAAACTGTGGACCCACCAACGCTAACTGCTTTTAATATATTTTCACTCCATTTCATTTTCTGGATTTTTACCACAGCATGCTGACATTCTTTTGTCTCTTTCTGGTACTCAAATTTATGTATATTAAGTTTTTGCAACATGCCCCAGATTTCTTTTACAAGTTTTACTGTATTTCTCCTTTTTTTCTTTCTGTGTTTCAATCCATATACATTCTCCTAACATATCCTCCAGCTTACTTTTCTTTTCCTCAGCTTTAACATACTATGAAACACAACTATTACATTTTTATTTCCATGATTGGATTTTTTATTTGTAACATTTTAATTTGTTGGTTTTTAAATTTTTTTATTATTTTTTATTTGAATTTTATTTTATTTATTTTTATACAATGTGTTCTTATTAGTTATCTATTTTATACATATTAGTGTATATACACTTAAATTCTCTGGTGAAATTCTCTTTCATTCTCTTTTCATCTTTCTATGTTATTTATTTATTTTTATACAATGGGCTCTTATTAATTATCTATTTTATACATATTAGTGTATATACACTTAAATTCTCTGGTGAAATTCTCTTTCATTCTCTTTTCATCTTTCTGTGTTCTGGAACAATTTAATCATAATTATTTTAAAGTTGCTTTCTGGATGAATTTTGACTCTCTCTCTATTGTCTTTTTTTCTCTTGTTTGTCATTTGGCCCTGCTTACTTGAATGCCTGGTAACTTTTGAGAAAATACTAGACAATGAGTATTAAAATATAAGAGGTACTAGGTGATGTTTAGGCTCTTTGAGCAAAGGCACATCACCTTTATCCAGTCCAGGCTAGGATTCAGATTTTGTAGAGATCAGTCATTTCTAGTTTGCCCTTACTGCCATAGTGCTCAGTAATAGCATGAGTATTTACCAGTGTTCCTTCATCTTGTCTTGCCCTGAAATTCAACACCTGTCTCCTTTGAAGTTAAAATGAGGTCTGAAAAATGCTGACGTCTTTGATTACTGATTTAACCTTCAAGCATCTAATTTTGTCTTATTTCTCAAACACTTTTCTCATGCCATATAACTTAGGATTCAGCAAGTTTCTGAAGGAGAAGAGAACATGACAATTTTAGAATCTATGATTCCTTCCTCTATAGCTTGAATCCTCAATACCCAGGTGCCCTGGGAGCCTTGAATTCCAACTTCTATCACCTAAGATAATTGAGGCTAATGTAAGCCTAAAGCTGCTTCTTTCACCCTCTTAGTCCCCTCAGCAAGTCAGCAAATGATTCATGGGCAAAGAGGCAAATGTGAAGCCCACCCCATGCCTTCCTCTTTTGAAAAGTATTCTAAAATTTTATTAGTGGTAATATAAATTATAACTCATTTGAGATAATTAGAAAATTGCTAATCAAAATTTGAGTTTAATAAAAACCAATAAAAATGGACAATACACCAGAGCCAATCTATCTCCAGGCTTATACCTTAGGAGTGATTTTGCACATATGCACAGGGTGACATATGCCATTAAAAGAGAACATTTCTCAAACTCATAAATATCCATCAATAAGAAGATGAATAAATAATAGGGGTTATATTCGTACAATAGAATGTTTACCACGGGATGCACATTTCCAGAATAGCAGCATGAGGATCTCTAAGGAATCTCTCTCCAGCAAAACAACCTTGACTGGTGAAAATTATTTAAAATATTTATTTAAGACTTTTTAAAAATGCTAGAAATTGTCCAAAGGACAAACGGCAAATGGATAAATATTTATTCAAAAAAGTCTACTAAATAAGGTAAGAACAGCAAGAGTCTGACATCTGAGATGCAAACAGCTCTCTCCCCGACCCAGCTCAGCAAGACGGAAGTTCTATTCTTGGCAGCTGCAAGCAAGAATATGAGGATCCTCCTTCCCCGGCTACCAGTCAGGGCCTATGGTACCTCCTCAAGAGAGACAGGCTGCCAAGATTTATCATCCTTCCCAGCTCAGTGTCATAGAAGCTTTATTCCAAAGAGCAACTGTGGGATCTGTGGCTCCCTTCCCCTCCCATCTGCAATCCATGGGGTAGAAGCTCTACCCCAAGTACAGAAATCTGAGCATCTAATCCTGAATTGCCATCACCTTAGTTTGCTTGTAGGGCAGAGGACCCCATCAGGAGAGGCAAGCCAAGAGAAGCAGGGGCTACCATCTCTGCCTAGTACCCTGCTTGTAGTGTATGGTGTCACTGGGGAGGAATGGGCATTAACCTCTCCCCAGCTCCAAAGCAATGGTACAGATGTTTTGCTGAGAAGGAAATGTAGATCTTAAGACAGAGATCAGTAGCTTTCCCTAAATGGACTGACTTTATTTGGAACAGAGCTCCAGGAAGTTAAAGTCTGAGGGCACTGGTGAAAGCAATGGAGATTTTGGATAAAAGAAATTAAGAGGAGTCAAGTAGTTCCATGATAGCACAATGTTAAAGTATAAAAGAACTAGAATGTTAACAAAGAGAATCAGGGAAATAACCAACCAAGAAGAGTCTTCCTGAGCTCAGAACAAAGCTCAAAGACTGGTCATAAAGGGGCCTAGATTGAACTGGGTCAGACTATAGAACAACATATGTCTTAAAACATTGTCGAAAACAGTAATCAAAAACAGCAGTCATCTGACAATTATTGAGGGTTAGAGCTGAGTGTAATACCAATGGCAGTGGATCAGCTAAAACTTAAAAGGGAGATCAGGGAGAGACAGCCAATGAGAACCCTGAAAAAATCACTGCCCTCCCATGTTGATTGTGACAATACATTCGACTCCACCCTGTACACTGTGACACTTCAGAGGAAATAGACCTCACTGAAATAGTCCATTCAAGTCACTAAACAATTAATTGAGCAAGCAACATAAATAGCAACAAGAAGCTCCAGAGGGGAGTGAGGTTTCACATGCAGAGTTATTTAGAGATATTCTCTGACATGCTCAGTTTTTAACAACAACTAAATGAGACATGTAAACAAGCAGACAAAGGTCACCCATGCAAGGAAAAAAATATATAAGTAGTCTATAGAAACTGCCTTTGAGAGAACCCAGAATAAGCAGCTATTATAAATATCTTCAAACAGCAAAAGGAATCCATGTTTAAAGCAGTAAAGAATATATTTTAACAATGTCTCATAAAGAATATCAGTAAAGAAATACAAATTAAAAAAAAAAAAAAAGAACCAAATGGAAATGCTGGAGCTGAAAAGTCTAGTAATAAAGACGAAAAATTCACTAGAAAGGCTCAATAGTAGATTTAAGCTGAAGAATAAAATATTGACAGATCATTAGAGATTTTCCATTCTGAAGAACAGAAAGAGAAAAGAATGAAGGAAATAAACAGAGCCTCATAGAAGTGTTGAACATCAGTATATGCACCAGCATATGCCTAATGGGAGTATCAGAAGTTGAAGCTGTAAGGGCTTAAATTTTCACAAATTTGATTATAAAAGCATTAATGTTACTATACATGAAGTTCAACAAACTTCAAATAAGAATAAATTTAATGAGACAGTAAAGATTTGTACACTGAATATCACAATCATTGTTGAAAGAGATTAAAAAAGATAAGTAAATTGAATGTCATCCCATATTATGGATCAGGAGATTGCTTTAATACTGATAAAATGTAGCTATTCTCCAATATATTCTAGAGATTCAAAGTAACCCCCTTCAAAATCCCAGATGTTTTTATGTTTGTTTGTTTTTTTCAGAAATTATCAAACTGCCAAAATTGATATGGAAATTCAGGGAATCCAGAATAACCAAAATAATCTTGAAAAATAAAAATAAAGTTGGAGGACTCACACTTCCTGTTTTGAAACTACTACAAAGCTATAGTAATGAAACTAGTGGGGTGATGAATGCCATCAGACTGGATTTATGGATCAGTGTAATAAAATTGAGAGTGGAGAAATAAGCCCTTAAACCTATGGCCAATTGATTATTAACAAGAGTGCTATACTGTCAGGACACATCTGGATTATTGCTTTCAATTTAGGCATATCAATGTAACTGGATATACATTTCCAGATTTCATTGAGGGAAGAGGACATGCATCTGGAGAAAGATCATGCAGCATTTAGAAACTTAATCATATGAAATGGCTAAAGAAGCTGAAGTTGTGTAGTTTGACCTAAAGATGAAAATATATGAAAATTTGGGACAGCTTTCTTTAAATATCAGAAAGTTCACCAAACATTTATATTTAATTACATAGAAGAGTAAAAGTAGAGCAAATAAACCTCCATTTGAAGAGTCATTACTTCAGCCTTAAAAATGTTACAGTAACAGAACTGTACGAGATGAAATAAGCATTTACTAGGAGAATGTACAGGGAGAGTCTGGTTGAGAAACTGCCACAGACACTATAGAGAAGATACATTTATTTTTCTATTTCAAATTTATTATTTATTTTTGATTGAAATAAAATTGCCATGCAATATTATGCTAGTTTCAGTTTACTACATAGTGATTCGATATTTATGTACATTACAGAATGATCACCACGATAAGTCTAGTAACCATCTGTCCCATTACAAAGCTATTACCATATTATTGACCACATTCTCTATGCAGTATGCTGTATCTCTGTGACTTATTTATTATATTACTGAAGGTTTATATGTCTTAATTCCTTTCACTTGTTTTGCCCATCTCCCTGGCACCCTACCTTCTAGCAACCACCAGTTTGTTCTCTTTATCTATGAGTCTGTTTTAATTTTGTTTTTCTTATTTAATGTGTTTTTTATATTCCATGTATAAGTGAGATCATGCAGTATTTGTCTTTCTCTTTCTGGCTTACTTTGGTTAGTATGATAATCTCCAGGTCCATCTATGCTGTCACAAATAGCCAGGTTTCATTATTTCTTTATGGCTGAGTAGTATTCCATTGTATATATACACAATATCTTTATCCATTCATCTGTTGATGGACACTTAGTTTGTTTCCATGTTTAGCTATTGTACATAGTGCTTTATTGAGCACTGAGTTGCATATGTCTTTTTGAATTAGTGTTTTTGGTTTTTTGGGGTGAATACTCAGAAGTGAAATTGGTGTACCATATGGCAGTTCTATTTTAATTGTTTAAGGCACCCCATAATATTTACCATAGTGGCTGCACCAATTTATAATCTCAGTAAAAGTTCAAGAAGGTTCGCTTTTCTCCACATTTTTGACATGTTATTTATTTATTTATTTATTTATTTATTTATTTATTTATTTATTTATTTATTTTAAAAATAGCCATTCTAACAGGTGTGAGCTGGTATCTTATTTTGGTTTTGATTTTCATTTCCCTGAGAATTAATTATGTTAAGCATTTTTCTATGTGCTTGTTGGCTATCTGTATGTCTTCTTTGGAACAATTTCATCTCCTCTGCCCATTTTTTAAACTGTTTTTGTTAAATTGAGTTGTATGAATTCTTTGTATATTTTTTATATTCATCCCTACCACGCATGTTATTTGCAAATATATTTCCCCTTTTTAGTAAGCTGCCTTTTTGTTTTGTTGATAGATTCCTTTGCTGTGAAGCCTTCTACTTTGAGGTTGTCCCACTTATTTAGTTTTGATTTGTTTCCTTTGCTTGAGGAGACAGATACAAAAAATATTGCTAAGAGTGCTAATATTGCTAAATATGTCAAAGAGTGTACTGCCTATAATTTCTTCTAGGAATTTTATGTTTTCAGATCTTACATTTAAGTCTTTAATCCATTTTAAATTTATTTTTCTATATGGTATGAGAAAGTAGCTCAGCTTGATTTTTTGCATGTAGCAGTCCAGTTTTCCCAGCACCATTTATTAAAGAGGCTGTTTTTATCCCCCAGTGTATATTCTAGTCTCCTTTGTCATAGATTAATTGACTATATAATGTGGGTTCATTTCTAGGCTCTCTGTTCGGTTTTACTGATATATATGCCTGTTTATGTGGCAGTACCATACTGTTTTGATTGATTACTGTAACTCTGTAGTATAGTTTGAAATTAGGGAGTGTGATACCACCAGCTTTGTTCTTTTTTCTCAAGATTGTTTTAGCTATTCAAGGTCATTTGTGATTGAATACAAATTTTAGAATTATTTGTTTTAGTTCTGTGAAAATGCCATTAGTATTTTGATATGAACTGATTAAATCTGCAGATTACCTTGAGTAGCATGGTCATTTTTGACAATATTAATTCTTCTAATCCCTGAGCACAATATATCTTTCCATTTGTTTGTGTCATCTTCAGGTTTTTTTGTCAATGTCTTACAGTTTTCAGAGTACAGGTCTTTCAACTCTTTAGTTAAACTTATTCCTAGATATTTTTTAAAATATTTGATGCAATATTTTCTTAATTTCTCTTTCTGATAGTTAATTAATATACAAAAACACAACAGATTTCTGTGTATAATTTGTATTCTGAAAATTTACTGAATTCATTTATTAGTTTTAATATATTTTTGGTGGACTCTTTAGGATTTTCTGTATGTAGCATCATGTCATTTGCAATCAGTGATAGTTTCTCTTCTTCCTTTCCAATTCAGATTCATTTTATTTCTTTTTTTTTTCTTATTAATGTCACTAGAACTTCCAATAATATGTTGAATAAAAGTAGCAAGAATGGGTATCCTTGTTGTGCTCCTGATTTTAGAAGAAATGTTTTCAGCTTTTCATTGCTAAGTATTGTCGACTGCAGGTTTTTCATGTGATCTTTATTATGCTGAGGTATGTTCCCCTTATACCCACTTAATTGAAAGTTTTTTTTTTATAAATATATGTTGAATTTTGTCAAAGCTTTTTTACATCTAGTTAGATGATATCATGATTTTTGTCCTTCGGTTTGCTACGTATCACATTGTGATACGGTGTATCACGTTGTTTGATTTTAATTGCTGAATTCAGTTTGCTAACATATTGATGAAAAATTTTGCATCTATGCTCATCAATGATATTGTTCTCTCTATATATATATTTTTTGTGGTATCTTGGTCTGGTTTGGGAATCAGGGTGATACTGGTTGTGTAGAATGAGTTTGGAAGCATTCCTTCCTCTTCAACTTTTTGGTATATTTATAAAAGGATAGGCATTAACTCTTCATTAAATGTTTTGTAGAATTCACCTGTGAAGCTCTCTGGTCCTCCATTTTGTTGGGTGGGAGAGTTTTGGGTTTTTTTTGTTTTTGTTTTGAACTGATTTAATTATATCACTGTTAATCGGTCTGTTCATATTTTCTGTTTCTCCTTGATTCAGTCTCCAGAGATTGTACCTTTCTAGAAACTTATCAATTTCTTGTAGATTGCCCATTTTTATTGACGTATGATTTTTCATAGTAATCTTCTGATAATTTGTATTTGAATTGTATCAGTTGTAAAATCTCCTTTTTCATTTCTTATTTTGGTATTGGTAATTTGAGTTCACTATCTTTTGTTCTTGATAAGTCTGGTTAAAGGTTTATCAATTTTGTTTATCTTTTCAAAGAACCAGCTTTTAGTTTATTGGTCTTTTGTATCATTTTTTAGTCTATTTTATTTCTGCTCTGATCTTTATGTTTTCTTTTCTTCTACTAACTTTGTTCTTTGTTTATTCTTTTTCTAATTTCTTTAGGTGTAGTATTTAGTTGCTTATTTGAATTTATTTTTTCCTGAGGTAGGTGTGTATCACTATAACCTTCCCTCTTAGAACTGTGTGTGCTGCAATTGTGTTTGCTGAATTTGGCTCTTTGTGTTTCCATTTTCATTTGTCTCTAGGTATTTTTGAATTCCTCTTTAATTTCTTCAGTGAAGTTGTTTAGTAGCACATTGTGTAACCTCCACATGTTTGTGTTTTTTTCTTGTAGTTTATTCCTAGTCTCATAGCATTGTGGCCAGAACAAATGTTTGACATGATTTCAATCCTCCTAAATTGTTGAGATATCAATTTTGCCCTAGTATATGATATATCCTGGAGAATATTTCAGGTGTACTTGTAAAGAATGTGTATTCTGCTCCTTTTGGATAGAATGTTCTCTATATATCTTTTAAGTTCATCTCAACTAATGTGTTGTTTAAGACCAGTGTTTCCTTATTGACTTTCTGTCTGAATTATCTATGAATGCAAGTGGGGTGTTAAAATCCCCTACTCTTATTGTATTACTATCAATTTCTCCCTTTATACCTGTTCATATTCCCTTATGCTTTTAGGTACTCCTTCTTTTGGTGAAAATATGTTTACAATTGTTACATCTTCTTGCTGGTTTGATTACCTGATTATTTAGTAATGGCGTTCTTCTTAACTTATTATGGTCTTTGTCTTAAAGTATGTTTTGCCTGTTATAATTATTGCTACCTCAGCCTTCTTGTTTCCATTTGCAAGGAAACCTATTTTTCTATCCCCTCACTTAAAGTCTCTCTGTATATTGAGACATGAAGTGAGTATCTTGCATATATATGGGTCTTATATTTTTCTTAATACATTCAGCTACTCTGTGTATTTACATTAAAAAATAATTATCGATTGTGGGTACTTATTGACATTTTTGTTTTCCTTTTGCTTTTGTAGCTCTTTTGTCTCCTTTGCTGTTCCTTTACATTCTTCCCTTGTGGGTGATGGCCATCTATATTGTCATATTTGGATTAATTCCTCTGTTTGAGTGTAAATCTAATAGGTTTTTGGTTTGTGGTTATCATGAGGTTCAAAAAGAAATATATATATATATATTATAATTAGCATGTATAATATATTATATATATATACATAAATATATATAAATGAAACATATATTTTATATAAATACCTATTTTATATTATGTATCATATATAACTAATGTAAAATATAAATCATACATATATTATTATATATATTATATATAATGTATTATGTATAATATATGACTAATATATGTAACGAATAATATATAATTCATAATAACTTTTAATAAATATTAAAATATGGATAATGTATACTGTTATATATTATATAAGAAAATATATATACAAGTATAAACATAAATATACAAATACATAAATATAAATAAATAAAATATACATTATATTATATACATTATAATATAATACATAGTATTATTATGTATTATTATTGTATTAGCCTACATTATATATAATAGACAATAATAAAATAAAATTATAATATAATAATATAAACTACATATATATTATATATAATATATAAAATGCATAATATATTATAATGCAATACAACATACATTATATTATATAATCTATTATATATACATAAATTATATTATTTGTATATTATAATATATAATATTATATCACATTATGATATATATAATAGATAATATATAAAAATATAATAATATATATCACATATAATAATATTATGTATATAACATATAATATAAACATAATATGATATATTATATATTACATATTATAATGTAGATATAATTGTATAATTGTATAATTTTATAATGTATATATGTATAATTGTACAATATATATTATATATTATATATTTTATATTTTAATATATTAAGGTATACAATATATTATATTATAAATTATATATTATAATTATGTTTTTATTTATATTTATTTATAAGTATATTAGAGATTATATGTAATATATATTAATAGATAATGTACAATATGTATTAATGTATATGTATATAGTATAAATATAATATAAATATATAAGTATCAGAAATAGATAGGAATGAAAGTAATATAAACAATATTCTATATATTATACTCTAATACTATATTTATTTATGTTAAAAATAAAATATATTATTATAACAATTTTATATTAGGATCACTATTAATATTATTATATAATAATAATATATATTTGTATTAATTTAGTATATATTATTATATATGGTATATGTTATATTATTATATAAACTACAAATATGAAATTTATAATATAACATGTAAGAAAATATAAATATTCTATAAATATATAATATAATTCAATTTAATATAATATATTATATTATAAGTATATAAGTATTTATATTATTAATATTGTACTTATACCTTTTTATAATAACTATAATATTGTAATTATTGTATTTATATTGTAATATTATAATGAGTACTATTAATCTATTGTAGTATTACAATATTGTAGTATTATATATTATGTATTAAATAAAATTTTACTATATTTCGTTATATATCTGTATTATATCATATATATTATATTTTTTATAATATATTATTTTAAATATATTATGAAAATATTTATCAGATATAATATACTATATTAATTATATGTTTAGTTAATATGTATATTATAATATATATATATAATATAATATATATATTAATTGTAGTATTATAATTAATATATTATATATTAATATATAATTATATATATAATACTGCATGTATACAATATTACATATATTATATATTATATACATATATATTATAAATATATCATATAATACACACAAAATATAATATGTATATTTTTATAAACATAGTATACATAATACAATATAATATAGTATAGTATATAGTATATAATATATTAATATTAATCATAATATATGATAATATATCACATTATGTTATATAATAAAATATGAATTTTATTATATGTATTACATCATTTATATGTATTAATATTAATACAAATTAATATATATTAATCATATATTGTGTATGTATAATATATTATATTATCTTACCTTGTATTGTACATTAATATATATTATTATATATTATATACAATATATACATTAATGTATGTTGTATATATTGTATTGTGCATTATAATGTGTATATTATACACATTATTATACATATTAAGCAGAATTTCTGCTTAAAAGTCATCTGACAGCCTTATATATTATTTAAATATTTATATGCTATATTTATATATTTATGTATAAATATATAATATATATTTATACATTCATATAGTTACATTATTAAATTATATAATATAATTACATTATATTTTATATTTGTATTAATTTAGTATATATTTGTATTTTATATATATGTATTAATTTATATGTATTATATATACTATGTTTATAAAAATATACATATTATATTTTGTGTGTATTATATGATATATTTATAATATATATGTATATAATATATAATATATGTATTTTATACATGCAATATACATATATAATTTCTATTTAATAAAGAATATATAATATGTTATATGTAATATATTACATATAACATATTATATATTGTACATAATATATTACATATAATATATTTTATAATATATATTATATACATAATGTACATATTATCCACATATTTACGTTTTATATAATTATATATTATATATAATTATATGATATGTATTACATTATGTATATAATACTTATAATAACTCTGCTTTTTGTATATATTATGGAAAGTTTCTGATTAAAATTCAGCTGACAGCCTTTTGGTAGAATGTGTATATATATATATATATATATATATATATATATATATATATATATATACACACACGTATATATATATATATATATATATATATTTATATTTTATGTACATAATTATTTTAAGTTGTTGATCTCTGAAATTTGAATGCCTTCCAGGAACCCTGCATTTTTACTTCCTCCCTTTATGTTTAATATTTTTGACATATGTTACATCCTTTTATTTTGTGTGTCCCTTGACTACTTACTGTGGATTTAATTACTTTTACCACTTTTGTCTTTTATCTTTCCTACTAGCTTTATATGTGATTGATCTATGTTTACTATGTGTTTGCCTTTACCAGCTAGATTATTCCTCTTGTAGTTTTTATATTTCTAATTTTGCTCTTTTCTTTTCTGCTTAGCGAAGACCTTTTAACAGTTCTTGTATAATCAGTTTAGTGGTGCTGAACTTTCATAGTTCTTGCCTGCTTATGAAACTTTTTACCTGTCCTTCAAATCTGATGATAGACTTTCCAGGTAGAGTATTCTTGGTTATAGGTTTTTTTTCTTTTCATCACTTGAAATATATCTTGCCACTTGCTTCTGGCCTGCAGAGTTTCTGCTTAAAGTTCAGCTGACAGCCATATGGGATTTCCCTATACAGAACAAATTGCTTTTCCCTTGCTGCTTTCAGATTCTCACATGATCTTCAACTTTCACCATTTTAATCACAGTGTATCTTGTTGTGGACCTGTTTGTATACATTTTAACAGGGACTCTCTGCTTCCTCTACCAGGTTAGGTAAGTCTGTTTCCTTTACCAGTTTAGGAAAGTTTTGAGTTATTAGTTTTTCAAATAAATTCTCTGTCCCTTTCTCTCTCTCTTTTCCTTCTTCAGATCCCTATAATGTGAATGTTAGAATGTGCATAATATTGTCCCTTAAGTCTGTTAAACTCTTCTTATTGTTTTTTTCTCTTTTCAGCTTGGGAGATTTTCACTACTCTGTTTTCCAATTTTCTAATGTATTCCTCTATATATCAGCTAATCTGTTTTGATTCCATCTACTGTATATTTTAAAAGTTTTAGTTATTGTGTTCTTAAGCTCTGTTTGTTTCTCTTCATATATTCTATTTCTTTGTTAAACTTTTCCCTGTGTTCATCCATTCTTCTCCTGAGGTCATTGACATCTTTATGATCATTATCTTGAACCCTTTATCAGGTAGATTGCTTATCTCCAGTTTGTTTATTTCTTTTTCAGAAGTTACATAAGCTGTTCCTTCCCCCTTCATTTGGAACCCATTCCTCTGTCTCCTCATTTTGCTGAATCATGTGTATTTGTTTTATATATTAGGCAGGTCAGTTATGTTTCCCAATATTGGAGAAGTATCCTTATATAAGAGATATTATGGGCCAAGCAACACACTCCCCTCTGGGCTCTAGAGCTTTGTGCTTTAAGTGTGCCCCCCAAATTGCCTGCATGAGCCTTTCTGCTGTGGAGAAGCTGACTCTTGTGCATGTGGTGATGGGTGAGGATAGCCCTTGGTCTGGTTGGCTCCAGGCTGTGAGTCGTGCTTTGAATTCTGGCCTGCTGGTGGGTGGGTCCATGTCTTGGCATAACCACTATGTGACCTGGAACATTCCAGAGCTGGTGCTGGCCCATGGGTAGCAGGGTTGGGTCCCAGTACTACTGACTGTATGGCCTGGAAGGAATTAGGGCAGATGCCAGCCTCCTGCTGAGTTAGCAAACCCCTAAGGTAATATGCTAGAGGGCAGGACTCAAGCTATCACTTGCCTCTCCATCGTCCTCATGGTAACAACTCCCTAAGATGGTTGCCTCCAACCTGTATATCCCCAGTAGGGTCAGAGTTGCCTCTTGCCTCTCGGGGAGGCTCACCAAAATCAGCATGTGTGTCTCCCAAGGTCCCTTTCAGTCTACTGACTCTGCACTGGGACTCAGAGAGTGTGAGATTTTGCATTTTAAGGGCAAAGTGTCATATATGGCCTTTATTATGTTGAGGTAGGTTCCCTCTATGCCTACGTTCTGGAGGGTTTTTAATCATAAATGGGTGTTGAATTTTGTTGAAAGCTTTTTCTGCATCTATTGAGATGATCATATGGTTTTTATCGTTCAGTTTGTTAATGAGGTGTACCACATTGATTTGGTATATTGAAGAATCCTTGCATTCCTGGGATAAACCCCACTTGATCATGGTGTTTGATCCTTATAATGTGCTGTTGGATTCTGTTTGCTAGTATTTTGTTGAGAATTTTTGCATCTATGTTTGTCAGTGATATTGGCCTGGAGTTTTCTGGAAGACCTAAATAGACATTTCTCCAAAGAAGACATACAGATTGCCAACAAACGCATGAAATTATGCTCAACGTCACTAATCATTAGAGAAATGCAAATCAAAACCACAAGGAGGTATCACCTCACACTGGTCACAATGGCCATCAACAAAAAATCTACAAAGAATAAATGCTGGAGAGGGTGTGGAGAAAAGGGAACCCTCTTGCACTGTTGGGGGGAATGTAAATTAATACAGCCAATATGGACAACAGTATGGAGGTTCCTTAAAAAACTAAAAATAGAACTACCATATGACCCAGCAATCCCACTACTGGACATATACTCTGAGAAAACCATAATTCAAAAAGAGACACATACCACAATGTTCACTGCAGTAGTATTTTCCATAGCCAGGACATGGAAACAGCCTAAGTGTCCATCGACAGATGAATGGATAAAGAAGATGTGGCACATATATACAATGGAATATTACTCAGCCATAAAAAGAAATGAAATTGAGTTATTTGTAGTGATTTAGATGGACCTAGAGTCTGTCATACAGGATGAAGTAAGTCAGAAAGAGAACAACAAATACTGTATGTTAACACATATATATGGAATCTAAAAAAAAAAAAAAAAAAAGGTTCTGATGAACCTAAGGGAAGGACAGGAATAAAGACGCAGACATAGAGGAACGGACTTGAGGACACAGGGAGGGGGAAGGGTAAGCTGGGACGAAGTGACAGAGTAGCATTGACATATATACACTACCACATGTAAAATAGATAGCTAGTGGGAAGCAGCCGCATAGCACAGGGAGATCAACTAGGTGCTTTGTGACCACCTAGAGGGGTGGGATAGGGAGGGTGGGAGGAAGACTCAAGAGGGAGGGGATATATGTATATGTGTAGCTGATTCACTTTGTTATACAACAGAAACTAACACACCAAGATGTTAAAAAAAAGAACAAAGTCTCTGTTTCCTACAGCCCTCTGGTTCTCCCATATGCAAACCTCACTGGCCTTTAATGCTAGAATTCTGGGGACTTGGCTTCCCACTGCAGGACCCCTGGCCTGAGGAGCCTAATGGGAGGCTCTGACTCCTCCCTCCCATTTTGTGTCATCTACTCAGGAGTGTAGATGTTGACTGTACTTCATCTCTGCCCCTCCTACCCACCTCATTGTGGTTACTTTTATATATCTTTAGTCATGGAAAATCTTTTCTGCTAGTTTTCAGATTGTTTCACAAATAGTTGCTCTGTTAATAGTTGTAATTGTGGTGTCCTTGGGAGGAGGTGAGCTCAGGGTCTTCCTACTCCACCACAATGGCCACACGTGTAGAGGAGATATATTTATATAAAATAAAAATCTACAGCTATTCTGCATGTTCCTTCTGAGTATAAATGTCAAAGACTATCATTCAGGTACCTTTTCATAGCTATACCCATATTGGTAAATAAGTACTTTGAACTATAACATTATAATACTAGAGTATTATAAGAAAGAATGTATTAATTTGCCTTTCCAATATTTTGCATAATAAATAATTCCTTGAAAAAATTTTTCAATAGCAATCCCTACTAACAATAATCAAAGTAAACCAGTTCAATTTCCAGATAAGGAAATGCTTTTACAGAGCTGTCTATTTAAGGAAAATTCAAGACTAGAAGAATTTGGTTATCCTGCTGTCGTTTGTCATCTCTTTTTTTCTAGATAATTTCCCTTTTGTTTTTCTTTCCAGATTATGTTTTTCTGAATGATACTTGAATTATGCTATTTAACTAATTTTGGCTCATGCCAAAGCCAATGAATATATGATTACAGTATTATTTAGAAAGGAATCTATATGTTTCATTTTGGGTTTTTTTTGTTTTTGTTTTTGTTTTTTTTTTTTGTTACAATTTAGAGAAAATTAAAAACGTACGTTTGAGAGAAAAATGAGACTATAATAAAAGACTACTTCTCCCCATTTATCCTTAGATAGATACTTCCTACTGTTCTTAATTGTGACATAAAAAAATTCTCCGTCATGAAAGAAAAAGTTTTTGTTTTGATAGCCTAGGCAGTTTGAAATGAAGTAAGAATGTATCTTGTCACGACAAGGCTTGTGTTTGATTCCAAATACTTATTTGAATACATGTTCCAAAAAACCCCCTACCACTACCAGCATGGGAGTTAGGTAGAAGAGTAAGGAGGAGGAAAATTATCTTAACTCAGTTCTCCATAGCCCACTCAGATAGAGCAATCGATTAAAGGCTATTAATTCAGTCTATAAAGAAAAATGCAAGCCACATGTTAAGTATGTTGGACAAAAGAAGAAATAGAGATAGACATCACATTTCTCTTTAACCCTCAACTACTTGTCCCAAAACAATGTATGGCTATGGTCCTGAGAATATCCTTCAGGAACAATGTGGGCAGTAACAGATGTTATGTTTAGGATTCCTTTTAAATGGTTTGATGAACAGTTGGTTTCTTATACATTCACTTGTTTACAAGGATAAAATCAAAGTAGCATGTTGGGATTCAGTGGGTCGTGAAAGAAACAGGATAACCTCTCAAAAAGTTGCATTCGAGGATTACAAAATCTCAAGAGAAGCACGCTCCTCTTGGGTCAGGATATTTTACATTTTAAAATTAGGTAATAAGATAGAAATTTCATTTTTTGGTGATATAGATACCCGTGTTATTCTGCTTCTTTTTTATTTATGGATTCAAAACAATCTAACACACTAATTATATCAGCACATTGCTTGTGAGACATATTTCTTATTTTACATATATTATGGTTTATTTTGTGTATGGAATTCTTAATATTTGATTTGGCTTTCAAGAAGGGAGAGGAGTTTTAACATTTCCTATAAACTGTCATAGGGAAAAATTATTTGACAGTTATTACACTAAATCCTAATGGTCTTATTTTATGCGAGGCAGATTTAATAGGAAGGTCCACCATGTTCTTTTATAGCATTAAGCAGCAAATTGGAGCAATTTTGGAGAAACTTGATTAGTAGAAACTTTACAAGTATTACAGGATCTATTTGTTGAACTAAAGTAAAACGCATTATATTGCATTGTGACTTACCTGAGAAGTATAATCAACGATGCCATTGCTAACTTTATGCTGATGGGGAGAGAATAAATTAATAAATGTATAGCTTGAGCTCAATATTCTTGAGGCAAATATAGCTCAACCCCAATTCCTAGAGTGCTTACCTCACTGGAGGGACCTATTTTTTGCCCAAGTTTGTTACAGTGGAAGCAGAAGCTTAGTTTCCTTTGATTCACTACTTTATTTCACTGATGGGAATAAAGTAAGATGAGAAATTATTTTTTGTATTTGTATCAGCAATAGTAAATTCACTTTTGTTACAGTTTGGTGTTCTATCGTAGAACTTGAATATCAGAAATGAACCTTTCTTTCCTCATATCCAAGGTGCTCTAAGAATTGTCCTGTAGTTCTTGACATTGTCCATGGATTACTTCAGATGACTATGGGAGACATAGCTTTTCATGGGCATTTAGTAAAAATAAAATAAAACAGAATAAAGAAATTAACCAAGTTAGAAAGATCAAACACAATTCTTTGTGAATAAGGTAGTCTCGGCTACCTTCAGAACCAAGGACCATGGTCCCACACTGAGAAAGTGTCTGCCATCATCAAGAATGCTGCTGAGCTGGGGTGGGGGGGTGCTGGAGAAGAGTAAGTTAAAATGCCACAATGCTTCCCCACAATTTTTAAGTTGTCTTTTTCTCTGTTCAGCTTTTTTTGCTTGGTTTTTGCAAAATTTTGCCTCTTTTCAGAGTTGGGGCAAAGTTGGTTTTGACAGTTTCTGCTTGTATGTCAATGTTTCTGTGGAGGGATGAGCATTGGGAACTACTGACTCCACCTTTTTGCTGATATTACTTTATCTCTTTCCCAATTATTTTATTTGCATTTCCTATATGTGTGTGTGTGTGTGTGTGTGTGTGTGTGTGTGTGTGTGTGTGTATTCTTTCTGTTCCATGTTTAATTTTAGTAACAATTTACTTTTTAATACTCAGTTAAAGTTACTTACCAATATAACTTCTAACATTTTTTTCTAGGTCATATCATCTTACAAAGCTTGGGTGCAGACACTACACTTTGGAGGTTAATAAAAAAATTATTGAAACCTACTTTGTTCGAACAAATAACTACCACAGAAGTTTTTCCTTTCATTTTGTGATTCTCAAAATCTGCCAGTATGTAAATATACTCAGATATTTAAAATATTTCAAATGGTCCAAACTGGAAAAAAATATTTTGACAACAAACTGTGGTATGATGTCAGATCATACTTATAGCTATATCTTATTTTTTTAAAATTATTCAAAATATGCTAGACTACACATAGAAAGGTATAACGGCATTATTATAAGCCACTACATGAAGGTTCAGTAGCATAAAAAATCTCACATCATAAAAGTTCATAAAGATAAATTTCTGGGAGGAGAATTTTAACTCTGGAATGTTATATAGAATGTCATATTGAGTGTCATAGTCCTACAGGTAGAAACTGGAAACATGTAAGACTTACAACAAGGAAAACAAGATGAAGGGTTGTGACTCCAGTTAAAGTTTACATAATAAACTAAAGCATCTAGATATATTCTAATGTCAACTAATCAAATTATGTAATTTTGCTACATAGAATTAAAAGTTTATAATACATACAATTATAAATTTCCCAAACTTTGCTAAAATGGAAAAAAAAATCAAATAAGTTGTTAACCTTTACTTAGGATTCTTTAGTTTGTCTTTAGAATATCATTTGTAACACTATTCATTGTCAGTGGTGTACTTCTTAGTGTTCTCCATGGTGCCTTTTGTTCACAGAAAAAAATCGTTAATTTTATGATGGTTTTAAAAACAATATTTCAAAATTTAGTGCATTAAAATTACAAATCCCAAAGCATATTTCTTTCTTAAGATTTTCTTTTTAGTTTAAAAATCTAGTTAGCTATGTAAAAACATAGAAACATTTTAATAATCATCTTTAATTTGGGTGTTTATAATTTAACTAATTTTCCCTAAACTTTGACTTACACTTATAAATTAAAGTATTTGACTTCCTTTTTAAGAACTCAGATATTTGTCTTGGAGATAAAATCTTCCAAAATACTGAAAAATTTTGTAAATCTAATAAATTTAACATAAATAAAATGAATTTGATGACTCAAGATTTACTATATATTCCAATAGTGTGTATGATCATAGTAAGGAAACAACTTAAAATTTTAAATCTATTACATAAGAATTTATTTTAAATTTGTATGACAGGATAGTTTATTACTCTAATAAGGCAATATTTTAAAATTTTAGTACAAACTAAATATGCACAAATTATTTTTCTTCTCAAAATACTAAACTACAGGTTTCTTTAACATTAATATCTATATAATAAATTCAAAAACTCCTTAACTTAAAAAAAAATACCTCCCAGGAAAATAATTATCTTCTCATTTACTGAGTATATTACTATCTGCTCTATATGCTGTGATATGGGATAGAAAGATGTAGACCTTTAGGATAACACCTAGGATAATATTTTTCTGGGTCTTAAATCTCAGATCCCATTTTTAGGACCACTATGTCAAAAACTGTCAAACATGAAGAAGGTGTTTTCTATATTCTTTAAAGTCATTGTTTTCTTCACTAATAAATAATTTAATTTTGGTTTTGCTCTTTTTGGTTTTGCAGTTTTTTACCTTTTGAAGATATTTAATTTTTTCATATTTTGTAATGATACATTCAAATCATTCCACTCAGTCCTCTGTACACTTGTGTATATTTTATAATCCTTTCAACTGGAACCTCCCAGCCATTTTCTTATTATCTGGTAGGATTGCAACATTTTATTCAAGTGACATCTGATTGGATGCTATAAATCGTAAGATTGCCTGAATCTGGGGTTATAGCTTCCCAAATCATCCAGTGACATCTTTCTATGGTTAATACAATTATACTATAGAAAGCTTTATGATCCTGTAACACTGGCCTGGGTGCTTGATCCAATATCTGGTTTTAAGCCCAATCATTTCAAGTAAAATTCTATAGTTGAAATATTTAAAATATTTGATAAATGAAAGTCTTTATTGAATTCTTGTTTATTTCTCTTATACCCTTTTATTGCTTCTTGTTGGATGATTATTATATAATTTTTTAAATTAAAAATATTAAATTATTACTGTGATACAGATACAATAAACATGTGTTACAATTTTATTTAACTTATTATTAATAATGCCATAACCAGTTCAAAGGAGAATACAGATGATTACTGACTTACAATGGTTTGACTTATGATTTTTTTACTTTATGATGGTACAAAAGCAATATGCATTCAGTACAAACCATACTTCGAACTTTGAATTTTGATCTTTCCCTGATTAGTGATATGTAGTATGATACTCTCTAGTGATGTGGACAGAGGCTGCCAACTTCAGCTTCTGGTCAGCCACGTGAACACCAAGGTAAACAACCAATGCACTTATAACCATTCTATACCCATAAAACCATTGTATTTTTCATTTTCTTTACAATATTCAGTAAATTACATGAGCTATTCAATGCTTCACTATAAAATAGGCTTTGTGTTAGATGATTTTGCCCAACTTTAGACTAATGTAAGTGTTCTGAGCATGTTTAAGTTAGTCTGGGCGAAGCTATGATGTTTGGTTGGTTAAGTGTATAAAACACATTTTCGACTTACAGTGTTTTCAGCTTATGATGGGTTTATTGGGGCATAGCTGCATCATAAGTCGAGGAAGATCTGTACACAAATGAGACACTTAGACCTCAGGGATATTAAAATGGACTTGCTAATGGACATGAAACTTTTTCACAATGGGAAAGGTTGTCCTTCTACTGACCAGGGATCATTTACATGTCTATAATGCAATTATTATTTTGCATTGTTCTAAATTATCTACAATTTACAGAATTGTGAAATAGTTTATAGGCAAAAGGCTATTATCAGATAGCCAAAAAGAAGTTGTTCTAAATGATGAATATTTTCCACTGAAAATTTCTAGGAATCTATTATTTTCTCCTACATTGATCTTTATTCAAAACATTCCTGTAAACTTAGTATAATTATCTTTCTTTCTGAGTAAGACAACATGGATGATACAATGGAAATCATGTTGTAATAGTTGCATTTTCTTACATCACCCTAGTTAGATGCATCAAAGAATGAAAGTTTAAAGCATTATTCTATGAAATTATACTAAACATGGATTTTTAGGTTGAAATTCTTATTGAGATAATTGTAGGTTAATATGAAGTAATAAAATATACCAGAGATCACATACATACTTTAACAAGTTCTCCCCAATGGTAATAATTTACAAAGCCATAGCATAATATCAAAAGCAGGATATTGCTATTGACACAATCTACTCATATTACTTATTTGAAATTTCTCCACATCATCTATTTAATTAAGTATATATCTAATTGACATATAATATTGTAGGGAAAGATTCTTAAAATTATGACCCTTAAGTGTAGAAAATATGGAAGAAATGAGTACTAGACATAGCACATGGAAAAAAATTTAGATCATTTTAATTATTGTTTTGCAATCCAGATATCTTTTATGTATAAAAGAAAGAGTAAAAAAAAAAGTTATCAAGAATAAAATATTTCTTTTTTATGCCACTTTTATCTAAACTTTAAATTAATTAATTTATCATATTTGCCTATCCACTTATTAAATTTTCAATAATGAGTTTTTCTTCTTATTTAAAAAATAACACTTTATTTTGGTCTTTTGTATTTTATGTTTGTAACTCCTGTGGTTAATTATTATCAGTGAAAAAATATTGGACAGACCGTCTTACTTTAGAAATAATATTACTCCCTTTCAAAGCACACTGCTTGGCATAGTTAGAAAAATCAATTTGTAACAACTTATATGTAGAAATATAGTCATGTTATAGTTTTTCTAGTCTTTCACAACGTTGTAGTCATTAGTTCTGAAGAATATATGAAATATCTTTTCTAATTGATAATTTCTGTTTTGTTCTTACTTTAAATTAATTGAAGCAATCTTTTAAAAATCAAAATGTCATAAAGATTATTAGACTCAATTCATGATTTTAATTATTTTACTTTGAATCAGGTGAAAGTATACACTAAGTAATTATTGAAAATGTGTTAAAATTTTATTTCTTATTCCAAGTTTTTTGAATGTTCATATATTTTAAACAGATATAGGGTGAATTGGTATTTCCAAATAACTCAAAAATAACCATCTTAACATACACTCCATAATAATTATTCCCCATGTAGCTAGAAAAAGTAGATGAAATAGGGATGTCACACTCAAACAAAACCTGTTTGAAGTCTCTCTCTTGGGAATATATAAAGCTTCAACTTTGCATTACATATCATAGTAATTGTATATATAATAATTGATTAATAATTATAATAAATAATAATTTGTATCATAATCAATTTTATATAAATAAAAATAAGTTTAAAAATTAAATTTTTATGGGCATGAGAATTATTTTGACCACCTATGTTCAGTGGTCTGTTAGTCATTAATTTGTTCATTCATTCAAAAATAATATCAAAAATACCTATGGGCAAAATTTATATTCAAGAAATGTAGGCATTACAATAACTGAAAAGTTAATATTTCATTTATCTTTTCAGTTAATTCATATTTTCTTATTGATCAGAAAATTAACCTCAGAGGAAAATCATGTCTTGATGTGTTAAAGAATCTGAGGATGTTGAATATTTCACTTCATACCTTATTCACCACTGGGTATGAAAGAGGATGAGCTGCCTGATTAGATGTCAATGGGGTGCCTATGTTAGAATCTGCTCTCATTTTCAGAATGAATCAACACGTGTACCATTATACAGAAAGAACCACAGATACTGAGTGCAAAACTACTTTTGTTCCGTGACCTGTGAATTTTACACTTTTTGAGAAATTTATTGCAAAATAACAAAAAGTTAATGACTTGAAATGCAATGTATTCTAGAATCAAAGCTGGATACACTAAAGTTATTTTATTGGCTGCATAAAAGAGCCACTGATAATAAAAAGGTAAGATCAGGGGAAATCTGTGGAGGAAAATCTAAACGATTTTTACTCTGGTTTTCTATTTCTCAGATTGTATTGTATATATATTCCCCACAAGGAAAACTCAAATGATAAGAGTGTCATGTGGTATGAAAATAGTTAGATGTTGACCCGTTAATATGTAAATAGTAGAGTGTAGATCATGTGCTGGGCATCAAAACTGTGCTGATTACAGTAAGTCCCCTATATATGAAACTTCAAGTTGCAAACTTTAAAAGATGTGAAAGTGAGTTCACACGTCCAATCACGTAAGTTAGTTCACATGTCTGGCGTACACTGTAACGTGCATGAATCCTCTACAAGTGGTTGTGCTTTTGTGCACCTTACAGTACTGAATAGAGTGCAGTAGTGCAGTGGAGTGCAGTAGTACTAGTAGAAAATACTAGTAAAAAATAGTACTAGTACTATATAGTACTATTACTAGTACTATATAGTACTAGTAAATACTAGTAAATACTAGTAAAAATAGTACTAGTACTATTAGTACTATGGTATTAGTACTATTAGTATTAGTATAGTACTATAGTATTAGTACTATTACTAGTACTATATAGCAGTATACTAATAGTACTATTAGTACTATTAGTATTAGTACTATTAGCATTAGTATTAGTATAGTACTATAGTATTAGTACTATTACTAGTACTATATAGTACTATACTAATAGTGCTAGTACTAATAGTAAAAGTACTAGTAAAAAATAGAAGCATTCATTTCTTTGGTACTAGTGCAGAACTTCTTAGAATATGCAACCTTAGAATAAAATATTTTTTCAAAAATAATATTTCAAGCCCACAAAATAATTTCACTCTGAAGAGCTTTGAATAGGAATGTACATTACATAATTATAGATATAGGATTGATAGATAAAAATTAGATGTCATTTTTTTAATCCAATTACTTCACTGTGACCACATTTGTTAAAATTGAGTTCAATATTATGTGTGGTCTTTATGATTTCTTTGGACCCCTAGTACCTATATTTATTTCAGTGGACATAATATACTTGTGTGAAAAGTGTTATAAACCTATTACAGTACAGTACTATATAGATGATTATGTAGGTTGGGTACCTAGGCTAACTTTTTTGGACTTACCAACAAATTGGACTTATGAACGTGCTCTCAGAATGGAACTCATTCATACATAGGGGTCTTACTGTATATTGCCCTGTGGAAAAGCACAAAGAGTCAATATGTGAGTTGGAACATAAACTCCAAGCTGCAAGTCAATATAAGAATATTTTATTTATGTGTATATATATATATATATATATATATGATTTTTTAAAAAGAACAAAATGAAAGTTTATTTAGCATTTTAAATAAAAGTGTATTTATACTATTTCAGAGTTTAGTATATATATATATGTAAGTATAAATGTATTTGACACATAAAGCATGTAATGAGGGTTGAGGTGACACTTCCACAATTTTGGAGAATAACTTTAAATGACTTTATGAGCATATTCATAGATTCCTTCAGTTTTAAGAACATTGGGGGAAAAAACAAAAAATCTTTCATAATACCTATATCCCATGTTGTTTGATAATTTCAAAAAAAACATAAAAATTTCTCTTCTTTAGTATCTGACATTTCTTTCACATATTTTTCTACTGTAAAATGTCTAGAATGTGTTACTTACTTTTAAGGTTTGGGATTTGATGTTGGGTGCATTTTCCTAATAGATATACTCTTGTTCCCCCAAACCTAAATATTTAACATTCAATTCATAAAGATTTAAATGTTAGAAATTATGTCAACTTTTATTGCTAAAGATGGTATTACATTTAATATAGTTTAAAAAAAAATGAAAGTTTATTTAACGTTCTAAATAAGTGTGTATCTATAATATTTCAGAGTTTAATATACCAACATTTTTTATTTTTTCATATATGGACCATTTTTAAAGTCTTTATTGAATTTGTTACAATATTGCTTCTGTTTTATGTTTTGGGTTCTGGCCCCGAGGCATGTGGGATCTTAGCTCCCCGACGAGGGATCAAACCCCCACCCCCTGCATTCAAAGGCTAAGTCTTAACTAGTGGACCACCAGGGAAGTCCCAATATACCAACTTTTTATGGAGATTCCTTTGAACAATTTAATGACGTTTGTTAGGAGGTTCTACCTTCTAATAAAATATTACAGTCTTACACATTAAAAAAGAAGAGGCCAACATCAGACAAAAAAGGAAAGCATGATATTGTGTTATGTGTCTCTATGGGTACATGCTAATGCTTACAAATTACAGTGCATGATAAAATATCATAAAATAATATGATAGCATAGAACAACATAGCATTTTCTGTACCTGTAAAGCAAAAACACAATATATTAAACTTTGTATTTATAATTCATTAATTATAATGTCATTAGTCCCTCTTGAAAACCTTTTCTTTTATTTATAGTCAATAAAAATCTCAATAAACCAGGAAATATGTTGTTCACAATTCTATATATTTACATGTTGAGATGTTCACAACAAATAATCTTCTACTTTATCTTTTTATTTCTTCTTCTACTTTACCTCTGAACTTTATTTTATTTATTGCTTCTTTTTATTAGAGCCTCATAGTAGACAAATTCAAGTGTTGTGATCTGATTAGTCCTGGCCATACAGATAGATAGATAGATAGATAGATAGATAGATAGATAGATAGATAGAAACAGATATTATAGAAAAATAGAGAAGTTATTAATAAAATATTAATAAACTTACTATGTACACTTAAAAATATAAAAGTAAAATAAATTTATAAAACATAAGAGCAAGGGAAGTCTTTATTGCCAGATATGCCATATTACTACTAGGTCACAGCAACTGAAGTAGAGTAGTACTATCACCAGAAAAGGCAAAAATCAATGGAACAAAATAGAAGGCCTAGAAACGGAGCTAAGCATAAATATACATTCAGTATATAATATAGGGTCATTTCAAGTCAACAGCAACACAATACATGCTATGATAAATTATGCAGAAATAATTTATTAACTACTTGGGGAAAAAATTTAGTCAGGGTCATACCTCACAGCATGTAATATAGTAAATTCCAGAACAACTTGTTATACTATAAATAAACCAAAGCTATATATATATATATATATATATATATATATATATATATATATATATATATATCATGTATATATATGATGCAGCAAGTATTTTTAAGCATAGCAAAAGCAAAATAAATAAAAAATAAAAATAATGCAGGTTATTGCATTAAATATCTAGATACTATATACCCAACTACTAAACATATTTAAAAAACAAATTTTACTGGAAAATCGTCCCAAATATTATCCATCTCAAGTAAATAGTGCACATTTTTTATGGAAATTAACTAGGAAAAAATCTGCTATTTAGTGTTAAAAGTGGCAATTGCCATTTATATGGAAGTTACAAAGGATAAAATACAGAAAGACAATACTAATAGCTGTCAAAAATCAATTGAGAAACATTAAAATAAATGAGTACATAATGATTTAATTGCTCTCCTGTAATTCTTTTCTTAAACTTTGAACATAAGGAAGAGAGTTCTAGAGACGTGATTAATCTGGGGAATTTCCCATGTAATATACATACCATGTTCTTTTTTAGGTAAAAGGTAAAATGCATGTGATATTGAATATATTTAAGATTAGACTGAGAATAGTTTATATTGAAATATATAGTGAATAAGAGACAACTGTGTAGAAACCAGAAACTTGGCCATCAAACAGTTTGTGTCTCTGCTATTACTAAACTTTGACTCTTAGCCACTTTAATCAATTAAACCAATGATACTCAAAGTCCTAGTCTAACTGACTGTTTTAATATTAAGCCAATTACATGTAAGTCCCTACTTATGCTATTGAAAGTTTGAGGAATTGGACTGATGAGAAGTTCACCTCTGTTCTGATGGTAGGAAGACCAGCAGATGGAAGCACTGAAAGATCTTAAACCTAGTTTGTAGATAGGTCTAGGGCACACATGATTACTCAGAAAGATGAACTGGCTGGAAAAATACAAACCCTTGTATCCTTGAGAAAATGAAGCAAAAATGGCCCTCCTGGTAAACCAGTAGCAGATAATTTGTGAACCAAGAAAAGAGAATTAACAATTAAAACGCACAGTTATAAATATTTATTGGCCAAATATTGCATTGAAATATAAAAGACATCATGTCTTATATTAAATAGAAAAAAAAAAAAAAAAAAAAGAAGGCCTGTATCTCCAAGGCAATGATTCACAGTGAATTTGATACCAGATTCAAAATAAAATTTAATTAAACTTCTCAGAGATATCATCTTTTAATTTATCATTTCCCGATTCAGTGAGAAATATTACTGCCATTTACTACTCTGTTATCTAATAAAAATGAATAGCTTTTTGATTTCAACCTGTATTTCCTACTATATGCATGACTCCCAGTTCATCACTAGAAGTGAGCACAAGTGGCAACAAAATACCTAACTTGAGAAAGTTTTACAACTTATTTAGAAGGATAAATTAGAAAAATACAATAGCATAGATTTTGGTATAATGTTCTGCTCAGAACTTACATTATCCTTGAAAATTTCCTTTTCTTATAAATAATGATATTAAAAAAGCATATCTATTCAATTATTCCTTCTTTTCACCTAAGAACAAGCACAGAGTACAAATTTTACGTTTCTGAGAAATACGCATGGATGGGATAGAGATTTAAATTTTAAAAAACTGAATTATAATATAATATGTATTTCAGATTTCTATACTATTTTTTTCCTAAAATATTTGACAAACTTAAAGCATTTATTTAGGTCCTGTGTCATTAATGATCATGGATTATTGTAAAAGACTGGGCAAAATATCACAAAATTTAAGTTACATTGGCATTTAAAATTTCAGGAGAAGTCTAAACCAATTTGATACAATTATTTTGTACTGGCATTTCTAATGGTCAGTGGTTAATCTAAAGCTCATGACATATTTGATTAAACTAAAATTGTAGATGAATAGCCCTTTCAAATTGTAATTACTGATTAAAACCTATGCCTGTGTAGCAAAAGAATATAGGTCTACTAGAGGGTATAGAAGGGATAAAAAAGCACTTTCTTTTAAAAGCAGTAAGTGAATTTTAATTAGAAAAAGTGTAAGAGTAACACATCAAATATATTCTATCATTTTTGTTACACAGAACCTGCTGAGGTCCTTAAAATGAAGATTCAGTTAATTAAGTCAAAGGCTTAACAGATATAGAAATTGTTAGCAAGGATGAAGGAAAGATAATATAGAACAGTTTTACCAGTAAAAGGAGATATTTGTAGTAAAATATCTACAGGTAACTGGTACTTTAATTGTTCAATAGGTATATAACTCAGATCATTGGATTAAAAATATTCCTATACTTAATTTAATGAGGTGTTCAGGAGTTACAAGTAATTACTTTCATTCTCATAACTCTTCATAAAATTTAGGGTCTTCATACAATATAGGGTTTTCTGTCACAGAAAAGTGAGGAAAATGTTAAATATAAAGCTACACATGCCCATTTGGCTTAGAAAATTATGGATATATGTCAGCTAGCTTCCATATTTTTATGCATTTATTCCTCAATAATTCAACAGTTCAAAGTCCAGTTTAATAACTTCTCAAGTGCTATGTGTCTTTTCTCTTATCTCATGTCCCCTTTAGTTTTGTATTAATTTTGTGTTTTACAAAACATTAATTTGTGTTCATTACAAAATATTAGTAAATGTAGATAAGTGAAAATAAATATTGTAGTTTTACATCACTAATTGTTAGAAAAATGCAAATCAAAACTACAATGAGGAGGGTGAATATGTTGTTCAATAAAGTTCTTGGTGAAAATGAAAAAAAAACCAAACACACACACACACACACACACACAATACAATGAAGTATCACCTCACACCAGACAGAATGGCCATCTTCAAAAAGTCTACAAACAATAAATGCTGGAGAAGGTGTAGAGAAAATGGAACCCTCTTGCACTGTTGGTGGGAATGTAAATTGGTGCAGCCACTATGGAAAACAGTATGGAGGTTCCTCAAAAAACTAAAAATAGAGTTGCCATACAATCCAGCAATCCCACTCCTGGTCATATACCTGGACAAAACTGTAATTCAAAAAGATACATGCACCCCAACATTCATAGCAGCACTACTCACAATAGCCAAGATGTGGAAACAACCTAAATGTTCATCAACAGATAAATGGATAAAGATGTGGTACATATATACAATGGAATACTACTCAGCCATAAAAAAGAATGAAATATTGCCACTTGCAGCAACATGGATGCAACTAGAGATTATCATACTAAATGAAGTAAGTCAGAAAGAGAAAGAAAAATATCATATGATATCACTTATATGTGGAATCTAAAATATGACACAATGAACATCTACAAAACAGAAATAGACTCACAGACATAGAGAACAGACTTGTGTTTGCCCAGGGTGATGAGGGGGAGGGAGAGGGATGGACTGGGAGTTTTGGTTTAGTAGATGCAAACTATGACATTTAGAATGGGTATACAACAAGGCCTTACTATGTAGCACAGGGAACTGTATCTATTTTCCTAGAATAAACCATAACGGAAAAGAATATTAAAAAAAGTATGTATGTGTATAGCTGAGTCACTTAGCTGTACAGCAGAAATTAGTACAACATTGTAAATCAACTATACTTCAATTTTAAAAAAATTAAAAATTTAAAATAAAAAAATAATTATGAAAAATAAATTAAAATGCACTTGTTCTTTATATATTAAAGGATTACAAAATTCGGTAAGAAAAACATATCTAAATATAAATAACAAACAGATAATTTCAGTGAAAATACAAACAGCAAATTACCACTTTAAAGAATCCAATATCTACAGTAATCAAGAAGACAAATTCAAATGAAACGCATTTCTCACTTTTCAAATTTGGGGGAAAAAATTACATTTTATTGACTTTTGGGGGTGATTGCTATGTATAGCGATCAAATTATGAAGTCAAATTATGAAGTGCAGCTGAAACATATAATTAAAAAATTATAGTTTATTATAAAAATTGTAGTTTTAAAATAAAGTTAAATAATTTAATAATTCTGATATCCAAACATAAACACCATTAATATTTTGGTCTATAATCTTCATGTTTTACATTTCAAAATGTAAGTATGTTTATATAAATAATTATATATAATATATAAATACATACATAGGAAGATGCCTTCATAAACCATTATATTTTATGAAATTATTTAAGGCCTTCTTTTCATTCAGTGATAGATAGATGATACACATGCAATTTGGGGGATCATATAGAAATGTGTTCTTATCTTGGCTCTCTCCTTTACCAACTATGCAACATAGAGTATGTTAATACACCTATGAAATGGGAATAATAGCATTTCCTCATACTGATGTTGTGAGAATCTAATGAGAAAATGCCTAAAAGTACTTTATACCATACCTAGTACTTCCAATAAAGATCACCCTTCTCTTCCTTGACCTCTTTCCTTTCTTCTTCTTCTTCAAGAAATCTAAACATCCCCAATTATTTAATCATAATTATTTCATCAAACTAATTCTAATTTGATATCGGCTATTCTGTTTATGTGCAACATATTTCTAAAAAATTGGGAAGTTTTTAGTGTATGAAATGGAAAAAGTTATAGCATAGTAATGATCTCTTTTTTTAAGATCCAGCAGAAAGTTCCCAGAACATTGTCTTAAACTGATATTGGAGTGTTATTTTGGGGTAGATTATTTTTTTCATTTTAGCTATTGTTGATTATACATATTTTCTGCTCTTGAGTTTATTTGGATATTTTGTATTTCATAGAAAAAATTCCATTTCAATTATTTTTTCAAAAGTTAGTACAGACATACTCATAGACCTTCCTCAGAAGTTTAATGTCTTGTGTGTATAAAACAAGAATATTTTTATTAGTCGTGGTATCTTCTACTTGTAGAATAACAGTGTGCTAAAGACTATGACTCCAATTTTTTCATATCTGACTGCATACAACTTTTAAGCCTCATTTCCTCCTCTACCCTTACTGCCCCAAATCTGAGCCGATGATAAGGAAAACCTGAAACTCCCTCTTTTGGGGTCCCCAGGAGATGCAAACCATGCAAGGCCCTTCCTCTTCATGAGACCCCTAACTCCTTTCCCACTACCTAATCTCCATAAAAACTTCGATCCTGTGGTCACTTATGGCTGTTTCTCAGGATTATCAGATCAGCCTGGAAGGTATGCCCTGATCTCCCAGGAAATCTCATTATGTAAGTAAGAAACTTCTTCATACAGTCTTGGTGTGTGTGTGTGTTTGATATAGTCAGTCTTAACATCCAAACCAAATTGGAGGTGGAGTCCATCTTCTTTCTTCAGGATAGCTAAAATAAATGCAGATATGATGGTGTTCTTATGAGTAACCTCTTAATGTCTCATAAATAGGTTAGAAAAGAAGAAATAAATTTACTGAAACCTCTTCAAAATTAAGTTCACTCTACAGAGTTTAGGAAACCACATTAATTTTACTGGATATTTTGTGGGATAAAAAGAATAGTGTGTTCACATATGTGCTATTGACACAAAAATAAATTCCCTCTCGCTCATTTTTGTTTTCATGCCAATTTTTTCTATGGTGACAGATGGTGAATCTGCACAATTTCACTGATTTTTTTTTCTAGATTTAAAATTTATTCATCTTCCTTGTGTACATCAGTTTAACCAGATCCCATCTCTCTAGACCTTCATTTCTAATCAATCTTAAGGCAAAGGTGTGCCTGAATATATGTCATAAAAACATGGGCTAACTAAAATGTAGATCTCTCCATAATAGTATTGTGCATCTAAAAGAAACACTATTTTTATATTATTCTACTTCTGCTATTCACATATACAACTACACTTTCAAGTCTATTTTTTTTCTTTCCTCCAAGTTTTTATCAGTAAAGTTTCCCACAGACTTTACTTGAGGCACCTGACTCTCTTCTGGTATATATTTGTGGTGTCTTCTTTGTTCAACCTGAATTTTTCCATCCTGGGAATAAAGAACCTATACTGACCATGGCACTCTTCTTATCCCAGCTTGCTCTTATGGAAAGTTGGGGTTGGGGATGCCTTTGGCACAAACAGAAGAACATTCAGATTCACAGAGACCTGAGACAACAAGTATTGTGAAGTTAGGGGCCCTGGACACACTTGCTCCAGCCTCAGAAAAAGAGCCTTCCTGATATCTCGGACTATACCACAGGGATGAAGCATTTAAATGAATTGCTGCTCACTTCAGGCTTTTCTTCCAGAGCCTCTTCCCTTGTGGACAGATAAACCTTATATTTTTGGATCTTCTTTTTCACATGGCCATAATGCCTCAACATCTGCACTTTTCCTATCTCTTAAAAGTGGAAGACCTGGAGGCATAAAAAGAATGCACATTTGAGTTACCCAGGCCTACCATATGGAAATCACTAACTAAACAAGGAATATACACAGAAGAATATAGAATCAAACATTGAGAGAGCAAAAAACAAATACCATGCTATTATTTGAAACTCTGCATTCAACTGTGCTCAAACCAGTCTACCACTAGATAATATATAAATCAGAAATGCTGAAAAGTGGCTTCAGCTTGAGATTAAATGTTTTCTCAATAAAATCAATGTCTTAAATTTACTTTTAAAACAAATTAAAGACTTTCACATATAGCAGAAATATATTTTTTACATATAAATCAGTAGTACATCTTTAAAGAATATGTACTGAATTCATTAGTATATTTTGAAACTTAAAAATAATTATGGATGACATTTTAAAAATTATTATGGAAACAGTTGGAGTCCTGTTAATTTATAAATAATTTTCTAATTTTGTTTATTTCCTCACTATTTCACTAATAAATAAATAATGTGACAACTGATTGCATTATTGTCATTCATTCAAAATTCATTAGTGGAAGTTTTTCACCAAAATATTTGGTGATGGAGAAATAAACATGACTAAACAACTAAGTATAACATAACACTTCACTTTTATGTTCAAAGAGTACATGGGAGCCTATACACAGCAGTGTTCTTCAAAAACTTTCTGATAAATATGTAATTGACTTCTCTTTCTAATATGTTTAATACTCTACTTGTAATTTTACCTGTATAAATTTAAAAGTCAAATGGCTTCTTAGAGGAAAGGTTTGAGTTCATTTTAATATGGTGTTATTATTATTTCCTTTCTTTTAATAATTCCTACAGGTGCCATGCAGCAAATTGCAGTTAGTCAAATAGTGAGACAGGCTGGGACCTGGGGCCTTTTGCTGCAGTACTGCAAAGCTTGCACCTGGACACAACTCTCCTCAAGCAACAAAATACACAGAAACTATATGGGGCTATATAACTATATAACTATGGTTATATATATATAACTATATAACTATATAACTATATAACTTATAACTATATATATATATATAACTTATAACTATATAGTTTATAACTATATAAACTATATAACTGTGTGCATGTGCAGTTGGGGCAAATTCTAGACAAAAGATACAAAGAGACCAAAAAAACCCAGCTGGCACTTTTGAAGAGTCCAGGGCAAAAGCAAGGTACTGTGCATGCTCCCTGCACAAAACATCACCTAAGGGGTGGGCAAAACACCTAAGCCACTTCTCTGTCCAACCCCTGGACACATGCCTACCTTCACCCCATATAAGGAACAAACTTACCCCCCTCAGGGAGCGAGCCAGCAGGGGAATCTGTTACTTGTTCTCACTATCCCCTGCTGCAGTAGGGGCCCCAATAAAGCCTTGCCTGAATTTCTTGTCTGGCATCTAGTCAATTCCTATTGATTGGGGAAGGCCAAGAACCCTGGTCGGTATCAGTAGGAGCCACATCTTCATGCATCAGTCAGAAAAAGAAAAGAAAACAAAATAAAATAAAACACCGCAAATATTTTAAGGTGTAAGTATGGGAATTAGGTAATTAAAAACATGCCACCCCAACCAAGAAAAGTTCAAGATGAAATAGCTTTCTTCGTAGACCCTATTGTATATTTAATCCCATATTTAAAGAAGAGTTTACACAATTCTTTGCAAACTCTTCAAAAAAAAAAGAAGAGGAAACATCTCCTAGCTTGTTCTTTGAGTCTACCATTAACCTGAGAGCAAAGCTAGATAAAGACATCATAAGAAAATGAAATCACAGACCAATATGTCTTACGATATAGATGTAGAAATTCTCAAAAAATACTAGAAAACTAAATCCAAAGCATTCAAAGCATTATACACCATTAACAACTGGGGTTTATCCCAGGAATGCAATGGTGGTTCAACATAAGCAAATTAGTCAACGTCATCATATTAGTAGAAGGAAGAAAAATCACATGATCATCTCAATTGATGCAAAGAAGGGTATATGACAAATGCAAACATTTTTTCATGATAATAACACTCAGAAAACTAGCAAAAGAAAGAAAATTAATTGATATAATAAATGACATTTATGAAAAATTCTCAGCTAACATCATACTCAAGGGGAAGATTACAATTCTCCTACTAAGGAAGGAACAAGAAAAACGTGTCCACTTTTACCACTGCTGTTCAACATTGTACTGGAAGTTCTAGCCAGACCTATTAGGCAAGAAAAAGAAATAAAAGATATCCAAATTGGAAATGAAGAAGTAAAACTATCTCTATTTGCAAATGACATGGTACTATTTGTAGATTTTCACAAATAATGGACAAGAAATCTTCTAGAACTAATAAATAAATTCAACAGAATTGCATCGCTAATGTAATCAACCTGCTTCTAGAAGGCAGGCCCGTTCCTGTGGGAAAGGTTTCACATTGAGTCCTTCACTTTGATTTCTGCTGTTAGAGGTAGAATGGTCATCAGCAATAGTAGGATCCATTTTGGTGAGGAGAAGACGACATGTTCAAGCTCATGCATAACCTTCATCTTTCTTGAGGCCACTGAGTAATCTTTGGGGTGGCTGGGGAAAGAATCTAACAGACATTATCAACATAACGAGTTTTCTTGTCCATCTGATTATTGAAAATCTCTTCTGTTACTTTGGTGAGCATTCTCATAAAACACAAATGTTTGCATTCCCTTGGCCCATTCATAGGAGTTTATTCACATGATTCTCCTCCACATGTCCCGTTAATAATCTTTCCATCTGTTCCTTCCTAGTGCTTCATTACTATGTCAAGCCACTAGCAACTGCTTATGAATAAATCCTTCTAGCTATATCTCTTTCTGTGCAGATTTGACAGGCATATTCACTGATAAAATATCTGCTTATTAGAGTATTTCATTTCCTCGCTGTTCTTTAGGGCCACACATGCTGTGGATGTGAGTCTTCCACAGTCAGTTTCTACTAGGTGTCAAATATTGGAAAGAACCAATTATAAATCAAGCCATGTTTTTCTTCTTGTCTTGTCAATTCTCCATAGGAAAAATGTGTGTGTGTGTGTGTGTACAGGCACACAAGGGCATGCCCATGTGTGCATACAAAAACAAATGTGATTTTTTTCATCTAAGGTTTTAGATTTGAGCACTTTGGTCTACACTAAGACAGATTTGCTAGGTTTTCAAAGCACAAAAACAGTGCCCAAAACTCAACATGTGATTACAAATATGTGGCAGAGATACAAATTCCCCTTCCAGAAGATTAGGGGGAAAGGTAACATCTGGCTGAGGTTGAAAATATACACCTTACTCCCTTACTTTACCTCATTATAAAAAGAAAAAAAAAAAAGAAATTTCTACCTTCTATTTAATTTTATGTTTGTCAGGGTAAAATCTGCAGAATTAAAGAAGTCCAATTTAGTAGTTTCAATTTTACTTCACAGTTGAGAGTAGGTTGTGCAATGTAAAATTCCTATTGAAAATAATATCTTGATAAGTCATTTCTTTCCAAGTGACGAAGATTGAGTTAATTAATTTGGAAACCTTGCTGTATATATGTTACCAAGTCCAAGCTCATACTGCTTGCAGCACAACAAGCCAATAAATGGAGAGATGAGGTGTTGGGGCAAGGAATAGCAACTTCATTCAAAAAGTCAGCAGATCGAGAAGATGATGGACTAGCGTCCCAAAGAACCATCTTACCCTAGTTACAATTCAGAATTATTTTATACTAAAAGGGGAGGAGGTGTGGCTGATTGTTGCAGAATTCTTGGTACAGGAATCCTTTGTTCTTATAGCTGTCCACTTAAGTCTGGTCACAATGCTCCTATGAACTTCCAACAAGAAAATTGTTATTTTCTGTTCTGCAACTTTTTATCTCTATATGAATGAAAAGCCTTTAAAGGTAAGACCCTTGAGAAAGGACTATCTCATATGTTTTAGGCTATAGGCAACGTAATTTTACAAAGGTGCAGAGCCAGCATGACTAAGCACAGGCAACAGAGTACAAGGGTTAGAGCTAAAGGAATAAATCCAACATGGAGTCATGTTTGTTCTTCTCTGTTACATATAGATAATATTTCCTGAGCAAAATAATTCTTGTATTTTAACCAAAAAAAAAGTGTTTTCTGAAAAGTTGGTAAAGGAGGGAGAAAAAAGGATATTTCAAAGCTTGAATTAATTTGGCTTTAATTTTAAGCCTCTTTAATACTGTTAAAGTCCAACTATTCTTTGCCTTCTGTAATATGTTTATGTGACAAAAACCTTGATCCATTGCATGACCGTGGCTATGAGTTAAACTAAATATTCCTGTCCTGATTCACAGCATAGCTGGTCCTCAGATTAGAAGTGAGCTGCATAAATCTTTTTTTTTTTTTTTTTTTAATCTGGCTTTAGTAGAACTATCATTAATAGAATAAGATTAGAATAAGCAGTCTTTTCAAATATCTTTAAAAACTTAAATAATGTTAGTGATTTTACTGTGGGGATACAAAATCTATTTAATTTTTTGTTGTTGCTTCTTGAGAAAATAAAGATAATTCCTATTGAAAAAACTGAGAGACAGTAAAAGAAAATGGGTGAGAGCTCTGGAGTCAGGATGCCTATGCTAGTTATCTTGAATATTGCACCTACCAGCAGTTTTGCTCCATTTGCAAAATAAGGATAGTGTTACACATACTCCAAAAGGTTGTTTTCAGTATTAAATGATTTTACATATGTAATATTAAGAAATTAGAATTGCCTGGTACATATTAAAACTCACTACATGTTGTCATAATATTATTATGAGAAATTTTCTCAGATTGAACATAGTTTTATGTATAAACATAAAATATATAAGTCCTAGTAAAGAATCAAAATTAATGTATCAAGCAGGCCATTTCTGGTCCTCTATAATGTCAGTCAAAATAAATTATGTTGCATTTAAACTAAAGTCAAAAGAAACACAAACCCCTTTTATAAAGCTGCATTTATATGCAAAATCTGGGCCTTTAGAGATTTTTGTGGTATGGTTTAAACTAGATAAATGACACTTTATGAAGTCACAAAATTTGCCTTTAAACAGCATAATGGTTTTAATGCATTTTAATTAGCTATCTGGCAAATCAACAGATGTCCATGAACAAGCTTGCATAATTTTTCTACTAACAATACTGTCGGTCCTTTCTAAGAGCTTGTAACATTGTTTGCATTAACAAACAATACATCTTTGATTTCTGGCTTCACAATTTGCAATAGAGTTTTTAAAGCAGTACCACTTTGAAAATGTCAATAAAATACACATTTTCCTTAATCAATTCAGATGCACAGTATGATACAAGTAATTTCTCAGAACTGATGCTAGGGTCTGTCAGAAGATATGTCACAGCTTAGAGTTTTCATAGACACATGTGTCCATATTAAAGTCAAAATGTCCCAATTTATGTTATCTTTTCTCAAGGATCCATGGAGACAAAAATTACTTTTCTCAAGGAAACAGTTTCATTCATGAGGCTGTGTAGCATATTGGTTTAAGGTTCACACATACTCTGAAGGCAGATTACCCACAATTAATTTCAGCTTCTAGCACTTCCTGGCTGTGTGACCTTGGATAACTTACTTAACCTCATCAAGGCTCTACTTCTTCCTGTGTAAGGTTAGGTAAATAAAAATAGTTATTTCATTGGATTGTTATGAAAATGGAGGAAAAAATGTAACATCATGTGTCAGTTCTTCAGTTAAGCATTGGATTTTAAATTTGTTTATCTGATGAAAAGTGAAATCAAGAATTTTAATCTTATCTTTTTCAAATATAAAGAAAAAGGACTATCTTTTCCAAGAAGTACCTTTTGCTATTTTTGGTATTCTATTGTTGTATCTTGGAAAGAGCTACTGTTGCCTTGTTGCATTCAGAAGGAAGAGGAGCTACTTTCTGGATATGTGTGTATGTGTGTATATTCTCCCTAATGTGTGCTACAGTGGCAGGTAGCAAAAAACTCTGCATGGGATTCAAATGTCCTCGCTGGATACTAAGTATAGAAGCTCATTCCATGCCTGTGCTTGCCTTTCCTCCAACCGGCCTTTGATCAAGGTAGGAAGATGCTGTAAGACCTTCTCAATGGCTGGAATGTACATGCTTGAGAATTGGGGAGGTAACCCATGGACAAATATTTGACCAGTGGAAGAGAGAAGCCATTCTCTAGCTTTTCTCTTTTCTTCTCTCTATATGGAAAGTACACAATAGAAATGGGGATCAAGAGGTTAGGAAAGGATAGGAAAGAAAGAAACCTCAATAAGACCTGATGACTGGCGATGTCACAGTTGCAAATACCTTTAAAGAATTTTTAAAAATGTGACAATATTCCAGATTCTATTCTCTGAGAAGGAAGACACTCTACATAGAAGGATTTCTTCTAGTTAATATCAGTACATAGAGCCAAAATTAATTTCTGCTGGAATATTTCCCCCAATTGAAAGTATTTTCTCAGGACATGGAGTGTGGGCAATGACTAAAATGTTTGTCATCTGTCAAGTGTAAAACTGAGTTCTCCCCTGAGCTTCTTTCTTTAGATACCACTAAATATGTGCATTCATCGTAGGCAATACTTAATACTATATGATAGGAAATAAAGCGGAATAAGTTTTAAAAGGCCAGGCATTAACTTTCTCTCTAAGAGCAATAGGTGAACAGAGAGGGGTGGGATACTATTGTGTTTCCTAGCACACTTTCATGCTTATTTAAAATGAGACACCTCAGAGACATGGCATTGAACTGATTTACCTTCAGAGGTCCTGAAGGATACACCTTCATGCACCTGTTGGGCAATGCCGGGGGAATTTCAATCCACTCTGAAAGAGAAAGGTCAGAAAGAGAAGACTGAGCAGAACTGGGGGGGGGGGGGGGGGGAGGGGCTGATTTTAATTCCTTTGGAATTTTAACTCACAAGATGAAAATATTTTGATTTTGTCTTTTAATTTCTTCATCTTTGGAGTTTGACTTGTGAGAGAATTTAATTTGGGGACACTGGACATTTGATAACAGAATGTTTTAAGAAAATGTATGCCCATTCTATGCTTCTGGCATTTTCAATTTTGACTTGACCTTAACATTTGGTTATTGGAATATATTTATGATTGCATTTGATTTCATTATGGATAGAACATGTATTTGACTGTGTTGGACACTGAAGTTAGATATCTTTTGGGAAGTAAAATAAAATAGGGAGTGAAATTTCAAGTTCAAGGTGAACATTCCCTTACAGTAGATACACCTTTTTCATTGTTTGATCCATGAGGACAAAAATCTCACTGCCTAAAACAGTGCTGTGAATATTCACATAGAGAGGACAGTGTGTAAAGTGTGAACACATTATGAAGGTGGGGCACTCATAGACTGCCATTCCCCTAACCAAGGATGACAGCCATATTCCTGGCTGGACATCAGTTCAAGATGTAATACAAAACTTGAAAGAACAAAGACTTGGGAATATGAGAAAAAAAAAATCCTTAAGACAATTCCTTACAGAGAGTTGGTCTTAAGAAATTATGGGAGCTTATTAAACCATCTCTGAAAGGTTCTTGACTCTGCATCTGTTGCTGGATCTTCCAATCCACAGTGCAGGCAGTCAGGAAGGGAAGATGAATATAAAGTGGAGTAGATCAAGGCCAGGACGAATGCCACATGAAAGGGCTGGAACTCCACAAAGAAGGAGTGAAACCTGTGTCAATGTTTATTGTTTCTGACCTTGGTGACTACTGTATCCTACAGAAGTCAGGGTCCTTTATCACAGAACTAAGTACTCTCTTTTGATTCAGTAGTGGGAAAAGCTGAAGGGGAATCTGGGGGAAGGTAGAGCAGCTACAAGCTCAGCCACTGATTCAAGCAGGTTAGCAACAATATGTTGTTGACTGAAAAAAATGCACAACCTAAAATTTGAGAACTATGTTTTATCCAGTGGACTTTATAAAGACTCAAGCCTGGGAAGCAGCTTCTCCAATAGCTTGGAGGGACCCCTCAGAAGATGTAAGGGAGGAGCCAGGATATATAGGAGTTTTGCAACAAAACCAGGTAGTTGGAACATCAAAAGATAACTGTTAATTAAAGAAAACCAGGGCTTCCCTGGTGACGCAGTGGTTGAGAGTCTGCCTGCCAGTGTAGGGGACACGGGTTCGAGCCCTGGTCTGGGAGGATCCCACATGCCGCGGGGCGGCTGGGCCCGTGAGCCACAGCTACTGAGCCTGCGCGTCTGGAGCCTGTGCTCCGCGACAAGAGAAGCCGCGATAGTGAGAGGCCTGCGCACCGCGATGAAGAGTGACCCCAGCTGGCCGCAACTGGAGAAAGCCCTCGCACAGAAACGAAGACCCAACACAGCCATAAATAAATAAATAAATTAATTAATTAATTAAAAAAAAAAAAGAAAACCAGACATCTCAAGTTAGGGAATTTAGTGCTTTTCTATGTATGAGAAAATGCAAGAGTCTGGGCTCATTGAAATCATTCCTTTGATATGTGCCTTAACTATCTAGGGCCAGTATCCTGCTCCTCTCCATCCTGAATCCCCTCAGGATGCACATTTGAAGGTGGCTGCAGTGGCTGCTGTCCCCATGGCCACAACATCCTTTGTTTACTGATAGGGCAGGTGACATTCTATGTTCACAGTGTTCAGTGAGCTACACAATGGTGCTACTTCCCTTCACACTCCAAATCTCCTGAGAATCTCTCTTCTGTCCCACTCTTAATAGAAGCATAGTAGGTAATTCTGGGAAGTACAGTTTGGCCTAGCAAGTTTCCACATTACAAATCCACCACACTGTTCTTTCCCCTCTCAAAGAGGAGGAATTCTGTCCTTGGCTACTGACCAAATCCCTCTATTCTTCCCATAGAGGTGAATCAAGTTACCTGATTATGGGGGTGGCATTTATTTATGTTTCTTGATTTAGGGAAAATAACCTGTATAAGTTTGAAACATGGGAAAATGTTGACCCATTGGAGGCAATACTTTCTTTATTGTCTCAATCTATCCATTGGAAGGCTATCCTAAGGTCTAGACAGGAGAGTAGATATTAGAAATCTCACTGGGCTCTCATACACAAGCCAAATTCTCCAATATACTTTACATCAATAATAATAAAGCTTACATTTTGTTTCTACATTTTTAGAGCCAAATATTTTATTTCTTCAATTAGAAATTGGGAGGGGAGGAAAGAGGATATTTTTGAGTCTTTAATGTTATGATGGAAATATGAATAAAATATTTCAAGCTATAACATGAGATGCACCAAAATATAATTAATTTCTTTAAAATAACATTTTCTAAAGGTAAAATTTGTCTATTGTGACTATTTGGCATTAGAAACCTGCCTTGAATACATCTACACAGTTCAGGTTTCTGGCTACAATACCCAGAAGGATTAAACTAAAGTCTTTGCCAAAATACTAAAATAACCTGAAATTAGATCTATGCAAATTATATCATGTGTGTGTGTGTGTGTGTGTGTATGTGTGTATATATATACACACAGACATATATATATATATATATATATATATATATATATATAATGCCAAATGTTGTGTATGTTGAAGAGTTTTTCATTCCCGGATTAATACTACCCCATGATATGCACTGTTTCAGGATAAGGTTGTGGCTGTTAAAATAGTAGTGAATAACATTGTCATGTTACTACTATTTGTTCTGCAAAAGCCAAGATTCTGGTATATTTAGTGATATCTTTAAGAAAACTTTTACAAAAGTTTATCTTCTTCCTGATCAAAATTCCCTCTATCATAGGGTATATTAGATGGTATGGAAATAGAGTGCCACTCACAAGGGTCTACACTTTGCTCTTTTAAAACTGAGCCCCAGGAACTATGATGTGAGTATGAAGTACATAAGTTTTCCAACAGGTGAGGAATATGCCTGTGCCCTACTTCACATCTGGAGTTCTGGATGTAGCATAATCGCAATGTGAGTATGCTAGTGTGATTGTGAACTTAACAGCTGCAAGAGTATGAAGTAATAGCCAAAGATGCTCATAATGACTGTAGCACATCACAAAATAGTATTTCTTTATTTTATTTAATTGAATTAGCTAAATAAGCTAATAAGATCACTTCATTAACTTTAATGAGAATTATCTTTTACCCTTATACAGTAATCAGGTAGAAAGTTTTACTATAATCAGGGCATGCTTAGAAAAGGGGAAATAGAAGGGGAAATATAAGTTAAAGTGTGTGACGGGGGAAGGAGTAAATGCCCTAAAAGACTTGGAAGAGCTGACAAAGGAGATTTTTAAGATGATTGGACTTAGGTATAATCATTGTACATCATGGATGTAGCATCACCATGAAAAAAAAAAAAAAAGAAGCATCAAAAACCTGAGCTTGTTTGTAAGAGCATACCAGAAAACTAGCTATGCGTGACACTCCACTTCCCTGGCTAGTTTACTGTGTGAGGAGGATGGCACAGCATTGATAGAGGGCTGTATCTAGATAAAAGAACTGAAGTGGGCTACAGGCGGGCATAGGACCTGTGGCAGATCCAGACATTTCTACATGTCTGCCTTTGAAACACAGAAATGCCAACACCAGGGTGGTAAGTGGTCCTCAATGGACCTTGACTTGTCTAGAATATCCAGCTGACCAAATGCAACCATTCTGCCTTCAGCTGATCCTACATTATTATATATGATCCTACACGATTGATACATTGCTACATAATTGGAAGTGGGAATAAATAAGTGATATGGGTGTCTCGGTGGAAATTGAGAAAACCCCGAAGACATCAAGTGGACCAGATGATACTCTAAACAGTCATTTCCTAATTATGAAAGTCCAGAAGCTACTCTAATTACACTTTTGCTTAAAATAATAATGTTCAAGGCTTCATCCTGTTTTCTGAATTTCTTAGTAACATTTTAATATAACATTATTATTATTACTTTGTTATCTACAACTTGTTTCTATTGCTTGCTAGTGAAAAAAAGACACTAATTGAAATTAATCCTGAAAGGCTGTCAGCAGAAAATAGAAAAGTGTAAAATACTTGGCATTGGTTATTGTGTTAAAATGTTATAAAAAACCTTGAAATACCCATTCACAGTCTGGAGCAAAAAAAAAATTAGAAGTACATGGTTTTCAGAGAGGGAAAACAAAACAAAAGTAAGCCACATCCTCTGATTATCAGAGACCTTGTACTTGCTCAAATTAAAACTCTGGGATTTATATATCTGCTACATTAGGCTATTAATAAAGTATTTGGTGCTTAAACTTTAAGCAAGTGGAATTTTGAGTTATGTCTGTCCTAAACAACACTCCCTTGGACCCCCAAATATCCCTTTTTCCCATGCCATGAAGAATAAATTAGTAGAGAAATGCCATCATTTTAAAAATGATAAAATCATCTTTGTAGCTTTTTCTACTTAAGTTAGGAATACGGGAGAGAAGGATCGTTTTCATAAAGAGTCTCTGATATCCCAGAAATGGAAAGAGCCTGAGACATCAGAGTTCACGCGGTGCATTTGACGGTTCCAGGCAAATGTGTACAAAGTTAATAGGGTGGAAATTAGAGTCAGCTGACAATCAGGAGTCAGCAAGTGGTATACATACTGTTATCTCTGGACATGGTTAATTAATCATGGAGCTGCTAGGAAAGAGATCAACAGGCAACAATTTCACACAACTATCACAAAATGTGTATACACTGAGAAAAGGAAAAGTCATCCATCCCTTTGGAAAAGAAATATAATTTAACTACCACCATAAATAGTTGTGGCATCTCACCCAGGTCCATGTCACAGACACAGACCCCCTTGAATGAATTCTGTACCTTTGAAGGAAGGTCTGCTATAATACTACACATAGTTACTGTTGAAATTTTTTTATAATTTCCAATACACTCTGTGGTCAGTATCTGAGGTGACTGTAAACTAGGAAAAGCAAAATATCCAAATATCTCAGGAATTATTAAATTCTGGAGCTAACAATAATTTTAGGGACCATAAAATCATCTCGCCAAATGTCTCTGGAATGTATTCAGGAATATCATGTGATAACTAAATGTATAACCAATTTTGCATCATGTTAGAACTAGAAAAACTCTAAACATAACCGTTGCTTTCTATTTTGGGAATTGTGTAGAATTGCAATTATTTCTTTCTTAAAGATCTGGTAGAATTTGCCAGTGATATCATCAGGGGATGGAGTTTTCTTTTTTGGAAAGTTTTTAATACAAGTTAAATTTCTTTATTAGATTATTTGTGTTACCTATTTCCTTTTGAGTAATTTCGGTAGGTTTCTCTTTCAGAAATAGGTCAATTTCATCTAAATTATCGAATGTATTTGTAGAAAACATTTCATAGTTGTAACTTATTATCATTTTAATGTCTGTGGAATCTGTGTAATAACCCATCTTCATTCCAGATATTGGTAAGCTGTCTTCACACTTGTTTTTCTTTTTGTTTTGTTACTTTGGATAGAGTTTTATCAATTGTTTCTGACCTTAGGGAAAAAGTATTCAGTATTTTATCATTAAGTAAAATATTAGTATAGGTTTTATATAGGTGTCCTTTATCATTTTAAGTAATTTTCCTCTTATTCCTTTTTTGTTTGTTTTTATTCCAAATGAGTGCTACATTTTGCCAAATGTTTTTCATGTATCTATTGAGATGGTAATGTGTTTTTGTTCTTTTTCTGGTATATTATGTTAATTGATATTCAAAAGTTTACTCACTCTTGCATTTGTGAGATAAATCCCACTGGTTAAAGTTTTGAAAAAAAATGGAAATGTGTTATTATTTATTCTTTAAATGTTTGGTAAGATTCTCCAGTTAAGACATCTGGGTCTGAGATTTTGCTTTTTGGAAGATTTTAAATTATGCTTCACTTCTCTTGCTACTCTGTTTCACCCTCTTGCTCTTGCTATAAATGATCATTTGATTAATCTTTTATTTAATCATACCTTAAGGATAAAACCTCTTCTTAGGATTTTGGGAAACTCATAGGAGGTTTTAATAGCCACTTTCCTTATTTAAATCTACATGTAACAATATTTTCCGGGTATTTTTTAAAGACTTTTTGTTAAAGTTCCTGATTGTATTTTTCATGTCTTGTTTTTGTTTTTTTCAAACAAGACATCATCTTCTACAAACAGAAGTACTTGAGAATTGTTTTTCAATAAGCTTTTTATTTTAGAGTACTATTATACTTACAGAAAAAAAAATTTTAAATAATACACAGAGTTTCTGTATAAGCCATTATCACCAACTTACATTAGTATAGTATGTTTGTCACATATAATGAATCAATATTGACACATTATCACTAACTGAAGCATATACTTTATCCAGATTTCCTTAGTTTTTACCTAATGCCCTTTTTCTGTCTCAGGATCTCACCTAGGATATTACATTACATCTAGTTTTATGTCTTCTTGGGTTTTTTCTTGGCCAGAACAGTTTCTTAGACATTCCTTGTTTCTGTAACCTTGAGGGTTTTGAACAGTGCTGGTCAAGTGATTTATAAAATATCCCTCAATTGGGATTTTGTCTGAATTTTGTCCTCATGACTAGTTTGGAGTTATGAGTTTTGGGGAGGACGACCCCAAAAGTAAAGAGTCTTTCTCATTGTATCAAGGGTACAAGATATCATCATGACTTATCCCTGTTGATGTTCACGATTATTACCTGATAGATGGAGTGATTTGCAGGTTTCTCTACTGTAAAGTTATTATTTTTCCCTCTTTATACACTATCTTCTCAGAAGGAAGTCACTATGTAATACCCACAGTGAGGAAGTGGAGAATTATGCCCCACCACTTTGAGGGCAGAATGTCTACATAAATAATTTGGAATTCTTCTGTGTGGGACTTTTGTCTATTTCCCTCATTGGTTTATTTATTCAATTATTTAATTAGATAATTATAGATTAAATATATTTATTTTGTACTTTCATTTACTTTGTTTTTCAAATTGTGCCAGCTTTGGCTATTGGGAGCTTTCATTTGGCTTTTTTGTCCTTCTGACATATCCCTATCATTGTGGCTTTTTGTTTGTGTTTGAGAACTTTTTTTTAACTTTTGATGTTACAAAAATACTCCAGGTTCATCTTGTATATTCCTTGCCACAGTCCAACAATCATCTATTTCTCCAAGGATTTCTGAATCATTTTATTGAAGAACAGGATTAGAAATGAAGATCTGGGGGATGGGTGGTACGTGTGTTTCTTGCTACTGAGGTGTAGTTCTTTCTAGGTCATCTCCGCTTACAGAGTAAAAATGTGTGTGTGTGTGCCTGTGTGTGGGCGTGTGTGTGTGTACCACCCCATATATGTACACATAGCTATAAATATTTCTGTGTATAAACTTCTCCATCTATATTGTCAGAATTACTTTCAAAGGACAGAAATATGGTAATATTTTAATTGACAGTGATAACTTTTCATCTTTGAGATGGAATGGCTTGCAAAGACAACACATAAAGATTACAGTACAGATGATAAGAATTGTCTCATTCTGGGCAAGATAGCGGAAGAGTAAGACGCGGAGATCACCTTCCTCCCCACAGATACATCAGACATATATCTACACGTGGAACTGCTCCTATAGAACACCAACTGAACGCTGGCAGAAGACGTCAGACCTCCCAAAAGGCAAGAAACTCCCCACGTACCTGGGTAGGGCAAAAGAAAAAAGAAATAACAGAGACAAAAGAATAAGGATGGGACCTGCACCAGTGGGAGGGAGCTGTGAAGGAGGAAAGGTTTCCACACACTACGAAGCCCCTTCGTGGGCGGAGACTGCAGGTGGTGGAGGGGGGGAAGCTTCGGAGCCACGGAGGAGAGCACAGCCACAGGGGTGCGGAGGGCAAAGCAGAGAGATTCCCGCACAGAGGATCGGTGCCAAGCAGCACTCACCAGCCCGAGAGGCTTATCGGCTCACCCGCCGGGGTGGGCAGGGGCTGGGAGCTGAGGTTCGGGGTTCAGTCAGATCACAGGGAGAGGACTGGGGTTGGCGATGTGAACACAGCTTGAAGGGGTTAGCGCACCACAGCTAGCCGCCAGGGAGTCCGGACAAAGGTCTGGAGCTGTCGTACAGGGAAGAGACTTTTTCTTGCCTCTTTGTTTCCTGGTGCGCGAGGAGAGAGGATTCAGAGCACCGCCTAAAGGAGCTCCAGAGACGGGCACGAGCCACGGCTATCAGCGCAGACCACAGAGACGGTCATGAGATGCTAAGGCTGCTGCTGCCACCAACAAGAAACCTGTGTGCGAGCACAGGTCACTCTCCACACCTCCCCTCCTGGAAGCCAGTGCAGCCCGCCACTGCCAGGGTCCTGTGATCCAAGGACAACTTCCCCGGGAGAACGCAGGCGCACCTCAGGCTGCTGCAACGTCACACCAGCCTCATCTGTGCAGGCTCGCCCTGCATCCGTACCCCTCCTTCCCCACAGGCTGAGTGAGCCAGAGCCCCCAAGGCAGCTGCTCCATTAACCCCATCCTGTGTGAGCGAAGAACAGACGCCCTCAGGCGAACAACACGCAGAGGCGGGTCCAAATCCAAAGCTGAACACTGGGAGCTGTACGAACAAAGAAGAGAAAGGGAAATTTCTCCCAGCAACCTCAGGAGCAGCAGATTAAAGCTCCACAAACAGCTTGATGTACCTGCATCTGTTGAATACCTGAATAGACAATGAATCACCCCAAATTGAGGTGGTGGACATTGGGAGCAGGATATAAATTTTTTTCCTTTTCCACTTTTTGTGAGTGCGTGTGTGTAGGCTTCTGGGTGAGATTTTGTCTGTATAGCTTTGCTTTCAGTATTGGTCCTAGGGTTCGGTCCGTCCGTATTTTTGATCCTAGAAGGGATCAATAGGAGAATAACTGAGGCAGAAGAACAGGTAAGTGACCTGGAAGATAAAATAGTGGAAATAACTACTGCAGAGCAGAATAAAGAAAGAAGAATGAAAAGAAATGAGGACAGTCTCAGAGACCTCTGGGACAACATTAAATGCACCAACATTCAAATTATAAGGGTCACAGAAGAAGAAGAGAAAAAGAAAGGGACTGAGAAAATATTTGAAGAGATTATAGTTGAAAACTTCCCTAATATGGAAAAGGAAATAGTTAATCAAGTCCTGGAAGCACAGAGAGTCCCATACAGGGTAAATCCAAGGAGAAACACGCCAAGACACATATTAATCAAACTATCAAAAATTAAATATAAAGAAAACATATTAAAAGCAGCAAGGGAAAAACAACAAATAACACACAAGGGAAGCCCCATAAGGTTAACAGCTGATCTTTCAGCAGAAACTCTGCAAGCCAGAAGGGAGTGGCAAGATATACTTAAAGTGATGAAGGAGAAAAACCTACAACCAAGATTACTCTACCCAGCAAGGATCTCATTCAGATTTGATGAAGAAATTAAAACCTTTACAGATAAGCAAAAGCTGAGAGACTTCAGAACCACCAAACCAGCTTTACAACAAATGCTAAAGGAACTTCTCTAGGCAAGAAACACAAGGGAAGGAAAACACCTACAATAAAAAACCCAAAATATTTAAGAAAATGGGAATAGGAACATACATATCGATAATTACCTTAAATGTAAATGGATTAAATGCTCCCACCAAAAGACACAGACTGGCTGAATGGATACAAAAACAAGACCGGTATATATGCTGTCTACAAGAGACCCACTTCAGATCTAGGGACACATACAGACTGAAAGTGAGGGGATGGAAAAAGATATTCCATGCAAATGGAAATCAAAAGAAAGCTGGAGTAGCAATTCTCATATCAGACAAAATACAGTTTAAAATAAAGACTGTTACAAATGACAAAGAAGGACACTATGTAATGATCAAGGGATCGATCCAAGAAGAAGGTATAACAATTGTAAATATTTATGCACCCAACATAGGAGCACCTCAATACATAAGGCAAATACTAACAACCATAAAAGGGGAATCGACAGTAACACAATCATAGTAGGGGACTTTAACACCCCACTTTCACCAATGGACAGATCATCCAAAATGAAAACAAATAAGGAAACACAAGCTTTAAATGACACATTAAACAAGATGGACTTAATTGATATTTATAGGACATTCCACTCAAAAACAACAGAATACACATTTTTCTCAAGTGCTCATGGAACATTCCCCAGGGTAGATCATATCTTGGGGCACAAATCAAGCCTTGGTAAATTTAAGAAAATTGAAATCGTATCAAGTATCTTTTCCAACCACAACGCTATGAGACTAGATATCAATTATAGGAAAAGATCTGTAAAAAATACGACAACATGGAGGTTACACAATACACTACTTAATAACGAAGTGATCACTGAAGAAATCAAAGGGGAAATCAAAAAATACCTAGAAACAAATGACAATGGAGACACGACAACACAAAACCTATAGGATGCAGCAAAAGCAGTTCTAAGAGGGAAGTTTATAGCAATACAAGCCTACATCAAGAAAAAGGAAACATCTCGAATAAACAACCTAACCTTGTACCTAAAGCAATTAGAGAAAGAAGAACAAGAAAACCCCAAAGATACCAGAAGGAAAGAAAGCATAAAGATCAGATCAGAAATAAATGAAAAAGAAATGAAGGAAACAATAGCAAAGATCAATAAAACTAAAAGCTGGTTCTTTGAGAAGACAAACAAAATTGATAAACCATTAGCCAGACTCATCAAGAGAAAAAGGGAGAAGACTCAAATCAGTAAAATTAGAAATGAAAAAGGGGGAGTAACAAATGACACTGTAGAAATACAAAGGATCATGAGAGATTACTACAAGCAACTCTAGGCCAATAAAATGGACAAACTGGAAGAAATGGACAAATTCTTAGAAATGCACAAACTTCCGAGACTGAACCAGGAAGAAATAGAAAGTATGAACAGACCAATCACAAGCACTGAAATTGAAACTGTGATTAAAAATCTTCCAACAAACAAAAGCCCAGGACCAGATGGCTTCACAGGCGAATTCTATCAAATATTTAGAGAAGAGCTAACACTTATGCTTCTCAAACTCTTCCAAAATATTGCAGAGGGAGGAACACTCCTTAACTCATTCTACGAGGCCAGCATCACCCCGATACCAAAACCGGACACAAGATGTCACAAGGAAAGAAAACTACAGGTCAATATCACTGATGAACATAGATGCAAAAATCCTCCACAAAATACTAGCAAACAGAATCCAACAACACATTAAAAGGATCATTCATCATGATCAAGTGGGGTTTATTCCAGGAATGCAAGGATTCTTCAATATATGCAAATCAATCAACGTGATACACCATATTAACAAATTGAAGGAGAAAAACCATATGATCATCTCAATAGATGCAGAGAAAGCTTTTGACAAAATTCAACACCTATTTATGATAAAAGCCCTGCAGAAAGTAGGCATAGAGGGAACTTTCCTCCACATAATGAAGGCCATATATGACAAAGCCACAGCCAACATTGTCCTCAATGGTGAAAAACTGAAACCATTTCCACTAAGAGCAGGAAGAAGACAAGGTTGCCCACTCTCACCAGTATTATTCAACATAATTTTGGAAGTGTTAGCCACAGCAACCAAAGAAGAAAAAGAAATGAAAGGAATCCAAATTGGAAAATAAGAAGTAAAGCTGTCACTGTTTGCAGATGACATGATACTATACATAGAGAAACCTAAAGATGCTACCAGAAAACTACTAGAGCTAATCAATGAATTTGGTAAAGTAGCAGGGTACAAAATTAATGCCCAGAAATCTCTTGCATTCCTACACACTAATGATAAAAAATCTGAAAGTGAAATTAAGAAAACACTCCCGTTTACCACTGCAACTAAAATAATAAAATATCTAGGAATAAACCTACCTAAGGAGACAAAAGACCTGTATGCAGAAAATTATAAGACACTGGTGAAAGAAATTAAAGATGATACAAATAGATGGAGAGATATACCATGTTCTTGGATTGGAAGAATCAACATTATGAAAATGACTACTACCCAAAGCAATCTACAGATTCAATGCAATCCCTATCAAACTACCACTGGCATTTTTCACAGAACAGAATAAAGAATTTCACAATTTGTATGGAAACACAAAAGACCCCGAATAGCCAAAGCGATCTTGAGAACGAAAAATGGAGCTGGAAGAATCAGTCTCCCTGCCTTCAGACTATACTACAAAGCTACAGTAATCATGACAGTTTGGTACTGGCACAAAAACAGAAACATAGATCAATGGAACAGGATACAAAGCCCAGAGATAAACCCATGGACATATGGTCACCTTATCTTTGATAAAGGAGGCAAGAATATACAGTGGAGAAAAGACAGCCTCTCCAGTAAGTGGTGCTCGGAAAACTGGACAGGTACATGTAAAAGAAGGAAATTAGAACACTCCCTAACACCATACACAAAAATAAGCTCAAAATGGATTAAAGACCTAAATGTAAGGCTAGACACTGTCAAACTCTTAGAGGAAAACATAGGCAGAACACTGTATGACATAAATCACAGCAAGATCCTTTTTGACCCAGCTCCTAGAGAAATGGAAATAAAAACAAAAATAAACAAATGGGACCTGATGAAACTTAAAAGCTTTTGCATAGCAAAGGAAACCATAAAGTAGATCAAAAGACAACCCTCAGAATGGGAGAAAATATTTGCCAACGAAGCAACTGACAAAGGATTAATCTCCAAGATCTACAAGCAGCTCATGCAGCTCAATAACGAAAAAACAAACAACCCAATCCAAAGATGGGCAGAAGACCTAAATAGACATTTCTCCAAAGAAGATATACAGATTGCCAACAAACACATGAAAGAATGCTCAACGTCATTAATCATTAGAGAAATGCAAATCAAAACTACAATGAGATATCATCTCATGCCGGTCAGAATGGACATCATCAAAATATCTAGAAACAATAAATGCTGGAGAGGGTGTGGAGAAAAGGGAACACTCTTGCACTGTTGGTGGGAATATAAATTGATACAGCCACTATGGAGAACAATGTGGAGGTTCCTTAAAAAACTAAAAATAGAACTACCATACAACCCAGCAATCCCACTACTGGACATATACCCTGAGAAAACCATAATTCAAAAAGAGTCATGTACCAAAATGTTCATTGTAGGTCTATTTACAATAGCCAGTACATGGATACAACCTAAGTGCCCATCATCAGATGAACGGATAAAGAAGATTTGGCACATATATCCAATGGAATATTACTCAGCCATAAAAAGAAATGAAATGGAGTTATTTGTAGTGAGGTGGATGGAGTTAAAATCTGTCATACAGAGAGAAGTAAGTCAGAAAGAGAAACACAAATACAGTATGCTAACACATATATATGAAATCTAAGAAAAAAAAAAAAAAAAGGTCATGACGAACCTAGTGGCAAGACAGGAATAAAGACACAGACCTACTAGAGAATGGACTTGAGGATATGGGGAAGGGGAAGGGGAAGCTGGGACAAAGTGAGAGAGTGGTATGGACATATATACACTAACAAACGTAAAATAGATAGCTAGTGGGAAGCAACTGCATAGCACAGGGAGATCAGCTCTGTGCTTTGTGACCACCTAGAGGTGTGGGGTAGGGAGGGCGGGAGGGAGGGAGATGCAAGAGGGATGAGATATGGGAACATATGTATATGTATAACTGATTCACTTTGTTATAAAGCAGAAACTAACATACCATTGTAAAGCAATTATACTCCAATAAAGATGCTAAAAAAAAAAAGAATTGTCTATTCAAAATACATTAAGATAGTTTAAAACTTTAGTGAATGTGGATAGTGAATTGGGATAACAAGGAAAGGTAATTCTCAATTTTCCAACTTTCGATAACTGTGTTGGTAACAAACTTTATTATAAAAAGAACAAAATTTTAAAAGGAAGATTGCTTTGTATATTTGTTTCTTATATAATGACTGGAAAAGCTGCCTATCACTGAGGCAAATATATCCAGAAAAGAAGTGCGTATAACTAGGAGTGTGGGTAGAACTGGAAAATTATTTCGATTTCCCTTGATTATTAAGTACATCATGTGAGCAAGGGCAAAAAGTTTTGAAATGAAGATATGAGAAGCAGAAAAAAAAACTGAATCATTAGTATCTTTCATCTTTTAATTTTCTTTAATAGAAGACTCTATCAATGCTGAAGAAGAAACATTCCCAAGCTTAATTGGTTTCAATATTATTAATACAGTCTTTTGGCACAGTATGTGCAGAAAAGATAAATAGAACACAAAGGTCAACTGCAGTCTCCTCTGTCCTTGAAATTAAGCCACTTTGGGCTGCATCACTACTTGTTGTTCTGTAGGTGAGCAATCTCAGCTGAAGAGGTCTATTCCTGTCTTCAACTTTAAATAGTGGCTACAGCTGCCCTGAGTTCAGTTGCTGGGCTACATGGAAGTTTAATGTGTGGAATATTGCCCATCTCTGATTTACCTCTAAATTTATCATCTCTTAATTTATTAAATGTAACTGAACATACTGTGGGTTTACATGGAAAGCAGATGTATTTCAGCATTGGAAGTAATATTGAATGATAAGTCAGCATCTCTACACTTAAAACTGATACTTGAAGATTAGTTTGAATAATTAAATACACTCACAAAATGTGCCCCCTTGATAGATTTAAATGTATGTCCAGAGACTTCCTTGGTGGCACAGTGTTAAGAATCCACCTGCCAATGCAGGGGACACGGGTTCGAGCCCTGGTCTGGGAAGATCCCACATGCCGGGGAGCAACTAAGCCCGCGAGCCAAAATTACTGAGCCCGTGTGCCACAACTACTGAAGCCCGCGCACCTAGAGCCTGTGCTCCACAACAAGAGAAGCCACCACAATAAGTCTGTGCACCGAAATGAAGAGTAGCCCACTCTTTCTGCAACTAGAGAAAGCCCACATGCAGCAACGAAGACCCAACACAGCCAAGGGTGAAGAACCCAGACTCAGCATCCAGACTATTCAGCTTGAATCCTAGTTCCAACACTTAACGGCTTGTTATCTTTGACAGATTACTTAGTTACTACCTGCTTCAATTTCCTGGTCTATAAATATGAGATTATAATAGTATCTACCTCATAGGTGTCGTTTTGAATATATAATGTTCTGATGTATGTACAACACTTAAAGCAGAACTTGGTGTATAATAACACTCAAAAAGTGTTAGTGATGAAGTTGTCATGTAACACAAACCAAGCTTTCATTTTGGGCTATTCATGGAGTCAGATGCTTGTACATACCATCACTCTTTTTTTTATTTTTTTGGTAAATATTCTAATATAGCTTATTTATCATTGGTCATTGATATTAGTTCCACTTGATCTTAATTGAAATAAAGATACTCTAATATAGTTTAGATATCTATTCTCAGTAAAAGATACACAATAGAAAGCCAATAATTTATAATCATAGACAAAGTAGTCAATCAAATGGCTAAGAAAAGGTAAGCAATATTTCAATGTAGTCATTATAGAATGAATTAACTCATAGGTATTTTCCAGAATTATATAATGTTTGCTAAAGAAGTATCAATTTCCTGATATTTTTCTGCAAACCAATACAGTAGAATTTTTTTAAAAACACTAAAATTTAAATTGTATTCATGGTGAATATGACCCATGATTGTCTAATGATTTCTTTTTATTAATTCAAACTTACATAAGTTTGCTTTTACCAAAAAGATACTTTCAAAGGGAAACTGATGAATATGTAAACATCTATGTTCATTGAATATTAAAGCTTAAAATACCTAGTTGTCACTAATAAATTAAAAGTCATACTGATAAGATACATTTATGCATTGATATCTTTTAAAAATATGTTGTTTTTGTGCCTCATAAATTTCCATATTTTTCCAAGATAGATTTTCTCTCAAGTACAAAATCTTTCACCATTTACATAGAGAAAATGAGTACTTTTAAATTGTACTGATTGCCCTCCTAAAATTCCTCACATCGTTGAAACCTATTTTCATGAAATATGTTCTTACATAAAATTTCTTTATATCAGGTTACTAATAGCAATATACCTAACACAATAATTTTTTCCCCTTAAACTGGATATGGAGCTGCCATAAACAAATAACATAAATCAGAGAATATGTCTCAGTGTAATGCATGTACCTTGCATTTTGAAGCCATATCATCTATGCTTTGAATTACATAGAATTCTAAAAATAGTTGTAAGTGAAATAAATTTTTGGAACCAATACCATTCATTGGTATATTCATAATAAGAGTTTTGCTATTATAGTAGTTTTCCCTTGGTTTAATGGAAGTTGTATATGAAGTGTTCATATAAATTACATATTGCTATAATCCAAAAGCTTTTTTCTTCCCAAAATCCATATGTTGAATTTTTAATGACTGATGTGATGGTATTAGAAGGTGAGGTCTATGGGAAGTGCTTAGGTCATGAGGTTGGAGCCCTCATGAATGGAATTAGTGTCCTTATAAAAGAGGCCCCACAGAGAATCCTCACTTCCTCTACCAAGAGAGGAACCAGAGAGAAGGGACAGACTGTGAACCAGGAAGAAGGCCCTTCCCAGAATATGACCATGCAGGTGCCTTGATCTGGGAATTTTCAATCTCTGGAAGCATGAGGAAAAAATGTCTGTTGTTTATAAATGACCCAGTCTGTGGTATTTTGCCAAAGCTCCCCGGATAGTCTAAGAAATATGTTTATATGATATATTTGTATGGAGACTATTTCTTGAGTGTCTATAAACCATGAAAATAAAGAGATTTGGGATAATTAATTTGTAAATTATCAGATGTACTTTCTTAAAAATACTGATTTTATAGCACAATTAAATAATTATAATTTACCCTATATTATCATTACGGAGAGAAAGCTTAGCTTAGACCCCTGAGAAGAGCAGTTCTTATGGCTTTTTGGTTGGATTTAGGCAAAAAAAAAAAAAAAAAAAAAAAGCATGCTGTTTTGCAGTAGATGTCCATGCGTACTTATATTTTTTTAAACTGTTAGTAAAATAATTTATATTTCTTTTGGGAAATAAATTACAGTCAGTGTTTAGGAGGTAAGAAGATTGTCTTTGCTAGATGATGGGGTAAAATATGTACTTGACACAAACTGTACTCAAACTTATTTTCTGAGTAAAATAGAAAGCTAATCTTTCTTAAAGATAACTCTAGAATTTGCAGTGTCTTGATTCAGAGTGCTACAAAAAGCAGATGACTCTTCTCAGCTATGCTTGCCTAAAAAGAAAAGTCTTCTATTTGAAGAAAATTAAAATGGTAGACAAACATTAAATTGTCTTTCTCCTCAAGCAGTAATGTAAAGCAGAAGTTTGTTGAGAAAACAGTGCTTGGTGTGTTATCCACTTCAACTCACTCAAAATCCAATAATTCAAAGCAGAATAGCTTGCTAGGAAATATCATTATCCAAAAAAAAACTGTTAACATCTCATCTAGGCAACAGATGTCTGGCTATATTTAAAGAGTTGTTTAAGAATGTCATAACTTTTTGAAATATTGAATCATTTTGTAAGAACTGGTGACATCTAAGTTACTAAAATCTATTTTTGCTTATATGTATTTTTGTCTTTGTATATATAACTGAAAATGAAAAGTACCAAAAATAAATTCTCCTTTGTACATGAAGGTTTATATTTTTCCTTTTCTATTTTTTGTTCCATTTTCTATTAGGGTGTTTTTGTCTGAGCAGTATTATACCATTCTTCTTCTGTTGCAAAGAAGCCCAAGTGAATTTTTCTGTTTCTTAAAACTCCAAATAATAAAATATTATTTATGTAAGAATCTCCATAAACACTTCTAATCATTGTGTATAACATTTAGGTAAATTAGAATTAATACTATGATACATGTGCATATATTTGTGTGTGTATACACAAACACACACACATTAACTGCCTCTGGCACAATAAGTTCTTTTTTCTTTTCTTTTTTTTTAATGCAATTGATACTAGACCTCATTGCTCTGTGCTAAAATATTGAGGATAGGGACTTCCTTGGTGGTCCAGTGACAGAATCTGCCTTCCAATGCAGGGGACGTGGGTTCGATCCCTGGTCAGGAAATTAAGATCCCAAATGCCGTGGGGCAACCAAGCCCGCGTGCCACAACTACTGAGCTCACGTGCCTCAACGAGAGAGCCCACGTGCCACAAACTACAGAGTGCCTTGGAGCTTGCAGGCCACAACTAGAGAAGAGAAACCCCGCATGCCACAGCTAGAGAGAAGCCCACGCTCCACAACAAAGGATCCCGTGTGCCTCAACGAAGATCCTGCGTGCCACAACTAAGACCTGATGCAGCCAAAAAGAATAAGGAAAATAAGTAAATAAAATAAATAAATATTTTAAAAAATATATTGAGGATATTTCAATGAGTGGCATATACTTGCATCCTTGAATTTTTATAGTAAATACACGTAGGGTTTTTGTTGCATTGTAATAAAAAATTTCTGCAAGTAATCCTAGTCCCAGCCCTGATCTATCTTTTTCGCTGTTCCTTTGTATGCTAGAGAATAATGAAACTGAAATATTCAGACAGTCACAGGTATATTAGGGACTAAGTGAGGGGTAAAGATATTCCTTTTCTTTGAGGCACAAAGAGAATGGAAGATTCAATACTGCCATGAATTTGAATTGGGATAATCATGCTCTGCTATGAATTATAGATATTGTCAATTTAGGAAGCAAAATAGAGAATTTTTCTCCCAAGAGCAACAGAGAAGTATATTTCCTGCATGGAAAACACTTAGAGTGGGAGACCTGACTATATTTACCAGTAAGTTCCTAAATCTAAATATTCATAATAAAAGTCATACTAAGAAAACAGTTTTTCAATTTAACAATTTAAAAATATTGATGCAGAACATTATTAGTAATGACCTCTGTCTTATAGATAAATGCAGAGGCCAGTCTCATCATTCAATAACCCTTGGACCTGGAGATATTTAAGTACCAAGAAAAAGAAGGAATTAGAAACTCAAAACAATAAATTGAGTGCATACAGGCAAGAAGAGTCTTTATCCAAGTTAATATTTAGAAAAATAAAAGTGTTAAGAAAACCCAAGTGACTTGTTGAAGAGGAGTTTAGTGGCAGAGAGATTATTGTTATTAAGATAATATATTTAAAAATGCATGATTTCTATGAACATGAATGAGAAAGTAGCTTTCCTTGAGTGAATTTATAATTTAGTGGGAGAGAAAAGCATTTAAATTGTAATTGTGGTTCAATTAATCTGTAAAATATCAGTGGGGTGCAAACAGCAGAAAGGGCAGGGGATTTGGAATTAGAAAGGGGTTGGTTTTCTTTCCAACCCTTATTCTGCTACTCCAATTCCACTCTGCTGCTTACTAGTTGTATACACAATACCAAATTGCTTTGGGCTTTGAACTCAGTTTTCTCAATGACTGTATTAGCTTTCTGTGCCTGCTGTAACAAATTACCACAAACTCGTGAGGTTAAACAACAGAAATTCATTCTCTCACAGTTCTGGAGACCACAAATCCTAAATCAAGATGTTGGCAGGGCATCAATCCCTTTGAAGGCTCAAAGGGAGAATCCTTCCCTGCTCTTACCAGCTTCCTGTGGCTCCAGGCATTCTTTGGCTTATGGCTGAATAAATCTAATTTCTGCCTCCATCTACACAGGCTTTTTCCTCTTCCTCTGTGTCTTTTCCTCTCCTGTCATTTATAAGGACACATTATTGAATTCAATAATTATTAATATTAGTGTTAGATCACTAGAGTTAGTATTATTGGATTTTATCAGATAATCAAAATAATCTCATCTTGAGATCTTTAACTGAATTACATCTGTAAAGATCCTTTGCCCAAATTAGTTAACACTCACATATTCTGGAGGGTTAGAATGTGGAGATATCTTTTGGGAGCCTCCATTCAACCCACTACACTGACATACGGTATGGTAGTCCCCCTTATCTGAGGTTTTCCTTTCCATGGTTTCAGTTACCCTCAATCAATCACGGTCTGAAAATATTAAATGAAAACTTCCAGAAATAAACAATTCATAAATTTTAGATTGCCTGCCTTTCTGAGTAGCATGATAAAGTCTTGCACCCTCCTGCTCTGTCCAGTCCTGGACAGGAACCCTCCCTTTGTCTAGCATATCCTGCTAGCTAGGTGCTTAGTAGCCAGATTGGTGCTCAGATCAGTGGTGGTGGTATCGCAGGGCTTGTGCTCAAGTAACCATTATTTTACTTATCAATGACCCCAAAAACACAAGAGTAGTGATGCTAGCAAGTTTTTTCTGATATGCCAAAGAGAAGCTGTACAGTGCTTCCTTTAAGAGAAAAGCTGAAAGTTCATGACTTAATAATGAAAAAAATATATATTTTGAAGTTACTAAGATCTACAGTAAGAATGAGTCTTCTGTGCTTGAAATTGTGAAGAAGGAAAAAGAAATCTGTGCTAGTTTTGCTTTGGCACCTCAAACTGCAAAAGTTACAGCCACAGTGTGTGATATGTGCTTAGTTAAGATGGAAAAGGCATTAAATTTGTACAAGATAATTTGAGAGAAAGATAGAGACTACTTTCACATAACTTCTATTACAGTTTATTGTTATAGTTGTTCTATTTTATTATTAGTTGTTGTTATTCTCTTACTGTGACTAATTTATAAATTAAAGCTTATCATAAGTATGCATATATAGGAAGAAACATCCTGTATAAAGGGTTGGGTACTATCTGAGATTTCAGGCATCCACTGGGGGTCTTGGACTGTATCCCCCAAGGATAAGGGGGAACCACTGTATTAGGAATAATGACACTGATGTAGAGAGTATGGTATTATTCTGTCTAGCACCTCTGTGTATATCCATACCTCTCTTATTCTGAGATGTTGTATTTTCTGTTGGCCTTTTCTCAACCTCTAAATAGTTCAGCTGGAAATAGGAAAAAATATCAGTCCGTTCAGGATCCTCTTTGGACACTCTTGAGAAAGCAGCACTCTCTTTTTAAGGATATGGTTAGACTAAAAGACAATAAAATACTAGAGTTACCAATGACCATTGTTCTCACCACTTGATTAAAACCTGACTCAACAAAAGAGTAAAACACACCAGAGAAATGTTTAAAACAACACATATTTCTGAGACCATCAATGTACTCTTGTACCTACCTGTATCTCTACCCATCACAATTTTGAACTTGTCATGTATAGAAGTAAAATAGATCCCTGCCTGTTAATGTTGTTTGATCTTGAATTTCTGTCAGTTATCGTATAAAAACCCTTGTAAATTTGAAACAAGGTAATATACACAAAGAACATAGCAAGTGCTTAAACATGGTTTTAATTTCCTTTATATAGTGTGCCCATTTGCATTCACATATCTTAATTTCCTACAGTTTCCTCTAGAGTGAAATAAGATCAAGAGCAAAGACTGTTTTTTTGTTTGTCTCTATGCTTTTAATGACTAATATAAATGACTAGTATACAGAGGAGAGGAGATTTCTGAGAAATGATACCAATCTATTAAACGATTCATTTGCTTGGACTACATTTCTCTGTAGAGGATTTTCCTGCTGGTTTTGTTTAGTGTAGTAAATCTCAAAACTTTATTTGGCTACAAAGAGCAACTGTCTCTAAGAGTGTGAAATCCAGACCTGACAGAGCTGGAGCTTTCTTGGTTGAAGTGGGAATAGGAGCTGACCCCTCCATCTACTTGTTCCTTTCATTAAACACCTGTCAGTAAAAACCACTGAAGTGAGGCACTTTTCCCTTAATGCACTTGGCACAAAGTGTGTTGTTCTTTATCAACCTACAGTAATTGATGTGTATATTTGTGTCTGTTTTGTACGCAACAAAATCTACCTGGCTAGCAGGAAAATTTATTGCTAGAACAAATATTTTGAAACCACACTATCATGCTGGGATACATCAAACACTCTCAGTTTTTCTTAATTCTGTCCAGATCAGCAATAGGTATAGAATCGTAATCTTATATTGGCCATCCAAACAATTTGCATATTCACATGGAAATCATTTCAAAATATAGCTTATCTACACATGCTTCTTATTTCCTCTAATGTGAGGAATCTTTAGTGGCCTATTTGTAGAAGATGACATGATTATGTGTAATGAATTGATTATATGGCCAAATTGTGACCATGCCTTATACGTATATACTTTCCATGGAAGCCTTTAATCCAAAATGTAATTCTCTCTACCTGATGATCTAACAAATATTGGCCTATAAAACTTAGTAATGCATTATCTAAAATAGAGGAAAGCAGTTAAAACTTGTTAATCTCATACATAAAGTATATGCAAATCCTATTATACTGAGTTCCAATTAACCATTGATTTAAAGTTACAACATACAAAAGGTCCTGGCAATTATTAGATTTAGTAAAAAATTATCTATAATCCTTAAACAAATGGATTACTTGTATGAATCCTAGTGCTTGCAGCTCACACAAATTAATAAAGAATTCTAGATATGACTGTGACTGTTCAGGAACATTTAGTGCTGTCTTTTGAGTCCTTTACATTTAAAAATTCTTAATTAGTTTTAATCAACTGAGTCATCAATAAGGGTATAGAAACGAATGTTTTAACATTTTCTACCATTTTATGCAGCCTGGAATGAAAATCTATCTGGCTGATTGAAACGTAAACCACATATCTGTGGCAAAAAAATGAAACATAATTCTATAGCAACTTGTAAAGGATCACTTTAGAAAACTGCTAAACCCTAGTCTGTGTAGTATTAAACTGATTCACTAAGACTGTTAGAGAAAATAGTGAGTCCTATGTTTTCTTTCTTTTTTTTTATTTTTATTTATTTATGTATATATGGCTGCATTGGGTCTTCGTTTCTGTGCGAGGGCTTTCTCTTGTTGCGGCAAGTGGGGGCCACTCTTCATCGCGGTGCGCGGGCCTCACACTATTGCGGCCTCTCTTGTTGTGGAGCACAGGCTCCAGAAGCGCAGGCTCAGTAATTGTGGCTCACGGGCCCAGTTGCTCCGCGGCACGTGGGATCTTCCCAGACCAGGGCTCGAACCCGTGTCCCCTGAATTGGCAGGCAGATTCTCAACCACTGCGCCACCAAGGAAGCCCTCCTATGTTTTCTTGACACTGAGATTGATGGTTAAAATGTGGAGTCAGAATTTTTTTAAAATGTCATTAACTTAACCTGAAAAAAAATCATTCAGGGAATTACTTTTTTAATTAATAAACTTTATTCTTTTGAGTGGTTTTAGATTTAAAGAAGAAATTGAGCAAAAAGTACAGAATTATCACATATCCTGCACTGTACTCCCCAATTTCCCCTATTTTTAACATCTTGCATTAATTAGTGAAGTAATTTGTTATAATTGATGAACTAACATCAATTCATTAGTATTAACTAAAGTGTGTAGTTTACATTGGGGTTAACTCTCTATGTTGTTCATTCCATTGGTTTTAACAAGAATAAAATGACATTTATCCACCATTACATAGCATACCAAATAATAGTTTCACTGTCCTAAAAATTTCATGTTTTCTTCTTATTCATCCCTCCTTCCTCCCCCTGAACCCCTGTCAAACACTGATCTTTTCAGCATCTCCATAGTTCTGCCTTTTCCAGAAAATCATGTAGTTAGAATCATACACATGTAGCCTTCTAATATTAGCAGCTTCGTTCACTTGGTAATACACAGTAAAGGTTCTTCCATGACTTTTCAGGGCTTGATAGTTCATCACTTTTTATGCTCAATTATATTCCATTGTATAGATTACCACAGTTTGTTTATCCATTTACTTACTGGAGGACAACTTGGTTGCTTTCACACTTTGGCAATTATGGATAAAGTTGCTGTAAAACTATAGGTACAGGTTTTTGTATATATGTAAATGTTCAACTCATTTGGATAAATACCAAAGGGTGTGATTGTGGGATCATGTGGAAAGAGTATGTTTACTTTTGTAAGAAACCACCCAACTGTTTTCCAAAGAGGCTGCAACATTTTGTATTCCCACCGACAATGAAAAACTTTCTGTGGTTCCATATCCTCGTCAGAATTTGGTGCAAGGAATAACTTTTAATGTTTCAGGACTTCCCTGGTTGTGCTGTGGATAAGAATCCGCCTGTCAATGCAGAGAACATGGGTTCGAGCCCTGGTCTGGGAAGATCCCACATGCCACGGAGCAACTAAACCCATGTGCCACACTACTGAGCCTGTGCTCTAGAGCACGCAAGCCATAACTGCTGAGCCCACGTGCCACAGTACTGCAGCCTATATGCTTAGACCCCATGCTCCTTAACAAGAGAAGCCTCCGCAATAAGAAATATTGTTTTCCAACTAGACTGAGTTGTTGAGGTAAGATATTTTTATCTAACACATCATTCTATGCCCAATGCATAGCTGGTATCTGTCACATGGTAGATATTCAGTGATTGTTTGTTGGAAGAATAGGTGAGTTATTCATTTAAAATGGAATATAAAAGAGAAACAGAGTTAAAAGTATGCAAATATTCTCAGAATGGGAAGGACCAAGGAGGGCTGTATATTCTATTAATAGTTAAAAGCAGAAATAAATATAAGATTTAAACATTTACATATAAAAAAATTCCCTGACAGATTATGAATACTTAAAATCCTAAAGGAGATGTTAACTAAGGAATCTGATTTTAAAAGTAATGAAAATAGATGATGCTTTTGTATAAGTAATGACACATATATGGATAGGCGCTCAAAGAAAAATAAAATGTAGAGATACTCAGAATGTATAAAATATGATATCTTGAGAAAGATTTTATATTTTGAACTCTAGTAGATTAAGTATTTTTCTGAAATCTATAATGCATATATTAAATTGTTACACTAAAATATTGATTGCTATAAAAATATCCATTAAAGAAATATCTATGTGCCTACCACGTGCTTAGCAATAATTACTTACCCTTATGAGGTAGACCCTAAAGGATCTTGATAAAAGAACTAACCATATGATAAAAATAAATATGTGGTAGGGACCTTCAAGATGGTGGAAGAGTAAGACGTGGAGATCACCTTCCTCCCCACAAATACATCAAAAATACATCTACATGTGGAACAACTACTACAGAACACCTACTGAACGCTGGCAAAAGATCTCAGACCTCCCAAAAGGCAAGAAACTCCACACGCACCTGGGTAGGGCAAAAGAAAAAAGAAAAAATAGAAACAAAAGAATAGGGATGGGACCTGAACCTCTGAGAGGAAGCTGTGAAGGAGGAAAAGTTTCCACACACTAGGAAGCCCCTTCACTGGCGGAGACGGGGTGCGGGTGGGAGGGAAGCTTCAGAGTCACAGAGGAGAGCACAGCAACAGGGGTGCAGAGAGTAAAGTAGAGAGATTCCTGCACAGAGGATCGGTGCCAACCAGCACTCACCAGCCTGAGAGGCTTGTCTGCTCACCCACCAGGGCGGCTGGGACCTGGGAGCTGAGGCTCCAGCTTCAGAGGTCAGATCCCAAGGAAAGGACTGGGTTCGGCTTCGTGAACACAGCCTGAAGGGGGCTAGTGTGCCACAGCTAGCTGGGAGAGAGTCCAGGAAAAAGTCTGGAACTGCCAAAGAGACAAGAGACCATTGTCTTGGAGTGTGCAAGGAGAGGGGGTTCAGAGCACCGCCTAAACGAGCTCCAGAGATGGGCATGAGCCACGGCTATCAGCACAGACACGAGAGACGGACATGAGACGCTAAGGCTGCTGTTGCAGCCACCAAGAAACCTGTGTGCAAGCACAGGTCACTTGCCACACCTCCCCTCCTGGGAGACTGTGCAGCCCACCACTGCCAGGGTCCTGTGATCCAGGGACAACTTCCCCGGGAGAACACACGACATGCTTCAGGCTGGTGCAATGTCACACCAGCCTCTGCTGCTGCAGGCTCACCCCACATTCTGTACCCTTCCCTCCCCCTGGCCTGAGTGAGCCAGAGGTCCCTAAACAGCTGCTACTTTAACCCTGTCCTGTCTTGGTGGGGAACAGACACCCTCAGGTGACCTACATGGAGAGGCGGGGCCAAATCCAAAGCTGAACCCCAGGAGCTGTGCGAACAAAGAAGAGAAAGGGAAATCTCTCCCAGCAGCCTCAGGAGGAGCAGATTAAATCTCCAAAATCAACTTGATGTACCCTGCATCTCTGGAATACCTGAACAGACAATGAATCATTCCAAAATTGAAGCAGTGGACTTGGAGAGCAAATGTAGACTTGGGGTTTACTCACTGCATCTAATTTGTTTCTGGTTGTATGTTTATCTTAGTTTAGAATTAAGAGCTTATTATCATTGGTAGATTTGTTTATTGATTTGGTTGCTCTCTTCCTTTTTTTTTAATATATATATTTTTCTTTTTTCTCTTTTTGTGAGTGTTTATGTGTACTCTTCTTTCTCTGATGTTCTCTGTATACCTTTGCTTTTACCATTTGTCCTAGGGAACTGTCAGCTTTTTTTTTTTTTTTTTAGTAGTTTATAGCACTCATTATCATTGGTGGATTTGTTTTTGGTTTGCTTGTGCTCTTCTTTCTTTCATTTTTTAATTACTTTTTTATTTTTAAGAATTTTTATTTTAATAAATTTATTTTATATTTATTAATCTTTCTTTCTTTCTTTCTTTCTTTCTTTCTTTCTTTCTTTCTTTCTTTCTTTCTTTCTTCCTTTTTCTCCCTTTTCTTCTGAGCCATGTGGCTGACAGGGTTTTGGTGCTCCAGCCAGGTGTCAGGTCCAAGCCTCTGAAGTGGGAGAGCTGAGTTCAGGATATTAGTCCACCAGAGATCTCCCAGTCCTATGTAATATCAAACAGCCAAAACTCTCACAGAGATCTCCATCTCAATGCTAAGACCCAGCTCCACTGAACGACCAGCAAGCTGGACACCCTATGCCAAACAACTAGCAAGACAAGAATGCAACTCTACCTATTAGCAGAGAGGATGCCTAAAATCATAATAAGTTCATAGACACCCCAAAACACACCAAAAGATGTGGTCATGCCCACCAGAAAGACAAGATCCAGCTTCATCCACCAGAACACAGGCACCAGTCCCTTCCACCAGGAAGCCTACACAACACACTGAACCAACCTTATCCACTGGAGGTAGACACCAACAGCAACAGGGACTACAAACCTGCAGCCTGTGAAAAGGAGACCCCAAACTTGGTAAGTTAAGCAAAATGAGAAGACAGAGAAACACACAGCAGATGAAGGAGCAAGATAAAAAACCACCAGACCAAACAAATGAAGAAGAAATAGGCAGTCTACCTGAAAAAGAATTCAGAGTAATGATAGTAAACATGATCTAAAATCTTGGAAATAGTATGAAGAAAATACAAGAAGCATTTAACAATGACTTAGAAGAACTGAAGAGCAAACAAACAATGATGAACAACACAACGAATGAAATTAAAAATTCTCTAGAGGGAATCAATAGCAGAATAACTGAGACAGAAGAATAGATAAGTGACCTGGAAGATAAAATAGTGGAAATAACTGCCACAGGGCAGAATAAGGAAACAAATAATGAAAAGAATTGAGGACAATCTCAGAGACTTCTGGGACAATATTAAACATACCAACATTTGAATTATAGGGGTCACAGAAGAAGAATAGGAAAAGAAAGGCACTGAGAAAATATTTGAAGAAATTATAGTTGAAAACTTCCCTAACATGGGAAAGGAAATAGTCAATCAAGTCCAGGAAGTGCAGAGAGTCCCATACAGGTTAAATCCAAGGAGAAACACTCCAAGACACATATTAATCAAACTATCAAAAATTAAATACAAAGAAAAAATATTAAAAGCATCAAGGGAAAAGAAACAAATAAAATAAAAGGGAATCCCTATAAAGTTAACAGCTGATCTTTCAGCAGAAACTCTGCAAGCCAAAAGGGAGTGGCCTGACATACTTAAAGTGATGAAAGGGAAAAACCTACAACCAAGATTACTCTACCAAACAAGGATCTCATTCAGTTTTGACAAAGAAATTAAAACCTTTACAGACAAGCATAAGCTAAGAGATTTCAGCACCACAAACCACCTTTAAAACCAATGCTAAAGGAATTTCTCTAGGCAGGAAACACAGAGAAGGAAAAGACCTATAATAACAAACACAAAAAAAATAAGAAAATGGTAATAGGAACATACAGATCCATAATTACCTTAAATGTAAATGGATTAAATGTTCGAACCAAAGACATAGACTGGCTGAATGGATACAAAAACAAGACTGGTATATATGCTGTCTACAACTGACCCACATCAGACCTAGGGACACATACAGACTGAAAGTGGGGGATGGAAAAAGATATTCCACGCAAATGGAAATCAAAAGAAAGCTGGAGTAGCAATTCTCATATCAGACAAAATAGACTTTAAAGTAAAGACTATTGCAAGAGACAAAGAAGGACAGCACATAATGATGAAGGGATCGATCCAAGAAGAAGGTATAACAATTGTAAATATTTATGCACCCAATATAGGAGCACCTCAATACATACAGCAAATGCTAACAGCCATTAAAGGGGAAATTGACAGTAACACAATCATAGTAGGAGATTTTAACACCCCACTTTCACCAATGGACAGGTCATCGAAAATGAAAATAAATAAGGAAACACAAGCTTTAAATGATACATTAAACCAAGTGGACTTACTTGATATTTATAGGACATTCGATCCAAGAAAAACAGAATACACTCTCTTCTCAGGTGCTCATGGAACATTCTCCTGGATAGATCTATCTTTGGTCACAAATCAAGCCTTGGTAAATTTAACAAAACTGAAATTGTATCAAGTATCTTTTGTGACCCCAATGCTATGAGACTAGATATCAATTACAGGAAAAAACTATAGAAAATACAGACATATGGAGGCTAAATAATATGCTACTAAATAATCAAGAGACCACTGAAAATCAAAGAGGAAATAAAAAAATACTTAGAAACAAATGACAATGAAACCACGATGAACAAAAACCTATGGGATGCAGCAAAAGTAGTTCTAAGAGGGAAGTTTATAGCAATACAATCCTACTTCAAGAAACAAGAAATATCTCAAATAAACAACCTAATCTTATTCCTAAAGCAATTAGAGAAAGAAGAAGAAGAACAACAAAAAACCCTATGTTAGCAGAGGGAAAGAAATCATCAAGATCAGATCAGGAATAAATGAAAAATAAATGAATGAAATGATAGCAAAAGTCAATGAAACTAAAAGCTGGTTGTTTGAGAAGATAAACAACATTGATAAACCATTAGCCAGACTCATCAAGAAAAAAAGGGAGAAGACTCAAATCAATAGAATTAGAAATGAAAAAGGAGAAGTAATAACTGGCACTGCAGAAATACAAAGGAACATGAGAGATTGCTACAAGCAATTATATGCCAATAAAATGGACAACCTGGAAGAAATGGACAAATTCTTATAAATGCACAACCTTCCAAGACTGAACCAGGTAGAAAGAGAAAATATAAAAAGACCAATCACATACACTGAAATTGAAACTGTGAATAAAATTTTTCCAACAAACCAAAGCCAGGACCCGATTGCTTCTCAAACCCTATCCTTCTCAAACTCTTCCAAAATATAGCAGAGGGAGGAACACTCCCAAACTCATTCTACAAGGCCATCATCACCCTGATACCAAAACCAGACAAAGATATCACAAAGAAAGAAAACTACAGGCCAATATCACTGATGAACATAGATGCAAAAATCCTCAGCAAAATACTAGCAAACAGAATCCAACAGCACATTAAAAGTATCATACACCATGATCAAGTGAGGTTTATCCCAGGAATGCAAGGATTATTCGATATACGCAAATCAAACAATGTGATACACTATATTGAATGTGATACAATAAATTGAAGGAGAAAAACCATATGATTATTTCAATAGATGCAGAAAAATCTTTTGACAATATCAACACCCATTTATGATAAAAACCCTCCAGAAAGTAGGTATAGAGGGAACTTACTTCAACATAATAAAGGCCATATATGACAACCCCACAGCCAACATCGTTCTCAATGGTGAGAATCTGAAACCATTTCCACTAAGATCAGGAGCAAGAGAAAGTTGCCGACTCTCACCACTATTACTCAACATAGTTTTGGAAGTTTCAGCCAAGCAAGCAGAGAAGAAAAAGAAATAAAAGGAATCCAAATTGGAAAAGAAGAAGTAAAACTCACTATTTGCAAATGACATGATACTATACATAGAGAATCCTAAACATGTTACCAGAAAACTACTAGAGCTAGTTAATGAACTTGGTAAAGTAGCAGGATATGGACATAATACACCAAAATCTTTTGAATTCCTATACACTAATTATGAAAAATCTGAAAGAGAAATTAAGGAAACACTCCCATTAACCATTGCACTGAAAAGAATAAAATACCTAGAAATAAACCTACTTAAGGAGACAAAAGACCTCTATGTATAAAATAATAAGACACTGATGAAAGAAATTAAAGATGATACAAATAGATGGAGAGATAGACCATGTTCTTGGATTGGAAGAATCAACATTGTGAAAATGACTATACTAACCAAAGCAATCTACAGATTCAATGCAATCCCTATCAAACTACCAATGGCATTTTTCACAGAGGTAGAACAAAAAGTTTCACAATTTGTATGGAAATACAAAAGACCCCGAAGAGCCAAAGCAATCTTGAGAAAGAAAAATGGAGCTGGAGGAATCAGGATCCCTGATTTCAGACTATATTACAAAGCTACAGTAATCAAGACAGTATGGTCCTGACACAAACACAGAAATATATATCAATGGAATAGGATAGAAAGCCCAGAGATAAACCCATGCACATATGGTCACCTTATCTTTGATAAAGGAGGCAATAATATACAATGGAGAAAAGACAGCCTCTTCAATAAGTGGTGCTGGGAAAACTGGACAGCTACATGTAAATTAGAACACTCCCTAACACCATACACAAAATTAAACTCAAAATGGATTAAAGACCTAAATGTAAGTCTAGACACTATAAAACTCTTAGAGGAAAACATAGGCAGAACACTCTATGACATAAATCACAGCAAGATCCTTTTTGACCCACTTCCTAGAGAAATGGAAATAAAAACAAAAATAAACAAATGGACCTAAGGAAACTTAAAAGCTTTTGCACAGCAAAGGAAACCATAAACAACCATAAACAAGATAACCCTCAGAATGGGAGAAAATATTTACAAATGAAGCAACTGACAAAGGATTAATCTCCAAAATTTACAAGCAGCTCATGCAGCTCAATATGAATAAACAAACAACCTAATCCAAAAATGAGCAAAAGATCTAAATAGACATTTCTCCAAAGAAGAAATACAAATTGCCAACAACCACATGAAAGGATGCTCAACATCACTAATCATCAGAGAAATGCAAATGAAAACTACAATGAGGTTTCACCTCACACCGGTCAGAATGGCCATCATCACAAAATCTACAAACAATAAATGCTGGAGATGGTGTGGAGAAAAAGGAACCCTTTTGCGCTGTTGGTGGGAATGTAAATTGATACAGACACTATGGAGAACAGTATGGAAGTTCCTTAATAAACTAAAAATAGAACTACTGTATGACCCAGCAATACCACTACTGGGCATATACCCTGAGAAAACCATAATCAAAAAGAGTCATGCACCGCAATGTTCATTGCAGCTCTATTTACAATAGCCAGGACATGGATTTCTTATTTTATAATGAACCTATAGACAGAACGTTGGTAATGTTATCATGGTTACAAACAGAATATGCACATTAACAGGAAAAATGTAAAAATAAATTTTGGTTCAGGAAAAATGAGGAGTGGGAGAAATATTGAAAGCCATGCTGACGTATCATGTTTCATAGTGGTGATCAGATGGGTAGTCTATCAGGGTGGAGCAAGAAATTATTGAAGTGTCTAGTGGAGAATGTGAGGACATTGTATAACTTTATTTGGGAAAGGAAAGAAGGGGATTGGCTGTGATTTTCAAGTCAGGTAAAATTACTTATATAAATAATTACATAAGGGCTAATGCTACAAACATACAATATTGAAAACAGAAATAATCACCAGGAAAGGCTAAACAGGTAGTCTCTGGTACACTGGGCTAAAGAATGAATGGTCCAACAGCGTTTGTTGCTTTGCATATTTTAAGTCATTCTCTGCTATTTTCCAAGTGTAAGGATAACTCTCTTAAAAAAAAAAAAAAAAGCTATATAGACAAATTTAAGGTTAGCATAATTAATTGTTTTTAAAAATAATATGAACAAGGCCAACCAATCTTCATTATCTGACCCCCAAATATTTTGATTACTTCTTTCCTTTTATTTGATTCCTTGAGACAGAACAGTTAAGTCCTGCTCCTTTGTCTCAGTCTTGGCTTTGAATAAACCAACAGAATGTTAAGAACTTCAATGATTCTTTATAATTCTTTCACTTTGGAATAATATTAGAGTTACAGAAAAGTTGCAAAATACTATAGAGAGTTTTTGTATATCTTTCACTCAGTGTACCCTAATGTTAACATATAACAATGGTACATTTGTTAAGACTAAGAGACTTTATATAATTACAAGAGTATTAATTGAACTCCAGACTTTTTCCATGTTTCACAAAACATTCACAGATATCCTCTTTCTGTTCAAAGATCCAAACCAGGATATTACATTGCATTTAAAGACTTTGAATATAATAGTCTTAGAGGAGAAGTAGAAGGTGAGATCTCAGAGGCTTCTGATCAATAGGAGTTGGAGTGTCAGGGGATGAAGAAGAGAATTGAGCCCCCATAAGAGGGTGATACTCCTGAGGTAAATTTATTCTTTATTCAGACGATAACCATAGACTCAGAGTAAATCTTCATGAATTTTTAAAAGAACATATCAAGCATCAATAAATAGGGGCAATACATCCAAGGTATGCATGGAGAGGATTCATTAACATTGCCTCTGTAAATCCCCAACCACGTTCATCCTCAGAAAGAGCAGGCAGGTATTGAGACTCCTACTCTGGTTTCTCTAGAACACTTTAGAAACATGAATCACTCCTCCGTTTCTTTCATTTTTGTGTCCATCCAAATAACCTCAACTAAATGAAGCTATTATCCTTTTTTTTTTTTTTTACATCTTTTTTGGAGTATAATTGCTTTACCGTGTTGTGTTAGTTTCTGCTGTATAACAAAGTGAGTCAGCTATACGTATACCTCTATCCTTATATCCCCTCCCTCTTGTGTTTCCCTCCCACCCTCCCTATCCCACCCCTGGGGGTCACAAAGCACCAAGCTGATCTCCCTGTGCTATGCAGCTGCTTCCCACTGGATATCTATTTTACATTTGGTAGTGTATATGTGTCCATGCCACTCTCTCACTTCATCCCAGTTTACTCTTCCCCCTCCCCATGTCCTCAAGTCCATTCTCTACATCTGTTTCTTTATTCCTGTCCTTCCACTAGGTTCATCAGGACCATTTTTTTTTTTTTAGATTCCATATATATGTGTTAACATACGGTATTTGCTTTTCTCTTTCTGACTTACTTCACTCTGTATGACAGACCCTAGGTCCCTCCACCTCACTACAAATACCTCAATTTCATTCCTTTTTATGGCTGGGTAATATTCCATTGTATATATGTGCCACATCTTCTTTATCCATTCATCTGTTGATGGACACTTAGGTTGTTTCCACATCCTGGCTATTGTAAATAGAACTGCAATGAACATTGTGGTACATGTCTCTTTTTGAATTAACGTTTTCTTAGGGTATATGCCCAGTAGTGGGATTGCTGGGTCATATGGTAGTTCTATTTTTAGTTTTTTAAGGAACCTCCATACTGTTCTCCATACTGGCTGTATTAATTTACATTCCCACCAACAGTGTAAGAGGGTTCCCTTTTCTCCACACCCTCTCCAGCATTTACTGTTTGTAGATTTTGTGATGAAGGCCATTCTGACCGGTGTGAGGTGATACCTTATTGTAGTTTTGATTTGCATTTCTCTAATGATTAGCTCTTATGCTTTTAAATATCTAGTACACCAAATGCTTGTTTTTGCTGAAACTTCACTAGGCTATGTCCACTTTTTAAAAATCCTTATTTAAATAATATGCTATTCATTTTATAAAATTGATAGTCTTTTCTTTTTTTTTTTCTTCTTTTGACCCAATACTAAATTATCTTAAGCTACATCTTGTGTAAGAGTCATTTTCCTTAGGAACATACCTTCTTTTCAATTACTCAAGTGAACAAATAAAAAGACTTAATTTCCTTGTTCAAAACAAAGCCTGTTGAGACAGATGAGTTGAATAACAGAAGGCCAGTCAAATAGGGAAGATAATTTTGAACATAAGCTCTTTTAGAAATAAAACACAGACTGCTAAACTACTCAGAGGTAGACTATACTAAAAGTATAGTAAGTGTATTGACTGAGGATCTATAGCTAAATTTTTATATCCATATCTGTATCTGTATCTATAGCTACGTGTTTAACCCAGATAAAAAATATGTCTGACCAAAATGCAATGCATGGCTGAATTGCTAGGACTTTAAAGTACAGATATTTTGTTACTTGTGGTTAAAAGTATATCAGATAGGACTTCCCTGGTGGCGCAATGGTTAAGAATCCACCTGCCAATGCAGGGGACACGGGTTTGAGCCCTGGTCTGGGAAGATCTCACATGCCGTGGAGCAACTAAGTCCGTTTGCCACAACTACTGAGCCTGCGCTCTAGAGACTGCGAGCCACAACTGCTGAGCCCACGTGCCACAACTAATGAAGCCTGAGTGCCTAGAGCCCGTGTTCTGCAACAAGAAAAGAAAGCCACCACAATGAGAAGCCAGCAAACCTAAACGAAGAGTAGCCCCCACTCGCCGCAACTACAGAAAGCCCACGTGCAGCAACGAAGACCCAACACAGACAAAAATAAATAAATAAGAAAAATATTTTTAAAAATATATATCAGATAACCAAAATATTCCTATAGTCACCCAGCCAACGTGGAAAGTAAAATACAAAATTTGCAATTTTATGCTAGAAAATTCCACTTTTAAAAAGTTCTTTTAGTTTTAATTTTCACAGAAATAATGTATATGATATGCAAAACTAAGTCAAAAATCTGCATCACTAAGAGCCATCACACAGGCATGTGATATAGAATCATTCTTCTGAACAGTTATGCCAATAGGCCTCACACTGGTCCCAGATAGGGCAGTGAAACTTGGATTTCCTCAATTTGCCCATTAGTAAATTATGGAAAGTACTATTCTCTATATTTAAGCATGCCAGTAGAGAAGCAAAAAAAAATCTTTAATATACTAATGAGTGCAACATTGTAAGTCCTTTAGAGGGCAAAGGGTCTAAGTGCTAGATGCACATTAAGCTCATTAATGTAATTAATGTTCCAATGATTCATTTTTCATAAAAAAATGGTTTGACTGAAACCTTTAAAGTGTATTAAATAAAATACTTTTGCATGACAGATAATAACTGTGGACTTTAGTTTTCCATTTATTATAATTTTAAATAAAATACTTTAAAGTGTATTAAATAAAATACTTTTGCATGACAGATAATAACTGTGGACTTTAGTTTTCTGTTTATTATTATTTTCCTGGCTGCCTCACTGTACTTTACTGGCTTTTTAAATTTGGCAACAGGCACAAACTGTTATTAGCAAATGCTTTAATAAGCTCTGAAAGCTTATTTGTGTATTTAGTAACTCTGAAAAATTAATTCAAAACTTAAATAAAGAAATTAGTCATATTGTGGAAAGCATTATAATATTATCTATGCTATATCTATGCCATCCTTTCATATTTTTCAAATGATAAGTTTTTGGTTAATAATTTTGGTAAACTGTGAAAAGGTAATAAAACCATAGCTAAGTGGGAAATTATAACAATAAAATACAATGATAAAATTAGAACTACTAAACCAATGCTAACACAAATAACAAAATCTTAGATAGATAACTATTTATAGCTTGAATGTAGAGTATATGAATGCATCTCATGTCTAAAATGACAAATGACTACATAGGGATTTTTGGGAGTGGGGAGAATACTTAGAAAAGCTATTCTTGTATGGAAAGTCATACCAAATGGGCATAGTTCAACTTTTTATTTTGAATACCATTAATTAACTCTAGTGAGTCACATTTAAATATTTTAATCTTAACTTGTTTAATTTAAGCCTTATTTTCTAATTCATATGAACGCCAGCTTCACATAGGCTACAACATAGTCCTATTGACATAAATAAAATTTGGTTTATGCAAGTTCAGAAAGATTTATACTAAGCATTTTAATACCACAACACAAATAATTTATTTGATATTTCTTATAATCAACATAGGGTGAGAATTAGCAAGCAGTGTCCTAAAGTGTGGTTGTTTTAGATAATGATTTTCATCATAAGGATAAGAAATTTTACTGAATTATGAGAATACTGTTAATAATATTAAATAAAATAAAAATAATGTAGGCAGATGATCAAGAAATTGGAGGGCTTTTAATCTCTCCACGAGACTGAATTATTTCTCATGGCTTTATCTTAAAGAATTCTGAACATCCAAAATTCAGAAAGATCAAAATAAAACATATTAAAATTCATTGTAAAACAAATATAAATTAATTTGTTGGATCCCACTATTGGATATGAATTTATTCATTAACTATGTATATGTTTTTAATTCCACTATAAGTGATAATTAAACATTTAGGTGAAACCCCACCAAAGAAGTTGATAGGTAGACTTACCGCAGATACAGGAGTCCAAAAACATGTGATAGAGGAAAACAGGAAACAAATTTAAAGTCCTTATGACACAGGGGGGGTTTCTATCAGATAAATGCCCAAATAGTAAATTATCATTTTTCACAAAAAATCCGTGTGTTCTATAATTCTATCCCTATGGTGACTGTAGCAGACTTTTTAGTGGAATACACTTGGACAGCATTTGTGGAATGCACTTATAGAAAGGAAAGTGAGATTCTGGAAGATCCTGCATTTACATAGATCAATACTGAAAAAAAAAAAACTATATTTATTTCTCTATATATGTATATATCTATATCTAGGTTCATAAAAATATATTACCTTTGGAAAGTGTGTGAAAGACTCAAAGACTTGAATATTAATATGTATGGTGTTAGGCATTTTTACATTTATAATAGCATATCTGATATCCAACTGTGACAATGCAAAACAAAAAAAGTGAGCAGAGAATTAGAAAGAGGAGTGAATCATTCTTTGATTAAATGCATCATCATAAAAGACAGAAAATCTGTCTGAGAACAATTTATCTCCTCTAAATGTTTTCCTGAAAGCATACAACAGGTTTCACTGAAATTTCTAGTTGTATATATGATATCTATTTGCACATTAAGGATAGTACTTCCCATACATCAATTATTCTAAAGTCTGTTTGTATGTGAACGCTTGCATGTGTACACAAGTGTTTTAATTCAGTTCAAGGTATAACCCCCATTTACTCTGTTAATAAGAAGTCCTTGGATTCATAGGCACAAACTCCACATACTGTATTTTAAAAATTATGCCTACAGGGGAGTATATTCATGTTTTATTCTCCCAGCTCTTATTTATTCAAAGGACAAGCAGGTACTATGAAAAAAATAAAGACTTGAAGGCAGCTGTTAAACAAGTTCAAAGATATCATTTTAAGGAAACCTTCAATATGGTGTGTGAAATCAGTCAAATGTACAGAAAAGATGACAACGATGTTGATTTATGTGTAAATGTGCTGAAAGAACAAATAAGTTTTGAGATAGTATTTTAAAAAGTGAAGAATTTAAATGACTGTGCAGTGGGAATTAATATCTTTATATTAATAAATTTAATATCTGATTTCACATAGGCATGAATGGTGGCTCTAATTTCATTGTTTCATTCTGAAATATTTACCTTCTCAGATTTTCACTTTATTATGGAAATCTTTTGTAGCCATGTTTAATTTTCAAAAATTTTCGACCACTTGAAAATATATTTACAGGCTTTTCTTATCCTTGTCTGCTGGGGAAGGCCTTGAGAACACCATTGGCAGAGAGTGGAGAGAACAGCTATGCTAAATAAGGACCCACGTTGATCCTAAGTTTCCTCATGTGTAAACACACAGATATAGCATATTTAAAATCTTTAAAATGCAACTGAATATAATTTTGGTACCACTTAAAAAAAAGAAGAAAATAGCCCTGACATAAAATAATGAATTAAAATATATTATCACTGTTATTTCATACTCATTGGAAGTTATTTTAGGCTTATTTAACACTAGATTTAAAAATAGGTAGTGCCCTTGTGCATATGTAAAAAAGGAAAATATAAATGACATATTGGGTAAAGTTGTTCAAACATTTTTTTTCAGAGTCTGACTCGTCTGGATCATTTCCATCTCAGAGAAATAGATGTCTATATTTTTTCACACACATACTGCTTTCCCCAGGGTCATTAAGAATGTAGATGATGCAGCATTACTTAAAGCAGTGTTCTGCTGTCTTCTCCAAGAATTTCCTCTGAAGTGATGACATCAGTTCTGCAAGTTGTATGTAAGGCTTTCATAAACCTACCAGAAACTGCTAATAAATTTTCAGATAACAAGTAGTAGCTATAGTAATCACTCAAATGGCCCCTTAAAGACTTCAGAACTGAAGTACTGAGGGGTTATAGTTGTCCAACCATAGAGTAACAACTAAGTTCTTACATGCCAGGCAATGACAGCTTTGACAAGACCACCACCTGGCCAACAGGTGTTATAAACTGCAATAGATTTTTGAGGTAATACATGATTTCAGCATTACTAATATGTGAAATATGGGCACTATATAATCAAGAAGATACAATACTATTAAATTCATACCATAATATTGAATATTAAACATGATAGAATAAATGAAATTTTTGGCACATATTTGGTGCAAAATGCAGTGAAGCCCTGGAAAAAATGTGATGAGTCCAAAAAATAAAATCATGTAAAATAATGATATTACATTATTGTGAGAGTCATAAAATTACTAAGGAGAGACTGCACAGCCATCAGGCAAGGATTTCTGTGAGATAAAAATTCATCTAGGTCAAGATGTATTTTGGAATTACCTGGTAGGTAATTTTTTTTTTCTGGAAAATAACAGCCAGAGCTGTCTACCTCTGGCCGTGACAAACCATACAGTACAGCACTAATTATAACAACAATAAACAAATACAAAAATAAACAAAATACATGAAGCAGATACTTTTGGACACTGTATGTCAAGAAGTGCAGGACTGTTATTTCTCAGAGAAGAGAACTCATAAGAAGAGCCCTGCCACCAACATGGCTTCCTGATTCAGTGGCACCCATCCTGCTAAGTTGAGGAAGCAGAGTAAAGGAGGTTAGGGCAGCTGAAATTCTGGAGGCACGTTAACAGAGAAGAGGAACTAGGCAGAAAAAGAGCTCAGAAACACAGAGACATGAAAAATGATCTGAGCAGCACACCTCAAGTTTTCAAAAAGAATTAACCCTCTGGTCAGCCAGAGATGGTGGCGGCAGTGGTCATAAGGAAACTAAGCCCTTTCTGGAATTAGCAGGTGTCAAACTAATTGCTTTCAAACAAATCTAATTTAAGTAATTATATTTAAGTGTAATGTCTTCGTTCTTAGAATTAATTCCTTTTAAGAATTACTATCAACTCACACAGGTAGTGTATTAAGGGAGGGTGCACTCAGGCAAATGCCATTTGATTTATGTATTAATTTATTTAAAAAAAAATTTTGTTTGTGCCACACAGCTTACAGGATCTTAGTTCCCCCACCAGAGATCGAACCCGTGCCCCCTGCAGTAGAAGCGCAGAGTCCTAACCATTGGACTGCAAGGGAATTCCCCAGGCAAATGTCATTTTAAACTGAAAGTTCAGAAATATCTCGGAGAGATGGATTTTCATATTTATACAAAAATTCTGTATTTCAAATTCAAACTTTCAGGATCAAACTTCCAATGGTGTGCCTTACAAGATAGTAGGATTGAATAATGAAGACTTGAGCCCATGCAATTTGCCTCAATAATAATGCCACATTCTAGCATTGTCTTTTTGCTGAAAGGGCTCAGTGATGTCTGTATTTATTATATGCAAGTAGTGTAGGTAAAGACACTTCAAGACCTGCTGAACTAGCTTTCCATCTGAATTCTGTCACTTCCCAGTATACCACCAACCACTCCTGACGTCCATACCTGTCAAAGAATGTACACACACACACACTCACACACACAGACAGAGGTCTGATGAGTAAACTTAACATAAGGAAAGGTAATCTTTTCATTTGTGTCTATAGTTGCTGAATCTATTATCGGTTGCTATTTGTAGCTGTTTTTGTCAAATAGTCCACTTGGAGAAAAATGAACTTCCATATTCCTAAAAGATGCAGGCAGGATTTGTCTTTTTTTCATAGCTGATTTATATCAATCTAAATTGGATTCACTGTAAGATGTTGTGCTTCAGTATTTTCTGTATTTCTTCTCTCCTCCTTGCTTGGGACTGTCCTCTTTTTTCTTCTCAGAATAGATCATCTGCTGTTCTCTATGTTCTGAATATATCCTGCAAGTAAGGTTCTACTTTAGCAAGCACTTCAATGCCAAAAACTATGTCTCCTTTCCAGAAACTAATTTTAACATTTGAAAAGGTGTAGTACGTAACGATAAAAATGGTGGAAATTAGGGCAGGAGTGTGGCCAACATGACAGAGTAGAAAGAGTGTGATTTCCCCTTCTTTCATGGGTGTATCAAAATAACAACCATCACAGAGCAACTATCTATGAGAAAAACCTGATAACTAGCAGAAAAAAGATTTTCTACAAATAAAGATATAAGGAAGGAACCACAGCAAGAGAGGTTGGAGGGGCACAGACATGGTATAGTCAAGACCAAAACCCCCAGGTAGGCAATCCATAAACAGGATGATAATCACAATTGCAGAGGTTCTCCCTAAGAAGCAAGGGATCCAAACCTTGCATCAGGCTCTCCAGCCTGAGGTTCTGCACTGGGAGGACAAGCACCCAAACATCTGACTTTGAAAGCCAGAGGGCTTGCATACAGGAGAGCCAGAGGGCTGTAGAAAACAGAGAATCCTCTCTTAAAGGGCAAATGCAAAATCTCACAAACTTCAAGTCCAAGTTCATGGGCAATAATTTGAAAGCAGCCTGGGTCACTCCCACTTCCTGGTCTTGGAGAGTCTCCCAGAGAAGTAGGAGGCAACTGGAACTCCCCCTAGGGAAATAGACACCGGTGGCAGCCTTTTGGGGAGCTCATTCCACCATGAGGACATGGTGCTGGAAAGTGCTATTTTGGAGTTCCCCCCTCTAGCCTATAAGTCCTAGGGTCTTAACCACCCACCAGCAAGACAGCCTTAACATGAGGACCCCCAAAGCCCTACAGCCCAACTCAGTAGTGGGCCAGTACAAGACCCAGGACCCCCTGGGCTATGCAGCATGCTGTGCCAGGACTCAGCACTGCCCAGCAGTGGGCCAGCAACCAACAGGGCTGAGGGCCAGCCTTACCTACCAATGTGCCCATAGTAGTTGGCAACATCTCAATAGAAGGGCCCACAGAGCTCACATAGAAGGTACCACTAAAGTATATACTTCTGGTGACTAGAAGGGCATATACTGCTGGGCCCTGTAGGACGTCTTGTACATAAAGTCACTTGTCCAATATCAAGAAATGTAACTGACCTTCCTAATACATAGAAATAAACAAATAGAATTAGGCAAAATAAGGGGACAGAGGAATACATTCCAAACAAAAAATAAAACAAATTCCCAGAAGAACTAAGCAAAGTGGAGATAAGCAATAAACCCAATAGAGTTCAAGTTAATGATTACAAAGATGCTTAAAGAACTCATGAGAAGATTGAGTGAATGCAGTGAGAATTTTAACAAAGATTCAGAAAATAAAGAAGAAAAACCAAAAGGGGGCAAAGAATTCAATAACCTAAAGTAAAAAATGCACAAGAAAGAATCAACAATATATTATATAAAACAGAGGAATGCATCAGCAAACTGGAAGACAAAGCAGTGGAAATCATCCAAGCTGAACAGAAATAAGAATTTTTAAAACTGAGTTTAGGGCTTCCCTTGTGGCGCAGTGGTTGAGAGTCCGCCTGCCAATGCAGGGGACACGGGTTCGAGCCCTGGTGTGGGAGGATCCCACATGCCGTGGAGCAACTGGGCCCGTGAGCCACAATTGCTGAGCCTGCGCGTCTGGAGCCTGTGCTCCGCAACAAGAGAGGCCACGATAGTGAGAGGCCCGCGCACCGCGATGAAGAGTGGCCCCCACTTGCCACAACTGGAGAAAGCCCTTGCACAGAAACGAAGACCCAACACACCCAAAAATAAAAGAAATAAATTAAAAAAAAAAAAAGAATCTTAACTTTGCTCCACTGAAATATCTGCTTACTCCCTCACCAAATCTTATAAAAAAAACCCAAAAAACTGAGTTTAGTTTAAGATACCTCTGGAACAACAACAAGGCTACGAAAATGGACATCATATGGGTCTCAGAAAAAGAAGAGAGAGAGAAAGGGGCAGAGACTTATTTGAAGAAATAATAGCTAGAAGTTTCCTAACCTGAGAGAGGAAACAGACACCAAGGTTTAGGAAGGATAGAGAGTCCCAAACAAGATCAAGGCAAGGAAGTCCACATGAAGAATCGTAATTAAAATGGAAAAAGTTAAAGATCAAAATACAATCTTAAAAACAGCAAGAAAAAAGCAACTAGTTACATACAAGGGAATTCCCATAAGGCCATCAGCTGACTTTTAAGTAGAAACTTTGCAGGCCAGAGGTATTGTCACAATCTATTTAAAGTGATGAAAGGAAAAAAAAAAAAAAAAAACTATAAACAAGGCTACTCTACCTAGCAAGGTTATCATTCAGACTTGAAGAAGAGAAAAAAGTGTCTTACAAACAAGCAAAAGCTATGAGTTAAGCACCCTAAACCAGTTTTATAAGAAAGCTAAAAGGACTTCTTCAAGCAGAAAAATCACAACTAAAAATATGAAGATTATGATAGGAAAAATCTCATTGGTAAAGGTAAACATATAGTAATGGTAGTAGATCAACCACTTTTAAAACTAGTAGAAAGGTTAAAAGATAAAAATAGTAAATTCATCCATATCCTCAATACATACTTAAGGGATACCTACAAAAAAAGATGTAAAATATGATGTCAAAAACTTTAACCACAGTAGGTGGTAGTAAAAATACAGGGTTGTTAGAGTGTAATTGAACTTAAGATAATCAACCTAAAAATATTTATGCATATATCTGAACATAGTTATATATGAATGTCATGACAACCACAAACCAATAATCTATACACAAAAAAAAAAAAAGAGAAAAAGGAGTTCACACATAGTATTAAAGAATCATCAAATCACAGGGAAGAGAGCAAAAGAAGAAAGTGACAAAAAATGAACTACAAAACCAACCAGAAAATAATTTAAAAATTGGCAATACCTATCAATAATCATTTTAAAAATAAATGGACTAAATGTTCCAATGAAAAGGTATAGAGTGTCTGAATGGATAAAAAATTAAAGTATTCATATAAATGTTTCCTACAAGAGACTCATTTGAGATCTAAAGACACACAGACTGAAAGTGAGGGGATGGGGAAATATATTCCATACAAATAAAGGAAAGGAAAGCTGGGGTAGCAATACTTATATCAGACAAAATAGAATTTAAAGCAAAGACAGTAACAAGAGACAAAGGACATTACACAATATTTAAGAGAACTATACAAGATATAACTGTTGTAAATATATATGCCCCCAACATAGGGGCACATAACTATTCATAGCACATATCAACCAAAACAAAAGGATACATTGACACTAACAAAATAATAGTAGGAGACTTCAACATCCCACTTACACATTATGAACTTTTCAAGTGCACGTGAAATATTCTCTAGGAAAAATTACATACTAGTCCACAAAACAAGACTCAGTAAATTTAAGAAGATTGAAATCATATCAAGCATCTTTTCTGACTACAACAATATAAGACTAGAAGTCAACTGTAAGAAAAAATAACTGAAAAAAACATAAACATGTGGAGGCTAAAAAATATACTACACAACAATGGGTCACTAAAGAAACCAAAAAACAAATTTAAAAAATACCTGGAGACAAATGGAAACACAATTATCCAAAATCTGTGGGACACAGTAAGTTCAGTTCAAGAGGGAAGTTCTTAGCAATACAAGTCTAACTCAGGAAACAAGAAAAAATAAACAATCTAAATTTTCATGTAAAGAACTAGGCAGTAAAAAGGACACTACACAGCGTGAGTAGAAGAAAATAAATAATAAAAATCAGAGCAGAAATAAATGAAATATATATTAAGGAAGCAATAGAAAAGATCAATGAAACTAAGAATTGGTTCTTTGAAAAGATAAAGAATATAGATACACCATTAGCCAGTCTCAAGAAGAGAAAAAGGGAGGGAGACCAAATATATAAAATCAGAAATTAAAGATGAAAAGTTGCAATTGTCATCACAGAAATACAAAAAATCATTAAATTACTATGAACAATTATATGCCAATAAAATGGACAACTTAGAAGAAATGTACAAATGTATATGTACAATCTCCCATTATTGAATCAGGAAGTAATAGAAAATGTGAACAGACTGAATACCAATAATGAAATTGAATCAGCAATTTAAAAATCTCCCAACAAACAAAAATCCAGGACCAGATGTCTTCACAGGTGAATTCTACCAAACATTAAAGAAAAGTTAACATTTATTCCTCTCAAACTATTCCAAAAAATTGAAGAGGAAGAAACCATGCTAAACTCATTTTGTGACATCAGCATAACCCTGATATCAAAACCAGAAAAAGACAACACACAAAAAAAAGAAAATTACAGCCAATAACACTGATGAACATAGGTGCAAAACTCCTCAACAAAATATTAGCAAACAAAATTCAAAAAATATTAAAAGACTCATATGCCATGGTCAAATGGGATTTATCGCAGGGAATTCAGGATGATTCAATGTGATGCACCACATTAACAAAGCGAAGAATAAAAATCACATGATCATCTAAATGATGCAGAAAAACCTTTTGAAAATCTTTAGCATCCATTGATGATAAAAATTCTCAACAACGTGGTTATAGAAGGAACCTCTGTCAACATAATAAAGACTTTAGATGGCACACTTACAGCCAATATCATACTCAGTGTTGAAAAGGTATAAGCTTTTCTTCTAAATACAAGGAAGCCACTCTCACGATTTTTATTTAATATAGTATTGGAAGTCATAGCCACAATAATCAGACCAGAAAAATGATTAAAATTCATACAAATTGGATAGGAAGAAGTAAAACTGTCACTGTTTGAAGATGACACAGTACTATATGTAGAAAATCCTAAAGATGCCATAAAAGTGTTTTAAACTAATAGATGAATTCAGTAAAGTTGCAATATACAAAATTACTATAAAGAAATCTGTTGTGTTTCTATACACTAGTAACAAATTATCAGAAAGGGAAATTAAGAAAACAATCCCAATTACAAGTGTATCAAAAAGAATAAAATATCTAGGAATAAATGTAACTGTGGAGGAAAAATGTTCTGTACTTGGAAAACTATAAGGCATTAATGAAAGAAATTGAAGATGACATAAACAAATGGAAAGATATACTGTGACATCATAGATTGGAAGAATTAATATTGTTAAAATGACCATACTACTCAAGGCAATCTACAGATATAATGCAATCCTTATCAAAATACCAATACCATTTTTCACAGAACTAGAACAAAGAAGGCTAAAATTTGTTTGGAAACACAAGACCTCAAATACCCAACAATCTTGAGAAAGATCAAATCTGGAGATTTCACACTCCCTGAATCAAATTATATTACAAAGCTACAGTAATCAAAAGTGTATGGTACTGTCACAAAAACAGACACATAGATCAATGGCACAGAATAGAGAGCTCAGAAATGAATTCACACTTACTGGACAATTAATATATGACAAAGGAGGAAAGAATATACAATGAAGAAAATACAACCTCTTTAATAACTGATGTTGAGATAAATGGACAGCTAAATTCAAAATAATCAAACTGCTCTACTTTTTCATACCATATACAAAAATAAATTCAAAATGGATTAAAGACTTAAATGTAAGACATGAAACCATAAAACTCCTAGAAGAAAATCTAGGCAATACATTTCCTACAAGGGCAAGGGAAACAAAAGCAAAAATAAACAAATGGGACTACATCAAACTAAAAAGTGTTTGGACAGTGAAGGGGCCTATTAAAATGAAAAGACAGCTTACTGAGTGGGAGAATATATTTGCAAATGACATAATGATAAGTGGTTACTGTCCAAAATATACAAAGAACTCATAGAACTCAACACCAAATAACAAACAAGCAGATTTTTAAAAGGGCAGAGGATCTGAATAGACATTTTTCCAAAGAAGAGTCACATACCACCAACTGACACATGAAAAGATTCTTAAAATCACTAATCATCAGGAAAATACAAGTCAAATCATCAGTGAGATACCACCTTACACCTTTTAGAATGGCTATCATCAAAAAGAAGACAATGTGTTGATAAGAATGTGGAAAAAAGGGAATCTTTCTGCAATCTTGTTTGGAATGTTAATTGGTTCAACCACTATAGAAAACAGTATGAAGTTTCCTCAAAAAATTAAAAACAGAACTGTCATACAATCCAGCAAGTCCACTTCTGGGTATTTTTATGAAGAAAACAAAAACACTAATGTGAATATATATATACACCCCTATGTTCAATTGAGAATTATTTACAATAGCAAAGATATGGAAGCAACCTAAGTGTCCATCAACAGATGAATGATAAAGAAGACGTGATATCTATCTATCATCTATCTATCTATCTATAATGGAATATTACTCAGCCATAAAAAAGAATGGAACCATGCCATCTGTGGCAACATGAACAGACCTAGAGAGTAGTATGCTATGTGAAATAAGTCAGACAGAGAAAGACAAATATCATATGATTTCACTTACATGTGGAATATAAAAAAAGCAGAACTAAAGGACAACCATAACAAAAAAGAAACAGACTTATAGGTACAGAGAAATAAGTAGTGTTTGCCAGAGGGGTGGGGATAGGAGAATGAGTGAAATAGCTGAGGGAGATTAAAAGGTACAAACTTCCGTTTTCAAAATAAATATGTCATGGGAATCTAATGTGAAACATAGGGAATATGGTCAATATATTATAATAACTTTTTAGAGTGATGGTAATTAAACTTATTGTGGTGATTATTTTGTAATGTATAAATATATCAGAAGACTATTTTCTACGCCTGAAAGTAGTGTAATATTGTAAATCAATTACATTTAAATAAAAAAAAAAGAAAAGAAAACTGGTAGAAATTAGGCCTGGAGAAAATCTGATGTCATACAAATATCTTGAAAATTTATAACCCTGCCATCCTTTCTTTCATCCTGCAGATGGCATAATGCACTATTCTTTGAAGCCTCATGTAAAGAAAACTGTTTTGATTTCCTTTATTGTATTTTTAATGTAGTTGCATATTTTTTCCGGATATCAGCCAGCTAGGTAGGATAATTCCGTGGTTCACTTTATTTGGGAATTGACAGAAAATATTTGAAACAGCTCATAGTACTCAACATGAATTCTTGAGTGTCACTTCCATTTTCTTCTTCCCATGCTCAGTTATCAAGAATAAACATCAGAATATGGAAGTTTCTCGATGTCTATCTCATGGATAGTCAATGATTCCTCCAGTCAATAAACCAGATATCTCCCACAGGACTAAACACAAACTCCCACAACCAACTTCTAAATTCTTTCTGGCTTTCTCATGCCAAACAGTCTGGCACAGATTTGTTATCTAAATCTGGAAATAAAGGTAAGGAACAGTGTATATTGTTATGTACATATACATTTAAGATTTTTATGTTTCTTCATGAAATTTATCTTTTGTCGCTATGTCATGTTCTTCTTAATTCCGAAGAATATTCATTTTTCTGAAGTCTACTTGCTTTGGTATTAATTTGGCCACTCCTCCTGCTTTATTTTGATTATTTTTTGTCCAGTTTAGTTTTTTCCACTCTTTTATATTTAATTTAAGAATCTTCTTTATTTAATTTAATCTTCTTTATTTAAGGTTTCTTATAGACAGTATATAGTTTGGACTTGTTTATTTAATACAATCTTCATCTTTAATTGTTGTGCTTATTTCATTTTCATTTTTATTGAGGTATGTCACATATAACAATTTTTAAAAGTGTACAATTCAGATTTTTAGTTTATTCACAAAGTTGAGGAACGATTACCACTTTTTTATTCCAGAATATTTTCATCACCTTGAAAAGAAACCAGATATCTATGGGCAGTCACTCCTACTTCCCTTTTCCCCAGCCCCTGGGAAATACTTTTATACTTCTTGTCTCTATGAATTTTCCTATTTGGACATTTTGTATAAACGGAACCATAAAATCCATGAGCTTTTGTGCCTGCTTTATTTATTTACTGTGTTTTCCAAGTTTATCCATGTTGTAGAATGTATCAGTACTCCATTCCTTTTTTGGACTGGAAAATATCTCATTGTATGGATATTCCACTTTCCGTTTATCCATGCATCTGTTGATGGACATTGGGGTGCTTCTACTTTGTGGTTAGTATGCATAACGCTTTTGTGAACATTCATGTACAAGTTTTTGTGTAGACACATACTATTTTCTTGGTTATATACCTAGAAGGGGAACTACTGGATCATATGGTAATTTTATGTTTAACTTTTTGAGGAACTGCCAGACTGCTTTTCAAAGAGGCAGCACACTTTTACATTCCTACCAGCAGTATATGAGGCTTCCAATTTATCCATAGCCTTGTGAAAATGTGTTATTGTCTATATTTTTGCTGATAGCCATCCTAGTACATGTGAAGTGTTATCACATGATTTTGGTTTGTGTTTCCCTAGTGACTAATTATGTTAAGCAACTATGCATGTGCTTATTGATTATTTACATATCCTCTTTGGGGAAATGTGTATTCAAGTCTTTTGTCCATTTTAAATTGGATTACTTGTCATCTTACTGATGAGCCATAAGAGTTCTATACACAGTCCAAATACTCATTATTCAATACACACACACATGCACATGCACACATAACACACACATACTTTTTTGGGCTGTTTTTCATTTTGAAGCACACCTAAAAAATGGCACAAAGATTTACTCTTAGCTTTCTTCTAAAATTGTATAGTTCCATCTCTTAAATATAGGTCTTTGAGTGCAGTAAGGGTTCAAGTTTATTGTTTTTCGTGTTAATATTCAATTGGCTTAACACCATTTGTTAGAAAGACTATTTCTCCTCCCTAAATTGTCAAATGTAAGCTTAGGTTTATTACTTGATTATTTGTATTTTCATCTTACCTATTCTTGTTTTCTCTGTTACTTCATTCTTAATTGCTTCTGAATTATTTGATGTTGTTATCATTTCATTTAAATTTGTCTATCAGCTTTCCTGTCTTTTTATTTTCCTCCAGTGGCTTTTAAGATTTTTAAATTTATCATTGGTTTTCAGTCATTTGTTCATGACATATATAGGTCTGGCTTTCTTTGAGTTTACCTTTATTTGAATTTGGTGAGCTTCCTGAATCTGTAAATTTATCTTTCATCAAATTAGAATTTTTTTGGCTCTTACTTCTTCAAATATATTTTAATACCTTAATTTTTCTCTTCTTTAATTTTACATTTTTCTGAAGTTTTGTTCATTTAATTTTCCTCTTTCATTCCCTCTCTCTTTCTGTACTTCAACTTGGAAAATTCTTATTCATCTATTTTAAAATTCTCTGATTCCTTCTGCTGCCATCTTCATTTTACTATAAACATCTGAAGGATATTTTATTTCCAATATTGGTATTTTTCAATTCCATAATTACTAAACATTTTACAGACTTTTCTCCTCATAGTATTTATCTTTACATTTATTTCAAGCATGTTTACATTTATGTAATAGAATTTAGTTACAATAGCTAGTTTAAATTATTTTTCTGATAATTCCAACATCTGGGTCATCTTAGGGCTAGCATCTATTGATTATCCTTTCTTTGGGAGTTGATGATATTTGCTAAATTCTTTGTATGTTAAGTAATATTGTATTACATCCAGGATACCTTGAATGTTATGTTGTAGAGACTCCAGTCTTATTACAACTCTTTTTTTCCCTGCATTTTAATGTTATAGTGTCAATCAACTCAGCTGTTTTTTCTTTCTTTTTTTTTTTTTCCCATCATTGTCTACATCTCCTCAGTGAGTTCCAATTTCAGCTCCTTTTCCAAAGGATTTACTACACTGTTTTTGTTTGATTTCTACACATTTCACTCATTTAATCTGAAAATGGACTATGGTTTAAATATAGATTCTATTTCTAAATCTTCTTTGGATCAGTTCCATATGCTTGTCACTCAGGGTTTAATCTGATACTTGGGCCAGATTAAATACAAGTTCAGTTTTCAGTGTGTTTGCTGTGCTGCTTTGTGCACACTTTACTCTCTGAGTTTTCCCCTCCCCCCACTACCTGGCTTATTGCTGCCTTTACCTCTGGTTCCTCTGGCCAGTAAACTGGACCTCTCTCCCTCTTAGCCATCTGCCTTCCCCACAGCTCTGAGACTAGTACTGCCCTCAGGGCAAACTCTGCAAAGATAAGAGGGGAAAAGTGAGAAACACATACTTTGTAGGTCATTCTCTAAGTTTTGATTCCATTCTACTATTCAGCTTTATCTTTAGTAGTTCCTTTTTAGATGTTGTGTGGAATTTTTAGTTAAAGTTAGTGAGAAATATAGACTTTAGTAGGTTTTCCTCTCAATGACAGAAGAATTTTTCCTACAGACTATTAAACTGACAAATTATTTAAACTCTAAATGTAGAGACAGCATTTGGCAACAACAGTGATTATCTGACCCACTACTTAGAATCATATTATTTCATTTCAAAGTCCTGCCTTCTCATTCCTATATAGGTTATGTAGAATAATAAGTTTATGAGAATTTTATGATAATTCACTTAGATAACTGCAAGTATTCCGAGATGTAGCATCCTACATCTGCCTCTTTTTACAATTCATTGTATGCATATTGTAATTATTTTAATTTATCATTTTTGAATTTCACAGGTTCTTACACATTAGTTTGTACATTGAAGTATAATGTACAGTGCATAATTCTGATTTTGATATAAGTTATTTTAGTTACATACCCAATCATATATTAAAATATGATAAACAATGATAATTGTACATTAATTATAAGGTATCATTTTAGTTCCAAGTAATTTTGTTGTAGAGGTGAGAAAAAGTAATTGCACACATGCTTAAATATTATTAATGCTTTTAAAATTAATATTAGATTTAATATGCTATCATAAAGTAAACTTGGTATTATATTTAAATAGAATTTTAAACATTGAAGAAGTTGCTGAATTGGAATGATTAAAGACTGTGTAATATATCTGGTGTTTTAGTCACATTTTGATTACAGCTACTTAATTGAAAAACCTGGAGAAGTAGGTATATTCTTGCATGAATTAATTTTTTTTATTGACCATTAGCATCCATCAGTGTTTTTTTTTTTTTTTTTTTATATACAGGAGGTTCTTATTAGTTATCCATTTTATACATATTGGTGTCTATATGTCAATCCCAGTCTCCCAATTCATCCCACCACCACCACCACTTGACCCTGCTTTCCCCCCTTGGTGTCCATACATTAGTTCTCTACATCTGTGTCTCTATTTCTGCCTTGCAAACCAGTTCATCTGTCCCATTTTTCTAGATTCCACATATATGTGTTAATATACAATATTTGTTTTTCTCTTTCTGACTTACTTCAGTCTATATGACAGTCTCTAGGTCCATCCACGTCTCTACAAATGACCCAATTTCATTCCTTTTTATGACTGAGTAATATTCCATTGTATATATGTACCATATCCTATATTCCTGATTATATTTCACTATTATCCATATTTTATGGCTTATTTAAAGGAGTTTTTATTGCCATTTTATTTGGTATTTCATATGATTTAAGCACTAATATTCTGATAATTGATAACTAACATAAAGCTCAAATGCTATAATTTAGTTATATTAAGTTGCAAAAATGAATGTAATATTTTAGCTTCATATATAAATATTCCCATAATAGTACTATTAATCAGTTAAACAATCTTATTCCTCTCAAAACCTTTCATTTCACATATTTTAAAATCAATTATTTTGGGCATATACCTGATATAAATGAAAATATTGCAGTATTAATTAAAGTCTCATATTATTTGAAAGTGTCTATACTGTTGTCTTGTGAGTCATTTAAGATTAAAATACATTTTACCTATTTTTGAAAAATTTGAAAAGAAATAATATTTCTGTGTAAGAAATAGAACTATTTTATTAGCTAATAATATTGTACTAGACCTTGAGTTTTTATAAATCCCTAAATACATATGATTCTTATGAATAGCTATACACTGACATAGGCAGATTTTATTAGAAAGATATGCAATTCTCAGTGATACAAACAAGTCAAAATCATAGTTTTGTAGCACATGCTTTTCATGCCATTATAGTTTATTATCTTCTTGTCTTAATTATCTATTATCTCTTGCTTTACTGAAACCAAAGAAACTTCATAATATATTTTATTCAACCTGATAGTATCAGACATTATGTTTTATTACAAAGAATAACTTCACTTTCTGCAAAAATTAATCAGATTCATACAAACGATAATACACCATTCAACTGCCTGTGAGATATGTTTCTGTTTATATTAGAGAAATTCATTATCTAATTGATATTTCATTGTAGCATCTATAGAACATATATTGTAAATATTCATTTGAATTGATATTCTACAAAGCATTTTTACATGTTTAAGAATTATGATAGGTAAAGTATCTGTTAGCTGTCCATAGATTATTCTTAATCATTATCTGTGGTCAAAAATGTGTACTGTTTTAAAGCAACTAATGTGCTGGTGGTTAATGGTGTCACCAGAAATAGAAAAAGCAGTAAGCAACTCTACAATCATCAAAAGAGAGGATCAATTTTCTCTTTCTATTGGAATTGCCTTTTCCCAGGTGGTCAATGCAATTGTCATCTGTTATTTTGGAGAATGTACAGGATTTAATAGATGAAGTATATAAAACTAACTACATTAGGAATGTACCAGCTGTCAATATGGCTTCAACCCAACATCTTCTTTTGGGAAAAGCAAATTCCAAAATGCAGACAGTAAACTATTAGTCTGATAGAGTGATTATAAGTTCCACCATCTGTTGCACATTTTACAACTAATTGTGATTTGTTTTCTCTAAAAATGCACATTTTCTTGGTTATACAAGAAACAAGGTATCATGGAACATTCATTGTCTAGTAGTGACACACCAAAACTATCAATTAAATAGTGTCACCTTCTTGCACGATAATTATCCCCAAAACTAATTATAGATATTTATTCAAAAATAGTAATTCCATGCCAATTAATTTAAGTTTTTATATGGTTTAAAATGGTCTCTTCATTTTCTTTCCAAGTATTACTCTTGTGCAATTCACAAAAAATGGAGTCAAACAAATAAAAATCAAATTTTATGCTATAATTTTTATAGATACTAATAGTTTGTTCTTTGACATAGTGCTCATTTTATCATCATACAGTGTTAACGTATCATTCAAATTCAATATTTTAGTTTGGTTATATAGTACATGATATTAAATTGAATATCTAAATTATTTTGTAATTTTTGAAAAAAGTTAGAAAAACTTCTATAAAATTGCTATATGACATGCAAATTCATTACTTACTTAATAATTCTTTATTCCAGTTATATTGGAATTGTATTGTAAACACTATTCTGATTTTGATAATTTCCACCATGTCAAAATAAAGGAGGACACATTTTCTTCAAAACTGTTTGATGTGTCTTCTGTAACAAAAGGTTAATTTTAATGTCAACTTAATTTCAAGGTTAATTTACAAAAAGTGTCTTAAATAGTTATGCTCTATGACACTTCTTACTAACCTACTTATTTTTGGTGGACTAATTTCAGATGTTTCTGTTTAAAGGTTGACTGAACTGTATTTCCATTCTGTTTTTTATCCTAGTGTACCTATTTTCTACTTACTTGGAACAATGACAGCACAATTAGTAGTTCTCTATTTTAATATTTTAATATTATTTGGCATAGTTCTGGAAATTTCCAAAATACAGAATATCTAGATCTAAACTATCTGTATTTACATATCTAATAATATATGTTCTTGAGTTTTAAAATTACTCTGAATACTTTGTCTGCTATAAACACAAATATCTCAAATAAAATTTTAGGACTCAGACAGATGAATAGAAGCATAAGTCAAATTAGATAAAGATTTGTGCCATTTCCAAGGATACTGTTTCCTAGTTGTAATTACATTGATGGTGCTTACATTATAACATAAAGAACTCTCTTCTGCTCATAATTACTAACTTACTGTTCTATGATACTACATTTGGGAAAGTCAACTATACACCATTGGCAAGGTGCCCAGATTTGTGGACATCTTTCATATTATATGTATCACAAGAACAATTACTTTGTGGAAGTTTTCCTAATGTAAGGTAACATTCTTTGTACATTTCTAGAAATAAATATCCATATTTTTTTCTAAAATGATAAAAGAAGAAAACACAAACAATTACAAAAATTGATCTATGAAACAATTTAAAATAAGTATGTCCAAAATTATTTATTCACTGACCCAATATGTCCTGGTTTAATACATTGAGCTTTTAGGGTATACTTATCAGATGTTAATCTCCAATGTGGACTTGATTTTATTAGATATTCTGGTAGAAAAAGAGGATGCATGTGATTTAAACTCAGCTCTGAAAATGCTCATAATCTACATGAAGATTTAAGAAAGTGACATGTACAAAAGCATGTTAGTAATTTATAAGTAATACATTGATGGCATAAAGAAATGAGAGAGCACAATAGAAAGTGTTATCAAGGAGAACCACTTTGAATAAGAAATTGGATGATTAGAATGTCTCAGAATAATGGAAGGAGGGATGCAATTTTACAGATACCAAGGACTAACTCTGTGTCAGGTACAATACTAAGCAATTTATGTTCATCAACTATTTTACTTTGCATAAAGATCTCATGAGGTAGTAATTATATCATTTTTACAAATAAAAAATTAAATTTTATTGAGGTTAATTAAGTCCCTCTGTATCATGATTAAAAACTAACAACATTAGTTTTACATTTCAGAGGTGTTGTAAATATTAAATGAGATTATCTATACGAAAACAATCTACAAATTTAGGGTATCATTATTTTGAAGAGCCTGGCAATCTTGTATACAACCTATTGTGGGGAACTGTGAAGGGCCTGAAATTTTAGCATACTTGCAAGATGACAAGTTATCTTTCCAGTTTCATAGATATTGGGAGAAGATATGAGATTCTTGGGTTGGAGACAAAAGACAATTTATTACTAACAGCAGTGGTAATAATCAGAGCAACATTACTGTGATGGATCCTTAAACCCCAATCTTCAGTGTTAATGTGATGAGTGCCAAGTGACCTACACATTCAGGAGAATGTGTCATAGAGAAGACACCCTGAGATTAGGAAACCCTGGTCTTATATATGGGGCTGATAGCAAACATGACCAAATTGCCATGGAGGGAGATATCTTATTTCCCTGGACATTATATACATCTGCTCCAGAGAGAGACACTATATGCTGCATGGATGAAATGTTTTTTAAAAGATAGTCCAGAGCAAAATTTTTGCTAATGTGTTTGTACATAAACGTGCCGAACTGTGAGCAAGATTTTTTTCTGGGCACCTATATCTATAATTGTATTTGATACATACTAATACATGAATAAATGCTGAATAGGTTTATTCCCAACATAATAATAGAGGAATCAAATAGTAAATGAAATAGTAATGCATACAGTCATTGTATAACTAATAAAATAAAGTAGCAAATTGTACAGTATTATGGTGACAATATTTTAAATGTTTAAAATACTTGTATTATTAAGCTAAGAGAATGTATGAAATCACTTCAATGAAACATCTCAGTTTAGGCTGGAGTTATTAGAACATAATGTTCTGAAGATCATGACTCAAGATGACCTTCATGGGTAAGGCAAGGATTATGAAATGAGGTTAGCTTTAATACAAATAGGATCCTATACAAGAAAGTACAAGCTTCTGGGGAAGAGTTCTGGTCTGCTGGGGAAATACCAGGGCATGGGTCAGTAAGCACACTAACAGTGATTGAAGAGCAATTCATTTTTGCACTCTATATCTAGCGAAGGTACTGTTAAGTATACAACCATACAGGTTTAATATTGCTTTAGAGACTGGGTAGAGATAAAACTTTAAATGGTATAGAACTTCTTGCTAGCAATGTGGCAGGAAAGGAACTGGCAGGAATTAGTCTGAGAACAAAGAGTTATGTCCCCATAAAATCAAAAGATGGTAAAAATAGTTGAAGAAATAAATCACCTTTGATTTATTTTCCTTACCTTTCCTAATTTTCATATATGTTTTATGTTTTATATGTTTTATACTTTACATAAATGTCAGAATGGTGCTCTGATTGTTACTATAGTAAATGTTTGATTCAAAAGTTTTTTCGTAGGAGAGAATTGGGGTGAGGTAGGTAGAAGAATTGACGTATAAAATCATACTCAAAATTGTTTCTTAGTTAGAGATGATAATGTATATTAAGTGCACATTTGTTTCTAATTTCATAGATCAATTCAGAAAATATTTAGAGGAAGTAAAATTCAGGGTTGTAGCATAAAGAAGCAGACCGAATTTAATAGTCTCAATCATCAATGTGCTAATGGAAATCTATAAATAAAACACATATCCCAATAAAATAGGGAGACCAAAAAATAATAATTCATAGAAAAAAATATGTAAAATCTAATAATTAATTAAAAGTAAATTCAAACTCACTATTTATAAGAAAACTTGAATTTTAATGTGTTTTATTACAAAATTGCAAAGTTAAAAGTTTTAGTAAGAACGCAATGGAAAAAAAAAATGTATTCTCATAGACCACTAATGGAAATGTACACTTCTGCCAACTTTCTGGAAGTTAATTTGTCAAGTCAATGCATACTTAGTGCTTTAAACATGTTCATATCCTGTAATGACTCCCTCCCCAGAAATTTACATCCAGGAGATCTCAGTAAAATTAATCAGAATGTGAGAATTAATCATGTAGATCAAAATGGAGTTTGTTGTCCTTTTGTTTACTTATGCTGCTTCTGGATCATCAGTGCTCGTCACTAGTGGGTAATTTGTCAAATAGGATGTTATAGTTATGCAGAGAGAAGTGGTTGGTATTGGCTAGACTCATGGTCAAACCTGAACACTGAAGATCTAGGCAGAGTTTTACTAAGCTTGGCCATATGGTAAATCAATTTGACCTTAAGAGGCAAGAGCCAGAATACCCTAGTGCAAGATGTGTGTGAGATTGGGTAAGCGTTGAAATGCAGGAGTGAAGATCAGAAGGAAAGAACTTTGGTGCTTCCATCTCTCTGATATAATCAGAGAGGCAATCTAATGGTCAAAATCAGCACATATTTTATCTTTAGCCCCTGGAACAAAGTGTGACTATTTTTCTGCTACAAATAAGGTTATATTATTTCTGGTTATGGAGAAGCTATGCCACATTTAGATATAAAGTCACTTATCTCTCTCTATATTGATATAAATATCTACGGTCAATTCACATTATTTATGGATTCCATATTTGCCATCTGCTTACTCTTTAAAATTTATTTTAAATCTCAAATCAATATTCAGATACTTTCACAGTAACTCAGACATGTGCTGTGTAGCAAAAAATTTAAGTTGCCCGAAACTCAGGTTCCCAGCTGAGGCAGACAAGACCACATTCTGCCTTCTTGTTTCAGCTCTCATACTGTAAAAAAGTATTCTTTTTTTCCTGTGTAGTGTCACCTTTTCACTCTTTTTGCTGGTGATTTTGCTGTTTAAAATAGCTCTCAAGTATAGTGCTGAAGTGCTGTGAATTGTTCCTAAGTGCAAGAGGGCTATGATCTATTTCACTGAGAAAATATGTGTGTTAGACAAGCTTCATTCAAGCATGAGCAATAGTGCTGTTGAGTTCAATGTTCATGAATCAACAATATATATTAAACAAAATATCTTTTAAAAGATGCACAGGTAAAACAATATTATGTATTGATCAGTTAATGAAGATGTTATGAGCAGAGGCTCACAGAGACCTAATTATGTCCAGGAGCAATGGTTCAGTATTCATTAATTCAGTGTTCATTGTAATTGTATAGAACATAGCTACAATGAATAATAAGAATGAAATATATATATAATATGGAAAGGTTGTATCTGCATTTCATATCTCTTTCTCTCTCTCTCTCTCTCTCTCTCTCTCTCTAAATACATATATACACATATATATACACATACAAACACAGAAACACAGATATATACAAACATGTAACAATTACTACATATATTAAAATTTTTGAATAAATATTAGGTGACCAGATTATAAGTGATTTAATTTTTCCTTATACATTTCAATAATTTCCAAATGCTCTACAATCACTATTTTTTTCACACATCCAAATAAATAAATCTCACTTCAAAATCATAATCTGTTACCATTTAATCAAATTGTTAAAAAGTCTAGGCTTTTTGACTTAAATGTCTACTTTTAGGAAATTTCTTATTGCAAAATAAAAGGAGGCATATAAAAGTTATGAGTGTAAATGTTCATTGCAACATCACTTATAGTAGTAGTGTAATATTGAAAGCAACTTAAATATTTCATGATAGAGAAATGGTTAAGAAACATATGGAACATTAAGTATAATTAAATAATTTTCTCAAAGAGTATTCTGCAATATGGGAAAGGGTAAATATATACTGTTCATTGTATAAAGAAGGTCATAACAGAGTACACGTCATAGAATACAAGTTTTTTTAGAAAATAATATATACAATATTAACATGTTGCCATATTTATTGTATGACATACAATGAATGATGTTTAAAATATGTCATAAATACTTTATATGTTAACGATGTTATTAGAGTTAACAGTAGTTATCTCTGTACACTGGGAATTTACATTCTTTTCCGTCTACATTATATTTCTATATTTTGTTTTTACTTCAAATAATATGGGTTCTTTTTCTTAATAAAAAAATATCTGTGACACAAGAGAATATATTTTAAATGTTACAGTAGTCACCTTGTGACTACTTATTGCTTTTAAAATATGCTGCAATATGTATATAATTCTGAAATAATAATGTTTTCTGCTTTTTAAATAATAGTATAATGTAATTGGTCTTATCAGCAAATTTACCTAAGTTATGGCTCCATTAAATCTGGCAGGGCAACTCTAAAGTGTAGGTACATCATGAAACGCAGACATTATGAAAAACATATTGACAATGTAACAGTGTATCCTGGTTGCAATGAAAAGTAACACAATTGTATAAATGTGAATTTATGGGATTGTCTATTACATTTGCCCAAACATTTTTTTTTTGGGGGGGGGGCGTGCTGCGAGGCTTGCAGGATCCTAGTTCCCAGACCAGGGATTGAAGCCTGGGCCCTGGCAGTGAAAGTGCTAAGTCCTAACCACTGGATCGCCAGGGAATTCCCTACATTTTCCCAAACTTTATAAATATGGCTTTGGAGAGAGGAATGAAAGAACTATAGGGTCTCTTGTACATGGCATATAATTTTCCCAGGAAATTCTAAGAAACAGATGTCAGGTTTAAATCAGAGTGTTAACTAAGGGTTAAGGCAACACCAAGGCCTGTTGCCTAGAAGGAAACGGGAAGGGATGAAGGAATTGCCTTTATCAGAGAAATGTGTAAAGAACTAGAGCTTTCAAGTCTTAAGAGTCAACTCTTTGAGTCGTCTTTGATTGAAGCTACAAAGTGCCTTAAAGCTAGAAAGAGCCTGAAGCTGCATTAAAAGTAGTGACTTGGAGATGAGATGTTTATCCTCAGAGAAAATGGAAATGCATTTGAGTTTGGGTCTATGCCAGAAGGTTATTCAAAAAAGCAATTTGAGAATATGATTAGTTGTGTCTCCTTTTCACCCTGTCATTTATCTATGCATGGAAAATACATTTTAAAAAAGTACTCCTTGCAAATTAGAAATATCACCCCAGAACTTTTCACCAGAAAACAGACCTCTTCTTTTTACTACTTGGGAACAGTATCAGCCAGCACATATAGAGTACTGACCAGGTGCCTGGCACTGTAAATGCTTTATATGTATTAATTCATTTAATTTTTATTAACTACTTTACAAAGTAGGCACTTCTTTATTCCAATTTTACCAAATGTGTTTAGCATTAGACAGCTAACACATGGCTAAGCAAGTTTGGTTCAGAAACTGGATGTTAGCCAGTATCCTAGAGCAGCCACGAAATACAATGGATTAAAAGCTGAATATCCCACCGCTAGATTTTAATGTATTCAATTCATCATATTGAATAAATATAAATATTTGACTCATTTTTATTCAAAAACGTTATCTGCATTTTTATCCCCCCAAATAGTCTGAGAAGACAAGTGAAGTATCATGTAAGAAAACAACCAATAACAGTTCACTACCTGAAAGAAAAGTCATATTAAGTTATTCCAGTGAATATATTAGATGAGAAAGAAAGTGCTCTTGATCTTAAGGTATAAAATAAGAAGGAAGATCCAGTCACTGTATTCACACTTTAACTGTGAAAACTCTCTCCATGTCTTGAGCCATAGAGACACACAGACTCATCTATTTAAAAGGTCATTTACACAATCTTTATGCAACATGCATCTAGTTCCAAATCCCATTTTGTTCTAATAGCAAAATTCAAAAAGTCATATGTGATATAACCTTCCAAGACTGAACTAGGAAGAAATGGACAAATTCTTAGAAAGGTATAACCTTCCAAGGCTGAATGAGGAAGAAACAGAAAATATGAACTGACCAATCACAAGTAATGAAATTGAAACTGTGATTAAAAGTCTTCCAGCAAACAAAACTCCAGGACCAGATGGCTTCACAGGTGAATTCTATCAAACATTTAGAGAAGACCTAACACCAAATCCTTCTCATACTCTTCCAAAAAGTTGCACAGGAAGGAATACTCCCAAGCTCATTCTACAAGGCCACCATCAACCTGATAGCAACACCAAAGATACTACAAAAAAAGAAAATTACAGACCAATATCACTGATGAATATAGATGCAAAAATCCCCCAAAAATAGTAGAAAAGAGAATCCAGCAACACATTAAAAGGATCATACACCATGATCAAGTGGGATTTATCCCAATAATGCAAGGATTCTTCAATATACGCAAATCAATCAATATGATAAACCATATTAACAAATTGAAGAATAAAAACCATATGATCAACTCAATAGATGCAGAAAAAAGCTTTTGACAAAATTCAACAGCCATTTATGATAGAAACTCTCCAGAAAGTGGATATAGAAGGAACCTACCTCAATATAATAAAGACCATATACAACAAACCCATAGTAAACATCACTCTCAATGGTGAAAAACTTAAAGCATTTCCTCTAAGCTCAGGAACAAGACAAGGATGCCCACTCTCGCCATTATTATTCACATAGTTTTCAAAGTCCTAGGCATGGAAATCAAAGAAGAAAAAGGAATAAAACGAATACAAATTGGAAAAGAAGAAGTAAAACTGTCTTTGCAGATGGCCTGATACTTTACATAGAAAATCCTAAAGATGCCACTAGAAAACTACTAGAGATAATCAATGAATTTGATAATGTTGCAGGATACAAAATCAATGCACAGAAATCTCTTGCATTCGTATACACTAACAATGAAAGATCAGAAAGAGAAATTAAGGAAAAATCCCATTTACCATTGCATCAAAAAGAATAAAATACCTAGGAATAAACCTACCTAAGGAGGCAAAATATGTGTACTCGGAAAACTATAGGATACTGATGAAAGAAATCAAAGATGACACAAACAGATGGAGAGATATACCATGTTCTTGGTTTGGAAGAATCAATATTGTGAAAATGACTATACTACTCAAAGCAATCTACAGGTTCAATGCAATCCCTATCAAATTACCAATGACATTTTTTACAGGACTAGAACAAAAAATCTTAAAATTTGTATGGAGGCACAAAAGACCCCAAATAGCCAAATGAATCTTGAGAAAAAAAAAAAAAAATGGAGCTGGAGGAATCAGGCTCCCTGGCTTCAGACTATACTACAAAGCTACAGTAATCCAGACAATATGATACCGGCACAAATACAAAAATACAGATCAATGGAACAGGATAGAAAACCCAGAGAAAAACCTCACACACATATGGTCAACTAATCTATGACAAAGGAGGCAAGGGTGTACAATGGAGAAAAGACAGTCTCTTCAATAAGTGGTGCTGGGAAAACTGGACAGCTACATGTAAAAGAGTGAAATTAGAACACTCCCTAACACCATACACAAAAATAAACTCAAAATGGATTAAAGACCTAAATGTAAGACTGGACACTATCAAACTCTTAGAGGAAAACATAGGAGGAACACTCTGACATAAATCATAGCAAGGTCTTTTTTGACCCACCTCCTAGAATAATAAAAATAAAAACAAAAATAAACAAATAGAACCTAATGAAACTTAAAAGCTTTGGCACAGCAAAGGAAACTCTAAACAAGATGAAAAGGCAACCCTCAGAATAGGAGAAAATATTTGCAAAACAAATCAAAGGACAAAGGATTAATCTCCAAAATATATAAATAGCTCATGTAGCTCAATATCTAAAAAACAAACAACCCAATCCAATAATCGGCAGAAGACCTAAATAGAGATTTCTCGAAAGAAGATATACAGATGGCCAAGAAGCACATGAAAAGATGCTCAACATCACTACTTATTAGAGAAATGCAAATCAAAACTACAATGAGTTATCACCTCACACTTGTTAGAATGGGCATCATCAGAAAATCTACAAACATTAAATGCTGGAGAGGGTGTGGAGAAAAGGGAACCCTCTTGCACAGTTGGTGGGAATGTAAATCAATATAGCCACTATGGAGAACAGTATGGAGGTTCCTTAAAAAACTAAAAATAGAATTACCATTTGGCCCAGCAATCCCACTACAGGGCATATACCCAGAGAAAACCGTAATTCAAAAACACACATGCACCCCGATGTTCACTGCAGCACTAATACAATTGCCAGGTCATGGAAACAACTTAAATGTCCATTGACAGATGAATGGATAAAGATGATGTGGCACATATATACAATGGAATATTACTCAGCCATAAAAAGGAATGAAATTAGATCATTTGTAGAGACGTGGATGGAACTAGAGACCATCATACAGAGTGAAGTCAGTCAGAAAGAGAAAAACAAATATCGTATATTAACGTATATATGTGGAATCTAGAAAAATGGTACAGATGAACCAGTTTGCAAGGCAGAAATAAAGACACAGATGTAGAGAACAAATGTATGGACACCAAGGGAGGAAAGGGGGTCTGGGATGAATTGGGATATTGGGATTGACAAATATACACTGATATGTATAAAATAGATAACAAATAAGAACATGCTGTATAGCACAGGGAACTCCACTTCACTGTACAGTAGAAACTAACACAACATTGTAAAACAATATACCCCCAATAAAAAAAAATCATATGTGTGTGATATGCAGAGTGCATATTTCATGGCACAAAGCTTATTCAAATGATCGTTTTCCAACTCCTAGAAGAATCAATAATATTTTAATAAGCAATGATAATATCCTCAATAAACTATTAAGAAGGTAATAGTGGGGAAAAGCTCCCTAAAATGTGTGTATGTGTGTCTGTTTTTGTACATGTTCAATAGGTGTATACACACACACACATACATACATATAAACATTAGGCACATATACAGGTATGTAAATATATACACACATATATATATTTTCCTGACAGCCTCACAGTGTGCTGCAATTCAATTAAAATATGTTTTACCTTTTTTCTCTGAGGTCTTCTCAGAGACGTTCAGTGACATGACCAAAGTTCTGGAAGCTATTTATTTCACAGATATGGAAATAGAGTGTATATAACTCTTTACTTCTTAACCTGTTACAGTTTATTAATTCCAGAGTCCAGATGAGCTACTTGTATGATTATCTTAACCCTCTTCATCTCCATCTTTTGCAGGAAAATTCAAGGCTATTTACAACTTTTTTTAAGACAATATCTTTGTCCATATTGATATTTATAATACTATTTTAATTAGAGTACCCAACAGAGTGTCTATTTGGGTTTTCATCAAAATTATTCCTCGCATCAGAAGTCTTCTGAAGTTAAGCCTTTAAATGACTAATGAAAGATGGGGAACTAGAAGTGACAAATTCTGCCCCTGCTCAATGTTATCTCTTATGACATATTAAGTTCTGTTTTGCTCTAGCTGGATAAAGTGACAACATCACGATGCTTTAAACATTTGTCGCCTGTGTCCTAAGAGCAAACAAGTTTATATTTTCAGTGTTTGGTTGATGTTGGCAATTCTGATTTCCCCTGTGCTACATATATTTAGTTTGTTTTATCTATGTCTTGTTCCAATAAGAAAATTCTATACAGGTAGGGATCCTGTTCATCTTATTTAATCCTATGTCTCCATTATTCAGTATACTACTTGGAATATAACAACATTCAATCACTGAAGGCAGTAATAAATGGAGAAGATATCAGATTTAGTTCCATAATATTGTGTGTGTATTACATTAAAATGTAAAACATATATTTGCATCAAGGCATAACTAAGAGGTAATAAAGTATATAGAAAAGTTGCATAAGGTAAAATAGTAAAATAGTCCAATTTCTAATTTATTATTTATCTCAAGAATTTTTTATAAAACATTAGAAAAAAATTATCTGTTAGGAATATGGGTAATTTAGATTGATTATTTTAATAAGAACTGGATTCCAATCAAATTTGTTATATTCACTAAAACATAGTCTGCTGCCAGTATCATAAGGTTTTAATTTTTGCACCATTTAGTGATAGTGTTATAAAAATTATTTATGTCTATATTTTTATCTAAATGTGCCAAGTTGCACTTGAGTTTACTTGCAGATGAATTCTAGAATCATCCTGTAATTAAAAAGAAAAAAAAAAAGTAAACGGCTAGGATTTTGACTAGAAATATATTTGAAACTAAAACCCAATAATTTCCATTCCAGAGAACAGCATTTATTCAAGATGTATTTCACAAACATTTAACTCTGGAAATTATCAAAATGTTAACAAACAAAAATGTTTATTCAAGAAAAAAATACTAGGTCTCAATTTGAAGAGTTTTAGGACAAAATTCTGGCCAAAAACCCACCAGCCTCTCAGCCATCAGAAGGAGCATACCTATGGAACCCACTGAAAGTCCCATCACCAGCATATTGCCACTATTTGACCCAACATGGAGCACCGAGGAAAAGTCTTATCCCCATGGTTTGATGACTGTTTGACCTGACTCAGAGCTCAGCTCAGGAGAAAAAGAAAAAAAATGAAAAACAAAAAACCTTTATCCTCAGGCACTGAAAACAATCAGCTGCAATTATTTAACATGTAATAGAAGCTGCCTAAAGCTATCAATAAAATACTAATTTGGGCAAACAAGATCACAGCCGGAAATTTAAAAGTAATGTCTAGGGAACGGGAAGTATACAGAGGGGTTGGAAAAGCTCTGTCACATTCCTGGTGATAGAGAAAGTTGCAAGCAAGCCCAGGAGAGACTGGAAAGGGCTGCAGTTATTCACCTTGGCTGTTCCAGAAACAATGTACAAGCAGCAAGAGAAGCAAAGGAAGCAAAAGGCAGCATTAACACTACCTGTATGTTGAAGGTAATCCCTTCTAACACGTGCACATAGATTCTCTTCTAAGGGTAGAAGACTTACTGTCTAAAGGAACTTAAGGAAATCATTGGCTGACCACTAAGCTATGCTGACTGCTGACCCAGGTCCAACTAGTAGGAAGTCAAGATTTAAAATAAACATGAAGGGTGTAGAATGAAAGTTTGTGTACCTTGAAATTCATATATTGACACCTAATCTCCAGTGTAGTCCCCCCAACGGAGGTGGGACCTTTGGGAGGTGATTAGGTCATGAGTGTGGAACCCTGGTGATTGGGATTAGAGCTCTTATAAATGAGAGCCCAGGCAGCTCCCTTTGCCGTCTGCCATGTGAGGGCCCAACAGAAAGGACACCTGTGAACCAGGAAACAGGCTTCCACCAGACAGAGATCTACTGGCACCTCGATCTTGGGTTTCCTGACCTTTATAACTGTGAGAAGTAAATTTCTGTAGTTCATGTCACCCAGTTTATGCTGTTCTAACAGCCCAAATGGACTAAAGCAAGGATAATAATTAATGAAACAAAACAAACAAACAAAAACAGAGGCTTTAGTGGCTGCACACTGCAGGGAATAAAAGTTATAGAGAATTACTCTTGAAAAGTAAATAAACATACAGCAACATTAGCAACAACAGAAACAGCAACAGCAACCACTGAGGAATCTGATTCCGGAACTGCTATCCCATGTTATCTAAAATGTCTAGGTTTAAATAAAAATTTAGGAGACTTGCAAATAAACAGAAAAATGTTGTCCCTACAAAGGAAAATAAGCATTCGAAAGAAGCTGTCTGTGAAGGGACTTGGATATTGGATTTAGAAGACAAATAATTTAAATTGGTCGTTATAAATATGCTCAAGGAACTAAATAAAAACACCTTTGAAGAACAAAGGAAAGTGTGACAACTATATCTCACTACATATCACAATAAAGAGATATAAATTATATAAAAGAACCAATAGAAATTCTAGAATTGAAAAATCCAACAACTTAAAAGAAATTTTACTAGAGGGGCTCAATAGCAGATCTGAATTGACAGAAGAACAATCAATGATCTCTGAGTCGTACTAACACCTGGGTAGCACTGAGCACAACTACTACTCAGGTCTTGGTTTCCAATGGCATTCTCCAACCTAAGGGACTAGAACTCTTTGGAGAAATGTTTGATTCGAGGGCCAGGGCAGGGAAAATACAACGTAAGCTAAAGCATCTTGTAGTAAGAGAAATGAAGGAAGTGCTCACATAATAAAAGAATGGGGTCATGATAAAGGTACACAAGAGCCAACCTGAAAGAACTCGTAATGGCGAAAGACAGAATATAATGAATAACAGTAGAATTGGATTATAAACCCAATGATAAAATAAAAGACATAAATCAATGGATTTTTACATAAATTACTAAATAAATAAATAAATAAAAATTTTAAAAAGGAACAAATATTCCTTGCAGAAAAATTCCAAATGCTAAAGAATCAAGAACATAGAAAATCACCAATAGAACCATGATCATAGTTGCTGCAGGTAAGATTCACTGAAGTATGTTAAAATTAGTGATGAAATTGTATGTGAAACAGGACATTTGACTCACTCATTTCTAAGAGATGGATATCATATTCCCTCCACTGGAGGCCAGGCTTAACTTAGTGATTCTCTTTTAAGAAAGGTGTATTAAAAGGGGAAGATTGTAACTACAGTGATCAAGATCATCATGTTGGTGACATGTGCCCTTGATATGTGTACTGAGAAGGCACACACGCCTCTGCGTTATTCTTCACAAAATCCATAGCCTCAGCGTAATCCTGAGAAAACTTCAGACAAACTCAAATTGAGGAACATTCTGCAAAATACTCTCCAAAACTGGCAAGTTTGTGAAAGAGAAGAAAATTCTAAGATAAGCTTGTAGATTGGAGGAGACTAATTAGATACAGCATTAAAATGTAACTTGGTGTCCTGGATTGGATTCTGACCCAGAAATTTTAAACGGACATTAGTTGGCTCTTGGTACTCTGAATATTTTAATAATATTAATTCCTATAATCCATGAACACAGGATATCTTTCCATTTGTTTGTGTCTTCTTCAATCTCTTTTATCAAAGTCTTGTCAGTTCTGTCTGCCTGGCAGAAAACGGACAAAAGCAAAGAAATAAATAGGTGTCTAACTGTGTATTCATAGATACAACTAGGAAACTAAGGTAAGATGAGGGAAAAAAGGAAAGTGGTCTACTTTATGACATAACATTTATCCTGCTTGTATTTAACATATGCCATAAGCAGTTTCATCTCAAATGATTCAGAAATCTATTTTTCTGACTAAGATAAAAAACATTTCACAAACAAATCCAAAGTTTCAGATTAGAGTCAACAAAATGTTTTTGTATCATTGTGAGTTGCCTGTTAAAAACACTGCCTTTAAACCAGAAAAAATAATAAAACTGTCTTCGTTTTCCTAGTGATTAATTGACTTGAAAGTGATATCGAAGAAATTTCACAGAGTGATAAAATTTGGAATACTTACTTAAGAAAAAAACCTCAGAAGTAACTGTGAATTATGGGTTCCTCTAACCATGTAATATTCTGTAAAGGAAAGAATGTTCCATCCGTCATGATTGGTTAGTCAATAACTAATAAAGAAATAACAAAGCCCATCTCTGTACACCACTGACATATTTTCTGTTAAAATATATTTTCCTCTCCTTCAGCAAAAAAAAAAAAAAAAAAAAAAAAAGACATTAGTGCAAAACTGGAGAAATAAAAATAAATACCTGCAGTTCAGTCTATACTACTGAGCAAATATCAATTTCTTTGTACCATAATTATGAACAACATTATATTACAGAAAATTATGAGAGTGATATATGAGAACACTATGTTCTCTCTTTGCAACTTTTATGTACACTGAAAAAGTTTAAAGTTAATAAATTACAAAGTTAAAAAGTTCAAAAACTTAAAAAGATAAAATCTTTAAAACGTTTTTAAAATTTTACTTAAAATATTAAAATATATAAAGTTTTAAAAATAAATTAAAATTTAAAATAATAGAAATTAAAATTAAATATTAAATGGTTTTAAATGTGTAAGAATTAAAAATTAAAACATTAAAAATTACAATACAAATATTTTGTGAACTTAAAAAATTGAAAAGTTTAAACAAAAATTATTATACTCGAGAGAACTTTGGTTTATATTATTTTTATCTTTCAATATTTGACATATGAATTAAGACTGAAAAATAGCCTTAGTTATTAATTCAATTTTTTTTTTATTAATTCAATTTAAATTAATAATAAAACCATATTAGCACAAATAATTTTTATGGAAAATAAGTACATTATCCATTTAAAAATTAATGTGCTGAAGGAAATCATTTTATGTTTTGGCAAAGCTATTTAATCTCTGGTTTAAAAGAAGACAGCTTGATTTTCACCTTCTTCTATATTTAATCTACTGTACTATCTTGTTTTGGTCAACGTACATGAAGAAAATTTGGCCTCATAGCCTTATGTAATCAGAAAAAGAAAGGGTATTTTAATAGCATTTTCAGGTACTTGTGGATATTCTTCTTCGATTCTCTGTTCAAATTCAACAAGTGGTGTTATCTTGAACATTAGTTGCAATTTGCAATTTCAAGCCATATCGACAAAGTTTTTGTACTTTGTTATATAAAAATCTATTGTCCTGAACTTGAATGAACCTTTATCCATAAATAATCTTTTAATATCAAGCCTTGATCATTTGGAAATGTTTCACTGAGTTATGCAGATATTCCAATTTTTGACACATTACATTGTATTTTATCAAAAAATCACTTTCACTAATATCACTACCTATTTCATCATAAAGGTCTTAAAGTACTGGGTAACTGTAAAATTCACAGTGACAGACACAAGTTTTTAAGAAATCTAATTTTTATTTGAACACTCAGATCTCATTTCCAGTCAAAAATACTGTCAGTTCTTTCCTTGAAGTAACAGTCTCCCTTTGATCCTTTTTGAGAAAAATGTCTAACAATTATTCAAGTCTGAATAATTATAAATTACTACTCAGACATTCTTTCAAGTATAAACGGTGTTCTACGACAAATATTGGCTATTTCAGCTCACAGCTTGAGCAATCACACTGCTTCCTTTCTCTAGACAATCCTTATAATTTGAAAGGCAGCAGAATGTTCTACGTGTCCTTCCCGTATTGCCACATAGAGTAGTTCCTTGTACCAAAGAGCTAAGATTAAATAACTGTAATATTTTCACTGTTGCATCAAGGACATCTTTCAGTAAGATTTGTGTGTGTGTGTGTGTGTGTGCATGAGTGTATGAAGAACACAGGACTATGAATAAAATTTGTTGCCCTGCTTTATTCAGGATAAGGTCCCAGTGATTGTATCTATCATTGTTTTGGAATCAGCAGAAAAATATCAACAGAGACAAAAGGGAAAACAATGTCACAGTATCATTATGAAAATACCTTTACCTTTTGTACTCCCTGAAATGGTCTAGAGACCACACACTGAGATCCCTGGTCTCTGGGCAGTAGGAAGGAATCCAAAAGGACAGTTTAGATTTCTGACGAATAGTCCCAAATACAGTGGGAGCTGCTTCCTAGATTCTGTTGGATGTGGCACTCTGATTACTATAAATTTTTTAATTCCATTCATATAATTCCATTATATGAATTTCACACAAAAATAACAAGAAAACATGTTGTTTGAATATTTTTTAATTTTCTACTTTTGGGGGAGCTATGATGTAACAGATTTATAGCAGCTTTTTAAAGGAAATTGGAATATCTAATCTCATAAAATGTATGTATTTAAATTTTAGGCTACTACTCATAATATATATATTTTTAAATTTTAGACTAAAACTCATACTTATACATATTTTACTTATTTTACTCATAAAAATGAGATTGATATATAGACAGACAGAGAGAGCCAGAGAGTCAGGGAGAGACAGAGACAGAGATATGGACAGAGAAAGTGTCCTGATCATCTCCTATGTCAGCAAATACATAGGCAAATGTAAGTTGACATGGTTATTGCATCAATTCATAGAAAACAATTATGGCTTCAGTTTAAATTTTAAGATTATAGAATAATTGACATTTATTTGAAAAGTCATCAATATACTGAATATACTGGAATGTACTGAATGACATGATATTTTAAACAAAAAATTATTATCAATGCATAGGCAACTATGAAAAATAAAGTTATAATCGTATGTTTTTACAAGTGAAAAATCAAAATATGGAAGATATGGAGCCATGTCAATAAACTACACAGTCATCCCCTTTTCTTGACTGCATCAGAGAAATCGATGGGCAGCTAGGGAGTCTTAACAACTAGGTATTAAAATTCTACCACTTACCATATGATGCTCACCAGGATTCTGACAGATTTAAGTAGATTAAACCACGATTCTGAGAGCTAGGGATTTCTATTGTCCCTAATGACAGCTGACTTGCTTTATAGATCAGTGAGTTATATATCAGAGAGGCAAGTTAATACATTTAAATCAATGCCTTTTGGAGGAGCAACACTTCCTTGGTAACTCCTCGCAGAATTATGTGAAGAAATATATTATGTAGTGTTGGGATGAGAGAGTCCAAAACTGGTGACTTTTCCACATACTAGTTCTTTCATTTAGAATAGTTATTCTAACTTTTTGACTTTCAATTTCTTCTCTATGTAAAATTATGGAATAAATTTCTCCTCCATAAAAATAACCTCCACTGCTTCTTCCTATGGTGTCACCACTAGTTGTCAGCTAATAGTGCAAACAATATATTTTACTTGTAAATTCCAATTAGTAAAACTAAAGGAAAATGACTGCATGTAATTGTTTACAACATTAAAAACTGGTTTTTGAGAATTTTTTTTTTTCAGAATGAAGACTTCAAATTTCTGTTTCACAGGTACTGTGAGGAACTATGACAGGTTAATCCACATGCTTTGACATGGCCAGAAGTCATATGAAAAGAGAATGGAAAGAATTTTGAGTAGCACCAAATCTTGAGACCAGATGATATGAATTTTGGGAGAAGTGGTTAGGATCCACTTATGAATAACTATTAGTTTATAAAAGGTAGATTCCAGTACAATTGAAATAGCAACACAGTAAAACCAAAGATCTGAAAGAAATTATAAATGTATAGGTTAAAAATTTGAACCTATAAAATATTGATTAGTCACTACAGACATATGAATAGCTATGTTTCAAAGCAAACTTTCAAGAATAGAGGCTTTGAGTTCACTGTACAAGTTTTTATAGTATTCATCAAAGTGTTATGAATACAGAATAAATTCAACAAATATTAATTGACTATAATGAATTCCATGAGACACCTAATTGAAGTAATTGGCGTTAAGACCTTGCCTGAGGGAATTTATTTTTACAATCTAAATCTGGGACTATTTCTCATCAAAAATATTATTTGCTTCATTATCTCTAGCAAAAATTTCTATAATAATTTTTCCCACATAGGTGAAGATAAATACTGTGACAGAGAAATTTGTAATTATTTTCCTTTGATATTTTAGTTCACACAAGTATTTCCAGATATGATTTGAATAAGCTAAATCTAAAGCAAAACAACAGCAACAAAAAAGTAGTTTCAGTAAGCTAAAGAAAAAATAAGTTAGCTCAAGTAAGATGAAGCGTTTAGGCTGAGAAGATTGAATATATCAGAAAATATGTGATTTTTTAAAAAAAATTTAAAAATTGAGCATAATTCTTAGCTATGTACTCCCTGGAAGCATGTAGAAGATGATAACAACATATAAAGTCAGGCATATTTCTTCCAAATATGTACTTTATAAATATTTATCATGATGGAGAAAATAACTAACCACCATATACATTCAGATCCGTGACTTAAAAGAATTGTCTGTCCTCAGCGATTTTAATGATGAGGATCAGAACTTACATGACTATGCTTTTCATGTTAGTGATAATCTACTTTAGCCTCACGTCAGTATCTATAAACTCATGGAAATAGAATAGCAATGGTTGTCATTTAGTGACTTTTCAATTTTTCTCTTAAAAGAATAAAAGTAAAAATCTTTCAAATTTTGTCACACTATAGATAGAACCATGTAGACAATTTCTTTTCAGGCTTATATAAAATTTTTCTTATTTAAGTTTCAGATGAAGAAGTCTTACAACCCTTTACCTATTTATTTCTAAGCACTGAATTCAACAAGCATCAGAGCTACATTCATATTGTCATATTTCAGCTAATCCATTTTTTTATGACATAGAGGTAAAGTAAGCATGCCAGGGAGTACAGGAGTCAGCATAAATTATAGAATTATGAAATAGCATCAAAGCCAATTCCTTTAAAGCAGAGACAACAGATACACTATAATAAGTATTCTAAGTTTATATGTATCTTTGGTTATTCTCATTTTTTTTTGATAGATTGGTTACAAATATCCACAAATCTTTACACGTTTTGCTATCATACCCTTTGCTATACAATTTTCCATGAAGAAATGGAGTTTACTTAACTTCCCTAAGTATAGACTGGTCTTGTGGTTGGCTTTTAACAATCAAATACAGCAGAAGTGACAGTACCCCAATTCTGAAACTAAGCCTTAAGAGGTCTACAGTGATTCCCTTCTCTCTTTTGGAACTACCATGTGAATAAGTCCAGGTACTTGCTTGGTGGAAGATGAGAGATTTGTGGCCCAGTGGTCACTGTCTCACTAGCCAGGCCAGTCCTACATAGGTAAGTAGGGTCACTGTAGACCAATCTGCCCCAAGCTAACCAACCAGCTGATTTCAGGTCATGAATGAACCCAGCAAGGATCAGGAAAATCTGGCTCAAACAAGAAACATGAGCTAAATTAATACTTATTTTTCTTAAGACACTGTTTTGGATTTTGTTTTTAATGCAATGATAGCAAAACAAATAGCTCTTTTCTATATTTTCTTTAATAGTTGAAACATAGAATCTTTTATTTGGAATATAGAGGCCATTTAAAATAATGATATCCAAACTTGATCCTCCATTATATTCAGTTAAAAATATTGTAAAAATAGATTCCCAAACCACAATTCAAATCTAAAGGATCTCTCTAATGCCAGTGGGTGGCAAGCACTAATTTAGTCTCATCATCCTCTATACAAATTCCTTTACTATTTAATCTGTGAAAGGTACTTACTTTCTATACTAGGCATCTTACAAACTAAATCATGTGATGAACAACTCTAGCTTTTAGAAAAAAGTACAATTCTTCATATACACAGGCAAAAACACTCCTCATTATAACTTCCAAATAATCTTACTGATTCCATAAGTTTATTCTTTTTGCTAAGTAACTTTCCCTCAAATATTTGGAGAGTGCTATATATTCTTTAGCCTTCATGTCTTCAAGCTAAAAAGTTTATTTAAAAAAAAAAATTATCTTTTTAACTATAGACGTCTTAAAGCTCTTTGCTTTAATTCTTCCCATAAATAAAATGATAGCCTTGGTCATGGCAAACTCTAGCTATAAATTAAATGAACAATAACGGCATGGTTTCTGATTCCTTAGAATTCTGTTTGTTTCTTGCAACAATCTTTTAATTAATATTCACTTAAATCATGTTGCTCAGATAAGAATATTTTAGATTACATGAGTTCTATAAGGTGAAGAGTAAAGTAAGATAATACTATCCACATCTGGGTACTATATTTTAATAAATAAATCTTCTAATAATTTGTGTTTGCTGTCTCCATAAGTCTGAAGCTCCCAGGAGAAATATCCCATTCCCATGTTTGAGAGTCACTTTTTATTTTCTCGTCATATTTACCGTGTGAGCGGAAATCTACACAGCCCTGGGCCTTAAGAAGGGATCTATATTTTGTTCACCATTTTAAAATAATTTTCATCTCTGTCATTATCCTAGAAACAAGACCCTGTAAACGTTTGCCCTCAGATTCAGATAATAGCAATTCTAAAATCTAGAAAATAACTAGTAACAAAATGTAATAAAATCCTCTTCACAAGGGCAAAATCTATATAACTAGAGATATTCTATAAAAATATGTGCTACACATATATAGTAAAAGTAAATATATATTTTGAAGTGCATATTAAAGCTCCAAGTATATAGACAGACATAACATTATAAAGATATAATCTTATACATTTAGTTATGTATACTTGATCTATACAAATTTAATGGAATTCCATTAATAATCGTAATAAACTAGCCCATCAGAAAGTTCATCCTACATTTCCTACTGAAAGAGAAACTCTCAAAAATAACCAAGACATTTTTGAAGAAAAATAAAATACAAAATTTAAAATAGAACAAAAGTGGTCCAAGACATGTTGCTATGAACAAACACAAATTTTAAAATTGTAAGATTATTTGAGATTCTGTATGATATTTTCTTCTTCCAAGATATTTCTTTTCCTTGCCAGAAACCAGCTAGTGTGGGAACAGACGACTTTGATAAAATCTAAGATTGATTTATTCAAGACTATGCTTCAGTCCTTGTGAAGACATCTCTATTTCCAATTACCACTACCACAATGGTTTACCCTTCTTGTATCCTAACTACAAGTCAGACCTTCAATCCTTGGTTGAACTCCAAATTTTCTCCAGCCTTTAAAAGATTTAAATTTAAAGCTTCCAAATGTATCAGCCAGGATTTGATTAGAAATATACAACTACCAAGAACAGTGTAGAACAACTGTGTGAGGAATTTGACATTACACAATTTGGGAAGGTGGGGAGGTAGTTAAATAGTTTATACAAAGCTATTCATTTGCATCTGATTTCAGGTCTTCAGAGCAAAGTTGGCTGTCAGGAATCAAAGATGAATAGAAAGTAAATATTGTCTAATAACTGAACAAGAGCTTGTGAGTTCACAAGGATAAACGAGAACTCACATTGTTCTCTCATCACTGGCACATCTCCAACCTTGATAATATTAGAGAATGACCAGTAGGAAAATTAGGTAAACATCATGGAGCTAAATATGAATCTGGCCCAATAACTGAAGAAGTTAAAGGAGATTTCCAGCAGCATCTGGAGGAGCTGTGGCCCAGGTTGCTGCCTTATAGCAAAATGGTGAGCCAACAAATCCATGATAATGTATATAAGCAGCAAGAGTGTCTGCTCTCCCCTTTTAATCACTTTTTAAATTCTGCAATCGTTTTACCAATTCAATCCAAGTTACAAGTACCTCTTGCCTGCATCACTGCAACAGCCTCTTGTTTATCCACATCTTCTGTCACTCCCCTTAAATTCACCCTTTTCCAAACAGTGTGATTTTAAATCCAATTGTGCATTTCTCTAGGAAGTCACTGTTTCTCAACATTGGCACTATTAAAATTTGGGGCCAGATAATATTTTGTGAGGACTGTGTCATGTGCATTGCAGGATATTTAGCAACAGCCCTCTCCTCTAGCTACCAGATGCTAGTAGCCACCTTTCCCCATATCAGACAAATACATCTCTAGTCATTGTTAAATACCTACTGAGGACAAAATCGAAATCCCTCAAGAATTACTGTTTCAGGTCAAAATTATCCAGTGTTTTCCTCATTACCCTTAGGAAAACACACAAAATCTTAACATACTTTACAAGGCTGGATTACAAGCTGTCTTCCTATCTCTTCCACCTCCTTCACCATATTTGGAATCTTGGGTTGACTGTAATGTAGTCAAACTTACCTTCTTTAGGTTTTCAAAATGTACCCAACTTTCCTTTCTCAGGCACTTTGAACATGATGTAGTTTCTATACATTCCCCTTCACCTCACCAACCAACCAGCATCCCTCAGATGATTTAAATGTTAGTTGAAATATATTTTCGTGGAAGACTTCTAGAAACACAGAAATTAGCATAGGCCTTTTGCTGAGAGTTTTCATGTACTCTGTGCCAGTGTTTTGGCATTTTAATCACAACTGGACTTATTAAACTAACAAGTAACTACTTTAATGGCTTTCTTTCCTCATAATGTCCTGACATCAGCCCACAAAAAGCATGGATGGATGGTGTGTTTCTTTTATTCCTAGAGATGGGTATATCGTTGGTACTCAATAATTAATTGTTGAGTAAATGAATAAAAAATATATTCAACAGAGAAAACACCTGCATTCAATTAAGAAAACTTCTCTAATAATTTCTGGAAACAAGTGAAAGTCTTCTCTCCCACTGCCGATAAAACATACTTATATCTAGATCCTAGATGGTATCAATTATCTCTAGACCTCACTGACCTCTCTTGTTGAGGTCTTTACTGGAAAAGTTCTCAATTTGATGACTGTACCAAGTCCGACCACTGTCTACCCTATGAGAAATATCCTGGGGCAAGAGTACCACGGCCAGTTAAAAAAGTTACTTTAGTTTTTTTATGCTTTTTGCCAATTTGAAACTTTAATCTTCCATCTCTTCATCTCAGTCTTCCATATGCTTATAGAAATATCTGATTAAGGTGGTGTCTAATTAAATATTCTGCTAATGATCCTACATGCTCTAATTTCTCTTTGTATTATTTCAACTTGCAGGAACTTACCCATTTGTACCAGTCCTTAGACAGTTCAGTGTCTCTTGGCTTCTTCTGAGATACTTATGTCTAGATTCTGAAGCACCTGTTACTTCAGAACTGAAACCCTGCAGCGCATCTGCATAGATTACTTCCCTGCCTTTCTCAGTGGTACCCTGCAGCATGAATAACTATATGGCAGTAAAAGTGCAGTTTAGCATGAAAACACCTGTTTATCTTCTTCTTAACCAATGCAGCTGAGCTTCTTGCCAAATGGTGAAAATACTCCTAGTTCTCTAACAGCAATTATTCTGACACTGCTGACAGAACAGCACGGAGCAAAGACAAGCCAGGTTCCTAAGCCTCACCTGGAGTTGTTAATGGGGTTCCCAGGGAAGAGGGTTCAGGGTCATTGATGGGCATATGAGGTACATCCATTGAAATCTCTGCAGAATCATGGAGAAATCAAGATTTATCATCTTCTACCTTAGACTCATTTGTACCTAAACATGTTTGTTTCATATTTTAAAAGTAAAGGCACATTTTTTCCCTCTAACTAAAATACTTATAAACAAATAAAACTTGTTATCTGGGCTCAATCGTGGAATGGCAAAATTCCATTTATATTTATATTTGGAAATAAATGACTTATGATGAAAGAATGGTTATAAAATAATTATGCAGTATGGTAATTTCCCATATATTTAATATTTTAATGTTTAATCCTAATTAGAATCCTGTGAAAGTTTTCTTAAAGATAAGTGAATCATACCACAAAGGCATGGAGTTAATAAATGGTACACATCATTCCCCTCCACCTCACTTCCAACATCATCAGGATTTTCATAGCTCTGATTAAAGTGCCACCATTTTCTCATGCATCAACTCACCCATCTCTTCAATAAAAACTTCTAAAGCACTTGATGTTATATTCTATGAATAAACAGCTTTACCTGTTAGATCTGTTCTGTAACCCGCTTGAGAAGATGGATGATTCAAATCCTGCACATTTTCTTTCATAGCTATAGGCTATCCTTTGAAGTAACTTTATGGAACCACCAAAATTGAGAAATGTCAGCCATTATCCTCCATACCACTCTGTAGTATCTCCTAAAATAGTTGCAAGGAAATTGAAAGCATTCCGTCTTAAAACAGTGCTATTATGAAAGTAACTTTTGAAAAGACATCTTAGGTTTGGAAGAATTTATTAAGGTGCCCATGATGTCCCCTTAGCCTAAAAATTCAGGGGACAGTGGCCTCACCCCCAACTTCTAGTCCCATTATCTCTTTGAGAGCTTTCTTGCTGGAAGTCACTTTCTCACACACGAAACAGATTGAAATGCTCAAGTTCAACCTTCAAATGATAATTCACAGGAGCTGGCGTTTAAGCATCGCTCTGTTTGCCCCTCAGTGGCATGACTCTGTGTCTGATTTTTTCCCAATATGACTGGCTTGATAATGAATCTATGTTAGTTCTTTCCTTGTCTCATTTCCTGTGCCCTTATTGGTTTATTCTTCAGCTTCCACATAAACTACTTCTAGTAGAAGCTTTGTCTCAGGGCCTGCTTCTGGGGAACCCAAGCTAAGATGATAGTAATATAGTTTGGGGAATTGGAAGCTTAGAACTTGAAGGGATTCAGGGCAGAAATGATTTAGAAAATTTAGGAAATAATTCAATAGCTTAGGAGTGGAAGTGTCTCTGCTCACAACAGTACCTTTTCACTTAAGGATAGAAACTCTATCAACTCTGCCATTTCTGAATATGACTTACAATGGCACACGTCTAAATCTTGCTCAGTCAGGATAGTTACACTGTCAGTCATTTGATCATAGGTCTTCCTTAGTGCCACTCTTTGAATTTTCATCTAGGAAGTGTGATGATATTTTATTCTTACTATAGAAATAAATGGTGAATGATAAAAATCTTTATTTTTGAATTTCCAAAATGAAATCTTAAGCTTGTTTTTTCTGCTTGCTGTCATAAGAGGTGCTGAAATGCAATAACTCCAGAAAGCCTAAGAAAAATGTCGAGAGGTAATACTTATTTTCTGACTGGAGCTTTGTACATTATAATGTGTTAAACTTATTTAAGTTAGTGAGAAAAATAATACAGGACTTCAAGAACTGTTTTATCATGGCAAATGCCATTCCTTGGTTAAAATTATGTGTGTGTATTTAGAAGTTTCACAAGTCATAAGCTATAGAATATTAGCAAGGTGAAGACACACACTTTCATTTTTCATTTAAGAGAAAAAGACATTGAATTTGAATACATTTCCCTAAGGAACACAACATTCCCAATTCTCAAAATATTAAAAAGAAATGGGCATATCCTTAAGCCTAAAATCCTAACTATCCAGTTTTATTTTCAATTCCATTATTTCCTGCTTTGTCTTTTATGACTTTCTCAATTTTTCTTCCTGTCTCTGTATCCCTCTGGTATCTTTTTACTTAACTTTCTCTCAGAGTTTTGTTTCATAAGTGTCTCCAAATCCGCCTTTTCACTATGCATTAATTTATTCATTCATCCTGAAGTCTGTCTCTCTGTCTCTCTGTCTTTTACACACACACACACACACACACACACACACACACACACACACACACACGCCCTTGTTGAGTCCTCATTGAAAACCTGTAAATTTAAAATCTGCCTCATTTATCATGAGCTCCCAGTGAATTATTAATTTTGGGTATCATACATTTTTAATAACATGCATCTTCCTCAAGTTCTTTGAAGCACTTCTCACCAATGCTCACAAACAATATATAGAAACTAACATCTCTCTTCGATTGTCTTTCTGAAATTTGTTGAACTCTTTCTTTTTTTTTTTTTTTTTTGCTTTAGAATATAAATTTATTATTTAAAATTTTCATTTTGGCAGTTTCCCATTAACTATGAATTGGGATTTATAATGCCCTACCAGAATAAGCATTTGATATGTGATTTTTAACTCCCTGAAAGTCATTAACATTATTATTTCAACCAATATGAATATCACTGGTGTGCAATTTTGATATTTTAGAGTACCATAATTTAGTATAGCATTAATTCAACTTCCATGAGTTAATTGGGTTAATAGCTGAAATTTAAGGTCTTGATTATTAGTAAATGAAAACCCAATTCTAGATGTTCTTTTTGAAACAGAGACATATCTTCTGAGGAATACATGGGTTCCGTTTTCTCAACATCCTCACTAGCATTTGTTATGTCTTGTCTTTATGATAATAACCATTTTAACAGGTGTGAGGTGATATCTTACTGTGGTTTTGATTTGCATTTCCTTGATGATTAGTCATGTAGAGCACCTTTTCATGGACCTGCTGGCTATCTGTATATCTTCTTCTTTGCAAAAATATCTGTTCAGTCCCTCTGCCCATTTTTTAATTGGATGATGATGTTGATGATGATTTTTGCTATTGAGTTGTATGCATTCCTGATATATCTTGGATATTAACCACTTATCAGATAAATGGTTTGCAAATATCTTCTACTCTGTAGGTTGCCTTTTCATTTTGTTGATTGCTTCTTTTGCTGTGCAGAAGCTGGAAAAACAACTCTTAAACTCATTCACAGTCTCTATATTTTTAATGAGGGTTTGCCTAATAAAACTTTAGGAAGTATACAAAGTTTCTGGATTGAATAATTTTTTTTTATCATTTCCTGAATGACTTAGCTGCAACATGATAGGGATTTTGACAGAAGGTTAGCATGTATGTTATTGCATAGTGGCTAAGTGCATACTTCTTTGTAAATTATAAGCTCATGAATACAGTTTTATAATTATTGCTTTATGCAGTTGTCTTTTAAATCACATAGAAGAAAAAAGAGTTAAGAACAAAAATACATTTATGCTGTCTTTTCTATTTACCCATGTTGTTACCTTTACCAGTGCTCTTTATTTTTTGTGTAGATATGGGTTACTGTCATATATATGGTTCTTTGCTTTTAACTGACGTTCTCCCTTTAGTATATTTTTTGTAGAGCAGATCTTCTAGGAATGAATTTTCTCAGTTTTTGTATTTGGGACTATCTTAATTTCTTCTTTTTTTCCTTCATCACCTGTTTCTCCTTTGTCTTTTGCAGCATAGTTTTGATGGATATAGAATTCTTGAATGACAGTCTTTTTCTTTCTTCACCTTGACTATGTTATCTCACTGCCTTTTGGCCTCCATGTTTTCTGATGAGAAGTCAGCTGTTAATCCATGAGACTCTCTTGTACATGAGGAGTTATTTTCTTGCTACTTTCAAGATTCTCTCGTTGTCTTTGTCTTTTGAAAGTTTGATTATGATATGTGTAGGTGTGGAACTTACTTGGAATTCGTTGAGTTTCTTGGATATAGAGATTAATATTTTTTATTTTATTTATTTAATTTTTTAATCAAAGTTGGGAAGTTTTCAGCCATCATTTGTTTATTCTTTCTGCCCTTTTCTTTCTCTCCTCTCCTCCTGAGACTGCCATTATGAGTATATTTATAGGCTTCATGGTGTCCCAAATGTCACTGAGGCTCTGTTGATTTTTTTCTAATTTTCTTTTTCTATTTATTGCTCAAACAGGATATTTTCTTTTTTTTTCTTTTTTTGCATTTTTGAGTGTTTTATTTATATCAAACTGGATAAAATGTGTGTATTTCTCAGACAGAAAAGACATGTCGAGGTAGAAATGTACCTTTCAATTATTCATGGGTACACGAGTACACTGGGGAGATTGTAAAAGTGCAGATTGTGATTCAATAGGTCTGGTGGGCCTGAGTTCTATTTTTTTAACAAGCACATTTTTAACTAGTGATGCCACAGTCTCTGATTCATTAACCACAAGTGTGAATAGCAGAGACATAAATAGAAAGGTAAAAATTCATGTTTAACTTTGAACTTAAACTGTTTTATGGATTTTACACCTTTAATAGAATAGTAAACACAGCAGCAACAATCATTTGTGAATATTTACTATGGACTGTGTATCTTTATAACTTTTTTGTGTGATTTAAAACTTTATAAAATATATAGAGAGCTTCAAACTATACAGTTTACTCAATTTAACAGAATGCCCATTTTTTAATTGAAGACATACAAAATTACAAAGAAATTATCAATTTTATCCCAATTTCTCATTTAAAGTCTCAGATTACATCTACCTATTATGTACAAACACATGAACAAATAATATAGCAGAAATGTCCTCAAAGTTCCCAGGGTTTGGGTAAAAAAGAAAACACAGAATTTCATCTTCTCTGTGTATAGGAATTAAGTCTCAGCCCATTTTATATCTGTCTTTTCTATTTTCTTGCAAATACTGGCTCTTCTTTTTTTTTTTTAATGTCTGAAATATTTATATTAACATATTTCCATACAAATAACCCAAAGAAAGTTTAGTATTAGTTGTTTTTTTTTTTTTGGTTGTTTGTTTGTTTGTACTGCAGGTTCTTATCAGTCATCAATTTTATACACATCAGTGTATACATGTCAATCCCAATCGCCCAATTCAGCACACCAACATTCCCACCCCACTGCCGTTTTCCCCCCTTGGTGTCCATACGTCTGTTCTCTACATCTGTGTCTCAACTTCTGCCCTGCAAACTGGCTCATCTGTACCATTTTTCTAGGTTCCACATACATGCGTTAATATACGATATTTGTTTTCCTCTTTCTGACTTATTTCACTCTATATGACAGTCTCTAGATCTGTCCACGTCTCAATAAATGACTCAATTTCATTCCTTTTTATGGCTGAGTAATATTCCATTGTATATATGTACCACAACTTCTTTATCCATTCGTCTGTTGATGGGCATTTAGGTTGCTTCCATGACCTGGCTATTGTAAATAGTGCTGAAACGAACGTTGGGGTGCATTGTCTTTTTGAATTACGGTTTTCTCTGGGTATATGCCCAGTAGTGGGATTGCTGGATCATATGGTAATTCTATTTTTAGTTTTTTAAGGAACCTCCATACTGTTCTCCATAGTGGCTGTATCAATTTACATTCCCACCAACAGTGCAAGAGGGTTCCCTTTTCTCCACACCCTCTCCAGCATTTGTTGTTTGTAGATTTTCTGATGATGCCCATTCTAACTGGTATGAGGTGATACCTCATTATAGTTTTGATTTGCATTTCTTTAATAATTAGTGATGTTGAGCATCTTTTCATGTGCCTCTTGGCCATCTGTATGTCTTCTTTGGAGAAATGTCTATTTAGGTCTTCTGCCCATTTTTGGATTGGGTTGTTTGTTTCTTTAATACTGAGCTGCATGAGCTGTTTATATGTTTTGGAGATTAATCCTTTGTCCGTTGATTCATTTGCAAATATTTTCTCCCATTCTGAGTGTTGTCTTTTTGACTTGTTTATGGTTTCCTTTGCTGTGCAAAAGCTTTGAAGTTTCATTAGGTCCCATTTGTTTATTTTTGTTTTTATTTCCATGACTCTAGGAGGTGGGTCAAAAAAGATCTTGCTGTGATTTATGTCAAAGAGTGTTCTTCCTATGTTTTCCTCTAAGGGTTTTATAGTGTCCGGTCTTACATTTAGGTCTCAAATCCATTTTGAGTTTATTTTTGTGTATGGTGTTAGGGAGTATTCTAATTTCATTCTTTTACATGTAGCTGTCCAGTTTTCCCAGCATCACTTATTGAAAAGACTGACTTTTCTCCATTGTATATCTTTACCTCCCTTGTCATAGATTAGTTTACCATAGGTGCATGGGTTTATCTCTGAGCTTTCTATCTTGTTCCATTGATCAATGTTTATATTTATGCACCAGTACCATATTGTCTTGATTACTGCAGCTTTGTAGTACAGTCTGAAGTCAGGGAGTCTTATTCCTCCAGCTCCGTTTTTTCCCTCAAGACTGCTTTAGCTATTCGGGGTCTTTTGTGTCTCCATACAAATTTTAAGATGATTTGTTCTAGTTCTGTAAAAAATGCCATTAGTAATTTGATAGGGATTGCATTGAATCTGTAGATTGCTTTGGGTAGTATAGTCATTTTCACAATATTGATTCTTCCAATCCAAGAACATGGTATATATCTCCATCTGTTGGTATAATCTTTAATTTCTTTCATCAGTGTCTTATAGTTTTCTGCATACAGGTTTTTTGTCTCCCTAGGTAGGTTTATTCCTAGGTATTTTATTATTTTTGTTGCAGTGGTAAATGGGAGTGTTTCCTTAATTTCTCTTTCAGATTATTCATCATTGGTGTATAGGAATGCAAGAGATTTCTGTGCATTAATTTTGTATCCTGCTACTTTACCAAATTCATTGATTAGCTCTAGTAGTTTTCTGGTGGCATTTTTAGGATTCTCTATGTATAGTGTCATGTCATCTGCAAACAGTGACAGTTTTACTTCTTCTTTTCCAATTTGTATTCCTTTTATTTCTTTTTCTTCTCTGATTGCCATGGCTAGGACTTCCAAAACTATGTTGAATAATAGCGGTGAGGGTAGACATCCTTGTCTCGTTCCTGATCTTAGAAGAAATGCTTTCAGTTTTTCACCGTTGAGAATGATGTTTGCTGTGGGTTTGTTGTATATGGCCTTTATTATGTTGAGGTAGGTTCCCTCTACGCACGCTTTCTGGAGAGTTTTGATCATAAATGGGTGTTGAATTTTGTCAAAAGCTTTTTCTCTGTCTATTGAGATGATCATATGGTGTTTATTCTTCATTTTGTTAATATGGTGTATCACATTGATTGATTTGCATATATTGAAGAATCCTTGCATCCCTGGGATAAATCCCAATTGATCGTGGTGTATGATCCTTTTAATTTGTTGTTGGATTCTGTTTGCTAGTAATTTGTTGAGGATTTGTACATCTATATTCATCAGTGATATTGGTCTGTAATTTTCTTTTTTTGTAGTATCTTTGTCTGGTTTTGGTATCAGGGTGATGGTGGCCTCATAGAATGAGTTTGGGAATTCCTCTGCAATTTTTTGGAAGAGTTTGAGAAGGATGGGTGTTAGCTCTTCTCTAAATGTTTGATAGAATTCACCTGTGAAGCCATCTGGTCCTGGACTTTTGTTTGTTGGAAGATTTTTAATCACAGTTTCAATTTCATTACTTGTGATTGGTCTGTTCATATTTTCTGTTTCTTCCTCATTCAGCCTTGGAAGGTTATACCTTTCTAAGAATTTGTCCATTTCTTCCAGGTTGTCCATCTTACTGGCATAGAGTTTCTTGTAGTAGTCTCTTAGGATGCTTTGTATTTCTGTGGTGTCTGTTGTAACTTCTCCTTTTCCATTTCTAATTTTATTGATTTGAGTCCTCTCCCTCGTTTTCTTGATGAGTCTGGCTAATGGTTAATCAAGTTTGTTTATCTTCTCAAAGAACCAGCTTTTAGTTTTATTGATCTTTGCTATTTTTTATTTGTTTCTATTTCATTTATTTCACTCTGATCTTTATGATTACTTCTGCTAACTTTGGGTTTTGTTTTTTCTTCTTTCTCTAGTTCCTTTAGGTGTAAGTTTAGATTGTTTGCTTGAGATTTTTCTTGTTTCTTTAGGTAGCCTTGTATAGCTATAAACTTCCCTCTTAGAGCTGCTTTTGCTGTATCCCATAGGTTTTGGATCATCGTGTTTTCATTGTCATTTGTCTCTAGGGATTTTTTGATTTCCTCTTTGATTTCTTCAGTGATCTCTTGGTTATTTAGTAATATATTGTTTAGCCTCCATGTGTTTGTGTTTTTTACTTTTTTTTCCCTGTAATCCATTTCTAATCTCATAGCCTTGTGGTCAGAAAAGATGCTTGATATGCTTTCAATTTTCTTAAATTTACTGAGGCTTGATTTGTGACCCAAGATGTGATTTATCCTGGAGTATGTTCCGTGTGCACTTGAGAAGAAAGTGTAATCTGTTGTTTTTGGATGGAATGTCCTATAAATATCAATTAAATCTATCTGGTCTACTGTGTCATTTAAAACTTCTGTTTCTTTATTTATTTTCATTTTGGATGATCTGTCCATTGGTGTAAGTGAGGTGTTAAAGTCCCCCACTATTATTGTGTTACTGTTGATTTCCTCTTTTATAGCTGTTAGCAGTTTCCTTATGTATTGAGGTGCTCCTATGTTGGGTGCATATATATTTATAATTGTTATATCTTCTTCTTGGATTGATCCCTTGATCATTATGTAGTGTCCTTCCTTGTCTCTTGTAACATTCTTTATTTTAACGTCTATTTTATCTGATATGAGTATAGCTGCGCCAGCTTTCTTTTGATTTCCATTTGCATGGAATATCTTTTTCCATCCCCTCACTTTCAGTCTGTATGTGTCCCTAGGTCTGAAATGGGTCTCTTATAGAGAGCATATATATGGGTCTTCTTTTTCTATCCATTCAGCAAGCCTGTGTCTTTTGGTTGGAGCATTTAATCCATTCACGTTTAAGGTAATTATCGATATGTATGTTCCTATGACCATTTTCTTAATTGTTTTGGGTTTGTTTTTTTAAGTCCTTTTCTTCTCTTGTGTTTCCCACTTAGAGAAGTTCCTTTAGCATTTGTTGTAGAGCTGGTTTGGTGGTGCTGAATTCTCTTAGCTTTTGCTTGTCTGTAAAGCTTTTGATTTCTCCATTGAATCTTAATGAGATTCTTGCTAGGTAGAGTAATCTTGGTTGTAGGTTTTTCCCTTTCATCACTTTAAGTATATCATGCCACTCCCTTCTGGCTTGTAGAGTTTCTGCTGAGAAAGCAACTGTTAACCTTATGGGGGTTCCCTTGTATGTTATTTATCATTTTTCCCTTGCTGCTTTCAATAATTTTTCATTGTCTTTAATTTTTGCCAATTTGATTACTATGTGTCTCGGCGTGTTTCTCCTTGGGTTTATCCTGTATGGGACTCTCTGTGCTTCCTGGACTTCGGTGGCTATTTCCGTTCCCATGTTAGGGAAGTTTTCCACTATAATCTCTTCAAATATTTTCTCTGGTCCTTTCTCTCTCTCTTCTCCTTCTGGGACCCCTATAATGTAAATGTTGTTGCGTTTAATGTTGTCCCAGAGGTCTCTTAGGCTGTCTTCATTTCTTTTCATTCTTTTTTCTTTAGTCTGTTCTGCAGCAGTGAATTCCACCATTCTGTCTTCCAGGTCACTTATCCGTTCTTCTGCCTCAGTTATTCTGCTATTGATTCCTTCTAGTGTAGTTATCATTTCAGTTATTTTATTGTTCATCTCTGTTTTTTCGTTCTTTAATTCTTCTAGTCTTTGTTAAACATTTCTTGCATCTTCTCGATCTTTGCCTCCATTCTTATTCCGAGGTCCTGGATCATCTTCACTATCATTATTCTGAATACTTTTTCTGGAAGGTCGCCTATCTCCACTTCATTTAGTTGTTTTTCTGGGTTTTTTCTTGTTCCTTCATCTGGTATATAGCCCTAGCCCTCTGCCTTTTCATCCTGTGTATCTTTCTGTGAATGTGATTTTTATTTCACAGGCTGCAGGATTGTAGTTTTTCTTGCCTCTGCTGTCTGCCCTCTGGTGGTTGAGGCTATCTAAGAGGCTTGATGGGAGGCTCTGGTCGTGGGTAGAGCTGACTGTTGCTGTGGTGGTCAGAGCTCAGTAAAACTTTAATCCACTTGACTGTTGATGGGTGAGGCTGGGTTCCCTCCCTATTGTTTGTTTTGCCTTGGGCAACCCAACACTGGAGCCTACCTGGGCTAATGTGGGGTTTGGTGGGGCTAATGGCAGACTCTGCGAAGGCTCAAGCCAAGGTGTACTTCCCAGAACTTCTGCTGCCAGTTTCCTTGTCCCCACAGTGAAACAGAGCCACCCATAACCTCTGCAGGATACCCTGCAGCACTAGCAGGTAGGTCTGGTTCAGTGTCCCCTGGGGTCACTGCTCCTTCCCCTGGGTCCCGATGCTCACACTACTTTGTGTGTACCCTCCAAGAGTGGGGTCTCTGTTTCCCCCAGTCCTGTCAGAGTCCTGCAATCGATTCCCACTAGGCTTCAAAGTCTGATTCCCTAGGAATTCCTCCTCCCATTGCCGGACCCCCAGGTTGGGAAGCCTGAGGTGGGGCTCAGAACCTGCACTCCAGTGGGTGGACTTCTTTGGTATAAGTGTTCGCCAGTCTGTGAGTCACCCACCCACCAGTTATGGGATTTGATTTTACTGTGATTGTGCCCCTCCTACCATCTCATTGTGGCTTCTCCTTTGTCTTTGGATGTGGGGTATCTTTTTTGGTGAGTTCCAGTGTCTTCCTGTCGATGATTGTCCAGTAGCTAGTTGTGATTCTGGTGTTCTCGCAAGAGGGAGTGAGAACACATCCTTCTACTCCACCATCTTGGTTCCTCCCATGAACTCTTTCTTAATGAATGAAAGAAGTAAAAATCATAACACTTGATGCTTAAATGCAATTTCAAAATCTTAGTTGCTAAATACAAGTTTTTTTTTTCACCCATGGAAAAATCCATTGTAGATGTTGCTGGTTGAGTGGCTCTTCTGGGCAGCTTTCCTCCAAGCTATGACTCAGCGATGTAGACTCTTTTCAACTTATCATGCTGTATGACTATCATGCTCTACGTATGGCTTCCATGCTAACTAAACAAGAGAAAGATAGGTGGGGAATGTATACAAGGCATTTAATCTTCCCGTCACAGAGATGTCACATACCATTTCTGCTTACATGCTCTTGGTCAGGATTACTTATTCTCTTTCTGGGTTGCTTCTCCCTAGAATCAACTCTACAGTGTGATATGGACCAAAAATATTTGATGTCAGCTAGATATCTCTGCATAAACCTCTTTTACTTTTTTTTAGGTTTGATTTTTTGTTTTATTTAGATTGGTTTGGTACATTTACTTAACCAGTTAAATTATCCAACTAAAAATTACTTTAAACTTAAACCAAAAAAAATTAATTTGTGTTATAGGAAATATTGCATAAAAAATTGTTTAAAATAATTTGTTTAAGATGCAACTGGTTTTGTTTCTTCTTTGGGTAAAGAGGAGTGATGCCTTTAGGAAGAATGATGGCAGAATATAGAAGCAGAATTTAAGGTTGCTTTGTGTGATGATTGGAGAATTGTGTGTCATTGTCACATAAAATATCTAGTTTTTTTTTTTTCTTCTTTTTAACCTGTTGGTTTTCAGTTTAGGGAATTTTGGACAAATCATATTTCTTAGCTTTATTTGGAATTCCCTCACAATTTTGCCTTGCTCACTGGCTTTGACTTTGTGATTTTTTATATAGCTTTTTAAATTTTCTCTTTATATTACCTTTCTTAATTTCATTTTTCTTTTCTTTTCAGCCAGGGAATTCTTTATTCAAATGGAGTCTTCTTAAAAAGAATAAAGCAGAAAATCTTATGAATAATAAAGAAAAAAAAAAAAGAATGAAGCAAAGCTGCCCTGGTTAAAGATGCTGATAGTGGTGGTGGTGGCCAGGACCCAATCACTGGACTCCAGCCACACCTTGACTCTGGGTCCTGATTTCTCAGCTCTAAGTATCTATGATTTTAAAATCATATTTGCTCTCCCACTAGCCTTCTGTGGGAAATTTTGAACTTAGGCAAATGCTGGGTTCATTTTATTTATTTACTTTTAAATTTTTATTACAGTATAGTTGCTCTGCAATGCTGTGTTAGTTTCTGCTGTACAGCAAAGTGAATCAGCTATACATATACATATATCCCCTATTTTTGGATTTCCTTCCCATCTAGGTTACCACAGAGCACTGAGTATAGTTCCCTATGCTATACAGGTTCTCATTAGTTATGTATTTTATACATACTATCAATAGTGTATATAGGTCAATCCCAATCTCCCAATTCATCCCACCTCATCCCTCCTTTCCCCCTTGGTATCCATACATTTGTTCTCTATGCCTGTGTCTATTTCTGCTTTGTAAATAAGATCGTCTATATGAATTTTTTTTCAGTTTCCACATATACGCTTTAATATACACTTGTTTTTCTCTTTCTCTCTTACTTCACTCTGTGTGACAGTCTCTAAGCCCATCCACATTTCTAAAAATGACCCAATTTTGTTCCTTTATATGGTTGAGTAATATTCCATTGTATATATGTGCCACATCTTCTTTATGCATTCCTCTATTAATGGATATTTAGGTTGTTCCCACATTCTGGCTATTGTAAATAGTGCTGCAATGAACATTGGGATGCGTGTGTTATGGATTTCTCTGGGTATATGCCCAGTAGTGGTAGCCCTATTTTTAGTTTTTTTAAGGAACCTCCATACTGTTCTACATAGTGGCTGTATCAATTTACATTCCCACCAACAGTGCAAGAGGGTTCCCTTTCCTCCACAACCTCTCCAGCATTTAATGTTTGTAGAATTTGTAATGGTGACCATTCTGGCTGGTGTGAGGGGATATCTTATTGTAGTTTTGATTTGCATTTATCTAATAATTAGTGATGTTGAGCAGCTTTTCATGTGCCTCTTGGCCATCTGTATGTCTTCTTTGGAGAAATGTCTATTTAAGTCTTCTGCCCATTTTTGATTGGGTTGTTTGTTGTTTTTTTTTTTTTTTTTTGATATTGAGCTACATGAGATATTTATATATTTTGGAGATTAATCCCTTGTCATTGATTCATTTGCAAATATTTTCTCCCATTCTGAGGGTTGCCTTTTCGTCTTGTTTATGGTTTCTTTTGCTGTGCAAAAGCTTTTAAGTTTCATTAGGTCCCATTGTTATTTTTGTTTTTATTTCCATTATTCCAGGAAGTGGATCAAAAAAGATCTTGCTGTGATTTATGTCAAAGAGTGCTCTTCCTATGGTTTCCTCTAAGAGTTTTATAGTGTCCAGTCTTACATTTAGGTCTTTAATCCATTTTGAGTTTATTTTTGTGTATGGTGTTAGGGAGTGTTCTAATTTCATTCTTTTACATGTAGCTGTCCAATTTTCCCAACACCACTTATTGAAGAGGCTGTCTTTGCTCCATTGTATATTCTGGCCTCCTTTGTCTTAGATGACCATAGGTGCCTGGGTTGTCTCCGGGCTTTCTATCCTGTTCCATTGATCTACATTTCTGTTTTTGTGCCAGTACTACACTGTTTTGATTATTGTAGCCCTGTAGTATAGTCTGAAGTCAGGGAGCCTGATTCCTCCAGGTCTGTATTTTTCTTTTTTCTCAAGATTGCTTTTGCTATTAGAGGTCTTTTGTGTTTCCCTACAAATTGTAAACATTTTTTGTTCTAGTTCTGTGAAAAGTGTCATGGTAATTTGATAGGCATTGCATTGAATCTATAGATTGCTTTGTGTAGTATAATCATTTTCACAATATTGATTCTTCTTATCCAAGAAAATGGTATATCTCTCCATGTGTTTGTGTTGTCTTGGATTTCTTTCATCAGTATCTTATACTTTTCTGCACACAGGTCTTTTGCCTCCTTAGGTAGGTTTATTCCTAGGTATTTTATTCTTTTTGTTGCAATGGTAAATGGGATTTTTCCCTTAATTTCTCTTTCTGATCTTTTGTTGTTAGTGTATAGGAATGCAAGAGATTTCTGTGCATTAATTTTGTATCATGTGACTTTACTAAATTCATTGATTAGCTCTAGTAGTTTTCTTGTGGCATCTTTAGTATTTTCTATGTATAGTATTATGTCATCTGCAAATAGTGACAGTTTTACTTCTTTTTTTCCAATTTATATTGTTTTGTTTCTTTTTCTTCTCTGATTTCCATGGCTGGGACTTCCAAATCTGTGTTGAATAATGATGGTGAGAGTGGGCACATGTGTTCCCGATTTTAGAAGAAATTCTTTCAATTTTTCACCATTGGGAATAATGTTTGCTGTGGGTTTGTTTTATATGGCCTTTATTATAGTGAGGTATGTTTCCTCTATACCCACTTTCTTGAGAGTTTTTATCATAAATCGATGTTGGATTTTGCCGAACGCTTTTTCTGCATCTACTGATATGATCATATGTTTCTTATCCTTCAGTTTGTTAATATGGTGTATCACATTGGTTGAATTGTGTATATTGAAGAATCCTTGCATTCTTGGGATAAACCCTACTTGATCATGTTGTATAATCTTCTTACTGTGCTGTTGTATACTGTTTGCTAGTATTTTGTTAAGGATTTTTACATCTATGTTCATCAGTGATATTGGCCTGTAATTTTCTTTTTTTGTGATATCTTTGTCTGGTTTTGGTATCAGAATGCTGGTGGTTTTGTAGAATGGGTTTGGAGTGTTCCTCCCTCTGCTATATTTTGGAAGAGTTTCAGAAGGACAGGTGTTGGCTCTTCTCTAAATATTTGATAGAATTCACCTGTGAAGGCTTCTGGTCCTGGACTTTTGTTTGTTGGAAGATTTTTAATCACAGTTTCAATTTCAGTGCTTGTGATTGGTCTGTTCATATCTTCTATTTCTTCTGGGTCAGTATTGGAAGGTTGTACATTTCTAAGAATTTTTCCATTTCTTCCAGGTCATCCATTTTATTGGCACATATTTGCTTATAGTAGTCTCTATGATCCTTTGTATTTCTGTGTTGGCAGTTGTAACTTCTCCTTTATCATATCTAATTTTATTGATTTGAGTCCTCTCCCTTTTTTTCTTGATGAGTCTGGCTAAAGGTTTTTCAAGTTTGTTTATCTTCTCAATGGACCAGCTTTTAGTTTTATTGATCTTTGCTATTGTTTTATTCATTTCTATTTCTTTTATTTCTGCTCTGATTTTATGATTTCTTTCCTTCTACTAACTTTAGGTTTTCTTTGTTCTTCTTTCTCTAGTTGCTTTAGGTGTAAGGTTAGGTTGTTTATTTGAGATTTTTCTTGTTTCTTGAAATAGGATCGTATTGCTATCATTTGTCATTTGTTTCTAGGTATTTTTGATTTCCTCTTTGGTTTCTTCAGTGATCTCTTGATATTTAGTGGCATATTTTTAACCTCCATGTGTTTGTGTTTTACAGTTCTCTTTTCCTATAATTGATTTCTAATCTCACAGGCTTGTGGTTGGATAAGATGCTTGGTATGATTTTAATTTTCTTAAATTTACCAAGGCTTGATTTGTGACCCAAGATGTGATCTATCCTTTAGAAAGTTCCATGTGCATTTGAGAAGAAACTGTGTTCTGCTGCTTTCAGATGAAATGTCTTATGAATATCAATTAAGTCTATCTGGTCTAATGTGTCATTTAAAGCTTGTGTTTCCTTATTAATTTTCTGTCTGGATGATCTATCCATTTGTGTAAGTGGCGTGTTAAGGTCACCCACTATTATTGTGTTACAGTCAATTTCCCATTTTATGGCTGTTAGCATTAGCCTTATGTATTGAGGTGCACCTATGTTGGGTGTATAAACATTTACAATTGTTATATCTTCTTCTTGTATTGATCCCTTGATCATTATCTACTGTCCTTCTTTTTCTTTTGTAATGGTCTTTATTTTAAAGTCTATTTTGTCTGATGTGAGTATTGCTACTCCAGTTCTCTTTTGTTTTCCATTTGCATGGACTATCTTTTTCCATCCTCTCATTTTCAGTCTGTATTTGTCTCTGGGTCTGAAGTGGATCTCTTGTAGATAACATAGATACGGGTCTTGTTTTTGTATCCATTGAGCCATTCTGTGTATTTTGGTTGGAGTATTTAATCCATTTACATTTAAGTTAATTATTGGTATATATGTTCCTATTACCATTTTTAAAATTGTTTTGGGTTTGTTTTTGTAGGTATTTTCCTTATCTTGTGTTTCCTTCTTAGAGAAATTCCTTTAGAATTTGTTGTAAAGCTGGTTTGGTGGTGCTGAATTCTCTCAGCTTTTGCTTGTCTCTAAAGCTTTTGATTTCTCCATCAAATCTGAGTGAGAGTCTTGCTGGGTAGAATAATCTTGGCTGTACATTCTTCCCTTTCATTACTTTAAATGTATCCTGCCGCTCCCTTCTGGCTTGCAGAGTTTCTGCTGAAAGTTCAGCTGATAACCTTATGGGGATTCCCTTGTATGTTATTTGTTGCTTTTCCCTTTTTTTAAAAAAATAGCTTTTCTTTGTATTTAATTTTTGATAGTGTGATTAAATTGTGCCTTGGCATGTTTCTCTTTGGGTTTATCCTGTATGGGACTCTTTGTGCTTCCTTGACTTGATTGACTATTTCCTCTCCTACGTTAGGGAAGTTTTCAATTGTAATCTCTTCAAATATTTTCTCAGACCCTTTCTTTTTCTCTTCTTATTCTGGGACCCCTATAATTCAAATGTTGGTGTGTTTGCTGTTAAGGTCTCTGAGACTGTTTTCAATTCTTTTCAGATTTTTTCTTTATTCTGCTCTGCAGCAGTTACTTCCACCATTCTATCTTCCAGTTCAGTTATCCATTCTTCTGCCTCAGTTATTCTGCTATTGATTCCTTCTAGTGTATTTTTAATTTCAGTTATTGTGTTGTTCATCACTGTTTATATGTTCTTAAGTTCTTCTAGGCCCTTGTAACATGTTTCTTGTATTATCTCCATTCTATTCCCAAAATTTTGAATCATCTTTAATATCATTATTCTGAATTATTTTTCAGGTGGATTGCCTATCTTTATATTTGGTCTTGTAGGTTTTTACCTTGGTCCTTCATCTGCAACATATTCATCTGATTTCTCATTTTGTCTAATTCACTGTGTTTGAGGTCTGTTTTCAGCAGGCTGCAGAGTCGTATTTCCTCTTGCTTCTGGTGCCTGCCCACAGTAAGTGAATTTGGTCCACTGGCTTGTGTAGGCTTCCTGGTGGGAGAGACTAGTGCCTGCATTCTGGTAGTTGAAGATGGATCTTTTCCCTCTGATAGGCGGGCCCCATCAGGGGGTGTGTTTTGGGGTGTCTGTAGGCTTAGTACAACTTTAGGCAGCCTGTCTGCTGATGGGTGGGGTTGTGTTCCTGTTTTGCTTGTTATTTGACATGGGACATTCAGCACTTGAGCCTGCAGGCAGTTGTGTGGAACCAGGTCTTGGAGTTGAGATGGAGACCTCTGGGAGAGCTCTTGCCAATTAATATTCCCTGGTGCTGGGAAATCTCTGGCATTCCAGTGTCCTGGACTCGGCACTCTCACCCCAGAAGCTCAGGCTGGACCCCTGGCCTGGGAACGAAGACCCCACAAGCCACACAGCTCAACAAAATAGGGGAAAGAAAGAAAAGAAAAAGAAAAAAGAGAGCAGGAAGAAAACAAATGAAGACAGACAAACAAAACCCAAGACAAATAGCAAAGACAAAAACAAGGAAACAGCAACAGCTACAATTAAAAACAAGCAAACATACAAACGAACAGACAAACAAGTTCTATAATTTATGACACAGGTACTCATGGAGCACACTTGGCAGGGCTGTTTTAAATACTGTGGACAAGATATAAAAAATATTTCTCCTCTCTGAGAGCTTAGAGGAAAAAAGGGATGAAATATATTGATCTTTTCCAGCATGCCAAGAACTTGATAGCAGCTAGAAAACATTTCCTCACTAGTCCTTAGCTGTGAGGAAGGTATTATTAGTCACATTTTTAAGGTAGGGAACTGATTCTTGACATTTTAAGTAACTTACCCAAAGTATTAAGGCAGGGATAGAAATTCAGATTTTTCTTACTCAAAAAAACCTTGCATTTTTAACCATTATGCTCAGCTACTTTCCCATAGATTTTGTTCACATTTATTATTATAAGTAACTTTATATGAGCTCTTTTGCCAGCAAAAAAAGACAGAGGTTCTGTGATTTCATTTTTGTATTCCTATTGCCTTGCATAGTGTTCAGCAAAGAGAAATCTTGAAAACTATTTGATGAATAGATAAATATGACCTCGTAAAGCAGCTTACAAATGAGTGTTATCTTTTTAAATTTTTTGTTATATTATTTCTTCTATTTTGGCTATTCTTTTACAGTAAGGATTCTACTTCAATATTTTTGTCTATCATGTGGTATTGAAAAATATTAAAACAAATTTAATCAAAAAAAGAAGTATATATGAAGAATTATATTAGAGCAACATGTACTAAGCAAATACTTTAATAAAAAACTGTGATGTGTTGAGAAAATACTGAATATATCTTTTGTTTATCCGGATATATCAGATTTTTAAAATTGTTATAATTTTTTTAAATAATTATATAGCTGGAGCTTTCATATCTAAATAATTTCTCTTTGGAATTGATGATGGCAGCTGGAATCAAGCTATCAAAAAGAAATTAATGCAAATTGCTCAGAGGGCAGGAAAACTACACTTTAAATAGAAAATATACTTTTCTACTGACTGACAAATAAGTTACTATTACTGCATGAAGGTCTGATCCATTTGACAGAGAAAAAGATTATTGGAATAGAACAATCATCATATGAACATGGGAATATATACCTAACACACACAAAAAATGTATTGGATCATAAGTACTTATCACCATGCATTTTGGTACATGCATTAGCACTAATAATGAAGAGGTTTCTGTTGAAGTTTACTTTCAATTCAAGAGCTTCATAATGAAAGATCAAGGAGATAAATAATTTTCACAGTAGGATTTCATCTATTTTTGCATTTTTATAGACTATGTTGTGTAAAATAAGCTGTACAGATTTAAATTATACAATTAGATGAGTTTTGACATGTGTATATACTCATGGAACAAAAATCACAATCAGGATACATTTTTATAACACTCAAAGCCTTCCTCATCGTTTCTCATTCTGTCCCTATGCAAGCACTGATTGGCTTTCTGTCATTGCTGATTAGTTTGTATTTTTTAGACATTTATATAAGTGGAACTAAATATTATATATATATACTATATAATATATATATTTGGCTAGATTTTAATACTCATTGGTATTGTGATTCATTGCTTTTATTGTTGAGTAAGATTCCACTTATGGATATACAAAATTTTGTTCATCCATTCAATTGATTATGGAAATTTAGTCTGTTTCAGTTTTTAATTACTACAAATAAAATTTCTGTGATCATTCATGTACACTTTTTGTGTGGGCACACAATTTTATTTCTCTTGGGTAAATACGTAGGAGTGGGATGGCTGATTAGTATGGTATGTGTATGGCTGGCTTTTTAAAAACTGCCAGACTGTCCTCCAGAATGGTTTATTCATGTTATACCATATATCAGACCTGGAAAAGGTCTTTATCATTTAACTCTTTTATTAAAAATATGCTCTAGCATTAACTTTTAATATTTATTTTTATTAAATTGTATGAACATAATTTTATTGTGTAAAATTTCAAGAGTTGTAAAAAACAAAACGTCAGAAACTCATAAGATATCCCTAATAAAATAACAATTATGAAAAGTATTTATATATTGTTTCAGTGTTTACTAGGCTTTTATGAATTTAAGTAAGTTGAATTTATAATTTATCTATTTCCTTGATAACACCTTCAGAGCATTTGCTGCGTGTGACATGCTGTTCTAGAACAAAGGACAGTACAAGAGCAAGACTACCAAGTTCTTACTCTCATTAGACAAACTTTGGTGAGAGGAGGGAGAATACAGATAGTTTATTAATATATAGAAGGCCAAGTAAGTAAGCAATGTTAGTGTGGGTGGGAAGGAGGAAATAAGTCACAAGTGTGTGCCAGAGAGTGATCAAAGTAGGAAGATATGAAAAGGCTCTTAGAGAATGTGGATAAGAAGACCCTGCAGATCTCCTATGAGATGAGACATAGGTGAGAAGAAAGAACTAATCATGGGATGAGCCTGGGGAAAAGATTTCTTAAATGGCCACAGCAAATACAGGAAGGAGCAGTCTTATGGAATCATAGAGCATTGACCAAGGAAGGACAGAGAGGAGAGTCTGGAGAGGTAGGTTGCACACAGACATTTATAGTCATGAAGGTTGTGGGAAATCATTTTGACTCGATGTGTTTATTTGTTGTTTTAATTTTTATTGAAATATAGTTGATTTACATTGTGTTAGTTTCAGGCACACAGCAAAGTGATTCAGTTATACATATATATTATATATATATATATATACTATATAAATATATATATTTTTATATAAGTGATTCAGTTTATATACTTATATATAGAGTTCAGTTATACATATTTTATGTAAGTGATATTTTACAGAAGTGATTCAGTTATACATATATATTATATATATACTATAAATAGATATTTTTTATATAAGTGATTCAGTTTATATGTATATATATCATACAGTTACACATAGAGTTCAATTATACATATTTTATATAAGTGATATTTTATAAAAGTGATTCAGTTATATATATTAGACATATATAATGTATATATTATTTTCAGGTCCTTTTCCATTAGGGGTTATTACAAGATAGTGAGTATGGTTCCCTGTGCCATACAGGAGGTCCTTGTTATTTATCTATTTTATATATAGTTGTGTATATATTTTAATCTCAAACACCTAATTTATCACTCCCGCCCTTTTGGTAACCATAAATCTCTTTTCTATGTCTGTGAGCCTATTTCTGTTTTGTATTTCTGTTTATTTCTTTTTAAACAGAGGGCTCACGTGATCTGATTTATAATTGTAAAAGCACATTTTGGCTGCTAGGTTGATAGGGAGGAAAACTTAGATCAGGAATAAGAGTTAGGGTATTGTTATAGCAGAACAAGTGAGAGTCGAGGTTGCTAGAAAAATTCAAAGACAAAAAGTGGTAAAATTTAGAACATGCAACTGTCCTCATTGTTGGGTTGGATGTGAATTTCAGGAAGATGTTAACGAGGGAAAAGGTTGAATCGAGAATGATTCATAGTCTTCGGCTTCAGTCTGGCATAGACCTCTCGAGAGGAAGAAAAAGAGAAGAGCAGGTTTGGGGAGGAGGAAAGAGTTCTAATTTGAATCTATTATGCTTAATATTCTTTTTGATATTCAGAGTGATTTTTTTTAAACATCTTTATTGGAGTATAATTGCTTTACAATGGTGTGCTAGTTTCTGCTTTATAACAAAGTGAATCAGTTATACATATACATATGTTCCCATATCTCTCCCCTCTTGCATCTCCCTCCCTCCCACCCTCCCTATCCTACCCCTCAAGGTGGTCACAAAGCACAGAGCTGATCTCCCTGGGCTATGCCATTGCTTCCCACTAGCTAACTATTTTACGTTTGGTAGTGTATATATGGCCATGCCACTCTCTCACTTTGTCACATCTTATCCTTCCTCCTCCCCATATCCTCAAGTCCATTCTCTAGTAGGTCTGTGTCTTTATTCCCATCTTGCCACTAGGTTCTTCATGATCTTTTTTTTTTTTTCCCCCTTAGATTCCATATATATATGTTAGCATACTGTATTTGTTTTTCTCTTTCTGACTTCACTCTGTATGACAGACTCTAACTCCATCTACCTCACTACAAATAACTCCATTTCGTTTCCTTTTATGGCTGAGTAATATTCCATTGTATATATGTGCCACATCTTCTTTATCCATTCATCCGATGATGGACATTTAGGTTGCTTCCATGTCCTGGCTATTGTAAATAGAGCTGCAGTGAACATTTTGGTACATGACTCTTTTAGAATTATGGTTTTCTCAGGGTATATGCCCAGTAGTGGGATTGCTGGGTCGTATGGTAGTTCTATTCTTAGTTTTTTAAGGAACCTCCATACTGTTCTCCATAGTGGCTGTATCAATTTATATTCCCACCAAAACTGCAAGAGGGTTCCCTTTTCTCCACACCCTCTCCAGCATTTATTGTTTCTAGATTTTTTGATGATGGCCATTCTGACCAGTGTGAGATGATATCTCATTGTAGTCTTGATTTGCATTTCTCTAATGATTAATGATGTTGAGCAGTCTTTCATGTGTTTTCTGGCAATCTATATATCTTCTTTGGAGGAATGTCTATTTAGGTCTTCTGCCCATCTTTGGATTGAGTTGTTTGTTTTTTTGTTATTGAGCTGCATGAGCTGCTTGTAAATCTTGGAGATTAATCCTTTGTCAGTTGCTTCATCGGCAAATATTTTCTCCCATTCTGAGGGTTTTCTTTTGGTCTTGTTTATGGTTTCCTTTGCTGTGCAAAAGATTTTAAATTTCATTAGGTCCCATTTGTTTGTGTTTTTATTTCCATTTCTCTAGGAGCTGGGTCAAAGAGGATCTTCCTGTGATTTATGTCATAGTGTTCTGCCTATGTTTTCCTCAAAGTGTTTCATAGTGTCTGGCTTTACATTTAGGTCTTTAATCCATTTTGAGTTTATTTTTGTGTATAGTGTTAGGGAGTGTTCTAATTTCATACTTTTACATGTACCTGTCCAGTTTTCCCAGCACCACTTATTGAAGAGGCTGTCTTTTCTCAACTATATATGCTTGCCTCCTTTATCAAAGATAAGGTGACCATATGTGCATGGGTTTATCTCTGGGCTTTCTATCCTGTTCCATTGATCTATATTCCTGTTTTTGTGCCAGTATCATTCTGTCTTGATTACTGTGCTTTTTTAGTATGGTCTGAAGTCTGGGAGCCTGATTCCTCCAGCTCCATTTTTCGTTCTCAAGATTGCTTTGGCTCTTCGGGGTCTTTTGTGTTTCCATACAAATTGTGAAATTTTTTGTTCTACTTCTGTGAAAAATGCCAGTGGTAGTTTGATAGGGATTGCATTGAATCTGTAGATTGCTTTGGGTAGTGGAGTCATTTTCACAATGTTGATTCTTCCAATCCAAGAACATGGTATATCTCTCCATCTATTTGTATCATCTTTAATTTCTTTCATCAGTGTCTTATAATTTTCTGCATACAGGTCTTTTGTCTCCTTAGGTAGGTTTATTCTTAGATATTTTATTCTTTTTTTTGCAGTGGTAAATGGGAGTGTTTTCTTAATTTCACCTTTAGATTTTTCATCATTAGTGTATAGGAATGCAAGATATTTCTGTGCATTAATTTTGTATCCTGCTACTTTACCAAATTCATTGATTAGCTCTAGTAATTTTCTGGTAGCATCATTAGGATTCTCTATGTATAGTATCATGTCATCTGCAAACAGTGACAGCTTTACTTCTTCTTTTCCAATTTGGATTCCTTTTATTTCTTTTTCTTCACTGATTGCTGTGGCTAAAACTTCCAAAACGATGTTGAATAATACTGGTAAGATTGAGCAACCTTGTCTTGTTCCTGATCTTAGTGGAAATGGTTTCAGTTTTTCACCATTGAGGACGATGTTGGCTGTGGGTTTGTCATATATGGCCTTTATTATGTTGAGGAAAGTTCCCTCTATGCCTACTTTCTGCAGGGCTTTTATCATAAATGGGTGTTGAATTTTGTCAAAAGCTTTCTCTGCATCTATTGAGATGATCATATATTTTTTCTCCTTCTATTTGTTAATATGGTGTATCACGTTGATTGATTTGCGTATATTGAAGAATCCTTGCATTCCTGGAATAAAAACCATTTGATCATGATAAATGATCCTTTTAATGTACTGTTGGATTCTGTTTGCTAGTATTTTGTCGAGGATTTTTGCATCTATGTTCATCAGTGATATTGGCCTGTAGTTTTTCTTTCTTTGTGACATCTCTGTCTGGTTTTGGTATCAGGGTGATTCTGGCCTCGTAGAATGAGTTGGGGAGTGTTCCTCCCTCTGCAATATTTTGGAAGAGTTTGAGAAGGATAGGTGTTAGCTCTTCTCTAAATGTTTGATAGAATTGGCCTGTGAAGCCATCTGGTCCTGGGCTTTTGTTTGTTGGAAGATTTTTAATCACAGTTTCAATTTCAGTGCTTGTGATTGGTCTGTTCATATTTTCTATTTCTTCCTGGTTCAGTATCAGCAGGTTGTACATTTCTAAGAATTTGTCCATTTCTTCCAGTTTGTCCATGTTATTGGCGTAGATTTGCTGGTAGTAATCTCTCATGATCGTTTGTATTTCTGCAGTGTCAGTGGTTACTTTTCCTTTTTCATTTCTAATTCTATTGATTTGAGTCTTCTCCCTTTTTCTCTTGATGAGTCTGGCTAATGGTTTATCAATTTTGTTTATCTTCTCAAAGAACCAGCTTTTAGTTTTATTGATCTTTGCTATTGTTTCCTTCATTTCTTTTTCATTTATTTCTGATCTGATCTTTATGATTTGTTTCCTTCTCCTAGCTTTGGGGTTTTTTTGTTCTTCTTTCTCTAATTGTTTTAGCTGCAAGTTTAGGTTGTTTATTCAAGATGTTTCCTGTTTCTTGATGTAGGCTTGTATTGCTATAAACTTCCCTTTTAGAACTGCTTTTGCTGCATCCCATAGGTTTGGAGTTGTCATGTCTCCATTGTCATTTGTTTCTAGGTAATTTTTTAATTTCCCCTTCGATTTCTTCAGTGATCACTTCATTATTAAGTAGTGTATTGTGTAGCCTCCATGTGTTTGTATTTTTTACAGATCTTTTCCTGTAATTGATATCTAGTCTCATAGCACTGTGGTCGGAAAACATACTTGATACGATTTCAATTTTCTTAAATTTACCAAGGCTTGATTTGTGACCCAAGACATGATCTATCCTGGAGAATGTTCCATGAGCACCTGAGAAAAATGTGTATTCTGTTGTTTTTGGGTGGAATGTCCTATAAATATCAATTAAGTCCATCTTGTTTAATGTATCATTTAAAGTTTGTGTTTCCTTATTTATTTTCATTTTGGATGATCTGTCCATTGGTGAAAGTGGGTGTTAAAGTCCCCTACTATGATTGTGTTACTGTCGATTTCCCCTTTTATGGCTGTTAGTATTTGCCTTATATATTGAGGTGCTCCTATGTTGGGTGCATAAATATTTACAATTGTTATATCATCTTCTTGAATCGATCCCTTGATCATTATATAGTTTCCTTCTTTGTCTCTTGTAATAGTCTTTATTTTAAAGTCTATTTTGTCTGATATGAAAATTGCTACTCCAGCTTTCTTTTGATTTCCATTTGCATGGAATATCTTTTTCCATCGCCTCACTTTCAGTCTGTATGTGTCCCTAGGTCTGAAGTGGGTCTCTTGTAGGCAGCATATATACAGGCCTTGTTGTTGTATCCATTCAGCCAGTCTGTGTCTTTTGGTGGGAGCGTTTAATCCTTTTACATTAAAGTAATTATGGATATGTATGTTCTTATTCTCATTTTCTTAAATGTTTTGGGTTTGTTATTGTAGGTGTTTTCCTTCTCTTGTGTTTCTTGCCTAGAGAAGTTCCTTTAGCATTTGTTGTAAAGCTGGTTTGGTGGTGCTGAACTCTCTCAGCTTTTGCTAGTCTGTAAAGGTTTTAATTTCTCCATCATATCTGAATGAGATCATTGCTGTGTAGAGTAATCTTGGTTGTAAGTTTTTCTCCTTCATCACTTTAAACATGTCCTGCCACTCTCATCTGGCTTGCAGAGTTTCTGCTGAAAGATCAACTGTCAACCTTATGGGGATTCCCTTATGTGTTATTTGTTGTTTTTCCCTTGCTGCTTTTAATATGTTTTCTTTATATTTAATTTTTGACAGTTTGATTAATATTTGTCTTGGCGTGTTTCTCCTTGGGTTTATCCTGTATGGGACTCTCTGTGCTTCCAGGAGTTGATTAACTATTTCTTTTCCCATATTAGGGAAGTTTTCAACTGTAATCTCTTCAAATATTTTCTCAGTCCCTTCCTTTTTCTCTTCTTCTTCTGGGACCCCTATAATTCGAATGATAGTGTGTTTAATGTTGTCCCAGAGGTCTCTGAGACTGTCCTCAGTTCTTTTCATTCTTTTTTCTTTATTCTGCTCTGCAATGGTTATTTCCACTATTTTATCTTCCAGGTCACTTATCCGTTTTTCTGCCTCAGTCATTCTGCTATTGATCCCTTCTAGAGTACTTTTAATTTCATTTACTGTGTTCTTCATCGTTGCTTGGTTCCTCTTTAGTTCTTCTAGGTCCTTGTTAAATGTTTCTTATATTTTGTCTATCCTATTTCCAAGATTTTGGATCATCTTTACTATCATTATTCTGAATTCTTTTTCAGGTAGACTGCCTATTTCCTCTTCATTTATTAGGTCTGGTGTGTTTTTACCTTGCTCCTTCATCTGCTGTGTGTTTTTCTGTCTTCTCATTGTGCTTATCTTACTGTGTTTGGGGTCTCCTTTTTGCAGTCTGCAGGTTCGTAGTTCCCGTTGTTTTTGGTATCTGTCCCCAGTGGCTTAGGTTGGCTCAGTGGGTTGTGTAGGCTTCCTGGTGGAGGTGACTATTGCCTGTGTTCTGGTGGATGAGGTTGAATCTTGTCTTTCTGGTGGGCAGGTCCACGTCTGGTGGTGTGTTTTGGGGTGTCTGTGGCCTTATTATGATTTTAGGCAGCCTCTCTGTTAATAGATGGGGCTGTGTTCCTGTCTTGCTAGTTGTTTGGCATAGGGTGTCCAGCACTATAGCTTGCTGGTCGTTGAGTGAAGCTGGGTCTTGGTGTTGAGATGGACATCTCTGGGTGATTTTTGTCATTTGGTATTATGTGGAGCTAGGAGTTCTCTTGTGGACCAGTGTCCTGAAGTTGGCTCTCCCACCTCAGAGGCACAGCCCTAATGCCTGCCTTGAGCACCAAGAGGATTTCATCCATATGGCTCAGAATAAAAGGGAGAAAAAATAGAAAGAAAAAAAGAAAGAGCATAAAATAAAATAAAATAAAGTTATTAAAATAAAAAATAATTATTAAGAAAAAAAGAGAAAAAAATTTTAAGTAAAAAAAAAAAAAAAAAACAAACGGACCAACAGAACCCTAGGACAAATGGTGAAAGCAAAGCTATACAGACAAAATCTCTCACAGAAGCATACACATACACACTCAAAAAGAGGAAAAGGGGAAAAAATATATATATCTTGCTCCCAAAGTCCACCTCCTCAATTTGGGATGATTCGTTGTCTATTCAGGTATTCCACAGATGCCGGTACATCAAGTTGTTTGTGGAGCTTTAATTCACTGCTTCTGAGGCTGCTGGGAGAATTTTCCTTTTCTCTTCTTTGTTCGCACAGCTCCTGGGGTTCAGCTTTGGATTTGGACCCGCCTCTGCGTGTAGGTCGCCTGAGGGCGTCTGTTCTTCGCTCACACAGGACGGGGTTAAAGGAGCAGCTGCCTCAGGGGCTCTGTCTCACTCAGGACGGGGGGGAGGGAGGGGTACGTATGCGGGGCGAGCCTGCGGTGGCAGCGGCCGGCGTGACGTTGCACCAGCCTGAGGCGCGCCGTGTGTTCTCCCGGGGAAGTTGTCCCTGGATAGCGGGACACTGGCAGTGGTGGGCTGCACCAGCCCCCGGGAGGGGCGGTGTGGAGAGTGACCTGTGCTTGCACACAGGCTTCTTGGTGGCGGCAGCAGCCTTAGCGTCTCATGCCCGTCTCTGGGGTCCGCGCTAATAGCCACGGCTCGCGCCCATCTCTGGAGCTCGTTTAGGCGGCGCTCTGAATCCCCTCTCCTCGCGCACCAGGAAACAAAGAGGCCAGAAAAAGTCTCTTGTGTCTTCGGCAGCTGCAGACCTTTTCCCGGACTCCCTCCCGGCTAGCTGTGGTACGCTAACCCCTTCAGGCTGTGTTCATGCCACCAACCCCAGTCCTCTCCCTGGGATCCGACCTCCGAAGCCCGAGCCTCAGCTCCCAGCCCTTGCCCGCCCCAGCGGGTGAGCAGACAAGCCTCTTGCGCTGGTGAGTGCTGCTCGGCACCGATCCTCTGTGCGGAATCTCTCCGCTTTGCCCTCCGCACCCCTGTTGCTGCACTCTCCTCCGTGGCTCCGAAGCTCCCCCCTCCGCCACCCACAGTCTCCGCCCGTGAAGGGGCTTCCTAGTGTGTGGAAACCTTTACTCCTTCACAGCCCCCTCCCACTGGTGCAGGTCCCGTCCCTATTCTTTTGTCTCTGTTATTTCTTTTTTCTTTCGCCCTACCCAGGTACGTGGGGAGTTTCTTGCCTTTTGGGAGGTCTGACGTCTTCTGCCAGCATTCAGTGAGTGTTCTGTAGGAGCAGTTCCACGTGTAGATGTATTTCTGATGTATCTTTGGGAAGGAAGGTGATCTCTATGTCTTATTCTTCCGCCAACTTCTCAAAGAGCCAGAGTGATTTTTTTAATGTTGGATGTTGGATATAAGAAACTCAAGATAAGAAGAGAGATCAAGACTGGAATTGAAAATTAACATTCATTTGCAAATAGATATTATTTAAAGCTGTTGGAGTGGATGAAATCACCTAAGAACAGGGAAGAGATATGTTAGAAAATTTAGATCTGCTCCCAGGCACTCCAACATTACTGAGGTTTGTTAGAAGAGGAGAAAATAGAAAATGCGAATGACAGAAAGGCAGTTAAGAAAAGTACATAGCCAAGCACAATGTTGTGCAAGATTGCAGCTGGTAACCTAACAGAAGTACTTTTAGCAGAGTAGTAGAATCAGAAGATGGGCTGGATAGATTCAAGAGTACATGTAATGGATGCAATCTTGTCAAGATTGTTCTTGTAAAGTACATTTGAATGCTGATGGAAATGAGCCTGAGGAAAGGAATTAACATTGCAGTTGAAGGAGGGGGTAACTGTAGGAAATCATGTCTTTGGATGCAACATCAAGTGGATTCCAGGACAGAAGTATGAAGGTTTGTCTTTTTTAGAAGCAGGGCCACATTTCCATTGTAATAGAAGGCAAGTAAGATTATGTAACTTATAATTTATTTTTGTTTTTAATTTTATAAATAACTGCATGCCATGTAAATTTCCCCATGCCCTTCCACATTAAACAACATCATTTGAAACTCTGGTCTCATTTGTAATTGATTTTTCAAGATCCAAGGGAAAACCAATTTGGAGAGTTCAAGGAATAAAAAATAATGACTATTAGTAAAAATTATGAAGTGTGAAAGTTTCTTCTTACTTCTGAAAGACTTCTTAATGCATTCCAAGGGCTTCTGGATAATGTTTTGATCACAGTGGCATAATCCATATTTTTAAACATTTCTTCTATTAAGATAATACATCTATTATGATTAGAATTATTAACCTTAATTAAAAGGGAAATAGAGTCAACGATTTTGCCTTCCAATGAGTGTCTAAACTAATTTTATATGACAAGATTAGTGGACGTTAGAGTTACCTTTCTGTCTGTTTCCCTGGAATCCCCTCAACTTTCATAAAGCCTTACTTGTTGCTCTGTCTTTTGCTGGTTGTATGGCATGCAGCTCCCTGCTCGTAGAAAACCACAAGAGTGTATAAGCTGGAGTTACTCCAATTTTAGGTAAAATTTACCTAAAACTCTCTTTACCATAAACTCTAGCCCAAGTGCATGCTTACATGCGCAAACACGCACACACGATTCTTGGATTCATAGTATCTGAAAGTACACATAACAGATATTGTAAAGTGACCTATTTAAAAATATATCTATGAACAATTTGATACTATTCTACCACTTTTTAAGTTTGCAACATATACCATCTTTTTTCCGTGTCTTTAAACGAGTGATGATACATTTCACACTATTAAATTTCATAATATGTACTTCAAATCTTGCTATTTCTACAGACTAAGCCAGTGAATCTACTTAAGATTTATCACTAATATAAAAAAGTTGTAGCCTAATAATACATCATATCGTGTTTCCCATTTAAGAACCACTGGGAGTTATAAGACCATCCTTTTCAAACTTCATAAATTTAACTGGCATAACTATTAATAGGGACTCTTCATTATCAAATGTGTTTTCACATTTGATATATAATTTATTATGCAACTAACATTGAATGATAAATTAGATAGTTCCCAATGCTATATATCTGTATTCACATATTTTATATCTATGTATATATGTTTATATTGATAACTATAACTATATGTGATTATATAAGATAATGGGAACATGATGCTAAGATAATAATGTACTTGATCAAATACCACTAATAATTGAGATTGTAATAAAAAAGGATATGATATGGATATCATGGAGGTCATATTCAGAATCCCAGACTAGCTGGAAAATTAGTCTAATTGTGTATGGTATTTCTTACATTCTTCTATATATGTTGCAAAAGAAAATACTTCTGATGTTTATGGAAGAAGCTTTCATTTTGGAGGAAAATTAAAATTTGATTATTTTACTATTGATTTAAAACAAGATAGTTGGTAAATGAATATAGAATTATTATAGATGCTATGCAGGCAGTGCTCATTTTATAAGCACTGATTCACTTAAAAAACACAGATTGATTTTAATACTACAGAGCCATGTTTTAAGGTAAGTTATATAATTTATTTTAAAAATAATTTGGAACTGTGTTGCTTTGATCCATAATTTTAAGTTTCAGATGACAGATCTGTTGAAGATATAATTTTATATTACAATACTGAACATTCATTTAAGCTAGCTTTTGGTGGCAATGTCACAACTTTTCAGACTTTTAGCTTTGAAAATAAAACAATTACTCCCGTGATGCATTTCTTATAAATATTTTAGTTAAATTTGAATTTATGGTTCCTAGATTTGTAAACAATAATTTGTTTCTATCCTAGTTGATGAATATCTGCAGAAAAAAGTAACCACCTTTGTTCTTTATAATCTTTTCCCTAACAGGGTGGAATCTTTGATAAATCACACCTGGTATCTAACTGTTTCACTTTTCTTATTAAGTTGATAAAAACCACTCTTACTAAGTAGTTAAAGAAAATGATATATTACATGTCTCAAAATCTGGAACATAATTTTTAACATGTTTACAAAAAATGATATTTTATAAGGGATATAAATTTTGAAATTTTGGTTACCATGGCAGACTGTTGATGTCATAAGATATCTTATGGCTGTGGAGATGTTTTCTATGTCCTTCAAATCATAGTAACTAGGTCATTTCATATTTCATCATTCCACCTATGTCTCCAATTTTATTAATCTTTATTAAGCCATTCTTATTAATTAGAATTTGGTGACTAATCGATAGCATATATACCAGCATATACAGCAACAAACACACACACACACACACACACAGAGTAATTGAGAGCATCGGCTTCAAAATCAGAGAGGTTGATTTTACCATCTTGCATTGACTTCCACCACCGAGGTGCTGATAATATCTACCAGTGTGGGAAAGTCAATTCAGACAGTGTTTATAAAGCCCCAACAATAATTCTCAATTCATAGAAACAACCAAGCACATGATTTCTTTCTTCCCTTTCTTCCTTTCTTCCTCCTTCCCTCCCTAACCCCCTTCTGTCTTTTCTTCCGTTTTCTTTCTTTTAGAAAGTGAAAGTAATTGTGTAGATGAAACATCTCCATCCAGATTTGTTTATATCACTTTGAAAAATGGGGTAAAATAAAATGCCTATTGGGTCTTCCCAAAAGTTGATTTCTATTCTTTTGATTTGGATAAGAATCAGTGTTCACCTCTATATATGTAATGTTCTCCCCTTTCTTCACTTCAGGCAAATTCCTATTCGTCTTTATAACCCAATTAAAATATTTCTCCTTATAAATCCTGTCTCACTAACTCCTCCCACCTTCTGACTCAAGCAGAATATTTCCCTTCTTTGGGCTTTCACAGCACTTTGTTCATGGCACAGTACAGCAGTAATAACTTGTTTCCAGATCTTTCTCTTCTAATATAACAAATTCTCCTAAAGTAGGGAGCAAATGCTATTTCTTCTGATTATTCCCAAGTCTCTGTCAATGTTTATTGACTATGCATGAATACTACATTGTTCGCAACCATAACTGGAAGGGGCATGGTAATTTTCAAGTTTAATTATAGTTGATTCTCACTATAAACATAAGCAGATTTACCAAAATTCCCAAAATTAATTGTACTCTTTTCTAGAATATTATTAGTAGCCACATAAAAACTTCAAAAATACTCTTGACAAAATGCAAAATAACAAAATTTGCTATGTAGTTTATTGCATAATATGCAAAACCATATTAGTAAATATGAATACAAGTACCTTCCTCATTTCATCATTTCAAACAAACTATCACTTTGCATTTCAAATCTGTGTTCATCAAGTAATGCAATAATGATGAGCACTTGGAATCTGAACATGAGTACTAATCAGTAGATCTTTTGCAAAGAAGCAAGATCATTTTAATTTGCTAGATTTTAACATGTGCAATAAAACAAGACAATGTCTTATAATGAAACAAATTACTATGCATAATGTTCAATTGTTACAATTTTTTGTCAGAAGTCATATTTCTAAAACCATCATACTCTAATAATATTAAAAAGAACATTCAAATGTACTAGTCATCTTTTTTTCTCAGTTTGTAAATGTTTTGCAAACCTGCTAAATTGGATGTTTTATATGTTGATTCAGAAGTATATTGTACATGCAGATGTATATTAGCATTTAAGCAAACTTTGTTCATACCCATGTATTATGCATGCATTTCAAAACTGGTATATATTATTGTATTATATGTCTGGGCAACCCCTCCCCAAAGGAATTTCAACAATTCTTTTTCATGGAACTGTAATTACTTTGGTGGAATTTCAATTAATATTAATGATGTATGTTTGAAAACTTCAGGATTGTGGATAGATTAAAGGGCAACAGCAGCCTAGCAAAAGTGCAAAATGGACAGAACAAAAAATAAACTATTATCTAAAGATGCATTTATTCTATAAATCTTGGACATCTAAAAACAGTTTATGGAACTGGAAATTACCAAAAAGAAACTCAAACATCTTGAAATACAAATAAACTCTCTCTGAGCCACCCACAGCAACTGGACACCGCTAACATATTCAAGTATCTTCCCATATTAAAAAGTGTTGGAACAAGTAAATGAGCAAAGAAACAAAATCCACTAAATTCAAAAACAGCAAACAAAATTTTGAACAATTACTCCTTAAAATCCTCCCCACTCTGCCATCTCTCTTCACCTTTTCACACACAAGTAAGATTGTTATGACATTGGTCTGTATTAAGTATCTTCACTGCCTTATGAAGTACACTTCTCAATCCACCACAGTCTGCCCTTGTCCATTAAGACTCCACTGAAGGCACTTTCATTAGTGACCTCCCAGTATCCTTATCCATGGAGCCTTAATCATTATTTCCCTTGGTTAACCTTTCTGAAGGACCAACTTTGTTCGCCAGTCCCTTTAGTTCAAGCAGCCCTGACTTCTGTGTCACTTCTGGGTCCTTCTTTTTTTTTCTTTTTTTTTATTTTATGATTTTGACTACTGTCTTGGTAATGTAGACAGTATACTATACTGTCTACAGACTGGAGAATTGGAATTCAATTAACGATTAGAACAGGAAATAAAATTTCCTGTATCAGAACAGTAAGGTCTGACAAAGTTAGAAATTGTGTACTAATCAGAAGCCAAATACAGTGACATAATGAAGAAAATTTACAGCAAGAGAAAATGTAAGATTTTATAAAGAAAGACATAATTTTGACATTTTTCTTAAAAAGTTATTTTTAGAAAAATAATTTAAAAGGAATATCTTGAAGGAGAAGTTACATTCTATTTGTGGCATCAAAAAGAAAATTAACATTTACATAAAATTGTGAGTAAATTCTTGGATAAATTTTGCATTTTGTGCTATGGGACAATGGGACACGACATTAATTTTCCCAGAGTTTATGCTGTCTGTCCTTTTTTTATCCTAAGATGTTTTCCAGTACAAGTTTATAGATATCTCTGGCTTCAACAGAGCATGTATGTTAATGAATAGTAAACATATGCCATTAGCCCAGACCTCAGCCCCAGAGCCATATATCGAAGTAATCATTGGACATGTCCCTTTAGATATTGCAAGGCATTCATTTTAAACTTAATCTGCCTGACAACTCCACAAATATGATTGTGTCATTCCCCCCTCCCCAAGATAAAGATCTTCAAAATGCTGTACTTAAATTTCCAGGATAAATACAAACACTTTAGAATAATATGTCAATAAATTCAATGTCAATTTGCGCCTAAATTTTTAGTCTCATACCCTGACACTCATACACATGCAACTATATATTCTGAATGTACCACACTCACTCTTTTCTCATTTTTTCTCTTTCCCCTACTGGCACCTTTGTTCCTCACCTATGTAGCCCTGACTCTTCCTTCAAGTTTCATGTTTTCTTCATTTTAGTTTCAGCTTCTCTATCTTCTCTAAAGCAAAGTTTTAGCTTTTCTCCAGTTAGATTTTCTCCAGAAAATCTCCTCTTCTGCACCACCCAGGTGGGATACAGGTGGGCATGTGCTTCCAGAGTCCACAATTAACGAATGGAGTTTCTCATTTGAGGTTAGACTTTGACAATAGCTTGTAAACTTCTTGAAGGAGGAGACTGTGTTTTTCCTATAAGTTCCTAGTGTCTGGCACGATAGTCAAATTATTGTAATAAATATATATCCATGGATTCTCTAAAATGAATTTAAGACAGAACTATTTTCAAGCTAGGTTTTCAAAGCCAAAATAAGGCAAAAGTCCAGTTGATAAAAAATATAACTATAAGATGTGACAAAATGCAATATAGATCAAAAAGAAGAAACATGGAAAGAGGAGAGGCAGGGTGGGTGAAATTCGGCAGGGGCGAGGGCATGGGTGACTTGAGTGGGAAGAGTGGACTCCACAGGGAACAGAACAGTGAAGTGAAGCAGTGAAGCAGGGGGACCAAAAACAGCCATTCTGAGGACAGAGGAGTGCACCAAAGGTGCACTTTTATTAATATTAGAGAGATGTGAGAATCTTTACAAACCATCCTCTCCTTTATTCCAATACTTTCTCACATAAGCAGGAGTGAAAGTCCCACGTCCAGGAAAAGTCAACACTGGGGAGGTGTTATAGATTGAATGTTTATGTCCCTCCAAAATTAAGGTCTTGATGCCCTAACCGCCAGAGTGATAGCATTTTGAGGTGGGGCTTTGGGAAGTAATTAGGTCATGAGTGTGAGGCCCCCGTAATGGGACTGGAATCTGTATAAGAAGAGGAGAGGGCTTCCCTGGTGGCGCAGTGGTTGAGAATCTGCCTGCCATTGCAGGGGGCACGGGTTCAAGCCCTGGTCTGGGAGGATCCCACGTGCCGCGGAGCGGCTGGGACCGTGAGCCACAATTACTGAGCCTGCGCGTCTGGAGCCTGTGCTCCACAACAAGAGGAGACGCGATGGTGGGAGGCCCGCGCACCGCGATGAAGAGTGGACCCCCTTTGCCACAACTAGAGAAAGCCTTCGCACAGAAACGAAGACCCAACACAGCCATAAATAAATAAACAAACAAACAAACAAAAAAAAAGAAGTGGAGAATTTAAAAAAAAAAAAAGAAGAAGAGGAGAGACCAGGGCTCTCAGATATGAGGACACAGTCATGTGAGGCCACAGTGAGGAGGCAGCTGCCAGCCAGAAAGAGGACCCTCATCAGCAACTGAACTGGCCAGTACCTGGATCTTGCAATTTCCAGTCTCCAGAACTGTGAGAAAGAAATGTCTGACAAACCACGCAGTCTAGGATATTTTGCTATAGCTGACTAATATATGAGGGATTTATTCCACATGGCCTTATTGTGAAAATCAAGACCTTTGACTCAGTGGTGTACAATACCACTAGTCAAATAAGTGACTACCTTATTTGAGACACAAAGCACAATCCACTGATTACAAAGGTACACTCTAATAAAGCCCATTTAAAACCACTAAAATTATGAGACTAAAATATATGTAATAGAAAACTATCTAGGAAGATGTATCACAAAAATTTCCGAGCTAAATGAGAATAAGGCAAAAGCTTACATAGGATAGCAATGTGCAGTTACTATAGAGTACTTAAAATGTAAAATCAGAAACATTTATTTGGTGACATAAGATGATTTCTGTATTTATGTCTTGAAAAAATCATCTTTTAATAAAATATATAAAGGGCAAATGCATAATGACATAAAGTTCTTTATGCAGAAATCCCTAAATTTAATGTGCATAATGTTCTTTACAAATACTATGTTTTAAGATTTGCTGTCACATTTTAGGAAAATATTGCAAGATTATCAGTGCTGTGTATTTATAGACACTTCTCCATAGACACTTTGTGTATACTTTTGAGTACGCCATGCATAAAGAAATGAATGTGTTAAGTTCAAAGCCTCATGGTCCAAACTTTTTATTTTTTTAATTATTGAAGTATAATTGATTTACTATGATGTGTTAGTTTCTGGTGTACAGCAAAGTGATTCAGTTATACATATTATGTATTGTTTTTCATATTCTTTTCCATTATGGTTTATTATAGAATATTGAATATCGTTCCCTGGGCTATACAGTAGGACCTTGTTGTTTATCTACTTTACATACAGTAGTGTGTATACGTTAATCCCAAACTCCTAATTCATCCCTCCCCCACCCCCTTTCCCCTTTGGTAACCATAAGTTTGTTTTCTATGTCTATGGGTTTGTTTCTGTTTCATAAATAAGTTCATTTGTGTCATATTTTAGATCCCACATATAAGGGCTATCATATGATATTTGTCTTTTTCTTTCTGACTTACTTCACTTAGTGTGATCACCTCTAGGTCCATCCATGTTGCTTCAAATGGCATTATTTTATTCTTTTTTTATGTTTGAGTAACATTCCATTGTGTATGTATACCACATCTTACTCTTTCATCATGATTCAATCTTTTAGGTTTCTCATAGGTGTAGTTAATTAAGCCAAAGTGAACAGTTTGTAACTCTGTAACTCCTCAGACTTAAGGAAGAAGGGTGCTATGTATTTGGGAGACTCAGGCAGTTGGGTATGTGTGCATTGTAGCCCAGGAATAATACCAGAGACTGATGATGGGAGGGGTGGGGTCAAACTGCTGTTCTCAGAGTTGGATTTCTTTGAAAATGGCCAATCATTAAAGATTCTTTAGGGATATTTTAGTGAAATTACTATATGGAGAAAATCTTAGATTGTGAAAGCCCTGCAAGGATGCTTTTGCAATAGTATAGGGATCAGTTCAAAAGGACTTACAGAGATGTAGTAGAAATGGAAGAAACTGGCAGATGTGTGAGATGTGATAAGGGAAGAATGTGTAAGACTTAGTTCCTTGTAGGACAAAGAGGGATAGCAAGAGGAGGAAGTGGTCAGGAATGATTCTAACATTGAAATAAGGAGAACTTTGATGGGTGTTATGAATTGACTTAGGTTTCCTTCCGAATTCTTACCAGTGTGCTTTTCTCCACAAAAGCTCCCAGAAAACTATAAATTGCATATCTCAGCTCCTTGCAGTTAAAATTCTGAATATGATTTAGGTACTACTACTGAGTTTTACCATGCACTACTGACATTCAGAACTGGATTAAGTATATCAAGTATTTTGCTGGTGTAGATATTTGCAGAGGAAAGGTGTTTCTGTGGTTCCCGGCTTCATGCTGTTGCTGTTTCCTGCATCAGCAGTGGTAACATTCACATTTCTTTGCTAAGCCAACATGGCCAAGTTTCTGACTCACATTTTCACGCAATGATGAGAAGCTTTTGTAATCTTAGCAGTGGCAGTGTAATTTGGGGGAAGATGTTTTAGAAGTTTTGTCTGTAATTATTTCCTCCCTTCCCGTTATGTGGTAAGCAAACTAACGTCAGGTAAGAAGTTCTTTTCTACTCAAACTGGTTATTGCTCCTAACAGAAACTTAACCGATACAATGATTAAGAAGGTTTTGATGCCAGTAGAGAAGAAGGGAAATTCTAAAGGACTGACAGTTTAAAAGAGAATAAAGATAAATTTTCAATTGTAATATATGAAGATTGAAAAAAAAAGGAAAAGAGACCTGAGCTTTCTATTTGGAAATAGAGTAATGGTGAGAAATAAAGATTTGAGAAGAAAATAAAATAGAACTGATATTTGGCTGTAAATAAGAGACAGCGGGGTCCACTTTTTTTAAAAAAAGAAAAGATATAGGGAGAGAACAGGGACAGTGGGGCACAATTTATTGTGGTTATATCCCAAACCAAATCCTAAACTGATGACAGCTTATTAGATTTGTTACAATATTTAGGAATAGCACAGACTGCTGAAGTAGTATCTTTGCTTAGCAACATTCGAACTTCACTGTTTTATAAGATTGGAACAACCAAAGTTATAACCACATGACATATCTGGCTGGCTGCATTGATTTCTTTGAACATAACTTTTCTTTATGATTTATAATTTCTTTATGATTTCAAAAATGCCTCCATGGAACTTTGGCTTGAATTATTGCTACTGCTTTCTCTTATAAATCTGATTAATGATATAATTACTATGAATAAATACAATAAAAGAAGCATTATGTAGATGAAATAGCACATGGGTTGCATAAAATGAGTAACTTTCTTTCTTTAAATATTGCAGTTACTCACAGCGTGGCCTTGAGCTAACCGTCTGATTTCTCTAGGCCACAGCCAGACTTCTCAACCCTAAAATGGAGAATTTGTACAGTCTTAACTTTCCTACATTCTTGTGATGCTTGGAGGAACTATAGATGAAGGTTAAGAGTTCATACTATGAAATCATGCAGACTTAGGTTCATATTTCAGCTATGAAATTTCTAGTAATGTAACTTTGAAAATTTATTTCAGTTAATTACATATCACTTTCTTCTATAAAAGGAGGATTATAATACTAACCTCATAGAATTATTATAATAATAATTATAGAATTATTAATGGCATTAAGTTAGATATAATACTGAATATATAGAGTTCTACATTTATTTTTGCATCCAATAAGTGACAAACATTTTTAGGGTTATGTAACTCTTAATAGCTGAACTTATATTTTTAATGTTTAACAATTGCATCAACTTGAAATATGTATTCTTTCATTATGAAAGAGTATTCATTAAATAATAACATATTCTAACATATTATCAAATTGTCATATTTTTTATAAACAAGTAAATTAATGCCCAATATTGTAGTATATGGTCATACCATATCACCACAATAATGTAATGGGATTTTTAATGCCCTTTATGGTTACCAATTTACAAAACTATAAATGAAATTGTATCATTTTAAATGACTACTTTCATTAACAAGTTTTACATGTTTCAGAAAAGTGATATCAAGAGAAAGAAATATAGTAGAGTTAGAAATAATATTTTGATTAATGACTATTGATAGTGTTCATTTTAATAAAAGCTTGACTTTTTATTTCTCCTTATTTTTAAAAGTAGTGTCATTCAAACCTGAAAATCAATACAAAATTGCAAAAATTAGTATGCTTTTATACTTCTGATCAAAGGCATGCCTTATACATGGTAAAACTTACAAAAATGTCTGCAGATGGTTAGAATTTATATCACAGATTACATGAAATCCCACATTTTCATATGAAGAAATAGGTCCAGAGCTCCTGAATGTTTTTGCTGAAACTAGCAAAACAAGCTAGTGACATCAATGGAATATGAAGTATGAAGTATATGGCTTTTTTCCTTTGGTGTTCCTTTTTTTACATTCTTACTCATCTGATCTCAGATACTCAGATATTTCTTTGAAATTTCTTGGTTTGCAGATTCTCAAAGAGAAACAAATGTAGACACAACATATAGTTCTAAAATAAGGGGAAAAATACTCATAGTCTTAGTAGCATCAATGAATAAAAACAAGAAAAGAAGTGAGAGATGGGGTAAGATGGATACACTAAGAATAACACTGTGTTCACTTTAAAGGCTAAAGAGATAAACGATTATCCAGAATATTTTTCACAGTGTATGAATATTTATACTTATGTATGAAAACACACATTTGAAAGTTTTTCATAGATCTATTCAGATAAAGTCCACCTCTTAAAAAGAGGAAGATGATATGATTATGTTTATAATTGTGAATGTTTACCTATAATGGAAATATACACTATCTTTTAAAATAATTAATTAAACATTTTCAGTATTTTATAATGTACTCTAGTTTTCAAAAATAGATCAAATTAATAGTTTTGATTGAAATTAAGAAAGCAAACATAACTTTATAGGAAAACTAAAGATATAAATTATTAATAGGCGAGACCTCATAGCCACTTGCAAAATTTGGCATCAAAACATCTTACTGTTCATATTCTAGGAAGTTAGTAGTATGTTCTGACTTTATTGTATAATTTGAGAAACTATATTCTTCTTCTGAGTCTTTACAAGAATTTATGTTCATTACTTATTAGTATCATAACAGATTATAAATGTAGCATGATGGCTATGAATTACAGGTTTGAATGATAATTTAGTGTGAACCACTTTCAATGAGATATATTTTATTTTCCCTTTACCTACTTCTGAACATCTATGTCAAATTGCACAGGGTACATTACTTTTCCTCCTTTTCTTTCTCTCCTTTATTAATTGATTGCTTATTTCACTTTATTTAATATATTAAGAACATTTACAAATGAACACTTATTTCTTTACGATCCTCCTTTCAAGTGACATAACAACCATTAAGTAGCAGTCTAGAAATAAGGAGCAACAAACTTTTATTTAGTAGTCACTTAGTTAGAGGGCGTCAATGACTGGCAAGTGAAGTGCAGAGATTACCTAGAATGGACAGGCAGAAAGAAGGAAGTGGTGACGTGACCAGCGATTCAGTGATTGCATCAAGCAGGTTCAGAAATTGACTTTTGTTTTACAGGAACACCTCTGAGATATTGTGGGTTTAGTTCCACATGACCACAATGAAGTGAATATCACAATACAGCAAGTCACACAATTTTTTTGGTTTCCAAGTGCATATATAAGTTATGTTTCCACTATACTTTAGTCTATTAAGTGTGTAATAGCATTACATCTAAAAATCAATGTGCATACCTTAATTACAAAACACTTTATTGCTAAGAAATGCTAACCACCATCTGACCCTTCAATGAGTCTTAACCTTTGTGCTGGTGGAGTGTTTTCCTCTATGCTGGTGGCTGCTGACTGGTCAGGGTGCTGGCTGCTGAAAGCTGGGCTGGCTGTGGCAATTTCTTAAAATGAGACAGCAGTGACGTTTGCTGCATCAACTGACTCTCCCTTTCACGAAAGATTTCTCTGTTGCATGCAATGTTATTTGATAATATTTTACTCACAGTAGAACTTATTTGAAAATTGGAGTCAATCCTCTCAAAACCTACCACTGTTTTATCAAATAAATTTATGTCATATCCTAAATCCTTTATTGTCATTTCAACAGTCTTCACAGCATCTTCACCAACAGTAGATTCCATCTCAAGAAACCACTTTCTCTGCTCATCCATCAGAAGCAACTCCTCATCCATTCAAGTTTTGTCATGAGATTGCAGCAATTCAGTCACACCTCAGGCTCCGCTTCTAATTCTATTTCTCTTGCTATTTCCACCACATCTGCAGTGACTTCCTCCACGGAAGTCTTGAACGCCTTCAAGTCATCCAGGAGGTTTAGAATCAACTTCTTCCAAACTCCTGTTAATGCTGTATTTGGACCTCTTCCCATGAATCATGAATATTCTTTTTTTTTTAACATCTTTATTGGAGTATAATTGCTTTACAATGGTGTGTTAGTTTCTGCTTTATAACAAAGTGAATCAGTTATACGTATACATATGTTCCCATATCTCTTCCCTCTTTCATCTCCTTCTCTCCCACCCTCCCTATCCCACCCCTCTAGGTGGTCACAAACCACCAAGCTGATCTTCCTGTGCTATGCGGCTGCTTCCCACTAGCTATCTATTTTACGTTTGGTAGTGTATATATGTCCATGCCACTCTCTCACTTTTTCACAGCTTATCCTTCCGAATATTCTTAATGGCATCTAGAATAGTGAATTCTTTCCAGTAGGTTTTCAATTGACTTTGCCCAGATTCGTCAGAGGAATCACTATCTCTGGCAGCTATAGCCTTACAAAATGTATTTCTTAAATCGTAAGACTTTAAAGTCAAAAATACTCCTTGATCCATCCATGGACTGCAGAATTGATGTTGTGTTACCAGGCATGTAAACAATATTCATCCCACTGTACATCTCCATCAGAGCTCTTGGGTGACCAGGTGCATTGTCAATGAGCAGTAACATTTTGAATCTTTTTTTCTGATCAGTATTTCTCAACAGTGGACTTGAAGTATTCTGTAAACCACGTTGTCAACAGATGTGCTGTCATACAGGATTTGTCGTTACATTAATAGAGCACAGGCAGAGTAGATTTAGCATAATTCTCAAGGGCCTTAGGATTTTCAGAATGGTGAGAGTGTTGGCTTTAACTTAAAGTCACCAGCTGCAATAGCCCCTAACAAGGGAGTCAGCCTGTCCTTTGAAGCCGGGCATTGACTTCTCTCTAGCTAGGAAAGTCCTAGATGACATCTTCTTCCAATAGAAGTCTGTTTTGTCTACATTGAAAATGTGTTGTTTAGTGCAGCCACCTTCATTAAGACTCATTAAGTTCATTAATTCTCTTACCTAGTCTTATGGATAACTTGCTGCAGCTTCTACATCACCAATTGCTGCTTCATCTTGCATTTTTCTTAAACCTCATGAACAAACCTCTCCTACTTCAAACTTTTCTTCTGTAGCTTTCTCACTTCTCTCAGCCTTCCTAGAATTGGAGAGACTCAGGTCTTGCTCTGGGTTAGGCTTTGGCTTAAGGGAATGTTGTGGCTGGTTTGATCTTCTCTCCAGATGACGAAAACCATCTCCATATCAGCAATAAGGCTGTTCTTCTTTCGTACATTTCATGTGTTCTCTGGAGCAGCACGTTTAATTTCCTCTAAGAACTTTGTCTTTACGTTTACAGCTTGGCTGTAACGTACGTTTATAGCTTGGCTACCTATTTGGCACAAGAGGCCTAGCTTTTGGCCAATCCTGACTTTCGACATACCTTCCTCACTAAGCTTAATCATTGCTAACTTTTGATTTAAAGTGAAAGACCTGTGACTCTTCCTTTTACTTAAACATTTAGAGGACATTGTAGGGTTGTTAATTGGCTGAATTTCACTATTGTTGTGTCAGGGACTAAAGGAGGCTTGATGAGAGGGAGAGAGATGACAGGGAATGGCTGGTCAGTGGGGCAGTCAGATCACACACCAAATTTATTTATTAGGTTCACCATCTTATATGAGCATGATTCATGGTGTCCCAAAACAATTACAATATTAACTTCAAAGATCACTAATCACAGATCACCATAACAAAACATAATAATAACAATAAAGTTTGAAGTATTGTGAGAATTACCAAAATGTGACACAGAGACTCAAAATGCACAAATGCTATTGGAAAATGGCACTGATAGCTTTGATCATTGCAGGGTTGCCACAAACCTCCAATCTGAAAAACTCAATATCTGTCAATTTCAATAAAATGAGGTATGCCAGCACTCCTAGTTAGCAAGGCCTGGAATGTGTAGTAAGACGGATGAATCATAATTGGGTACAAACTGGAAGCCACTCTGGGTTATAAAGATGCTTCTAGCAATAACCACTGACTTCCTCATTCAGTGACATAAGCCATGGCAATTACTGGGTAGAGCATCCTTCAGAAAGGGTCTCTTTAGTAACAAAAGAGGAGTTAGACAGTTATAGTTGAAAATATTTTGCAATTTGTCCAGGAGAATTCCAGGAGGGTACAACTGATTTCTCAAGATATTATTAATAGCACCATTTTCACTCTCAAATGTACATGGCTTTGGGTTACAAAAGTATATAATCACCTTATTTATAGCCATGCAAACCTTATCTTGTCCTTCATGAGTTTTAAAAGACTGTCCTCCACAATGAGAAGAATCTCTGCCTCACTGTAATGATATTCATGTCTATTATTTGATCCCTGATATTTCTTCTCAAGTGAACTTGCTGAATATATACTTTGGTTTTGCTGCACTTGTTGGTATTTTTAAACCTATGTCATATGTATAGAATGTCATTATTTTCAGATAATCTTTTCCTTTTGTAAATAGCTCCTAAAATGTTAAATTTTTTGAATATGTTATTTTATGTCCTTTTCAGAGCTGCTTTCTGTGCAACACAAAAGTGCCAAGGATTCCTTCTAAATGTCCACAGCCCAACTGTATGCTATTTAAAAGCAATTATATTAATATTGCTATTTAATTAAAAAGTGCACAATTCTCTTCTTTGTGGCTAATTGTTTGACTGCTATCCATACAATATTTATTGCACTAGTCTTGGGTGGAAATCTCCTTTATTGCTTGATATAACTAAATGCATATCCCCTTTGTAGGCATACATTTTTATAATGGTATTTGTGAACATATATTCTTTATAACTACTCTGCTGGTGTTAGGGGACTAACAGTGAACAAGATACATATGTTTTCACTATTGTGATACCTATGATATCAAAAAGAAAAATCCAGGCAACACGTAATATAATGTATAGTTTTCTCAGAGCTCATAAAAACTGAGGGGATGAGAAAGCCCAGACAAACTGAAGTCCAGAGAATAAACTAACCCTTTGTAGGCAGCAGAAAGCCATGGCCGCTTCCATTTCTGGGGGTAATTAGCTCATCTGAATAGGAAAGGATGGAGGAATAGGCTGCTATAGGTGAAATTATTTGGAAAGCTTGAGAAAAAAACATCCAAACTATAGATGGCAGGATGGGTTGCTGGGACCAGTTGGAATCTGGAAAACTTTGTATGCAAAAAAAAAGTTGCTTGACCTCCAAATTATTCAGTCTTTGTCCTCAAACCCAAGTTTTAACAGAAAAGCATCAGTGAAGGAGGGGCTGAAAGAGCAGAGAAAAATCATATGTGGACTCCCTTTCTGTTCAAATAGCACAAGACCAATGAAGAGGCAAGAGCACTAAAATATGAATTTGGAAGTTTGAGTAATTCTTTCTGAATTCAACCTAAAGTTGTGGCCCAGACAGAGCTCAAATCAATCTAGGAGTAACCTGTAGGATTAGCAACTTGCCCTATCAACCAAAGAGAAGAAAGGGCTTGCACTCATTGAAAAATAATGAAAGAATTTTTTTTAAAAGAAAAGGAAGAGGAGGCCTTCAAGATGGTGGAGGCGTAAGACGTGGTGATCACCTTCCTCCTCACAAATATATCAGAAGTACATCTACATGTGAAACTCCTATAGAACACCTACTGAATGCTGGCAGAAGACATTAGAGTTCCCAAAAGCCATGTGGCTGACAGGGTCTTGGTGCTCTGGCTGGGTGTCAAACCTGTGCCTCTGAGGTGGGAGAGCCAAGTTCAGAACATTGGTCCACCAGAGACCTCCCTGTGCCACATATCAAACAGCAAAAGCTCTCCCAGAGATTACCATCTCAATGCTAAGACTCAGCTGCACTAAACGAACAGCAAACAACAGTGTTGGACACCCGATGCCAAACAACTAGCAAGACAGGAACACAAGTCCGCCCATTAACAGAGAGGCTGCATAAAATCATAATAAGGTCACAGACACTCCAAAACACACTACTGGATGCAGTCCTGCCCACCAGAAAGAAAAGATCCAGCCTCATCCACAAGAACACAGGCACTAGTCCACTCCACCAGGAAGCCTACACAACCCACTGAACCAACCTTACCGACTGGGGGCGGACACCAAAAAAAACCAAACTAAGAACCTGCAGCCTGTGAAAAGGAGACTCCAAACACAGTAAGTTAAGCCAAATGAGAAGACACAGAAACACACAACAATGAAGGAGCAAGGTAAAAACCCACCAGACCAAACAAATGAAGAGGAAATAGGCAGTTTACCTGAAAAATAATTCAGAGTAATGATAACAAAGATGATCCAAAATCTTGGAAATAGAATGGAGAAAATACAAGAAACGATTAACAAGGACCCAGAAGAACTAAAGCACAAACAAACAATGATGAAAAACACAGTAAATGAAATTAAAAATTCTCTAGAAGGAATCAGTAGGAGAATAACTGAGGCAGAAGAATGGATAAGGGACCTGGAAGATAAAAGAGTGGAAATAACTACCACAGAGGAAAAAAAGAAAAAAGAATGAAAAGAATTGAGGACAGTTTTAGAGACCTCTGGGAAAACATTAAACACACTAACATTCGAATTATAGGGGTCCCAGAAGAAGAAGAGAAAAAGAAAGGAGCTGAGAAAATACTTGAAGAGATTATAGTTGAAAACTTCCCTAATATGGGAAAGGAAATAGACAATCAAGTCCAGGAAGAACAGAGACTCCCATACAGGATAAATCCAAGAAGAAACACGCCAAGACACATATTAATCAAACTATCAAAAAATATATACAAAGAAAAAATATTAAAAGCAGCAAGGGAAAAACAACAAATAACATACAAGGGAATCTGCATAAGGTTAACAGTTGATCTTTCAGCAGAAACTCTGCAAGCAAAAAGGGAGTGGCAAGACAATTTTTAAAGTAATGAAAGGGAAAAACCTACAACCAAAATTACTCTAACCAGCAAGAATCTCATTCAGATTCGATGGAGAAATTAAAACCTTAACAGATAATCAAAAGCTAAGAGAATTCAGCACCACCAAACAAGCTTTACAACAAATGCTAAGGGAAGTTCTCTAGGCAGGAAACACAAGAGAAGCAAAAGACCTACAATAGCAAACCCAAAACAATTTTTAAAAATGGTAATAGGAACATACATATTGATAACTACCTTAAATGTAAATGGATTAAGTGCTCCAACCAAAAGACATAGACTGGCTGAATGGATACAAAAACAAAACGTGTATATATGCTATCTATAAGAGACCCACTTCAGACCTAGGGACACATACAGACGGAAAGTGATGGGATGCAAAAACATATTCCATGCAAATGGAAATAAAAAGGAAGCTGGAGTAGCAATTCTCATATCAGACAAAGTAGACTTTAAAATAAAGACTATTACAAGAGACAAAGAAAGACACTACATAATGATCAAGGGGTCAATCCAAGAAGAAGATATAACAATTATAAATATTTATGCACCCAACATAGGAGCACCTCAGTACTAAAGGCAAATGCTAACAGCCATAAAAGGGGAAATCGACAGTAACACAATCATAGTAAGGGACTTGAACATCCCACTTTCACCAATGGACAGATCATCCAAAATGAAAATAAATAAGAAAACACAAGCCTCAAATGACACATTAAACAAGACAGACTTAATTGATATTTATAGGACATTCCATCCAAAAACAAAGAATACACTTTCTTCTCAAGTGCTCATGGAATATTCTCCAGGATAGATCACATCTTGGGTCACAAATCAAGACTTAGTAAATTTAAGAAAATTGAAATCATATCAAGTATCTTTTCTGACCACAATGCTGTAAGACTAGACATCAATTACCGGAAAATATCTGTAAAAAATACAACACATGGAGGCTAAACAAAACACTACTAAAAAAACAGGATATCACTGAGGAAATAAGGAAGAAATCAAAAAATACCTAGAAACAAATGACAGGGAAAACATGACAACCCAAAACCTATGGATTGCAGCAAAAACAGTTCTAAGAGAGATGTTTATAGCAATATAATATCCCCTCAAGAAATAAGAAACATCTCAAACAACCTAACCTTACACCTAAAGCAATTAGAGAAAGAAGAACAAAAAACAAAACCAAAGTTAGCAGAAGGAAAGAAATCATAAATATCAGATCAGAAATAAATGAAAAAGACATGAAGGAAACAATAGCAAAGATCAATAAAAGGAAAGGCTAATTCTTTGAGAAGATAAGTAAAATTGATAAACCATTGGCCACACTCATCAAGAAAAAAAGGGAGAACACTCAAATCAATAGTGTGAGAAATGAAAAAGGAGAAGTAACAACTGATACTGCAGAAATACAAAAGATCATGAGAGAATACTACAAGCAACACTATTCCAATAAAATGGACAACCTGGAAGAAATGGACAAATTCTTAGAAAAACACAACCTTCCGAGACTGAACCAGGAAGAAAGAGAAAATATAAACAGACCAATCACAAGTACTGAAGTTGAGACCATGATAAAAAATCTTCCAACAAACAAAAGCCCAGGACCAGATGGCTTCACAGGTAAATTCTATCAACCTTTCAGAGAAGAGCTAACACCTATTCTGTAACTCTTCCAAAATATAGCAGAGGGAGGAACACTCCTAAACTCATTCTATGAGGCCACCATCACTCTGATGAAAAAAAAAAACAAAAAAAAACAAAGATGTTCCAAAAAAGAAAACTACAGGCCAATATCACTGATGAACAAAGATCCAAAAATCCTCAACAAAATACTAACAAACAGAATCCAACAGCACATTAAAAGGATCATACACCATGATCAAGTGGGGTTTATCCTGGGAATGCAAGGATCCTTCAATATAGGCAAATCAATCTATGTGATACACCATATTAACAAGTTGAAGGAGAAAAGTGATATGATCATCTCAATAGATGCAGAAAAAGCTTTCAGAAAAATTCAACGCCCATTTATGATAAAAACCCAGAAAGTAGGCATAGAGGGAACTTACCTCAACATAATAAAGGCCATATGTGACAAACCAACAGCCAACATCGTTCTCAATGGTGAAAACCTGGAACAATTTCCACTAAGATCAAGAACAAGCCGAGGTTGTCCACTCTCACCACTATTATTCAACATAGTTTTGGAAGTTTTAGCCACAGCAAGCAGATAAGAAAAAGAAATAAAAGGAATGCAAATAGGAAAAGAAGTAAAACTGTCACTGTTTGCAGATGACATGATACTGTACTTAGAGAATCCTAAAGATGCTACCAGAAAACTACAAGAGCTAATCAATGAATTTGGTAAGGTATCAGGATGCAAAACTAATGCACAGAAATCTCTTGCATTCCTAAACACTACTGATGAAAAATCTGGAAGAGAAATTAAGGAAACACTCCCATTTACCATTGCAACAGAAAGAATAAAATACCTAGAAATAAACCTACCTAAGGAGACAAAAGACCTGTATGCAGAAAACTCTAAGACACTGATGAAAGAAATTAAAGGCGATACAAACAGATGGAGAGATATACCATGTACTTGGATTGGAAGAATCAATATCTTGAAAATGACTATACTACACAAAGCAATCTACAGCTTCAATGAAATCCTTATCAAACTATCAATGGTATTGTTCACAGAACTAGAACAAAATATTTTACAATTTATATGGAAACACAAAAGACCCCGAATAGCCAAAGCAATCTTTAGAAAGAAAAATGGAGCTTGAGGAACCAGGCTCCCAGACTTCAGACTATACCACAAAGCTACAGTAATCAAGACAGTATGGTCCTGGCACAAAAACAGAAATATAGATCAATGGAACAGGGTAGAAAGCCCAGAGATAAACCCACACACATATGGTCACCTTATTTTTGATAAAGGAGGCAAGTATATACAATGGAGAAAAGACAGCCTCTTCAATAAGTGGCGCTGGGAAAACTGGACAGCTACCTGTAAAAGGATGAAATTAGTACCCTCCCTAACACCATACACAGAAATAAACTCAAAATGGATTAAATACCTAAATGTAAGTCTAGACACTATAAAACTCTTAGAGGAAAACATAGGCAGAACACTCTATGACATTAATCACAGCAAGATCCTTTTTAACCCACCTCCTAGAGAAATGGAAATAAAAACAAAAATAAACAAATAGAACCTAATGAAACTAAAAAGCTTTTGCACAGCAAAGGAAAACATAAACAAGATGAAAAGACAACCTCCCGAATGGGAGAAAGTATTTGCAAATGAAGCAACTGACAAAGGATTAATCTTCAAAATTTACAAGCAGCTCATGTAGCTCAATATCAAGAATACAAACAACTCAATCCAAAAATGGGCAGAAGACCTAAATAGACATTTCTCCAAAGAAGATATATAGATTGCCAAAAAACACATGAAATGATGCTCAACATCACTAATCATTAGAGAAATGTAAATCAAAACTACAATGAGGTATCACCTCATACCAGTAAGAATGGCTCTCATCAAAAAATCTACAAACAATAAATGCTGGAGAGGGTGTGGAGCAAAGCAAACCCTCTTGCACTGTTGGAGGGAATATAAATTGATACAACCACTATGGAGAATGGTATGGAGATTCCTTAAAAAACTAAAAATAGAATGACCATATGACCCAGCAATTCCACTACTGGGCATATACCCTGAGAAAACCATAATTCAAACAGAGTCATGTACCACAATGTTCATTGCAGCTCTATTTACAATAGCCAGGACATGGAAGCAACCTAAGTTTCCATCAACAGATGAATGGATAAAGAAGATATGGCACATATATATAATGGAATATTACTCAACCATAAAAATAAACAAAATTGAGTTATTTGTAGTGAGGTGGATGGACCTAGAATCTGTCATACAGAGTGAAGCAAACCAGAAAGACAAAAACAAATACCTTATGCTAACACATGTATATGGAATCATAAAAAAAAAAAAAAAAAGATTCTGAAGAACCTCGGGGCAAGACAGGAATAAAGACACAGACGTAGAGAATGGAATTGAGGACATGGGAAGGGGAAGTGTAAGCTGGGACAAAGTGAGAGAGTGTCATGGACTTATATATACTACCAAATGTAAAACAGATCACTAGTGGGAAAGAGCCGCATAGCATATGGAGATCAGCCCGGTGCTTTGTGACCACCTAGAGGGGTGGGATAGGGAGTGTGGGAGGTAGACGCAAGAGGGAGGAGACATGGGGATATATGTATATTTATAGCTGATTCACTTCGTTATAAAGCAAAACTAATTCACCATTTTAAATCAATTATACTCCAATAAAGTTGTTAAAAAAATTAAATAAACAAAAATTTCTAAAAATAAAATTAAAAAAGGAAAGGAAGAAAGAAAAAAACATAGGTATTATACTTTGATTACATTCTTCCTTTAAAAAATTACCTGGAATAATAAAAAGATTATATGACATGCAAAGAAGAAAGAGTGTAATCAAAAAAGGAGAGAAAATAGAATTACAATTTTAGTTGAACTTGTTATAGTTGCAGACAAGTAATGTAAATCAATTCCATTAAAAAGTTAAAAAATTACTGGAGGGGATTCCCTGGGGGTGCAGTGGTTGAGAATCTGCCTGCCAATGCAGAGGATACGGGTTCGAGCCCTGGTCTGGGAAGATCCCACATGCTGCAGAGCAACTAGGCCCATGAGCCACAATTGCTGAGCCTGCGCGTCTGGAGCCTGTGCTCTGCAACAAGAGAGGCCGCAATAGTGAGAGGCCTGCACACCGCAATGAAGAGGGGCCCCCGCTTGCTGTAACTAGAGAAAGCCCTTGCACAGAAACGGAGACCCAACACAGCCAAAAATAAATAAATAAATAAATAAAATTAAAAAAACAAAACAAAACAAAAATTTATTGGAAAATTTGGCTATAATAGGTGAAGACATTATGCATTTCAGGAGAGGAATGGAAACTGATAAGAAAGGCAATAAGACAGGGAAAAATACATTAAAATGTAAAATATCAGCACCTGTAATTCTTGTTAGCATGTAAAATGAAAAAAAGGGAAAGAAAAAAAATATATTTTATGGAAGAGAGAAGTAAAAATAGAAAAAAATAGAAAAATTTAGGAAACAAGTTTATAGAAGATCCTAACTCTGATGTTAACAACAAAACAAAAAAATTCTAGATAAAAACCACATTTATCTAAGAGTCTTTGAAGATCTTACATATATGATACTTTCTCCCTACAATTGGGTATAAGGAAAGACCTCCCCTTTCTATTCAATATCTAATGCAATTTTTTTATACCAGTTAAATAAAGCAGAAAAAAAAAATAGGCTGGAAATTAAGGGGCTTAACTGTTTTTCTTCGGAAAAGACAAGATATGATCATCCAAGTGTAAAAGCCTAATGAATCCATTAAAAAGCTGATAGAAATATTGAATGAGTTTAGAAAGATTGCAGGATACATAGTCAATATACAAAAACCAATTGTGTTTCTTTATACTGGCCAAAGATGTGGAATTGATTGTTTAAAAATTGTATGCAATAATATCAAAAAATTAGAATTTTTAGGGATAAATTTAAAAAATAATACACAAATTGTACATTGAAAACTGCACGGCATCACTGAAAGAAATTAGAGAAGACTGAATAAGAAGAGATATACAGAGATTGATTGGGATTTATTATTTTTAGGATTGATCAGAGATTTATTATTTTTAGGATATTCACTATCAGCCAAATGGTCTGTAGATTCAGTGTAATCCCAATAAAAGTTTTCAAAACAAAATTTTGTATACATTTTTTAGCTGATTCTGCCATTTACATGAAAATTTAAATGGCGTAGACTAGCTAACAAGTTTTCAAAAGACAATAATTAAAAGATCTACACTACCTGATATCACAACTACACAAAATTGATATTAATCATTATAGTGTTTTACTGACAAAAGCAAAACAAATCTAAGTCAATAGATCATAACAGAGAGTTATAATTAGACCCTCACATGTATGGTCAGAGGATTTTGACAAAAGTGCTACCTAATTCAACAGAGAGAGGACAATTCTTTCAACAATACACTCTTCTACAATTGAATATAATAATAATTCATAACTCACATCTTATATAAAATTTTATTCAAAATGCATCATAAACCTAAATGTAAAGGCTATAAATACAGTTTAAGAAGAAAACAATAGTTTCACCTTAGGCTTTACACATCTAGAAAAAAAGTTGTTCTTATCCTTATAACAACAACAACAACAGCACAACAACCACTGACAATCTGAAAGTCACAACTTTTCTGAAATCTGTCATCTGTGCTCCCATGATAACAAGCTAAACTAAAATTTAAGGACACCACCTCCAAGAAAAACTTTCTTATTTGGGTTGTAAACTGCTGGACACTGGTAAGAATTCATTTAAAATTTTTAACAAATTGCTAATGGACTAATGAAGTTGTGGAGGTCACAGGCACAAGAAGAATTGACACCCATGCTTAGTCCATTTCCACAAATGTCACTACGTGCTGTGAAAAGACATCTCTCATAGTGTATGTCTGGAACAGAGGAATGTTACAAAAGAGAAGATATGGTGGCAGGATCACTGTCAAGGCACCAATCTCAAGACCCAAAGATGGAAGATCTATGTATGACTGCGTCTTAATCAGGATAGCAAAGAATCCTCTTCTACCCCTTTCTACCTGGCTAATAAGCATCAACTCAAAAGTGATTCCAATAGGTCGTTAGGACAGAAAAAAAGGGCAAGAGTATGGAGAGAACTCTCAGATACAACACAAAATGAAAAATCTAATACTGAAAGTGAAGCATGTATTTAGACAAAATTTCTAGTAAAATAGCCCACACCCTTAATTAAGCCCACACCCTTAGTTAGTCCTAGACAGACGTCTAACCTCTACCTGATAAAAGATATCTATAAAACATTCAACATGCATAATGTTGAAAGACTGAATATTTTTCCCTAAAATTATCACTTCTATTCAACATCATACTGGTCAGTGTAAGAAAGAAATTAAAACGATATAAAAGGTGTATGGTTTGTAAAAAGAGATGTAAAATATATCTATATTCAGAAATGATTGTCTATATAAAATTACAAAGAATCCTAAAACACCACTAGAATTAATAAATAAGTTTAGCTAGTTAGGAAGATATAAGTTCAATATAAAAACTATAATTCATCACACAACATGGATGAATCTCATATAAGTTATACTAGTGGAGGAGACCAGACTCCATGATTCTGCTTGTGTGTAATATTCTGAGAAAGGAAAGTCAATACAAACAAGAAACACAGTGGTCACAGGGCTTGCTGTGTGGAGAGCTAACCTCCAGGAGCACAGGAGATTTGAGGGGATAAGCTTTCTATAACAAGACTGTGGTGCTAGTTACAACTTAACACTGTATCAAAACACACAAAATCACATACTAAAAATAGCAAATGTTACTCCATGTAAATTATACCTGAGCAGGAAAGAGAAAAAAAATCAAAAAAAAATTTGTGAACTCAAATATGTTTTAAATGCAACAAAAAACTCACAAACAATAATTTCACATATTATTACTGACATCACCATTGATGGATGAGGTTATATCTTAATTTAAATTTTTATGTATTTTTTTGGAGTATAGTTGCCTTACAATGTTGTGCTAGCTTTTGCTGTACAACAAAGTGAATCAGCTATATGCATACATATATCACCTCCGTATTGGACCTCACTGCCCCCCATCCCACCCATCTAGGTCATCACAGAGCACTGAGCTGAGCTCCCTGTGCTATACAGCAGGTCCCCACTAAAAATAGGGGGAAAAAAAAAAAAGAATTCCAGTTAAACAAAATTATTATCTCCAATAGAAGACTCTCCTTATTCTCATTAGTAAACCTGTATAACAAAAAACTCAATTATTATTATATGTTAAGTTTTGTTAATAAAATGGTTGAGGGAAAAAAAATTTATGGTGTTTCATTTTATGAACATGCCACACAATATACATCCATTCTTCAGTGAAAATTTTATATTAAATTAAATTAATTTTGCATTTCTGGAAAATAATAGTTAAAAGTAATTGGAAACATTTTTTGTAAAATTATGTGGAGTGTAATTTTGCATTTAAAAACTTTAAAAAAATTTGGTCTCTCAAAAAACAAGTTCTAGACAATTTTTTGTTTATTTAATTTTGTTTTGATTTAGCCTCAGTTCATGTTTCCTTTTAGTATAAACATTCAGATCATTAGGATATTTCATTTAATTCCTCCCCTTTGTATTTTATTTTGTTTTCATAAAAAAATTCATATGTTCTGAAAATATTACATTATCAACTATAGAAATGTCTTGACATAAAAGGTAATGTGCTCCAATTATATTATCGTTATTATAATAAAATCACAAGAAAATAAAGATTTCTTGAGCATTTATTTTATATCTGTACCTCTAGTAGGGAATTTGCATGCGTTTTCTTTCTCATTTACCGCTGTCAACAATCCTTTGAGCAAGGTATTACTATTATTATAAACCACAATTCCCGAGGAAGAATGAGATTCGTAGAAAAATTGAGTGACCATCCAAGGTCAAATAAGTAGTAAAAGGCAATATTTGGTGAAGTCTGACTCTAAAACCTCTTCTCCTGAACCCTCATTCCTAACCATTACAATCATGCCTCTCTTTTTACTATTCCTCCTATCACTCTGATGGTGCTTCTCCATAGTGGTTTTTGAGCATTTGTTGTGTGCAAAATTATCTAAATGTATTTACTTATTTATTCTTCAGAACAGTCTCTGAGGAAATTATGAGTTCGGTAAACACATCAAAGAGTGTTCAATAACACCCAGAAATAGGAATAAACCCTATACTAGCTGCTGAGTGTAAAGTCCAGTGCAAGACAGACATGGTCTCTACCCTGATGGAATTTACAGTCTAGAGGAATTGATAGAATATAAAATTATAAGTAGAAAAATAAATTTAAAAGTGTTAGCTCTATTAGAATCTATTAAGGAAACAAAAATGTCTGAGGTAAAGAATCATGGGCATAGAAAAGCCTCTTTAAAAAGGTGGGTCAGGAAAGCCTGCCTGGGAAGATTTGATCTGAAAAGCAAATGATGAGAAGATAACAATTATCAAGAGTACAGGGAAAAGATTTCTAGGTAGAGGAGAAATCATGTTCAAGGACACAGATGAGAAAGAGCTGTAACTGTTCAAGGAACCAAAGATGCCAATTTGACTGTCACATGGTGAGTGGGCACACAGATGAGGAGGGAGCTTGTTAGAGCACAATTTTAACCTCAGAGGCCATGATAAGAATTTGAATTTTGTTTTAAGAGCATGGGAAACCAGTGAAGCATTCATTAGACACGTGACATCATTCATTTTACCTTTTAGGAATCATCATTGTTATCACCATCTTATTGATGGAAAGTATTAATGACAAGGTTAAGATCACATTGCTGAGGCAGCAGAGTTAAGATCCAAACCTTGGTGTGCAGAACCTCTAAGTCAGTTCAACCTCAGTCTAAGTCAACATGTTCTTGAAGGGTAAAGATTCACTTGGGAATATTTCCTAATTGTTTTTCCTCCAAATACCTAGTTTATTACAAAATATTAACAAAAGTAGTGAAAATAATATGAGATAATTCTGGCTTCTCTATTGCAACAGAGCTTAATTTTATTTTGACCTGGAATATGCCCCATTTGACCTTTTTTTCTTTCTTCTGCCTGTATATAAGTCAGAATATCAATAGAATGTGTAAAAGATGGCCGTTTGGGGGAGGCCATCTAGTGGTCCTAATAAGTATGTATGCTAAATGTTCCCAAGTCAATTGTAACTGCAATGCAAGGCTAGAATTTAATACTGTGAATTCAATGAAATGGCAGATTAATTGTTCCAGTATTTTATATTTCAAAGGTTTCAGTAAAGATTGACTTGATATGAGTTTTATTTATAATTTAATTTATATTAATTTTATGGAAAAGATTTTGCTATTATAAAATACTTTTGTTGTATTTATTATAATAGGTAAATTTTACATTTCTAATAAAAGGAGAACCATCTGAAGTAACAATACAAAATTTTGACTAAGTAATTTCAATGTTGAAACAAGAGTGCACAAAACCTCACTTCCTGATTGGATTAAATTTTTATGAATTGTCTCATTATAAAAGCATACTAGAAGTTTTCTACAATTTATTTACTTTCACTGGGAGGTAGATGATATTACATTTCTGCTCAATAAAACATAGTGGTCTATGTATCATGTGCTTCCACTCAACTACCCTCATTAGTTAAAATCATCATTTAAGGGTCACTATACTTAATGTTAATTATTGATAAAATAATTCATAGTTCTTTACTAAATCTGTTTAATAAGAATTCAGTCTTCTATGTTGGACCACGATGTTTAACAGTTTTGACGTCCCTCTAACAGAAATATATCAGCATGGATATTAACTTCAACATAAATGAACTTATTAATTTCAAAATAAGAGCCTAATGTGCAAAAATATTAACTGTCTAGTCACATATGTTCCTCAACTAAATAGTATCAGTTGTCCTTTTGTGATCTTTCCTTCACCTGACCTTCACAGGTATATGATCATCAACAGAGTTGACAATCTTTATCTTCATAAATGTCCAATGATTTTTCTTGGCTAGATATTATAGTTTATTAATTTTGTCAGTAACCCATTTGCCCTTTTCTTCACATCAACACTGTCTAGAACCAGTGCTATCTGGTCCATTTTGTGATAATCTTGTCAAGATTTATTGTGAAACAATTTCCTAAGGCTAAGTTATTTCATCATAAATGTATAAAATTCACACTTGTTTTCTCTGAATGTGCTAGTGTGTGATGTGTGTATGTACATATGCACATGTGTACATGCACTTACATATACATATATATTTTTTCTTATGCCTCTTTTACTAAGTGAACACAGAAATTATTTCCTTCCCATTTTCCTTTGCTGAAATTCTATATAGATTCTCCCAATATTTTATAGCATAGCTCTTCTCAAATCTACCGTCTGAGAGATCAGCAGAGAGGAATAAAAGGAGCAAATTGCTATAGCATGAAAAATAAAAGTTAATATAAAAACCAAGCATTTTAAACTTATTAGATACTAGGGAAAGGGATGGTAGAATGTGTACAAAACTGAAATTGATGTAGCTTTCACTCTAGTTTTAACTTACGATCTGTGACCAGAACAATAATATTCGTAAAGAACAAAAGAATAACCTAATTCAGAATAAAATTCTCTATGAACAAAACTATCAAAATGAAACGTTGCTATTAAAGTTTTGTTCTGGAAACAATTCTGTGTTTGGTGAAGAAATGATTGAACAAATGATATTTAATTGTGTAGGCTATGTTTCCATAAAATACTGATATAATCTAGTATTAAAAACTTGGGCAAGCAATTTAATATATTCAATTAGCACTACTAGTCACCAATTCGGGTTGTTTGTGAGTAGATAGCCAAATAAGGGAGTAAATGATTATCGAAATAATTAAAGTTCAGTTGCAACATAATCTCAAGACATATCAGGACTCCAGGGGTATCATTTGACTATTCTTCTATTAATTAAAATGAATCCAGAATAATAATGTTTAATTATCTACTAAGCTTACTTGGTTTTTAATTTTTAAAAGATAATTATTGCAGCATTAACTCAGTACCTATATTAAATATCAATTGTATTTAAAATGGGATTAATCCATTTGTTAACTATTTTCAACACCTTTCATGAAGTTTTTATGTGTCTATTTGTCCACATATTGTTTTAAATATAATATGTGATATTTATGTATTTCAAATTGTATCTTTGCTATGTTTGTAAGTGAATAGTAGAATAAAGAAATTTCCTTATAATTTAGTATATATAAATTTTATCAATATGGTACCACCAGATCAAATTGTTAATCACAAAAGATTTTGGGTGGCAGGCACACAAAGAAACCTATTGAATACCAGAAATTATTCACGGTTTCTTTTCTTTTCAGAATATAATGTAAGCATTCTGGAGAAGTTGATTATTGTGATCCCTCTGTAAAGAATATATTTAATTTGATTTGGAATTGACCCTATGGAAAATCAGCTGACAAGATGGTATTAGGACATTAAGTAGTCTTTTCATCTCCAATTTTAATTAAAAGAGATCCTTTTTTTTTTTTAACTTTCCTTCTAAGTTGATAGCATGTTTTATTTATTTTGATCTAATAGTTCTGAAGCTAATAAGAACAAAAGTCAATTCAGCATTGGTTTCTAGTTCCTAATTCTGAGGCAGTGAAAGATGATATTTAGACAATTTTAGAAAGGAAGGGAGAAGTATGGTTGATAATCAGATCCATTCACTCATTTATTCAAAATGTAGCTATTGCTGTCACTTCTTCCAGATGCTGAGATAGAGCAGTGACCGTCTTTGCATTTACTGAGCTCCTCTTCTGTTGGGAGAGACACATAAACTTCATAAGCAGATAAATGTATATATAACATCTATTATACAATGAGGACATATAATAAATGATAAGGTGACAGATGTGGGTAAGGGAGGCCTCTCTGAGTGGTATCATAAGGCAGACATCTAAGAAAAATGGGGAAATGGGCCATGCACAGGTCTAGAGGACCAACAAATGTTAAGACTGAAGAAGAAACTTGCTTGGCCTTTTCAAAGATAAGCAAGAAACTGAGTGTCACAGGGGAAGAGTCGTAGAGATGAAGTTAGACAAATGGTCAGGGGCCTTGGTGATGGGAGGGCACTAAATAGTTTGAGCAGGGGCATATTATAATTAGTTACCATTTGCAAATATCATTTTATTTGCCATTTTGAAAATAACAGTAGAGGACTGAAAATCAAAACAAGGGGACTTCATTAGAAAGTACTAGAGTAATCAGGTACCTGCGATGGTAGCTTCTGACAGAGCTTCTCCAAACCTGATATGAGAAGCTCAGGTGTTACAGCTTAACCTGTCCTACCAGCTGCCCAAAGAGGTTAAAAGGATCAATATCTCAGCACATCTGCAACCATCCCCAGCCCAGGTGCCCTGGCACCAGATTTGGAAAGTTCTTGCTTAGATGAGAATGAAGGTGCTAAGATGTAATAAATTTAGGATATGTTTTAAAGAAGCCAGCAGAAGTTACTGATAAATTAGGAGTTTGGGATTAACATATACACACCAATGTTTATAAAATAGGTAAACAACAAGGACCTACTGTATAACACAGGGAAATATTCTCAATATCTTAAATAACCTATAATGGAAAAGAATCTGAAAAAGAATATATATATATATATATATATATATATATATATATATATATATATACACATGTATAACTGAATCACTTTGCTGTACACTTGAAACTAACACAACATTGTAAATTAATTATATTTCAATAAAAAATAAAATTAAAAATTTACCACAATGTAAGTAAAGGAAACATAAGTCATGAAATAAAAAGAAAAAAAAAAAAAGTTACTGATGGATTCACACAGAACAAGAATGAGAGAGAGAGAAGTTAAAGATGACTCCAGGGCTTGAGCCTGAACAACTTCTAATAGGAGGTCTCCATTGTTGACCTTGAGAGTACTTTAAACTGTGACTATGCAGGGTGAAATCAGAGTTCTGTTTTGAAAAAGAATGCTTATTAGACATTTAAGGGAGATTTCTGATGATAGTTAGATATGGATCAGGGAAGATGGATATTTGAATTTGAAATTATCAGCATATGTGTGATATTTGAAGCTATGGAACTGGGTGATATCAATCTGAGATTGACTAAGATCCAATGATCCCTAATCCTGTCTGCACTCTGTTGTCACCCTAGGATAATATAAATATACCAATGCCAGGTCTTACCCTTGAGCTTCTAATTTAATTGACCTGTAGATAGAGCCTGGGCTTCTATAATTTTTAAACCACTTCAGTAAATTCTGGTACAGCCACAGGTTTAGGGAGAAACTCACTGGTATGGCTGATAAAGAGGAAAATTGAGCCCCGAGATACTCCAACATAGAGACACAAAGAAATGATCTAGCAAAGAGACTACGAAAAAATTACCTGTGAGGGAAGGAAGGCAGGTCTAAACTGTGTTTACTTGGCAATAAAGAAAGCGTTCCCCAGGAGAGGGGTAAAACTTATCAAATGCTTTTGAGAAGTGAAGTCAACACACTGCTGGGAAGTTTACCTTCTTCTGGTTGGGGAGACAAGGAGTAAAGAGAAAGCTGCTGCACTGTGTGGTCAGTGGATGACCATGCTGTGAAGCCTGAGGGGTACTTCCCTCAGCCTTGAGGAATCAGGGGAATCTCCCAGGGAAGGGAACTAGTAGCTGGAAAATGAAGGAGCAAAAGTTATGATTTAGCCATAGATTGTGGAGCAGTTTCCAGGCAGGGGAAATTGGCATGCAGGGATAAAACATAGCAATTCTGGGAGCTGCAAGCAGCTGAACATTTTTTATAGTGTAGAGTGGCTTGGGAGTGGTGAGACATGAGGACAGAAAGAATAAAATCCTAAACCCTGATTTCAGAATCCTTGGTATTCAGTGTGCCAGGCCCAGGAGTTTGGCTGACTTTATCCCAGGGCAATCAGAAGTCACTGAATGTGGAAATATTTTTAAATCAAAATATCATTAAATAAATGTTAAAATATGCACTGTAAAACAAAAAATTCACCAATGTTATCCTTTCAAATTTTCATAGTTATGTATTTAAGTATATATTGGATCATACATTTTGTGATTTTTTACAATTTTGTTTCCTAATTATTTTATGAACATCTCTCAACCACTAATACCATCGTTACCACCTTCTTATTTGATTAATTTTGACCTTGGGTATCTCTTCATATCTTTATTGGCCAAATGAATGCTTTTTGCAAATTAAGCATATATGCCATTGGCCCATGTTTCTCCTGTGCTATTTCTCTACTTTTTACTGATTTGAGAGCATAGTTTATATATTAAACTTTTAGTTGTCAAATATAATTTAAGATTTTCTCATATCTTGTCTGTGTTTTACTTCTGGTTTGTAAGATGGATGGGTAGACAGAGAGATATCATATTTTACATATGTTTTAAGAAATAGAGAGCAGAATCTCCTTTTAATGTCTCTGTCTGATTATAAGCTCTTTCCAAGATTTGGCTTTAGTGGAGGAGATCTCCTTGTCTAAGGTCCCCAAGGTTCAACCCACATCCAGTGGCTGGTCAGTGCAGGGGAATAAAGGCTGGGTGATCTGCCCTCAAGGTGCCATCACAGCCCAGAGCTCCCTGTGAGATCACCTGTACCCGCAGGGCTCTCCCTGTGCACAATCCCACCCTCATCACCACCCCACTGGTGTTGATCCTGAGAGCCCTCACCAGTAAACTTCCTGAACGCAGATTCTTCACAGAGTCCATTTCCTCAAGAAACCAAAACTTTTCTTTAATTCTCAGCAGTACTTTCGTGGAGAGAAAGTGTATATCTTTATGTATATTTTTATGTATCTTTCTCCTACCTGAGAAATTGTATTTTTACACATTGTGTCCTTTTCTAATTTTTACATAAATATTTAAAACTATAATGCAGCACTAAAAAAATTTTTTGGAGACGCCATGTTTGCCATATAATAAATTGGAAATCTCTCAGGTCTTTTTTCTAGACTTGAGTCTCTTCAATTGATTTTGGTACAAGTTTCTCATTATCATTGTTATTATTTATTTATAGCAGAATCCATTTTTTGATAATGCAAATCTACATTTCAGTGATAAATTTGGGACACTTATTCTTGCAGGTGAGTTTTGGAAGAGTTTTGCCCAATGACCCCTGTAAAAAAAAAAAAAAAAAAAATTGGAAGTGATGGGCATTTAGGTTACTTCCATGTCTTGAAACTATCACAACATTGTTAATCAGCTATACTCCAATATAAAATAAAAAGTTAAAAAAAAAAGAGTTCAGTACAAAAAAAAGTATTAGTTATAAGAATTTCTTTTCCATTGTACATTAATTTAAGTATAATTGATTATTTTTGAGAAATATTTTTTGACTTTTCATGAGAGACATGCGTTATTTAACCATTTTGTTATTGCTTTTTTTCTAAGTCCCGACTACAATGAGTTTTCATAATGTGAATTTGCACCTAACTTGTGGAGTTTCTCTCTCAGTAGTTTATTGTTTCCACTTAATATTCCCTTAATATAAAGGGGATCTATTCATTTGTGTTTAATTGTTCTGAAAAGACAATTTATTGAATTCTTTTGTTGGTTGAAAAAGATTTTTTAGCTGTTATTCTTGGGTGTTTGAGGTAGATAATTTTAGCTGTTTTAGGGATTTTTCCATTACTCTTAGCAAAATGCTGAGGAGAACAGTAGCTTAAGAAATTTGTGAATAAATGAATTAAGCAATTATAATTTTCTCCTATTTTTTCAAACATGAAATACTTGGATTTATTTTATTATTTTATTATATTATATATCATTTTCATTATATGTTTATGTTTCTTCCTTATTTTAGAATACTATATTTTGGAGTTCTAGTACTATACTTACAAGTATGATGATTGTTGGGGTAGATTAATAATTGCTTTTATCAAGTAAAGCAAAATAATCCTTACATCTGTTTAATAAGTTTTTTTTTAAACAATCAGGAGATTATGCTGTATTTTATGTTTATTTTTTTTCATTTTGATCTCTTGATGCATTAATTAGATAGCCTTACAACTTCCCTAACTTGGTAATTATTTAATCTCTTTTACCAGGTAATGAGTTCAATTTGATCATATTTTTTTCTGGGATTTTTGTTTCTATAATTCACAAATGAGATTGTTCTTAATGTTCTGTTTTTTGAGGTGTATTTGTTAGATTTGAGTAAATCAACTTGGTAAAATGAATTGGCATGTTAACTGAAAGGTGATGAAAGATGTTATAGGAAGACCACTATGACTGCACCTCCTACTAAGAAATGCTCCAAGGCATGAGTGAGATGGGCCGTTAGACAGGTGAGATGGAATAATGAGAGCCATAGTGAGATTCAAGGTGTGGTCATGACAGTTGGTCCACCGCACTGTGTCATCAGCTGCTCTTAAAAATAACCAGCTTCTCCTATAATCATATCAGTCCAAGTGGTAAGTTCTTCCAAAATGTTGATAAAACTATTTACTGTATTTTATAGATAGCAAGGCTTAGTGACTGATTCTCTTCTTTTATAGCCTAAATTTTAGATTGATATAATTTAAACAACCAAAACCAGAAATGAACATGAGCCTGGAAAACCTCTCCACATTTTCAGTTTTCATATTTGTGGAACATTATAGCTTTTGGTTCTTTGAATAAATTTGATAGACCATTAACCTTTTTTCATCCAAATTAATCAACATTTAGAAAATTCATAATCTTTATTGTGAATTATTATTAAAACTAAATCTGTCTTTGTTAGAATATATTTACAGTGAATGAATTTTTAAAATGTCCTCTCCACAGATCATTTCCCAAACATATTGAAAATTCCTGATAGCAAAAGATCTACGTCACTTTTAAATACTTCTTAATATTGAATTTAAAAGCAAAAAAAAAAAAAGGAAAGTTGCCATTTCTATATTTTTAAAACTACAGTTAAGCATATTTTCCAATATGTGTTTGGTTAATGACCAAGATGTAAGCATTTTTAAGCTTATCATTGATGATTGTGGTACCTAAAATTCCAGGGGATAGGTTAAATAAAATTTAACTTATATATTTAGCATATGATACACTAATTTCAACACGTAACATATTAATTTGTACCTAAAATATATTGTTTGTAGAATAAAAAACACTGAGCTGTATAGTCATGTTTAATGTTTGTGACATATCAGTTAATACAAGAAAAACCTAATTTTGTACGATGGGTTATTTGGAAAGAAGTAAATAGATTTGTGTGCATGATATTATGGTCAAGGTACATAGTTTATTTATTTTATAATAATTATATTGGCCTGATGAGATGAAAATAACCCTGATATTAAACTGTAATGAATCTATCCACTATAATATTTTCCTTCCTTTGAAATATGCAAATACTAGGGTCAATGATAAGTCAGGTACATCTTTATTAAAGAAAGTCCAAGTGAAAAATTTGTAAAATTTCTTGTTTAATTTTACTCTTTTCCCTAAGAAATACACACCATTAGGGAAGGAACCAGAGTTACACTTGGCATTTACTTGATTTATCTTTTCCTATCAGTCAAGATTATACCAAGGGTGAAATTTACTCCTGGCCACTGGAAGTCATAGAAAACACCCTGAAAAATGTTCACACCAAATTACTGAGCTCATGCCCCCTACATAGGGTAATTTTTTTTTTTTTTTTTTGGAGTAAAATTGCTTTACAATGTTGTGTTAGTTTCTGCTGTACAATGAAGTGAATTGGGTCATTTGTAGAGATGTGGATGGACCTAGAGTCTGTCATACAGAGTGAAGTAGGTCAGAAAGAGAAAAACAAATATCGTATATTAACACATATATGTAGAATCTAGAAAAAATGGTACAGATGAACCTATTTGTAGGGCAGGAATAGAGTCATAGACGTAGAGAACGGACATGTGGACACAGTGGGGGAAGGGGAGGGTGGGACGAATTGGAAGATTAGGTTTGACATAAGGGTCTTTTATATGGATGTCTTTTTACTTCTGTTAAGTGGGTAAAGAGTACACGGTTTATAAAGACAACATTTTAAGGGTTGAAATAACTGCTCCTTTCATATGAAAATTGGTATCCCCTGAAGAGTTAATGGAAGAAGCAGGAGTATCTCTCCCTTCCTGATTCTGTTGCATGTGCTCCATCACGGTGCAATAGGCCAGTCATGAGGGATGATCAAACATACTTTGCCCCTCTCTGCACTCATTTCCAATAGGGCAGTGGCAGAGAATGGAACTATTTATGCTGATTACTTTCATTTAGTTTCTTTTGTGAGCCAATGCAATGCATTTAAACCAATAGAATGTCTTTAAATAAACTAATAAATCACGCATGTCATCTACAGAAAAGAACATTTCTGGAATATATGTAACTGGAAGTTTCATAATGGAACACTTAATTATTTTAGAAAATTACAAATAATGTTTGTATTTCTAAAGCACTTGAAATTTTATTAACTAGCTTATATTTACACATGTGGAGTACTTCTTTGAACTTACATTGTGAAAAAAGAGATTGTAGGGATATAACTTCCTCTGTCTCCAATCCTGGGCCAAAAGAAACAACCTTGATAAGAAGAGAAAGTAATAAAAGGAGTAATATGCCCATAGATTCTATAATCACTGACATAAGAAATATTTATTGCAGGTCTGCTCTATAACAGATGCTATGCTCTATCTGTGAACATAAATAATCCAGCTGCCACTATGTAATTCTGCACTTAATATGGTCAGGCAGAGTCCTAAGCACATTCTACAATGCTTGTTTCACTGAATCTTCACAACAATACTATGGCACTGGTAAAATTATTATAGATAGAGGGAAATATCATAGAGTGGCTTTTATAGATAAGGAGGAAAACAGCCACAGAGAGGTAAAATAACAATAACCTGCCCAATGCTATGAGCTGTAAGCGCCAGAACCCACATTTGAAGTTCATTATCCATGAGACAAAAAAGATAATGTGGACAATTCCTCCAATATAAGACTGCAAAGGTTGTTTAATATATTTTAGTTCTCTCCATTGTCTCTGACTCAATGACTATAAAATTAGAGAGTGTCCCTGAAAGTGACAATATTTTACATCTTCACATTTTCATTTTTCTCATGTTATTGTTCTTTTACCAGGATGAGAGTACAGAAGTTATAAACTTGGTTCCCATTTATTAAAACTTTTGATGTTTGTGCCTGTGTGTGCCTCTGTGTGTGTGTATGTGCATGCATGTATGGCACAAAATGAGGACTCAATAAATGATGTGCATGTATATATACATACATATGGATATATATATATACACACATATATATATTTCTTCTGCTTCAGCTAAGTATCTCATAAAATCTAATAATGGCAAAATATATATCAAATATATATTGGATTCTATATTTAAATATATAGAGACAGAAAATAACTCAGTATGCTTTATCTTTGATAAAATCTCTAAAGAATGAGAACACATTTCCTGGGGTAATTTATAGTGGTTGAGATTTTTCCATTCTCAATCTTCCACATCCAACCTTTATCATCTCAACAAAAGTTTCTCATGTTGCAAAATTTAATTCTTCTTTACACACAAAAACACGTGTGTGCACGAGTGACCTAATATACTCAGGTTAAAAGATAAATAAGCATGGCTCTAGCACGTTTTGACGACAGACCATCATCAATTCCCCATGTCTCCATGGTTAATCATGGCTACAGCTGACTTTAGTGAGACTGGGGAGAGGCAGTGCCTAATAGCAATCTTTCAAGTCAAATGAGCCTAACTACGAACCCCAGTTTCTCTTAGTTGGGGTTATCCTCTCTGAGTATATTTTTCTACTTTTTATGAGACTATTGAGTTGTTTTGAGACTTAAATAACATAAAGTAAGTAAAATGCTAAGCAGACTGCCTGGCACATAATGAGGGCTCAATAAATGATAGCAATTATGACTTTTATCAAGACTATAAAACGGCCTTGCTGATGGTTTTGAAAATCATTAATAGCTAAAGAGCAATACTCACAGTTAACAGTCAGATGTCTCCGAGGATCAAATGAGACAAATGCATATAAAATAATTCACGCGGGATCTGGCACATTTACTAGTCCTTTTCGTCTACCTGTCCTTTGATCTATAGCTAAGGGAGAATACAGAATGTGTTACTAAATATAAATTTTGGAGAGAAAATGAGCATATTATTGTTATTACAATCATTTCACAGCTGGGATCATAGCTGATGTCATGAAATAATAGAAAAAATATTCCTTTTCTGAGTTAACATATTGCTTGGTTTCAATAAGGGATGGATTATTAAATGATTTTCATGGGTTGTTTTAATGATGTAAAAGGAGGCATGAAAGTGGGTTTTTTTTTGTTTGTTTGTTTGTTTGTTTTAGCGGGACAGGGAGGGAGGGGAGGTAGGATGGGGAGAAAAGGGTCCTCCCTGCCCAGACCATGGCCTAGAACTTGGGGTTTACTGAAGTGAAAATAGGTAGAAGTTTTTTTTTTTGTTTTTCTTTTTTAAATTTCATTTATTTTTGGCTGCACTGGGTCTCCAATGAGGTGCGCGGGCTTCTCATTGCGGTGGCTTCTCTTGTTGCGGTGTGCAGGCTTCAGTAGTTGTGGCACATGAGCTCAGTAGTTGTGGCTCACAGGCTCAGTAGTTGTGGCTCACGGGCCCAGTTGCTCCGCGGCATATGGGATCTTCCTGGGCCAGGGCTCAAACCCGTGTCCCCTGAATTGGCAGGCGGATTTTTAACCCTTGTGCCACCAGAGAAACCCAAAGGCATGAAAGTGTTTCTTACTCTTTTTAAATCAAAACTTGGTTGGCATGAAGCCAATTTTCCCTGTTGTTTATTGCATTTTCAGACATTTACTATATACCTGTTAAATGTAAATTCATTAGTAGGATAAGATATCCATAGATATCTTCTCAAAACTTTGTTTCCTGCTGTCTTTAAAAATATGATTTTTGTGATTTTTTTCCTTCCTTTCTAGTTTTTGCTGAAAGAATGTTAGCCTACTGTAACCTGACATATTCTACGCCAGAGCAGAAGTCTTTGATCAGTTTTTAAAAACCATTATATTCATAGCATTATGTATCAAAAATACTTACATTAATAATTGTTTATATGAGAAAAAATCTACCATGTTAAAGTTTTTTGAGTTTAGATTAATGTTTCTTTTAAAAGGTGTCAAATTCTATGTTCTTGATCTTATTTAACTATTTTTATTTATCTGTTCCTTTTAAAATAAGTTAGTTGATGATGTAATAGAACCATGCTAATCTGAAGATAAATGCTATAGAAAAAAATCATGCTGAAAATTGTAATTATTTTTAAGAAAATCCAGTATATTTTCTTTTACATTATTATTACAGCTAAGAACTAAATAGTCCATAGTTTGTGTACTTTTAATGGGAAAAAGATGGGAAATTAGAGATATGACAAAACACCTTTAAGCAATAATTTAATAAAAATGATAAACATTGAAAACATTGCTATATTTTACATCATGTAGTTCACACTGACAAAAAATAAACTTTATTATCACTCTAACATACACACACATGCACACACACACTCATTCATTATTCCATTATTCTATCCATGTTCAGATTTTAAGAAAACTGATTTCCTTTAGTATAAACATAGTGCTAAAAAGTCTTGAAAACACCACTTTGCAATCTTCCAATTGTATTTTCTTTATTATCACATCTACAGAGGAGGATGAAACAAGCAATATCTTTGAACCTAAAGTCATGAGTATTTAGCCATGCTTCTTCCCCCTCTTTCTTTGCATATGAACAGATAAGTAAGTTTCCTAGACTTAGGCAAACTCCCCATCTCTTTTGGGATAAGTTAGAAGCTCCTCATGTATTACAATATTCCACCTTATTGTTTTCCTTTGACTAAAGAAGAACCAAGTATGAATTACTAGTGGAAAAATGTGTTTAATTAACACTTTAAAAGTTTAGACTCTTCCTGGCACATGATAATTTGGTATTCTCTTAGCAGAAAATCAACAAGATATATCAAAGAATAACAGAGAGGTTAGTAGAAGCAGTAAAAGTAAAATCTCTATGGCAGTATTGGAAACATCAGGAGTAGGAACTTAAGAATTTTCTCACCAGTCTGAACCTCTAGTTTATCCAGCTTGATGGGCTGCCTCTAGCACAGATGGATCCCATAGGGTAGACTGTGGCATAATATCCTTTGTCATGAAATTAAGTTTTCAAGCATTTTTAAAAATACAAACTCAACTCCTGTTTTCCACAAAAATCTATTGTGTCTTTATAAGCCATAACTTTTTGCTAAAGTCTTTAAAAAACACTCTGTATTTTCAGCCTTTATATTTTGAAAGTGTTCGGGAAAGAGATTTTGTTAAACACATTGAGAAGTAATACGATTCACTGCCTTAAAATAAACATTTTAAGAACCTCTTTTACAAGTGTTTTTAACTGAAACTCAGTTATCACAAAATCACTCTTTACCAAGTATTTTTCAATTTAGTTGTTCTTCTCTAAACTTTCTTAACATTCTTCTTAAATTGTGAAAGATCTATCAGTCAGCCGCACAGGACCTTATATCTAGCTGATCAGTTGGAAAGAGGAATCTTAGGTCACAAGGGAATTAACTTGGACATCTTATTTTACGAGATAATTAGTGTCTTAATTAACCCTCCATTTTAACTGATATAGATGTACAGACCCTGAAACGTTGTTATAGTTAGTGGAGTAGGTAGGGCAGTGAGGAGTCCCCCATTCAGAGCTGGATGAACCTTGATATACACTTTCCCCTATATTTTTAACTTATCGTATGTTATAATGTGGAACTCAAAATGTATACTCACGATAGGTTTTAATATAAAGGAGAAATCTGAACACTTAAATTTGTATGTGACTTTCAGTGACTTTTAGCAAAATCACTGACAAGGAACGAGGGTTATAGGGTAAGGTCCACTAGTGGTGTATCTGAAAACAAGACTATTTAAGCAAAATTGAGTTATTTGTAGTGAGGTGGATGGACCTACAGACTGTCATACAGAGTGAAGTAAGTCAGAAAGAGAAAAACAAATGCCATATGCTAACACATATATATGGAATCTAAAAAAAAAAAAAAAAGTCGTTCTGAAGAACTTAGGGGCAGGACAGGAATAAAGACGTAGACATAGAGAATGGGCTTGAGGATACGGGGAGTGGGAAGGGTAAGCTGGGTTGAAGTGACAGAGTAGCATTGGCATATATACACTACCAAATATAAAATAAATAGCTAGTGGGAAGCAGCCGCATAGCACAGGGAGATCAGCTCGGTGCTTTGCGACCACCTAGAGGGGTGGGAGGGTGGGATAGGCAGGGTGGGAGGGATATGCAAGAGGGAGGGGATATGGGGATATATGTATATATGTAGCTGATTCACTTTGTTATACAGCAGAAACTAACACACCATTGTAAAGCAATTATACTTCAATAAAGATGTTAAAATTTAAAAAAAAAAAATTGATCTTGATAAATGAACAATCCCTGACTACGACCTTCAACAAAGAGACATGGTTGTTGGCTATTTGGGGTGAAATCACACTGGGGCTAGTGTGTACAAAAATAGTAAAGGGATCTGAAGGGATGTGGGTGAAGCTGTGCTGGCATCTGCTATGATCTTTACTATTATTATCAGTGTGTTTATGTGTCTGTATGTGTGCAAGAGACCATAATTACTCCTTGGCCTTGATATGCAGAGGGGTTAGGAAAGACATCCGGATCATCTCAATGTTATTGGATAGGGTATTATCAATCAGGAATAGAAAAAAATTCCTTGAGGATGCAACTGAGAGTGCTCTGAATTGGTGCTCAGTGATTATTTATTGAATATATTGATGAATTGATGAGACTAATTAGCCCCTACTTTCTTATCTTAGTCAGGGTTTAACTCTACTGGGGGCAAGAACTCGGCATCCCTCTTGGGTAACATCGGTGACAATGCATTTGCTGTTCTATCTGTTAAAACACTTCACACATATTAGGAGTTCGAATACATGCTGAAACTCTTTCACCTAAGCTCCAGCCATGACATTCAAACTCCTTCTGGTCTTTCTTCCTTGATTGTGAGTTAGAAAACTTGTAAACAGGGAGGTCTCTAAAGACAAAGGGGGTGAATAGAATCTCAACCACTGTGAGCGAAATGCCTCTTCCAGACCTGTTTGCATGAACATTCTATTTTTGTTTTCTATAACTAAATGAATGTAAAGTGATCTCCTGGTGCACAGATAGAAGAGAGAAACTTGAAAGTGAACCGCATTCATAGTCTTCATGTTTCACCTAAGTTGGCCTGTTTTGTCTTGTCATAATAAACTTCATAGATGACTATTAATGAGTTTTCTATGCAGCAAACCAAACGAAGGACAAAGGTGAGCAGGTAATTTCTCCACAAAAGTTTGATTCATATGGAAAATGTAATTTTCCTCTTTCAGAAGCTGCGGCTAACTTCAAGTAATCAATGCATGTGATGAAAAATTGTTCTTTTTCCTAAAATTATAACAATTTGAAGAATTGGAAATCAAACTACTAAGGAAATGAACATGATAAATGAGTAATCCAAATGATAAAAATAGCATTATATTTTCTCAGCAGGATATTCATATAAACATGTTCAGTAAAATATTAACCTGAAATAGAAAGTTACATCGAATGATAAATTAAGTTTATATATTAAAGTAAGAAGTAATTTTGTTTATTAATAACATTTTCATCTTATATTCAATATAATATGATTACACAATTCCATTTTTCAAGTGTAAGTCTATGATAATCTTTCAGTTAATATTTGATATTTCTCCCACCCTGTTCACTAAAATTAATCAGATCTAAAGACTATAAAACAAAACCTGTGTTTCCTAAAAAATGTGATTTCCATCGATTTTTTTTTTTTTTTAGACAGCACACTGGAATAAGATATTTGGTCATAATAAAATGTGCCTACAATACCACAGGGACAGAATGAACCACATTTTACTAGCACATCTGATTAGAGCATCTTATTAGAGCATCAGCACCCAGTGTCTGACTCTTGCTTAATTTCTTGGTCTGGCTACAGACTTGCACTGTGGCTTGAGATGTCTGCATTTCTGGATTTGCTTCCCTACACTCAGTCCTTACCAGAATCAGATTTTGGTTTTCTGCTCTATTCATTTCTGGATCTTTCTAGCAAGTGCCCAGACCAATATAGTCTGGTGTTTTAGAACCCCACCCTGCAACAATAGGATTCTTTATATGCCAGTGTATCTGCTCCTGGGATTTTCTCCATAGTTTGCAATGTCACTGGAATACCATCACTATCTTGTTTATTTCTTGGCACCCTTTAGGGGCTGGCCTCTGGTGGTGCCCTACTGAGCTCTCTATGAGCAAATAAGTTGCTGCAATGACCTTTCAAGTTATAATTATAGAAAGAAGCTGGTTAAATTTTCTCTTCAGAAGCTCAAGGGAAGCATGCCTCTGAAGATCCAGAAAGGGTTTTATGACTAACCTCCACTTCAGGCCTCTTCACTTGGAGCTGTATTGAGATGTTCAGAGGTTCTGAGCTATGAAAATAATGGTGTCCCATGTGTAATTCTAAATTGCAGCAATATGAAACTGCAAAATAAATGTTAGGAATAGCAATCAAATTCTGTTGCTCCTGAGAATACTTTATTTAATATGTATTATGTATTTTTAAATTAATTTTAGAGTATGCCTTCTGCTGACCCTATATGCACATATTTGTCCACCCATCATACAATCAATTATGGTTTCCACACTTTGTTGACTCAGTGTTTAGGTCCAACGATCTTCCTTAGGCTAAGGGTGAGCTCTCACAATCTTACAGGTGATCTTTTTGATTCCTAATGTAAAGATATCTAAATTCAGGTATCCAGGGAATTAATGTATCCTTCAATCACCATAGTAAATGTGCAATCTTAATCAACGATCCTGTGTCAGTCATGTTACTCTCACTCCACTGTGAGTATGGAGAAATGGCATTCACTTATAGCAAAATTCACAAGAATATTTTGATTAAATTATTCAGTAATTCCAAGAAATTGTACTCTAATCATAGCATGTTTCACAAAGTCATTTAAAACCTAGCAAATTTTATTCTCATTTCCTCCTATCACTTGGCTTTTCTCTTTATGTGTTAGTTATGTAATATGTTCTGCTAATTCTCAACCATAGTTTGGGCATTCAAGCCATCATACCATTATTGTTCCCACTTCTGAGATAGTCATCTACCTTTTGCTCACCTGCAAAATTTCTAGTAATCTCCCCAAAAGGAAGATTAACTGTACATTTTCACAGAATTTATCTAATTCCCAGGAAAATCACTTACTCCTCCACTTTATAGTTGCCTACATTTAAATCCACACCACATTATATTATAATTACATATCTATTTCCTCTAATAGACAGTGAACTCCAGAAGGGCAGAGATTCTGGCTTTACGAATCTGCATGGCTTTAAAATATAGCACACAGACCAAAACATTGTTAAATATTAAATATACTGTATCCATTTCAATTGTATTCTCAAAAAAAAATCAAACAGATTTTTTAGATTTTTTGTTTATTTTTTCACTTTTTTCCAAACATATTTTAAAAATTTCCAAACATACACAAAAGTTGAAAGAATAGTGCAATTAATACCCATACACCTTTATGTAAATACACTGTTGTATGCTGTCACAAATACTTTAATTCTTTCTCTCCCTCTTTTGTTTTTAATTTAATTTAATTTCTTTTTATACAGCAGGTTCTTATTAGTTATCTATTTTATACATATTGGTGTCTATATGTCAATCCCAGTCTCCCAATTTCTGTCTTGCAAGCTGGTTCATCTGTACCATTTTTTTAGTTTCCACATATATGCGTTAATATACGATATTTGTTTATCTCTTTCTGACTTACTTCACTCTGTATGACAGTCTCTATGTCCATCCACGTCTCTACAAATGACCCAATTTCGTTCCTTTTTATGACTAATATTCCATTGTATATATGTAACACATCTTCTTTATCCATTCGTCTGTTGATGGGAATTTAGGTTGCTTCCATGACCTGGCTATGGGAAATAGTGCTGCAATGAACAATGGGGTGCATGTGACTTTTTGAATTATGGTTTTCTCTGGGTATATGCCCAAGAGATTGTTTGTATTACTACTTTCACACATTGGCACAGTAATTTAGAATAGAGTGGCTCTAAAATCAAATTACCTGAATTTAAATCCCAACTCCAGCTTTGCTGGCTATGCAATTCCCAGAAAGTTAATTATGTGTCTCTGCACCTTTTTCTCATCTTTTGTTTCACATCTATTTTTATTGAGATATAATTCACATATAACATCATGTAAGTTTAAGATGTGCAACTTGTTGATTTGATACATTTAAATATTGTATTATGATTACCATGTAGCAATACCTCTATCATATCGTCATCATTTTTTGTAGTGAGAGTGATTAAGATCTAGTCTCTTAACAATTTTTAAGTTTATAATGCAGTATTGTTGTCTATAATCACTATACTGTGCATTATATCTCCAGGAATTATCTACTGTTTGCCAGCTTGTAACCTTACACAACGTCTCTCTAATACCTGCACCCCCAGAAATTGGTAACCACCTTTCTATTCTCTGTTCTTGTGAGTTCACTTTTTTAGATTCCACATATATGGTATGGTATCATACAGTATTTATCTTTCTCTGTCTGACTTATTGCACTTAGCATGATGCCCTCAAGGCCAGCCACTTTGTTGAAAAAAGAATTTTCTTCTTTCTCATGGCAGAATAATACATATATATATATATATATATATATATATATATATACATATACATCTTCTTTGTCCATTGATGAATACTTAGGCTGTTTCAATATTTGGCTACTGTGAATAACACTGCAGTAAACATGGGAGTGCATGTATCTATTCAATAAGATGTTTTCGCTTCCTTTGGATATATACCCACATGTGAGATTGGTGGATCATCTGGTCGTTCTGTTTTTAATTTTTTGAGGAAGCTAAATACTTTTTTTCATAGTGGGTAAATAAATTTACATTCCCACCAACAGCATACAAGTGTTCCCTTTTCTCGACACCCTCACCAACACTTGATATCTCTTGACTTTTTGATCATAGCCATTTTAACAGGTGTGAGGTAATATCTCATAGTGGTTTTAATTAACATTTTCCTGAGGAATATTAATGTTGAGCATCTTTTCACGGACCTATTAACTACTTGGGTATCTTCTCTGGAAAAAGCCTATTTAGTTCATCTGCCCCCCTTTTTAACTAGGTCGTTGGTGTTTTCTGTTGTTGTTGTTATTGAGTTTATGAGTTCTTTATATATTTTGGATATTACCCCCTTATCTGATATATATTTTTAAAATATTTTCTCCCATTTCATATGTTGCCTTTTTATTTATTTTTATTGTTTCTTTTGCTGTACAGAAGCATTTTAGTTAGATGTAGTCCCACTTAATGATTTTTACTTTTTTTTAATTTTTATTTTATTTATTTTTTATTTTTATTTATTTATTTTAATTTTTATTTTATTTATTTATTTTATTTATTTATTTATTTATTTATTTTTTAATATCTGTATTGGAGTATAATTGCTTTACATTGTTGTGTTAGTTTCTGCTGTATAACAAAGTGAATCAGCTATACATATAGATACATCCCCAAACCCCTCCCTCTTATGTCTCCCTCCCATCCTCCTTATCCCACCCTTCTAGGTGGTCACAAAGCACCATACTGCCTGATAGTTCAGCCACATGCAGTGTTACCCTGGGGAAGGGCCAGCACTGGTAAAGGTCTTCTTACTGTTTCCACTCTGCTGTGACTTGTATGTTTTTTTTTTTTTTTTCTTTTATTCCAATTCCCTCCAGAAGTTGGCACTTCTGCAATTTCCCTCTAGTCCTTTTCGCATATTCCAAGGTTAGAACTCTCCAGACTTTTTCCAACCATGGAGAAAGGGGTTGGGGCAGGTTTGCTTCTCCAATGATTCCACAGCCTGAACAGAGGTCGTCTGCCCAATATCAGATGCACAGGTGGGCAAGACTCCTCTCTGGTCCCTTGGCATATGGTGCTGGATCCCACAGCTCCCACAAAGGCACTTTGGTTCATGGAACTAAAAGGAGAAATGTCTTAGGCCACCATGGTGCTGACTTCACTCCTTTATTTGTCATCTTTTAAATGGACTCAATTAATAGTATTCACTAGATAGAAATGTATTGAAGATTCAAAAATGTAATTAATGTAAAGCTCCAACATAATGTTTTACAAATAGTAGACTATCAATTAACATTAATTATTTTACTAAAAATTACTTTTTTTTTTAGTAGTAGTAAGGTGTTTATTCTGGTAATTTCCACTATGTGATTTTAAAATAACCTGCTAAATCAATCCATTTGTTTCCAGTAAAGTTGCATAAGAATTTTTATGAATATCAGGTTGGAGTCATAGACATAAATCTAGTGTTAAAACCACTTATATTTTATAAACCGATACCAATACAGACTCTAATTTCAACAGAAGAGAAGAAGCATGAATATGAAATTAAAGTGTGGCATGTAATTTTAATTACAAGTATAATATGCTCTTTTTTTGAAGGATAGTCTTGTTCTATTTTATTTATCCCAAGTTTGTCAATGTTTTCTAATAGAAAGAGTATGGCTTTCACTAAAATGATTGTTTCTATTTTGCATTCTGTCATGCTTTCTGTGATGAGCTCCATGAATAGTTCAACTACTTTCCAAATTTATTTTAACTAAAAATCATAGCCTCCAGGGCTCATCTTAACTCCTTTCCCTTAATGTTCGTCACTTGGTGTATATTTTTGGTGACTGTTCATGACTATAATTTTATGGTGTTTATTATAATGAAAATAGACCTCAAGAGATAAGCCAAGTGAAATAAAATTTAGAAGTGTTTTTTGTTCCATTAGGAGATACTAGAAGCAAAATTATTTCCATGATAATTTTAAGAAACAATGAACCTCCTTGTATGTATGTTGTAAACTTTACACAGTAAAATTTGTTATAAATAAAATTCAGATTTGTGTGACCTTTTATTTGTATATAAAATTCACATTTAAAAGCATATACTTTCACACAAAGACAAACTAAAGAATTTATCTCTAGTAAACTTGCACAAAAACATATGCCAAAGGATAATTATTTTCATGCAGAAAGTAATCCCAAATAAAATCACCTTAAAACAGGAATGAAAAGGTAAACATCTGGGTAATCTATAGTATATATATATATATATATATGTATATAATACTAAGAATATTGTTATGTGATATATAAAATACATATAGACATAAAATATGACAAAAATCCACAAAAGATGGAGTATGGTAAATAAATTTATTGTTGTAAAGTCATTAATTTGTCCAAGAAATAGAAAATTACTAATACTTAGTAGAATCTAATAAGTCAAATATACCTGATGTAATCCATAGAATATCTATTAAGGGGCTAATAAAAGAATGTTCACTTAACAAGATTAAGATAGAAACACTACAATAACTTGAGCAGAACTGAAAAAAACAGGAAATAATAAAAAAAAAATTGGCCAAAAAACCTAGAAACATGGAACATTACTTTGTAGATATACCAATTACTGCATTAAATGTAAATGAACTAAATAATGCAATTACAAGACAGTGATCAACAAACTAATTTTAAAAGAAAATGAACTATGGGTTGTATGACAGACTAACTTATTCTCCCATGTTCCATGCCTCGTGATCCTCTAGTCTCTATTCTTTTGCATTATTCTACCCACCCACAAGGGTGGTAAGGACCTATGTCTTATTTCTAACCATTATATTATTACAAAGGTGATTGATATCATTCCCTGACTTCATTACATTCATTATATAAATCTCCATCATCCTAGCTGACTCACTCTAGACACTCTTCTTGCTGGCTTGATGATGTAAGCAACCATGTTGAGAAATTCAGTTTAGCAAGGAATTGTGGCCAGCCTCTACAAACTGCACGTAGCATCAAGGAGCTGATGGTGGTCTCCAATCAACAGCCAGGTAGTATCTGGGGCCCTGTGACCTACAGCTGCAAGTAAATGAAGTCTATCAAAAACCTGAATGAACTTGGAAATGGATTCTTTCTCAGTTGAATCTTCAATTTACAAAACATCTCAGCCAAAAATCTTGACAGTAGTCTAGTGAGTCCTAAGTAGAAAAATCAGATGAGCATGTCCAGACTTATGACCTACAGAAAAAGTGAGATAATAAATATATGTTGTTTTATGCTACAAAGATTTGTTAGGCATCCATAGAAAATTGTACATAGTCCCTATAAGAGAAAATCCTTGAATATAAGAATGCAGAAAGATCAAAAAACAAACATGGAAAGATACATATCAAACAAATATCAACCCCTAAAATCATTGAACCAAGTGAACTTTAATACAGGAAAGATAAGAGTTATAAAGGAATATTTCATAACAGAAAGGTAGTCTTTCTAATGAATGATGTAACAGTCAATTTTTTGTACATAATAACAAAACCTCAAAATACATGCAGCAGAAACTGCATACTGTTAAACTCAATAGTTGTAGAGAGTTATTTTTAAAAGAGTTATTTAATTATAGATACAACAAAGAATAGTCCATAGAAATATTGAAGATTTGGAAAACCAATGAATAAACATAACTTAACTGACATATACAGAACATGGAACGTAACAGCTGCAGCTGCTTATGTTTTCAAAAGTACATGTGTGCCAAAATTAACAACATGTTGAGTACAAACATTATGTCTCAATTAATTTCAAGTGATGAAATCTTACACACTGGTATGTATGTGGTGATACATTAAAAACAATTATAAATTTTTCAAGTTCAAAAATCCCCAAATGTTTTGATATTAATCCACACATTTGTAAGGAACCTATGAGTCAATGAAAAAAATCAAAATAAAATTTAAAAATCTTTTGAATGGAGTGATAATAAAACATAGCATATCAAAACTAGTGGAATGCAGTGAAGCCTACTATTAGAATGAAATTTATATTCTCTAATGTATATATTGAATACTACTAAAAGGAAAATGTGAAATACATTAATATAAGTACCATTTGAAGAAGCTAGGAAATAATTTTTAAAATATACTAAATAACAAAATAGAAAACTCCAATAATATTAAGATATTTAAGGAAACTAAAGGTTGATTCTTTGAATATATAAATATATGTATGTGTTTATGTTTGTATGCACTCCAATAATGACTACTGAAGGAAAAAACAATAAGTATACTAATAATCAATTACCAATTTAAAAAATAATAAAGGAATATTCTACAGATATTAAATATACAATATTTAAGGTATTATAAACAAAATGATGCCAGATGAAATGGACAAATCTCTTGACTAATCAAACTTACAAAAATCAAAATAAAATGAAATAAAATTTGAATGTTCTCATAAATATTAAGGGAGTTTTTACTAAGAAGAACTTCAACCCAAGAAAAACTCAGATATCTCCCAACATGATATGTCAAGACCAAGTCAGCATTATTCCAGAAGTTCAAGTTTCACCTAATATTAGAAATATAAAACAATGTTATACAGTGTCTTAACAGAATAAAAACAAACATAAAAAAGCATATGATCATCATATACAGAAAAATCATTGATTAAAAGTCAACACGTGTTTATGGTTTAAAAAAGAAAATGAACTTCAAGAATTTATCATTAATATGATAAAGTATATATTGTAAATACAAAGTGTCTCCAAGGAAAAACAAAAAAAACTTCAAAATCTATAATGTTAAATGATAAATATTGAAAGCTCCCTCCTCATGGTCAGGAATGAGACAAAGATATTCACTATCAATACTTCTGTTCAACATACTTAGTTTATATTTCTATATAATACATCTTCATTTTCAGAAATGCTCTCTTTACTCAACTGTCTAAATTCTGATTTTTGGTGAAGAGCTTCAATTACAACCAGAGTAAGTTTGTTGCCCCGGTTGGGCTATAGTTGTGCCACAGAGATTCTTTCCATCACATTAATTTATTGTTTTCCCTTGGAATTGCCACCATACCAGGAACTTCTATAATATCACTTGTAATGAAAATAATCTATGATTCCCAATAAAGAATTTTATCCATATGTATTTTGCTTTGCCACATCAATTTAGTGACTCAATTATAAAATATTCTCTGACCTTAACAAACTTTATAACATTTTTTTTCTGTTTATCTTGTAATAGGGATTCCTAGTATTGACTTTGGTGGATACATAAGGTAAAAGAAAAGAAAGTGCAATATTAAAAATGGTGAATACCACAAGTATTTATGCACCACATCATTCATTAATTAGGCACATGTATATTGAATACCTACAATATGCTGAGTGATCTACTAGTGCTAGAGACCCAGTTGGAAGCCAATCACTGGTTCAACCATCATGGAGTTTATCATGGACAGAATTGTGTCCCCCCACAAGTTCATATGTTGAGGTCCCAAAGCCCCAGTGTTTCAGAATATGACTGTATTTGAAGATAGGTCCATTAAAGAGGTAATTAACTTAAAATGAGGCTGTTAGAATAGACCCTAATCCAATATGACCTGTGTCCATACCAGAAGAAGTGTGGGCATACAGAAAGAAACAGGTGTGTGCATGCACAGAGGAAACACCATGTGATGGAGAGTAAGTGGTCATCTGCAAGCCAAGAAGAGAGGCCTCAAGTAAAAATACAAAGTGCTATGCAAGCATGTTTTAGGGAGAACTGGTCTATTGGGGGACAGGATAGAATTATCTCAGTAAACACTATTTGAGATAATAGGTAACAGATGAAGGACGGAAGGTAGAGATAATGTGTAAGTCCCAAGGAAGAGCATGTATCAAAATCTGAGGTGGAAGTGGGTCTAGTATGAGGAATACAGACTAGAATGCCTGCAAGTAGGAGCAACAGAGGGAAAACATGTGAGTTGATGCAGGAGAAATAGACAGACACTGGATAATGCAAGTCTCTGCGTATGGCAGAAACCATGTTCACCCAACCATGACGTGATCCTCTGAGAACTCATCTAGACTACACATCCCAGCCTCCCTTGCAGTTAGGTGTGACGATGTAATTGAGCTTTGTCCAGTAAAATATGGGGTTGAAAGTTGGACAAATGGCAATCATTTGTGCTACTAGGGTGGTGAAAAGAAAATTTCGTGGTGAAACTAAATATTTAAAATAGTTTTGCTTCAGAGATGAGGCAGAGGAATAATCAGAGGGACCCCAGATTTCTGCATCTGGCCAAAAATACCATCAAATAGCAACAAAACCTAATTGTACTTTTTTTTTTCCTGAAATGTATGCTTGCATCAGTTATACTATAGGACTATATAAATATAAATTGACAATTATACAGTAAACATGTTTAATTTTGAAACAGAAGTGTTTCATATAACTATGTTAATTTTTACAGTTTGTATCAAATATATTACACAAAAAATTCTTTGTTAAAATGTTAAATTTTATTTATTTATTTTAGTTGTGCTATAATCCCAGTTTTTATGTTTATCTCTTCTAACATATATACATGTGCATTTTCCTGGCATAATTTTTACTTTTAAATTGTATGCGAGAGACTGTTGAGTGTGGAATGCATTAAACATTTGTCCAAAAAGCCATTGCATGAATGCTGTGTTTGCACTTCAAGTAACATATATCTACTTAATTATGAAAAAATATGAAAGAAAAAATTATTAATTGGATGAGACTAGTTCCCAGTCACCAATATAAATATAATCAAATAATGTACACTTTAAAAGATTTAATTAAACAGGAGGACTACATATATACATAGTATTATTTTCAATGCACAAAAGAAAACCACAGTGTTTTTACTATATGCATGGTGTAAAGATTATTCTAGATTTCTAGAAACCATATCACTGTCCTTTTTGCTTGAGATGCCTTTATTCAAGACACTGTCATCCTAAAGAAACTTACAGCAAAAGTATTTTTACTTCATATAGGGCACTTTACAGTTTGTCACAAAGGCAACATAACCCTGTGGATTAACCACCAAGATAGAAATGACAGTTTTGTATATTAATAGTGCTTGCTATGTAAGCAATTCATTCATTGGGAGTGCTCAAAATCTAGGTTTTGACCATCTTGGCCCTGGTGAGATTAGTTCATGGTACTTGTTTTTCACAAGTTTTGTTTTGCACTTAATTAGGTTGACTAATGCCCTGATGTAGTTTAGAAACGACACATATGTCATCAATTCAAAGGCATGAATATATACTTCAATTAAAAATAAAAAGTACATGTATCAATGTAAATCTTGTGTCAATAATATGTGTCATATTAGTGATATTAAGATATCAGGAATATTTATCCAGAAAGAACGTTATCTAGTTTCTGGAAGAATAGCAAGGGAGAAGCTGATATTATTCTAATGATTGTTAGTATCTTTAAGAAATTTCAAAATTTTATATTAAAAAAATACTGATTGCAGAAGTGTTCATACCAAAAGTTGTTAATATGTTGAAGAGTATGTGAATGAAAAATACTGCCTGTCATATCAGTAAACAAAAGATGTTGCAACCATCAAGCCATCACATTACAGCAGCCCTAATGGTGAGCCCTGAGGGAACTCAGGAGGGAGGCAAGATGCCCCCCTTCTCAGTCAGCAGCTGCAGCCACCCGTGATGGTGCACCCTGAGGAAACTCAGAATGAGAAGCACAGGATGTTGGCCCCAGATAGTTGAGGTGCATATCGAAGAAATTATTTCAACGAGCCCAGAGTTTGCATCTTCCCGTACACAGAAAAGCACTAAATTCCTTAACTTGAGATGTCTGGTTTTCTTTAATTAATAGTAATCTCTTGATAGTCCGACTACCTGGTCTTTGTTGCAAAAACTCCTGTATAACCCTGGCTCCCCTGCCGTGCCTCTTCAGAGCAGTCCCTCAGAGTTATCGGAGATGCTGTGTCCTGGGCTTACATCCTCAGTTTTGTCCACCAAATAAAACATAACTCTCAACTTTTAGGTTGTGCATTTGTTTTTTCAGTTGACAGATATTTATGGCCGAGAAGACAGCCCTCCCTGCTAAGCCAGTGGTTTGCGCTTTAGGAAGCAATGGAAGTCACTGAAGGGTTTAGTGAAGAGAAAGGCAGGGTGAGACTTCCATTTGGAGAGGCTACTTCGGCTGAAGTGTTCAGAGGAACTCTGAGTGGCATTTTGTCAGATATATCTTTCCATATAACAATAGTTTCTACTATCAAGTAAGAAAAAACTTATTTGAAATGTTTAATTATAAGAACTAAATCTTATAGAATGTTGACTATGTTCAAAACACTTTATTGAGTTATCTTACTTATTTCTCCCAACGAACATATGGGTTCTCTCAAGACAGACACAGTCCCCCATGTTGAATTAGTTACTGAAACGGTCCAAGTATGTTCCTGCCTCCTTGGAGCTGTGCTGCTTGGCAATATCTTTCCACTTAACTCTGAGCTTGACTGTATGACTTAATTTGGCTAAAGGTACAGTAACAAAGTTACACAAGTTAAAATGTGAAAATGATTTGCACGTTGGGTCTTGCCCTCTCGCTGCTCTTAGAACCACGCTGTCTGCTGCCTTGTGAACAAGCCCAGACTAGCCTGCTGGATAAGAAGATATATGTGGTCCAGTCACCACCCTCACCCTTTGCCACCAGAGCCGACAGTGAGCCAACTGCCAGGCCATCCAGACCCCAGAAGACATGACCCAGTCTGAGTTCAGCAAGGCCTAGTTCAGATAGGCAGAATTACTTAGTTAATACATAGACATGTGAGCAATAAATAAATGATTATTATTTAAACTGCAATATCTGGGTTTATTTATTAATAAAAGCTGATGTACTCACATATGTCTATTCTCTTCTAACTTACTAACAGAACCATAAATTTAGTGCAAAATATTCACATGTACCTTTAATAAAATACTATTTTCCTTGATTCTTTGACACTGGGTGTAGCTATGTGTCCTAGATCTGGCCAGTGAGAAGCAAGCAGAGTTTGAGGCATCCAAGAAGGCTATTGTTTTCCTGATGTAAATGAATATCTTTTTACACTTTATTTTCTCTGAAATTTTCTGCCTGGGAAATGGATGAGATGCAACAAGATCTCATCAAAAATGAGATGTCACACATTTTTAGATAGAAGAGCAGGAACTAGAAGAAGCTTGTGCTTATAATGACCCAGCTGCATCAAACTTCAAAGTATCTACTTCTAGAATGGCATTTTACATGAAAGAAGTAATCCAGCTCTTCCGTTACTTTATTCTTTGTTAAGTTTCCGCAAATTCAGTTCTACACATTACAAGCTGATTTGAAAGATTAGAAAACAATATTTAAGAACTTTAATATTTTCATAATATGTATCTAATAATTGGATTCAATTTTCAATTCCACAAATATATTGAGCACATATACTGTGCTATATATTGTTTATTCTTTAGTACTATTCTATAGGTATTCTTCACTGCATTTCATCTCAGAGTCTTTAATACTCAGAGGTGTAGTTTTTAGGCCATTTCCTAGGACGATAGTTCTGAAAAATTCAACTGAGAAATGATTGTTTAGAGGTCTGCATGACAGTGAGCAGGGAAACTAGTCAGAATTGTATTGCAATATTTCAGGTAGGGAGGAATCAGTGCCTAAACTAATTGGAAATAAATGGGTAGGGGGCAATCACAGAAGTGTTTTAAGAGAATAGATTTCACACTTGTTTTGGTGTGAAGGAGTTGGAAAGAGGGGATTTCTGTGGTGCTATTATTTGAGAATATAAGCCAAATAAGATCACTGGGACAAATATGATAAGTTCTTTAGAGTAAGCTAATTTTGAGCTGCTTGTGCAAATCTCCATGTTGTGAATATGTGGTTAAAGTGTTTGGATATGCATGGGAAGAATGTAAGAATTATTTAACAACTGGTACATCTTGGGTAATGATCGATTAGAATGGATGCTGTTTAGAATACTCTATAGGTGAGCAACAGTTTCACATCAGTAATGGATATACAGCAACGGTCCCCAACATTTTTGGCACCAGGGACCGGTTTAGTGAAGACAATTTTTCCACGGATGGGGTAGGGGAATGGTTCGGGCAGTAATGTGAGCTATGTGGGGGACAATTCAGATGGTAATGCGAGAGAGATAGGGAGCAATGGGGAGCGGTAGATGAAGCTTTGCTTGCTCACCTGCCGCTCATCTCCTGCTGTGTGGCCCAGTTCCTAACAGGCCGAGGACCAGTACCGGTCCATAGCCTGTGGGTTGGGGACCCCTGATATACAGGAGAGAGCTGAAGGAAAGAGTAAAGAGGAGGGAAGGAAGAAAGAAAAATAAGAAAGATAAAAAATTAAGGAAAATTACTGAATAGCATTTAAATTACAGAATACTTCTTCACATGCAACCAAATTTGAAGAATATCTGCCAGAAACATAGAAGACCAACTAACCTTCATTCAAGAAATATTAATCGGCTCCTAGCATATCTCAGGCACTTTTCTAGGAACAATGAGGAGAATGGTGAGAAAGATAAAACAAGACCCTGTTCAAGGTATGTTTATTTTCCATTTGGGGAAGGCAGATACTGAATAATAGAACAAATTCAAACCTAGATATTTTATAGACACTGATATGCATGCTATAAAAATAAAACAAGGAAATTTTGACAATTTTTGTTAGTATTTTCAAATCTAATGGGCATACTGTGGTCTTTGGAATAGTCTATGCATCACAAATGCACTATTTTATATGGATTCCCATTCCCTGAAAAGCAGTGACACCATTGTGAGACTGGAAATAAGAAAAAGAGAGATTGTGGGGCAATGTTACATGTGCTAGTTTTCCCTATATTTTCTCTATAGCTGTAACATAGACTCACACTGAGAAATATAAATTCTGCTGGTGAAGCTTGGACTGTGAAAACACTGGTACAATAAACTGAGATGCTTTCACCATAGCAGGCCAACTGAAGCAGAATTGATGGCATGGAGAAAAAGAAGGGAAGCTTTAGTTAAAGAAAGCACACAGATGATGAGAATGTCCTCTGATTTGGGTTCTCCTAACCATGATTCCTGGCCCTAAAAGGTCAAGAGGCAAATCCACAAGACCTGCAGTCAAAAGCAGCCAGTGAGTCTTCCCTCAAGTTGGGCTGCACTTAAAGTTAGTATATTTTTATTTGACTGTAAGTAAGGTAAAACAAGAGAGCAAAAATATGTATATGCTTTCTACAATATCTAAGGACTCCATTAAGTGTGCTAAAAATAATAATTTTGGTCCAAGACTGTAGAAATTTTTAATTTTTCCCTTCAATTCAGTGGCACTTTATTGAAATTCCACATCACTGAAGTATGAGAAACCCCACTTAGGTAGCAAGTTTTAGAGTGTGTGTGTGTGTGTGTGTGTGTGTGTGTGTGTGTGTGTGTGTGTGTAGTTTATTCCCCATCTCCTGAAAGCTCTGTGTCTTACCAAGCCATATAAGGTAGCAATTATTTCCCAATCTCTAGGAACCATCAGCATGATTTCATCAATCACATGGGCTACTGTGATGTCCTATTAAAATTGTAAGATGGCCAACTTCTTTGATGCTTACATTATACATAACAAACCAGAGAGCTGATGACCCTCTGAGGCAAGATGGAAATATCCCTCCTGAGAATCTATAAACATTTAATATTTGCTGTTTTCAGTATGAGTAGAGTGAAAAATTAATAGCAGAAAAAATGTCATTAGGTGATGACCTAAGTAACCATAATAAGGAACTGAGAAGTGGCTCTACGTGTGTCAACATAATCTAATTTAACAAACATCCTCAAATCCCAGTGACTTTACATGGTGAAGATTTATTTCTTGCTCACACATAATTTGATGCAGATGATCCTGGTTTAGTGGATTTCTGTGTGGCTATATTCCAGTTGATGTACTCAGGAATCTGAAGTTCTTCCATCATGTGACCTCACCATTCTGGAGTACTTTACTCTAGCCCTGCAAGCAGAGAGAAGGATATAAGAGATTGTAATGACTATTTTACATTCAGGCCTAAATATATTATGCTTCATATCTTCCCACAGGTGGCCACACAGTCCATCCTGGATACAAAGGAGATAAGGCAAAGCAATCTTCCTATATGTTCAAGGGGAAAGCAAAATAATTTGATGAAATATATTATTTTCTCTAACACACACTTCAATTAAGGTCAAAACTTAATTAAGCTTATGGTAAACACATGTCATTTTCCCCAAACTATCAGACTTTTCTGTTGGATCTATATATTGAATACTACAGGACTGAAAAGAGGCATGATAGCAATCAATCTTTCAGGTTGCTCTGATGGTTGAATATCTGAGCAATTCTTTTAAGAATGAGATATGGCTATTAGTTAACTATTTTTTTAAAAGAAGGGTACCATCACTACCATTTAACGCATGTCATAAATATAAATCTTATCCATAGATCAGAAAACTTGTTAAAGTTTTTGCCAATTTAGAGTATATTCATTTTATCTATGAATTTAGGATAAGGAAAAGTGGCTACCATGGAGATTTGGGTTCACCTGGTCCTACAATACAACATCCCTGTAAATTCCACTTATCTCTTGGGACTCATAAGCTCCACTCAAACCAGCAGGCCACAGTGTAGTTCTAGATACCCAAAGATTAATGCTAGATTAGACCCAGTGTCCAATAATTCTCAACAATTCTGTATATTTTTCCTTTCCCCAAAGCTTAATTAGGCAGGTAATAAATACAAGATCATTGGTCCTTTTGGACAAGTTTTGAAGAAAAGATCACAATATGAACATGTGGCTTTTGAGCAGGGATTGCTCTTCATTTCAGGATTTGGAAATAAGCTATGACTCAGATACATGAATTTAGGGAAGTATTGTGACTCTGTAATGTAATGTATCAAGTCAGGCTTTGGTTAACTATATTATATAATAAAATATAAAAATACTCCTAATAATAAAAGTTACTTTGATTTATAAACCAAATAGTTCCTTACAGGGTGGCCTAATAACTTCTTTCCTATGGATCCATGATTAATTGAATTCTCTCAGAGATTTCCAAGCTTAGGCTGTTCTTGGAGATTGGATGACTGTGCTATTCTTGCTGCCACATATTAGTCACATCAGCTGTGCTTCTTTTTAAACATGTCTATGTTTCTTATCCCTGAACTCTGATGTTCGTAATCCATCCAGCCACACTAAAATCAGAGAGCCCATTTCAACTGAAACTCCTTGCTATATCGTTCATGGGTGCATTTTTTGAAACCTGTGCTTCTCTTGCAGATCTTGTCCTAAAGGTCTTGGTGAAAAAAATTCATTCTAATACCTCTCAGAGAATATTATCAGGCAATATTTTCAATTAATGTGCTAAAATATATCCAGCATTTCACAGTCTCTCTGAATCTGGAATTTGAATCCCAATATATTCAATTACCATGTGATTTCTGTCTGTTCAATGTTATTTAGTCAATGAATTTGTATACAGGTTTACACTAGAAAACTGAGTCATCTAAAGAACCACAAAAGGGAGGGTGCTCAAGATGGTGGAGTAAGAGGACCCTGAGCACCCTTTCCCACACAAACATCTCAAAAACACATGTAGATGTGGAGCAACTCTCACTAAAAACAATCTGGAGACGGGCAGAAAGGCTGTTTTACAACCAAGCCTGTAAAGAAAGATCCACACAGAGTCTGGTAGGAAGTAGGGAGAAACGATTGGGTCAGGACTCACACTCCTTGCAGAGACACAGAAGAGGGAGGGGATATTACAGGAGTGGGGATCTTCTCTGGGAAGTGAGGGGTTCAAGCCACATATTGGGCATCTCGGCTCTGCAGTCCAACACCAGGAAAAAGAGCTCCATTAGGTGGTTTTGAAAAACAGTGGGACTGACAGAAGGGCTGTAAGCAAGTGGGACTCTGCTCATGAAGAGAGGACACACAAACTTGGCTTACCCCCGGGAAGAAGGCAAAGGAAGCAGATTGAAAAAGCCTGGGGCTCTTTCTGGTTTACCACACCTGCTTCAGCATACACCCCAGCCTCTCTTGCTCTGGCACAACCCTCCACTAGAGCAAAGGCTGCTGTTGCCAAGGGGAGAGTGCACACTTAGAAAGAACAGAGCCTCGGACTTGACCTGCCTCTGAACAGGGTGAAGGCAGCCGTTGGCAGTGCTCATGTGAAGGCAGCTGATAGGGAGCAGCCTGGGGCTCTGACTGGCTTGCTCAGACTGTCCCAGTGCACGCCCCAGTCCATACCAGGTGCCTGCTCTAGCCCCTCTTGCCCCAGTGTGGCTGTCCACTAGGGTGCAGGTGCCATTGCCAGAGGGAGAGCATGCACTTAGAGGGAGTGTAACAAGCTCTGGCCTAACCCTCAGGATTTCTGCTCCAGCACCTTGAGCCCCAATCCCACCCCTGATAGGGCACTGACAGTGATTGAGCAGAAGAGAAGCCCCTGTTCACACCTGATTCTGGCTCTAGCCTCCCCAACTTCAGCCCCACCTCCCACCAAGGTGATAGCTGCCAGCACATCCCAGGGAAAGATGTGACCCATGCTCACTACTACAGATCTAGCTCTCCCACCAAAGCCAATGGGCACATGAAGACTGCATAGGGATGCTCCCATGCAAGGACACACCTTCAAGGCTGGGGTAGTTAACTGTTTCACCTAATTTCATAGAAACAGAGAAAGTTAAACAAAATGAAAGGAAACAGGAATTTGTTTCAGATGAAAGAGCAACAAAAACTCCAAAAATATCCCTGAAAGAAACAGAGATAAAGAATTTACCAGATGCAGAGTTCAAAGCATTAGTAATAAGAACATTACCTGAACTTGGGAAAAGAATAAATGAACACAGTGAGAATTTTAACAAGGAATTAAAAATAAGAAAATAATCAAACCGCAGGGAAGAGACTAAAAAAAGAAGAAAAGGATAAAGAAGAATTACAAAAACAACCAGAAAACAAGTAACAAAATTGCAATGAGGGCATACCTATCAGTAATCAGTTTAAATTAAATAATCCAATGAAAAGACATAAGGTAGCTGATTGGATAAAAACAAAAATTATATGTTGCCTACAAGAGACTCACATCAGAGCTAAAGACACACACAAACTGAATATAAGGGAATGGAAATATATTTCATGCAAATGGAAACAAAAAGAAAGTTAGTGTAGCAATACTTGTATCATACAAAGTAGACTTTAAAACAAAACCTATAACAAAAAACAAAGAAGGGCATTAAATAATGATAAAGGGATCAGTACAGGAAGATGCTACAACCTCTATAGGTTAACCCATTTGCATATAATATAGGAACATGTAAATACATAAAGCAAATATTAACAATCATAAAGGGAGATTGACAATAATACAATAATAGTAGGGAACTTTAATACCCCATTTCAATGGACACATCATCCAGACAGAAAACCAATAAGGCAACACTGACCTTAAGTGACACACTACACCACCTGGACTTCATAAATATCTACAGGACATTCTATCTAAAAACAGCAGAATACATATTATTTTCAAGTGCACATGGAACTTTCTCCAGGATAGGTCACATGCTAAGCCATAAAACAAGTCTCAATAAATTTAAAAGGATAGAAATTATATCAAGCATTTTTTCCAACCATAATGATATGAAACTAGAAATCAATTACAGGAAGAAAAATAGGAAAAGCACAGACATGTGGAGACTAAAAAACATGCTACTAAATACTCAATTGGTAAATGAAGATATCAAACAGGAAATTAGAAAATAACTTGAGACAAATGAATAAAAACAAAATCTCTAAGGGACGCAGTAAAAGAAGTTCTAGGAGGGAAGTTTATAGCAATAAAGACCTACCTCAAGAAAATTGAAAAATCTCAAATAGACAACGTAACACACCATCTAAAAGAATTAGAAAAAGAAGAACAAACAAAGCCCAAAGTCAGCAGGGGTAAGAAAATAATAAAGATCATAGGGGAAATAAAAGAGACAAAAATATCAATAGAAAAGATCAGTGAAATCAAGGGCTGATTTTTTGGCAAGATAAATAAAATTGATAAGCCAGGCTATCAAGAAAAAAAGAGAGAGGGCAGAAATAAACAAAATAAGAAATGAAAGAGAAAAAATTTACAACCAATAACACAAAGATACAAAAACTCATAAGATAATACTATGAAGAGTTATAAGCCAGCACATTGGAAAACCTAGAAGAAATGTATAAATTCTTAAAAACATACAATCTTCCAAGGCTGAATCAAGAAGAAAAAGTTAATCTGAGCAGACCAATCACTAGTAGTGAAGTTGAATCAGTAATTGAAAAACTCCCAGAAAACAAAAGTCCAGGACCAGACAGCTTCACAGGAGAATTCTACCAGACATATAAATATCCATCTTTCTCAAACTATTCCAAATAATTGAAAAGAAGGGAATACTCCCAAATACATTCTACAAGACCACCATTACCCTGATACCAAAACCAGGCAAAGACACTACAATGAAAGAAAATTACAGGCCAAGATCTCTGACAAATATAGATGCATAACTCCTCAACAAAATATTAGCAAATCCAATTCAACATTATATAAAAAGGATCATACCCATGATCAATTGTGATTTATTCCAGGGACATAAAGATGGTTCAATAATTGCAAATCAATCAATGTGATACACCACATTAACAAATGGAAAGACAAAAACCACATGATCATCTCAATAGACTCACAGAAAGCATTTCACAAAACTCAACACCAATTCATGATAAAAACTCTCATCATAGTGGATATATAGGGAACATATCTCAATATAATAAAGGCCATTTATTACAAACCCACAGCTAACATCATACTCTATGTTGAAAAGCAAAAAGCTTTTCATCTAAAATCAGGAAAAAGAAAAAGATGACCATTCTCACCATTTCTATTTAACATAGTAAGAGAAGACCTAGCGAGAAATCAAGCACACACACACACATACAAATAGAAACATCCAGATTGAAAGGAAAGAAGTAAAGCTGTTACTATTTGCAGATCACATGACACTATGTACGGAAAATCCTAAAGTCTCCATCGAAATACTGTTATAACAAATAAATGAATTCAGTAAAGTTGGAGGACACAAGATTAATATACAGAAATCTGTTGTTTCTCTATACACTAATAGTGAATTGTCAGAAAGAGAAAGCAAGAAAACAATCTTGTTTAAAATACCATCAAAAAGAATAAAATACCTAGGAATAAACTTAACCAAGGAGGTAAAAGACCTATACTGTGAAAACTATAAAACATCGATGAAGAAAATTGAAGATGAGACAAAGAAATGGAGAGAAATTCCATGTTCATGGATTGGAAGAATTAATATTGTTAAAATGTCCATACTACCCAAAACAGCCTACAGATTTGATGCAATCCCTGTCAAAATACCCATGATGTTTTTCACATAGCTAGAACAAATAGTTCTAATATGTATATGGAAACACAAAATACCCCAAGTAGTCAAAGCAGTCTTGAGAAAACTGAACAGAGCTTGAGGTATCACATGCCTTAAGCTATGGTAATCAAAGCAGTATGGTACTGGCACAAAAACAGACACATAGATCAGTGGAACAAAATAGAGCACCCAGAAATAAACCCAGTCATATATGGTCAATTAACCTAATTGACAAAGAAACCAAAATATATAATGGGGAAATGACTGTCTCAATAAATGGTGCTGGGAAAACTGGAGAGCTACCTGTAAAAGAATGAAATTGGAACATTTTCTCACACTAAATACAAAAACTCAAAAATGGATTTAAGACCCAAATGTAAGACTGGAAACCCTAAAACTCCTAGAAGAAAATATAGACAGAACACTCTTTTACATAAGCTATAGCAATATTTTTTTGGCACTGTCTCCTCAGGCAGATGAAACAAAAGCAAAAATAAACAAATGAGACCTAATTAATCTTAAAAGCTTTTTCACAGCAAAGGAAATCACTGGGGAAATGAAAAGACAACCTACTGAATGGGAGAAAATATTTGCAAATGATATGACTGATAAGGGGTTAATATTCAAAATTTATAAACAGCTCATACAACCCAATATCAATAAACAAACAACTCTATTAAAAGTGGACAGAAGACCTGAATAGACATTCTTCCAAAGAAGACATACAGATGAGCAACAGACACATGAAAACCTGCTCAACATCATGTATCATCAGGGAAATGAAAATCAAAACTACAATGAGATATCACCTCACACCAGTTAGAATGGCTACCATCAAAAAGACCACAAATAACAAATGTTGGTGAGGATGTGGAAAAAAGGGAACACTTGTGCACTGTTGATGGGAATGTAGATTGGTGCAGCCATTATCAAAAACAGTATGGAATTCCCCAAAAAACTAAAAATAGAACTACCATATAATCCAGTAATTCCACTCTGGGTACATATCTGAAGAGAATGAAAACACTAATTCAGAAATATACATGCACCACTATGTTCACTGAAGCATTATTTATAACAGCCAAGATACAGACGCAACCTAAATGTCCATCAACAGACGAATGGATAAAGAAAATTTGATTATATATAGCACATATATGTGTACACACACACACACAAACACATACAATGGAATATTACTCAGCCAATAAATGAATGAAATTCTGCCATTTGCAACAACATGGATGGACTTAGAGAGTATTATGCTTTGTGAAATGTCAAATAGAGAAAGACAAATACTCTATGTTATCACATATAAGTGGAATCTAAAAAATAAAACAAATGAATATATATGTAATAAAACAGAAACAGACTCACAGATGTGGAGAACAAACTAATGGTTACCAGTAATGAGAGAGAGGGGGGTAAGGGGAAGATAAGGTAAAGGATTAAGAGGTACAAAATAATATGCATAAAATAAATAAGCTACTAGGATATATTTTACAGCATGGGGGAAAAGCCAATATTTTATAATAACTTTAAATATAGTAAAGTTATAAAAATATTGAATCACTATTTTGTACACCTGAAACTAACATAATATTGTAAATCTACTTTAATTAAAATAAATAAAGAACCACAGGATTTCTAGTAAATGTACCTATACAGGTAAATTCAGTCTAATCTAAAATGTTTGGTTGCTTTAGTCAATATCCTCAAAATCATTATGAAAAAGTGTCCTCAAGATGTTAAAATACATTAATAACTTTCTGCTACTTTTTGTGAGTGAAAACTCATTCTTCATTTTAACTCTACATTTTACTTTAGACTATGGTGATTCAGATTTTGTTTACTTTTGCAATTTGGTGGTGGAAGTGTTTACTTGTGTTAAAAAACTTGAGACATAGAGTTGCTTTTCTTACTTTGTAACCCTCCCAAATTTTCTTGTTAAAGGGTAATACAGAACAAGTATGTAGTTAGCTCACAGCTAAAACGTGAAAAGCAGGATATGCCTCACTTTCTAATTTGAAAGACTGTAAGCAAACCCAGTGGAGGATTTGCAATCAGTGGCATTCCAGAAGAAACTGAATGCCTTCCCACCATCTTCACTCACTCCCTTGTTTATATAAAGAGCGAAATATCTTGCCAGGGAATCAGAATCTTTTCCTTCCCTCTTCTGCCCTCCCCCTAATTTACAGTTTATAATTTGTCGCTTATCTGAATATCTCTAGGCCATATAAACAGCAGAACTTATAGAGAATAAAGTAGAAAAATTTATGTATGGCAACAAGGAATATTTTTGCCATTTGACGTAGAAAAATTTCATGAGTTCAAATGGATTGAGAAGAATCTGTGGGAGGCATCCAGATCTTAAAATGCCTTTTCAATTTTTCAAAGGGATCATCCACACGAGGGGAAAAGCACTGTAGCTAAGAGCCTGTTGCATGAGGTGGATCAGAGTCTGGGGTTGAAGAAGGCAAGAAGAAGCTTGCCTTCACCCCTCACACCAGGTGTCTGCATGGGCAAGGAGTGTTTGAAGAGTTCCCACAAAACCCAGCAAATGCACCCCCCACTATATTGCCGGCGTTTGTATGTCAGTAGCACAGATGAAACTGACAGGTCATCAGTATTATGCAGAGGTGTAACTACCACCAACAGGTGGGAAGAAGATGCAGACAGCTATTGTCCATTGTTCTACAAACTATTACTAGAGTAAATCAACAGGACAGAACACAAACCCAAAAGAGGAAAATCAGAAGAAGGAGTTAAATCAACACTCTCTTCCTTCCACTAGTAGTTCGCTGAATTTAGTTCTTAAAAATAAAAGAAATACTATTATGCAGTAGTAGATGTTGAGATGCCACTGAATGGCAATTTTATATTTGTCTCAGCCATACTCCTGCCCAGCCCAAGGCACATTGCAAGGATGCTCATAAAAGCAAAGTTGGAAGCACAGGAGGATACTATTATTTATCCTACAGTTTTGATGACAAATGACCTACCGACCCCATGGCTTCTAGCAGGTGAACAATCCCAACAGACAACCTGTGAAAGACTTGCCCTGGGGAGAAGCTTCTGTATCATCTTAAATTCCCTGTGACATCTTTGTGCCCTGTCTCTGTGTGCCCTGGCACGTGCCTCTTTCTTGAGGTTTTCAGCTATGCAACACTTCATTCATTCAATAAATATTTACTGAGTGCCCCTATGTGCTGTAAACTAGGTACTCTTGGTAGGAGGTGGGTACAATTCTCCCTCCCCCACCCAAGGAGCTTACAGTCAAATGGAGAACACAACCAAGTTAAAAAATGCTTACGTGTGTGATGGGGTAACATGGCAAGTGACTCATGGGAAACACCTGTCTGCTGTCCTGACGACATGTAATTACAGCCACCACACCATGATAACAGTAAGACTTTGATGTGTTTCAAACATTTAAAAATATATATTTCTTTTCTACTCTAGCATAAAAAAAAGTAAGTTGGATAGGAATTACTTGGAAATGAACTCATGAGTTCAGGCTACTCAATCAAATCTTTTATATTAATTCATTACTGTACTTCCTGAATCTGCACATATATTTTCATTAAAATTATTTGGATTTCTTTAACTTTCATGTCCAAATGCTATAAGGAATATTAATTCAATTGATGATCTAATTCATCAAATCAAAAATCTAGCAATCACTTTTCCTTTCAGTGACTTCAATCCTGTAACTACAAAAAGTGTAATATTCTTTTATCACAATGATAAAGTTTCTGTGATTAGAGTGAGAATTTACAGATCTGATTATTCTGTTCTCTTATTTAATCAGCATACAATTTTCCCCCATGATTACATAATTCTTCATTCTCTTCAAATCAGTCTAAGTCTGGCTATTCAATCACACAAAGCTTTTCCCTATAGTAGGCAGAGTTCTATAGGGGATGATTTAATTAGCTACCATGGATTGTTACTTTCACATTCCAGAAAATCAATGAGATTGCCACTGTATATTGTCCCATCTCAGCTCAAGAACAAATTAAAACTTTTTCCCATCATTTGGGTTTATCCATTCTATATTGTTCTCTATATAGTGATTGCAGACAATACCAATTGTCATTGGGTAACATGTATACAATAAAAGAAATTCAATAAATCTATAGGGCAGCTCACACAATGAAAGAAAAAAACTAAAGAATTCTGTCTCAGAAATAATAAAAACTAGTGTAGTTCCTGGGATGTTGTAATTAATGGACTATTTCTTCATTGTGTTCTTCTAACCAAAGTCAAATTCTTATAAGAGACATTGATTGCTTTAGACTGAAAAAAGTGGGGAGCATTATTTGATCCTCAAGTTAAAACTATAAGCAATGAAATAAGGGTAGTTTCCTAGAGGAAAATTGAAATGGGATCCCAAGTAGGCAAAAGTAAGTAATATAATTATTTTACACAACAATTTAAAACTTTAAAAGAGTTAATGAAAATTTAAATGTCATTATAGAACTAAATCAGCAATAAAAATAAAGATCAAAAGTGACATTGCATAAAAATAATTTACTGGAAGGCTTTAGAAATCATCCAGAATTCAGAAGAGTGGGGAAAATCGAGTTGATCAGTACTTATAAAAATAGCAACATTACGTAATGCAGAATCCATCAGCAAAAACATTCTTCAAAATCCAAACAACAAACTGAAAATTTAGCACTTTTGTCTACTTTTATTCTTTTTTACTTATTAATGGAAAAAGGCGTATTATGTCTAATAAAACTAATTCTTCCACCTGTGTTCTGGATCCAAATCTTACTGACTTTTCAAGGATCATATTCTATTTATGAAATCTCTCTTTTTGGTATGACATGCATAAATATAAACACTTCGTATAAATAGCATCTATCTTTTCAATATTTAAACAAAATCAATTTAAACACTACCAAATATTAAAATATAGTAAAAGGTAAAGCCATTCCAAAGGATAGTCAGATGGATTAGTGAAGCAGAAAATAAACTTTACAATCTGCCAGAAATATGTACGTGTGTGTCTATTTTTGTGTGCTCCATTATTTTATGAGACTTGTAGAATTTCAACTAGTGAGAAAATGATAGAATATTCAAATAACTGTAGAGACACAATCAATTAGCCATTTGTAATATCAGCTTAACACCAAAATTAATTTCAGATAAAATAAGCATTATAAAGTTAAAATACATAAATGAATAAGTAAATAAACAAGTGAAACCATATTATCAAATGAAAATGAGAGAGCTTATTACATAGCAGTGGGTAAGACTGCTTTAAGTATGACATCTAAGGAAACTCTAAGGAAATTTTTAATTGAAATTACTCCATAAATTTTAAATTGTTTATATAGGAAAATGTTATGAAGAAGAGTGACAATTAAAGAATATTTGCCTAAGGATTGAAAAGTATGACTCTTGTTGAGACATGATTTTCCGTGCTTATCTCACATTCTGCTTGGTCCAGGTCTTCCGAGCAAGGCACCTACAGTTAAGAATGCTTGTGTAGGGAAAATTCCAGGGTAGTAATGTTTAAGACCTATGTCCCTCCCTGGTCCTGGGTAGTAAGGATAAAGACATTTCCTTCCTGTCCCTGAAGTAGATTTGCATTTTTCTAGGATAATAAATCTAGAGATACCTGCTCCTCTCCCTGGAAGCATTTGCGTACATTTCAGAGTAAAGATAATGTCCTTTTTTTCTCCCTCTCCTCTCTCTACATATTTCTCTTGAGGGGAGGTTGTTTGAGCAGGTCATCAGTAGCCCTATATAAGATCAGAGTTTGCTAATTTTAGAGGTCTTTTCCTGTAATATACTACAAGCAGAAAAAAAGTGGGAGAATGCAAGCTAATGAATCAAGAGCCCACATGAAATTTATGTGAAATTATCTGCCAAGAGCCAGATAATGGAGCAATCAGTGATTGTAAATCAGTTGGCAGTTATGAAACAGAAAGATAGGTGAATTAATGCTTAATAGTCTCAATTTTCTCCTTTAATTGTGTGCATAGGGCACTCGTTGGCTTGTTGGTTAAAAAAAAGTGAGAAGACACTGAAGATGCCGTATAGTGTAAAGAAGTGAATTTGTCCTGAATACGTAAAAAGAACATCACCCTATACTGAGTTTTCAGATCAGAAATTTTAATAGTCTGAAACTTTTGATTTATGTAATTTTTCATGGAGCTTCTCAGAAGTTAGAGTATAGCAGTGAAGAAACCAGGTATTTCAGTTAATCCAAACTCAAGATTTATTGTATCTGTGTATCAGAAGGAAAAAATAATGATGGCACTGTTGTTCGTAAAAGTGACAGCAAAACAGAGGAAATATAGGTAATTCTCTGGTTGAACAGGAAATAATGTGAAATAAAGGAGACCAGAAAAGATGGTGGGATTCTGAGATGACAGAAATTATGAGTTCAGAAAGAGGAAGAATGAGATAGTATGACTTTTGAATAAGAATAGAACAGTAGTCATTTGAAAGACTGAATAGAAAAGCAGCAAATATTTAACTAGACTCTAGGATCACTCTGTTTACAAGAATGAACAGTATTTATTTGAAAGTTTAACAAGGGAGAAGGTATTCATAAAGAGAACCAAGTTTAACATAAGACAGAAGAACAAGGTGGTACAGAGTACTTTGTGAAAGTAATGCTTATATAGGCATTTCACAGTGGAGAAAGAATTCAAAGAATTTCAAAGGAGCAAGTAGAAAAAAAAAATAGGAATTGCTGGAGAGCAACAATTAGGAAATGGCAGTAAACAAGAGTATTGGAGATAAGATGAACTTGCACGTAGAGAAGTGGCAGAGGATGGCAGAAGAAACAATATATGGATAGACCGACTCTAGGAACAAGATGACACACATAATCCTAGAGAGATCAGTGTATTGAATGTTTCTCTTACAATTTTCATAAAAAAGTTGAACTGGCTCATTGGATTCTCAAAAACTGCAATAATGAAGTCTAAGTGTAATTTCAAGAGTATGGGGTACTGCTAAGGAAAGTCATAATGTCAACTAAAATGTTGTTATACATATTCCAAGATGATTACTATTATTTGCCATTATATTTAAATAAGTTTTTAAAACTTGAAAAACAACCATAAATATAATTACCCAGAGAGTGTAAATTTGTACAGTTGTTTGGAAAATGATTTGTCACTGTCTACTAAAACACAATATAGCACCTGTGACCTAGAAATTCCACTTTTATTTGCCAAAAATGATTACAAATGTTCGGGAAAAAACTACATATCAATGCTTACTGTTGCACCAAAGGACAATCAAAGATAGAACTTAAGCTTTCAATATTTCTAATAAATGGATAAAAAGATGTTATAAGATAGAAAATTAAATGTGAAAACTTGCATAAAAACAGAGATGACATGAGTACATGTGTAAATATTTGATATGCAAGTTATTTCTAAGAAAACAAATTTTAAAACTCTAAGAATTTGAATATATTATATTTAAAAAATTTTGTATTTCAAAAACTCCAAAAATAAATTGAATTTAAAGAGCAGATTACAAATTGCAAATGTTAGCTACATATATGGAGCTTAAAAATTTCTAACTTTGATATACAAAGTTGTCTTAAAATGTTTATGAAAAGGTAGAAAAATAATATACATCTTATACACACACATAGGAGAGATATATATGATATTGCAACGGCTAACAAAAGAAATGTGTGTGCAAAATTATTCAATCATTCTGGAAATCAAAAATGGAAAAGAAAACAATCATAGACTATTTTAGTCTTAAAAAGTTAAAAATTATTGTAACAAACTGTGCTGGAGGATACTGGCATTTTCATGCCTTACTAGTGGTAATACAAATGATGAAGCATTTCTGGAAGGTAACTTGACAGAAAATTTAAAAATCTTGAAGACGTACTTAACTTATGACTGAACAAATCCATTTCATTTTAATTTTTCCAACAGATATTGTCAATATTATTAATACATTATTGTGTCAGTAATTATAATGGTGAAAAATGAGAAGATATTACATAATGCATCTGTAGGTGCTACTTAAATATAGTATTTGAAGTTTTATGGTGAGTGATTTTCTGTTTTTTCTTCATTGCAAAAATGAAAAAAATATATATACATGTAATAACGTAGTTGGTGTATCCACAGCGCTTGGAAGATGAAATTAAATTTCTATAGCAGGGCATATAAAGTACTTCATAATATCTAAGGAAGTCTTTCTAAACTTATCTCTAGCCAGTGCTCAATAAACAGTCTGCCCTAACTGCTTGGGACTACTTCTCATTCCCAGAATTCAGGTACTCATTCATACCATGAGAATATTGATATAGTAACACAGAAAGACAAGGGTCTCCTCTGCCTGGTGTGTGATCACAACCATCAGTACCAACCTGATGGCCTCTTCTATTAAGTCTTCCAATTCGCCTTTCCAAAACCAGTCAGCTACTGTGTTGCTACTATGGTATCTTGGCTTTCTCTACATCGTGTAAGTTATCTTGTCACAATGCAGTTATTCAAATGCCCTCTCTTTCTCTTTCCTCCCTTCCAGCAAGTAAATTTTGAGCTCTCTGCTGGAGGAGACTTTTTTTAATCCCTGGTGTCTGAAGTTATATTATGTATGTGGTTACTAATATTTGTTTGATGACTGAATAACTGAATGAATGAATAAAAGGAAAGGAAATGTTATTGAAGTAATATCTGCAAGTATGAATTATATATATAAACTTTTGGCCACTAGGATGAGTATTTATGTTTTGAAATGAGACAAAAGAGAGAGAGGGCAAATATACCTTGATATGTTGAGGTGAAAAAGGAGATACATTGAGGGAATGCATTTCAAATTATTTTATTAGCAAAATATAAGGACTGTGATGTTTAGAATAGGGGTTATATGTTAAGCATTGTAACTTTTCTTGGTAAACAGTTTAATTGAAATATAACATATAGAGAAAAGTTACTAAATCATAATTGTACAGATCAATAAGTTTTTACAGTTTGAATAAAACTGGAGTCTTTTGCTTTCTCTAAAATTATTTAAGACTGCAAGAAAACATCACTCCTATCTTAGCAATGATAGAAAACGGATAATCCTTGAAATTCCAGAATGTCATGAGCCTATCAGAAAGCTGAGTTCATAAATCAACCAGGGGAAATAAATTCCAGTGAGTGACAAGCCCCTTTTGAGTATATTAGGGACACGTGAGCTTTTTAATACTTTTGACAGAGCCCAGAATGAGGAGTTGGCTACCATTAAAGTGGGTAAAAATACTAGCTAAATTTTTAACCAGTTATTGAAACCACTCAGCCCGGCTGCACTGTGAGAAATATTGGGAGCAGGACAAGGAACCAGAAAGAGCCCCCATGCCCATTCTCATGGTGTTTCATAGGCATGAAACCAAGCTCTCTCCTTGGACACTATCTTCATACAGAGCAAAAACCTTAAGGTGTTGGGGTAGAGGTAGTAAACCAGGAACATACGTTCCCTTGTTTTAGCAGAAGCAAAGCTATGTGCCACTTGGCAAGGAAGAGGAAACACTTACAGACCCAATGCTCTGCAGTCCTTCAAAGGGAAGACTTGATACCACTGGGAAAGGTGCAAGAAACTCTCTTATGGCCAATCCCCCTAAAGATACCAGATAGCATTTTACTGTCCCAAGTAGGGGGAGAAAGGTGTGCTGAGAAAGTTCTACCCTTAAGGTTTAGGGTCTGTCTAAGACAGAGGCTGGACCAGGAGAACCAAGTACCTCCTTGACCTCACCATAAGTCCAAAACTGAATAGCAAGCAACAGCAATCTGCTGGGATACAGGCAGAACCTAAAGTGAGAATGTCACCTCTGGCGCAAACATACATCGGTTGACAAAAATTGCAGGTCAAACAAGAACACTGAGAAAAACGTATCCACACCCAATGGCTACAAGATCTATAGAGTAGCAACAGTCACTCACTAAAAATAACAGAAGCCAGATCATACTATGAAGTTAATTCTATCAACAAAAAACCCAAACCTTGTTTAACTACTGACTAGATTGATCAACATCCCTTACTAATAATAACCTGCCAACAGAAAATGTGTGCCTATTAAAATAATATTTATCTTAATTTTGAATCTTCTATACCAAATATCCAGCATTTGGTCAAAAATCATGAGACAATCCAAGAGACCCAGGTGACAAGAAGAGAAAGTAGTCCACAGAATAATACCTGCAGATGCCCCAGAAGTTAAAACTATCATAGACAAAATTTAAGATAACTTTGGTTAATACTTTGAGATCTAATCCAAAAGGTAGACAACTATGCAATATGAATACACCTATGTAACCATCATCCCAATCAAAATATAGAATGTTACCAGCATCTTGTAAATATTTCTCATAATTTCTTCTAGTCAATATCCTTTCAAAAGCCATGACTAATGGCTTATATTACCATAGATACCATAGATTTGTTTCTGCATATTTTTGTAATTCACTGTGCAATACACATATTATGCAATAAATACATTATGCAATATTTTGTATCTGGCCCCTTTTGCTTAAATATTATTGGTGACATTCATTCTGGTTTTGCATTTAACAATAGTTTCTTCTTTGTCTTTGTTATTTGGAGAGAACATACAGATGAGAGAGGTAAGGGAGAATGGCAAATCATGGACATTTGTAAGGTTTCTATTGCAATACATGGATAGTATCATTAACCTTAATTGAGAACTCAGGGCAGGGGCTAGCAATTCACATAATCAATGGGAAAAATAAGTTAAATCTCAGGTGCCTTTAATACACCCAAGTACAAATTGAAAATCCATTATGTGAAATAATTCTAGCCAAATGTGTTTCAAAGTGCAGACTTTTAAAACGTTTTGGTCACAAAATAAGATTCACTTTCACTTTTTCATCTTTTAACCTTTTGAAACAGTAGGTAAAAGATTTAGAAAATGAAGCATTTTCACTGGACTTAACAAATGACAAGACCTTGGTATAATTTAAGTGTTGGAAATTGACACTTTGCAATTTCTGGCATAATACAATAAATTAAACCATTGCAGTAAGCATGTTTGGATTGAATTTAGGGAATAAGAAATCAAACATAGATTATGGTTTAGGGGAATGTATATTTTATAAGGGAAGTAAGGAAGTAGAAACTAGAGAAGACAAATGATAATTGTAGGAAAAAGGGATTTCATGAATCCTGATTTTATGGGAAAAAAATCAAGAGATTCTTGTGTTCGTCAGGGATATTCAGAGAAACAGGAATAGTAGGAGATATATCTCTCTATCTCTCTCAGTAGGAGATTATATATATATATATATATATATGTATATATATATATATATATATATATATATAATCTCCTACTGAGAGAGATAGAGAGAGATTTGAGGAATTGACTTAAGCAATTACGGAGGCTGGTGTCTCCAACCTACAGTTCAAGTCCAAAGGCTGTCTGCTGGAGAATTCCTTCATGCTTTTGTTCCATTCAGGTTTTCAACTGATTGGATGAGGCTCATACACATTTTGGAGGCAGTGTGTTTTACTCAAAGTCCACTGGTTTACACGTTAATCTCATTCAAATACACCCTCACAGAAACATGCAGAAGAATATTTGGTCACATACCTGGGTTTCAAAGCCCAGGAAAGTTGGCATATAAAATTAACCATTACCCAATGCAGGGGGCACGGGTTCGATTCCTGGTCAGGGAACTAAGATCCCACATGCTGCATGGCATGGCCAAAAAAAAAAAAAAAAAATTAACCATTACAATGGTTAAATTGTCAAATGTTTAAAAAAGCCAAATTGCATAAAGACTAAAACTCTTCTAATTGGATTTAATGGTTTTTATTAATGGTTTTTATTTACTGGTTAAATACACTAACTCACCCAAACATAAAAATACACAGATTTTATTTAATCACTTCAAATCCACCGTGATAGTTTCTCACTCCTTTCTCCTCTTCTCTGAGGACCTGTACCCTCTAGACATTCATTAAAGCCTGCATTTCTATCATTCTTTGATTTGGTTAATTGAATTCTGAATAACTCAGGGGGAGCATCTGAGTTCTGCATCACATAACCAATAAGTTGTTAAGTTAAAATTCTACCTCCATGTTATTTCTCGTATTTATTTATATTCTTCTCTTCTTTTTTAATTGACATTATTTATTTCCCTACAGGACCATATTATTTTCTAACCTAGAGTATGGGAGTAGCAAAATAAGCAACCCACCTACTATATCTTCACTTTGCAATCTGTTTTTATATAGTCTCTGGATTAAATTTTTGTAGCAGAATTCTAATCATGTTGCTTACCTGTTATGTAATTTTGCATCACTCCTTATTACTATAAGCTCCTTTGTCAGCAGTTAAGAATCTCTAAGATCTTACTACAATTAGTCTATAACTCTATATACTATACAATTTTGTTGCTGTTGTAAATCAATTTGTCTTTTTAATATATTTAATGTTTTATTATAGAAACACTATTGCTTTTTGAATGTTAATCTTTTATCTTGCTATGCTAAAGTTATCTTTTAGTTATTTTAGCTCATCTATAGATTCCCTTGAATTTGCTAAGGTGACAGTTATATAATTTGCCAATAAGGTTAGCTTAGATTTCCTCACTTATTTTTCCCTGGTTCATATAACTCTAGATATAAGACTGGTTGAAAGACATTTAATAAAAATGTTGAGTACAAATTATATTTTTCACCCTTGTCTTATAGCTCAGTTTAATGGTACTGTATCTAGTTACCATTAATTATGTTAATGTTTGATAGATATATCAGTTAGAGACGTAACCTTCTATTCATATTTTGAAATTATTTTTATAATAGAGGTTTATTCAATTATATAAAATGTTTTTCTTCTTTTAGAGATAAATACTATTTATCTCTTTTAATCTGTAAATATATTTTCTACTCTGCACCAAATTTTCATTGGTCTTAAGGTGTTAATATTTTCTACATCTAACATTGATTTTTGAAATTTTTATTAAATTTTTAAGAATTTATTTTGAGAAAGATGATTGAGTTTTTCTGAAGGGTTAGTGAATTTAATTTGTTTAATTTTTCCATTAATATACTTGGCTTCACAATAGGTAAAACAATCATGTGATTTATGAATTATAAAATGTACAACTTGTCCCACTTATCAACAGATAACACTGTTGTGAGTTTCTTGTGTACCCTAAGTTTCTTTTTAATATTTATACAGTCAAAAAATAATGACAGTTGAAAACTGTCTGCACAAAAACCTACACATGGATATTTAAACCAGCTTTCTTCATAATTTCCAGAATTTGGAAGCAAAAGATGTCCTTTAGCAGACGAATGAATAAGTAAACTATGATACATCCAGACAACAGAATATTATTCAGCACTATAAAAAAATGAGCTAGCAAGCCATGAAAAAACATGGGGGAACGTAAATGCATATTAGTAAGTGAAAGAAGTCAAACTGAAAAGGCTACATACCATATGAGTCCAAATATATGACATTCTGGAAAAGGCAAACCTATTGAGACAGTAAAAAGATCAGCATTTAGTTGTCAGAGGCTGAGTGAGGGAAGAGATGAATAGGCAGAGGCCAGAGGATTTTCACGGCTGTGAAATTATTTGTATGATATTATAATGACGGATATGTGTCATTATACATTTGGCCAAACCCATAAAACAGACAACACCAACAGTGAACTCTAAGGTGAGCTATGGTTTTGGGTGATTATGATGTGTCAACGTAGGTTCATTCTTGATAAAAAAAAAGGTTAATGATGTTGATAAAGGGGAAGGCTATACATGTGTGGGGGCAGAGGATGCATGGGAACTCTCTGTCCCTGCCTCTCAACTTTGTTGTAAACTTAAAACTTCTATAAAAATACATCTTTTTTAAAAAGTGAATGATTCCCTTTTCCCCAAATTTTACACAAATAATAGGACATTATGTACATTGTTCTGAAATTTTACTTTTTTATCTAACACTATAACTTGGAGGGCTTTCTACATCAGAATATAGAAAACAGTCTCATTCTATTTTTTTGAGGAGACAGATTTATTTATTTATTCTTTTACTTTGTATTTTGAGATTCTTGCAGATTCACATGAAGTTGTAAAAAATTATCAGGAGATCTCATGTACTCTTGACCTAGTTTCTCCTGATATTACCTGTTTAAATAGCTATTGTACAGAATCATAAATGGGAAATTGACATTGATACAATCCACTGGATTTATTTATATTTCAACAGTTCTAAATACACTCACATATGTGTGCATGTTTGTGGGTATATTTAGTTCCATGTAGCTTATCACATGTGGAGATTTGTGAGCTCACCACTACAGACAACATACTGAACAACTCTGAGTCTGTTTTATCTGATATAACATAGTTATTTCTGCTTTCCTTTGATTAAAGTTTGGATGATATATCTTTTCCCATATTTCTTTTTACTTTTATTTTTCCTAAATCATTATATTTAAAGTAAGTTTGTTAGTAACAGCATATAATTGGGTTATGTTTTTTAACTTATTCTGCCAATTTTAGACCATTTACATTTATTATATTAATTGATAGGTTCGTGTTTAAGATACTCATTTCAATTTTTTCCATTTGTTCTCTAAAATTTTAATGTATGCTTCATTTTTATTGTCTTCTTGTGTTTTATTTTATTTTATAGAGTTTCATTTTGATTTATCCCACCTTAATGACTTGGTCAAGCAATAGTTTGTATCAGAGGTGACTTTCTAGGACTGCCAGGGTTAAATTATAGTAATATTTAAACTTCCACTTACGTTTCCTGAACGCTGGCTTCTGGAATACTTACTCGAGGGAAAATCTATTGCTGGTAGGAATGCAAATTGGTAGGGCCACTTAAGATAAGTAAACATTTATCATAAAACCAGAAAATTCAGATATTTATCCAGGACAAATAAAAGCATAAGTTCTCAAAAGACATATATATGAATGTTCATAGCAACGTTTTTCATAATTTAAAAAATAAGGCAAAGCAAATGTGCATCACCTCGTGAATGGATTAAGACAGTATAATATATACATACTCAGTATGTAAAAGAAACCAACTGTGGATACATGCAACAACATTGATAAATCTCTAAAATTAAAAAACTACCTTTTAAAATATCTGAAAGAGTTAATATATTTCCAAAAGTAATACTGAATAGGAGTCTCTGACATGACCAGGACCAAATTTTGGGCAAGGGTGCCAAGTAGGAAGAGGTATTTTATCCATGGCCACATTTTACTTGCCTTTCCTCTCTCCTAATTCTTTTTTATATCTTTCCAATTTCTTCCCTTTAGGTCCATTCTTCCTCCCACTTCATCCTCACACTTCCTTTCTTCTTTCTCCTTTATTTCCTTTTCCTTTCTTACATTTTGCCTTTAATCACATCACTTGATGGGACCCAGCTTTGAAGTAGTTCACATGTATATGTTCAAACTTTTGGCTACAGAAGCTGGGTGTTTGGTTAAATAAAAAAAGAATACTGACTTCCCAGCTCCCAACAGAGGGCTGCCCTTTGAGCACTGTTACAAGCTAAGGGCAAGAGAGACAAAGACAGAGACAGAGAGGAAGCTGATACTTAAGTTTCAGCCTTACTGGTCATTTCCCTAACTTTTGACTCCCTTTTGTAATCTGCTTGCCTTTGATTTCATTTTCTGAGTCCTCGAGTAGGTTTTTCTGTATTTTGTCCAGGGTTTTAAGTTATAGTCAACAGTAGAGATAGGCTACACTGGGCTTTTCCCATCTTGGACAAATATCACCTAGTAATATAAATAACTAAACATTGATACTGTTTTTAACATTTTAAGGAACTTAGTTTTCAAACACTCTTGTGATATCACATAATAGTATTGATCTTCTGAAATTATACACTGTAAAAATGAATCTGAAGTCTGCAATTCACTGCCTAAATTATTATATATATATATATATTCTGCTTTTCTTTGCATCTTTTCATTTAAAAGAGGCTTAAATATTTTAATCATCCTAATATCATAAATACCAATGCTCTGGTTAGTGCATCTTCTTACATTATATCTTAGTCAATAGCTGCAATCAGGAATTTTTCATAAGTTCATACCATAAAGAATTATAAACATGGAGGTTTACATATCCACATGCAATATTTTTTTTTCTTTTTGCATCAAATCCCACATGGTCCAGTAAGCTTATGAAATATAATCTAAATGCTCTATTAAATAATTTAAAAATTCAACTTCAGTGTGTTTTTATTTTCAGGTTACTTCATTTGACTGTTTAATTTAATGAGATTTGATGCTTACAGTACCTTCTTTGTAATCATATGGCTGATAGAGCATGAATAAATTATATGATGGCAAGTACAAGTTGAAATAGTTCTTGTAGAATATGCAGATATATTTGGTTATTATTACCTTCAGCTTTACTTGTTAACGTAAATCTTAACTGAAAGAATAGAATTCCTTTTCTTAGTTAATTGCAAATTCTAAGAGGCTTTTTCTTAGCATGCTAAAAAATATTGCTTAAGATTTCATTTTAAAAAAAGAATAAAGCATATAAGCAAAGACAACATTTTATATCCATGGAAAATTCCTCACAGAAATAAGGCAACCTATAAAATTGAGTATGAGCATCAGGGAATACCTTTGTATTTCTTAAATAATATTAAATTTAAATATATTTATGAGTAAGCTTATAAGTTAGATTTTGTGCTGAAAACTTTATGAAAAAATGTCATTAAGCCATTCACTTATATAAAGAACATATTTTTAAATATAATTTAAAGGTTATATTTTGGTTCCTTTTTATTAAAAGAAGAAAGTGAAATTTTGTTTACATAGTTAGTGTATATACCCTCTTACTGGGAAAATATTTAATTATATATTTAAATATATATTTATATTTTAATACACAGTTGTGTATTTTAAAATATATATCTTTTATATTTATATATTTGAGTATATTTATATATATTTAAATCCAATAATGTCTTAAAATTCTTCAGTATTTCTTCAATAACTTGCCCATTAGCTGGTACTGATTTGACTGAAACAGTTCATAGTACCCAAGGCAACTCTGTATCCATTTTTTAAAGTAGCTGTGTGGTACATTTGATTTTAAACTCAGGAGAGTCTAATTTTAGAGACAACCTTTGTGTCCTCCAAAACTTGGGGCAGAATTTAAACCAAAAATTCCTAATTGAATCCACACTCACCTTCCTGCCACTTCAAACTTCCCAAAGAAGAAAGGCTATGTTTCTTGATGGACCAGACAAAACAGTCATTTTGATGATTCTTGGACCATTTGCCTTTTACCCTGTTAGGGAATAAACATTTTTGAGGGTGGTCTTAGAACTGGGATATTGCAACCTCTGTACGTGCAGGCTTATAAGGGTACTTGTTCCAAGATAGCCTTAAGGGATAATTTCCAGATCTTTGGCTTCCACATGTACTCTTAAAAACAGGTCTGCCTTAAGACATACCTGAGATAGAGAAGGATCTCTTCTAACATTTCACAACCACCCTTTCCTACTTGGTAATAGAACGATGTAACTCTCACTGAACCTGCCTTTAGTATATGGAATTACCTCTGGGGATTAAAACATCCAGAACAACCAATGAAGTGATCATTTGAAATATTGTTACAGGTGCAGGTAAAGTGAATTACAGGTCTTCTTAATCAAACCAGTTTCCAACATTTTGTTTTCACTAGAATGGGTTGAGAGCCCATTCCAATATTCTTTATTCTAGTTAATAACTCATTGACCTGACTAAAACCCATTTTAGATATTCAGTAAGATAATTACCTTACTGAATGTCGGTGATTTTTTTTGGGGGGGGGGTTGTTTTTCTTTTTTGTAAACTTAGATTTAACATTAGCTGACCACTTCCCAAAAATGCATTTCGGTTTTTTTTTTTAAGATTTTTTTTTTTTTTTTTTTGATGTGGACAATTTTTTAAAGATTTTTTTGAATTTGTTACAATATTGCTTCTGTTTTATGCTTTTCTTTTTTGGCCACAAGGCATGTGGGATTTTAGGTCCCCGACCAGTGATCGAACCACACCCCCTGCATTGGAAGACGAAGTCTTAACCACTGGACTGCCAGGGAAGTCCCCCAACAATGCATTTCTGATCAGAGTGTTAACAGGACAAACTTACACCTACAATGTTAATTTTTGATTAAAGCTTAGCCTAATATCACACTCTGTGTGCTGAAACATTTTGCAGTAAATTGCAGAGATTACAAATTCTATTTAGAAGGTCTATAGTGTCAATATACTACCACTACTTATCTATTATAACCAAATTTAGCCCAGTTTGTGAGACTTATCACAGGGTACTACACCTTAAAATGAGTTTTGAAATGCCCAAAGATGTTCCTTTTTATATCAGAGAAAATTTGGAAATGATATAAATATCAAAAAAAAAAAAATAGGCTTAAGTGATATGTGATATTTCTACTTGATGGATATTTTTAATGTATATACAACTTTCAATATAATGTTGAAAATGCTATTGTTTTAAAATGCAAATGTTTTAATACTTCAGAAAGAAGCAGATATTTTCAAACATGAAAGAACTCAGAAAAAATTTTCTAGTGACTCTGAGGTTTTTAACGTAAACATTGACATCAATTAGCGTTTTTTTTCCCCAAAAACTGTGTATTCATTATTTCTCTTTAATTAAAAAAATATATTTTAAGTTTTCAAATAATATCAAAGCAATTTTCAATTTTCAAATTTCAAATTTTAAGTTTAGTTTGATTTTGTTACTTTAGAAAATCTTGATCATATTTAGAAATTACTTTTATTGTTTTACTTAATTTTTTAGTAAATGAGTATTGAATTTTTATCAGAATAATTTTCTGCATTTATTGATATGATCATGTTTCTCTCTATTTTTTTTTGGATAAAATTAATTAACATAATAACTTTCCTAATGATGAATGTTCCTTGCATTCCTGTCTGTGACTTACTTGGTCTTTGGACATGATTCCTCTGATAGGCTGCTAAATTCCATTTGCTGTACTTTCTAGTTTTTAATCTATATCAATTATCAGTTTATTTTCAGACAATCTTTAATATTTTCAGTACCAATAGTATGCAGGTATCACCTTTTTTTCTTTTACTCATCTAAAATATTTTAAGTAACATTCAGAAATATCTTTATGGGAACTGAAGTTAAAGCCACTCAGAAAAGTTCCCTTTAAGAGTAAAGGGACTGGGGTTTCCCTGGTGGCGCAGTGGTTGGGAGTCTGCCTGCCGATGCAGGGGACACGGGTTCGAGCCCTGGTCTGGGAGGATCCCACATGCCGCGGAGCAAATGGGCCCGTGAGCCACAATTACTGAGCCTGCGCGTCTGGAGCCTGTGCTCAGCGGCGGGAGAGGCCGCGATAGTGAGAGGCCCGCGGTGGCGCACCGCGATGAGGAGTGGCCCCCGCTTGCCGCAACTGGAGGGGGCCCTCGCGCAGAAACGAAGACCCAACACAGCCATAAATAAATTAAAAAAATTAAAAAAAAAAAAAGAGTAAAGGGACTTATGTTTAAGTCCTGGCTCCGTGTCTTGGCCCTTTCCTCCAAATGCAGTATTCTTTTAGGTAAATGAAGAATCATTCCTTCAGTTCATTCAGGTTCTGCTCAAATATAAATTCCAGAGAAAATCTCTTCCTGGTCTATCTGTTTTGTACAATATGGTAACCACTATCATTATGTACCTATTTAATGTTAAACTAAAAATCACAAACTTAGTTTCTCTGTCTCACTAGCAATGTTTCAAGTACTCAGTACCAGAGTTAGTGGATAATATATTGGATAGGACAGATATAGAATATTTTTATCATTACAGAGAGCTCTACTGGGTAGTTCTGCTCTAGGTCCTTAACCTATTTTATTACTTCTTGTCACTATCTGCTTTTATATTGCAAATCTATTTCCAATTATTTGTTTTTATTATGATAGGAAGCTTTGCTTTAACTACTACTCTCCCTTGTTTCTAAAATAATATCTACTACAGAGAAATTGCTCAGTAAATATTTGTAGAATGAAAAGTCAGAAATTCTTCATTTCTCTTGTATTTTCTTGCACCCCTTATGTTATCATTATCTGGTCCTTAAACAGGCATGAGAGCTATGCCCTTTGCCATTCTAGTCTAGAGCATACATAAGTATTTTCCTGACTGTTTTTTTTTTACTCTATCTTCTGCTTGGTCTTCTAAGCACCGTGCCTTATACACTAAGGGAGACAATATCTCTGGATGTTAATGGATAATGTGAAGTGCTGCAGTAAACAGATGACCTAGAGCGGAGGATTGCCATACTTAGATCAGTGCCTGGGACATAGCAGAGGTGAAACACAAAGCAAAATAATGAACAAAAAACAAAAGCAATTAACCAATGCAAACTTTAAAAGAAAGTATGCAAAATAAAAAGTTACTTTGTGAATTTAAGAGTTTTTAAACCTATTGTTCTTTCCACAGGTCATGGCCAAATCATGTGTCCCTGACAAATCTTTGAACTCCTGTCAAATGGATGATAAGAGAAAAGGTAGCAAAGATGACAGCTTGAGCTCACTTGGTGTTAGAATACAGAATTCTTTATATTCTATTAGGAATTTTAGACCTACTTGGAGAAGTATGACATTTAAGAGGATATATTTTCTCCCACTGACTCCTGTCATAATAATACACTTTGTAAACTATAAACTGCACAATGTATTACTATTTTTTTTTTGCTCTAAATGATCAATAATGTTATAAGAAAGTTTTTAAATGAGAAAAATTACACTTACTCAAATTATTTGTGTACTTTTCATTTTTTCCAAAAAAAAAACCCCACATTTCCACTGGCTATTATTTTCCTTTATCCTGAATAACATTCTGCAAAATTTCTTGTGGTGTTAAATTAATGAAAAGAAAAACAGGAAATTAGAGAAATTAGGACAAGATGGAAAAAACAGAAAATGACAGCTAGATAGTATATTTAAATTCATAATTAAATGAATATAAATGGACTAGTGATTCTAATTAAAAGGCAGAGACAGTTAGACTAGGTATAAAAAGAAGGATCAACTACTTGCTGTGTATACAAACCCACTTGTAATACAAAAACAGACAGGACAAAGTAAAATGGAAAAAAAAATATGCAAAGATAGGCACAAGAAAGCCAGAGTGGTTATATTAATATCAGACAATATAGTCCCATTAGTTAATAATAAAGAGGAGAATTTCACAATGATAGAGGGATCAGGCCAATAAGAAGTCAGAGCAATCTTAAAAGTGTATGCCAAATAAAGGTGTTCAAAATATATGGAATAAAAATTGATAAAACTTAAAAGAAAATATACAAATGCACATTATAGTAGTTGTATAGTGAAATACTCCTTTTCCTGTAATTGATACAATTAATCTAACAAGTAGACAGAAAACCAATAAGGATATAGAAATCCTGAACAACACAAGGACCCAATTGGACCTAGTGTCATTTATAGACACTCCACATAACCACAGTAAACTGTATATTCTTTTTCCAATGAACATAGTATATTCAACAAAATAGAGCATACAGTGTGTTATAATAGAAACCTCAATAAATTTTAAATGATTATATTATACAGAGTATGATTTCTGACCATATTGAATTTAAATTAAAATTATTAACAGAAAACTATTTAAGAAAATACAGTTATTTGGAAAGTAAGCAACCCAACTCTAAGCAGCATATACCTCAACAGATAAGAAAAGGGAACATTAGAAAATATTTTGAACCTAATGAAAATTAAACACAATTTATTCAAATGAATGTGGAACAATACTGTACTGAATAGAAGTAGAAAGAGAAAACATCATTACTTATTGCTTTGAACACTTGAACATTGTAATTGAGATCATTTTCAGTGCAGCAAGGCAAGAAAAATTATAAAAGGCATACAGAAAGAAAAAAGTAGTGAAAAATCGTAGCTCATAGGGTAATGATTCTATAGATAGATAATATGAAGTAATTTACTAAAAAAAGCTGCTAGAACTAAGACCTGATTTATCAAGATCAGAGAATAAAAGCTCAGTATTCCTGCATCAATTGTTTTTCTGTATATTTAGAAATAAAAACAATTAAAAAGTTAAATTAAACATAACATACAATCCATAACAGCATAAAACATGAGATAAATAGGGTCACATGTACCAAATATTTGCAAACACTTCATATCAATGAGCTAAATATATTACTAAGAGAAATAAAACAGGCACAAAAATTAACTGAAATTTTTCATAGACTAAATTTTAAAAGCTAAACTTAAAAAAAAATCTGATAGAAAGTGTTAAAGAATATCTTCTCAATCTTGGTATAAGAAAATATCTCTTTCTTATTAACATAATGCTGAAATATGAAAGAAAATAACTGGTAAACCGACAGTTATAAAAAAAATTTAAACTTTTTAAAAAAGACACAGGGAACTTAAGATGTAGGACACAGACTATAAGCTGTGAAGACCAACTTGCCTTTCTGTACTTTCATTCTCAAATTCATTCAACTCTGGGTCCCTGGCATCTAAAAATTCTTAAAGATTTAAAATATCTGACTTTATTTCAATTTATGTCACTCTCAGATTATTTATTAAATGATATATGCCTATAATTGGTAACTGAATATGACATGTATTAAAATGTCTGCTTCCTCTTTAAGATACAATATAGTAGAAAATAATACATGTGTCTGAATGAGGGAAATTAGTATTTTTACTCTTGTTCTGTGACTTATTGACAATGAAACAGCGGGCAAGATTATTAATTCTTTTAGCCTGTTTTAACATTTGTAAGTTTGTTATTAAAAAGTGACAGAGATTGTAGAGAGATGTTTTAAAACACTTAGCATAATCCCTGGAAATATGTTAGCTCTTAATAAATATTAGTTAAAAATATTTCAGTTATCTTTATTTCTTTTCCTTCACTCCTCACCAATTTCTCTATCTTGGAAAAAACAAACACACACACACATTAAGTCTATTGCTTTCTACTTCATATACCATTTTCCTACTCTAGGTCAGTCCTCTCTCCCTTAGATAACTGAAACCAACTCCTTTGCTCAGTCGTTAATAAAGCTGCAGCCACAATGTTCTTTCTAAGAAGCAAAATTTCCCTTCATCACAGAAATGTCCAGTAACTCTTGCTAAAAGTCAAGCTACAACTAACACACAGAGCTTGTAAAGTGCATTATGATGTGGCCCCTGTTTTTTTAACTTTTCAGTCTTCATTTTAGCTCTCATTCTTATACTTTATTTTCAGGCATATTGAATGCATGTTCACGCCTCTTATTTTTCTTCTGACTAAAAACCTGGAGTCCCTCTTCTTTCCCTGAATGACTCCTACACATCCTCATTGTTCCATCATCTGAGATGTCCTATCATTTTATACTAGGTTAAATGTTCCAGCTATGTATCTCATAGCACCCTGTAATCCCATCAGGGGCTTGTTAGATTATAATAATATTACCATTTAGTCAGCTGACACCTCTAGGAGACTGTATGATTTACAAGAACAGAGACCATATCTAACTTCCTATAGAGAACATCACACATGTGGCCTGGTACCCAGCACATAGCTAATGTTCAATTAATACTTGCCAAGTACACTCTTGTTGAATAATTCCCATAAAAATAACCCCAGAAACTTTGGAAGTTGGCATTCCACAGAATTAACATCTTTACCAGGGTTTTGTTATTTCATGAAAGTTTCTTCCAAGCTCTAGCCACTTGCTAAAGATTTTTGCTTGCTCACTGCTTCTAGGTCTGTTTGGATCTGGAACTTGATATGAGTCTGCTCCTTTAGGTTCATTATATCTAACTTCCTTACGTTCCTAGAAAGCCATAGTCCAGGATTCAGAATCTAGTTATCGTTGACTTTCTATTTTAGCCAAATGTTGTTCTGCCACCACTTATGCTGAGATACAGTACTAGAAATGACAGTCTTGCCCAGAGATTGAATTCTCACTATCTAGGAAAGAAAGTGGGCAAACCTCTTAAAACCTGTTATATAGCCTACTGAAAAACAAACAAAAACTAGAAAGCTGAACAAGCTAGTTGTCTTGTTACAATGCATCCAATGCACCTATTCCTTGATACTTGGAGATCATCTCCCATTGTATATTGATTCTATAATCTTTTTGCCTACTCTACATCTTATTTTATAGTTAAAATACTAAAGTTCAGAAGTCTCTGGATATTAAGTACACAAACTTGTTTATTACACCCAGGTCTATTTTTTACCCTACACTCCAATTCAGTTTTGTATTCATCAGATAGAGTTTAACAGTTGACCTGAAATAAACGTATTTATCTATTATTAACCAGATACATTTTGATAGTTCAAAAGACTATACTGTAGATTTCTCTTTAAGCCATAAGATATTCTACTAAACAAAAATTTATTATCACTATTTTTTGGCTGAAACAACATACATTTATTTTCTCACATTTCTGGAGGCTGGGAAGTCCAGGATGAAGATGCCAGCCAATTCGGTTTCTGGCGCAAGCGCTCTTCCTGCCTTACAGATGGCCACCATCTTTCTGTCACATGACTTCATGCGACTGTAGAAAGGGAGAGCAAGGTGTCCGCTGGCTCCTCTTATAACTACACTGATCCTTTGGGTCAAGGCTCCACCTTAGACCTCACTTAACCCTAGTTACATCCTGGTGACTTCTGTCTCCAAAAACAGTCCCACTGGGATGTTATGGCTTCAACACATGAACTTTGGAGGGACACAATTTAGTCCAGAGCAGAGTAGAAGCTATAGGAAGTGGAATGATCTCTCAGGGAAACAGGATGGTGATTCCATTTGTGAAGAAATAAAAGCTTGTTGATTTGGTCCAGTTTTCACATATGAAATAGGTGGTGCCTCCTTCTGGCTCTTTGGAGATACAAGACAGGCTAAATGCTCTAGGTCAAAATGATGTTTTAAATTTAGAAAAAAAAAAATTTCAACGAAGAAGTACTGCAGTACTACCTGATCTGGCGGTAGTTGAATTCATGGATGCAGAACCATGGTTGCAAAGGGCTGACTGTAAAGTTGTACATGGATTTTCTACTGTGAGGTGGGGTGGTCTCGCCTTTGCCTTGGGTTAGTCAAATGTCAACTGTATATGAATAATGACAACTCTTCAGGAACACATATAAATCTTAAAAATGTAAAATATTTATTGGCAATATTTTATAGGAATTAAATTATACTGAATAATATTTAACAAATTCACGTTTTATATTTTGTATTTATTTCAAATTGTATTTTCTATTTCCAATTTGTATATTTAATTCACACAGTGAAGATACTACAAGACATTATTTGCTATATTAGAAACAGTATGGTGTTTTTGTCCATTCCATTACCAAATAATTTTGAACAACATAGAGGTCAATTCTCTTTGCTTCTCTAGTCCTAGAATGCATAATGTTTAATCTTCTGTTAAAGCTTTTGAGTTGAGCTTTGTAAATTATAAATGTGTTTTCCCTTCTTGTAACTATTAATCAACATTGCTCTCTTGTTCTCTTTGATTCAAGTTCATTTTCTAAGTCACTTGAGCCTTGATTTACTCACTTTGTAAGTTGAAAAAGTTAACACAGGTGATACACAATAAATCAGGTTTATCTGCTTTAATGTGTAAATTGTTCAGTGAATGCATGGCAGTGCAAAGAGCACCAATATACTCTGGCACTTTGAAGCAATTGCTGTTTAGAGCACAAAATGCAAACCAAGAGAATGTCATAATAATTTTAAGTTTATATTTTATATTCTTAGCTGATATATCTGTTGTCTTATAAATATAATGCTAGAACTTTACATATCTACCATATTTCTCATTTGCTTTGGTTTTTCTAAAAGAACATTTTAATTCTTTATATCTATCAGCTTTAAAGATATTTCTCAGTCTCAAAGAAAATATTACTCCAAAGCAATGTGCTTTGATTTCTGAATTCTTACAGGGATTTTATTGGACCCTAGAGATTTTTGAGATTCAAATATTTTAATTACTTGACCAGCTGTCTTTTCTGAACCTTCAGTTCTTCTTCTGCTCTTGGGAATTGTAAGTAGGTTCTGAGCATCTGTCCTTATCCTCTTCTGTAAATACAAAAGGAAAATATTTATTTAATTTTCAAAGCTACTACCCACTCAAGTATAATTATTGTAAATATATATGATTACTTTTAAAAATAACATTTTCTTTCAATGTTTATTGAATACCAAAGATTGAATTTTTACCTATTTGTGTTATAAACTTAATGTTGAGGTTTTATATATATTCTTTTTTTAATTCTCTCCCACAATTCCTTTCATTTGGATTCAAGTTCATTTATGATTTGGTTTAAATTACATATGTAAAATTTCAAATATTTGTTTGCCTTCATGAATATTAGAGTTCGTACAATCATCTTGATTGTAATAAAACTAAATGTGTACCTTTTTACCTATAATTTCCTTTTTAAAATTAGTATAAAATCCCTGTGATAAAGGTAAAATTATTTTCATTCTACATATAAAGAAATTAACCCTAATAATGTAAAGACATGATGTACATTCAAGCAACTAGTAAGTGATGGGCAGGGATTAAAATCTAAATCTCCTTCACATCTTAGTTAATAAACCATAACAAGCAGCTGATGAATTACAATTTTCTTTTTTGTTTCCATCCTATTCAAAATGGTAGGTTTTCTATCCATAAAGAAATAACAGATCGTAAAAACACAATTCACAAAATAATATCAAACAGTTATGCAAGTAAAAATTACAATGAAGTGCCATCTCATACAAGACAGAATGGCCATAATTCAAAAGTCTACAAACAATAAATCCTGGAGAACATGTGGAGAAAAAGGAACCCTCCTACTCTGTTGGTGCGAATGTAATTTGCATCAATGGAGAACAGTATGGTGTTTTTTTAAAACACTAAAAATAGAGTTACCATGTGATCCAGCAATCCCACTCCTAGGCATATATACAGAGAAAACTCTAATTCAAAAAGACACATGCACCCCAATGTTCATTGCAACACTATTCATAACAACTAAGACATGGAAGCAACCTAAGTGTCCATCAACAGGTGAATGGAAAAAGAAGAGGTGGTAAATATACAAGGGAATATTACTCAGCCACGAAAAAGAATGAAATAATGCCATTTGCAGCAACGTGGATGGACCTAGAGATTATCATGCTAAGTGAAGTTAGTCAGACAGAGAAAGACAAATATCATATGATATCACTTATACGTGGAATCTAAAAAAAATGACATAAATGAACTTATTTACAAAAGAGAAATAGACTCACAGACATAGAAAACAAACTTATGGTTAACAAGGTGGATGGAGAGGAGAGATAAATTAGAAGTTTGGGATTAACATATACACACTACTACATATAAAATAGATGAAAAACAAGGACCTACTATATAACACAGGGAACTATATTCAATATCTTGTAATAACCTATAATGGAAAAGAATCTGAATATATATATATATATAACTGAATCACTTTGCTGCACACCTGAAACTAACTCAGCATTGTAAATTAACTGTACTTCAATTTAAAAAATGATTAAAGTTTTTAAAAATTAAAAAAAAAATGAGTTAATGAAATACAAAACTATTATTTTTAAGTATAGTATGTCTTTCTATTTTGGATAACTAAAAGGAGCCAATGGTAAATTACTAAAAATAGTGTAAGGAGCTTTAGAGTAAGCGCATGGTCAAAAAGGAAATTTAGGAAACTTTATATTTTATTTATTGTAACAAATTTATATAAGAACTGAGTTTAAAAAGAATGAATAAGATATATTGAAAGAAAGTTGCAATATTAGGAAAATTGAAATAAAACTTTAAAGTGGACAGATAAACACTTGAATATGATAATTTATTATTGCAAACATATTAATTATATATTTAAATTAACTCCATCCAAAATTTTATTATATTTTAGAACATCTTGACATAATGCCTAAATAATTATAAGACAGTATATGAGAAACAGAGCCCAAAGGGGATGATAGTTAGTTTTTAAAACTTATTACGTGAATAATTGAAAACATATATTTTACAAATAAATCTTAATTCCACTGTCATCATCACTCCAAGTTCATTTCCTCTCCAGAGATAAACACAAATAATAATTTCTGGTCATTTACAGAGAAAATATAAAATATACATGGACATTCTATGGGTTGTCTTTTCATTTTGTTTATGGTTTCCTTTGCTTTGAAGACTTTAAGTTTAATTAGGTCCCATTTGTTTATTTTTTTAAATTTTCATTACTCTAGGAGGTTGATCAAAAAAGACATTGCTGCGATTTAAGTCGCAGAGTGTTCTTCCTATATTTTCCTCTAAGAGTTTTACAGTATCTGGCCCTACATTTAGGTCTTTAATCCATTTTGACTTTATTTTTGTGTATGGTGTTAGAGGGTGTTCTAATTTCATTCTTTTACATGTAGCTGCCCAGTTTTCCCAGCACCATTATTGAAGAGGCTGTCTTTTCTCCATTGTATATTCTTGCCTCCTTTATCAAAGATAAGGTGACCATACATCTGTGGGTTTAACTCTGGGCTTTCTATCCTGTTCCATTGATCTATATTTCTGTTTTTCTGCAGGTACCATACTGTCTTGATTACTTTAGCTTTGTGGTATAGTCTGAAGTCAGGGAGCCTGATTCCTACAGCTCCATTTTTCTTTCTCAAGGTTGCTTTGGCTATTCGGGGTCTTTTGTGTTTCCATACAAATTGTGAAATTTTTTTTTCCAGTTCTGTGAAAAATGTCATTGGTAGTTTGATAGGGGTTGCATTCAATCTGTAGATTACTTTGGGTAGTAGAGTTATTTTCACAATGTTAATTCTTCCAGTCCAATAACATGGTATATCTCTCCATCTGCTTGTATCAGCTCTAATTTCTTTCATTGGTCTTATATTTTTCTGCATACAGGTCTTTTGTCTCCTTAGGTAGGTTTATTCTTAGGTATTTTATTCTTTTTGTTGTAATTGTAAATGAGAGTGTTTCCTTAATTTCTCTTTCAGATTTTTCATCATTAGTGTATAGGAATGCAAGAGATTTCTGTGATTTCATTTTGTATCCTATTACTTTACCAAATTCATTGATTAGCTCTAGTAGTTTTCTGGTAGCATCTTAAGGATTCTCTATGTATAGTATCATGTCATCTGCAAACAGTGACAGTTTTACTTCTTTTGCAATTTGGATTCCTTTTATTTCTTTTTCTTCTCTGTTTGCTGTGGCTAAAACTTCCAAAATTACGTTGAAAAATAGTGGTGAGAGTGGGCCACCTTGTCTTGTTCCTGATCTTAGTGACAATGGTTTCAGTTTTTCACCATTGAGAATGATGTTGGCTGAGGTTTTGTCCTATATGGCCTTTATTATGTTGAGGTAAGTTCACTCTATGCCTACTTTCTGGAGGGTTTTTATCATAAATGGGCGTTGAGTTTTGTCAAAAGCTTTTTCCACATCTATTGAGATTATCATATGGTTTTTATCCTTCAATGTTTTAATATGGTGTATCACATTGATTGATTTGTGTATATTGAAGAATCCTTACATTCCTGGTATAAAACCCACTTGATCATGGTGTATGATCTTTAATGTGCTGTTGGATTCTGGTTGCTAGTATTTAGATGAGGAATTTTGCATCTATGTTCATCAGTGATATTGGCCTGTAGTTATCTTCTTTTGTGACGTCTTTGTCTGCTTTTGGTATCAGGGTGATGGTGGCCTCGTAGAATGAGTTTGGGGGAATTCCTCCCTTTGCTATATTTTGGAAGAGTTTGAGAAGGATAGGTGTTAGCTCTTCTCTAAATGTTTAATAGAATTTTCCAGTGAAGCCATGTGGTCCTGGGCTTTTGTGTGTGGAAAGATTTTTAAACACAGTTTCAATTTCAGTGCTTGTGATTGGTCTGTTTTTATTTTCTACTTCTTCCTGGTTCAGTCTCAGAAGGAGGCCTTTCTAAGAATTGCCCATTTCTTCCAGGTGGTCGATTTTATCGGCATATAGTTGCTGGTAGTAATCTTTCCTAATCCTTTGTATTTCTGCAGTGTCAGTTGTTACTTCTCCTTTTTCATTTCTAATTCTGTTGTTTGAGTCTTTTCCCTTTTTTTTGGGGATGAGTCTGGCTAATGGTTTATCAATTTTGTTTACCTTCTCAAAGAACGAGCTTTTAGTTTTATTGATCTTTGCTATTGTTTCCTTCATTTCCTTTTCATTTATTTCTGATCTGATATTTATGAATTATTTCTTCTGCTAACTTTGTTTTTTGTTGTTGTTCTTCTTCTTTCTCTAATTGCTTTAGTTGTAAGGTTAGGTTGTTTATTTAAGATGTTTCTTGTTTCTTGAGGTAGGATTGTATAGCTTTAAACTTCCACCTTGGAACTGCTTTTGCTGCATCCCATAGGTTTTGGGTTGTCGTGTTTTCATTGTCATTTGTTTCTAGATACTATTTGCTTTCCTCTTTGATTTTTTCAGTGATCTCTTGCTTATTTAGTAGTGTATTGTTTAACCTCCATTTATTTGTAGTTTTTACAGATTTTTTCCTGTAATTGATATCTAGTCTCATAGTGCTGTGGTTGGAAAAGATACTTCATGCGATTTCAGTTTTCTTAAATTTACCAAGGCTTGATTTTTGACCCAAGATATGATCTATCCTGGAGAATTTCCAGGAGCATTTGAGAAGAAAGTGGATTCTGTTGTTTTTGAATGGTATGTCCTATAAATATCAATTAAGTCCCTCTTGTTTAATGTGCCATTTAAAGCTTGTGTTTCCTTATTTATTTTCATTTTGGATGATCTGTCCATTGGTGAAAGTGGGGTGTTCAAGTCCCCTACTCTTATTGTGTCACTGTCGATTTCCCCTTTTATGGCTGTTAGCATTTGCCTTATGTACTGAGGTGCTCTTATGTCGGGTGCATAAATATTTGCAATTGTTATATCTTCTTCTTGTTATTGATCTCTTGATCATTAGGTAGGTCCTTGTTTGTCTCTTGTAATAGTCTTTATTTGAAGGTCTATTTTGTCTCATATGAGAAATGCTACTCTAGCTTTCTTTTGATTTCCATTTGCATGGAATATCATTTTCCATCCTCTCACTTTCCGTCAGTATGTGTCCCTACGTCTGAAGTGGGTCTCTTGTAGACAGCATATATATAGGTCTTGTTTTTGTATCCATTCAGCCAGTGTATGTCTTTTGGTTGGACCATTTAATCCAGTTACATTTAAGGTAATTATCGATATGTATGCTCCTATTACCATTTTCTTAAATGTTTTGGGTTTGTATTTGTAGGTCTTTTCCTTCTCTTGTGTTTCCTGCCTAAAAAAGTTCCTTAGCATTTGTGTAAAGCTGGTTTGGTGTGGCTGAACTCTCTTAGCTTTTGCTTGCCTGTAAAGGTTTTAATTTCTCCATCAAATGTGAATGAGATCCTTGCTGGGTAGTGTAATCTTGGTTGTAGATTTTTCTCTTTCATCACTTTAAAATGTCCTGCCACTTCCCTCTGGCTTGAAGGGTTTCTGCTGAAAGATCAGCTGTTAACCTTATGGTGATTCCCTTTTATGTTTTTGTTGCTTTTCCCTTGCTGCTTTTAATATATTTTCTTTGTATTTAATTTTTGATAGTTTGATTAATATGTGTCTTGGCGTGTTTCTTCTTGGATTTTTCCTGTATGGGACTCTCTGTGCTTCCAGGACTTGATTAATTATTTCCTTTCCCATATTAGGGAATTTTTCAACTATAATCTCTTCAAATATTTTCTCAGTCCCTTTCTTTTTCTCTTCTTCTTCTGGGACCCCTATAATTCGAATGTTGCTGCATTTAGTGTTGTCCCAGAGGTCTCTGAGACTGTCCTCTGTTCTTTTCATTCTTTTTTCTTTATTCTGCTCTGCAGTAATTATTTCCACTATTTTATCTTCCAGGTCACTTATCCGTTCTTCTGCCTCAGTTATTCTGCTATTGATCCCTTCTAGAGTATTTTTAATTTCATTTATTGTGTTGTTCATCGTTGCTTGGTTCCTCTTTATTTCTTCTACTTCCTTGTTAAATATTTCTTGCATTTTGTTTATTCTGTTTCCAAGCTTTTGGATCATATTTACTATCATTACTCTGAATTCTTTTTCAGGTAGACTGCCTATTTCCTCTTCATTTGTTTGGTCTGGTAGGATTTTACTTTGCTCCTTCATCTCTCTGTATTTCTCTGTGTTCTCACTTTGCTTAAATTACTGTGTTTGGGGTTTCCTTTTTGCTGGCTTCAGGTTCGTAGTTCCCATTGTTTTGTGTGTCTGCCCCTTTGGGTAAGGTTGGTTCAGTGGGTTGTGTAGGCTTCCTGGTGGAGGGGACTAGTGCCTGTGTTCTGGTGGTTGAGGCTGGATCTTGTCTTTCTGGTGGGCAGAACAGCGTCTGGCGGTGTGTTTTGGGGTTTCTGTGAACTTATTATGATTTTAGGCAGCTTTTCTGCTAATGGGTGTGATGGGCTCCTGTCTTACTAGTCGTTTGGCATGGGGTGTCCAGTAGTGGAGCTTGTTGGCTGTTGAGTGGAGCTAGGTCTTAGCACTGAAACGGAGTTCTCTGGGAGAGCTTCTTCTGATTCATATTATGTAGGTCCGGGATGTCTCTGGTTGTCCTATGTACTGAACTCAGCTCTCCAACCTCTGAGGCTCAGGCCTGACACTCAGCTGGAGCACCAAGACCCTGCCAGCCACAAGCCTCAGAAGAAAAGGGAAGAAGAAATTAAAGAAAAAAAAAATAAAATAAAATAAAAAGTTATTAAAATAAAAAATGAAAAGTAAAATTATATTATTAAAATAAAAAAAAATTAAAGTAATAAAAACAGAAGAGAGCAACCAAACCAAGAAACAAATCCACCAATGATAACAAGCGCTACAAACTCTACTAAGATAAACATAAAAATCCATAACTAGTCAGTTGCATGCAGCAAACTCCAAGTCTACACTTGCTGCCAAAGTCCACCTCCTCAATTTTGGGATGATACATTGTCTATTCAGATCTTCCACAGATGCAGGGTACATTAAGTTGATTGTGGAGATTTAATCCACTACTCCTGATGCTGCACGGAGAAATTTCCCTTTCTCTTCTTTGTTCACGCAGCTCCTGGGGTTCAGCTTTGGATTTGGCCCTGCCTCTGCATGTAGGTTGCCCTCTGCTGTCTGTTCTTTGCTCCGAAAGGACGGGGTTAAAGGAGCGGCTGATTAGGGGGCTCTGCCTCACTCAGGCTGGGGAGAAGGAGGGGTACAGAATGCGGGGCAAGCCTGCAGTGTTAGAGGCTGGTGTGACATTGCAACAGCCTGAAGCATGCCGTGTGTTCTCCTGGGGAAGTTGTCCCTGGATCACGGGACCCTGGCAGTGGCGGGCTGCACAGGATCCCAGGAGGGGTGGTGTGGATAGTTACCTGTGCTTGCACACAGGCGTCTTGGTGGCTGCAGCAGCAGCCTTAGCATTTCATGCCTGTCTCTGGTGTCCGCGCTGATAGCCGTGGCTCACACCCATCTCTGAAGCTCATTTAGGTGATGCTCTGAATCCCCTCTCCTCGCACACCCAGAAACAATGGTCTCTTGATTATTAGGCAGTTCCAGACTTTTTCCTGGACTCCATCCCAGTTAGCCGTGTCACACTAGCCCCCTTCAGGCTTTGTTCATGCAGCCAACCCCAGTCCTCTTCCTGAGATCTGACCTCCGAAGCCCAAGCCTCAGCTCCCCGCCCCCGCCCACCCCAGCAGGTGAGCAGACAAGCCTCTCGGGCTGGTGAGTGCTGGTCGGCACCAATCCTCTGTGTGGGAATCTCTCCGCTTTGCCCTCTGCCCCTTGTTGCTGCACTCTCTTCCATGGCTCTGAAGCTTCCCACCCACCCACCCCCTATCTCCGCCAGTGAAGGGGCTTCCTAGTGTGTGGAAACTTTTCCTCCTTCACAGCTCCCTCCCTGAGGTACAGGTCCCATCCCTATTCATTTGTCTATGTTTTTTTTTTCTTTTTTCCTTTGCCCTACCCAGGTGCATGGGGAGTTTCTTGCCTTTTGGGAAGTCTGAGGTATTTTACCAGCCTTCAGTAGGTGTTCTGTGGGAGTTGTTCTACATGTAGATGTATTTCTGATGTATTTGTGGGGAGGAACGTGATCTCCACGTCTTACTACTCCACCATCTTGAAGGTCCTCTTATAACTGATTCACTTTGCTGTACAGCAGAGACTAACAACATTTTAAATCAACTATACTCAATAATTTTTTTAAAAAAATATACATGGATGTATACAAAAATTATTTTTTATTCTTTGTTCTTTTTCAAAATAACACTTTAGCTATTTTATGTGATTTGTTTTTTTATCCAGTGTTTTTAATTGTTTTTATCCAAACATATAACTCAATTTTGTTTTAACTACTTGATATTTCTTAATATGCATAATATGTATCTTTCATTACATTTTTGGATAAGCAGTTACATTGATTCCAGTTTTACACTATAATATACAATTTTTCAGTAAACACCCAGATGCATGTCTTATGGTGCAATAGTTCAAGTGTTTCTCTCAGATATATGTTTAAAGGTTTTTGAATATATACATGTAAAATTTTAATAGATATTGTTAAATTTTCATCCCAGAATCAATATAAAAATTCCTATTTGTTTTCCTTATCAACAGAGGTAAGCTTAATTGTCAGAATTTTACTTTTGTAAAAATGAAGTTTAATAAATGGCTTTTAGAGGTTCACAGTCTGGCCATTGCAAGCAGAACAACTGGTAGTAGCCCATGTGACTCTGATTCTACATATACACAGGGCATGCTTTCTCTCTCTCCTTCTCTTTCTTTTTTCTTAAGACTTTATTTTATTTATTTTTTTTTTTTTAAGACTTTAATTTTACAAAAAATTGAGAAAAGAGTATGGAGAGTTCTCATTTACTGTACATCCAGTTTCTTCTACTGTAAACGTCTTCCATAAATATGGTATGTTGGTCATAATCATTTCATAAACCAAATTAATACATTATTTTAAACAGAAATCCAGAATTTATTTTGATTTTCACAGTTTTTAACCCAATGTCTTTTCACATTCCAAGATCCCATCCAGAATACCACATTATATTTAGTTTTTTGATAGGCTGTGCTTATCTGTGACAGTTTCTCAGACTTTTTATTTATTTTTTGTTAACTTTGAGAGTTTTAAGAAGTACCAGTTAGGTAGCTTGGAGAATGCCCTTCAATGGGAATTTGTATGATGTTTTTCTCATGACTAAACTAAGGCTATGCATTATTGGAAGGAAGACCACAGATGTAAAGTGCCATTTTCTTCACATTGTATCAAGGGTACATATTGTCAACATTATTTATGTTGACCTTGATCACCTCCCTGAAGAAGTGTTTATCAGGTTTATCCACTATCAAGTTACTCTTTGCCGCCTTTCCATACTGTACTCTTTGGAAAGAAATAAATATGTGCAACATATACTTAAGGAGTGGGGAGCTATCCTCCCTTACCTTGAGGGCAGAGTATCTACAAAAAATATTTGGAATTTATCTGCTTCTCTCTCTTCCCTTATTTATTACATTCATTCATTCATTCATTTAAATCATATAGATTCATGGATATTAATTTTCTACTTTGAGTTATAGTTCAATGCTTCCTTTTTTTTTTTTTTTATTTTGTTGCATGAATTGTTTCAACTTTAGCCATTGAAAATCTTTCAGTTGGCTCCTCTCCCTGTTCCTTTTTTTTTGATATACCTGCATCAATATGTGCTTTCTCTTTTCCTTCCTCTCTCTCTCTCACTTTCTCTCTCTCTCCATCCCTCCCCTTTTCCTTACTTTCTCTTCCTTACTTTCTGTAACACAACATGCTCCACACTTATGTTTTGTATTTTCTGCCACAGACCTAAAATAAACCATTTTTCTAAAGACTGTTGGTTCCTTTTATTAGAGAATGGGATCCAAAACCAAGATCTGGGAACCAGGCATGCTTGTTTCAATTGAGGTATCATGTATTCTAGACCCCTTCTCACAGAGCAGGGAGACATGTAAGTCTATATTTACTTGTGAATATACACAAATATTTCTATATGTATCTATTTTTTGGTAATCATGAATTCATACTGGCCTCTTCAACTCTAATCCATTACCAGATGGATCATTCTAGATTTTCTCCTTGCTTATCTGTAAATTCACACTCCAAAAGTGAGAAATCAGGCTCCCAACACCTGCCTTCCATTTACTTAATTATTCAATTTTATTATTCACAAATAGCAATATTGAAAATTTTAACCCAAGCACCGTGGAAAACATTATCAAATAGAATAGTGTTTACATGCAGTTCCTTTTGCCTATGATCTGAAAGGTTCCACTCATTTTCAAAGTTACTTAGTTAGAACTGTTCTTCACAACTCCCTTCAAAGTTTATTTCATAAATTTGAAATACAGTTAGGTGTTTTTGTCATAGTCTTCATTCTAGCTTGGCATCCCCCAAACTCCTAAATTATTTTATATTAATTTGTATATATTACGGTTCACTCTTTGTGCTGTAAAGTTCTATGGGTTTTGATGAATGCATAATGCTATGTATCCACTATTACAGTATCATGTGGAATTATCTCAGAGCCCTGTATTTTATCTATTCTACATGCTCCCCATTTCCATGAATCTTCAAGAATCATTCACTTCAGTATTATATTTATGGGTTTTATTATCTCTGTGGTTTTGCTTTCTCCACAGTATCATATAATTGGAATCATTGTATGTAGCCTTTTCACTGGCTTCCATCACTCAGCAGTATGCATGTTAGGTTCATCCATGTCTTTTTTGTGGTTTGAGTTCTCATGTTTTTAATTGCTGAATTAAGTTCCTTTTATGGATTTACCCCAATTTTTTCATCAAATCACCTATTGAAGGACACCTTGGTTACTTCCAACTTTTCATGATTATAAATAAAGCTTCAATAAACATTCACATGCAGGGTTCTGTATGAAATCATTTTTCAAATCAATTGGGTAAAGATTTAGAAGTGTGATTGTTGGATCATATGATAAATCTATGTGTAGCTTTGTAAGAGTTTGCAAATTTATCTTCCAAAAATCTCTATCATTTTTTATTCCCTCTATATATGAATGACATTTTCTGTTTTTCTAAACCTATGTCAACATTTGGAAATATCAATTTTTGGATTATAGCCATTCTAATAGGTGTGTAGTGGTACTTCACTATTATTTTTACTTATAAGTACTAATGACAAATGAGGTTGAGCATCTTTCCTTATGCTTACTTGTCATCTGTATATATTTTTTGTCAATTATATTTTGCCATTTTTAAAATTTAGCTGTTTGTTTTTATATTGTTGAATTTTAAGAATTCTTTACAGATTATGGATACAAGTCTTTTAGCTGGTATTTGTTTTGCACTTTATTTCTCCAAGACTCTGGCTTACCTTTTAATGTTAAATATTTTTCACAGAGCAGAGCAGAATATTTAAATTTTTAATAAAGTCTAACTTCAAATAACTCAATTTCATTTCTTTTTATGGCTGAGTAATATTCCATTTTATATATGTGCCACATCTTCTTTATCCATTCATCTGTTGATGGACACTTGAGTTATTTGTAGTGAGGTGGATGGACATAGAGTCTGTCATACAGAGTGAAGTAAGTCAGAAAGAGAAAAACAAATACCGTATGCTAACACATATATATGGAATCTAAGGAAAAAAAAAATCATGAAGAACCTAGGGGCAAGATGGGAATAAAGGCACGGACCTTACTAGAGAATGGACTTGAGGATATGGGGAGGGGGAAGGGTAAGCTGTGACAAAGTGAGAGAGTGGCATGGACATATATACACTACCAAACGTAAAATAGATAGCTAGAGGGAAGCAGCCGCATAGCACAGGGAGATCAGCTCCGTGCCTTGTGACCACCTAGAGGGGTGGGATAGGGAGAGTGGGAGGGAGGGAGACACAAGAGGGAAGAGATATGGGAACATATGTATATGTATAACTGATTCACTTTGTTATAAAGCAGAAACTAACTCACCATTGTAAAGCAATTATACTCCAATAAAGATGTTAAAAAAATAAAAATAAAAAAAAGTAAAGTCTAACTTTTTTTTTCATAGATTGTACTTATGGTATTGTATCTAAAGACATCACTGAATGCAAGGTCAACGAGAATCTCTTTTATTTTCTTGTAGAACTTATATCTTTTTGTGTTTTACAGGTAGGTCTATGTTCCATTTTGAGTTATTTTTTGTGAAAGGTGTAAAGTTTGTGTTTAGGCTCATTTTTTTGCATATCAACATCAGGCTGTTATAAAATCATTTGTTGAAAAAAACTATCCTTTCTCCTTTGAAGTGATTCTACTTCATTTCAAAAGTCAGTTGGCTTTATGTATGTGGGTCTGTTCTTTGACTCTCTATTCTGTTCTATTGATCAGCCCAGCCATTCTTTCAACAATGGTAGCTTTACAATCTTTTTTTTTTTTTAAACATCTTTATTGAAGTATAATTGCTTTATAATGGTGTGTTAGTTTCTGCTTTAATACAATCTTGAAGTCGAGTAGTATGAGTTCTCTGACTTTGGTCTTCTTTGATATTGTTTTGCCTATTCTTGGTCTTTTGCATTTCTACCTAAATTTTAGATTCAGTTTGTTAATATCCACAATAACTCATTGGGATTTTAATTGAGATTGCTTAGATCAGGTTGGTAAGAACTGATATCTTATCAATATTGAGTCTTCCTATCCATAAACAGAATATGTCTGCATTTATTTACATCTTCATTGATTTTTTTCATTAGAGTTTTATAGTTTTTCTCATTCAGTTCTTGTTCATATGTTGTTAGATTTATATACAAGCATTTCTCTCATTTTTTCTTCCTAAAATAAATTGTACTATTTTAAAATTTTAATTCTAATTATTCATTGCTCGTATTTTGGAAAGAAATTAATTTTGCACCCTGTAGTAATTGCTCTTTAATTTCAGAAGTTTATTTATTTTTCAACTTTTAGGATTTTCTACATAGATAATAATGTCATCTGTGAAGAATAAGAGTTTTAATTTTCCTTATTCAGTCTCTATACCTTTATTTCCTTCATGTACTAAGTGGACCTTTTGGTATGATGTTGAATAACGATGTTGAGAAGGGACATCCTTGCCTTTTTCCCGTTTGGGAGGAAAAATACCCAGTTTCTCATCATTAAGTGTGATATTATGTGGATGTTCTTTATCAGTTTGAGGAAATTCCCTTCTATTTCCTGTTTTCCTTGTGTTAGATTTTGTCAAATGCTTTTTCTGTAACAACTGACAGAAGTGTATGAATTTTTTCTGTAGTTTGTTGATATAATGGATTAGATTGACTGATTTCAATTGTTGAAACTGCCTTGCATATCTGAAATAAATCCTCCTTGATCATGGTATATATTTCTTTGTATACATAATGGAATTGATTTGCTAATATTTTGTTAAGGCTTTGGCATCTATATACATGAGAGATTTGGGTCTACAGTTTTTCTATCTCGTAATGTCTTTTTCTAGTTTTGGTTTTATAGCTATTATGGCCACATTGAATAAAACAGAATAAGGTCCCTTTTTTCTATTTTCCAAGAGATTATAAAGAATTGGTATCATTTCTTCCTTAAATGTTTGGCAAAATTCATCAATGAAACCATCAGTTACATGTTATTCCTTTTTTTGGAAGGCTCTTGATTATTGATTCAATGGCTTTACTTACTGATTGCCTATGACTTATTCAAATTAGTTATTTTTCATTGTGTGAGTTGTGGTAGCTTGTGTCTTTCAAGCAATTGGTCTATTTTTTAACTAAGTTATTGAATTTTAAAGCATAGAATTGTTTATAGAATTTCTTTATTTTCTTTTGAATTTTTATGGGAACCACTTTTTTTTTTTTTTTTTTTAATCCGAGTAGCCTGAGCTCTTTATTTTATTTTTAGTATTTATTTATTTTTGACCATGCCACACAGTATGCAGAATTTTAGTTCCCTGACCAGGGATGGAACCCATGCCCCCTGCAGTGGAAGCCCAGAGTCTTAACCACCAGACCACCAGGGAAGGGCCGCATGAGCTCTTTTTTTTTTTTTTTTTTTTCTTATTAGTTATCTATTTTATACATATTACTGTATACATGTCAATCCCAATCTCCCAATTCATCCACCACCACAAGCACCCCACCACTTTCCCCCCTTGGTTTCCATACATTTGTTCTCTACATCTGTGTCTCTATTTCTGTCCTCCAAACAGGTTCATCTGTACAATATTTCTAGGTTCCACATATATGCTTTAATGTATGATATTAGTTTTTCTCTTTCTGACTTACTTCACTCTGTGACAGTCTCCAGATCCATTCAGGTCTCTACAAATGACCCAATTCCATTCCTTTTTATGGCTGAGTAATATTCCATTGTATATATGTACCACATCTTCTTTATCTGTTTGTCTGTTGATGGGCATTTAGGTTGCTTCCATGACCAGGCTATTGTAAATAGTGCTGCAGTGAACATTGGGGTGAACATGTCTTTTTGAATTATGGTTTTCTCTGTGTATATGCCCAGTAGTGGGATTGCTGGGTCATATGGTAATTCTATTTTTAGCTTTTTAAGGAACGTCCATACTGTTCTCCATAGTGGCTGTATCAATTTACATTCCCACAAACAGTGCAAGAGGGTTCCCTTTTCTCTACACCCTCTCCATCATTTGTTGTTTGTAGATCTTCTGATGATGCCCATTCTAACTGGTGTAAGGTGATAACTTATTGTAGTTTTGATTTGCATTCCTCTAATAATTAGTGATGTTGAGCAGCTTTTCATGTGCTTCTTGGCCATTTGCATGTCTTCTTTGGAGAAATGTCTATTTAGGTCTTCTGCCCATTTTTGGATTGGGTTGCTTGTTTTTTAATATTGAGCTGCATGAGCTGTTTATATATTTTAGAGATTAATCCTTTGTCCATTGATTCCTTTGCAAATATTTTCTCCTATTCTGAGGGTTGTCTTTTTGTCTTGTTTGCAGTTTGCTTTGCAAAAGCTTTTAAGTTTCATTAGGTCCCATTTGTTTATTTTTGTTTTTATTTCCATTACTCTAGGAGGTGGGTCAAAGAAGACCTTGCTGTGATGTATATCAAAGAGTGTTCTTCCTATGTTTTCCTCTAAGAATTTTATAGTGTCTGGTCTTACATTTAGGTCTCTAATCCGTTTTGAGTTTATTTTTGTGTATGGTGTTAGGGAGTGTTCTAATTTCTTTATTTTACATGTAGCTTTTACATTATTTTACATGTAGCTCTATTTTAGTTGACCATATGTTGTGGGTTTATCTCTGAGCTTTCTCTCTTGTTCCATTGATCTATATTTCTGTTTTTGTGCCACTACCATATTGTTTTGATTACTGTAGCTTTGTAGTATAGTCTGACATTAGGGAGTCTGATTCCTCCAGTTCCACATTTTTCCCTCAAGACTGCTTTGGCTATTCGGGGTCTTTTGTGCCTCCATACAAATTTTAAGAATTTTTGTTTTAGTTCTACAAATAATGTCACTGGTAATTTGAAAGGGATTGCATTGAATCTGTAGATTGCTTTGGGTAGTATAGTCATTTTCACAATATTGATTCTTCCAATCCAAGAACATGGTATATCTCTCCATCTGTTTGTGTCATCTTTGATTTCTTTCATCAGTGTCTTAGAGTTTTCTGACTACAGGTCTTTTACCTCCTTAGGTAGGTTTATTCCTAGGTATTTTATTCTTCTCGCTGAAATGGTGAATGGGATTGTTTCCTTAATTTCTCTTTCTGATCTTTCATTGTTAATGTATAGGAATGCAAGAGATTTCTGTGCATTAATTTTGTATCCTGCAACTTTACCAAATTCATTGATTAGCTCTAGGAGTTTTCTGGTGGCTTCTTTAGGATTTTTTATGTATAATATCATGTCATCTGCAAACAGTGACAGTTTTACTTCTTCTTTTCCAATTTGTATTCCTTTAATTTCTTTTTCTTCTCTGATTGTCGTGGCTAGGACATCCAAAACTTTGTTGAATAATAGTGGCAAGAGTGGACATCCTTGTCTTGTTCCTGATCTTTGAGGAAATGCTTTCCGGTTTCACCACTGAGGATGATGTTTGCTGTGGGTTTGTCATATATGGCTTTTATTATGTTGAAGTAGGTTCCCTCTATGCCTACTTTCTGGAGAGTTTTTATCATAAATGGGTGTTGAATTTTGTCAAAAAATTTTTCTGCATCTATTGAGATGATCATATGGTTTTTATTCTTCAATTTGTTAATATGGTGTATCACATTGATTGATTTGTGTATATTGAAGAATCCTTGCATTCCTGGGATAAACCACACTTGATCATGATGTATGATCCTTTTAATGTGCTGCTGGATTCTGTTTGCTAGTATTTTGTTGAGGATTTTTGCATGTATATTCATCAGTGATATTGGTCTGTAATTTTCTTTTTTTGTAGTATCTTTGTCTGGTTTTGGTATCAGGGTGATGTTGGCCTCATAGAATGAGTTTGGGAGTGTTCCTTCTACTGAAAATTTTTGGAAGAGTTTTAGAAGGATGGGTGTTAACTCTTCTCTAAATGTTTGATAGAATTCACCTGTGAAGCCATCTGGTCCTGGACTTTTGTTTGTTGAGAGATTTTTAATTACAGTTTCAATTTCATTACTTGTGATTGGTCTGTTCATATTTTCTATTTCTTTCTGGTTCAATCTTGGGAGGTTATTCCTTTCTAAGAATTTGTTCATTTCTTCCAACTTGTCCATTTTATGGGCATAGAGTTGCTTATAGTAGTCTCTTATGATGCTTTGTATTTCTGCCTTGTCTGTTGTAACTTCTCCTTTTTCATTTCTAATTTTATTGATTTGAGTCCTCTCCCTCTTTTTCTTGATGGGTCAGGCTAAAGGTTTATCAATTTTTCTTCTCTTCTCAAAGAACCAGCTTTTAGTTTTATTGATCTTTGCTATTGTTTTCTTTGTTTCTATTTCATTTATTTCTGCTCTGATCTTTATGCTATCTTTCCTTCAACTAACTTTGGGTTTTGTTTGTTTTTCTTTCTCTAGTTCCTTTAGGTGTAATGTTAGATTGTTTATTTGAGATTTTTCTTGTTTCTTGAGGTAGGCTTGTATTGCTATAAACTTCCCTCTTAGAACTGCTTTTGCTGCATCCCATAGGTTTTGGATCATTTTTTTTCGTTGTAATTAGCCTCTAGGTATTTTTTGATTCCCTCTTTGATTTCTTCAGTGATCTCTTGGTTATTTAGTAACATATGGTTCAGCAACCATGTGTTTGTGTTTTTTCCCCTGTAATTTATTTCTAATCTCATAGTGTTGTGGTGGGAAAAGATACTTGATATGATTTCAATTTTCTTAAATTTACTGAGGCTTGATTTGTGATCCAAGATGTGATCTATCCTGGAGAATGTTCCGTGTGCACTTGAGAAGAAAGTGTAATCTGCTGTTTTTGGATGGAATGTCTTTTAAATATCAATTAAATATATGTGGTCTATTGTGTCATTTAAAGCTTGTGTTTTCTTATTAATTTTCTGTCTGGATGATCTATCCATTGGTGTAAGTGGAGTGTAAAGTCCTCTCTATTATTGTGTTACTGTTAATTTCCTCCTTTTTTTTTTTTTTTTGGAGGTTTTCTGGCCTTATTTATTTATTTATTTTTGGCTGTGTTGGGTCTTCGTTTCTGTACGAGCACTTTCTCTAGTTGCGGCAAGCTGGGGCCACTCTTCATCACGGTGCATGGGCATCTCACTATTGCGGCCTCTCTTGTTGCTGAGTTGAGGCTCCAGACACGCAGGCTCAGTAGTTCTGGCTCATGGGTCTAGTTTGTCCACGGCATGTGGGATCTTCCCAGACCAGGGCTCGAACCCGTGTCCCCTGCATTGGCAGGCAGACTCTCAACCACTGTGCCACCAGGGAAGCCCAATTTCTTCTTTTATAGCTTTTAGCAGTTGCCTTATGTATTGACTTACTCCTATGTTGGGTGCATATATATTTATAATTGTTATATCTTCTTCTCGGATTGATCCGTTGATCATTATGTAGTGTCCTTCCTTGTCTCTTGTAACATCCTTTATTTTAAAGTCTATTTTATCTGATATGAGTATTGCTACTCCAGCTTTCTTTTTATTTCCTTTTGCATGGAATATTTTTTTCCATCCCCTCACTTTCAGTCTGTATGTGTCCCTAGGTCTGAAGTGGGTATCTTGTAGAAAACATATATATATATGGGTCTTCTTTTTGTATTCGTTCAGTTAGCCTGTGTCTTTTGGTTGGAGCATTTAATCCATCCATGTTCAAGGTAATTATTGATATGTGTGTACCTATTACCATTTTCTTAATCGTTATGGGTTTTTTTTTTAGGTCCTTTTCTTCTCTTGTGTTTCCCATTTACAGAAATTCCTTTAGCATTTGTTGTAGAACTGGTTTGGTGGTGCTGAATTCTCTTATATTTTGCTTTTCTGTCAAGCTTTTGATTTCTTTGTTAAATCTGAATGAGATCCTTGCTGGGTAGAGTAATCTTGGTTGTAGATTCTTCCCTTTCATCACTTTAAATATATCATGCCACTCCCTTCTGGCTTGTAGAATTTCTGCTGAGAAATCAGCTGTTAACCTTATGGCAGTTCCCTTGTATGTTTTTTGTCATTTTTCTCTTGTTGCTTTCAATAATTTTTCTTTGTGTTTAATTTTTATGAATATGATTACTATGTGTCTCTCTACTATGCATGCTTTTAATAGTATACATTTCCATTTAAGCACTATTTTCCCTTCCTCCTACAAATTTTTATGTTTAAACTACCCTTTGAGTCTGTTAATTCTATCTGGTAGTACTCTTGCTCAAGCCACCATCCTCCATAGGATATATGAAAATCTTATCTCCACCCCATCATCTTGTCTCCTTCAAACTATTCTGTAGATAGTATAAAAAATGTATTAGCATTCAAATCACTTTACCCTCCTGCTTAAAGATAAGTTATTTAATGGCTTCCTGATTTTTCTCTTGAGATAAAACAAAATCTCCTTTACAGGGCTTTTGAGGCAATTAATGTGCAGATTTCTGTATATTTGTGACAATTCATCTTTAAGCATATTGATCTCCTCTTATTTTACTAGTGTGTCATCATCATATTTGCTTGGGATTCTTGTTACATGATGTACTCTCTACTTGGAATACTTCTACAGGAGATTTTCTTACAAATTCATTAAAACTGCTCTGTCTCAGAGTTAAAACACTTAGTTTAGTCACTCTGAGAGCACTGTGTGCTTTCCTTATATTATGTAGCATTAATTTGGGAACTTATGTATGTTCCTGATGAGAATATGACTTCCATGAGAGTAAAGATCTCTGTTCATCATCATTGTAGGACTAATACCCAGAGCAGAAAGCACCTTCCCACTTTATCCCAGAAGATTATATGCAAGTTAAATTCACATTCTTAATTTCAATAAGTCATTTAAGCCAGGTTCATAACTTGACAGCTCAGTGACCTGGATTTTTTTTTTTTGAGTTTACTAATGAAATTCAAACATGAGACATTATTAAAATAAAAACAAACTTCAGGCCATCTTAGCTGGATCTCCATTTGTATTGAGTCAGAACTGAACTCTTGCTAGACCTCTCTAGCTTATTAATTAATAATTATGATGCTAATATCCTTCTTTAAATAATTGGTACATATTTTATAAAATTATTTCAGGAGATGTACAGTGTGACAAGATGTTTTCCTTGTTCTTCTCTCACTTAACATAGCAGTGTGCTTAAGTGGATCTTTGGATGATTTATGAAAATTTTCAGTGCCTTAACTGAAAAGTCTCTTTCTTCATAAACCTAATAAGATTCAGCCATACAACTTCTTGACATATTCCTTCATGAAGGATTTTGATATTCAATACTGATTTTATTTTTTAAAAAATACTTAACTCTTCAAATATTGTGAGTTTCACAAACCTAAAGTCAAAATAGTACTTATGTGATTGTATTACATTAATATGTGTTGTATATTTTTCTTGTTTGTTTCTCCTCCTATATCCTTGGTACAAGTCCCCTCAGAAATTTTCTTAAGATAATCTTTGATTATCCTTACCTGATATTATCCATTGTTTTGTTTATTCATTCTCTATTTAACAAGCCTGTATTGTTTCAGATACAGGAAATGCTAGTGAACTAAGAACTAAGTCCTTTCCTCCAGATACATCTTATATTCAAGAGTAGAAGAAAGACACCAAGTAAGTGATTAAAGTGAAAGATCTAGGGACCTCCCTCATTGTCCAGTAGTTGAGACTTCACCTTCCAATGCAGAGGGTGTGAGTTCGATCCCTCGTCGGGGAGCTAAGATCCCACATGATTTGGGGACAAAAAACAAAAACATAAAACAGAAGCAATACTGTAACAAATTCAATAAAGACTTTAAAAATGGTCCACATCAAAAAAATCTTTAAAAAAGTTAAAATAGAGTGAAGTATCTAATTAAATGTAATGAAACACAATAACTCCTCCAATGGAAAAAAAAGAGAGAGAAAGATAAGAAAAGAAAGATGAGTGTTATGGAAACTTTAGTCTTCCCTTTTTGAGTTCCAGTGATAATTAGAAATGTAGTAAAACCGCCAAAATTAGATTTAAACATTCTGAAAGTTTGACTTGTCATTGAGATTAAAATTTTAAATTTCATTTCCTTATTTAAAATAAATTCTTGGTCTACAGGAACATTATTCCTTCTCTTTAAATTTTATATAACCAAAATTATTACATTAAGATAGCTCTATTTTTGGTTGCCACATAATAATAATAGGTTAAAGAATAACAGCTTTTTTTATCATCTAGGTGGAACATTTTACACCAAACCAAACTAATCAACCAAAACAGCAATAGAAAAAACATAATAAGAAGATTAGCTCTCTACTCTTAACTTAAGGACTATATGTAACTTTATTATTACAATTCTCTACTGGGTAGACTTTACATTTGTGCAATCCATTTGATTTAAACATCCGTTGCCAAGCACCTTGTTCCAAGCTACATAACTCTAAATACTTTTACTCCAATTGCACATGATTTCAAATTCCTTGACTTCTTTCTGATAGGCTTTGAATTTGTTCTGAGAAGGATTACATTTATAATACTAATGCTATTACTGAATATCGCAAGTACACTAAGTGCTGCATAAAATATTTGATTGTCATTAATTAAGAAATAAAACACTATTGCCCCTTTGTTGCCAATAATGACAAAAGTTACCACCAGGCAGTGTGGAGAAGGATATTAATAATTTTGCTATTGTTGCTGCTATGTTTTTAAATAAAATGGGAGTCACTGAAAGTGATTTATTTTGCTCTTCATGGAATTAACTTCTTACTGAAATAGTTTGTGGGATTATTTTTCATAGTTGTTTTGTGGCAATAGTGACATATGCACTGAGTCAAGAGCAAAACAATTATCTGTTGCATAGAATTCACGCTTCAAAATACACTTGAACTGCTCCAGACTGGGGAACTACTTAAACTTGAAACATCTCCACTTCCCCATTTTTTAGCACCAAAAAAGGGACATGCTGAATCCCCTCAGGAGTCTGGAGAGTAGACACTGTTCTCTAGCACTTACCAACATTTATTTACATACACACCAGGCTCAACTTTTGACCCTCATGCTTCTATGAGGCAGGAAATTAGAACAGCAGATATTTCCAATGTTTTCAGTATATTTATGTAATCCACAAATAATGCTATTACTAGAGTAGTCTAATTGTCTCCTCTCTAAAAAAGGTCTCTTGTTCGCTCTTGAAAATCAAGAATAATTTTTCCCCCCCTGGGTGATTGGCTAATCAGCATTTTCTTTCTGTAAATACTGCCAGAAGGAATCGGTGAGATAAATACTTTTACAGAAGAATTCGATGATTTAATGTGGATACTTGAAAATCCAATTCCTCCACATAAAATAAGGATTTAAAAATGGACACTGGTTTTGTCATGTTTATGCCTAAAAGCCTAAAACCATATCCTACTATCCATCCTTTTAAAAACAAACAGTCCTTTAAGGGATGAATGGATAAAGGTGTGAATATATGTTTCTTATGTAGATAGATAAATGGATAGATAGATAGACAGATGGATATACATAGATACATAATACACAATGGAATATTATTCAGTCATGAGAAAGAAGGAAATCCAGCCATTTTTTCCAACATGGATGGAACTTGAGGACATTGTTCTAAGTGAGATAAATCAGAGAAAAACAAATACTGTATGATCTCACTTATATGTGGAATCTAAAAAAGTCATACTTAGGAAAACAGAGAGTAGAATGGCATTACCAGGATCTGTGAAGGGGGGGGAGGGGAGAGTCAGGGAGATGTTGTTGAAGGCTACAAATTTGCAACTAGTAGATACATAAGTAGTGGAGATCAAATGCACAGCATAGAGATTATAGTCAGCAATACTACACTATAAACTTCAAAGCTGCTAAGAAACCAGATCTTGGAATTCCCTGGTTGTCCAGTGGTTAGGATTCCACACTTTCACTGCAGGGTGCATGGGTTCAAAGATTCCACATGCCACACAGCATACCCCAAAACAAAACAAAACAAAGCAAACTAGATTTTAATTGTTCCCACCACAAGAGAGACATGATAATTATGTGAAGGGATGGAGGTGTTAAGTGAACTGGGGTGATAATCATAATGTAATATATAAATGTATCAAGACAACACGTCATACACCTTAAACTTACACGACGTTATATGCCAATTACCTCAATAAAACAAAGAGAGATCAATAAAAGCTTCTTCTATACTCTCCTATGATCATCTTTTATGGTTGTGTATTCTGAATTGCTTCAGTCTTCTCAGCAGGCCTAGAATTATTTCAAATGTTGCATATCTTTCACTTCGTCTCCGCTAAATTTCCTCATATCCCATGTCTAAACTATTAAAATCAGCGGAGAATCTAAAATTAGTGTTGAGATTAATAGCAATTTCAAAGTCACTGGTGGTGTGTTGTGTCCAGTTCAACAATGGTTTGCCAATCAGTGGGGTCAGATTGCTTTGGTTTGCGTTCTGACTTAGTCAGTTAATAGCTGTGAGATTTGGGGCAAATCACTTATACTTGTCAAGCTTCAGTTCTCTCATCTTTGAAACGAGGGTAATAATATTTAATACAAAGGATTTCTGATGATTAAATGCAACAATGCATGTAAAGTATTCTGTATGGCATGAGACTAAGATCTTCTTACACAACCGTATTGAATCCTCTTCTCAGGTAGCTGTTCTTCTTAACATCTTCTCCATTCTGCTAAGACAGGGACTTTTCATTTCTCAAACTAGTAATTCAGAGAAAAGGAAAATATGATGGAGGGGATATAAAAACTTTACTGAGAATCCCTGGCTTCAAGGGTTGGCTTTTTTATTACAACTCTTTCATGGATTTGTTTCCTTTAACAAAAAAATCAAATGAGCTTACTGAATCAGTTCCTATAGTTTACTTTTTGGGGGAAGCAATAGACAATCACAGCTTGGGAAAATGTGGCTTATACCTTGAAAACTGTAATAGCAATTCAGGGAAGATGTATATAGCTAATTCTGAAGATAACGACTACATGCTCATACAGTTGCTTACAGTTTCTTGACAGAATGTAGGGCAGAAACCTTGTCTTTCTCATATAGTCTTCTTAACTGAATCTAGTGCCATGGCTTGCACGTTGTAATTGCCCAATAAATATTTGCAGAATTAAATTGAAAATTTTATCTCTTTAAGTGACTCTTCTTGACACATTCTGGCCAGCAGTAAGTTCAATAAACTGAACATTACCTTCAACATAAATGTTGGAAATGTCATTTTATACAAACTAAATTCAACATATTTAGATACTTTCTTAGAATTTTAACTATTTATAAGCAATCCATTTTATAACTTTTAACATTTATTTTCTAAGTGCTATTGAATCTGGAATACCCTGGTTTAGCATCAAACTCAATCACAGTGTAATTGAGCAGTTGTTAGAATGCTGTCAAGCCAAATAAAATAAATCCATTCTTAAAAAATAAAACAAAAGAAAAAACAAAAAAAAAACAAAAAAACACCAAACACTTAGAATGTTAATGGATCTTATGCTTTTAATTTTGAGTATTCAGAGTTCAAATGGCACTTCAAGAGCTATGTGAAGCCTATGTGATGATTTGGTTATTCAGATATTAGTAGAGGATAGCCAATGGCAATGAAACCACAATATGTGACTGTACATTTAAATTTATTTTATTCTTATTTATTGAAATTACTTTTTAGAATTTGATTTAGGTTTAAATTAACATTTATCAAACTAAAATAGATAAGCAAAGGAAGTGTTTGGATATGTCTATTTTTAATTTCTGTACTATATTTGCAGTAAGGAAAGAAGTTATTTTACCTTATTTATCTGCTCTGGTGAATTAAGAAATGAGATCTAGGAAATCACATTAATTCTTGTCTGTTTTAGGAGTGATTCTCAGATAATGGGAGGGACTTATCCAAAATGAACTGATCAAAATAACTTGAGGGATTTTTTTTCGTTCAGATTATGCATAGAATATTCTGATCTATCTTCCACTCCCTTAGGCAGAAAATGAAACACAGGTGAATCTTTGCAAACTAAAACTGTTCTCTAGAAAGCCTTCAGGGCCCTAAGGGCATTTCTCTGGGTCTTCTTGCTCTTTCACATGTCTCTTCTTCCTTTTTCTCTCAGACAGCTCCCTCTGTTTTGGTGCAATATAGCCCATCCTGCTTCTTCGTTACGATTTATTTAGTCCATCCACAGCTCACCACTGACGGCAATCCTCTCTGTGTTGCTTATTTTAAATTATCAATAGACAGAATCTGATGGTTGCCTTCTTACATGTCACCGATTATTTGGATACCTAAAGATCATTTGCCAGAAACTTAGGTCTAATCATCTGTGTCTGGAGAGTTCCTGCTTTATGTAGGACTGCCTCTTAAAGCTTCTTTGGGCAGGGCCCATGCCAAAAACGACATCTATTACAGTACAAGCTTGTTTTGTTTTATCAGAAAGCATTTACTGAGTGCCTTTTACATATAATACTCTCTGCTGTGTGATGGGTACACAAGGGGTATAATATAAAATGTCTCTAGTGTGAGAAAAATACAGTGAAATTGGGCAGACTGAATATATCTATAAAATCATGGATAGTGGCATAAAATATTACATTTAAATTGCATATGCATATGTGTGTATACATATATATGTATAAATATACATATATAATTTGATGACTAAGTGATTTAGGAATTCAGAAGTGAAAAAGATTGCCATTGTCAATCATTTGTGGTCAGGGAAGACCTATTGGAGGGGATGTGATTCAAGCTGAAACTTTATTAATTAGAAGGGGCTGACTTTGATTCAGAGTGATTGATAGAACGCAGGTTCTGACCAGAGTCTTTAAAATGCATCCTTTCTTCTAGAGGACCTCCATTCGTATGTCTCATGTAACAAAAATCCCCATGAATTATTCATATAAGCTGTCATTTAATTTTACAATTTTTCCTTTTCTATCAATATCACTAACTCCTTAATAAGGATTCAATTCTATGTGTCTTGTTAGAGCCCACAGGGACATTTGTATACAATAAATATTTATTTTTGCACTTGCTCCATTTACCACAGATACAAGAAATGGACTTAAAATATATAAAGTTTAAAAATGCTTTCACATTTTCAGACTTTATTTACCCAGCTAAGTCATACCAAAAACTAACTTAAAAGTCCAATCACTTGTAATGAATCTAACATCCCATAAGAAATAAGCTTAGTAGTTTTCTATGTCAACATATTTGAACTAAACAGTGTGCCACTTCCTGCTCCCTTCAGCAGCATTTGTTATATAAACTCTCAACAAAGGATATTTCCTCAAATATTAAGTGTAAAGCATTTTTCCTTAAATATGATGTAGATTTATTTTGCGATATTCAACAAGTCACATTTGAAAGATGAGAGGCAAGAACATGCATATTTTCTAGCTTAAGAAAAGCCTTTTATGTGTTATCAGCTTTATAACCTAGTTTTGATATTAAAGCCATCTTTTTTTCTCTCTACAGCCTACTATTTTAAAAGAACATAAAGTATATACAGAAGTTTTTGTTGTTTCCCCGATGTTGCCAATTTAATGATATCATTGAGTGTTTACCTTTGAAAATTACTTTTTTCCCTTAGAATAAATATTGAAATATGAAATGCTGATGTCACTATATTGCAAAAAAGGAGGAAGAGCAGATCTGGGAAAAAGTCCAAAGTTCTTCAAAGTGACTTTTTGCCAAACTAAAGCTTTTTTCTGCAGAAGGAAAAAAAAAATCATCTTGGAAGATAATTCTGGCACATTATGAAATGATTAAACTCTTATGCATACAGTTGAATATGCCACCGCACTTTTATCACCACCAAAAAGATCATTCTACCACTCCCTGGATGGGCAGATCATGATGATTTAAGGCCACTTCTGGGAAATTTGCAAATTCTTACAGAGACTGCCCCCCTCTCTCCTTGTGGCTGAGAGCACACCACACAAAGGAGTGGAAAAATCAAGGCAAGAAGATTTAAAATCAGAAATGCTTGATTTCTAGTCAGTGTGTGGGAATTAATTGGTAAAGGTTAAGAAATGAAATTATGGGATGTAGGTTGATCATCCTTAAGTAAGTGCAGTACAGACTGAAGTCCAGCTGACTGCAGTCACAGACAGTCACTATTTAATTTGATTATATTTTTAAAAAAATGTTTCAAAATTGGCACAAATTTCAAACTGCAAAATAGAAATCATAGAAAGATAAGGTTAATTCTGCCTCTGAATGTACACGAATATAGTAAGTTCAATTATATTCATAATATATTGAGTAGTTGCAGCTCTTGAGTCTGTTCAGTTCTTTTTTCCCATTTATATTACATTTTCTTTCAATAGGGATATTTTCCTTCATTTCACAAATCAAACATCTATTTCATCAGTTCCCTTAGCAAACTTTCCCATTTTAAGATACTACTCTCTCTTAGAAGCTTCAGAAGCTGTCAATAGCTATACCATCTTTGTGAGTTTTCTGTGATACTATCACCCCACAAGCAAGCTCTTCTAAGCCTTTTACTTCTCCAGTAAAATTGAAGTGCTCTGTGACTTCTGACTTCCAGGTAGGATTAGGAATGTCTTTCAACATTGACAACAAAGTTTATAATTTTGTACCAGCAACTCAAATCCAATAAAAGTCAAATCATACCTTAATGATTTTCTAAGTGAAGTGAGCACTTACAAAAATAACGTGAAAAATATATCTCTCAACATTGTCACTAAAATTAAGTGCCCCTGGATAAATACTATTTTGGCAATTATCATACCTCAGGGCACTTCTGAACAAAGACACAAGACAGGCCTCCCCCAGAGGGGTGCAATCAGCACCACGGAACAGTTCCAGCTTGCAGGATAGGGATTAACTTGAACAAAACATCAGCCATAAAGGGTTGGCACTAAGATTCTGTGACCAAAGGCAATCAGTAGCATTTTATATAGGGAAACTGTAGAAAGAAATTGAATCAGGGTTGACCAGATAAAAATGTAAGATCATGACCTGGAATATAGAGACAAGACTATAAACAGAGGAGCAATCAAAGTCAAGAGCTAGAAAAGTGAGAATTAGCCTGAGAATTGTAAGATAAACAGGTAAGGAAGAGCACTTCAGAGTGAAGGTCATAACTTGTAGATAAAGCTGCTGTGCCTGGTGAGTGGGCCTGGGGTGTCGTTGGTTGCCTCAGACAAACACACGGAATATCCAGTCAAAATGCTAAAAACTGGAAGGAAAGCCATAAGAGAATGAGACCTTTTAAGAAAATTCATATTTCAACATCTTGTGGGATCACATAGATAAAGAAATAAAGGCAGGGGAAAATTCTCCAGAGATAAGTAATATTTTTTTCATAAGGGAGCGCTAAAGGTGTACTAAATGAGAGATCATTCACTATAAAGAAAGACAAGATTGTACATTAAGGAATCATCAGAATAATTCATCTAGGAACTGAATTTCTGTTTGATAACAACATGGTTCTCCACAAAAAAACATGGAGTAAAAGAAAATAAGACAAAGTAATGTAACTCTGTTCAACAGCAAATACACTGTACTTCACAATTCCTAGAGAAAAGTTCTACTAACAATACGGGGTTTTCAGAGTCCCGATCTACTCTCTGTTGAAGCCATTCATCAGCAAGCCTGGTCCTCTTTATGCACATCTCACTGAAGGCACAGCCCACTCATGGCAGATGCTATAAAGGAGAAAATCTCCTGCTGCTATTTAAGTCCATTGGGATATGTTTTTATTTGTATTATGAAGGAACAACCAAGAGATACTAGACATTTTAAGAAATCCAAAAATGTAACGGAGGATCCAGATAATGCAATAGAACAGCTGGATTTGATATCCGTAATGAAAGATCCATTTGCTATAAAAAAGAAGGAATTAGAAATTCTTTCCATAAAAGAGAGCATGCAAATTAATAAAATGCTTATAAAGATCAATAATCCTTAAATGAGCTGACAGAATAGGATAAACATGAGAAAGAACATAAGTCTTACAAAACAAAAATGGTGTTTTGAATACAAGCTCCAGAAAAGCTCTCAGTTCGTAGAGTCTTGGACAATATACACAGGAGACACAACAATATTCTAATCAACATTAGAATATTGGAAGTTGGAAGACTAGAACTAACAGTCTTTCATTCTCTCTCTCTATTACCCTCTAGCATGATTTATGTATGTATGTGCATATATGCATGTGTATATATGTATGCATCATATATATATAAATATATATGATAGGTATATCAGATACATAGTTATTTTCCATGGCTGCATAGTATCTAACGGTTAGAGCTTAATGCATTCAATCTTTCCAATTTGATGGGCATTCAGTTTATTTTTAGTTCTTTTAATTTTGCTTTTCCCTTTACAGATTAATCTGTCATGAATGTCCTTGCACACATATTGATTCTGCTGGTGTCTGCATTGCTGTTAGATAACTAGATTTACAAAAGTTTAAACTAGGAATAAAATGACACAGAGGCATTTAAAATGTAATTTGAATCAATCTTGCCAGATTATCCTTTTAAAATATGTTATTCTTCCCTATGATAATTGGAGCTGGAAGTATTTAAGATTTTTTTGGTTTGTTTCTAATTGGTGACCACTTGAAAGGCGGGGAAATATTCTCCCATTGTACTTTACCCACATTCAAAGTCAAGTGTTTCTTTTCTCTTTCTCAAATAATGTGTGTGGGAATAGGTATTTTCATATGTCTATTGACCATTTATGTATGTTTCTTCTTTTGTCTACCCTGTCTATAAATTTTACTCATTTTTTTCCTTATAATCTTTTCTTTATTGTTTTATCTTTTTGTAGCTACAATATATCATCTTAGTGGTATCAAAGCTTTTTCAGAAGAGTGGCAAATAGATATAACTTTTTTTAAACACTTTATAATATTTTTTAAATCAGTAGCCCTTTCTCTTTGAAATAGGTATGGAATCACATTTATATAAAATAAAATACATTTTTTTTTTTTTTACGTTATTAGGTTTTTTTTTTTTTTTAATTTATTTATTTATTTTTGCCTGTGTTGGGTCTTTGTTTCTGTGCGAGGGCTTTCTCTAATTGTGGCAAGTGGGGGCCACTCTTCATCGCGGTGCGCGGGCCTCTCACCATCGCGGCCTCCCCTGTTGGGAGCACAGGCTCCAGTCGCGCAGGCTCAGTAGTTGTGGCTCACGGGCCCAGCTGCTCCGTGGCACGTGGGATCTTCCCAGACCAGGGCTCGAACCCGTGTCCCCTGCATTGGCAGGCAGATTCTCAACCACTGCGCCACCAGGGAAACCCATATAAAATAAAATACATTTTAATTTGAGTATTTTTTTCTATACATAATGTCTAATAAATACAGAGACAATCTTATTGGGTGAATTGATCATATATTTAGTGATAAGCCTAAAAGAATATAAACACATTTGTCTTTCATTCAACAAATTCCCCAGAACCTCAGAGGATTATAATATCTTGACTTCTCAAAGGGAAAGAAAAAATGCTTCATCCAAAATTCAAATTGCTGCATAAATAAATCCTTTTAAAAAGGAAATGTCGATTGTGCACCAAATTCAGCATGCATTATTGTTACTTCAGTCTTTACTTCTCCTAGTAAGTTAGAAGGGAAAAAAAACCTCTATTAATAGCACATTTCATCGTGTGTAAGAGGATTAAATACGAAACTGAGTGCTTCCAGCTTTTAACATGTCTCATCATTCTGTCATTTCTGCTTTAAAGTGAACAAGTAAAGCCTTGTAAATTATAACACAACATTCAGAACAGATTCTGGCTAACTTCTTTGAAATAAAAAGTTAGCCAAAGGAAAATTGAATGCTTGACAGGGTTAAAATTGTGATTTTTAGAAATAAATACATTTTGACACTTGTATTCAAGAGCACTGGTTTTCTGAGTGTAGTCCATAGATCAAAAGCACCAGAATCACCTGAGAAATCTTTAGAACTACAACTTCTTGGGCAACACTTCAGGTGCACTGAATCAAAAGCTAAAGGTAGGGTCCATCAAGCTGTAATTTAAGAAATCCTCCAGAAGATTCTCACGTAGTTTAACTTTTGACAACCACCGCCTTATACCTCTTAGGTGTTTTCAATTGGCCTGGCCGGCACTCAGGGATTTTCTGCAAGTGTATTTTATTATATATATTATATATGTATTTTACACACACACACACACACACACACACATATATATATAAGTAGCTAATTTATATGACCACACATAATTTAATCACAATATCTCATGTAGCATGAGTGATGAGTTAAAAAAGAAACAACTGGAAGAGAGACTAATAGGGCAGCTATTATACTACTGGCAGGGTGAAGTTTGGACATTTGAATGGAAATGAAATAACAAATTTTTGAGTTATTTAAAAGTTATAGATTTTTCTTAAAAGTATCTATTTTCTAAGCTTTAAGAGTAGTTCATGGAAAATAGGATAACAAAAGCCTAATGTGACTTAAGAAAAATTATATATAAATTATATGTGTCATTTTCAATTACTTATAATCTTTATATAAGTGGCAGTCAGACCCTGATTCTTCTCCCTACTTGCCATATCCTGTCCTAACTATCTGTGTGTGGTCTTCTTTTGTTTCTTTTATAAAACTTTAATCTACCACTTACTAAATTTATAAAAGTTGACAACTTGCTAACATTTTAACTTGCTTCCTTTAATTTTTAACAAATATACACATATGAAAGTAGTAATTCCCTTACAAACTTGGGATTTTTATAAGAGGTAGTGCAGGCAAATAAGCACTCAATACTTAGAATTCACCTCTTTTTTATCTTTTGTCTCCTTATCTCCCTGACCCTCTCCATCTAAAAAGTAATATATTGTATATGTAATTACATGATAAAAAATGAAAACATGTGAATTAGTTTAATTGATTCACTTTGTAACAGGTAGGGAATGTAAACCTTCAGAACTAATGTCAAGTCAGAAAATAAATACATGCTTAAGGTAACTAAATTTCACTGCAGACCATACTTTGTGATGAGTAGAACAAGTTATGCTGGAGAGGTATAATTGAACAACCAGTACATCCTGGTCTTGTTATTTCAGTATTTTTTCATGGAAATTTCTCACAATGGCTTTAAACACTTATTGGAAACCATTATTGAACCTAACTATGTATTATTACTGCATATAATTCATAGAAACAAAAAAGTTCTATGAAGCCATGAACCAACAATTAATAAAGAAATTTCAATACTAATATTCAATCAGAATATAACAAAAATTCCATATAGTAGATTTGTATTATAAGTTGTATAAACTTTTTGAAAGTATTATTATTTGGAAGACATGGAATTATTTTAATGTCTTTTACTATATTTTAATATCTTTAAATCAAACGTGTCTGTACGACTATATATTGCCATGAGAATAATATCTGGCATATGGTGGACACTTAATTGTTAAATTTTAAAATGAACCAGATTGATAGGTCAAATTGCTCACAGATCCTCTCCACCTGGATGTATAAAAGACATTTCAAAATTTACATTCCCAAGACAGAGTTATTTATTTCTGACCTCATAAGGGCTTCCATGTAAGCATATCACAACTTGGTAAATGGAACCAACTATCTAACCAGTTGCTCAAATAATAACCCCAGAGATTACTAGTGGTATGCTATTCTTTATTTACTGGTCACTTTGCATTTAGTCTGGCACTTCCAAATATTTAACTGTATAGCAATGCTATGATGCAGAAGATTTTACCATATCAATCTTGTAACAAGAACGACAATAAAAAACAATAAAGAGTTTGTTATAATAAATAGTATCTGAGAGAGCAATGACTTTATGTGCCAATTGATACGTTTAATTTTCTGGGATATTCTGGAAAAAATATATCTACAGTTCATTGAGGTTAGATACACCTGATGCAAGATTCTTTTCCAAGTCCTGAGTTCTCTGCTGTGAAGCCAGTCAAAGGGTACCCCTGAGAATCAGAGTAGCCAGAAGAAATTTTAATTATGTCATAAATATGACCAGACGAAATTTGAAGTTCACTTAAGTTTAGGGGTCATAATTTTGGAACGAAAGTAAGAGTACTGAGGAGAGCATGACAATCTGCCTCCGCTTTTCCACATGAGACATTTGGAGGTTTTGTTAAGCTATTATGTGAAAGAGGCAAAGAAGACAAGAAAACAGTGGCTGTTGAGCTCAGTAGACCTTTCATCAGTCTTAAATAACTGGGGGGAAATACTGTTGTTTAAGGTCTGTGAAGAAGGAGGATTTCTAGTAAACTTATTACACTCCCTGAGGGGAAGGCTGCAGGGCTACAGTTTGGGGGCAGGGACTAAACAGAGATAGAGCATAGTATCTAGACAAAGTTTGCAAGTCTAAATAAGCTAATCTTTTACTTATTGAGATTACTGTTATCAAATTAAGTACGCTAAGCAAAGTAAGGTAAGCATATTATAAACAATATTATTAATGACTAAATAATTCATACAAATAGTAGGGAAAAGTACTCAACTGAAATATTAAATTGTATTTCACTTTGATTGCTGTACTGAATTTTGTATTATTCTCTAAGTAATAATTATTTTTAGTTGACATGTTTTTTTCTTCAAAAAGTAAAACAAGATATTTGCTCTGAGAATGATATAAGACACCAAGAAAACAAGTGCATTGTCAGGATTATAAAATATAGAGCATTGTAGTTTAATCTGACCTATGTCAGTCTCTTGTTTCTAAATAGACTGCTTTTGTTTTTCCTGTTTATTCATTGTATTAATGTGAAATAAGTACTGTAAAATGGGGAGTGAACAGTTCATATAATTGAGAAGTGGAAAGTTTAAGTTTATAAATTCCATTTATCATTTGATTAATCAAGCTTTAAAATTTTTATTATGGTTATTCAATGCAAGAGGAAAATTAAATATATCAATTCCATCTTCTTACCCTGAAGCATTTCCTCATAAAAAAGGGTAAATTTTTATTCGATATGAATGCAATCACACCACTGTGTCTATTAAAAATAATGGAAATTGTTCATCTAATTTGCCATTGACCAATGGAAAATTTTTCCCATAAGGGTCATGAAAGGCATAAAACTCACCATGGGAGAGAAATTCTGTAATGTATGCAATTCTAGATTTTTTGCCTCTGAAAAAAGGAACAATGATATTTTAAAACCATTTAACATATAACATGAATATTCCAGGAGATAATTTAATAAAATGTTATGCAGATAGAAAAGGAAGCAAAGCAGAATTTGAATCAAAGAACAATGGGGACAAAGAAGAAATAGATTATCTAACTTGGGAGTGAAAAACAATGTAAAATTGCTAAATCACATAAACAGGTTCATTTACTTTATAATTTTCTTGGTTGAGGCTTTCCAACTTAATAGACTTTTTTTCTTATTCAAAGAAACAATGGAACTTCTAGAATGTAAGTATTGCAAGACATTTTCCATACACATGGGGACTGTGGGATTTTTAAAAATTGATATTATACTTTAATTTTATTTAGACACAATTGTAACACAAAAACAATTGTAATTGTTTATAGATTTCATCTTCAAATCATCTAACTAAAAAAGTGAATACTTTATATTTAGTTTTTGAATATAATATGGTAAAATGTTAAAATGATCAAAACCAGAACTTTAATTAGATTATCACTATCTGGAAATGGGTTAACACCTAAAGCAAGTAGAGCCAGCCAGTGTTTTCCTAAAACTTCTCTTAGCTCTCCTTGTCTCTTCTAACATTTTTATCAGAAATAGAAGTTAATATATTTATACATTAAATATATGCAGCTTTCTGTACATAAATTATACTTCAATCAAGGTTAAAGAAAACAAGAAAAATATATTTGAAGCAAATGTTACCTAGATTTTACCTCACACCATATATATTACAGTTCAAAAGATGTAAAGGATGTAGAATTTGCTGCATTTTTCGTAGACTTTCTGCTCAGTTATTGTTTATTTTTGTCGTTGATGGTATTGAGGGCATAATGTAACCCCAGTCACTTGGCATGTTTTGTTTGTTTTCTCAAATTTCTAAATGTGCAGTGTCATTTGAACACATTTCCTTTGCAACCCTACTGATGCTGACCGGGTTCAGGCTGCCATTTTGTCTTGCCTGACCATTGGAAGAAGTTAACAGACCTCTCTGTGTGCACAGTTCTCGTTTTTCCAACCATCTCTTCCATCAAAATCAGTAATTAACTTTTAAAGCACAGTGTAAATCGCTGCTTCTTTTCTGGTGGAGAAAAATATCTTTATTATACTGTATTACCTACAAATTATGTAAACACATTTCAGTTGAGCCTTCCGATCTACCTTCCAAACTCATTTTCTACGTTATATTCACATGCAGCCCACACCAAGTTTAGTTTTCCATTTTCTACTAAAATTCATGACTGTGTAGGAATCCAAGGTTGATTATTTTCCTCAGCGGGAGATGCTCTTCATCCTTTACTTTTCCTCAGAATTATACAAGTCTTTACTATCCAGGTTAGAAGTTCTGTTTCCTTTTGGGATTAAACATTATTTACTCCAAATGAAATTAAGCACTATTTATGACAAATCAAATTAATCACATTACTCACTCTGTATTAACATGCTCACACATTATTCTGACCTAAGTTTTACTAGGCATGAATTTCATACCAGCTCAGGTAATGTTTGATTGCTTAGATGCCTGTGGCATCTGCAACATTCCCAAATCTTGGTGGAGTGCCACTGTGTTTTCTTCATTTGACACATCTGGAGCCCCTATCAGGATGCAGCGGGCAGTGTAGGCAACCAATCATTGCTCATTTAAAGACAATAGATGTTTTTACATTTCCATTCAGTCCTATTAAGAATCCTTTTACATTCCATGTTGCAGTATCGTTCAGTGTTTGATATTAAAAGCTCAGGGAATTCTAAAAAATTTTCTTAGTGGGGAAAGCTAGGAAAATGATAACCATTCTTTTTATATATGATTTCATGCTTCAATAAATGATAGATATCTTGTCTCTGTTAAGGTACTTCAATTTCTTAGGTTGACAATATTTAGAATAAAAAATATTATTTCCCCTTTAGCAATGATTTTGCCTAAACAAACTAAAAAAAAATGGTGGGTGAGGTGATGAGTAGAGAGCACACACTCTGAAAGTATAGTAAAATGTCCTTTAAAGAACTTAGTACTTAAAAGTGGTAAGGCTACTTGAGGGAGTTAAACTTTTCTGTGCCTGTGGAGGAAAGAACAGTGTTTTATGGCATGCAGGAGCAGTGCATACCACCACCGAACGCCACCCACCACAAGGAAATACGTAACTGGCTATATTATCGCCCGAAACCCCAGTTTCATAAATGTTTTACATTCTGTAAAACATATTCTCATTTCAGAGATGAAGATTAAAAAATAAAACATTATTTTCTTCTAACTGTTTCCATTTTTGCCATATCCATTATATAAGATAATCCAATATCATATAGTAAATATAACTGACGTCTTCTCATTCTACTTTTAGTAATTATTTTCATAATTAGAGGCTTCGTTTCTTTATGTACTCTTAAGAGACACACAAGATATATTTTGATATTAATTAGAACCAAGAAACAAAGAATCAAAATAAACTAAATTGATCAGTGAAATGATGCTGACCCTATTACCTGATTCAACGGCTTTGTCATTGAAGAAAAAATTTACCGTGATTAAACATATGGTAACTAAGCTGAATCATTAGTCCCACGCGTATGTTCTCTGAAAGTAGGTGCAGACTTTGCTAGTCATTAATTATATGATAAACTAGTTTTGAAAATTAGGAGACAGACAGGGGTGAGAAGAAATTCTTAGTAAGAAAATATTTTTTATATCTAGAAAACCATGTCGCTTTAGAATCAGCCACACCTCTCCTGGTTTACTTTCAATGCATTGCATGTATTATTCAATGTGTTTTTGTCTGTCTTAACAGCATTCACTTTGAAGCTATCTTCAAATTAACATGATTATCTTATTTGAATATCAGTGAACAAAGCAAATTATAATAAAATTATAAATAATTATAATTATATATACATTTAATAAATATATAGAGGTATATATTTATAAGAAAATGTGTAAATAATGTATTAGTTCTAATATTTTCTTATAGTTTTATTCATTAAAATGTCATTATTTTAAAATAATTAAACATCAATTTTTCTGCTAAATTCTATTCCATGGGGACTAATGGGGTTATGAGCCCCTAATTTTGTATCTAAAATGAATTCTTTTCTATCTTGTTCCAATATCAGCTATACTGAATGTATAACAGAGATTATTAATAAAATAAATATTCCCTGAGATCACTTATTTACTAAAAGTTTTTCTGCACTGCCTTAATCTTGAGGAAAAAAAAAAAAAGTTTCATTCTAAATCCCTTAATGAATCTTCTTCCTGAGTAAATGTTAACAACTGATGCCTCGGTGATTCTTCTGTTGCCCTGATAATATTACTCAGTTTCAAGGCAGGCATCAGAATAAAAGAACAACTTTGCCATTTTTCTTATATTTAGCTGCAATAAAGAGACTCAGATTTTCCTGAGTTCTTTAAGAAAGATTACATGAAAAAGACTTTCTTACACCTTTTGGACTATAAAACCTTTCCATTAATTTCAACTATTTTGATACTTAAAAAATCATAGGGCTTCCCTGGTGGCGCAGTGGTTGAGAAGCTGCCTGCTAATGCAGGGGACACGGGTTCGAGCCCTGGTCTGGGAAGATCCCACATGCTGCGGAGCAACTAGGCCCGTGAGCCACAACTACTGAGCCTGCACGTCTGGAGCCTGTGCTCCGCAACAAGAGAGGCCGCGATAGTGAGAGGCCCGCGCACCGCGATGAAGAGTGGCCCCCTCTCGCTGCAACTAGAGAAAGCCCTAGCACAGAAACGAAGACCCAACATACCAATCAATCAATCAATAAATAAATCTTTAAAAAAAAATCATACAATGGTCTGTATTGTCCAATGCCATAAACACAAGCTACATTTGGCCACTTAAAGTCCAACAAAATGAAATACAATTTAAAAATTGGTCCTTGATCACAGTAGCCACTTCTGAAATGTTTAGTAACTACTTGAGGCTAATGGCTACCAGATGGGCAGCACAGATTACAAGGCACCCCTTCATTGCCCACTCTTCTGTTGAACAGAGCAGATATCAGTTAAATGAGAATGTGGAGGGTACACCCCTCTATTCGGAATCTCAGTACACTGATATTCTCAGACTTAATTTACCATCCTTTTTAGTAAATTAAAAAAGAAAAAAAATATATATATATATATATCCTTTCTCCCAAAATGGGAAAAAACAAAACAAATGGCAAAGATAACTACAACAGGCTTCCAGGTGCTGTGAGATTCACTTATTGAAGTGCCTCCTTCCGACTACTTATGAAGTCTATGGTTATATGTGTGTGCTCTTCCAGAGAAATTTCAGAATGTCCTGCTAGTCTCCCAACTTTCTCACCCAAAGCTGGCATGACCCACCTTTGTGCATTGGCCACAGAATTCTTCTTCCCATGATCTGTAAACATATCTTCTGTTCCTATTTGTCATCATCTTGCTTCTGTATGAAGCAGAGAGAGGGAAGAGCCATTTCTCACCCACTGCCTTATCCCCATTAAATTGCCTCAAGGTCAAACACTAGAAAATGTCCCTAGGAAGTCACAGTAAAGAACAAGATGAATGGGAATATCTTTGGAAATTATCTTGTGTCCTAATCCTTTTTCATCTCCACCAACTGGTAAGGAGCGAGTTTGGAGCAGTTTCTGTACTGCTCAATGTCAAGCTGTCAGCTTTAACTTCTTAATGCTGTCAGAATGCATTTAACCACCACCTCCCCTAATTCCTCCCACATTGAGTTTTTTGCTTCTAATCTGCAATAAACTGGAAAAATAGACACCCTTACTTTTTACGATTTACAGTGCAAATGGAGCTAAGAGTGAGAACCTCTTAATCACATCTGTGGTTCTAAATTATTCGAATGCTTTATACTCTTTCATATATCCTACCATCTTCCAGAAGGTTTGAGATGATAGACATCTGACCTGCAGTCCAATCCATGCTTTCCATACATGATATCCAAATAAGAGCCTAAAATTCTCTTCAAAGTCAGCAAGCTTCTGAAACATTGATCTTTTAAAAATATTACCTCGGTATTTCAAATTCTCTCAGTTACCAAAGGAGGAGGCCTGGGATTAATATCAGTAACAAGTCCTGCATCACAGAACCAGTCAATCTAACTTCACTGTCACTTACTCTTGTTTGATCTGTACTGAAACCTAGTGATGTAAGCAAAACTAGAGTTTACAGATGTGACTATAACCTCAAAGAGACTCCATTGCCCAAAGTCACACACTTTAAGGGATTAAACTTGTATTCATATGCAAATTTTAGTACATCAGGACCTGTGTATTTTTATAATCCCAACTTAAATCCTAGGAGAAGCAGGAAGGCTGGGTGGAATTTTTATCATGAAACCATATTTTATGTAAGTGAACAAAGTTTGTCCCATCAGTTGCCAATGATTTATTTTATTTTTTTTGGTAGAAATTCTTCCAAAAGGCAGAGAGTACATTTCACTTCCTGTCTCAGCAGAGGATACAGAACGTAATGTAGTCCTTTCCTTAATGACTCATCACCATCATTATGTACCTCCATTCTTGTTCTATGCTAAACACACAGCACATTTCTGCATATGCCTGGGAGAGTCTGCTTTCCTCAGTGTCAGGCTAGGCTGTCAGCTGAAACTTCTCACTGCTGTCAGATGCCTTTAACCAACACGCCCCACTACAGCCTCCCACATCTAATTTGTTGCTTCTAATCTAACTGTAACTTCTAATCTGAAATAAGCTAGGAAAATATATAGCTCAGCTTTTAAAGATTTAAAGGCCAATAGACCTGAGTGGCCCGCCTTAATTTCAGGGGTTCTGTAGTTCTTTCTGCATTGTTCAGATGCCTTATACACTTTCATGTGTTTCACTGTCTTCCAAAGGGTTTAGGATGATGGAAATCTAACCTGTTGTCATATAGAGGTGATTTAAAATGCTCTTTATGCAATGTGTCTGCAGTTATATCAAACAGACATTTGTAAAATATTTTGCATGTGTTATGTTGCTAATTATTATTTTGAACATTATATAGTGAAGAATTTTGCATGCAATCTGCTAGTAAACTAGGTTAAAAAGCACAATTTCATTAATCTCCTCTCTTTCAATTTAAAATGAATAAAACATCTCTTAGGAGTAATATTCTTGTTCTGTAATTTAAATGATCTTGGAGATGACTAAATCCTCTAACATGAATCTACCCTTAAAAACAAATGTACTATAAGAATTACCTATGGATTAAGACTTCTTGGGAAAATTTCCATGCTAAATTGTCCTTTTCATAGCCTGCTAAATATATGTAATATATAAGCATCTTTTTCAACTTTTACCTCAATACCTAATTAAAAATTAATTTTAGGGCTTCCCTGGTGGTGCAGTGGTTGAGAATCCGCCTGCCAATGCAGGGGACACGGGTTCGAGCCCTGGTCTGGGAGGATCCCACATGCCGCAGAGCAACTGGGCCCGTGAGCCACAACTACTGAGCCTGCGCGTCTGGAGCCTGTGCTCCTCAACAAGAGAGGCCGCGATAGTGAGAGGCCCCCGCATCGCGATGAAGAGTGGCCCCCACTTGCCGCAACTAGAGAAAGCCCTCGCACAGAAACGAAGACCCAACACAGCCATAAATAAATAAATAAAATTAAAAAAAAATAATTTTAAATTTTCTATAAAAATCCAAATATTAATTTAAAAAATAACTTAAAACGAAATTGCTATGTATTCTATACTGAAGAGAAAAATCACTCCTAATAATATTTTAATGTCTACTTTCTACACATTTAACTTTAACCGAAATGCTTTTGATTCTAATTATAATTTCTCATGTATTTGTATCTGATGGATAAGAAAAAAAAATAAAAATATTAAAGGAAAAAAAAAAAACAACTGGAAATAACCCAATATGTACTTCAGTGGGAGAAAGCAAATGATGATACATCCATGCCTGACAGTATTACTGAACAATAAAAAGAATGAGCTATTGGCGCACATAACAATTTGGATGGGTCTCAAGGGAATTATGATGACTTTAAAAAGCCAATTTCAGAAGGTTATGTTTAAATCATATTTTTGAAATTACAAAACTGTAGAAATGGAGGAGAGATTAAGGGTTGCCAGGTGTTAGGGAGGTGGGAACAGAATGAGACAGCTGTGGCTGTAACAGGGCAGCAGGCAAGGTCCTTGTGATCAGACTTCTCCATATCCGGACTGTGATGATGGTGGTGTAAGTTTATACATGTAACAAAATAACATAGAAATAAATACACACACACCCAAGTTCATGTAAAGCTGATGAAATCGGAAGAAGATGGTGGATTATATCAATTTCAGTTTCCTGTTCTAGTACAATAATGATATTTTACTATTCAGTAGCATAAGACATTACCACTGGAAAACTGGGTAAAGAGTACATTAGATTTCTCTGTATTTTTTCTTACAGCTACTTGAGAATCTATAATTTTCTCAAAATAAGAAGTACAAATATGAAAAAAATTAAAATCTTTGTGACCACAAATGCTAGGTAGTTTCTACCAATTGACTACATTTGGTGTCAAAGGTGAAACATCTTTGCCATCACCAATCTAGTGGTGGAGACAAGTGAAACAGGTGGGCAGGTAAATTGTCAATTAGTGTAAATGATGCTGATGGCACAGGTCTTGACACTGGACAAAGCTATGCTTAGAAAGGGGCTGAGAGGGGACTTCCCTGGCAGTCCAGTGGTTAAGACTCTGCCCTTTCACTGCAGGGGGCACGTGTTCGATCCCTAGTCGAGGAAGTAAGATTCCTGCATGCAGTACAGCACGGCCAAAAAAAAAAAAGTGGCTGAGAAGCTTCTTTCACCAAATTTAAGACACAGATTCTTCAATTACAAAATGTATAAAATGGAAATAGCAATACCTACAACATGGTGTTGCTATGTAATTATACAAAATCCATACTATAAAACGCACGTGGGTGTGTGGTGTATACACTTATATAAATGTATATATACATATATAAAATTTTTAATTATAATATATTTATATATTATAATAATTTTCATTATTTCTCCTTTGTATCAAGGAGATCTAGTGGAGGTATGTATGACTTAGTCATTAACAAAGTTTTACAGGAGGCCCAGTTACAGAGAGGACTCAAAGTACATGGAAGGAGAAACCTACCACCTAGGGTACAGGACAGGGAAGAACAGCATTAAATGGCAGATTGATAGTTTAGGAAGAAGGAATCAAATACTACAATTATGATGATACTAAAACCAGAACATCAAGGTTCACCATACCAAACCACTGATACAGAAATATATTGAATATATATATATATATGTTTTTTTTTTAATCAGTCATCAATTTTATACACATCACTGTATACATGTCAATCCCAATCGCCCAATTCAGCACACCACCATCCCCACCCCACAGCAGTTTTCCCCCCTCAGTGTCCATACATTTGTTCTCTACATCTGTGTCTCAAATTCTGCCCTGCAACCCGGTTCATCTGTACCATTTTTCTAGGTTCCACATACATGCGTTAATATACGATATTTGTTTTTCTCTTTCTGACTTACTTCACTCTGTATGACCGTCTCTAGATCCATCCACGTCTCAACAAATGACTCAATTTCGTTCCTTTTTATGGCTGAGTAATATTCCATTGTATATATGTACCACATCTTCTTTATCCATTCGTCTGTCAATGGGCATTTAGGTTGCTTCCATGACCTGGCTATTGTAAATAGTGCTGCAATGAACATTGGGGTGCATGTGTCTTTTTGAATTACGGTTTTCTCTGGGTATATGCCCAGTAGTGGGATTGCTGGGTCATATGGTAATTCTATTTTTACTTTTTTAAGGAACCTCCATATTGTTCTCCATAGTGGCTGTATCAATTTACATTCCCACCAACAGTGCAAGAGGGTTCCCTTTTCTCCACACCCTCTCCAGCATTTGTTATTTGTAGATTTTCTGATGATGCCCATTCTAACTGGTGTGAGGTGATACCTCATTGTAGTTTTGATTTGCATTTCTCTAATAATTAGTGATGTTGATCATCTTTTCATGTGCTTCGTGGCCGTCTCTATGTCTTCTTTGGAGAAATGCCTATTTAGGTCTTCTGCCCATTTTTGGATTGGGTTGTTTGTTTCTTTAATATTGAGCTGAATGAGCTGTTTATATATTTTGAAGATTAATCCTTTGTCCATTGATTCGTTGGCAAATCTTTTCTCCCATTCTGAGGGTTGTCTTTTCGTCTTGTTTATGGTTTCCTTTGCTGTGCAAAAGCTTTGAAGTTTCATTAGGTCCCATTTGTTTATTTTTGTTTTTATTTCCATTACTCTAGGAGGTGGATCAAAAAAGATCTTGCTGTGATTTATGTCAAAGAGTGTTCTTCCTACGTTTTCCTCTAAGAGTTTTATAGTGTCCAGTCTTACATTTAGGTCTCTAATTCATTTTGAGTTTATTTTTGTGTATAGTGTTAGGGAGTACTCTAATTTCATTCTTTTACATGTAGCTGTCCAGTTTTCCCAGCACCACTTCTTGAAGAGAGTGACTTTTCTCAATTGTATATCTTTGCCTCCTTTCTCATAGATTAGTTGACCATAGGTGTGTGGGTTTATCTCCGGGCTTTCTATCTTGTTCCATTGATCTATGTTTCTGTTTTTGTGCCACTACCATATTGTCTTGATTACTGTAGCTTTGTAGTATAGTCTGAAGTCAGGGAGTCTGATTCCTCCAGCTTCGTTATTTTTCCCTCAAGACTGCTTTGGCTATTCGGGGTCTTTTGTGTCTCCATACAAATTTTAAGATGATTTGTTCTAGTTCCATAAAAAATGCCATTGGTAATTTGATAGGGATTGCATTGAATCTGTAGATTGCTTTGGGTAGTATAGTCATTTTCACAATATTGATTCTTCCAATCCAAGAACATGGTATATCTCTCCATCTGTTGGTATCATCTTTAATTTCTTTCATCAGTGTCTTATAGTTTTCTGCATACAGGTCTTTTGTCTCCCTAGGTAGGTTTATTCCTAGGCATTTTATTCTTTTTGTTGCAATGGTAAATGGGAGTGTTTCCTTAATTTCTCTTTCAGATTTTTCATCATCAGAGTATAGGAATGCAAGAGATTTCTTTGCATTAATTTTGTATCCTGCAACTTTACCAAATTCATTGATTAGCTCTAATAGTTTTCTGGTGGCATCTTTAGGATTCTCTATGTATAGTATCATGTCATCTGCAAACAGTGACAGTTTTACTTCTTCTTTTCCAATTTGTATTCCTTTTATTTTTTTTTTCTTCTGTGATTGCCATGGCTAGGACTTCCAGAACTATGTTGAATAGTAGTGGTGAGAGTGGACATCCTTGTCTCATTCCTGATCTTAGAGGAAATGCTTTCAATTTTTCACTGTTGAGAATGATGTTTGCGGTGGGTTTGTCATATATGGCCTTTATTATGTTGAGGTAGGTTCCCTCTATGCCCACTTTCTGGAGAGTTTTTATCATAAATGGGTGTTGAATTTTGTCAAAAGCTTTTTCTGCATCTATTGAGATGATCATATGGTTTTTATTCTTCAATTTGTTAATATGGTGTATCACATTGATTGATTTGCGTATATTGAGGAATCCTTGCATCCGTGGGATAAATCCCACTTGATCGTGGTGTATGATCCTTTTAATGTGTTGCTGGATTCTGTTACCTAGTATTTTGTTGAGGATTTTTGCATCTATATTCTTCAGTGATATTGGTCTGTAATTTTATTTTTTTGTAGTGTCTTTGTCTGGTTTTGGTATCAGGGTGATGGTGGCCTCATAGAATGAGTTTGGGAGTGTTCCTTCCTCTGCAAATTTTTGGAAGAGTTTGAGAAGGATAGGTGTTAGCTCGTCTCTAAATGTTTGATAGAATTCACCTGTGAAGCCATCTGGTCCTTGACTTTTGTTCGTTGGAAGATTTTTAATCACAATTTCAATTTCATTACTTGTGATTGGTCTGTTCGTATTTTCTGTTTCTTCCTGGTTCAGTCTTGGAAGGTTATACCTTCCTAAGAATTTGTCCATTTCTTCCAGGTTGTCCATTTTATTGGCACAGAGTTGCTTGTAGTAGTCTCTTAGGATGCTTTGTATTTCTGCAGTGTCTGTTGTAACTTCTCTTTTTTAATTTCTGATTTTATTGATTTGAGTCCTTTCCCTCTTTTTCTTGATGAGTCTGGTTAATGGCTTATCAGTTTTTTTTTATCTTCTCAAAGAACGAGCTTTTAGTTTTATTGATCTTTGCTATTGTTTTCTTTGATTCTATTTCATTTATTTCCACTCTGATCTTTATGATTTCTTTCCTTCTGCTAACTTTGGGGTTTGTTTGTTCTTCTTTCTCTAGTTTCTTTAGGTGTAAGGTTAGATTGTTTACTTGAGATTTTTCTTGTTTCTTTAGGTAGGCTTGTATAGCTATAAAATTCCCTCTTAGAACTGCTATTGCTGCATCCCATAGGTTTTGGGTCATCGTGTTTTCATTGTCATTTGTTTCTAGGTATTTTTTGATTTCCTCTTTGATTTCTTCAGTGATCTCTTGGTTATTTAGTAACGTATTGTTTAGCCTCCATGTGTTTGTGTTTTTTTACATTTTTTTCCCTGTAATTCATTTCTAATCTCATAGTGTTGTGGTCAGAAAAGATGCTTGATATGATTTCAATTTTCTTAAATTTACTGAGGCTTGATTTGTGACCCAAGATGTGATCTATCCTGGAGAATGTTCCGTGCACACTTGAGAAGAACGTGTAATCTGCTATTTTTGGATGGAATGTCCTATAAATATCAATTAAATCTATCTGGTCTATTGTGTCACTCAAAGCTTCTGTTTCCTTATTTATTTTCATTTTGGATGATCTGTCCATTGGTGTAAGTGAGGTGTTAAAGTCCCCTACTATTATTGTGTTACTGTTGATTTCCTCTTTTATAGCTGTTAGCAGTTGCCTTATGTATTGAGGTGCTCCTATGTTGGGTGCATATATATTTATAATTGTTATATCTTCTTCTTGGATTGATCCCTTGGTCATTATGTAGTGTCCTTCCTTGTCTCTTGTAACATTCTTTATTTTAAAGTCTATTTTATCTGATATGAATATAGCTACTCCAGCTTTCTTTTGATTTCCATTTGCATGGAATATCTTTTTCCATCCCCTCATTTTCAGTCTGTATATGTCCCTAGGTCTGAAGTGGGTCTCTTGTAGACAGCATATATATGGGTCTTGTTTTTGTATCTGTTCAGCAAGCCTGTGTCTTTTGGTTGGAGCATTTAATCCATTCACGTTTAAGGTAATTATCGATATGTATGTTCCTATCACCAGTTTCTTAATTGTTTTGGGGTTGTTTTTGTAGGTCCTTTTCTTCTCTTGTGTTTCCCACTTAGAGAAGTTCCTTTAGCATTTGTTGTAGAGCTGGTTTGGTGGTGCTGAATTCTCTTAGCTTTTGCTTGTCTGTAAAGCTTTTGATTTCTCCATCAAATCTAAATGAGATCCTTGCCAGGTAGAGTAATCTTGGTTGTAGGTTCTTCCCTTTCATCACTTTAAGTATATCATGCCACTCCCTTCTGGCTTGTAGAGTTTCTGCTGAGAAATCAGCTGTTAACCTTATGGGAGTTCCCTTGTATGTTATTTGTCATTTTTCCCTTGCTGCTTTCAATAAGTTTTCTTTGTCTTTAATTTTTGCCACTTTGATTACTATGTGCATCGGCGTGTTTCTCCTTGGGTTTATCCTGTATGGGACTCTCTGCGCTTCCTGGACTTGGGTGGTTAATTCCTTTCCCATGTTAAGGAAGTGTTCGACTATAATCTCTTCAAATATTTTCTCTGGTCCTTTCTCTCTCTCTTCTCCTTCTGGGACCCCTATAATGCAAATGTTGTTGCATTTAATATTGTCCCAGAGTTCTCTTAGGCTGTCTTCATTTCTTTTCATTCTTTTTTCTTTATTCTGTTCTGCAGCAGTGAATTCCACCATTCTGCCTTCCAGGTCACTTATCCATTCTTCTGCCTCAGTTATTCTGCTATTGATTCCTTCTAGTGTAGTTTTCATTTCAGTTATTGTATTGGTCATCTCCGTTTGTTTGTTCTTTAATTCTTCTAGGTCTTTGTTAATCATTTCTTGCATCTTCTCAATCTTTGTCTCCATTCTTTTTCCGAGGTCCTGGATCATGTTCACTATCATTATTCTGAATTCTTTTTTTGGAAGGTTGCCTATCTCCACTTTATTTAGTTGTTTTTCTGGGTTTTTTTCTTGTTCCTTCAACTGGTATATAGCCCTCTGCCTTTTCATCTTGTCTATCTTTCTGTAACTGTGGTTTTTGTTCCACAGGCTGCAGGATTGTAGTTTTTCTTGTTTCTGCTGTCTGCCCTCTGGTGGTTGAGGCTATCTAAGAGGCTTGATGGGAGGCTCTGGTCTATATGTTGTTTAAGTGTTTGTTGGGGCTTTGGGGCTGAACATACAGATTGATGTTAAAAGTTTCAGGATGAAACATTAAAAGAACACAGTTAAGGGAACTGATAAGTTATTATAATTATGGATATCCTTGTCCCATGATAGGTATGATAAAATGTAACTATCACTTTAATATCAAAGAATAAAAATAACATCTCAGTTTTCCATGTATAATAAGAGTGCAATGTAATATGGATTATAAATAAAGGACATATATGTAGTAACCTTGTTTATAATAGGGATTTATTAATATTTATTGTCAAAGTTTTCCTAATGAAGGAATTTTATATATGCCATCATTAAAGGAATATTTTATAAGATTTACTAAATAAAATATTTTTAAACTAGAAATATGTTGGCATTTTTAAAAGAATCTGAAGTGTTCCCAATTGTCTGCTTAAGTCAGATAGTCCATTGAGAGTTGAATATTGATTCCAAGTTTTCTGAATTCAACTACCATACGGTTCCCACTAGTGCACATATAGGTAGACCAGGCCCTAATTGGTAGGACACACATTTCAAATAAGTGTAGATTTGGTGAAAGAGCTGTCAGGACATATGCACTAGAATTGATGTGCCTGGGACTTTGGCTTCCTTTTGTCATCACCAGGCTTTTCCTAGACTCACAATTTCCCCAGTTTTAGCTTTTCAAGAAATCTTACAATGGATTCTATCTCATTCCTTACAGAATTTAATAATTGCCCCTACCAGAACTTTTAATTGAAACTTCCCTAATTTGTTGTTTTTTTGGCTGTTTTCCCCTATTCATTCATTTATGCTTTCGTTCAGTGTTAACTCAGGCTAATGCCAAATTTGCATTAAACACAACACTGTGGCAGTCTCTTTAGTATGGAAAGGTCAAATAGGATGACACCATGTTTTATTTGCTTTCCTACTTCTTATTCTAAGAGTGGAGCATTATTACAGCAAAATTCCTAGTGTTTGTATATTTTCTGAAGTAAAATACACAAATAAGATGCCACGTTCTCTCCTCTAAACTGATCCCAAAAGCTTAGTTATTACGTTTTGCCGATCACTGACCCAAGGAAATCATAATGTAAATATAATTTGGGGTCTGATGAGATGTCTCCCAGATAATAAGGATATCCTTTATCAGAAAGGATAAATTTCAGAAAATTTATCTTCTTGATTAAAATGTTGGAAAAATTAAAATTCAATAGCTGGTCAACTCCTGCATCTGGAAAACTATAGAAATTTTGGTGGCAAGGGATATTAGCTAGTTCCTCTGATGTGTTTCATGAGATAATCTTTGGATGTCTCTGTTCTTCTTTCATGTTCAGCAAATTCTTATCCCTAGTTCGTTTCTACTTAATGTTTGACACGGGACCTAGGACACTTTAACTCCTTTCAGTTGGTCAGCAAGGGATCTTTGTGATGTTCCGCCCTTCCTATCCACTTTCACTTTCCTCAGATTTTAATGAGCATACATATGAACCAGGGGGATCCTGCAAACAGCAGACACTTATTCACGCATTCTGGAATGAGATCTGAGATTCTGAATTTCTCACAGGTTCCCCGGTGATATCAATGGACTTGGTCCACAGACCACATTTTTAGTCGCAAAAGTGGAGACACTGCACCATGGACTGATGTTATGTTTGCCCGATTGGAGGAAATTAGGCACTCTACTGCAGCAAAAATTATTTCAAATTATGAGAATTTAGTTTATTTCCATACTTTTCACTTTACGAGGAAGAGTTGGTGCTTTGCAAGGCTATTTTTATTTTTCCCAATGCCAGGCATGTGTTATTGAAATATTCCATATGAAAACACTCATAGGACTTAAGGAATTGTGTACATTCAGTAATTAAAATGAAAAAGAAAAATGATACAAAAATTAATATTTCTGAAATACAGTGCTTATTTCAGCTTCATCGAGGTATAACTGCAAAATAAAATTGAAAGATATCTAAAATGTACATGGTGATGATTTGATATATGTATAAATTATAAAAGGATTCTTATCTTGTTAACACACCTATCAATCACCTCAAGTATTTATCATTTTTGTGAGAATATTGAAGTTCTACTATCTTATCATATTTCAATTATACAATAGTGTTATTGACGATAGTCACCATGTTATGCATTAGGTCCTCAGGTCTTATTTATCTTATAGCTGAAAGTTATGGTGCTGTTTTTTATTTCCTCTTAGGGAATGTACTCCACTCATTTGCTGTGCTATATGTATAACATTTTCAATAGATGTTATATTTGTAAATCAAAAATCAAAACAGAAAACTACTCTATTGTGTTTTATTGCCACCTTAGAACATTCAAGAAAAACATCAGCAGATGCTACCTACCTGGACTCTGAGGTCACAGCCTTTGGGGTGTGGCCTCAAGTGACAGTACAAAGGCTGCACAAGGAGAAGTGTCCTTTCCTAAGGACACTTCTTGCTCAGGACACCACATCTGCTGGGTAGCTGAAGCTATATGTAAAAAAAAAAAAATAGTAGAGCTGTTGTATTCTTCTGTTTTTTGTATTTTTAGCAATTGGAAGCTCAAATTTATATTAGATATTGTGAAATTTATATCTCAGTTTTTTTTTAAACAGGATAGAAGACTTTTCTTCCTCTGCTACTTGTATTTAAAAGGCAGTATTTTCTATATTCTTCATTGAACATTTCTTTTTTTTTAGAAATATATTTTACTTTTCAGGTTGATATTTTGTTTTCCAAAATTGTCAGTTCTTTTCCATTTTATAAGTCATTGCCATTTCAGCCTGAAATTTGCTTCTCTTGAAAGTTTTTTGAGCATAAGACTAACCAAGTCATCACTTGGTTATTCTCTAATTGGAGTTTTTAACTTTAGGGTAAAAATGAAAGATTAAAGACACACTACAAAATATGACTTTGGGTAAACTCTACAAGAATCATTTAAAATACAATCTTATTAACTACTGACTGTCTTGATATGTAATATTAAATATGACAGAAGTATACTGATAAATATGCCTTTATTTAGAACCAAATCTCACTGAACTTTTATTATCCTTTGTGATACAGAAGCTATTTAGAGATGTTATAGTAAGTTTTATTTCAAAAAACAGAGTTAAAAAAAAAAAAGCTATGCAACCTCCAAAAGCTGTATAATTTACTCCCACTTTTTTTCTACTTTGGAAGAACACACTCAAATACTCAGTCAATGAGCAGTTATTGAGTTTTTAAGCTGCCCGTTCAACTTTCTCAGGCATCTGAAACTACAGAAGGGGAGATAGACACACTAAGTTATTACATAAAACAAACTGGAAAATGTTACAGGTCTTTAAAGAAACTGATCTAGATCAGCAAACTGCAAAAGAGAAAGAGATTATTGCTTTGTAAACTGTCAAGGAAGATATATGAGGAACACTCTTCTGATGATTCCCTGCAGAGGACAGAAAACACAGATATATTGAATTAAGGAAAGTAAAAACATTCTGGGCTGAGGAAATAGCACACACACAAAAAAGGGTGCAAAAATATGAAAGTCCACCAAGGGTTCAGGAAACCATGTAAGATATAGACTGAAGGATATAGAATATAGTGGTATAATAATTCTATGTTTTCTAAGCTGAAAGGCTAGGACAAGGAGGTTGCAGTTAACTAAAGTACAGAACAAAGGAGGAGAACAAAGTCTGGAAGAAAAGAATGACTCACACTTTCCATTATGCTGAATAAGGTAATGATTTGTATTTTCTTTTCAGAACCAGTCAATTTATGCACATACACATGACTATATGACTATATCTAAAATGTTCATTTATGATGAAGACCATTTTATTTCATCTTATAAAACAGCAAATGCAGTGAAAAATTTAGCCAAAATAAACACCCAGAACGTTCTTTCTCTTTTCCTTTGGAGGCTGGGTAGAAAATTGCAATCACTGAGAATACTAAATCTTTCACTTTTTACTCATATCCCACTCATCTTTTCCCAACCAGTCTGCACAAACAGACCCTGATAAAAAGAGCCAACATGTAATCGTCTTTCACACAATATGTGCAATTTTGCCATCTTGTTATCATCTTATTTTAAAATGCAAATAGAAGATTATGCTGTTTAAAAAAAAAAAAAAATCCGAATACAAGAATTAACAGCTGGAAGAAATAATTAAGATCAGATAATTGAAAGCCTCTATTTAAAAATGACTGTTCTTTAAAGGTAATAAGCTAGTATGAAGTAAATAATTAAAACATGAACATTTTGCAAGAAGTGGGTATGCGGATGGGGGGTTCTTTTTGGAAGAGTTACTTTCCTGGAGAGGTGAGAAAAATCACCTTTCTCTTTCTTTTTTAACTGAATAGTGAGTAAAATGGGATAATTCACTGAATCATGCTGTTTCCTTTTTAATTGGTATATTAGCAGTTATTAAGAATAGAAATATATGAGTTTTACCAAGAAAGGTAAAGAAACATGATATGTGCCCAAAACATACAGACACATCTGGCAAGATAGGATGGGAGACAGTAACTCTGCCATCAAGTTGACTTGTTTGTCTTCTAGCTTCATCAGACAGGAAGTGAGTGAATTTGAGAGAATTTGTAAACCTGTCCATGCCTTGTTTTCCTACTATATTAAATGGTATAACAATATCTATCTTACAGTATTATTGTTAGAATTAGACCTACTACATATATACTCCTTTGGTTTTAGTGATTCTAGAGCTGATTTTTAGACTCTGATTCTAGCAGGGATAGAAAATCAATGCTCTGTCTTATGATTCGCTAAGTCGCAATCACATTCAACATGGGAAAGCAAGACACATACAAAAGCAAGTATTTTAGAACTAATACTGACATCACTTCTAGAATCACTTCCCTAAAAAACTCTTTCATTATTAGTGACTTGCTACTAATCTAAAATAAGTAATCTGTTATTTGTGTCCACAGTATGGCTTCATTTCCTTTCCAGACAGTATTAATCCTGCTGCCCAAAAGTTCAGTTTTTGTTTTTGTTTTTCCTAAAGTCATCATATGATTTCCTGACTGAATGCATTTATTCAAATTATTTCATGACTTGGATAGCACACTATCTTCACTGCTTTTCTCCCAAGCAAATATATGACCTTTACTATGATGTCTTTCTGAATATTCCTATTCACCTTGTCATTATCCTTGTCTGAAAATATAGCATTATGCTGCTCATTTGTCACTAAACTATAACCTGACAGATGATATCTGATAAAATGTTTACTTATATTACTGATTGATTAATTCTTAAACTATTCATATATACGACTTCTTTTTACGGATTCAAAAATCAACTTAACCAATTACTACCAATATGTGACTTTGGACAAATTATTCAATATAATTATATATCAAATTTTATAAATTAGGAAACTGAGATCTAGGGAAAAAATATTAGTGACACAGTCACAGTCACATAATTTTTCTTACTGGGATTCAAACACATGTCTATTTGTCTGTGCCTAAAGCTGAAGCATTTCCAATCTATCACTGCCTTTTAATAAAGTAAGACGGAATTTAAGTGTGATAATTTGTATTTAAATTATTTAATTATTGGAAATTTCTTGAAAACAAATCCTTTGCATGAATCAGCACTCTAAAAGAAACTTCTCAAAATGCATGGTCAGAAATATTTTACACAAAGGATTGCTTTACCATTGTTCCAATATAGAAGGAAAGAAATATTTCTGTGTGGTACAGATTGAAGACAGATTCATGGTCAGATGCTGAAGGAAGCCTTGTGTGTCCTGTTGGTTAGGGACATGTGTGAAGGAATTGGGGAAATGAGAAAATAGTATGCCTATTTTCCCATATACACCAAAAAGGAGATTATCTCCACATATATTTACCTACACTGAGAAGAGACTAAATCCCTAAATCTGTGCTGTCGAATACAGCCATCCCTAGCCACACATGGCTCTTGAGCACTTTAAAGTTAGCTAACCTAAACTGAGATATATTTTACAAACCAGATTACAAAGATTTAGTAGAAAAGTATATAAATACTTCATTAATATTTTATAAATATGGATTATGTGTAGAAATGATAGTATTTTGAATGTATTACATAAAATAAAATATATTAGTAAAATTATTTTCACCTTCCTTTGTTAGTTACTTTTTTGTGACAGTGCTGCCCCACAAATTTTTCCAGATTTCAATTTTTTTTCCCATAGATACACTTGTTGATTTATTTTTGTCGTTAGTACTGCTATAACTCTTTTCGTAATTTGCAGAAGTAGATAAAATACTTTTAAGCACAAACGAATCCCTTTGTATTCAGCAGTCAGAAAATTATCAGAGTAATCATTTTCTCTGCTCCAAAATAGCTACATTACTTCTAAAAGACTTGCATTCATTGTATTACATCTTGAGCATTATTTGCAGTGTTTTCTCACTTTCAGAAAGATTGCTAGAGAGAGGTTCATAGGATTAGAACTCCCAGGTCCCTTTACAGAGGGACATGCGCCAGTTTCATTGGCTTTGACTACTGGAGTTTCAGAAGAGATTTAATAGTGGTGTCCAGTGGTGTTAAGTAAGGGTTATTGTGAAATTCCACCTGACAAACAGGAGCTTAAACCATAATTCTCTGAATATGTTTTCTACCTAAATAATAGTAAGTTCCCATCGAGAGCCTGGATTTTTTATCAGATTATAAACATGCTTTAAAGAAATCTACCCCCCAAAATGCAACACAATTTGCATTAAATGTATTTTTCCACGGCATTTTATTTTGTGTAGAACTTAGTTAATAACTTTAAAACTCTAAACTTTAAAGCTTAATAATTCACCAGGTATTTTGCTTCAAAAAGAATAAAACCAAAGACATGTTAACGAAATGTTCATAATAACAGAAAGTGTACATTTTCTTTAAAAGTTAAGATTGAAAACCATGTTGGACCTGTCACAGAAGATCAAGTTGGCTAAACGACCCAAAGCCTGAATTCATAGTAACATTATTCAAATGAGTTATTCAAGCTCTCCAGAAAGAAAATATATTTATATTAAATGTGAGAGAATAACAGATAAGAACATGTTTATTCTTTAAAAAGTAAAAACAAAAGTGGTAATGATTTGGAAGAAAACCTCAAAGAGAACATTAACCTTTTAATTCCAAGAAGGCAGTCAATTAGATGTGCTCCTGACGTTTCCCCAGCAGGACTCAAAGATGGGCTAGATCTACTGAGTTTCAGTCTGATTTTTAGTTTTTTTAGAGATTTTTTTCAAGAAGTATGGCACCACCAATGCTTTTAATGAATCAAAAAACCATATTTTTCAGAAAACATGAACTTCAACTACTCTATGCCAAAAAGACCATCAGGAGTCAGACTCTGAAGGTGTAGAAGTTTCAAGAATTTCATAACCAAATTATTTATTTTACAGTCTCCTTACGTTTATTCTTAAATTGCTTTCCTTCTTTCTTACATGTTTTCTATAAATAGCAGATGTGATAAAAACAAAATCTTACAAAGTCTAAAGACCAGCCAATAAATACCACATAAAAACTCTATTAGTAGAAAGCATCATGTCAAAAAATTTTATTTTTTAAAAATAAAAACTAGGGGCATATTATGATCAGTGAAAACTTTGCTTAACAGCCTTGTATTAAACATATACACAAATATGTTTCTTCTGTGAAAAAGAAATGTGTGGTGTAATTGCTTTTGTTCATAAACAACCTTTTCCCAGACAGTTAATATTTGATTATTCTTCAGTTTTTCCATAGACTTCTTATAATATGTCTTGATTATCTCTTTCAAATATCATATAAAATATGATACTGCTTTTATAAGCACTGCTGGGTTTTTTTGTTTGTTTGTTTGTTTGAGTTCTGGTTTGAAAGTTTCATAAATGTTGAGTTGTCTTCCCCAGAAGACATAATTTAACATAGCATATTTAAATTTAAATTATGATTTGCATCATAATTTAACAAAGCAGAGGGTTACAGGATCCCTATACAGGTATAGTGTAGGACTATAAAAATGACCATGCAGGACTTTCCTGGTGGCATAGTGGATAAGAATCTGCCTGCCAATGCAGGGGACACGGGTTCGAGCCCTGGTCTGGGAAGATCCCACATGCCGTGGGGCACCTAAGCCCGTTCACCACACTACTGAGCCTGCACTCTAGAGCCCGCGTGCCACAACTACTGAAGCCCGCATGCCTAGAGCCTGTGCTCTGTAACAAGAGAAGCCACCGCAATGAGAAGCCTGAGCACCGCATCGAAGAGTAGCCCTCGCTCACCGCAACTAGAGAAAGCCCGCGCACAGCAACGAAGACCTAATGAAGCCAAAAAGAAAGAAAGAAAAGAAATTGCCATATTTAAAAAAAAAAAAAAGACCATGCATGCTGAAATCTTGCAAAACAAACTTAATAATCAATGGAAAAAGTTATAGTTGCTCCATGACCTTTAAAAAAGTTTTGTCAGTATATTTAAAACATTTACTGTTAATTAAGTGTGTAAGGAAGTGAAAAAATAGTAAAACTGGTCTTTATTATTAACTGGTCTTTATTATTTAGTATACTTTTAATGAAAGTCAGATGAATGCCATTGTATACTGGTTCAGGGAGAGTTAAAGTGCTTATTTCTTTATTAAAAATAAGTTTGAACAATGCTTGCCTTCTTCTTGTACTATAACATATGGAGAAAGCATCATTTCTATGGCTTGTGAAATTGTCATACTCCTTTTCTTGTTTGGATTAGTTTCCAGCAATTTATCTATTGAGATTTCAACGATGTGAAATTACTCCAAGTTGTCCCTCAATGTGGTATTTTTCCTAGTGCCACTTCTTCTGGGCATTTTCATCCTTTCTGTCATGACTGCTTTCTTCATTTGTCTGTAAATTCACCTTCTCCAGGTTTATCCATTGCACACCTAGGGTCTGTCCAAATGGAGACAATGTCAACATTTCTACCACCAACTCTTTCTCTTGTAACTGCATTTATGTTTGATATGAATTTCACTTCCAGTGTTATTACTTTTTGTTTCTCTGTTGCACTTTCAGCGTTGTTGGGCAGGTCCATCTTCCAGTGATCCATTTTTGTAAAATATCATGTGAGTTTGTCTATCTGTGAACTGAATAACTGATGCTCAGTGGCCAATCACTGACATATTTGGAAAGAAATGACCACTGATCATGAGATGCATCTGTTATTTATGTAATATTTAGTAGACTGAAGCAGGAAAGTTTGTACTTTATGCAATTCCTCACAGTTAATATGTAAGAATCACTAAAATTTGAACTGAGTTGTTAGAGAACAGTTATTGAACTAAAAACTGAAATCCATGCATATCCGAATTAGGCAAAGCCAGGACAATTTGTGTTGCGTCACAGCAGCAATACTTGTATCACCTGCATAATATATTAATTCTCTTCTTCTATGTGATCAAAATATTCTTGAAGAAGGAATAAGCTGAATCAGAGGGTGATGTATCAGAAAAGACTAGCTAGTACCTCTCATGTAGAAGCCTTTGTGTGAAATGCTAAGAATCAGAAAAAGCTTCAAACAGCATTCTAGTGTGGGGTCGTCTGGTTCAATTCATATATTACTTATATCTTTCCTCTCTGTCTCTATTCTGAAGCAGTTATTTGGGACTCTTTTTTAGAAAATTATAAAAATTATTGAATGACTGAAATCAATTCATATATAAACCTTCTACTTATTTTTGTTGATTAAGAGTACATATCTTCAGGAGTATATATTATGGCTAGATCTATGGTTATATTAGTTTTATCATAAAATTATTTTACTAATTGCCAGTTTTGTCTCCATAGAGAACATAGCTTAAAATACCAAATAAGTAATAATATCAATAATAATAAAATAACAATGAATGCATATATAATGCTCACTGTTGTAAGCACTTTACCTACATTAGGTCACTGCTCTTTACAAAAACTCCATAAGATTAGTATAATATTAGCCACAGTTGGTAAATAAAGAATCCTAAAAAGGAGGCTAATATCTTGCCTAAGGGCACACAGCTATAAGTGGCAGAGTCAAGATTTGAACTTATCACATCTGGTTTCAGAGTCTGGCCTCTTAAACTTGTGCCCATAAATCTAAATCTGCACCTTGCTCTCCACTGCTGACACTTAAACCAGCTGCCTCTGTGTCTCTGAGTCTCCAGTGTCCAGAGGACCATAGGGTCACATGCTGAGTATAATGTGTCTAGTGCTGAGCACAGGACTGAGTTACTGCAGAGCAAAAGAACAAAAATCACAAATGAACTAATGAACTAATATTACTTGGAGAAAAGTGGAAATCAATAAAGTAAAAATGGACCTTTGATTTTGTGGGTTAGTGTTTGATGGAGGTAGCTTCATTTGCTTTGTTATTCATTTCATTGGTTCTTAATCGAGTTTAGAGTGCTTTGGGTATATCAGAGATCTATAGTAGATCTCTACCACTCCTAGAAATGTTTTCATTTTGCATCCAGCAGTTAACCTGTAAAGTCAATACCCCTTGCTCAACTTAATAGCATTAAGTCTTTTATGTATTTCTATCCAGTTAGGGTTGCCAGATGTAGCCAAACCAACCAAACAAAGAAAAAAAAAAGAAACAGCAAAACAGAATGCTCAATTAAATTTAAATTTTCATTTCAGATAAACAAAGGACATATATATATATATATATATATATATATATATATATATATCCCATGCAGTGTTCAGAACATACTTACACTATAAAAAAATGTGTTAATCTGAACTTCAAATTTAACCGGATGTCATATATTTTACCTGGTATATATTTATCTAACATAAATTGGGGGTGTGTGGGATAATAAAGAGAGAAAGTGGCTCTGAATCTAAATGTAGAAGAGAATGCTTTTGATTTATTATGGACACTGTAATTTACTAATCATGCACTCTTTGATCATTTTACCTGTTTCAGCCTTTGTCTCATTGGTAAAAATGGAATCACAAGATGCTCCCCCAATCCTGGCAGTTGAAGGGAATAAAATACAGGCATATTTTAAAACAATATTTAAAACTCAAGAGCTAGGAACACAACAGTTCTTATATTTTCAGTTTATTTCATATACAAACTAACTCTCACTCTATCTGATGTCATTTTCCATCACGGAAAACATCATGTCGTAGACAGTGATCTCTTGCCACATGATGCTTACTTATCAATGAACTTAGCAGTGGTTAATAAGCTTTAAATGATAAGAGTTAAAGCAATGACTGCTCTCATACTGCTTTACTCATGGTGACCATGAATAAATACCTTATAATAATTGCCATTATTACATTCCTTAAGAAGCCTGACATAAATGCTTTTTTTTTTTGCAAATTCATTCATGGAACATGAGAGAATATCTTAATGTTTTCCTGAAAATTGTGGTGTTAGATTTCTCTGACACTTAAAAAACATGATCACACAATTAGTGAAGAAATCTGTACCAGCAAAAGGTAATACTAATTGTTAAATTACTGTAAATTATAGTATGCTTGATAAAGGATGATTTCTAAGTGTGAAACATGTTTTTTTGCCATTGAAATGATTTCTGACTTTTACCCTGTTATTATAAATTCATGAAAATTATTTGTTTTGCCAGACATCCATACAGTGGCAAATGAGAATCCCATGGGTAGTGATCTTTAAATGAAGACAGTCAGTATGTTCCAAGTTTCATCTAAACGTCTGGGAATTTCTTTGTACTGTGATAAAGAGAATTGCAAATCTTTAGGAACATTTGAATTGGTTAAAAACTATCAATGAGAGAAATATAAACTAAATTTTTTCCATGATTCTTAATTAAAGTCACCATATTTTTATTAATTCTTCCAACAATCATCTGTTGAACATTCTTTCCTCAAAGTTATCTAACTATGACAATACAAGTTTTCCTCCCTTTTTTCTAAATACTATATAACCAAAGGGAAGGCTTTACCATTTTTAAAAATTTGAAATTTAGCATATTTCTCCAAAAGCATCTGCAAAGCTTAAAAGCAAACCTTCCATAATAACTTATTGGTTAGGATATGTTAAACAGTTTCCAATGTAGTGAACCCAGTTAGTTAACTTCTTAGAAATTTCTGCAACATTGCTCCACTATGTATACTGTATATATCAGTAAAGCCTGCTCAGCTTTTGATTAATAATAAATAAATGCAAACATACATGGTACCAGTTGACCATATCTCGTTCTCATGGGCATGGCCTTGGAAATAAAAATTATAAGATACCCACATGCACAAACACATCTACAATCATCTGTGATGTCTAGGATAGAAAAAAATATAAGTGAAGAATATCTGTATTTTAAGAACAAAAAGTATAAGAGTATTATGGATAAATATGAAAAACACATCGCCTTCAGAAGGCAGTGGATGGAAAACATCTAAATGTTTTTCTTTAATGTTATGTGTTATTTCATTTATTCTTAAATTGTTATTAAACACTTTTGAAGAGAGGGAAAAGGAAAATTGCTCTTCTGGACACAGAGTGAGATGAGAGGAAACCCATGGGGCACTGAGTCATAGCATGAAAGCAAGCAAACCTGAAGAGCTGCCCAATTCTCATCGGGCAAGACTCAACTCTAAGTTACAAAGTCACTAAGGTTTAAGGGTTTCTCAGTTCCTTCACTACAGCCCATTATTTTAACTAGTAGAGTCACTTTTTTCCTACAAAGTTAAGTGTATTTCAAAAGTAGTAGAGGGAAAATATAATGAAGCACACTTCATCTTAGAATCACATTTTTTAATTCCTCCCTCCATACACTTGTGCTGTTGTTGTCATCCATTTTATTTTTATATGTTATAAGCCCCACATGACATATTGCCACCTTTTTTGTTTTAAATAGCCAATTATCATTAAGAGTGAATAAAAATAATTTTAAGATATATTAATTATTATGAAAGTAACCTGATTCATTGTAGATCATTTGATAGCAAAAAGAAAGTGAAAAGAAAAGGAATAAAAAATCTGTCTTATACCTACCAGAAAAAAAAAGAGTGAATAAAAATAAAAAAATAATTTCTACATTTTTTTCATTTCCAGAGCTCTCCATTTCTTTGTGTAGATTCAAATTTTTGTCTGTTATCGCAGTCCTTCTCTCTGAAGAAGTTGGTTTAACAATTCTTGGGGTACAAGAATTCTGCCTATGAATTCTCTCAGATTTGTTGTTTGAAAATGTCCTTATTTGGCCTTCATATTTTAAATATATATATTTGCTGGGTTGACAGATTTTCCCTGCTTTTGATACATTAAAGATATCACACTATTAAGTCTTGTGTACTTACTGACAAGAAAACTGATGTAATTCTTATCTTTATTCTTTTGTATGTAAAATGCCTTTTCTCTATATTTTTGTCTTGCCTTTAAAGACATTTTTCATCTCTGATTTTCAGCAGCTTGAATGTAATACATCAAATTATAATTTGGGAGGGATATTCATCTGGTTGTTATTAGAATAACACAGGCAAGATGAATCTGTAGTTTCTTGAATCTGTACTTTGGTGCCTTTCATTATTTTTTGCAAAATTCTCACCATTCTCTGATCCAATATTATGTCTACCTTTTTCTCTCACTCTCTTTTTTGGGCTTGAATAATCCACTTGTTAAACTGTTTTATATTTTCCCTTCTGTTAGGTAATAGGTTTTTTTGGATGTGCTGGTATTTTATTGTGGTGGTGATATTAGTTTCCTTGTTTTTTCTCTTCTATGTATGTTTCAGTTTTCAACAATTTCTACTGACCTATCTCCATGTCTACAAATTTGTTCTTCTGCTGTTGAACTCATTGAAGGAACTTTTCATTACTTTATATAGTTTTTTTTGTTTGTTTGTTTCTAGAATTTTCATTTGGGTTTCTTATAGCTTCATCATTTCTAATGAAACCCCCCAAATCTTCATGCACGTTGTCTACCTCTACCATTAAATTTCTAAACATATAATCATAGTTTTAAAAATATTTTTTATGTAATTTTCAAAGGTTACTTTTCATTTACAGTTATTACAAAATATTGGCTATATTCCCCGTGTTGTTTTACATTTTCTGTTTGATAGTTCCAAAATCTAGATATCTCTGAGTCTGATTCAACTGACTGTTCAGGTAGTCTTATGTTTTGCATGGGCATTTAAAAAAATTAAATTCAGCATTGTAGGATGAAAAGTAGACACTGAAGTCAAGAGTATTTAAGTCTGGAAAGATACAGGTTTCTTTTGTCATTCAGCCTTGTGTCAATCTAGTAAATAGTTGAGATGGGTTTGGGTTTTCTTGCTGACGTTTTTACCTTCAGGACACCATAGTCTTCAAATTCTTCTAGTAGTGGGATACTGCTGTCTTCTGATTAGGACAGTATTGAGACATCAAAGGGGTTTGTCCTTTGTCTTTCATCCTCAGCTTTCAGTGATTCCTGTTTGCCTGCATGATGGAGGGGGTGGGTCTACACAATCTTCTCTTCCCCCAGAAGCAGACTTGTGTTGCTTCTAACCCTGCGGTAAGAGTAGGGATTTTTTCTCTCTCCTCATCCACATTGATTGAGGCTCTTCCTGACCACCCTATTTAAAATTGCATCCCTCCTCTAATTTTATCCCATCCTATGACCTTCTAAGCTTGTTGTTTACCCCCTGTTTTATCATGAAACATAACATATAATTTGTTATTTCACTTTTTGTCTTTCATCTCCACCTTTGTGTCTCTTTATTTTTGTTGCCAGATCTCCAAGGTCTGAAATAATACCAGCCACATACTAGGTACTCTGAAACCCTTGTTCAGTGAATTAACAGAGGCTGGAGTCATTTGAAAACAGTGGGTTTCTATCTAGAAAGACTAAAATTGTTTTCATTCATGATAGTAATAATATATACTGAAAGAATACAGGCAATTAAGATTTAGCTTTTACATTTTTCCCATAATTGTTAAGCAATCCTTGATTTTTCATGAGTATTGTGTGCTTACTCTAGCAAAAAAAGCCTAGTAATGGTGGTTTAACTTGCAAACAGCAACAAGAAAATGAAATCACCTTCATAATTAGCACCATGTTTCCTCAGGAAGAATTATATCTCATGAAACAACATTTTGAAAAGTAGTTGTTTCAGAAGGTACAATTTACTATCTCTTTCCTTTTCAAGATGTGAGATTATAATGTACCAAAGCTACAGAAAACTATCATAAAAATTTGGGTAGCAGTTACAGGAGAGATGAGAGAAAAGAAGCAGACACAAGGTGGATGTAGACTTGCATTGAATGTGACCAATTCCCAGGGTCCTCAACCCTCTTGGCTTACAAAGCTGAATTCATATACACTCTGTGTGAGTGCCCTGCTGGATGGGGTTGAGGTGGCCTGGTGATGTGGAAGATGAGGAAGAGTTGTTACATTAAGGACACAGGGACAACCATTGAGAAACATGGGTCCAGGATAATGGAAGCCTCAGAGACTATAAGACCTCTGATGATTAGTAAACACCTCTGAAGGCTTCAAAATTCTGCAGACTCTTGGATGTGTATTTATATGCAGTTTCACCAAGATCTCAGGTGGCAGGGAGCCCCTCAGCTAGCATTTGGCTTATGATCATGCAGGACATGGAGACCACAGTAGCTGAGAAGCTACAAGTAAATCTCACATGAAAAACAGCAACAACTCTAGAAAAAAGGATGTAGATTTGTGGAAGGCAACCTAATCTTCCATAGTCTAATAGTGCTTTTAAAAATATAAATCCTTGGGATCCACATCCTGATTCCCTAATACAATATGTCTGAAGTGGAATCTAGAGACATAGTTTTTTAGCTGTTGTTGAGAAAAAACATTATATAATTGTGCCACAGAAATTAACCCTGACACTTCATGTAGTTAAGTGGTGTGACAATGTATTTTAGAAAAAGAAATTAAGTAATGACCAGTCTACCATTTTAAATTTCCTTCTCAAGGTATGATGGTTTTGGTGATGATGATCCCCTGACAGAATGCCCTCAACTAAAACTAAGTTGCTCATTCTGGTAAAAGCTGATATAGATTCATGCCCCATAGTGATAATCATGCTGGGGAAATTCATATTGAAAAAATGTATTTCAGATTTCTATTTAATTTTCAAAATTAAGGTTCATATGCCATATATATGAATAGTTAGTCACCTGAAGATAGAGCAGAGACTATTATTAAATGGATGTGCTTCTTTTTTTTCTCTGTTTGAATTATATTGCACATTTACACCTAGCTTCATAATCAGAGACTCATTCCTTTTGTACAATTTTTATACTGAATTTATAGGTATAATTTCTCACCACTATGGGTTTCAGAAGAGTATTAACTTTTTGCAGGCTGTTATTCAGTAATATCAGGGAGCCAAATCATTCTCAGTTAAATTTCCAGTAGAGGTAATCCTCCCTCATTTATCTGACTAGTAAACTGGAAAGAAAAAGAAAATCCTATAAGCTAACAGCATGATGATTCAGTATAATGAAAATTTGCTAGACATTTGTATAAAATGACAAATGTTGGTTTTCATATGCTGTGCTCCCATTAACTTTAATATAGATTACTCAAGACAAATGGCAGCATTTGGCAGGTTTATCACTGCAAATCGAGGAGTTTGGTGTGTCCTTACTCTGGACTAATTCATACACTTTGGTAGGACAAAAAGATTCTTTTTACTCAATAAACTTTCCACTTCTAAAAGCTGAGTATCAGTTTTCTTTTTAATACTTGACTGTGCAGGCTATTTATAAAATATTTTATTCTCAAGTCTGAATTTAGGGAGTTCAAATTTTATTATTTTAAACTTCATTTAACAAAAGGAGTAAATAAAACTTAAAAATAAGTTAATAACTAATTATGCTCAATCATTCTGAAATATAAAAATTGAAATCTATTATATTGCCATGTATGCTACAACAATTACCTTTTCATATGCTGGAAAGTAGTCTTACGTTCAAGTATCAATTATCAGAACATGTAAGTAGAAAAGGTCATATATTTTAGCTGACATACATTTGAAATAAAACCTAATATTTATATTAAGAGTCATACAGGTGGCCCTTTTAAGTAAATTTCTTAAATTGCTTATTAAATTACAGGAACCAGATGCTTTTGTAATATAAAATATAGAACCAAATAAAGTCTTGTTTAAACATAGTTACAAAATAAAGTCATAACAATTTTTATCTGCTGAGTTTTGGACAATTCAATTCAATCATTTATGAAAAAAATTGTAATTAGGCACTTTTGAATGATCACAGAGTCTTATACAATGTATTGCATAGTAATACATTTCTCAAGTTTTTAATGGAATATGAACATTCGTAAACATCCAAGTCGATGCAGTTTTTATGCTGATACAATCACTGTTCATTAGTAAATTCAGTGATTCAAAGTAATCTTTGATTTGGACTTTTCTAGAATATCCAATTCCATCATTCTTGTTGTACCCTCTTCTCCAAGTCTTGCTTCCGTGCTGCTATGCTCCATACCCACAAACTGTCTATGGCGGAATGATAATGTCTTTTGGTTAGGACTGTTTTACTACCGAGAGAAACTTTTATTTCCTAACACACATATTTGTTACTTTACTTCAGAGAGTTCACCCTTTATTTCTAAAGCTCTAGATACCCACTTTCCTAGAAATTTCTGCACAGATCTGTATATTTCATCAATTACTGATAAAGTCCCATGGTGGAGCCTTTCGTCACAAATGGCTTCTTTGAGTGCTTGTAAGATAAGTGTGAAAAGAGGTATATATGCTTTGGGATTTAAGAAAATGAAGTTGAGATGCTCACTAAAATAGTGTCTTCGGCATCATTGGTCATTAAAAGTATCGCTTTCTCAATTTATCAGAAACGTCCTATGGCTCAAGCAGCTTGGGACTTCCCAGTTTAAGCCAAACAAGACCATGTTTATTTGGACTACATCTTAATGTAGGTGTGTGAACTATACATCTTATCACACTTGAGCCTCATGAGAAATAGCTGGTAACTATAAGCCATGATGACTCACTATATACCCAGCTATGTCATCAAAATTTACTTTTTAGTTGATGAAGCATAAAAAACAAGAAATCTTGAGTTCAGTAAACTCTGGATATTGTAAAAGATATAGTAACTCAAATACAACAAAACTGCATTCCAAAAATTGTGAGAAGAAAATTTAAGCTTGTGTTTAAAGTGAGCAGTATTAAAGTTAAAAAAAACACCTTATACTTCACAGGTATAGAAATCCCTGTTGAGGAGAGCCAATTTCAGATTAAAGATTCAGAGTTAGGAAAGTTCTAACAAAATGAATAAAAGTGGGGAAAAAAAAGACAAAATATGTATTTTAGACTCCAATTTCCTTCCCATATATTGCTGCCCGCAGGCTGTAATGCCAAGAAGGTCAAGAGGGCAGGCATGGTCTTAACTCCTTCTTTCTGAAAGATGTTATTTCTTTGTATTTTGTACAAATACAACCCTGGTTATATAACAGAAGCCAGTGAGAACATAAGATGTCCCTTATAGCTAACTTTTCTGGAAAGCCTCTAATCATTAAAGGAAGAGATTAAAAAGCCAGACTGGGTAAAAAGCGTACAGGTGTGCTTGTAGATAGTAGCAGCAACCGTTAAAAATGGCAGCAACTACAAAAAAACAAAAAAAAAAAAACAAAAAAAAACCAAAAGAACCCCCTGCAGTTTGAGAGGCAGAGCCTGCTCTCTTTCACATGTGAAGTACTGACATTAAGTAACGTATCAGCAGTAGTGCCAGCAGATCCTCAAACATAAAGGATGCTCACAGCGAAAGCGAGAGCAGAGTCGGCAGTGTGATGCCTTCTCCCGTTGGAAACGAGCACATTCCAGCTCTGCCATGTTTGTAGGGGTTTGGGCGTCTGTTCAGATTAAAGGCGCTGAGAGTTCTCTTCATTTCTTCTCCCATCACAGTTCTCCCATCAAACAAGCCTACAGAGCTGAAGCCCAAAGGAATCTGAGCCCTTCTAGGAAGATGAACGTGTGCTCATCCGGAAAGTGAAGCTCGGGGACAGGCTTTGAAACAGTCATCCGGGAGTTATTACACGCTGACACTGCAGCCCTGGAGGCACGCGCTCAGGAGGGAGCGCAGCTGGCGTTGGATTGTTTTACAAGTGACGCCGAGCTCTGCTTTGAGTGAGGCCAACGTCAAGTGTCAACCCGCTCTAGGCACGTCTGACTTGCCGCCGTGAACCCGGCACAGAGACCCTCGGCAGATGATGAAGATCCCTCAGCAGGGCTTTGCTAGGACGCATTGTATTACAGAAGATCATCCAAATGTTGGTAGGAATGAAGGGCTCACTAGGCAGCCCCCGCCTCCACTTCCATTTAAAAGGGATTGCTGAACCCTTTTGCAGTGTGTGCCCACAGCCAAAGCCCTCCGACTGGTGAGGATGTATTCCAGGACGGAGAGCTCAGAAGGGTGGGAGATATGACACCATTAAAGTATACTGAAAACTTCTCTTTTTTTTTTATTTTTTGTAGTCTACAAGGCTGTCAGATAAAAGACTTTGAGTGAAAGCTCTGTTAAGGCAGAGCTCGGGAATAGCATGAGCTGAGAGAACCGTTAAGATGCTGTGATCCGCAATAGTACAGCGGAGTTCAATTTGAGCAGGAGAAGTGGGCTCTCTGCAGGGTGAACCAGCCACAACCTGGGCTGAATTCTTCTAGCAGAGGCAACAGCTTTGCTAAAGCACCAGCTTAATGTACAAAGTGGGTGTGCTGATCAAAGATGGAACCGTTTAGCCAGCTCCTTCCTCAGCAGGCTAATACAGTCTGGAAGAAGCATCACTTCAATTTGCAATGGGAGTGAAAGGATTAGTGTTTCCTTTCTCTCACACTGATGTCGAGTCTATCTTTTCTCTCCATCAATCCTGCTTCTTATGGTTCTTATCGGAAATAAGTAAAACAACAAAAAAATTACATATATGATTTATTATGACTATGGATATTTTTTAGCACTTGTGATATGGTCCATTTTATTCTAGAGGCCTGTGAATAAATGAACGAATACATGAACGAAAGCTTCTTAAGGCCTCCAGTGTTGCTGGTCAGCTGCCCTGCATCTCAAAGACTTACCTGAAAGATGTGAGATGTGCAGTCTACAAGCGCAGCTAATGTTCTATCCCAGTGGCATTCAGAGAAGGACGTTCTCATGTGACAGGTGCTGAATCAATAAGCTCTAACTCATATTTACAATCCTTACTGTCCCATTTTTATGCATCCCATTTTCATTTGTGTCCTCAAATTAGACGAAGTTACAGCTAGTTTTTCCTCTGTACTTCCACAAGAAAACACCCCGTACCACTTCACACTCCATTAATCCTTTCCTCAATGTGTTACAACTATGTGTTTCTTCGTTTTTCTTTTCACTAAGATGAAGGCATTCAGAGGTCAGGTATTATTTACCTGTGTATTCCTACCAAAGAACATTTTGCCTGTGACATAGAATGCATCCAGTAAATGAAATGAAGTTTGAATGAAAGTTGAGAGACAAATCTAAGTGCAAATGGATGTTAGTTTGCTGTCTGGGGAACCATGAATTTCAGAACATTTTATTTTATCCTTTTGCTCATGGAGGAGAGGAGCAATGGGCACCCTAAGTAATTAATCAGTATAGGTTTATTACGGAGCAAACTCTATGGAGACTAGGGACAGGCTGAGCCCCAGGTGCAGGGCAATGACTTGGCAGATTTCCTCCTGTTCCCATATTAGCTCATCATCCTTCTTATCCAAGAAAGGAGGTTAATAAATGATCATAGTGGTGACAGCTACTTCTTCTCACTGAGTTGCTGCATCATAGGCACATTTAAAAAGAACACCACAGTTTTCAAATCTTATAAAATAGGAATCAACACACACTGTCTTTCTTTTATGTGTTATTTTCCACAAGCAGAGCTGGTTTTACTGCGGGAGGGAATATGATTTGAGTGACTCCCAAACAAAATCTAGTATCAAAATAGCTCCCTCGTTGACCCAGTCTAAAACTGCCACGTGAATATTCAACTTGGATTAGGGAAATGAAGTTTAAGTGCAGGTGATAGAAGAGAGAGCTAATTATTTGACACATTATCAGTCCCTAGTATCTAAGCTTGAATTAGAAACAAAGATGTGTGGGGTGGAAGGGATTGTTAGAGATGACAAAACTGCAGTACAGAAAAGTTGAGTCTTTTTTTTTTTTTTTCAATTATACAATATTGAGGGAGAGACAAGACTAAAACCCAAATGTGTTGGTACTTAATACAAAAAATTCACCAATTCATACTAAGCACGGAGTGGGCTAAGAGAATGTGCATGAGATGTATAATGAGAATGTCCTAGCTTCTCTTTCTGTGTGACTCACTACCTGTATGATGTGAAATTTATAAGCCATGGCTTTCTCATCAATACCATGAAGATATCATCGACTTCAAGATGTTTGCAATTATTACATGAGATCATGTATATGAAGGCCGTGTGTAAATGGGAAAGCAGTACAGAATGCACAGAGTATTATCTTTTCTAAAGGAAGAACATATGAAACCCAGATGTTCCCTCTCCAGTGAATACTTCCAATGTTTTCTCTTTAGCAATATGGTATTATATTAAATTATTTTAGAAATTTCTTCACAATCATGACTTGGTAAAGTTATTTAATAGTACTGAATGAACTCCATGTCCTTTTTCTGTAAAAATTTAACAATAATATTTTCTACCTCTGAAGTTTTTGTAAAAATTAATGTGCGTTCAAATAATCAGTACTAGTCTTTCCATTATCTCTGGATTTTCAAAAACATAGATTAGATGTATTATAAGTACCTGGTGCTGTACCAAGCACAGAGTAAAGACCAACAGGGCTTCCTCTTTCTAGCCCTTCCCTTTAGTTTTGCATTTATGGTTATTGATTTTGGTAGTGGTGATAACCTCAGGTTCTTTCTGACTTCCCAGAGTGGTTGTCGACATCTCAGAACAGGAAACGTTCTTCCCATTTCATGGGTACTTATTGTCTAGAGTGAGACTCCACCCACAACAAGTAGAAATCCATGAGAATTTCCTTAAGCAGTAAAGAAACATCAGTAGGATGGGTTCCTGTGAAAAGAGGATAGCCAGGGTATCATCTGAACTCTCTAGATGATTAAAGATGGACATCAAGTTGAAGGAGATTTAAAAAAAGTAGTCTACGTAACTGCTAAAAATAAATCTCAGACCTCATCTAATTTACAATTTGACTGAAGGATTGCCCTGCCTATAAATGTGACTTTACTCTGGGAACGAGATTGAAATCTGCATCCTATAAGCTGTTCCTCTCGGGTGACCACAGGTAATACAAAATGGAGACTTCCATAAAAATCAGGTAAGTTGCACTAGCTCTTGAAAGTAAAAATAAACTGGGAAATCTCAGTGACTTGACAAAGTATACATTTGTTTCTTTGTTATATATGAGTGAGTTTTGACAGTTTTGTTTGGGCAGCTTTGCACAAAGTTGTTACTCAGAGATCTGGGCCCCTGTCTTTGTGTATCAGCAACAGAAGGAGGATGACCTGGGAGTTTTAAAATTCAGGCTTGGAGGTGCTGATCACATAATCCACCCAGAACCAGCGAGCTGGCACATGCCTTCCTGTGAGTCCATTAGGACAATACATCTATGTAGGGAATACATACATTGTGTCTGCCAGAAACTGCCCTTCCCGGAACCAAAGAGTCTTTCATGGTAACTAGGTGGCACCATTGCTGTGCCCAAGCTTATACTACTTATTGCATGCCAGGCCAATAAATCGAGACACAAGTTGTTGGGGAAAGGAATAGCAACTTTATTTGGAAAGCCAGCAGACTAAGAGGATGGTGGACTATTTTTCCAAAGAACCATTGTACCCAGGTTAGAATTCAGGCTTCTTTTATACAAAAAGTGGAGTGGGTGTGGTTGATTGTTGCAAACTTCCTGGTGTCAGAATCCTTTGCTCTTGCAGCTGTCCGGGTCAGTTAGGTCATGATGTTCCTGTAAACCTCCAAGACAAGTGTTACTCTCTGCAACTTTTTATCTCTATATGGATGAAAAAGTGCTATACCTTTAAAGGTCAGAGCCTTGAGAATGCGTTGTCATGTATGTGTCAGCCTATAGGCAATATTCTTAGCGTGTAGCAAAAGCAATAGAAAACAAAGGTTACAGTAAAATAAGCTAATATGAAGTCATATTTGTTCTTCCTTATTACATCACCACCTAATTGCAAAAGCTCTGGGAAATATGATTGTCTTAGTAGTCAAAAAGAAAGGGAAACTATTTAACGAGCACATAGTGTTTTGTCTATGGACCAGTGGAGATGGATATGACTCCCCTTTCTGAGAAAAGAGCTACTTATAAAAAGAACACCAGAAAAAAAAGCATAAGTAAATACACTTCTGCCAGCTATTGCATTGCAAGGAGGAATTGCATTGCAAAAAGCAACCAGCGGTGTCTGATAATAAAAAGCAATGCTAAATTATTTGGTATTCTGAACAAACTATGCTATTTTATTCCTGCTATATTTGATACACAATATGTTATTTGCTTGTAATCTCCTTCCCTACTGGGCTGACAGACAAATTCCTAATCATCCTTCAAAATTTAGTTCAGCCATCAAAACCTCTTTTAAGATCCACTGATATTCTTCCTCACCAGAAAACACAGAGCATCTACCAAACTCACTGCCACTTCACATCATGCTTCATTTTATTTCTTTGTTTGGTTGTCTGTTTCTTATAATAAGCTCTGAGCAAACAAATCGAATAAAGCCTTCTTTCTTTGAACCTTTAGAACTAGCACAGACCCTGGCATGTAACAGATGCACAATAAATATCTATTTCTGTTTTGAATTTTGAACTGAAGAGCCAGAATATTGATCAACTTTCCATTTAATCCACTGGTTCAAACAAACCCAAAAGAACATTTTATAAAAGGATTACAAATAATGTATTTTCTAGAAAAAAAAACCTCTGCCACAAGAGTTAAAGATGATTAAGTGATATGTGTCTCTTGTGTTTAAACTAAGAAAGAACATTGTAGCAGGAAATAAGTGGTTGGAAGATTAGGACATGACTGAGTTAAGATGAATTTATAAAATATTTTTAGTTGAATTGTGAATTTAGATACCACATCTACAAAAGCAGAAAGAACTAAAAGATTCATTGTGACATATTCCATAAGCCTACTTAATATAATACATTACAATTCGTGACAAGCTCCTCTCTTTATCTATGATGATTTTGAACTTTTTGTCCTCAGATCATTAGCTGTTTACATTAATTTTTTTATCTTAAATCCTTTTAATAATACCTCAAAGTCTCAACATCTTCAAATTGTGTTTGTAACTTCCTAAAAAATGATAGCCCAGTGGAAAACGGGTATATGACATATAATTCTTATCTATCCACAGTTTGATACTGTACAGGTTATGAAAAATTGGTCTTTTTAAATAATTTTGCTTATTCAGTCTGCTTTAGTTGAAAACACAGATATTTTATTTTCTTAGAAAAACAAACTTGTTTACATTTGTGTTGGACTAAGTGTCACCCATACTGTGCAAATTATTTCTGAATACTACCTTAGGCATTTTAGTATGATTCGAGGATAAAGAATAAGGACTTCATCTTTTCTTGTTGGAGATATAAAACAATGAAAAGCAATAGGCAGTAGCAATTAAGATGAAATTTGCTAGCGATAAATGTGCTTTCTTTCACGGGTTTCCAAAAGCGGACTGCAAAACAACTAAGTCATTACCCGTTGCTTTGTCTCCCCTCAAGTTCTCCCATCAGATCCACAGAGTCCCCCAAATGCAGAACTGTTGGCATCAGTCTCTGAGTCAAATCCCACTGAGAAGGAAATCTACCAAACAAGAACACTGAACTAAGAACACGATGTTTTGATCCAATCATTTTGAGAACACTGGCTATTTTAACAGAACATGTTGCCATAGAGTCTTATTCTGTGATGTTAAATACTGACAATTGCCTTATAGTCTTCTAGGATAAACATGTAATAGGAACACATTTCACCAATCCTCACCCACCTTGAACTTCACCACAACCCTAAATCCTGTTTCAGACCCACCATGGGTCCCTCTTTTCTCCACCTGCTGACAAATGTAATAACTGTAATTTTATTCATGATGATTATTTTCTTAGAATAAAATAGTAGAAATGAATTGTACAGACAAGTGTACATAATTTTAGGACCATTCATGTATATTGGACGTTACCATCCATGCAGGTCAGTTACCTGTTAATCTACGTTTTCATCCTATTTCTTTTATGAGTTTGCCATTTAAATACATCTCTGGAATATTGGATATTACTTTTCTTAGGACTTAGATATACCACCAAGAAGCTGATGCAGCTATACTACTAAAATTTTTTTTAGGAAAAGAATCATTATGTGATACTTGAAGAAAAGAGCTTTAATTTACAAGAAAGTTACAATTGTACATTTATGTATAACATCATTTCAAAACATATAAGAGGAAATCAATTGAACTACAAGGAGAAGATAACCATTTACTAGGTTTTGAGAGATATTATTGTGTTAATATAGTCTATTTTCAACATATTTGATATATTAAAATTCTATATGCAATATTTATATTAGTTATGAAGCTTAAATATAAATAAATTCATGAATACAATTCTCAGTTCAAGAACTATAATATGATCAATAGCCTGTATCTGTTCACAGGTGTATCCTATCCATCAAGGTCCCTCAAACCCAATGTTATTTATGTTACTGACTTCATCCAATCAACAACTGTTTAGTACTTTTCAGTCACATATTTAGCTAATATTTTCTGTTTACTGTCTGTATAAACAGCCAGTTGGCCTTCACATTCATGTGCACACAACATAACTTCATCTGACAACCTATAGGGTTGCCTCCACAGCCTTGTCATTGGGTACTGTCTACGCAGACAAGATCTTAACAGCATTCAAATACATTAGCTCCTGCAGGGCAGGGAAGAGATGGGGGTGGAGGTGGCTTGGGAATAACTGAGTCAACAAGAAAGGGCGTTTGTACACTCTATGGATGGCATCTCCACTGTCATGAATGGTAGAACTCAGTGGAAAGTTGCAGGAAGTCCCTGATAAAGAAAAGAAAACAAGGGTCAGCACAACTGGGCAACCTTTGGCAACCATCTTAGCACTGGATGACCTGCCAGCAAGCTGCCCCTTCTGCACACTTTACACATTCTTGGGCCACTGTCAGTACTCTGGCTGTCTAATGCAGCCAATGGCAGAAACAGTGTTTTATCCAAGGTTGCCTCTTAGGGGATAATAAACTCTGGGAATTCCTTGCCTCAGATTCCCAACTTATAAATCTAGGTCACACATCTTTCTGTACAAGTTAAAGCCATAATATGAGATACTAATCCATATACATCTTGTCCTCCTTTTGAATATCAGATATTATTGATAACAACTAAAGAACCCCTTTCTTTTCTCAAAATACACAAGGCTGGACTCTTGAACAGGGCATTAAGTAGAATATTTACCTCCCTTAATGGTTTCAGGCTGCCAGCCTCATAGAACACCATAGTGACTTATTTGGAAATCAAAAAAAAAGCTGGAGTAGCAATACTCATATCAGATAAAATGGACTTTAAAATAAAGAATGTTACAAGAGATAAGGAAGGACACTACATAATAATCAAGGGATCAATCCAAGAAGAAGATATAAAACTTATAAATGTTTATGCACCCAACATAGGAGCACCTCAATACATAAGGCAAATGCTAACAACCATGAAAGGGGAAATCGACAGTAACACAATAATAGTAGGGGACGTTAACACCCCACTTACACCAATGGACAGGTCATCCAAACAGAAAATAAATAAGGGAACACAAGCTTTAAATGATACATTAAACAAGATGGATTTAATTGATATTTATAGAACATTCCACCCGAAAGTGGCAGAATAGACTTCTCAAGTGCACACGGAACATTCTCCAGGACAGATCACATCTTGGGCTACAAATCAAACCTCAGAAGATTTAAGAAAATTGAAATCATATCAAGCATCTTTGCTGACCACAACACTATGAGATTGGAAATCAATTACAAGAAAAAGACTGTAAAACACAAAAATACATGGAGGCTAAACTGTGCTACTAAATAATCAAGAGATCACTGAATAAATCAAAGAAGAAATTTAAAAAATACATAGAAACAAATGACAACAAAAACATGACCACCCAAAACCTATGGGATGCAGCAAAAGCAGTTCTAAGAGGGAAGTTTATAGCAATTCAATCTCACCTCAAGAAACAAGAAAAATCTCAAATAAACAGTCTAACGCTACAACAAAAGCAACTAGAGAAAGAAGAACAAAGAAGACCCAAAGTCAGTAGAAGGAAAGAAATCATAAAATCAGAGCAGAAATAAATGAAATAGAAATGAGGAAAACAATAGCAAAGATCAATAAAAATAAAAGCTGTTTTTTTGAGAAGATAAACAAAATTGATAAACCTTTAGCCAGACTCATCAAGAAAAAAAGGGAGAGGACACAAATCAATAAAATTAGAAATGCAAAAGGAGAAATCACAACTGATACTGCAGAAATACAAAGCATTATAAGAGACTACTACAAACAACTATATGTCAATAAAATGGACAACCATGAAGAAATGGAGAGATTCTTGAAAAGGTACAATTTTCCAAGACTGAACCAGGAAGAATTAGAAAATATAAACAGACCTATCACAAGTAATGAAATTGAAATTGTAATTAAAAATCTTCCGGGCTTCCCTGTTGGCACAGTGGTTGAGAGTCTGCCTGCCAATGCAGGGGACACGGGTTCGAGCCATGGTCTGAGAGGATCCCACATGCCGTGGAGCAACTAGGCCCGTGAGCCACAACTACTGAGCCTGCGCATCTGGAGCCTGTGATCCGCAACAAGAGAGGCTGCGACAGTGAGAGGCCCGCACACCACGATGAAGAGTGGCCCCCACTCGCCGCAACTAGAGAAGGCCCTCGCACAGAAATGAAGTCCCAACACAGCCAAAATAAATAAATAAATAAAGTCTAAATGCTTAAAAAAAAAAAAAAAATCTTCCAACAGACAAAAGTCCAGGACCAGATGGTTTCACAGGTGAATTCTATCAAACATTTAGAGAAGAGTTAACACCAATCCTTCTCAAACTCTTCCAAAAAATTGCAGAGGGAGGAACACTCCCAAATTCATTTTATGAAGCCACCATCACCCTGATACCAAAAGCAGAAAAAGATAACTCAGAAAAAGAAAATAATAGATCAATATCACTGATGAACATAGATGCAAAAATCCTCAACAAAATACTAGTAATCAGACTCCAACAACATACTAAAAGGATCATACACCATGATCAAGTGGGATTTATCCCAGGGATGCAAAAATTCTTCAGTATATGCAAATCAATCAATGTGATACACCATATTAACAAACTAAGGAATAAAAACCATATGATCATCTCAATAGATGAAGAAAAAGTTTTGACAAAATTCAACCGTGATTTATGATAAAAAACTCTCCAGAAAATGGGCATAGAGGGAACCTGCCTCAACATAATAAAGACCATATGTGACACACCCACAGCAAACATCATTTTCAGTGGTGAAAAACTGAAAGCATTTCCACTAAGATCAGGAACAAGACAAGGAAGTCCACTCTCACCACTCTTATTCAACATAGTTTTGGAAGTTCTAGCCACTGCAATCAGAGAAGAAAAAGAAATAAAAGGAATACAAATTAGAAAAGAAGAAGCAAAACTGTCACTGTTTTCAGATGACATGATACTATACATAGAAAATCCTAAAGAGGCCACCAGAAAACTAGTAAAACTAATCAATGAATTTGGTAAGTTTGCAGGATACAAAATTAACACACAGAAATCTCAGGCATTCCTGTACACTAAGAGTGAAAAATCAGAAAGAGAAATTAAGGAAACAATTCCATTTACCATTGCAACAAAAATAATAAAATACCTAGGCATAAACCTACCTAAGGAGGCAAAAGACTTGTACTGAGAAAACTATAAAACACTGATGAAAGAAATCAAAGATGACATATACAGATGGAGAAATGTACCATGTTCTTGGACTGGAAGAATAAATATTGTGAAAATGACTATACTATGCAAAGCAATCTACAGATTCAGTGCAATCTCTATCAAACTACCAATAGCATTTTTCACAGAACTAGAACAAAAAATTTTACTATTCATATGGAAACACAAAAGACTGCAAATAATCAAAGCAATCTTGAGAAAGAAAAACAGAGCTGGAGGAAACAGGCTCCCTGACTTCAAACTATACTACAAAGCTACATTTATCAAGACAGTTTGGTACTGGAACAAAAACAGAAATATAGATCAAAGTTAAAGGATAGGAAGCCCAGAGATAAACTCACACACATATAGTCACCTAATTTACAACAAAGGAGGTAAGAACATACAATGGAGAAAAGAGAGCCTTTCAATAAGTGGTGCTGGGAAAACTGGACAGCTACCTGTAAAAGAATGAAATTAGAACACTCCCTAACACCATACACAAAAATAAACTCAAAATGGATCAGAGACCTAAATGTAAGACTGGACACTATAAAGCTCTTAGAGGAAAACATAGGAAGAACACTCTTTGAGATAAACCACAGAAAGATCTTTTTTGACCCACCTCCTAGAGTAATGAAAATAAAAACAAAAAATAAACAAATGACACAATGAAACTTAAAAGCTTTTGCACAGCAAAGGAAACAATAAACAAGACAAAAAGACAACCCTCAGAATGGGAGAAAATATTTGCAAATGAAACAATGGACAAAGGATTAATCTCCAAAATATACAAACAGCTCATGGAGCTCAATATCAAAAAAATAAACCCAAGTAAAAAATGGGCGGAAGACCTAAATAGACATTTCACCAAAGAAGACATACAGATGGCCAAGAAGCACATGAAAAGCTGCTTAACATCACTAATTATTAGAGAAACGCAAATCAAAACTACAAAGAGGTATCACCTCACACTGGTCAGAATGACCATCATCAAAAAATCTGCAAACAATTAATGTTGGAAAGGGTGTGGTGAAAAGGAACCCTCTGGTACTGTTGGTGGGAATGTAAATTGATACAACCACTATAGAAAACAGTATGGATGTTCCTTAAAATCTAAAAATAGAACTACCATATGACCCAGCAATCCCACTACTGGGTATATAGCCTGAGAAAGCCATAATTCAAAAAGAGACATGTACCACAGTGTTCATTGCAGCACTATTTACAATAGCCAGGACATGGAAGCAACCTAAATGTCCATCAACAGATGAGTGGATAAAGAAGATTTGGCACATATACACAATGGAATATTACTCAGCCAAAAAAAGAAATGAAATTGAGTTATTTGCAGTGAAGTGGATGGACCTAGAGTCTGTCATACAGAGTGAAGTAAGTCAGTAAGAGAAAACAAATACCGTATGCTAACACATGTATATGGAATCTAAAAAAAAAAAAAAAAAAAATGGTAATCATGAACCTAGTAGCAGGGCAGGAATAAAGACGTAGACATAGAGAATGGACTGGAGGGCATGGTGCAGGGGTGGCGGAAGCTGGGGAGAAGTGAGAGTAGCATCAACATATATACACTACCAAATGTAAAATAGATCCCTAGTGGGAAGCAGCAGCATAGCACAGGGAGATCAGCTCGGTGCTTTGCAAAGACCTGGAGGGGTGGGGTAGGGAGGGCGGGAGGGAGGCTCAACAGGGAGGGGATATGGGGATATATGTATGCATATGGCTGATTCCCTTCGTTGTACAACAGAAACTAACACAGTATTGTGAAGCAATTATACTCCAATAAATATGTATTAAAAAATAAATAAAAAAATAAAGAATTTTAAATTCAATTAAATGAGATCTGGCCATTTCACTTATCAGTTCAAACATTGGGGGTGAATTATAATAAATAGTCCAACTCCATTTTTGATGTTTGAGCGATGACAGCTTCACAGCAACACCTTTGCCTCTTTCCCACGCATGGGCCAGCTAATAAGAGTCCACACTACCCATGTTGGTGCTGGCAGGAAGTTAACCCCGTGGTTTTGCTCCAAGATGAAAACAATGCCTGGGATAATACTGAGCACAGTAAGCGTGTTCACCAAAGCTCTGCAGAATGCATCACTCTCATCATGTTAGTTTTGAAATCAAAATCCATTTATTTAATAACCAACTAAACAAAGTGGAAGTTGGTACCAATTGTGGTTGCAACTTTCACCATCCATCCTAGCTGTCATACAGTGCTATTCTAGGCTTGTCGGTTTTCTGCACTGACATTGGCAAGCTAGTAACTCACTTCCTTAATTAGACTCCCTCTCCATATTACTAGCCCAAATCCTCCCCAAAATATTTCAATTATGAAAATTTGCCTTTCCTTTTTTGCGGTCCCTGATTTTTATTAACTTATATATATTTTTTACCTTTCTTTGATAAATTTGATGATATATCTCGAGGGGCTAATACTGAATAGCATTTTAAAACATTTCTGAAGCAAGTATCATTTATTGCTTCTTAAACTGTTTTTTTTTTTTTTTGCTTATAAAGTCAAAGTGGAGTCATTAAAATTGGAGACTTTGTACTGTATGTCATACGTCAGTTCAAAGTAGGTTTATTTCTAATCAATTCTATAATACATATTATGGCTATAAGTTTTCTTCCAGTTGGAGAAAACTTTTAAAATTTTGACTTCATATAAATGGATTCAAATGTTTTCACTGTTGATAGGGATTTGATTTGGACACAATAGTTTGTGATGGAGGAAAATCACAAAAGTCAACTAACAAATAGGTCTCTGAGAATGAAGATCAAAAGCCAACTAGTTAGGAGGGAGGAGAGAAGATGGCGGAAGAGTAAGACGCGGAGATCACCTTCCTTCCCACAGATACAGTAGAAATACAACTACACGTGGAACTGCTCCTACAGAACACCCACTGAACGCTGGCAGAAAACGTCAGACCTCCCAAAAGGCAAGAAACTCCCCCCGTACTTGGGTAGGGCAAAAGAAAAAAGAAATAACAGAAACAAAAGAATAGGGACGGCACCTGCACCAGTGGGAGGGAGCTGTGAAGGAGGAAAGATTTCCACGCACTAGGAAGCCCTTTCGTGGGTAGAGACTGCAGGTGGCAGAGGGGGGAAGCTTCGGAGCCACGGAGGAGAGTGCAGCCACAGGGGTGCGGAGGGCAAAGCGGAGAGATTCCCGCACGGAGGATCAGTGCCGACCAGAACTCACCAGCCCGAGAGGCTTGTCTGCTCAACCGCCGGGGTGGGCGGGGCTGGGAGCTGAGGCTCAGGCTTCGGTCGGATCGCAGGGAGAGGACTGGGGTTGGCGGCGTGAACACAGCCTGAAGGGGTTAGCGCACCACAGCTCACTGGGAGGGAGACCGGGAAAATGTCTGCAGCTGCCGAAGAGGCAAGAGACTTTTTCTTGCCTCTTTGTTTCGTGGCGCGCAAAGAGAGGGGATTCAGAGCGCCGCCTAAACGAACTCCAGAGACAGGTGCGAGCCGCGGCTATCAGCACGGACCCCAGAGACGGGCGTGAGATGCTGGGGCGGCTGCTGCCGCCTCCAAAAATCCTGTGTGCGAGCGGAGGTCACTCTCCACACCGCCCCTCCCAGGAGCCTGTGCAGCCCGCCACTGCCAGGGTCCCGTGATCCAGGGACAACTTCCCCGGGAGAACGCACAGCGTGCCTCGGGCTGCTGCAACGTCACGCCGACCTCTGACGCCGCAGGCTCGCCCCACCTCCTCTGTACCCCTCCCTCCCCGTGGCCTGAGTGAGCCAGAGCCCCTGAATCAGCTGCTCCTTTAACCCCGTTCTGTCTGGGCGGGGAATAGACTCCCTCAGGCGACCTACATGCAGAGGCGGGTCCAAATCCAAAGCTGAACCCCGGGAGCTGTGTGAATAGAGAAGAGAAGGGGAAATCTCTCTCAGCAGCCTCAGAAGCAGCGGATTAAAACTCCACAAACAACTTGATGTGATGCATCTGTTGAATACCTGAATAGACAACGAATCATCCCAAATTCAGGAGGTGGACTTTGGGAGCAGGATATATTAATTTTTCCCCTTTTCCTTTTTTTGTGAGTGTATATGTATATGCTTCTGGGTGAGATTTTGTCTGTATAGTTTTGCTTTATAATAGCTTTATTTTACTTCACTATATTATAGCCTCTTTCTTTCTTTCTTTCTTTCTTTCTATTTTTTCTCCCTTTTACTCTGAGCCGTGTGGACGAAAGGCTCTTGGTGCTCCAGCCAGGCATCAGGGCCGTACCTGTGAGGTGGGAGAGCCAACTTCAGGACACTGGTCCACAAGAGACCTCCCAGCTCCACGTAATACCAAACGGCAAAAATCTCTCAGAGATCTCCATCTCAACATCAAGACCCAGCATCACTCAATGACCAGCAAGCTACAGTGCTGAACACCCTATGCCAAACAACTAGCAAGACAGGAACACAGCCCCATCCATTAGCAGAGAGGCTGCCTAAAATCATAATAAGGCCACAGACACCCAAAAATACACCACCAGACGTGGACGTGCCCACCAGAAAGACAAGATCCAGCCTCATCCACCAGAACTCAGGCACTAGTTCCCTCCACCAGGAAGCCTACATAACCCACTGAACCAACCTTAGCCACTGGGGACAGATACCAAAAACAACGGGAACTACGAACCTGCAGCCTGTGAAAAGGAGACCCCAAACACAGTAAGATAAGCAAAATGAGATGACAGAAAAACACACAGCAGATGAAGGAGCAGGGTCAAAACACACCAGACTTAACAAATGAAGAGGAAATAGGTAGTCTACCTGAAAAAGAATTCAGAATAATGATAGTAAGGATGATCCAAAATCTTGGAAATAGAATAGACAAAATGCAAGAAACATTTAACAAGGACATAGAAGAAATAAAGAGGAACCAAGCAACGAAGAAAAACACAATAAATGAAATTAAAAATACTCTAGATGGGATCAATAGCAGAATAACAGAGGCAGAAGAAAGGATAAGTGACCTGGAAGATAAAATGGCGGAAATAACTCCTGCAGAGCAGGATAAAGAAAAAAGAATGAAAAGAACTGAGGACAGTCTCAGAGACCTCTGGGACAACATTAAACGCACCAACATTCGAATTATAGGGGTCCCAGAAGAAGAAGAGAAAAAGAAAGGGACTGAGAAAATATTTGAAGAGATTATAGTTGAAAACTTCCCTAATATGGGAAAGGAAATAGTTAATCAAGTCCTGGAAGCACAGAGAGTCCCATACAGGATAAACCCAAGGAGAAACACGCCAAGACACATAGTAATCAAACTGTCAAAAATTAAATATAAGGAAAACATATTAAAAGCAGCAGGGGAAAAACAACAAATAACACACAAGGGAATCCCCATAAGGTTAACATCTGATCTTTCAGCAGAAACTCTGCAAGCCAGAAGGGAGTGGCAGGATATACTTAAAGTGATGAAGGAGAAAAACCTACAACCAAGATTACTCTACCCAGCAAGGATCTCATTCATATGTGATGGAGAAATTAAAACCTTTACAGACAAGCAAAAGCTGAGAGAGTTCAGCACCACCAAACCAGCTTTACAACAAATGCTAAAGGAACTTCCCTAGGCAAGAAACACAAGAGAAGGAAAACACCTACAATAACAAACCCAAAACATTTCAGAAAATGGGAATAGGAACATACATATCGATAATTACCTTGAATGTAAATGGATTAAATGCTCCCACCAAAAGACACAGGCTGGCTAAATGGATACAAAAACAAGACCCATATATATGCTGTCTACAAGAGACCCACTTCAGACCTAGAGACACCTACAGACTGAAAGTGAGGGGATGGAAAAAGATATTCCATGCAAATGGAAATCAAAAGAAAGCTGGAGTAGCAATTCTCATATCAGACAAAATAGACTTTAAAATAAAGACTATTAGAAGAGACAAAGAAGGACACTATATAATGATCAAGGGATCGATCCAAGAGGAAGGTATAACAATTGTAAATATTTATGCACCCAACATAGGAGCACCTCAATACATAAGGCAAATACTAACAGCCATAAAAGGGGAAATCGACAGCAACACAATCATAGTAGGGGACTTTAACACCCCACTTTCACCAATGGACAGATCATCCAAAATGAAAATAAATAAGGAAACACAAGCTTTAAATGATACATTAAACAAGATGGACTTAATTGATATTTATAGGACATTCCACCCAAAAACAACAGAATACACATTTTTCTCAAGTGCTCATGGAACATTCTCCAGGATAGATCATATCTTGGGGCACAAATCAAGCCTTGGTAAATTTAAGAAAATTGAAATCGTATCAAGTATCTTTTCCGACCACAACGCTATGAGACTAGATATCAATTACAGGAAATGATCTGTAAGAAATACAAACACATGGAGGCTACACAATACACTACTTAATAATGAAGTGATCACTGAAGAAATCAAAGGGGAAATCAAAAAATACCTAGAAACAAATGACAATGGAGATACGACGACCCAAAACCTATGGGACGCAGCAAAAGCAGTTCTAAGAGGGAAGTTTATAGCAATACAAGCCTACCTCAAGAAACAGGAAACATCTCGAATAAACAACCTAACCTTGCACCTAAAGCAATTAGAGAAAGAAGAACAAAAAAACCCCAAAGCCAGCAGAAGGAAAGAAATCATAAAGATTAGGTCAGAAATAAATGAAAAAGGAATGAAGGAAACAATAGCAAAAATCAATGAAACTAAAACCTGGTTCTTTGAGAAGATAAATAAAATTGATAAACCATTAGCCAGACTCATCAAGAGAAAAAGGGAGAAGACTCAAATCAATAGAATTAGAAATGAAAAAGGGGGAGTAACAAATGACACTGTAGAAATACAAAGGATCATGAGAGATTACTACAAGCAACTCTATGCCAATAAAATGGACAACCTGGAAGAAATGGGCAGATTCTTAGAAATGCACAAACTGCCGAGACTGAACCAGGAAGAAATAGAAAATATGAACAGACCAATCACAAGCACTGAAATTGAAACTGTGATTAAAAACCTTCCAACAAACAAAAGCCCAGGACCAGATGGCTTCACAGGCGAATTCCATCAAACATTTAGAGAAGAGCTAACACCTATCCTTCTCAAACTCTTCCAAAATATTGCAGAGGGAGGAACACTCTCCAGCTCATTCTACGAGGCCACCATCACCCTGATACCAAAACCAGACAAAGATGTCACAAAGAAAGAAAGCTACAGGCCAATATCACTGATGAACATAGATGCAAAAATCCTCAACAAAATACTAGCAAACAGAATCCAACAGCACATTAAAAGGATCATACACCATGATCAAGTGGGGTTTATCCCAGGAATGCAAGGATTCTTCAACATACGCAAATCAATCAATGTGATACACCATATTAACAAATTGAAGGAGAAAAACCATATGATCATCTCAATGATGCAGAGAAAGCTTTCGACAAAATTCAACACCCATTTATGATAAAAGCCCTGCAGAAAGTAGGCATAGAGGGAACTTTCCTCAACATAATAAAGGCCATATATGACAAACCCACAGCCAACATTGTCCTCAATGGTGAAACACTGAAACCATTTCCACTAAGATCAGGAACAAGACAAGGTTACCCACTCTCACCACTATTATTCAACATAGTTTTGGAAGTGTTAGCCACAGCAATCAGAGAAGACAAAGAAATAAAAGGAATGCAAATCGGAAAAGAAGAAGTAAAGCTGTCACTATTTGCAGATGACATGATACTATACATAGAGAATCCTAAAGATGCTACCAGAGAACTCCTAGAGCTAATCAATGAATTTGGTAAAGTAGCAGGATACAAAATTAATGCACAGAAATCTCTTGCATTTCTATACACTAATGACGAAAAATCTGAAAGTGAAATTAAGAAAACACTCCCGTTTACCACTGCAACAAAAAGAATAAAATATCTAGGAATAAACCCACCTAAGGAGACAAAAGACCTGTATGCAGAAAATTATAAGACACTGATGAAAGAAATTAAAGATGATACAAATAGATGGAGAGATATACCATGTTCCTGGATTGGAAAAATCAACATTGTGAAAATGACTCTACTACCCAAAGCAATCTACAGATTCAATGCAATCCCTATCAAACTACCACTGGCATTTTTCACAGAACTAGAACAAAAAATTTCACAATTTGTATGGAAACACAAAAGACCCTGAATAGCCAAAGCAATCTTGAGAACGAAAAATGGAGCTGGGGGAATCAGGCTCCCTGACTTCAGAGTATATTACAAAGCTACAGTAATCAAGACAGTTTGGTACTGGCACAAAAACAGAAATATAGATCAATGGAACAGGATAGAAAGCCCAGAGATAAACCCACACACATATGGTCACCTTATCTTTGATAAAGGAGGCAAGCATATACAGTGGAGAAAAGACAGCCTCTTCAATAAGTGGTGCTGGGAAAATTGGACAGGTACATGTAAAATATGAAATTAGAACACTCCCTGACACCATGCACAAAAATAAACTCAAAATGGGTTAAAGACCTAAGTGTAAGGGCAGCCACTATCAAGCTCTTAGAAGAAAACATAGGCAGAACACTCTATGACATACATCACAGCAAGATTCTTTTTGACCCAGCTCCCAGAGAAATGGAAATAAGAACACAAATAAACAAATGGGACCTAATGAAACTTAAAAGCTTTTGCACAGCAAAGGAAACCATAAACAAGACCAAAAGACAACCCTCAGAATGGGAGAAAATATTTGCAAATGAAGCAACTGACAAAGGATTAATCTCCAAGATTTACAAGCATCTCATGCAGCTCAATAACAAAAAAACGAACAACCCAATCCAAAAATGGGCAGAAGACCTAAATAGACATTTCTCCAAAGAAGATATACAGATGGCCTACAGACACATGAAAGAATGCTCAACATCATTAATCATTAGAGAAATGCAAATCAAAACTACAATGAGATATCATCTCACACCGATCAGAATGGCCATCATCAAAAAATCTAGAAACAATAAATGCTGGAGAGGGTGTGGAGGAAAGGGAACCCTCTTGCACTGTTGGTGGGAATGTAAATTGATACAGCCACTACGGAGAACAGTATGGAGGTTCCTTAAAAAACTACAAATAGAACTACCATACGACCCAGCAATCCCACTACTGGGCATATACCCTGAGAAAACCATAGTTCAAAAAGAGTCATGTACCAAAATGTTCATTGCAGCTCTATTTACAATAGCCAGGACATGGAAGCAACCTAAATGTCCATCGACAGATGAATGGATAAAGAAGATGTGGCACATATATACAATGGAATATTACTCAGCCATAAAAGGCAATGAAATGGAGGTATTTGTAATGATGTGGATGGAGTTAGAGTCTGTCATACAGAGTGAAGTAAGTCAGAAAGAGAAAAACAAATACAGTATGCTAACACATATATATGGAATCTAAGGAAAAAAAAAAAGGCCATGAAGAACCTAGTGGCAAGACAGGAATAAAGACACAGACCTACTAGAGAATGGACTTGAGGATATGGGGAGGGGGTGGGGTGAGATGTGACAGGGTAAGAGAATGTCATGGACATATATACACTACCAAATGTAAAATAGATAGCTAGTGGGAAGCAGCCGCATAGCACAGGGAGATCAGCTCCGTGCTTTGTGACCACCGAGAGGGGTGGGATGGGGAGGGTGGGAGGGAGGGAGATGCAAGAGGGAAGAGAAATGGGAACATATTGTATATGTATAACTGATTCACTTTGTTATAAAGCAGAAGCTAACACACCATTGTAAGGCAATTATACTTCAATAAAGATGTTTAAAAAAAAAAAAAAAAAAGCCAACTAGTTCATTTTTACCTGCAGCTTCAAGTCTCTGTATTTGTTTTGCTGTATTCTGAAATGTGTTAATTTTCCCGGTTTTGATTCTATGTTTGAAGCAGCATTAAAAGTTAAACCTGAGTTCTTGTTTGGAAAATTTTACATCCCAACTATATTAATGACAAAAGTCAGGTACTTCAGCAATAGATACCATTTCTCTCTTTTGCTAATGTCTTCTTTATTTTTCTAGCATTCCTCTTTGGGTTCCATTACTCTATATCCACTTTTATTAATAGAACACACTGCTATCTTAAATAAATCAGTGACATTTATTTTACACTACCAATCCCTGGTGAAATCCTGCTTATTAACATCAACCTTTTTTTCATCCTATATTCTAATAGCATAACTATCACTTCTTTCTATCTGTAATAAGGCATTGCCACTGCAACTTCTAATGCCTCTCATGATATTCCACATGTACAACAAACACACTGCATCTAATCTAATAAAGACAATCATGCAATATGAGGTAAAAAGGACATATTACATGGTTCTTGACTTAAGCTTTCTGATCGCCAAAAACATTTACTCCCAACTAGAAGAAAAGTTGATTGGAGTGAGGTTAGATGTGGAAAAGGTTATAGCTATAAAGCCATGGTTCTCAAAATCCTGTTCTTATACCAGCAGTATAAGCATCATTTGGAAGCTTGTTAGAAATGTAAATTTTGGGCCTCACCCTAGACTTACTGGCAGAATCTCCGGGTTCTGGATCCACCTTTCTCTACTTTAACAGGTCCTCCAGGTAATTTTGATGTGCACATAATTTGGAGAACCACTGGTATAGGGAAAGACAGAACTGAATTATAATCATATCTTTTTCACTTCTACCTATGAGACTGCTATGGTCTGAATGTTTATGTTCCCCCCAATTCACATGTTGAAATCCTAGCCTCCCAGGTGACAGTATTAGGGGGTGGAGACTTTGGGAGGGCTTAGGGGATCAAGATGGAGATGAATGAGATTAGTCCCTTATAAAAGGGGCCTGAAAAGCTCCCTTGTGCCTTCTGCCATGTAAGGTCATGGTGAGAAGACAGCTATAAATGAGGAAGTAGCCTCTCACCAGACATCGAATCTGCTGGCACATTGATCTTGGACTTCCCAGCCTCCAGAACTGTGAGAAATAAATTTCTGTTGTTTATAAGCCACACAGTCTATTGGATTTTGTAATAGCAGCCCAAACAGACTAAGATAGAGACCATTAAACTCTGAGGCTATGGGAGTTATGTGACTTCTATAAACCTAGAGCATCCTTGTCTGCATAATGAAGTAAATTTTACAGATGCGAGAGAGAGAGAGAGAGAGAGATTTAACTGGAAAACATATTCACCACAGTATCTGTCACATAATAGATTCTTAACAAACACCAGATTTTCCTATGCCATTTACTACACATCCTGCTCAATGAAATCTGTTACAGTTCACATAATAACAATTGGAAAAGAAATGCTATCTTGACTAACAATAATGGTATAATAAAACCTCTTAATTTACCAATTAGTTTTTCATAGCTCTCTTATTCTGAGAACCATCCAATGTGTACAAAACGGGGAAGGCATATCTGAACATGATGTCATAATCCCCTTAGACCTGAATGAGCAAGGTCCTTCTCAGGGCTCCTCTAGGTAATCTTCCAGTGTTTTAGAGTGTCTTGCTCAAAATTTTCTCAGCCTCCTCTGGTGGCTTAGACCAACTGGAGCTGGCAGTATCAGCAAAGAGAAGTTCTGTACTGAGAACCAGATCTTGGCCTGCTTTGGTCCCAGTGGCCAGCAGTGCCTTCTATGAAATTTCCAAAATCCTCCCTAGCAGCCAAGACCAGCCTGGTTTCTCCCAGGCCTTAGAGGTTGCCCTGTGCATCACAATGACCTTGCCACTAAAGCACTAAGAGATTGAATTGACCCTTATTCCAAATCTTATTAGAATGCAAGTGCAAGATGATGAACAGCTTATGTGTTTGTGCTGCTTTTCAATTGTGTCATTACAAATAAGGGTTTCTTTTTCTTTTCACCTTTATTACTGTCCTTACAAAATCATATGTAAACATGTTGGAAAAATTAGTGAACAGATTAGTAATATGTAGCTTTTAAGTGCAAACTACCTATAATCTCACCTCTTATCACCCGTCATTAGCCTCCACTTAGACTATGCTGTATAAAACTGGAGCCTCATATATAAATGAGAAATATATATATGCTAGACAGAAGTGAAATCACATATATGTATGGTTTTGAAACCTTATGTAAGTCAACATTTTTTTAAACATATTGACAGTAAATGGAAATTTATATATTTTGTTTGTTAAATTTGTCAATTCTGTTTGCAAAGAATTACTTTCGCACAGGGTGTTTTCGCACGGGGTGTTACTTTCGCACGGGGTGTTTTCATTGCTTCTAAAGTAAGTAACATGTTGATAGACAATAAGGTGTTTTTTGGTTCATTTTGGCAATGATAATAGTCAGTGCTGCGAGTCAGAAAAGACAGAGTCATATATTTGCTGATGGAATTGTAAAGTGATGTAGATATTTTGAATGACAATTTAGAAATATGTTATCAAAAGCCTTGAAAAATAAACCTCTCACCTTGGATTCAGCAATTATTTTTCAACAAACTTATTCTGTAGAAAAAGAGCAGAAAAGTAAAAAGGCATATAAAACTATCTTTTGGAGAATAATTTATATCACTGAACTATAAGCTAGAGTACATTTCTTTTTTTTAACAATGTAGTTTTATTTATTTATTTATTTATTTTATTTATTTATTTTTGGCTGCGTTGGGTTTTCATTGCTGCGTGCGGGCTTTCTCTAGTTGCGGCGAGCGGGGGCTACTCTTCGTTGCGGTGCATGGGCTTTTCATTATGGTGGCTTCTCTTGTTGTAGAGCATGGGCTCTAGGCGCATGGGTTTCAGTAGTTGTGGTGCGCTGGCTTCAGTAGTTGTGGCTCACGGGCTCTAGAGTGCAGGCTCAGTAGCTGTGGTGCACGGGCTTATTTGTTCCGCGGCATGTGTGATCTTCCCAGACCAGGGCTCAAACTCATGTCCCCTGCAATGGCAGGTGCATTCTTAACCACTGCACCACCAGGGAAATCCTAGAGTACATTTCTTTATGCTTACCTTCATCTGGGCAGAGAAAATAATAAGAAAGCATGAAAACTGATATATGTCTAGATACACTATAATGCCAAAATAAAATACAAACATTAAAATATTACCAAATTTTTGTAACAGTGTTCAATTTTTCCTTACTTTAAGAACCTGAAGCAGATTTTAAATCCATATATGAAAATGGAATAGAAAAAAAAAATTGCTATATTCTTTATTCTATTTTTATCTGATTGAAAAATTGTGTTTGATATGGCAAATAATAAAGGTGGTAACATTTACATTCATATAACTTATATGCAAGCATTTCCTATAGAAAACCTCTAGGTAAACTGTTCTATAATATCTAAAACAACTCTAATGAAACAATTTCACTGTTAGAGTATGACTCATTTATTAACATCAGAAAATTTCGACCAAGTTTAAAAATATTTATCCGTAACTATTATTAATTAGATTGATAATTGATTAACAAAATCATGGAATAGTAACCCATGCAACTTAGGGAAAATTACGTGAGATTTTGACAATTTTACATAACTGCACTTCAATTGCTTTTTTTATATGGACAGAGTACAGGTGCTTATGAAATATGTGTGAGTATGTGTGGGTAAAAATTGTGTGAGAAATTAAAATGTAAAACAAATCAGTTGCTTTAGATGATATAAGTTAAATAATATCAATATGGTATTTCTAATTCAATTTTATAGTTACTACTGTAATTCACAATATGATCATCAAGGAACATATGCAAAGGATAATTCATCATAATTCCTGAAAACATCTAGGAAATGAATTGCTGTTACCAAACTTTAAAATGAGATGGAATTTTCAGGATGAGGTCTTCGGGACTTCTTGTTACTCAGCTCTGTGAGAATTCCTGCCAATCACTCAGTGCACTCCCAATCAGTATAGCTGTTGTTACCAGGCCAAAGTGTTCTTTGTTATTGATTCAGAAATTTAAAATTTAAACCACAGAATTTTGGAACGTAAAGGTTATATAATCTAAACACCAAACTAATAAGCAAGACAAGAAATTTAAAATAAGGAAAAAGACATAGTTTTTAAAAAGAGGAATAATTACTTCAGACAAATGTGAATATTCCTTATATAGAAAATATATAGCTTATTAATAATAAACACAAACACAAAATACATACTAAAAATAGGCAAGCCACGAAAAAGGAAATGTTCCGCATTAACATACGACAGGTGTTCAGTTTTGGTAGTTGTCAGGTATCTGTGAGCTGAAGCAAAAAATGACATTTAGTTTATATCCACCTGATTGGCAAACATTTAAACACCATCCAAACTTTATAAAAATGTAAGAAAATAGAAATTCTCGCACATTACTAGTGGGAATGTGAGACGCTGCACACACCTTTTTTGGAAGCAATCTGGCATTCTTTTGTCATAGAATAAACATTACTTTCAAAAATACTCTATTAGCTATTCAATTCATATATTCACATAAAAGCACAATTATAAAATAATGAGTGAACAAGATATTAATTCTCACATGCCTATAGTGGCAAAACCCAGAAACAATCTAAATGTTCAGGAATAGGGAAATAGCTAAATAATTTGGCCATGTGTATGCTATGTGATATTTTTCAGGCATGGAAAATGTTGAGTTTAATATATATCTATGGAGCTGAATAGTTGTCTAGTATACATCTTTTAGGAAAGAAAAGCAAAGTAGAGAATAAACATTTTTGTATAATCCTGCTTTTTAAAAAAAGAAACAAATGCAAAGGTCTATAAACCATAAATGATGTTATTTTGTGTATGTTGGAATTAAAGTGGAGTATGGGGAGGCGGTGAATGTACATGGATGAGAACAATAATAATGTTTTCTGTTTTTTAATGTAGATGGGAAATATCTCAAAAAACAATGATTCAAGAGAGTGGAGATTCTTCTTTAGTTATGAAATGATTATGACTTGGATCAAATTATTTGATATCTTCTTGCTACAAAACCCCTGGAAATTCCTGACAATAGGTAATTAGCCTAGAACAAATCTGAGCACCCCCAAAATAAAAGATACCACCCACGTTGAAAGGATGAAAGTAAATGTGATTGTGAACTGACTTCTCTCACCCACTAACCAGAAGTAGAGTATTGCATATTAATTGCCACATGCGGACCAGAGGAATGATATTGGAATATGAGTCATCACATAAGGCTTCGACCAGAAAAGGTACACTTTGGGTGAAAAATAGGCCTAGAAAAAAATCTGCCCACCAATACAGGGCCATGTAAGAAATGATGTTCATCTCTGCCAGGCTCTTCTGGGTATTCGCACTACTGCACTGCCCCACTGCAGGTCTGAAATTCGAATTTGCATGATGTATAATAATAAAATCTCCAAGCCAGGGTTTTAATGCAAAATGACTTTCTTTAGGTATATCTTGTCAACTCGGCTAAAGCAAACGTAAATTTGAATGTTCATATCTAAGATGAAGATTGGATTCTTTCTTTTCTTGTTATGATAATAGCAGAAATGAATGTATCAAAAACTGGGAAAATTTTCAGAAGCATTTGGAGGATTAGCAAATTCCTGTTGAGTAGTAAGAAATATAAAAATAAGATAATAGGAGATGATTAAAGAGCAGAAAATCTATTTCTTATTCTTATTCTATTGCCACCCAGGAATTGGACAAATACAAAAAAAAGGAAGTCAAGGAGAAAGCTTTCAAAGGAGAAGTTGAAATAGATGGTTTTAAAAAAATCTATTTATATTTAAAATGTATACTGATCTACATAAGATATTCATGGGAGAACTTTGATTTAAAAAATTAAAATTATACATTGGAGCAAAAATAATTTCTTTTAGATGTAAAAATAGGACTAAGACTATGAACAAATCAAACTATGACTTTTTCACTCTATTCAAATTTCCTTCAAAGTCCCTACCCTTTTATTTTCAGCACCTGATGTTTCCATGACTTTATAGAGAAAGGAGAGAACCTTAAGCATGAATTCTCTGTTGTTCTATCCTTCTACTTCCTATTGTATTTCCTTATCTCTGACTTCAGGGAAAAGCTATCCTTTGTCTTGAAGAAGGCTAATCTTCTGCACTATTGGCACTTTACTCCACAAACTACTTCCGTTATTACATTTGTGCCCCCAACAGTTAGCAACGTGCACACTTGAAGAGAGCTCTCAATGAGTTACTATTGAACCAAGCTTATTTGGTTTCAAAAATAGAAAGTTGTACCAGCAAAGATGATGACAGATTTGAAGCTAGAGTTTAAAAATTGAAAAGGATAAATCAGCAAAATATTAGCTGGGGAAGAAAGAAGATTAAAGAATATCTCTCCTAGAAACTGATAGACTTTAGTAGAGTCGAGTCGTTTAAACTGTCCTGAAGCTGCATGAAATACAGCTGTGTCCAAGGAAATATATTGCACAAAATATCATCTTGTCATTTGGAACTCACCATGGACTCATGTAATATAATGTACATTAATAGAAGAGAATAGACTGGAGGTAAAACAATAACACATATATTGACATAACATTTATATACAAGGTCAAAGGAAACTTTTTTGGTTTCGTGATTGAAAATGAACAATTGTTAACACGCGACAACATTTTCTGATTAAAGTTGTGTTCAATGTGTCCATATTGCAGATAGATGTCTGTACTCTCCCAACATTGACCTACTCACCAGTCAGCTTATCAACACACCCTTGGGTTTGGGCACATGAGCCTTGGGCCTCACACTCCCAGTCCTCCTGTCTGGCAGGTATGCAGGGAGATGGGTGGTAGAGTAGCTCCTGTGACAAACGAAGCACATACAGAAATGTGGACACAGGCTTCACCTCCACCTCCACCCAACTGCAGAGCCCGAGTCACTGCTTCCTCCGAAGTGCTGGTAGTCCATAGCATTGTCCTCCGCATGACATGTATCATGTATTTCTCCAGGTCTCTAAAGCCTTTTATGTGATTGAGGATCATTTATTGTTTGGAAACTAGTGATGGCACAGATTCTGACACACCAAACGCAGTTGTCAATAAGCGAATAATAGTGGTGAGAGGCCGCATCACGATTCCATCAGTGATGTTGTTTTGTAGGCTTTAGTGATAATGGTCATCCCACCATTGAAAATGGTAATATTTTGTAGGTTTTAAGACAAGAGAATAAGGCATTATAATTATCTTAAATTATTTTACTGCTAGTTATGTGGCAATGGCAACTCCTGAAAGAGCAGTTTTAAATAAACCTTTCTTGTTTCTTAGTCTAAACATGCAGTGAAAAGTGCTCTGGCTGAATGCAGAAAAATGCCTGTGGAATACTTTCAAATGTGTAATTTTGCATCAATTTTGGTGAAATAGTTACCTTAACCTACCTTATCTACCTGTATAAAAATTATGTCAAGTTTATTTGAACGCTGTGCTGTATACTATGTAGGAAGAGGAGAGTGCAATAGAATTAATGTGCAATAGACACCTACAGCACAATAGAATCGGTTATAATGGAATTAAATCTGCTTAATTTAATCTTATAATTTTAATACTTTCTAAATTATTTACCAAAATATTATTTCCTTGTATCTTTAAAAAGATATTGTTTTATACACTTTCCACATATATACCAGTAGTGTTTACTTATTTACTTATTTACTTTTTTACAGCAGAACAGATATGAGAATCTAATTGGCATTTATATATATATAAATATATATATATATGTTTATTGACGTATAGTTGATTTACAATTCCATGTTAGTTTCAGGTGTACAGCACAGTGATTCAGTTATATATATATTAAGATTCTTTTATTTTTTTTTAATTGGGGTATAGTTGCTTTACAATGTTGTGTTAGTTTCTGCTGTATGACAAATGGAACAAAGTAAATCAGCTAAATGTGTATGTGTATCCCCTCCCTCTTGGACATCCCTCCCCCCCAATCCCACCCAACCAGGTCATCACAGAGCACCGAGCTGAGCTCCCTGTGCTATACAACATGTTCCCACTAGCTAACTGTTTTACACATGATAGTGTATATATGTCAATCCCAATCTCCCAATTTATCCCACCCCCCTGCCCCTCCCCCCCATGTCCACACATCCATTCTCTACGTCTGCATCTCTATTCCTGCCCTGAAAATAGGTTCATCTGTACCATTTTTCTAGATTCTACATATATGAGTTAATAGATTCTTTTCTCTTATAGGTTATTACAAAACATTGAGTATAGTATTGAGTACAGTTCCCTGTGCTATATGGTAGGTCCTTGCTGGTTATCTGGTTTATATATAGTTGTGTGCATATGTAGTACTTAAAACACCATGTTTATTTCTAGCTATGTGATATATGGTTTAGGTTTAGTAGATAATTCCTGCATATGAAGAGTTTATGATTCATTACTATAGTTTAGAAATTTGTATTAATATAAATTTCCCCCAATTAAAAAACAAACACTTAAAAATATTTTGTCATTAACATTTTCCATGAGTGTTTTTTATATGTAAAATACGACTGAAATGTCTATTACATTATTTTATGCTGGCAAATCTTTCATTATGTGAATGTCTCATATTCAATATAACCTTTTTGGATTTTTTTCCTAATTCTTTTATACCAAATTAAGTAACATATATTGTGTGGTTGGAAAGAATGTAAATTATTTATAAGTAACGTATTTTATTAGAAAAGGAAAAAAAATCATCACTTCTTTCTGAAACTAAAGTTCTTCAACTTAAATAAAAGTGTAAATTCTTAGTAGAGGGAACAGTAAGAAGACCCTTGGTCATACTGCACAGATTTAATGACACTGATTTGATTGATTTATCAATTTCTACTTATAGGAGTGCTTATTTTTCATTTAAATTACACGTTTACAGGCTTAAGGACTTTCCCTTGTTTTTTACCACTACATTTTACAAGTCATCATTTTCCAGTATATATACTGCATCCTTCTCTTGTAGATTCAAAATATCGACACCTGCATTAAAGACTCTGAGAATCCTATGGGGTGCTTTGTTTAAATGACAATTTTCCAACATCGTTTTTCTCATGTAGAATGTTCCTCAAAATTTTGGAAACTACTCTCTTAAATACTATAATATTAGCAAATATACTGTGAACCATTAATGAGGTTGCATTTGGTGTTTGTGTGTAGCAACTTTTAAGATCACAACACTCAGAAACATGGGTCTGAGTGAAGAAAACCAAAAACCCAACTCCTCTCAATCTTCAAAAAGAAATATAACTAGAGTGTAATTGGAACATAACATGTTGGAATACACACTTTATTCCCTCCCTTAAGGGTACACTCATCAAATAAGCATCAAAGCAGAACAGAAAATTCATTGAATTCATTTAATTAATTATATGCCAGGAACTGTGCTAGGTGCTAGTTTTGTGATTCAAAATACAATCACTTTAGGTTGCGTGATCTTCTGTAATCACATTTAAATAATTTAAGTAATTTAAGTTTAACCTAATTTAAATAATTTTGGTGGATCTCTCAAAGTTTTGCCTTTCATACTCTCAATTTTATGTTGTCCTAAAACTGCTTAACCCCTCTTGTCACTGGCACGTTTCATGTTTTTCTTTAGGTGTGTAATACATTCAATCAAATTCTGTTCTGTCATCATATATCTGTAATCTTGATCTTACATTTTTGCTTTGACCTAGCAAATATTAAGCCCACAAACATTTTCATTGTTGTCAAAATGTAAAATGACTGAAGGCTTTCAAAAAACAAAAAAACCAAAAAAAATGAAACAATTTTTGCCTAAAGAAGCTTACATTTTAAAGAGGACAGATAATAGATCGATAGATAAGAAATTATTTTGGCTAAACTAGGAAAGAAGATGCATGAATGACTAGGTGATTATCTTAGAATGCATGCAATTTATGTAAACTCAAGGTCTACATACATGGTGCAAAAGTATTTTGGATAAACTAAAATGTGTGTAGTGTGTATATACATATAAGGGGTATTGGGATTTTTCTATTTCATTTCCATTTATTATTGAAAAACTTTTTGTGGAATGTGAAATTCCAAAGGCCTACTATGTTTGACACTCCACATTTTCTAGTCATATTTGAAATATAAATTATATAATTCTTGTCTCATGGTAACAGAAAAGTACATTCTCTCCCTTTTAGAAAACAATTCCACTCCAGTGTTCCCATGTAAAATACAGTTGCCTCAGCAAGAGTTTTATATAAAAGTTGTGCACAGCTGATCACCCATCTCCCTCAGAGCCAATTATTTTTAAATTTTCAATCTGGGCTTAGGCCTAGTCATTGCGCCAATGGGATTTTCAATAGGGTTTGTAAAGACTTGTACTTGTGCTGAGATTTCTCAGGCAACTTTGATTCTGCTTGATCTATTGCTGCCTTTGATTTTATAGATCACTGAGGACTGCAAAACCACTTCTCCCACCATGTGAAACTTCTGAATTCTAATCTAACTTGCCTTTGCCCAGCAATTATGTTGGATGTACACATTAGCAGAGCATTTGCTCCTCTTAGGGTTCCAAATGCTAATCTTCTTTCACGTAGAGAATGAAAGCTACCTTGTCTAAATAAATATATTTAGGATGAGTTGGGTTAGTTTTGTTTAGAGTATAGAATCGTTCCTTCACTATAGCCTCTTTGCCAGGTGTTGGTCTGCTGCCTATAGTTTGCTTGGTTGGTAAATAAATTGCTGTTGTTTTCATAGTAAAATCCTAAAGGTTATGTTAGATCACCTTTTATGATGCACCTTAATGCAAAACATCTGTTATATAATTTTCTCTCAATCACCAAAGGTATAAAGAATCTCGTTAAGTTTCTGTATCTTTCTGACTCATTAGTTTATTGAGGAGAGTGGTTTTGTATAGCTGTAAGGAATGCCTTACAGTGAGAATTATAGTTCTGAAGGCAGTAGAGGTAATAAAAAGAACTAGCAAACAAGAGACCCTGGTTTCACAATAGCCCTTATGTGTATTTTTCAGTATCTTCTCTCTGGATTCATTGTTAAATACTTACAGCTCTGGATTGGCTGTCCTCCTTTCCTTCATCTACTCTTCTGTGTTCCCCATGGAATAATAGAGCCATTCATCACTCCTTGCAAGATAACACCTTTGGTAGGATAAACAAAACTATGACGCTCCTAGGTAAAGGTAATGTGCCATATTTTCACACTTTAATCCATCTCTTGGTATTTCCTGGCATTTTTCCATGGCTTTCTCCACTTAGAACCTCTCCTTGGGCACTTTAAAGTCAGACCTCGAAGCATGGCTTATGGGGCTCACTGTGACCTGGTCCCTGCCTACCTCTCTATCTCCACCTTTTGTCACCTCATTGCCTACTACATGTTCTGGCAAAACCAAACTAATTATAGTTCTAAGCATATACCATCATGTGATTTCTTGGACTTTACCATTAATGCTTAGGTCATATTACAGAACTTTCAAATGAGTTCTATAGTATCAGCAATATGGTACTTACTCCATTGCAATCCCCAGCATGCTGGTCTCTCTCTTCCTCCACACTGAGAGCTCTTAAAAGCAATGTTGTCCTTTTGGTTTCTATAGTTCCAACTCCTGGCTTCTAATGGTGTGATCAATAAATGGTTATCTTATCTTTTTGTGGTTAAAACTTGCACTTGGGATGTTCGTCTTTCAAGCAAAGTAAAATAATTGATAACTTAGTTTCAAATAAATTACATTTCACATTTTTAAATAATATATAAATGTGTGACATCCATCCATCCATTCACCCATTAACTGAACTTAAATGGCACTTTAGGTGTGAATGAAAAAACAACAATATTTTTTGGACCTTGAAATCATACTCAGAAGTCTATTATATCACTCACCTACACAGAACTCTGATCTATTTGAAATTTCAGCACTTCCACTTGTATTTTGCATTTCATTTTTTCTTGCCTTATCAAAGAAGTGACTTCTGAAATAATTCCTTCTTTCTCTAGAAAGAAATCCTTCACATCTGGACTATTACCATAAATAAATATGTTCTAATAATTCAATTAATTTTTAAAAAATCCTTTGATTTCACACGTCCATTTATTGACTCATTTCTCTGTTCTTCATCACAGGAAACGTATGCACATTTTTTCCCATTTCCACTAATACCAATCACTCAAGCCAACACCATCACTTGACAAGAATCCTGCAGTTACTTCATAATTTATATCTATGCATTTATTCTTACCAATCCCATTTTCCACTCACCATTCATTGTGAACTTTTAAAAATGTAAACCAGATCATGCCCTTTTTTTATTTAATACTCTCCAAGAGTTTCTATTGCTCTTGGAATAAGACCTAAATTATTTACTCTGAGTTAAAGCTGTACATGTCTTTGGCCTTTCCACTTTCCTCCTGAACTCCTCCCACCAAAATCAAAGCTGTGTGTCCCACCCAGATCCCTTTTCCCCAGCTGGTGCACTTGTCCCCCAACTCATGTTAGTGTTGACTGCTATGGATTTGCAGATCCACCTTCCTTCATATAATTGCCCTCAGGTGACAGGAACCATCTGGGAAGGAAAGTTAGGCCCTCCTGATGGATGGTTCCCCCAGTCAGTGACTAACTGAAACTGGACATAAATGACCAGCCCTGTTGCTTCAAGGGGATGTGAACCTGTAGCTGCTGTTCATGCTCCAGAGCCCACATCCTTGCTCAGAGTTTCCCCTTCCCTATTGTACTTCACCCTCCCCTTTACAGGTTATTTTTAACTTCCCCAAAAAATCATACAAAAAAACTGCATCCAGGAACCCAAACTAAGACACTCACTCTCTTGTGCTTAATCATGTGCCTTCTTTTGCCTGGATACACGTGGATCATCGTTCGGCCTAATGACATCTGTACCAGCTGTTCTTTCACTCACCACGTTCCATGACATCACAGTGTGTGTTTAAGTAACAGTTCCAGTTGTTACCTTTTATTTTGAGGTGTTTTTTGTAAAAGTGTTTGTTGTTGTTGTTGTTGTTTTTTAATTCATTGACAGTGTTCCTTCTTGAAACATAAGCTGCATAAGAGCAGGACTTTGTGTCTTTTCTTCTTGGAATTTTATCCACAAAACTTACAGCAGTGCCTGCCTAACACACAATACATGTTCAGTCAATATCTTGTTGTATGAATGGATGCCTATAAAACAGTAGGGTACACATAGACTCAGCACATACAGTTGGTTGCACTAATGTTTGAAACCTTCCTTGTTGGGCTGGTGCTGTCACACTCTCATGGTTTTACCCTAACTCCTTGACTACGGTTTTCAGACTCATTTAAGCAGCCAAATAAACCTAGGGCCAGGGTGCAGAATTTTGTATATCAGTTCCCCAGAATGCCCTTACTATTTTCTTCATAAGTCACTTCCCTACTTTTCCATCCTCTTTCAGTTTGAAATTCTTTTGTGAGAGAAGTAATATGGGCCATATATGATATGTATGATAGATGAGGCCTGTAGATTGCTTTTTACTCTTGAAATTTTTTAAGAAAGGTAAACGTTCTCCAACACCTCATCTTGGCAAAAGGGGACCTATACAAATATTGCCATTTTATCTTGTATTATTCAGGGTTCTCAGAGAAACAGAACAAACAATATCTGTCTATCTATCTATCTATCAATCTATCTATCTATTGAGAGATTTATTATAAGGAATTGGTTCCTAAGTTTATGTAGGTTGAGAATTCCCAAGATCAGCAGTTGAGAGGTTGGAGACCAGGAGAGATAATGGTGTAGTTCCAGCCTGAAAGCCAGCAGGTTTGACACCAAGAAGAACAAATGATTTAATTCAAATCCAAAGACAGGAAGAAGCTGACTTCCTAGCTCAAATAATCAGGCAGAAGAAATTCCCTTAGTCATAGGAGAGGGTTGTCATTTTCATTTTATTCAGACTTCCGGTTGATCATATGGGGGACAAAACATTCTCCCTAGAGAACAATCTGCTTTACTTACTCTAATGACTCAAATATTAATTTCATCCAAAAACACCCTGAGAAACACACCCTGAACAGAATTAACCATCACACATACAAATAAGTCTTTGTTCACAAAGGTATTTTCTTCTTCTCACATTTTCAGTATGGTATTGATTTAAAGACCATCATGGACTTTTTATAATATAATGTTAGCAAAATTATACAGATACATACTTTTATTTATTTATTTATACACACATGCACACACACAGACGTGCTCACACACACACACACACCCTACTTTCCATACCCTACCTTTTGAATAGAGCAACAAGAAAATCAACATTTTATAGATTTTTAACACAAAGCTAAATAACCAAAATTTAACTACACAGTACATCTCTGTGTAAGAAACGTATGTACATTAAGGTCCAAATTGTATGTTTCAGTATGTTAATTTCCCCATCATTATTGATTCTTTATTCTATTTGTTGATTATTTTTGAAGGACTCTCAAATTTGAGATATATGTGCTTCATTCTAAGTAGCAAAATGGTAGCCTAAAATCTGATGAGAATTTAGAAAACCAAATATCATGATGACTTGCTAAATTAAAAACTACATGAGGCTTTCTTTTAATTTTCTTTAGGACTGATATGTCTTATTCAGAGGTATAAGGCAAATTATTTATGGCATATTATAAATTTGTATGCATTTAATATATTCTGAACATCATTTTATTGCATTCTTTTCCATAGAAAAGACATTTACACAAGAACTTACTTCTCACTGGAGGAAAGGTATTTTGATTTCACTATACTGTTATACATTTTATCAACACAAACTTCAATATTCCAAACATATTTACATTCTATCATCAAACATAATTTCACATTGGAGAGTCACACTGCTGTTCTGCCCACACTTTTGAAATATTATAATCGAACATGCTGTTTTTATACATCTAAAATTAATGTGCTATGAAGCATTTACATGAAATGTAAAGAATAAGGTAGAGATATCCCCCCAAATTATGCATGTACTAAAGGATTGTATCACCTAATAATCATACTGCTTTACTTTTCTTTCCTTAATAATCTGGAAAACTGAAGTGGCATTCTCTTAAGCAACTCTAATTTTCTGTCAAACTCTTACTTTACATAAGCTAATATACTCTTTTACATTTTCTGTGGAAATATTACCATTTCTACCTAATCATCACCAAAAAAAATAAATCTTCCAAAGTTACAGAGCTAAGAACAAAATGGAAATAGGCTTGCTGAAATAATGTCACACACCAATATGACAAATTCTACTTTGTAAGAAATACAGCAACCTTTTTCTCCAAAGCAGACATATTTTAAATTACAACTACCTATATTGATGAATATCCCGTGAAGTTTTGGGTGATTATATCAATTTAATGTTTCATGTATTAATGAAAGAATTAATACCAATATATTAAATGGCATGATTGAGATAATTTGAACCTTAAGTACTACTACTCATAGAGCATTTTCTTGATAAGAATCATCAGTTTTATCTCAATTGTCTGACAAGTATGAATGATTTCCAGGCCAGAGTGCCTAAAATGACTTTAATCCATTTTAAAATTAATGAATTCTATTCTATTATATTGATGCAAGAGATTTACACTTAGTGCAGAGCTAATGTAAGATGAAAAGATTTTATTAACATAAACCTGAGTAGTGAGAAAATCAAAAGAAAGAAAGATAAGATCTACTGTTAGAAGATGCAACCTCAGGCAAGGCTCAAAGAACTCTAACTGCAGGGCTTCCCTGGTGGCACAGTGGTTGAGAATCTGCCTACCAATGCAGGGGACACGGGTTCGAGCCCTGGTCTGGGAAGATCCCACATGCCGCGGAGCAACTAGGCCCGTGAGCCACAACTACTGAGCCTGCGTGTCTGGAGCTTGTGCTCCGCAACAAGAGAGGCCGCGATAGTGAGAGGCCCGCGCACCGCGATGAAGAGTGGCCCCCACTTGCCGCAACTAGAGAAAGCCCTCGCACAGAAACGAAGACCCAACACAGCCATAAATAAAATAAATAAATAAATAAATAAACCCAAAGTTTAAAAAAAAAAAAAAAAAGAACTCTAACTGCAGAATGAGTTATTTGGAAATAGCTGGGAATATATCCTTAGCTGCATAGATAAACCAGGTGTTGACTTCCATTTGTCACCATGTCCCCACTATGCTTTGAGTTGAAGGAAGACACGGTGAAAGCTTAGAAGTTCTACTTTCCATAAACCCATGCAGTTACACAGGAAACCAGGTCTCTATATTCTATCACTTACTGGCTCCAGGACTCTGTGTCAGTCATGTAACCTCTCTAGACCACATTAGTTCACATGGTTTTTTATTTCTAACTTAGGCCAAAAGGAATGAGATAACAAATTATGGTTACAGTAAGAAGATTCCAAGAAATTCTAGTTAATAATGCAATACATACTTAGGATCCTTAAAGTTTGGGAAATGTTGGTCATTTTCACTCTCTTCTTTCAGTAAGGCTATGCTAGTGTTTATCAACCCTTCAAGTCAGGTAAATTCTATAATTTCCTTTTATGGTGCCAAAGATTGAAGACGGATAAAGCAGTGATGCTTTAAAAAGTAACAGTTTACTGTACAAATAGCCAAAATCACAATACTTCTTTATATAATTTTAATCCAGCATCACTCTACAGCATAGAAAATTATGCCATAAAAGTTCTGCAAAATGAATCAGTTGTACTTTACAAAATATTTACATTGAATATAAATACTGTTTAATCATTCTGCAAAAAAGGAAAAAAAAAAAACAAAGAATGTATATTCTAAAGCATTTCCTAAGTAATCAATAATATTTTAAAGTGACATAAAGAAATTCTTTCAACTATCTTAAGGGAGATGGTCAGTGGACAAATACAGGGGTTTTCTTCAGAAAACACAAACGTACTGTATAGCAAGTTTGCCAAGACACTAAAACCAAGAGCAAGGAAGCAAGACAAATGTTATGGCCACTCTAAAAGATCGTTTGGTGGTTTCTTACCATATAAGCATACTCTTACCTTAGATCCAGCCATGACACTTTTTGATACTTACCCAAAGGAGTTAAAAGCTTACATTCACACAAAAACCTGCACACAATGTTTATAACAGCTTTACTTATAATTGCCAAATCTTAGAAGTAACTAAGATGTCCTTTGATGGGTGAATGGATGAACTGTGCTACATCCAGACAAAAGAATATTCTGCAGTTTTAAAAAGAAATGAGCTAACAAGCCATGACCTGGAGGAGACTTAAATACTTATCACTAAGTGAAAGAAGCCAATCTGAAACACGACATACTGTATGATTTGAACTATACGACATTCTGGAAAATGCAAAACTATGGAGACATAAAAACATCAGTGGTTTCCAGGGGTTTGGGGGAGAAGATAAATAGGCAGAGCACATAGCATTTTTTAGGGCAGTGAAAATACCGTGCACATTTACCTACTATAAAATGATGTAGACCTTATAAGATTTATTTTTCTAAGTTTTAAGTACATCTGCAGTTTATTTTGGTTTGAAATGAACTAAAATTCTACTTTCTTTTTTCAAAATTCCTTTAATATCATTTATTGAGTAATTTTTCCTTCCACTAATTGGTGACCCAGAATCACTAGAGGTTTAAAAATTGTCTTCAATGATTTTCCAAGTGCAATTTGGTTTTGCTTCCGTATAATCCATTCATGTTATTTTTATTATTAATAGTAATACATAGATCTATTCAATAAAGATCTATACATGGAAACATTGCATTTGTATATGTTTCCATTGTGGATCTTTGTTTGACCTTTAATTACAACTAATATTGACCTACATTGTTTTATTTCAAATAAAATCAAATTCCTGACTGGTACACTTTCCAGATGGTCCTGTGCTTGTGCTTCCAGATTTGATGTGCCATATCACATAAAAAGCTCATGAAACTGAAGTGGCATTGGCCCCATATAATGCTTTATTATCAGCATACACACAGCACATGACACAGAGCCTCTCTGTCAACAAATTAACACAGGCTATTTCTCCCATCCAAGTTCAGTTCAACAGTTTAACTCTGTAATCCTCCATAATTTATGCTGCTTGACTCTGTGCAGTTCTTTTGAATGCATTAAAAAAAAGCACACACACAACAGAAACAAACAAAACAAACAAAAAAATTCTACACAATTGATGTACAAGTAAGGATCTAAAAGGTACACATGTGAAGTATAACTTAAACAAAACCAATATACTTCTTTTAAAAATTATTATTTATTAGGAAAAGATATGTGGGATTTTAAAGGATGTGAAATGTAGCTTACAAACTTTGGCTGTAAAATCTTTGGAGACATTTGTAAGATAGCCACATTTTAGTAACCCATATCTTTTGTGAGATTAAATCTGTCTGCTGGGAATATTCCTGCATGGATAGAATAAAGAGTACTGCAAAGTTTGGTGAGGAACAAGCTATCTTTATTAAAGTACTTATCATTTTTACAGCTGAAATTGGTATTAATATTTCAACAAACAATACCAGGAAGCCTTATCTTCCCTTTCTTGATTTTAGTTAAGCGCTGTCAGCAGTAGACTACTAAGAACAGCTTGGCCTGTTCAAGCAGAATAATTCATTTTAAGATTAAAAAAAAAAAAAATAAGCTCGCTTTTAATATACAGTTAGGAGTACTCTAAAGCAGAAACACAAACTTAGTCCAAAGAATGTAAAACTCAAGAAATTTGATTGGCAGTATTCTTTCTCAGCTTTGTAAAAACATTAAAAATTGAGGAAGGAATATTATACCTATTGACACATTTTAAACAAATAAACACACTGAACTTATAGATTTTTCTCTCATTTACCACATAGGCTACTATAGATAAACAAACCAGAATTTATATGTTAATATCTTCTTGAACATAAGAGGAAAGGGATCAAAGAAACAGAAAGATTAATCTTTTGAATTCAATAAATGCTAGTGTCTCATGATTTTTAAGCTAAGTATCATTTGAAGCTATAGACATACCTAGAGATCAAACTCCAGAGTTGAAAATTAGAATGGCTCTGAGATAAAATGGGTTTAAATGGACTATTCACTTTGAATTTGCAAATGTTAAGGCCTTTTATAGAGCTAGATGAGTCATAATTAAAATTGTTTTGTTACATGACTGATTATAGTTTACAGAGTTGAATGGATCATTCAGGTCAAAATCTTATTAAAGAAACAACGTTTAAGCATTAATGAATATCCAAAAATTACAAACTTGGTTCACTACTGACAGTGGAGATGGAAGATGGAAGAAAATTGTAATATTTAATTAAACTCTGAAAGTTCTAATTATTGTATATTTATGTAAATCAAAAAGTGTTCTTATATTACAAAGAAAGACTCCATACTGTTATATCTAATGGAATATTAACATGGTATAAAATTGTAGGTTATTAGGATCTAGAGCTTCTTATAATTTTTATAATATTCTGTATGTTGATTCAGAGATTTGAGGATAATTCTTTAGCAGCATGAACACCAACTAATCCTGCAAGATCTTCAGAGAAGCAGCACTCGGAGACCGTCTGTTATACGGGCTGGTCAAGTTCACTTACATGACTTTGGCTCGACCACAAGTCCTAAGCCACAGTTGGGGGTGAGGGCAGAACTTATTTTATCTTGCCTGAATATATGGCTAGGTTGTTTAAATGACTCAGAACTTTAAGTTTTTAAATTGTTGTATGACATGCTTTCAGAAAAATCTACAAATAGTAAATATACAACTCTAATAGTTACCAAAAAGTGAATACACCAATGAAAACCACCAAAGTCAAGAAATAGAATACTGCCAACATCCCAGAAGCGCCCCCCCCCCCTTTTAGTAATCACTCTTTCTGCCCAATTATAATCACTACCTTGATTTTTAACAACATAGCGGTTTTTAACTTTATATGAAAGAAAACATACAGTATGCATTACTTTGTGACTGGCTGATAATGCAAGAGCCCTCCATTTTTTTTTTTTTTTTTAATGAACAGGAATTTTTCAAATTAATTATTATACAGCATTTGAATTAATAAGCAAATGGATGTTTTTCCAGTGTTGCTAGCTAATATGATTTTTTTTTTTTCTTTTAACACTTTAAGTATTTCACTCACTCTTTTGCTTGCATGGTTTCTGGTGAGTAGAACCAATGTAGTTCTTATCTTTATTTCTCTATGAGTAAAGCATTCTTCGTTCTCTGTAGCTGATTTCAAGATTTTCCCTTCATCCTTAGAATTCCACCATTTGAATATGATACGATTACATGCAGTTTTTTGTTGGATTTTTTTGTTGTTTTTCTTTTGTTGTTTTGTTTTGTTTTTGGTATTTAACCTGCTTGGTGTTCTTTGAGCTTACTGGACCTGAGGCTTAGTGTCTGTCATTAATTTTGAAAATTTCTTGGTTGTTGTTATTTCAGACATTTCTTATGCTCCCTGTCTCTTCTGATATTCCAACAATGCATGTATTATATCTTTTGGAATTGTCACACAATTTTTGCATATTCTGTTCTGTTGTTAAATTCTTTTTTCTTTTTGTGTTTCAGTTTGTGAAATCTTTATTGATAAATTTTCAAGCTCACTGACACTCTCCTTTGGCATGTCCAGTATACTGATGAATAAATCAAAGGCATTCTTTATTTCTATTACAGAGTATTTAATTTATAAAATTTTATTTTAACTCTTCCTTAGAGTTTCTCTTCACTTACATTAGCCATCTATTAGCACATGTTGTCTAATTTTCCCAATAAAGTTTTTAACATATTATTTGTAGTTTTTTTTTTTTTTTTTTTTTTTTTTGTTGTTGTTGTTGTTGTTGTTTTATCCTGGTCTGGTAATTTCAAAATCTCTGCTATCTATGAATCTGGTTTTGTGATTGCTTTATCTCTTCAGGTTTTATTTTTACTTGCCTTCCAGTATGCCTTGTAATTTTTTTTGAAAGCTGGATATGACGTGTCAAATAATAGGAACTCACATAAATAGGCCTTTAGTGTGAGCTTTTATTTTAATCTGGATAGGAATTGGTCTGCGTTTAGTGTTTGTGTAGTTGTAGATGTCAGAGGCTTCAATTTCCTCTATTTTTTTCCCTTTTCCTTGTCTGAATTTCTCTGAAAACATCTCCTTAAATAGAGTCTGAGCCTTAAAGTTTTTCAGCTATAATACACTGCTATTCTATTGGTGCTCTGCTGATGTGTGAAGCAATATATAATCCTATGATTGTATCTCAGTCCTTTATTGGAGATGTGTCCTTTAGCTGTGAGCTTCACGAGGGTTTCTCAGCCTTTTTTTCCCCCTTGGGTGAAACAGGAAAGCTAGGAGTGTATGGAATTAAGTTATTTCCCCTTCCTCCTGTAGGATAAGGATCCAGAAAGTTCTTTCCCTTGCTTAGGAGGCCCTTGTAAGGGAGAACTCTCTGGACATATTTCAAAATGATCATCTATCCCCACCCCCTGATAGGAATATATAGGGTTTTTCTGACTCTTCTCAGTGAGAAACTTCTGGGGTTCCTGGAGTCAAAACACAGAGTAGTGTGGGAACTCCCCAAAACTGTGACCACCAAGAGTTTCACAATCACACTAATTTACATTTCAGCTCCAGCATTGGCTAATGGCATCCTCCATCATTTATGCCACCAGCTTATGGCTGCAGTGGCTTCTCCTACAGGGAAGCACATTTCAGCTGTGCTTCTCTATATACACCTATCTCTCCAGAGTTGGTGGTGGCAGCTTGCCCTGTGACTTTAATTTTCTGAAAAGTCCCAGAAAAATTTATTGATTTTTCAGTTCTTTTAGCTTTTACTTTATTGTAAGAATAGGAATGATGATTTCCAATCCTTTACATGTCAGAGGCAAAGTCAGAAGTGAGTGAAATTTCTTTTTAAAACTGGGTTACATTTTTTTTTTATTAAAGTGTCATTAATGTTTTGAAAATATTCAGGAAATAAGTTCCTTGTTAAGTATTTGTTTTTGCAAATAATTTCTCTCATTCTGTGGCTTTCTTGCCATTTCTAAAGTTTCCTTTTTTTAGGTGATTTGAGATGGGCTTTTAATTTTGATAAAGTTCATATTATTAACTTATTTTCTTTTATTGTTACTGATTTTGCATTTGATCTAGGAAATATTTTCCCAACAAATATTACAAAGATATTTTCTTATGTTTTATTCTAGAAGTTACATATTTTTAGTTTTTACACTTAGGTCTGTCATCTCTCTCAAGTTAATATCACTCTATGGTTTGGTGTGTTACAGTTCCTTACTTTTCCAAATGATTATTCAATTTGCAGTACCATTTGTTAAAAATACATTACTTTTGAAGAGGGTGATCAAGATGGCAGAATAAGAGGACATGGAGCTCACCTACCAGCACAAACACAACAACAACAACATATTTTCACAGAACAATTCTCACAGAAAACTAACTAGAACCTATACAACCTAACTTAACCTAACCTAACTAGACCTCTTATACAACCAAAGCTGCAAGAAAGATCTCCACATAAGCAGGCAGGATTGATAAAAAAGACATCAGGTCAGGACCTGGTCCCTGGGAGGGATCTGTAAAGAAGAGAAGGGGAGTGAGTGGGTCTTGCCAGTCTGGGCATCCCGGTCCTGGGGTCCTGTGCAGAGGAGATGAGCCCCCGTGACTTCTGGGAAATCCACTGAGACAGAGAGAAGGGCTGGAGAAGCCTAGACTCCACTCACGAGGAGTGTGTGTGTGTACTGGTGTGCAAACAGTCAGGGCAGAGAGAACCTTGCACTGGTGGTTGCTGCCTTGCTTCACTTCCAAATCTGAATGGATGAACATCCTGACCCCACTCAATCTACTACACATCCTGGCTCAAGATCTTGGCAAAAATTTGGCCTGGATACACAGATACAGACAGAAGTGCCTGGTGTGTGATCCAGGTGGAACGGCAGAGGCCATTTTGAATCTGGGACAGACAGGCCCAGGGCAAGATTATGCAGGGGTTCATTTCCCAGGAAGAGCGCCCCAGCTCTACCCACTCCAACCGCAGCTTAGAACTGAATATGGGGCTGACAGGTCCTGGGAGAAGTCAACCACAAGGCAGCCTAAATCTCAGATGGCAGCACAGCTACTTCAATTCCAGCAGCCACAATGACCTGACCCCCAGCTCCAGCCTAGCCCACACCACAGCCTTGCACTAGAACTGGGATGAACATAAGAGAGAAAGGGCTGAGAACCTGGGCTGCTTCTGAGTGGAACCGCAGACACCTACACAGGTGGTGCATAAGTTCTGTGACCACAGGCCTCACTTGCTTCCATCCTCACCTCCACTGGGGCAGGGTACACTCTCAAGGGCAATGGAGCCTGACCAAATCTGAACCTCAGGGCTTCTACTCCAACAGCTGGGGAGCAGACCCTGTCCCCACAGGGTGGTGACAGACACTAAGAGGAGTCCCCACCTTGCATCCAGCACAGGTTCTAGATACTATAACAACAACCACAACCCCTATCAAGGGGACAATGGCCAGCACATCCTGAGGAAAGATGTGGCTGGCTTCCATACCAAAATCAGCCTTCACACCAAAAATATTGGGCACATAGTCTACACAGGGGCACTCCCACATAAAAACACCCCTTTAAGACCAAAGTAGACAACTGTTTCTCCTAAATTCAGAAACAAGGAAAGTTAAGTAAAATGCAAAGGCAGAGGAACAACTCCCAAATAAATGAACAAGATAAATCCCCTGAAAGAACAAATAATGAAAGAGACCTCGCTGGTCTACTAGACCTTGAGTTCAAAAAGGAGATAATAAAAATGCTAACAAATTTAAGAAAGATTGTCAATAGAAATGCAGATCACTGTAACAGGGAATTAGAAACTATAAAGATGAACCAATCAAAAATAGAGAATTCGATTGCTGAGATAAAAATCAATCTAGAAACAATGACTAGCAGACTGAATGACACAGAAGAATAAACAAGTGATCTGGAAGATAGAAGAATGGAAATCACTCAATCAGAACAGCAGACAGATATACAAATAGAAATTTGTATTTCTACAAATAGGTGTGCCAACCTATGCGCAACAGGTGTTCCAAAAAGAGAAGAGAGAGACAAAGAGATCAAAAATGTATTTGAAGAAATTATGGCTGAAAACCTCCCAAACCTAAGGGATGTCCCAAACCTAAAGAAGGAAACAGATATCTAGGTACAGGAAGCACAGACAGTCCCAAACAAGATCAAGCCAAGCAGACCCACACCAAGACATATCATAATTAAAATGGCAAAAGTTAAAAATAGAAGATTCTAAAAGCAGCAAGAGAAAAACAAAGTGTCAGTCATAAGGGAAACCTCCATAAGGCTATCAGCTGATTTCTCTGCAAAAAATTTATGGGCCAGTAGGGAGTGGCATGATATATTCAAAGTCCTGAAAGAGAAAAACCTGCAACCTAGGATAGTCTACCCAGCAAGATTAACTTTTAGAATAGAAGGAGTTTTATCCTTGGCATAGCCATATCTCTGTTTCTTCTATTTGTGTTAATGCTGTCCTTTCACCCTTTTTTTTTTTGGTGGAGACTCTGTTCATCCAGTTTTGTGGTCTCTTTCAGAGAGAATTATTCTGTATACTGTTATAGATTTATTGTGTCCATGGGAAGATGTAAGTTCAGGATTTTCCTATGCTACCATCTTGAACCTTCTCTTTGAAGCAGGTATTGCAAGCCCCAGGTAACAGGATCCCACAAGGATGTGAAGGTCAGGATCACAGGAAGTGGGACCACTGGGGAGGTGAAAGAGGTCCTTGCTGTGGGGGCAGTCAGTCAAAGAGGGTGAGGCAGCTCCTAACCTCCTGCCCTCACTGCCCCCAGGATGGATTCATTTCAATAAAGTGGCTTTAACAAACATGTTCTTCCTTGGTTTAAGCCTGTAATGAATTGGAAAAATAAACATGGTATTTGGATGAAAGGTCTATTTGAAGAATGGATGAAAACACATAAACTAAAATGAGAATATCAAATGTGTAAATCCATACCTTGAGATTATAGAAAAAATGACAGCAGTAGATATTTTCAAGTACTATCTGTAGACAGATATGTATTCCCATTTAATCTCCAAATAACTTGAAGTATTTTCATTTCATTTTTTATTAATGTGAAAACTAATATTCAAAGAGATGTATCTGAATCTTATACTACTCCAGCTCTCTTGACTGCTATCTGGTGTAATGATAGAGATTGAAACATGCAAATAAAGTCTTCAGATTTCTTTCATACTGCTTGTGATTTTTTTAATACCATCAAATAGAGTTTCCGGAAAGTAAACTATTAAGTAATTTGGAAATTAAATACTTACCAGAATAATAATTTTCATAAATGCTGTCAGTCAATATCCTTTCCTTCAAGTTTGCACCTTTCTTTAATACCAATCTGTAAATTGAACTACAAACATGACTCATTTAAATTTATTTAATATGCAAATTGTAAGACATTGATTTCTAAATTATTCATTACCCTGAAATTCAATGGCATATGCATGCACAAGAGTATAGAATCTTGAGCTCTAATAAAACAAAAATAATATAATTCAACATCTTTATTTTACTAATGAAGGAAATAACTTTTAAAGAAGTTAAGTTTTCAAACTTAAGTTATTTAAGTTATCAAAGATCCAGTTTGTATATTTGAGTACACACACACACACCCCTCATTTTTTCCCCTCATTTCAGGAGATGGTGAAGTCACCCTCAATATCTGAAGAAAAAATTAAAATAAATAGCAAAGTGAAATTATTTTTTAGGGAGAGCGAGGATGATTGTGTACAGTGTCTACAATAAGAGTAGACTGCTGATATAATATGGGGATTTTGGAGAGTATAGGTTTGGCCGACTTTCAAAGATGTAAGTGGTTTGACATCATTTGTAAATGTGTGCTTACTTGTGTAAGACTGTTGCTGATTGATTAACACTCAGAAGTATGTGTACTGGAATGAGCATGTTCCTGATTGTCTGAGGCTCAGAAAGGAAGAGCTGATATTGATTGTTTCACTAGAGGAATATTTTTCCTGAGACAAGTTTTTCTTGATTCATTCTGTGAATTTAAAAGAAGTCTGGTGAGAGTTGTTACCATGGCTACAAAATAATCTATTTCTTCTTTAAGAGTATGAGATTTATTACTTTTATTATTTTATTATTATTGCTTCCTTTTTTTCCCCTCAACAAACACTGCAAGAAATATTATTAAGGATTGTCCATATCTTCATCATATTTGTTGATTCTCCTTTAACGTGTTTTATTTGTAATGATTCAATTTTTTGTTTCAGTGTCCATCGTAATTATTCCATTTTATTTTTGTCTTTTAATTTTTTTCTTTTTCTTTTTTTTTTTTTACTATCAAGATGTGCTATACAGAAGCCTTTAAAATTCTGATTCACAGACACTGAACAACTATGAGACCAACAAGCATTCCTAGAAGTATAATAAGAAGGGACTGAACAATAGTCTGGAAACATGGCCAGTATTTCCCAGGCTTGAATAAGTAAAGAGGTCCCAAAGTCTCCCCAAGTCCATCTAAATAGATACATCACTCAGTTTTGAGCTTCAAAATAGATTATTACATCATAACTCTAGTGTTGAATCAGGCACAGCATGAAGTGTTAACAATGAGGCAAATCCTCACCTCCCCAGTTTGCCAAAATAAAACTTAAGGCTGATCTATTATCTATAACTACTTGTGCTAAGGAATTTGTTGTGTTCCCAGGGCTCAGCCTATACAATGTATTATGTCAGATTTTTGATGTCAACCAAACTTCTCCAACTCATATTGATGTTATCAATATCCCTAGAAACCAGCTCTGTCAGTTAGTATGTATACACTTGGGAAGTTTGAAAGGAAAAGTTATCTATTGTGTGTATTTTATATACTTGGAATGGTCTAATATCTCCACAGAACAATTAGGCCTGAGTAGAAGAATCTGATTTCCTGCATAGAAAGCAAAACAAAACCATAGAAGATGTGATCAAGCAAACTTAGTGGAGCTATATATTGTCTCTGGGGGTTGTAATAAAAAATAGACATTAGTAAATCCCTAATATATATATCTATATATATATAGATATATAGATATAGATATATAAATATATATAGATATATATAGATATATATAGATATATATAGATATATATCAATTACAGAAATAACTCATTTTAAATGTTTAGTGTTTTAAAAATTTTGGGTATTTGATTTGAATCACTACTAAAAGAAGCTGCATGTACAAATGATGCATAGGAAGTATGGTTGCAAAATGAACCAATGCATATGATGATGGTCATCAATTGTTACGTAAGTATAGTTGTATCATCCTTGCCCTAAACGTTCATTATGGGACTTCCCTGGTGGTCCAGTTGTTAAGAATCTGCCTTCCAATGCAGGGGACGTGGATGTGATCCCTGATGGGGGAAATAAGATCCCACATGTAGCGGGGCAATTAAGCCCACGCGCTCTAGATCCCGCGTGCCCTGGAGCCCTCATGCCACAACTAGAGAGCCCCCATGCTGCAACTACTTAGCCCATACACTCTGGACCCCAAAGGCACAACTAGAGAGAAGCCCACGCAGCACAACTAAGACCTGACGCAGCCAAATAAATAAATAAAGTCCACTAAGAATATACAATACTGTTTTAAAAAATGTTCATTATGAATACCATTCTGATATCACATAGGCTATTTACTTATTCATTAGAATATCAAAAATCAAAATTCACTTCAGTAGCATTAATTTCAGGTACAGCTATTATTTGCACTTACTAGGGTATGACAAGATATGATATACACAACAGACTTTCAAATTAATTGCACCACTAATACCTGGGAGAACTCAATTAAATAGGTAGAAAAATGATTGCCTCTAGGAAGTCTTGAATTGACTAACACTTTATTATTGGTAAATAAACATGATAAACTAAGTCAAATATATGTAAGCCATAAATATAAAAAGTAAAAATAGAACCAGTAAATATAAAAAGAAATCCAGTAAGAATAAAAAGCTCAGCAAAATTACAACAAACAAGAGTTATGTAAATTAGTTTGTAACATCTAAAATAATCATGTTCCAAAGTAGAAGTAGAAGCTGCCTACTTCATATGGTTGTCTGCTTGTTTTAAGGCTCCAGGTAAGCAGTAAAACTCCATGAACCAACTGGAGGATCTCCTTGGAGCCCAAGTTAAAGACCTAGAGCTTTCCACTTCTTTCCAATTCTTATTGGTTAGGTGATTTCACTTTAATTGTGAAATATGGAACCAAGTATTAATTGCTAATTTAAGTGTTTGAGTGGTAGTTAACAATACCTTTCAAGTAACATTTTATCAAGGTTCAAAGCAGTTTTTTAATGATGTATTTTCCAATATGCTAAGTCACTAGATCATCCATTTTTAGGTCATGGTGTGAGCCAATTCCTTAAAATCTCTCTCTCTCCCTCTAATATATATATATATATATATATATATATATATATATATATATATATATATATATACACACACACACAGAGACACACACACAGACACAATTGACCCTTGTACAACACAGGTTTAAACTTCACAGGTCCACTTATACGTAGATTGTTTTTAATAAATATACTGAAAAAAATTTTTGGAGATTTACAACAATTTGAAAAAAACTCACAGATGACCCATGCAAACTTTAAGTGTTGAAAAACTTAAGAAAAATTTAGGTATGTAATGAATCCATAATTTATATGTGGACACTAGTCTATTTTATCATTTAAGACCATACAATGTACACAAATCTATAACAAAAAGTTAACATTTATCAAAACTCGCACACACAAACACAGACTGTGCATGGTGCCACTCACAGTTGAGAGAAACATAAACAAATGTAATGATGGAGTATTAAATCATAAGTGCATAAAATTAACTGTAGTACACACTATACTACTATAATAATTGTACAGCCACCTCCTGTTGCTATCGTGGTGAGCTCGTGTTGCAAATACACACTAAAATGACCTGTGACACTAATTATCTCTGTGTAAGCAGTATACTTCTCCAGTAAATTGGGTATCACAGCAAAAAGTGATCTCCTACAGCTCTCCCAAATTTTCATCATATTTAGTGCAATACTGTAAACCTTGAATAACACCATGGGACCCATATGAAGTGGCACTGTGATACTGGAAGAGCTCTCAAGAAGCAAAGTCATGACATTACAAGAAAAAGTTTAATTGCTTGATATCTACCATAGATTAAGGTCTGTAGCTGCAGTTGCCCACCTTTCAAGATAAATGAATCCAAGCATAAGTACCAGTGTAAAAAAGAAAAGGCAGTCCGTGAAGCTCTCACAGCAGCTATACCAGCAGGTGAGAAAACCTTGCACTTTTTTGGGAAATACCTTTTTATCTCATATTGAAAATGCACCTTTTATGTGGGTAGAGGATTGCTATAACAATAACATTCCTACAGAGTCTAATATGATCCAAGAAAAAGTTAAGTCATTATATAACAACTTAAAGCCAAAGGGAGGTGAAGGATATAAAGCTAGGCAATTTAATGCCAGCAAAGGATGGTTTGATAATTTTAGGAAGAGGTTTGGCCAAAAAAATGTCAAGAGAATAGGAGAAGCAGCTTCTGCAGACCAACAGACAGCAGATGAGTTCCCAGACAGCATGAAAAAATTATTGAGGAGAAAGGACATATGCTTGAACAAGTTTTTAATACAGACGAAAGTGCCCCATTCTGGGAAAAAGTGTCATAAGAGACATTTTTCCTTTATGACAAGGAAAGGAAGAGAAGCAAGCACCAGGATTTAAGGCAGAAGGGTATAGGCTAATTCTACTGTTTTGTGCAAATGCAGCCTGGTTTATGGTCAGGACTGCCCTTATCTATAAAGCTGCTAAGCCCTGAGCCTTGAGGGGAAAATATAAACACCAGCTGCCAGTCTTCTGGTTTTACAACAAGAAGCCTTGAAAAAGGAGAACATTTTGTCTAGATTAGTTCCATTGATGCTTTGTTCTTGAAGTCAGAAAGTACTTTGCCAGTAAGGGACCGCATTTTAAAGTTCTTTTGATATTGGGCAAAGCCCCTGGCCACCCAGAACTCCATGAGTTTAATGCTGTAGGTCTACTTATCCCCAAATGCAATGTCTCTAATTCAGCCTGTGGATCAGGGGGTCATAAAGACCTTTAAGGGTCCTTGCACATGGTGCTCTATAGAAAGTATTGCCAATGTTATGAAAGAGAACCCGGATAGAGAGAACATCATGAAAGTCTGGGAGGGCTGTACCATTGAAGATGTCATTATTGTTATAGGAGAAGCTGGGAAAGCCATCAAACCCACCAAAATAAATTCCTGCTGGAGAAAACTGTGTCCAGATATTGTACGTGACTTCACAGGATTTAGAACAGAGCCAATCAAGGAAATTATGTAAGAAACTGTGGTTATGGTAAAAAAAAAAAAAAAAAGGTGGAGGGCGAAGAGTTCCTGGACCCTGGAGGAGTTCAAGAGCTAATAGACACCACATCAGAGGAATTAACAGAAGATGACCTGACAGAGGAAAGTGCTTCCAAACCAATGCCAGATGATGAGGAGGAAGACATAGAAGAAGCAGTGTCAGAAAACAAAGTGACATCAGACAATCTGGCAGAAGGGTTCTGTTTATTCAAGACTGCTTTTGACTTCTTTTATAATGTGGACCCTTCACTGATATGGGCACTGAAACCAAAGCAAATGGTGAAAGAAGGATTGATACCATATAGAAAAAATTTTAGAGAAAGTAAAAAGCAAAAAAGTCAGATAGAAATTATGATGTATTTCAGTAAAGTTACACTGAGTGTGCCTGCCTCTCCTGCCTTCCCTTCCACCTCCCCAGCTCCTCCCACTCTGCCACCCTTGAGACAGCAGGACCAGCTCCTCCTCCCCCTCCCCCTACTCAGCCCACTCAACATGAAGACAAGGAGGATGAAGAACTTAATGAATAGTACATAATCATCCTACTGTACAGTTGATAAGCTTATCTGTTGTATGTGTGTGAAAGCCTCTGTGTGAACATCTAGCAACTCTATGGCAGAACTGTATAGACATTTTTGTGTTATCATCATGGCCTAAATATTCATCATGTAGAACACCATGTGCAAGACTTGTATCAAAATGGATAGCCTACCCTTACATAGGCATAAAGTGAGTGATATTTAATATAAAATTAATAGTGTGTTAGTTTTCTAACTTTGCTTTCAAATAATTACTTTATTGTAGGGTATGCCCCTTTCTCTTGTAACTGGAGAAACTGAGTAACAGCCTAATATCACAGGTAAGTTGTAACAATTTTTCCAATACTGTATTATTAATATGACCATAATACAGTATGCTATAAAAATTTTATAGCAATTTATTCATTGCTGTATAGGCTAGGCTACCATAAGACAATAGTATCAATTACCATAGGCTACCATAAAGCAATCATATTGTTGCCTCTTTGTTATAAATGTATGAATTAGTGTACTGTAAATAAATACAATTTCTTTTTCACATCATCTCATTTTTGGTGTCTAGGTGTTAGTAATATATGTAACATCTACAGTGTTTTGTTTGATACGAGACAATACTGTTGTATGTACTGAGACAATTCATCTTATAAACAGAGAACATAAATTTACAGTATTGATAAATACAGTACAGCACTGTAAATGTATTTTCTCTTCCTTATGATTTTCTTAATACCATTTTCTTCTCTCTAGCTTACTTTATTGTAAGAATACAGTATATAGTACATGTAACATACAAAACAGTTATTAATTGACTGTTTATGTTATCAGTAAGGCTTCTGTTCTGTGCACCAGGCTATGAATTATCAAGTTTTGGGGGAAATCAAAAGTTATATGTGAATTTTTGACCCTGTGGAGTGTTTACACCCTTAACCCTTGTATTTTTCAAGGATCAGCTTTCTTTCTTTTCTTTTCTTTCTTTCTTTCTTTCTATTTTTATTTATCTTATTGGTTCTGTTTCTCTGGAGAGCCCTAACGAATACAGACTTTGGTACCAAGAGTGGTACCAAAGTACCATTCTGTTCTAGAGGAACAGAATCATAAGGATGAGTTTTCTGAATTAGTTCTAGGGTTTCTGAAATTGGTTCTCTACTCTGATTAGATTTAAAGGCACTAATGACTATTTCTAGTGGTAAAGAAAACACTGATAGTTCATGACGTTATGTAACAATAAAGATATGCAAATTACAACTAATAGATACTCATAATCAAATACTTATGGGTCAAGTTTCTCCAGGAGGCTGTATATGCAGTGAATTATCATAAAATGTGCGGTGCTGTTTCTTCTACTGGCAGATTCACAGGTCCAGGAATCAAAGGTTGGAAAAGGGAGAAGCACCACTCACACCTCACTGTTACTGCTAGTGCTACACTAGAAAAAAAAAAAAATTATCTGGTTCCTTCAAACTTATGCCCTGCTGATCTAATATTTGTCTTAATTCCAACATAAGGAATATTTCCACCAAGACACATAACAATGACTCCATTGAATTAGAAGGTAAAACTGCTACCCTGTCACTTTGGACTATTTATTCCCCTGAATGAAAAAAGAAGGGAGTTACTGTGGGGCTAGCGTGATTGATCTTGATTACCGTGATCAAGAAGTCAGGTATTGTGAGAATGAACACTGATTATAGAGAGTGTTGGACCAATTCTTTACAATGAATGTAAAGAAGAGTATATTTAGAATACAGCGGATCCCTCTTAATATTACTATGTCCTGTGAAGAAAATCAGTGGAAAACTATAACAATTCAATTCAGGAAGGACTACAAAAATTCGGACACTTCAGGAATGAAGGTTGGGTCATCCCAAAGGGTGAAACACCACGACCAGCTGAGGTGTTTGCAGAGAGCAAAGGAAATATGGAATGGGTAGTGGGAGAAGGTAGTTAAATATAACAGCTATGACCATGTTGTAAAGTACAGAAAGGAGTATGGTTACTGTTATGAGTATTTATTTTTAATTTTGTTATGAATATGTGTGTGTATCAAAAGTCTTTTCTCTCTATCTTATCCCCTTATCATAAAACATAAAATGAAATGACTTCACCTCATAGTATTTAAATATTATTAATTTTACATGGTAGTAGTTCAGTTACAACGTATCAAGTAGAAGAGTGAACATCATCCAAGCACTTTGCATCTTCCTCTAGGAAAAGGATTAATGTATTTTCAGTGAATGCAAGATAGTTTTACCATGTTGGGCAGAATGATTGCCTTACTATTGTCTTTATTTGAAGTCTGGTTTAAGAAGACGTGTATGGGTGCCAACTTGACAAGGGGTAGATTTGTAGAGGTTAATTTTAAGTGTCAGCTTGGCTAGGCTATGGTGCCCAAATGTTTTATCAAACACCAGTCAGAATGTTGCTGTGAAAGTATTTTGTTAGATGTAATTAGCATTTAAATCAGTAGACTTTGAGTATAGCAGATTACTCTCCATGATGAAGGTGGGCTCCATCCAATCAACTGAATGCCTTAAGAGAAAAAGATAGATTCCCCTAGAAAAAAGGAATTCTGTCCCCATATGTCTTTTGGACTACAATTTCAACTCTTCCCTGGGTCTCTAGTCTACCTGACTTCCCTCAGATTTCACACTTGCCAGCCCCCATAATCACAGAATCATGTGAGTCAACTTTGTAAAATAAATATCTCTCTCTCTCTGCATACGAACACACATACACATATCCTATTTGTTCGCTCCAGATACCTATGAAATGAAATAGGTTTTTGTTTTCTTACAAATAGATTGGAAGTAAGTGACATTAAGCACAAGTATAATTTGTTAACTAGTGATCTATCTTACACAACCTACAGGTAAATAACATGTTAAAACTAAAGTAATATAAAAAAACTAAAGTAAAATAAAATAAAACATGAGGTCTCTGCCTATACTATGCATTTTAACTTTAGATTACACAATTTACTTAATTTTCTGATTTTTCCTCAAAAAATTAAATTAGAGGACAGAAATGATAGTGAATTAGAAGAAAAAGAATGACGAATGTTGAGGAGATAAATGCTGTAAAAGAAAAGAATATCATGAGAAACTAAGGAGAAGAAGATAAGAAAATTAAAAAGGTGAAATAAATAAAATAATAAAGTAGTAAAAGGGACAATAAAAGATGAAGAAGGCAACATACTTCACATTTTCCTGCCCTCAGTTTCTAAATTTCCTCATCCCTTACCTCTGGATTTGTGCTACTGATTCAATGGCTCAGAATTTTTTTCCCAACTCTCTATAATCAATCAGTGTTCATTCTCACAATATCTGACTTCAGAATAGACTGGAAATAGTAAGCAAGCATTGCAAAGGTGCCATACAATTTTATCCAATGGTAAAGAAGTCACAGCTATAGAAGCCTGCAATATTTAAAATAATACTGCCTGGATTACTTTCCCATTCCAGCAGACAGACAGACAGACAGACAGACACACACACACACACACACACACACACACACTACTTCTTTTATATAAACTCTAACACTTTTAAATTTATCTTAGAAAGCCCTCAACTTTTTAAGATCAAAGTATACAGTCAGCTGAGCTGGTGTGTCCTCTGCCATGTGCATCACTGCTCATAAGAAAGTTTTCTTTTGAGCTGTGATGAATGAAAGACATCGGCCGCACTGTCCCTTCTTTCTTCCTTATATTTCCATATGCATCCCTCCCAAACTGAAAGCAGTAAATGTGTCATAGAAAATAGAATGCTGGAAAGGTGAATAAGGACAATCATGCTCAATGAAATGCAAGTGACAGACATGATATTCTTTGTATTACGATTTTCAGTGTAACATTATTGCCAATGATAATTGTGATGGCTTAGAAAGGGAAGAAGGAGAAAGAATAGAAGATTATAAAATGTAATGTTTATTGAGTGCTTCCTATCGCTTAGGCAGGATGCTAAGTGCTTTACATATGTCATTGTACTTAATACTTGCCATTAAGGTCAAAACTATTATTATCTGTAATGTACAATGAAGAAGCTGAAAATAAGAGTAATATATTTTTCAATATTACATAAAAGCTGTGTTGTAAATTAACTACATTTCATTAATCCAGACATTAAACTTTCAAATATAGATGTGGGATTGTCAGAAACCTGCCCTGTAATCTACTTGTGCTCCTTGTTTCCATAACTTTGAACAGATTGATTGAAGCTCCTCTTAGTGTGGTATGAAGTAAGTTTGTTCAATGTGTTTAAGAGTGTAGTAAACATGAACTAAACTGAGTGGAGAGAATATAATTTTACACTTACTTAAATAATCAATGATATTAAGCATAATTCACAAAAGTCATTGACAAAGTACAAGTTCTTCAGCACAAACACTACCTGAAGTTCTGAGTAACCCAGATGACTTCAATACCAGGTCTAGATGGCAGGCATGCTCTCCCTATCACTGGAAAAATGGTCTCAGCCAAACCCAAACTCACATTGTGTTTCACAACTTCTGTATGAAGACACCGTCTTTCTGAGAAGCCCAACCCTAAGGTTATATGGAAGACACTCATGGCTTGGTTTGAGTCATGTGCCCATCTCTGGACCAATTACTTCAGCCAGGAACATAAAGTGACCTGATTAGCCAGGTCTTGGCCTGTTTATTCACAAATCTGACAAGGACCCATGTTTATAATGACACAATTTCAAGCCTCCTCTTATTGAGCAAATGAGTTCTCATTTGGAAAAAGTAGTTCTATTATGAGATTAAGGGACAAAGATACTCCCTGGCTAAACAAAAATCAATGGATTCCATAAAACTAGGTTTGCAAAGGCAGGTTCTCCTCCAGGTTGTACGTGAGGCAGCTTTTTCATCAACACAGGCTTTTGTGTTTTAGGGTTCATTTTACCTCAAGTTTAGCCCTCTGCTCTATCATCTATTTTCTCATCTGATGGGTGTCCTCTGGCCACATCTGTGGTGCACAGAGCCAGAAGCTGCTGATGCCACTCATTGGCACAGAATTAGATTTTGGCTTGTGAGTGCTAGACAGAGGGTGAGGGTGGTAGTCACAGGATTTCTATAATAATTTACTATCTCTACAGTGTATTACATCTTATAAAGCAAGACTAGTCACCAAATATAATTGAAAGGTATGTTAGACACATAGCATTTTTATTTATCTGGTAACAAAAGGTATCATAGTAAGTTATTTTGTTTTTAATTAAAATCAAACTTTTTAAATATAGTGCTTCACTTAGACACCAAATGTCATAGTATGTCAGTTCCCATTACCTGTTCTATTTTTTTCTTCTCCCCTTCCTCTAAGCAGGATATGTGGAAAGGTCAAAGATACCAGATGATCAGCATTACTCAGGGCCAATTTAATTCCTCTCTCAGTCAAATGAAGTTAGAAGAAGATGGTATTTAAATCCTATCTCCATTTACAAATCTTCAGCCATCTAAAAGGCAAACCAATTTATATCCAGTAAGCAGTAGTTTTAGCTACAGCTTTTAAAATGCATTATTTGTTAATAATGATATTTGCATTGGCATAAAAAAAAGCAAAAATAAAGACAGCCCTCTATATATTAAAACTCATCTTTTGGTGCATACTGGAAATAGAGGGCATTAATTTATTTGCTTAATTGTAGAATGTAAATTTTTAAATGATTAGAACAATAATTATATCTCTACTTTTCCCTATGTCTTAATAAGGAAATCTTTTATAACTAAATTATTTCAACTTGAAAGCTTTTATTCTATAAAGAAAATAGTCCTACAATATTTTAGAATCTATTTGACTTTTCCAATGAAGGCCAATCATTTTTAATTTATGCATAAGAAAAATAATATATTATCTTAAACATATGTAATGTATTAGCATGTATATTTCATAAAGGACTAGAAGCAGAATTTTTGTTCATGTAAGACTGACCAGATCAGTGTCCAAACATCACTTGGCAAAGAGCAGGGGGATTCAAGGAAGACTGCTGTCTCTCACATGCCTTTTCCCTAGTTCCAGAAGCAAGAAAAGATTGACCTCTTCTTGTGATTCCAGGGTACAGTTTTAGAGAGAGTTCTATCCAGGGTAGCTCAGGATTTTCCCAGATGGGGGTTTAGGACATGACAGAAAGCTCCAATTAACCTAAGATGCCAAAGGCTACTAGTTCAAGTAAAACAATTTGTTTCCTAAATAGGGCATAAATCTAGCCAAAAAATAGGACATGGTGTGTGTCCTGAGACATTCACAGGCATTAATTGTGCTTCTGCTTTTCCTAAAACATAAAGACCAAAGGGAAATTCACTTTAAAAAAAAGGTTGAAAAGTAAGGCCCTACTCTAATGAAAAGTCAGAGTTTGAAAAGAAATCACTTTGGGTAGTAAGAAATAAAATTCATGTATTGCCTTCTATAGTACCTTTTAATTTAGATTTTAAACACTGATAGAATATGGTATGGTACTGATGATAACATTAAATTATTTGGATTAATGGTCAATAAGTAATTTACACTTTTAAGTAATCAACAGCTTTTCTGGAATAGTGTCATGTTAAAACACCTTAGTAACAAGTTGCATGGAAATATGTCACCAAAGTTCTATCTTTATTAGAAATATGTTTAAAAATAAATGTTGTCACTTAATGTGCATAAAAGTTTTATATTAAAATCTAGAAATTCTAGAACCTTGTAGTAACAAGTTTCATCTCTCTGATATTGCCACTTCACTTCTCTCTGCCCAAGTCATTTTGACTTTAGCAGATTCCATGGTAGACAAAGGAGCTCTTAAAAGGACCACCTTCCATCTTATTCAATTCCAGGTTTCATCACTATTATTCTGCTCAAATGCTTTTCATCTCTGTTCAGAGACTCCAAATTTAATATCACTATCAATCTTCATTATCACTATAAAGTTCCCAGAACCACTCTGCAATAATCTTAAACCTTTCAGGTAGTTTAAGAAAGGGAACAGGAATAGAGAGTTCCTCTGTAGAGAGGGATTGAGTTCTTCCTTGGCAGAATCATAATAACTTTAAAATTCAAATTATTACAAAGGTATAATCTTCTCAGACTTAACCAGGAAGAAACAGAAAATATGAACAGACCAATCACAAATACTGAAATTGAAACTGTGATTTAAAAACCTCCAACAAACAAAAGTGCAGGACCAGATGGCCTCACAGGCAAATTCTATCAAACATTTAGAGAAGAGTTAACACCTACACTTCTGAAAATATTCCAAAAAATTGCAGAGGAAGGAACACTCCCAAACTCATTCTATGCACTCACTATCACCCTGATATCAAAACAAGACAATGATACCATCAAAAAAGAAAATTAAAGACCAATATCACAGATGAGCATAGACATAAAAATCCTCAACAAAATACTAGCAACCTGAATACAACAATACATTAAAAGGATCATATACCATGATCAAGTGGGATTTATCCCAGGGATACAAGGATTCTTCAACATCCACAAGTCAATCAATGTGATATACCACGTCAATAAATTGAGGTATAAAAACCATATGATCACCTCAATAGATGCAGAAAAAGCTTTTGACAAAATACAACACCCATTTATAATAAAAACTCTCCAGAAAGTGGGCATAGAGGGAACCTACCTCAACATAATAAAGACCATAGATGACAAACCCATGGCTAACATCATACTCAATGGTGAAAAGCTGAGAACATTTCCTCTAAGATCAGAAAAAGGACAAGGATGTCCACTCTTGCCAATTTTATTCAACATAGATTTGGAAGACCTAGCCACAGCAATCAGAGAAGAAAAAGAAATGAAAGGAATCCAAATTGGAAAAGAAGAAGTAAAACTGTCACTATTTGCAGATGACATGATACTATACATATAAAATCCTAAAGATGCCACCAGAAAACTACTAGAGCCCATCAATGAATTCGGTAAAGTTAAATGATACAAAATTAATACACAGAAATCTGTTGCATTTCTATACACTAAAAACAAAAGATCAGAAAGAGAAATTAAGGAAACAATCTAGTTAACCATTGCATCAAAAAGAATAAAATACCTAGGAATAACCCTACCTAAGGAGACAAAAGACCAGGATGCAGAAAACTATAAGACATTGATGAAAGAAATCAAAGATGACACAAACAGATGGAAAGATACATCATGTTCTTGGACTGGAAGAATCAGAATTGTCAAAATGTCTATACTACACAAGGCAATCTACAGATTCAATGCAATCCTTATCAAATTACCAATGGCATTTTTCACAGGATTAGAACAAAAAATTTTGAAATGTGTATGGAAACACAAAAGACCCCAAATAACCAAAGCAATCTTGAAAAAAGGAAAAACGGAGCTGGAGGAATCAGAGTCCCTGACTTCAGACTATACTACAAAGCTACAGTCATCAAAAGAGTATCGTACTGGAACAAAAAGAGAAATATAGATCAATGGAACCAGATAGAAAGCCCAGAAATAAACCCACACATCTATGGTCATCTAATCCATGACAAAGGGGACAAGAATATACAATAGAGAAAAGACAGTTTCTTCAATAAGTGTTGCTGGAAAAACTGGAGAGACACATGTAAAAGAATAAAATTAGAACATTCTCTAACACCATACACAAAAATAAACTCTAAATGGTTTAAAGGTCTAAATGTAAGACTCAACACTATAAAACTCTTAGAGAAAAAAAAATAAAAAGGCAGAACACTCTGACATAAATCACAGCAATATCTTTTTGGATCCACCTCTTAGAGTAACGAAAATAAAAACAACAATAAACAAATGAGAACTAATTAAACTTAAAAGCTTTTGCACAGCAAAAGAAACCATAAACAAAATGAAAAGACAACCCTTAGGATGGGAGAAAATATTTCCAAGTGAAGCAACTGACAATGGATTAATCTCCAAAATATATAAACAGCTCATGAAGCTCAATATATAAAAAACAAACAACCCAGTCAGTAAATGGGCAGAAACCTAAATAAACATTTCTCCCAGAAAACATACAGGAGGCCAAAAAGCACATGAAAATATGCTCGACATTGTTAATTAGAGAAATGCAAATCAAAATTACAATGAGGTATTAGAGAAATGAAAATCAAAATTACAATGAGGTATCACCTCAGACTGGTCAGAATGGCCATCATCAAAAAGTCTACAAACAATAAATGTTGGAGACGTTGTGGAGAAAAGGGAACCCTCCTACACTATTGGTGGGAATATAAATTGGTACAACCATTATGGAGAACAGTATGGAGCTTCCTTAAAAAATTAAAAATAGAACTACCATATGATACAACAATCCCACTCCTGAACATATATCTGGAGGAAATCGTAATTCGAAAAAATATATGCATCCCAATGTTCAAGCAGCACTATTTACAATGGCCAAGACATGGAATCAACCTAAATGTCCATTGACAGAGGTATAGATAAAGAAGATGTGGTACATATATACAATAGCATATTACTCAGCCATAAAAAAGAATGGCATAAAGCCATTTGCAGCAACATGGATGGACCTAGAGATTATCATACTAAGTGAAGTAAGTCAGACAAAGACAAATATGATATCACTTATATGTGGAATCTGAAAAAAAATGATACAAATGAACTTATGTACAAAACAGAAACAGACTCACAGACTTCAAAAAGAAACTTATTGTTACCAAAGGGGAAAAGTGAGGGGGAGGGATAAATTAGGAGTTTTGGGTTAACATATACACACTAGTATATATAAAATAAATAATCAACAATGACTTACTGTATAGCAAAGGGAACTCTACTCAATATTCTGTGGTTACATATACGAGAAAAGAATCTGAAAAAGAATGGATATATGTATATGTATAACTGAATCACTTTAAAAAATAAAATAAAATTGAAACAGGTTTGCAATTTGGGCTGTAATGCTCTGGAGTATTTTTAATTTGAGTTATAAAGCTGAATATCTTATATTTATATTACTGGTATATGCCAATGTTTGTAAACAGGTATAGGAGTTAGGATGATATTTATTCAGGAGACCTAGAAATACTCTATGTCTGGAATAGCACAACCAACTCTAACTCAATCTCAGTTATATCTCCAAGGGATGGATAGATAGATTAGATAGAGAAGTAGATGATAGATAGATAGATAGATAGATAGATAGATAGATAGATAGATATAGGCAGATACTACATACATACATATAATACATACATACTTACATAAAAATCAATTTTAAAGGAGTAATTGTCTACTATCAAAACTTCTCTCTGAACCCAAATTTCAGAACCTCACTATCATACTCTACTTATCTGGACTCTATGGACCACAAGGCATGTGTATTTAACTAGGTTAGGGACAGTCTAACTCCCCAAATTGAACCAAGCCAATATCTGCTATTTTTCTTAAACCCACTCCCAAATCTGAAAGCTTACTACCTCAGTGATATGAAAAGTCAAGGTCACTAGCCCCAAGGAAATAGAGACAGAAAGATAGTGTTCTATAAAATTCTTATAATTGAGCTGACCCTAGCCTTTCTTATGGACTCTTTCAATTAGAATGACTTCTTCTCTATGAAACCTTACAAACAGTGTCATAATCTAGAAAGTCATATTATTTCTTACATTACAAAAAGTCTTGAAAAATTTGATTCCATAGTTGGATCATTGGTTTAATTATATCATCAAAGACCAAAGGTCTTCCCTCTTTCTTCAAAGTTTGGGGCTTATTTATCATAGAGGTACCCACAATGTGAAGCATCACATCCTCATAGAATAGTTTCCCAAGGAGCAAGAAAGATGATGGATGCAAAAAGAACATTTGCTTTTTGCCCTTGTTTTTATTAGAGATGGAGAACTTCTCCATCTCTGCCTGCCCCAGCAAACTTCCTTTTACATTTAATTGGTTGGATTTGGATCATAGCCTCTCATAAACTGGCATAAAGGAATGGGATTTCCCCAGTTGGGTTAGAGCAATCATGACTCATCTTGTGGGGCTGAGCACATTTATTTATGTCACTCCCCTGTCCCATTAATCTTCAGTACAGATTTGCTACTGAAAACAGAAGAAAGAAAGAAAGAAAGAAAGAAAGAAAGAAAGAAAGAAAGAAAGAAAGAAAGAAAGAAAGAAAGAAAGAAAGAAAGAAAAAGAAATGAAGGCAGAAAGAAATGAAGGAAGAAAGACAGGAAGAAAAAAAAAGGGAGAAAAAGGTCGGTTAGGCACACAATCCATCAAAGGAGTGTTGTTATGAAGAGTAGTGGGTGGAAAGGGGAATCTGAGGAGCTAGAGACTGATGGAGCTTGTGGCCCTCTGACTCAGAAGCAGATAACTTATATGTATGAGAATGGAGATAATTACACTTTAAAATGGGTACATGTAGAAAGAATGGTCCATACAATATATTTTTAACTTTGATAATAACCCTCTTCCTAGGGAAGGGTTTTATTTGCTCTAGATTATAATTCATTCTTAGTTCTACACCAGGAAGAAGGAAGAAAAAAATATTGGAATCCTCTTAGAATTTGGCAAATAACACAGCACAAAGGTGCAGCAAAAAATATTTTAAACCACCTGTGCTTTACTTTATAATGGGACACAAAGAAACTATGTAGTAAAAGACTTTTAAGAAATGAAAAACAGTTTGCCTTCCAAAAGCCTAAATCTTTCTCAAAGCTGCAGTATAGAAAAATAAATAGACCTGCGGGCATTAATAAGCAGCTGTAGTACATATATCCACAGAATTAGGGAATAATTTAACTTCATTAAACAATTGACTATAAAAAAAGTTTAAAAATTGAACTAAAACAAAGATCTCTCAAAATGTACTATTTTCCCCAAAATAAGAGTGATATTTACTACAGCTACAATTATTCTGTGGGAGAACAGAGAGAATGGTTGCTTGGAGCTGGGAGGAAGAAAAATGGTCAAGCAGGCTCAGGATGCATTTGAATAGGAGGTACACACACACACACATACCCCATCCCCAACATGTAAACCAATAGAAAACAAAAATGGAATAGTAAAAAATAATTTATAACAAGACAGGAAATGAAGAAACACAGGGGACAAAAAGCATGTCAATCCTTACGTGAAATTAAAATTGACTACGCACTTTAATTAAAAGTCAAAGGTTGTCAGATGAATGCAACAGCAAGATCCAATTTGATGTATTTTATAAGAGATAGATTTTAAATACAAAGACATAGACAAGTTAAAGTAAACAGACAGAACAAACAATACACCAGGCAAAGCCTAAACATAAGAAAGCTGGTATGACCATGTTAATGTCATAGTAGACTTAACAAAATGTATTACCAGAATAAAGAGGAGCTCTTCTTAATGAAAAAAGTGTTAATTGATCTTGCGTGAATTACTGTGTGTGCATTTCATAAGAGTGATCCAAAATACAGGAAGCAAAAATTGACAGAACAAGAGAAATAGGTAAATCCACAATCATATTCGGAAATTTTAGCACACCCGTCTTTATGATTGAAACACCAGTCAAATATTAGTAAGGCTATAACATAAATGAACAATAGTATCAACCAACTTGATCTAATTTTTATGGAACACTATAGCCAATAACTGCAAAATACATATTCATTCCCAGTGCACATGAACATTAACCATGACAGACTATATACTACATCACAAATATGTCTCAATACACTCCAAAATACTAAAATCATGCAAAGCATTTTATCAGACCCCAATAGTATCAAACTGAAAATCAATTTTTAAAATACCTGAGAAGCTCCCCCAAACATTTGAAAATTAAGCAATACACTTCTAAACAACCCATGAAGAAAAAAGGCATCACCAGGAAGATTAGAAAATATTTCAAACTGAATGATAATGAAAACACAGCATATTAAAATTTGTGGAATCCTGCCAAAGTAAGGAAATTTATGTCTTGAAATGGTTACACTAAGAAAGAAGAAACTGCAAAATAAATTACTTGGACTTACATCTTAAGAAACCAATATTATAGTGAGTTCAACTGACAAAGACTGTTTTCTTGACTGAACTTTAGTCTGGCTGCTCTAAGGCTGCTTCTCAACTAGGCTTCAAACTTGGGCTTTCCTGTTCATCTTTGTTGCCCAGTTTATTAAGAATTTTGCTAAGTCATTTTATGGAAAATCCTCCACCCGCACGATCTCACCTTGTTATGAAATTCCTCTTCCCCCACATTCCCCCAGGTGAGGTTGGATCACTCTGGCCTGCCTTCAGCAAGAATCCTGACAAGTCAATTTAGCCAGAATCCCCCCTTATCCCAGATGTTACCTCTTTGTACTTCTCCATCCACTGACCCTGCCCTGATCCTTGACTATAAATCTCCACGTGCCCTTGCTGTCTTGGAGATTGAGATTGAACCCAATTCTACACTGAGGTCATTTTCCTCTATTGTAATAATTCCCGTATAAGATCTATTTCTACCACTTTAACTACTGTCCAGCTCTGTTTTTTGTCTAACACAATCCAAAATAAATAGAAGAAAGGAAATAATATAGAGGAAATCAATACAATAGAATACTAACAATAGAAAAAAAAATCAATAAAGCCATAGTTCACATTTTTTTGATGAAAATTTTGAACAATCAAGAAAGAGAGAGAAGACCATTTCCATGGAAAGGAATGCACTCCTGATATGTTGAACAATGTGAATGTGAAACCAAGAAGGACCCTGTGGGTCTCCCGGGCATGGAAGCATTTTTGTGCCCTGTTTCTTGTAGGCAAGACTCCAGCCTCCATGACATTCCCTGAGTTCCAAAGGGCAGATTCAAACCTTTGCTAATCAGGGAAGGAGCAGCCAAGAAACCACCTGAGGCAAGACTAAAGGGACCAGAGAAGCTCATCAAAATTAAGAGACCACCTGAGACCCTGCACACACCCTAATCTTGTCAGCAACCCCACTCTTGAACTATTGCTATAAAACCCCTCATCACATCCTCCTGAGTTGAGACACACAGTTTTTGAGGACAGGAGCTCTCTGTGTCCCCCTTTGCCTGGCAAAGCAATAAAGCTATTCTTTTCCATTTCACCCAAAACTCTGTGTCCGAGATTCGATTCAGCACTGGTGTACAGAGGCTGAATTTTCGGCATCACAATGAAATCACTCAACTGATTCAGTTCTAGTCACTTATAGGCATTGCTTTTAGAGTCTACAATCTCTGCCCCCAGATGCTACTTATGAAAGTTTACCGTTTGATACTCGCAACTTCCCAAACCAAGCCCAAGTTTACTACATCTTTTTGGACACAGAGTTTGAAATTTCCAGCTGCCCATGGGAACCAGGTACAGTCTAGTCAGTTTTGGCAACATTCATATTCATTGGTCCCAATTTCATCCCCCCTCCACATTTAAATTTTTAGATAATTTAAATTCCACTGAGGGAAGGGGGAAGGGCTGGTTAATGGGCCCATCGCAAATTGGAAGGCACATAATCTACCTAAGTGAAAAATCATTACTCAGTTCAACTAATTCTTGCTATAAAAAGGTAAGTATACCCAGATATTTTAATTCTTCAAGAAAGGTATGAAATTAAGATTTTAGGTGGTATTTAAATTGTCTAAACATCTCACATTTCTAAGTCCATTTATTTAATAGCACTGTGGTGTGATGTGATTAAGATATTTTCAAAAAATTCAGTTTAGTTACAAGTCATAATGAAGAGGGCCAGTAAGGTATCAGTCATATCAAAATTACCCCCAATCTCAGAGGACCCACATCCCTTCAAATTTTAGAGCCTAAATAGCACTTGTTAAAGGAATGCATTAACCTACTTCCTACTGAGTCTGACCAAGTGATAAATTGTGCTTCTCGGTGATGTTTTACACATTTTAAAGTGATAATAGTTTCTTCTGAAGACAGTAAACAAACAATTTTCCAGGCTGAACAGAGAATTGACAACACAGGAACAATAGATTATTTGTTGACTAGTAATAGATCTTTGTAATGATTTATAAATCATCCTTGTCAATAATAAAAGTATTTCTCAATGACATTTTGAAACTTTCAGATCCCATTCTACATTATTTCACTTGGCCATCATAGCAGACCTAAGATAGAAGATGTCAAATATCATCCCATTGTTTTGTTGAGTAAATGTAAGTGAAACCAAGCAGGAGCCTGTGGGGCCCTCCCGGGTACCAAAGCCTTTCTGTCTCTTCTGTTTGTAAGAAAAAGGCTTAATTAAGCCTCCTAGATCTCCCTGAGTTCCAAAGGCCTGATTCAAACAGTTGCTAATCAGGGAAAGAAGGGAATGAAGAAACAAGGGAGGAACAGTCAGGAAACAACAGTGCAGCCATGAAGCAGGGTCCTAGTTCCTCCTGAAGGAATATACATAACAATACCTCAGAGTTCTTCTGCAGAAACTAAGGTCCCTACCCATGTGGAGGATGGTAACTTCAGGCTGAGCATAAGCAGGTGGACCCCAGACTGGTTGGAATCAGAAGGCTGAAGATTGAGAGTTTGGGAACACCACCTTGTTACTGAAACCAAACAGGACCCTGTGGGACTCCTGGGCACAAAAGCCTTTTTGTGTCCTCCATTTCTTGATTACAGGAAATATGCTTCATTCAACTTCCATGACCTGAGTTCCAACGAGCAGGTTCAAACAGTTGTTAATTAGGGAAGGGAGAGGATACAGAGACAAAGGAGGGACAGTCAAGAAACAATAGTGCAGCCTTGGAGCAGGGTCCTGGTTCCTTCTCAAGGGATACACATAACAATGTCTTTAAGCTGTTTTGCAGATACTGAAACCCCCATCAAGTGGGAGAAATTAACAGTATGGTGCCCACAAGCATGTAGACCCCAGAGTGGTTGGAACCAGAAGATTGATGATGCCAACTCTCTCTTACCTCCCCACCAACCAATCAGAAGAAGGTCCATGAGCTGATCACACCCTCTTTGAACCATTACTATAAGACTCCTCACTACCCCCTCCAGGTTGGGACACACAGTTTTGAGGACACTAGCCTGCTGTGGCCCCCTTTGCCTAGCAAAGCAATAAAGCTATTCTTTCCTACTTCACCCAAAACTCTGTCTCCGAGATTTAATTTGGTGTCAGGGTACAGAAGCTGGATTAGACTTCATTACCTCACCACCAACCAATCAGAAGAAAGTCACATACCTGGCAGCCTTGCCACCAAATTTGTCTTTAAAAATTCTTCCTTGAAACCCATCCAGTAGTTTGGCTCTTTTGAGTGTAAGCCACCCCTTTTCCTTGCTTGGCCCTGCAATAAACTTTTCTCCTCTCCAAACTCCAACATTTCAGTTTGTTTGGCCTCACTGTGCATCAGGCACACCAATTTGGGTTTGACCACAGAAGCAAAGAGCCTTGAAGTTATTGCTTTACATTACATAGCAGGACAGAGGCATCCAGGGGAGGTCCTGAGCCTTCAAATACCTAATCCAGTGAATGTGCTTTCCTTCAGACCAGAGAACACAAACCAGACACCTTTAGGCTGTTATCTGGCCTGCAGGCATTTCTCTGGCTCACACAGTTTTAGTACACACTTTTAAATTATGTGACACATTTACCAATTCACAGATTTCACATAAAATCTTAATTACATGCCTCTCTGTTCCTTTAAAGATTTGGGAGTTCCACTGGCAAAATCTGAAATTGGCCCCTGAACACAGAGGGAAAGGAGAGATGGAAGAAAGAGGCAGATCATTCCAGACTGGTAGGTGGCAGGTTTAATAAACAAGAGGCTTATCTTATCTTGGGTGGCCACAGATGAGTAGGTCTCCCTGCTAGCCCAGTTTAGATGGGCTCTCTCAAAGTTGATAATGGCTTGGCTGTGGAAACTGTGGGCAGAACCTCCATTCCAAAGACAAGGAAGGGGGTGAGAAGCCTTCTATTGCCCAGATCAGTGGTTGGTCATGTCCTCTCTATGGTCTCCTCAAATGCACTCTTGAATAATTAAATATGTGAGAATACTCACCCTCTCAGATATTAAGAATCAGGCTTAGTAGTGAGCATTTATCTAGGTAGCTTACATGCTTTCCAGTGTGCCATGGGTCCCATTGACCAGCCTTCAGATACAGTTGGATCTACCTGGATGCTGTGAGGTCCTACAGTTTTAGATCCTCCATTAGACTGTATTGCCCCTCAGAGACCTAACCTCATGCCTCAGCTTTGTCTGTTTCTTTGTCATACTCTGTCTTTAAATTCTCCTGACTTTTAGGAAGTAGCCAGGGAAAATCACCATCAAAATCTAGGGTTCACTTGGCTCTGCCTCTCCTGTTCACTGGGATGACTGCTCAGAATCACCTTTGCCATATATCCTATATGACCATTCCTGTCTAAAATGGACACACCTCTTCTGAAGTCCAAAACATTTACTTCACAACTTACTCTGCTTATCTTTTCTAATTTCCCTTTAAAATGTATTTATATAACTCAGACTGCTTTAATATGTAAATATTACTGCAATGAGAGCTTTATGAAGTCAAAAGCTGTCTTATTGACTTTGCAATCCCAGTTCTTCAAGCAGCCCCTGCACCCCACAGATGCTCAATAGCAAAATGTTGAAGGGACAACATCTTTTTCCATATCTAAGTCCTTGATCTTCACAACTTGGTTTTTGTCAACTTGGGTTCAGAAATTTTCCCGAAAGATACCATACTTTAGTGGATAATCCATTCTCCAAAATTTAGTGCCTTTGTGACTTTTAACATGTCATATAACACAAACTGAGTTTTCCCTATTTTACTGATAAAATGAAAATGATACTATTATACTTACCTCAGAAGATTTAGCTAGGATCAACTCAGGAGCTAGAAAGCACTTTCTGGGTAAACTACTGTGAAAACTTGTATTATGATAGTTTGTGTATTGTACGTCCCTCACTGAACTTTCCCTGGAATTGTGAGCAGAGTTTGATTGATATATATGAAAATGCACTTTGCAGGCTGAGTGCATTTCATTAATGATTTATTTTTTTTTAATAACTCAAATGAAAACTCTTTGAACTAGATACTTACATCCATAAAAACATTTTATTTGGAGATTGTAAGTTGTGTAACACAAAAATAAAATCCTTGAACCTCCAGGAAACTGGCTGTGAAGAAGTACCTCTAGCCTGTTTTCTCCTTTTCTTTGGCCAATACTGGTGTTCATGAGAGAAACCTAACCAGGTGAATCAGTATTATGATGAGCAGATTCTCTTCAGTTATTAAAAAAATCACACGTGTTCACTCCTGAATCACAAAGTGGTGGGAAATCTGCTCAGAATTTTCACTGAGAAAATCCCTATATCACAACCCGTATGTGGATTTGGGCAGCAAAGTAACTTTTTACTTAGGGCAGTGAATTAATCAGCTAATTGGGAGCAGGCCCACTTTCCTTGCACTGTGTGAGAGAGACGGAAGTAGTTAGAATTTTGAATAGAAATGACAAAGAGATTGTAAATTAGATGCCCCCCAAAGCAAAGTACAATGAATCTTTACTCACTCTGGCTCTTTCTCTCCTACTTTCCCTGCCTTTTCTATCTCTTAAGCTCTATTCTTAGTTAATCTTGATAAAGTAATTTTCTAGGTGAGTATTTTTTTTCTATCAAGTTCCATATCTCTGTCTGGTGAGTTAGTAAGTAGGTCACTTCCTCCAATTCCATTTCTGATTCAGTTGAAAGCCCCAAGGCTCACTCTCTGCATCGGAAGAAGACAAAGCCCAGCTCTCTAAGAGCATACTGCTGTACCTCTGAAATTTTAAAGACCAATTGTACCACCCTTTGCCTGCAGCATCCTTTCCTCCCCAGAGCTCTTACATACCTGCTTTTGCCTCCTCAGGACACCTGCACCTTGACCAATCTCTTTTGCCCATGGTTTATCAACGCCCTTCTTCTGAGTTCTCCCCTTTCCTGTTCAGTATGGATCCCAAGGTCCAAGGCTTTGATTCCACTCCCAAAGCAGTGCTAGCTTCTCATCCTTCTAACACACTGACCTTCTCTGTCTCAATCCAGCTGTAGGTCTTCTCGCCATCTAGATTCCCGAGCCCACTGGGAGAGAAAAAACCATGTAACATCTTTGATTAATACTAACACAAATCCATGATTTCCAGCCAATGATGGATTGTCTTTGTCACTCTGCACACCATTCCTTCACTTGTTTGTTTATTTGTTTCCGACATTCTCCTCCAATTCCCGGAGCACCTACTGTGAACCTCTATCAATCTCCTCAGCTCATTCTCTATACTCTGCCCTGTTTGCTCCCCTGAACAATAGAGTTCACCATCGCTTAGTTTCCAGAGCAAAGCAGAGGATCTGGCTAATTCCCCTCAACTCCAACACTTCTTAACAACACATCTAAATCTACTTGTTTGCTCTCAGCTTTCATTTATTTATATGTGTTTGTATGTGCATGTGTGTACGTAATATATAGTTTTCAGGATTTACAAGAATACTAAAGAATATATGCAAAAGATCTGTTGCTCATTTTAAGCTTATAATTTTTAGAACTCCAGAATTATTTTTATTTGGACCCAAGTCAACACACGCAATAAACACAAAATTTTTGATTGGGTGTGAAGTGTTTATGCCCCTTCACTCTCTTTCAGAACAAACATTAACTTACTGTTGCCCTATAAAATCTAGTTCCATTTGTTTATTACTTTTCTTTTTACTATATTTCATTAACCAGACTTGAATTCAAAGATATTTAGGAGATTTGTTGAAGGAGTCCATAGGGTCTGTGAAGTCCCTATATCTGAGTGCACCATTTTGGGGTATGTGACTATTTTTATAATAAATTTATTGAGTTTTAATTCATATATATTAATGTGAGGTTTGACAAAACAAGAAGTACACCTGTGTAATTACCACCATGAACAATATATAGAACATTTTCATCACTCCAGAAAGTTTCCTTCACTTCCTTGTAGTCATCGCAATCTGTCATTATAGCTTAGTTTTGCCTTTTGCATGGAAATACAATCATACACTATGTATTCTTTTATATCTAGTTTCTTTTACTCAGCATAATGTTTCTGAGATTCAGTTATATCATATCAATAATTATTTCCTGTTTATTATTAAGTAGAATTCTGTTGTATGGATATATGTATTTGTGACTTTTTACAGAGATTGTGTTCTTGGCTTTTACATCAGAGTGAGTTTGTGGTTTTCATTAGAACAGAATGTTATCCAAAAGAAGTATAAGAATCAGTGCCCTAGAGAAAGCTCACAGACCCCCTGTCCTATCCCAATGCTAAGGGAAGCCTTCTGTTATGAATCAGCAACAAAATGATGTCTTCTGTGACATGTAGTTAGTCAGTCCACTGTCCTAGGTACTGGAATTTTAATCTGCAAAACAACTGAACAGGACAACCTCTATTTCTCTTATTTGTATTATTTCTATTGTATCCTTCTTGGAACGGAGACTCTCATTTGGGAGGCAATTTCTTCCCTAAAACTTGGGAAAGTCAAACAGGATCAAGAAAAGGACAGGGTCCTTCTCATAAAGGGAGAAAACTTCTTAGGCCTGTTTTATTGAGCTCTTGGTATAAGTGTTGATAAACATTGCTAGAAACACATGTTTTTGCCCAGTTTAGTGCAGTACTGAAGGATATATAAAGGAAATTTGAGTTCCAGAGCTTAATTTTCAATTAAGTATATATCAGACTAGAATATTCTCTGCAATAAGCACATCCCTCCATGAGATAAAGTGATGAGAATACACCTGCCTATCAAATATCAGGGATTTACAATTGAAGATGATTTAGTGATCATGGGTGAGACCAGATATTGATACAACTAACAATGCAAAGACTGGAAATATTCTGAGGTCATCCAGTCAAATATCGTCCTCCTAATCCATAAGATCTGGCATAGTCTTATGAATATAAAAAATATATAAAAATCAATGATCAATTGAGATTAACCCTTCAGAAATTTCCAAGTCCCTAAAAATACATTTAAACATTTTTCCTCCTTTCCCTCTCCCAAACTTGAAAATTAAGCCTAAAGGCAATTCAATCTAAAAACTGTCTGGCAGTCTAGGAATTTTTTGTCTACTTTGTAAATGATGAATGATTCCATCAAAAATTAGTAAGTTCATCTATAGCTGTGAAAAATAAAATAAAATAAAAACTAGTCACGAATGGTTTTGGTGTTGCCTATTATAGGTAATATTGAGAATGCTTCTTTTTGAGAATACTTATATTTCCTATATATTACCCAGGTAACCTCATTTGCTCTTTCACTTTGCATGTGATAAAGTTTTAAGGAACACATGTGTATAATACTTTTAAAGAGAAAATTTAAATGGGGTTTTGGGTTTTCTCCATAATTATATTTATCTTTCCTTTTAATTCTGCTGTGTTATTATTAGACTGCATTTAATCTGCACTAGGTCACTTGTCCCCATATTTCTTCTTACTTCACTTCTGATTTGGACATATTTGTAGAGTAAAATTTCTATTTTCTACTCTAAATGAGATAATCTAGATTTGAAGGTGAAATGGAGCTCTCATTACACAATGCCATTAGCTACCAAAGATACAGTTTTCCAAAGCATAAAACATGAAGTACTTAGATCTTTCCTGAATAGTTTTTGCTGGATGATGAACTGATGCTGTGCCACTTCTAAAATATCAAGCTGTGCATGTTATTGGGTATCAGACATACAGTATCTTATACAGTTTCACTGGTTGTTAAATGCCAATGTTCTGCCTTTGAAAGAGCACATTATTTTCTTGCATACAAAGGACATTTTAATTAGAGCCATTGTTTCATAGAGTATTAAGGATATTATATTTCTTAAACACCACTAAGAAGGGCAATGTTATTAATATCAAATATTTGAACAAGGTGTATAGCCACTTATTTTAATAACACTATTTGGTAAGGAGCTATGTTAATATTAAATATTAAGCACAAATATTCAAAGTGAATGATCTGTTGAAATTTAAAAGTCTCTCTCCTGTCTTTTTAAAATTGTAGTTCATAAAGCATTTTTCTTCCAATAAATCAATTAAAATTAAATATGCCTCTGAATACTCAGGTTGTCTGTCAATAATTAAATCAGTTAATTTTATCTGAAAACAATAATCCTTCCATCTGATTCACTTTTATGCCGCTCTTAAACCACACATATCCGTACATTCTGCTTTTTAAATAACTCATACCTTATCATCCTCACCACTTCCTGATTTAAATGCCTAAGAAATGATCCTTAGAAATATAATGGGATGTTAAATAAACTTCCTATTGTCTCAATTTGGATGAGAATCCAAACTTAGGAAGAAGTTACAAATATTCCCCAAATGTCAAACACAAGTCTTGCTGCAGGAATGGAAATTTAGTTTATTTCCACACCGGGTGATATATAGGGAAAAGCAGGAGACCAATTTGAGGAGGGAAATATTAGAGAATTATTTTAAGGGAGTTGTCTATGTGCTGTGCTTCCTCCACTCCTCTTGCCCACAGCCAGTTCAAGTCAACTGATGTCAAGAGACCTACTTGGTCCTTATCTGAGTCCCTTGGTCTTTCAGCAGCATGGGGACTGGTGTCTGGCTCTCTTCAGTGAAAATCTAAAGGTGAGAAGATAGTTGCATCTGTCTCTGATGTTGGAACCATGATCAACTCACACTCCTAGAGTGGCCGGATTGTATGTGTACATGCTAAGGAGCGGGGTTGGAAACCCACCTATATGGGAACTTGCCCCAGAGCACCACAATTCTGAATGAGGAGACTCAAGTAACAAGAGTCTTTGCTGGATGTCCTACCATGAGCCATCGCCCATTTCGAGAACTGTGCAGTATTGGAAGTCACTCATCTATAAAGCACCAACCAAAGTACCTTGTGTGTTCTGAGGCAGCATATGAAACTCTGCCAGAAAATTTCCAGAAGCTAGAGTAAGATATCATCAGCTGTACAAAACTTTGCCATTTTTCTTTAATCCCCATCCTACTCCCCACATTGTCATCTGCCAAGTGTGAGACAGACCTGAGATTTTGTGGCGTGGAAAATGTATTAACTTGAATGAGACGTATAGTAGTTGAAATTATATGAAATTTAATTGTTTCTTAATACCTAAAAGTGAAGGAAAAAAGCTCTGAGATTTGCATGAAGTAATGCCCAAATGTAGGATAGATATTAAACACCTTTGAAAGCCACTGATAAAAAGACATAAAACCTTTTTCAGAATGAAATAATGCCATCTACAGCAACATGGATGGACTAGATATTATCATATTAAGTGAGGTAAGTCAGATAAGGAAAGACAAATACCATATCACTTATACATGGAATCTAAAAAAGAAAAAGAAAAAAAAAAGATACAAATGAACTTATTTTCAAAACAGAAATAGACTCACAGACTTCAAAAACAAACTTATGGTTACCAAAGGGGAACCATGGGGCAGGGGGATAAATTAAGAGTTTGAGATTAACATATACACACTACTATATATAAAATGGATAATCAACAAGGACCTACTGTAGAGCACAGGGAACTCTACTTAATATTCTATTACAGGTTATTACAACCTACATAGGAAAAGAATCTGAAAAAGAATGAATATGTGTATATGTATAAATGAATCACTTTGCTGTGCACCTGAAACTAACACAACGTTGTAAATCAACTGTACGCTAATATAAAATATCAAATTTGAAAAAGAAAAACACAGCCTTTTTCTGCACTGCAGCCTGTTGAATCCAATCCATTTCCTAGTTTCATCATGAATAAAGGACAAGTAGAAAAGTTCTGAGGGAGCTACTTTACATAATAAGTAGCCTGACACCAGTGGGGCCTCACCCATGATAGACCATGCTGTAACCCAAACTATATGCTCAAGCCATATGATTTCTTGGAGAAGAATTTAAACAAATCAGGTTAGAAGCGTGCATATCCAGATGTGGGCACAAGCGTAAATTGTACAGCTGGTGGGTGTCATGGAGAGATGGCATGAGAATATAAATTTGTGAATATTGTGGAGTCAATTTTTAAAATGGGCTGGGAGGGCTTCTGAAGTAGGAGTAGGGATATTTGCTCATCCTCACTGCCTTTCACTCCTCCATCTATTTATACAAAGCCCTGAGCAGACTGGTATTAAGAAGTTTCACATTACTTTTAAGGGTGGGACTAGAGAGCTACATGAAAAAAAGAGAGTGAAAATCTCTTCAGCTCATAATCACATAGGATTTATGCTGGTCTTAGTTCTAAAAACAGAGGCCAGTAAAACTGGCCTAAGGTTGCAGTAGCTGGGAATTGTACAGTAGATTTTCAAAGATCTGATTCATGTATCTTCTTTTAGGTTTAGAATCATCTTTCACTGTACTTTTAGCTATTTCTACTATTCAAAAAGTACTTTAACAGGAACTTTTAAAAATATTTCTTTCTATTTATTGCTTTTCGCTGTATGTTCCTGTTTTAACAGAAAGTAAAAATTCCCCAGTGTACCCTGTTTGAGTTCACCTCACCATTTATCATCCCTGTATCTCCTAATCCCAGGCTCCATTTTCCTCAGTAGTGGCTCTAGGCTTCTAGCAGAATTCCATGACTTAGAATCGTTGCACAAACTTTTGAGTAGTTACTGATGGCTCTTCTATGCTCTTTTCAAATCCCATGTATCATTGTCAACCAAGTTTATAGGTGTCATTTTTCTTTGGCATGTCTGTTGGATTTTTATGTCTATATAAACTTTTGTAAAAGTTCTCCTCTGCTCTTTTTCAAAGGTACAAATTTAACACATCTACATGGTGTCTCTAATAGCCCTCACACAAGTCATTAGTGTTTTATCTTGTCAGGCGAAATTAAAAGAAAAAAAACCACAACAATATGCTTATAAATACTATATAAAAACACATGTACACACACAAGAGGAATATGCATGTACATTGAAATTCTTAAATTGATCAGTATGAATGGATTTTATGAGCACACTAGTACATAAGTGCTATTTTTCAAGGTTGTTTTAATTTTACGTAATTTAGAATTAGTATTCTTGAAGTGGTATAAGAAGGGAAGGTGATGAAGTGAGAATATTTGAATTGTGAGTTTTCCTCTTGACCTGGCTGCTGGAATTCATTGTCCTGCTTTCCCTAGAACTCCCAGCCCACCCACTTCTTATTTTCTGTTCAATATCATGTTTATAAGTGGGTGGAGTTTTTCCAGCTCAGTCTTAGCCCCTCTCTTTCAGTTTATATTCTCTCCTTATATAATCTCATTCACAAGCAGGCCTTCAATAACCAACCACACTCAGAAAACTACCACTTATCTCTTTAGCATAGATGTTTCCTCTGAACTCCAGACCCATATGTCTAACCACTTGGCTCAAAAGAATTTCGAACTCAGTTTAATATATTCTGCTACAACATGTGGCTCTTTAGTGAGAAGTGACTCATATAAAATTGTCACATGGTGAGGTTGATGTAAATTTAAAGTGAAAGTCATGTTGGTTCATATGTAAGTTTTCCCAGCATAGTATGCATCGAAGTATCACTAACAAGCTACTTCACAATTAAAAAGGAAGCCTTAAGAACACATAAAAATCTTAAGGGCAAGCTGAAAATTCTGCCAAAGTGCAATTAATGGCTGGCTTGACAATTTTAAGAATCACTAAACTTTCCAAAGCATTGAGCTGACAGTGGAGCTGGGAGTTCAGGTTAAGAAGATTCAAAGGCATTTCCCCCTGTATTAAAAAAAAAAAAAAAAAAAATGCTGAAGTCTACACCCTGCATCAGATTTTCAATTTAAAAAAAAATTGTCTTCAATAATCCCTTGAAGTAAGAAACACAAGTTCCCATATTTAAAACTACAGGGGGCCTCCTAGTCAGAGATGCTGAGGACAAATGTCAGTGCTGATAATGGTATTAGAATTGTGATGGGTTTTGTTTTGTGTGCCTTGCATACATATTTCATAGATAATGAGTAGTCTCCCTTAACTTCATTTTTTTCTATAAGTGCTATTATTTGCATGATATGATTTTGCAGAATGCAAGATATATTAGTAATGCATTTGTGGCATTATATCTTACGGCAAAATAAAAAATAGAATCTGAGCCACCCCTCCCTAATCTGATTCCCTTCCAGATTTCTCTATTTCAGTGAATAGCACCTAAATAACTTCTGTACATCCTTTAGAAATGATCAATAGCATCTATTCAAAAAGCTATCTTTGTCTTTTTCCTCATGCTGTCAACTCCTAGGTATGTAAATTCACTGATTCACTGTATGTGTCTTCTTTTCAACACTTGACCTGGTTAAATATTGTCTGTGTTAGTGTTTGTGTGTGTGTATGTGTGTGAGTGTAGCTGGGGAGGGATTGAGTGTGTTTATTTAACTAAGGTCTGTCTATTCTGAAACAGTAAATTCCATTAGGGTGAAAGCAGTGTTTTTTGTTTTGTTTTGTTTTTTGCTTTTTACCATTTGTTTCCAAAGTGCCTCATGCAGTGCAGATGGTCAATCAATATTTGTTGAGATGTGTTGAATGAATAGGTACCATGGGGAAGAGAGTGCAGGGAGATTGCATGACTTCATGTCTCTGACTTGCTCAATTCTCGGTTAAAAATAATAAAGCTACATAAAAGATATTATGGCTTTAAAAGGCAAAATATTTAGAGGTCAGATTAACCAATCAACTGTAACATTAATTTTCTCAGTAATATTCGAACTGCACTTCTATTCACTGGGAATTAGATGCAAAATTCAATAATTATAAAATGTTTATTAATAAGTTGATGCGCACTTGACATTGCTTCTATATCTTGGTTATTGTAAATAGTGCGGCATATGAACTTTGGGATGCATTCATCGTTTTGAATTAATTTTTTTCACTTTTTCCAGATGTTTATCCAGGAATGGAATTGCTGGATGCATATCTTTTTGCAGAATGCATATCTTTTTGATGTTAGCCATGCTGACAAGTGTGAGGTGATATCTCATTGTAGTTTTCATTTGCATTTCTCTAATAATTAGTGATGTTTAACATCTTTTCATGTGCCTGTCAGCCATCTGTATATCTTCTTTGGAAAAATGTCTATTCTGGTCTTCTGCCCATTAGAAGACATTATATATATATATATATATATATATATATATATATATATATATATATATATATATACATACAGTAGATTGTTACTCAGACATAAAATAAGAATGAAATTCTGCCATTTGCAGCAAAGTGGATGGCCCTAGAGAATACTATGCTTTGTGAAATAAGTCAGACAAAGACAAATACTGTATAATATCACTTATATGTGAAATCTAAAAAATAATATAAACGAATAAACAGAAAAAGACTTACAGACAGAGAAAATAAACTTGTGGTTACTGAAGGGGAGAGAGAAGGGGAAGGGACAAATTATGTGTATGGGATTAAGAGATACAAACTAGTATGTATAAAATAGATAATCAACAAGTTTATATTGTATAACATGGGGAATTATAACCATGATCTTATAATAACTTTTAATGGAGTGATCTATTAAAATACTGAATCACTATGCTGTACACCTGAAAATAATATAATATAGTAAATCAACTATATTTCAATAAAAATAATTATAAAATATTCAGATATTACAGACAACACTAAAAACACATATAATAGAAACTTATTACATTTTAAAGGTTAAAAGAACTTTAAAAAAAAAAAGATTGTGATTAAATAAAGAAAAGTTATCAGAATTAGAAGATCCAGATTTTAGAACCAGTTTTATTGCAAGGAAACCAGTCAGTAATCACTCTCAATTTTAGTTTCATCTATTGTAAAATGAGTAGCTGAGATACCTGATTGTTGTTTTTATAGCTTTAAAATCATCCAAGGTCAAGCAGCTCCTGAGATATAGCAAAGGAAGTAAAACAGATTTTGCCAGACTCCTTTCCTAAGTATAATACTTTCAAACAAACCAAGAAACAGTACTGGACAAAACAAAACAGTAAATAATTTTATTAAATCATTGAGTACAAAATTAATTGCTGAAATGCTTCAAAGCAGAATGACTTCAAAACAGAATGACATCAAAATGTCTTGTGCTATAATTAGAAGTTGTGTTAAAATTTTAAAGATAAGTAATATTTAGAAAAGAGTGGGCCTATCAGAAAAAGGAAAAGTAAGATGTGATGGAAAACACTGTGTGGTAGTCAATAAAAAATAAAGTCACATAGATAAAAATATGACCCAATTTTGAAGGTTTCTAAAGAAAGTCATAGACATTTGTACTTGAGAATAGAAGAAATATAAGAAACTTAAACACTAAAATTTAAATCAAATTGTAACATTCATCATATTTTGCTTTTATACCATAGGCTTCCTTTGGGTCTTGGATAACCCAAAATTTATTTTCCTTTGTCCAATTTTCCTTAAGCTTCAGAAAATGTTTCAATTTTGAATTAATAATTTCATATAAAAATATATACATTACTAAGGAGTCCCTATTACTGTGAATTTTCAAATAAATTAATGGATCTTTTCCCTCTAGTGTCCTTTAGTCTGTCACACAAATGAATTTATCACAGTGATTGGCATCAGCGAGATAAGCAAAAAAATGTTTATTGATAAATGAATGAATGGATGTTCTAGAAAGCCACAGAACTAGCAAGTAAAGATGATTAATTCCCAATTCAGGAGGGTCTCTTTGTCCTTTTGTTTCCCGTAAAAAACAGATTAGATTGGGTACAGATGTTTTACAACCCTTAGAACCACAGGAAGTGTCATGCTGTCAAGGCCTCTAGCTTTTTCTACAAAACGATTTTAGGAACAGTACATATTTGCAAACACAAGTGGATTTATAGCATGTTGGTGTGATTCCTAAAAAGAAAAATGAAGATCGAAGTCCTGCACTAGTTCTTAAATATTATTGTTTTCGCCACTGGTGGATATGTTATTTCTTTTCTTCTGCATCTCTTCCCACAACAAACAGGATCTGTTAGTGTAGATCTATTCTCGTGCCTGAATACCCTTTAAGTCATTACACTACATTTTATAACAACATTCTTCATACAGTCAGAATATAAGTATGTGGTTATGGTGGAGACATTTCTGTGGTGGAATAGAATTGAGACCTCCACCTCAAGTTTTAGAGGCAGGACATTAAAGACAGTTTGTTCTGTCCCTAAAGAAACCACAAGTGCTCAAAAGCTCTCACCTATCGGTAAGAAAGTAAAAGCTTCAGAAAAAAAAAGGAGTGTATGGCAGCGTAAAAGTCATTGGGCAACAGAATTAGCTTGTTTCTTCTTATGTTAATAATCTAATTTTCTTATATATTCATGAAACTTGCTCATTTTCAGTACCCTAAAACGCATACAAGAAAGTTAACTGTTTTTACAAGAAGCAGGAAGTAAAGTAACACTTTATACACTTTAGTTTTATATCTACATTTGCTTTTTTTTTTGTTATCTCAAAAATCATTTCAACAAAAATTACATAGGAATAACTTTGAACAAAAATGTGAATGAACTATATTTAGAAACCTTCAAAAGATTACTGAGAGTTGTAAAAGGAAAAGTCAAAAAGCATACAAAGGTATCACATAATACAGGAAAAATGAATATTGAATCTGTCCTGAATATTACAGAAATATGATACAAACTAATACATCATTATTTCTATATTCTCATCTAAAAATGACGCTATGGTGTACCAGAAAAAGTAGTGGGCAATAAATGATAAGTACATTTTTTGAAAATAGAAAGAGACTGTGTATAAAGTATTAAATTGCAGCAGTAAAGTATATGGCCAAGAAGGAATAAATTAATAACTGAGTAAATGAATGAGCAAATGAATGAATGGATCTTTAACTGACTCTAGAATGCTTTTCTGAAGACAAGGTCTGCATATATCCTGCATCAGGATCACCTGGGGTGCTTGCCAATATTGCAGAATCATGGGCTCCACTTCAGAGAACTAAAGAAAAGTCCAGGAAGAGCAAATAGAGAAACTGGAATGGTCTTTCTCAGGATACGTCATGACAGATGACTTACAAATCCTTCTCTTTCTGGCATGGGCTTATTTATTACCACTATCTCTGTAACCATGGTCTTTACCAAGTAATGAAATAGAAATCAAATTATAAGATAGCATATAAAAATAAACAATAATAATAAAGAAAAACAATAGAAGATACTGAAATTATAGAAAAAGTAAAAATGTTTAAAGAATTATGAGAAGATTTCAAAGAAGGGGATAAATCATAAACAAATGAATGGGCTTTAAAATAATAGTATGGGAACTGATAAAACATGAAAATAAAAAAAAAAGTAAAAGGAGACAGAGAAAGACAAATATCATATGATATCGCTTATATGTAGAATCTAAAAAAAATGGTACAAATGGACTTATTGACAAAACAGAAATAGAGTCACAGATGTAGAAAACAAACTTGTGCTTACCAAGGAAGAAAGGAGGTGAGGGATAAACTGGGAGATTGGGATTGACATATACACACTACTATATATAAAATAGATAACTAATAAGAACCTACTGTATAGCACAGGGAACTCTGCTCAACACTCTGTAATGGCCTATATGGGAAAAGAATCTAAAACAGAGTGGATATATGTATATGTATAACTGATTCACTTTGCTGTACACCTGAAACTAACACAACATTGTAAATCAACTATACTCCAATGAAAATTTAAAAAATAAAAATAAAAGGATTAAAACTGTATTGACCCATCCTCCTCCAATCCTCTCAGATCCAACTGTGTTGGATACTTGGCTGTCACAGCTGTCACTGTGGTAAACTGATACCTTGCAAGCCAGCATGGTTACAACACCTGAGGCCCAACACCTGTGTTCTTGGAGTCTCTGGTTCTCTACCTGATCTCTGCAAGAAGCATAGGTCCTGAACAAAGTCTGAAGAGATCTGGAGTTCCTGAAGTTGAGGTCCCAACCTTAGTAACTTTGTGATTAGGAATGGTAAAAGCATAATAAATAAGGGTGGTAATGATAATAATACTCGTGCTCATAATAACAACCAATACTTAGAGTTTGCCAAGACAATATTCTAAATATTTTACTTGCATTGAGTCATTTAAAACTTACAACAACCTTATAAAGTTACTACTAATGTTAACCTCATTTTAAAGATGAAGAAAGCAAGGCCAGGAGAGGTCAAGCTACTTGTCCAAGTTTGATTATGATCAAATAAGAAAATAAAAGCAATAATCCTGTACTGCCTATCTCTAACCTAACCACAGAATGGTTTAAGTCTTAGTGTTACTCAACTGCCTGGTGAGATACAGTGATGGAGTTAATAATTACCTGGCTTCCAGTTGTATAAGCAGTCTGGAAGGGATGAACCACATTGGATAAGCAGGCCCTTCCTGTTGATGAGAAGGAAGTACAGGGGCAGGTAAACCACTGATCTACTAATCCCTAGATATGGGAGAAAGACATGGCTCATCTAATTTACCTGTTCTTACAAGTAAGGAACTGAAGGTGGGGTTGTAGTATATTATGTCGTGGTCCAAGAGGAGTTGCTCACATGGCATCCACTGACAACCTGTCCCAGACGAAGGGAGATTATATGGTCCTTGAGAAAGACCTGCCCTGGAAACAAGGGTTCAAGTGCCTTAAGGGCATGATGTTGCCACCACTTCATTCTCTGCCTTTTGAATTAAAATAAATGCCTCTTCTCTGTTTCTCCTTCACTCACTCACTCCCTCCTTCTTATCTGGTGGTAAATAGATAAACCAGCATACATGTGTGGATTAGTGAAGAGTATCATAAACTATTTAGCCAACTCATGAACAACTGTCTAAATTATCTAGAATATAAAATGTGTGCATATAATAGACCTTAATTAACATATATAATTTTAGCTACTAATTTTCAGGCCTCACATTGGTCAGACCAAAGCATATTGATCACTGAGTTATTGAGACTAGAGAATGGAAGAGAACACTATGGTGCTGCCTCTCTCCCTCTTCTCTAAATATGTTTGCAACATTCTTTTCTCTTTCACTCAGCACAAAGTCCTTTTATGGGAAAATGTTAATATATTTGCAGCCCTTGGTTCTTAGAGAAAATTGTCACTTAGAGATCTCTCTTACTAAATTCTCGAATATTTCCATTAATTTCTTCCAGAAAGCCTCAGGCATGTGCTTCTTTTTATGCACTTTTCTAAGCCATATGTTGAGACTTACAATAATTTGCCATACTGGATCACCCACGGAATGTCTGAAAGCTACCCAACAGTGCATGAATTTTAAAAGCTTTTGCACAGCAAAGGAAACCATAAACAAAACAAAACGACAACCCTCAGAACGGGAGAAAATATTTGCAAATGAAGCAAGTGACAAGGGATTAATCTCCCAAATATACAAACAGCTCATGCAGTTAATATCAAAAAAAAAATAATAATAATAATAATAACCCAATCAAAAAAATAGGCAGAAGATCTAAATAGACATATCTCCAAAGAAGACAGACAAATGGCCAGAAAGGACATGAAAAGATGCTCAACATCACTAATTATTAGAGAAATGCAAATCAAAACTACAATGAGGTATCACCTCACAGCAGTCAGAATGGATATCATCAGAAAATCTACAAACAATAAATGCTGGAGAGGGTGTGGAGAAAAGGGAACCCTCTTGCACTGTTGGTGGGAATGTAAATTGATAGAGCCACTATGGAGAACAGTACAGAGGTGCCTTAAAAAACTAAAAATAGAATTACCATATGACCCAGCAATCCCACTACTGGGCATATACCCTGAGAAAACCATAATTCAAAAACAGTCATGTACCACAATGTTCATCGCAGCTCTATTTACAATAGCCAGGACATGGAAGCAACCTAAATGTCCATTGACAGATGAATAGATAAAGAAGATGTGGTACATATATACAATGGAACAATAGAATATTACTCAGCCATAAAAAGGAACAAAATAATGCCATTTGCAACAACATGGAGATAGTTTCTTTGCCACAACCTAGAGATAGTTATACTGAGTGTAGTAAGTCAGACACAGAAAGAAAAATATCATATTATATTGCTTATATATGGAATCTAAGAAAAAGTGGGGGAGACACATGAACTTATTTACAAAATAGAAGTAGAATCACAATGTAGAAAACAAACTGATGGTTACCAGGGGATGGGAGGGGAGGGATAAAATGGGAGATTGGATTGACATATACACGCTACTATATACAAAATAGATAGCTAATAAGAAACTGCTGTATAGCACAGGGAACTCTACTCAGTACTCTGTAAGGCATATATGGGAAATTAATCTTAGAAAAAAAAAAGAGTGAATATATGTATATGTATAACTGATTCATTTTGCTCTACACCTGAAACTAACAAAACATTGTATATCAACTATTCTTCAATAAAAATTTTAAAAAGATAAAATAAAATTTTAATTATCTGTTTTCCTTTCTATTTTGCCTTCATCATATTGCCTATTTAAGGCCCAGCTATGTTCTTAATAAAGCTTTATTCCTCTTTTATTCACTGATCTTTATTTCTAGACCATCAGATATAACTCCAAACACATTCTTTTATTCCCTTTTACTTTAAACTTTGCATTTGTTTCCTTGAAATACATATAATAAAACATGAAACAGTTCTTTGATTTTTTGATGCTTTAGCTAATAAAATGTTGGTAGGTGATGGGAAGTAAGTGAGCAACATAAAATATAGCCTTACAATTCCAAGGCTTACCAACATTGCCTAGGTTTTTCTCAAGGATAGGAACCAGGCCTTGTACCCCTGTAATACCCAGTATATTTCTTGGCACACAGAGCAGAAGCTTAATAAATGGATCAGGTTGTTGTAACTAAGTTTCCTTCTTCAATTTTTATTTGATTATTTTTAGGGTTATTTTTGTACTATCAAGTTATTTAAAAAATTAATAAAAGAACAATACAATATGTTGAAGGGTCAAAAGGAGGAAACTGTAAAAGAATTTTAAAAAGTGAAAAAAGGGAAGAAGAAATTGTTTAACCAAAATGATTTAGAACAAGACAGATGGCAAACTCATCATGATCCAGTTTTCCCACTTCTATTTTTTCCTCAGTTGAATCCATCATCATTCTGCCTCCCAGAGAATAATCTTACTGTCTTAATTAGCTTGTTCTTAGTTGTCATCTTAAAAATCCCAACAGCTTTTCCTATCTGTCCTTCTAGCCGTGTTTTTATTCCTCACTGCTATTTAAGTTGTTTCTATATATTAAATTGATGAATGTGGTAGCCTACATTTAACTGTAACTTTTGAATAGTTACCTCATAAAGAAAATGCTAAATAGGTAGTAAACAAATTAGTTCAGATTCTTGCCCTCCAAGGATATATATTTTTCTGGCCCAAATAAACCCAGACAAATTCTATATCATTATATTCTTAACCTTTAACCTTCATGACAGAGTACTGAATTGCTTCCAGCTCTTGTGAATAATTTATTCACAGGAAACCTGTAATGCATGCATAAAGTTAAATTCAATGAAAATGGTATTTCTTCTTACTATTGCTCTTAAGACCAAGTCATTTTCTCAAATTTCCAGTATACAATACAGTACTATTAACTGAGGTCATCACACTGAGTAGATTCCAGGTGCTCTCACAATACACACACAAAAGGGAACTGAGTCTGGAGATGGATGTGTTAATTACCTTGGCTGTAGTAATCATTCTACTCAATATGTATGTGGATATCAAAACATCATGTTGGGTGACTCAGCTCTATACAATTTTTATTCAAAAATTATATTGTCTTTGTGTTATATAATTATAAAATATATTAAGAAAAATACAGTATCAAGCATTATGGAAAAAATTAGATGTTGAACTTGATAAAGACCAAATTTTTAAAAGACCAAGTAATTTTAACTTGATGTTTTATTCATAATTTTTTTCAGCAACACGTTTTATATGTACTTCTACTCTAGAATCTGTAGAACTACTCTATGTAACATTTATATTTTGAATATTATTGTTTATGAACATTAAAGTTTCTATTTATGCACACATCATATTCTGATTATATTTAATTTGGCTATTTTTTTTGTTTAATTAAGATCTTTCCACATGAATTTGATATAATGGTAAATGAAATGAAACAAAGATAAAAAGTTGAATGAGAAAGACTTGCAAAGGGAATGGTTATGTGGAAATATGATGACCTGGAAAATCCTATTAGATCAATTGCCCAATGTATGCTATGTAATATCACTGAACATTAAGTCATGAAAATAAAGATGAACTGATTTTAAAAACGTGGTTATATCTATGGCACAAGCAGTTGGATTCACTGTCATCAGTAACTGAACTTATAAAATTCTTGTTTGTATTGATTATCTACTACTGCATAATAAAGCACCTCAGAACTTAAAACAAAGTATTTAGCTTATGACAAAGTATTTAGCCTATGATTCTGAGGGTTGGTGAGCTGACCATAGTCTTGTGGGACAGTTTGTATAGTCTCAGCTGAGATCACTCATGGGTCTGCAGTCAGGTGCCAGGTGGTTTAAGGGATGACATTTGTCAACTAAATTTTCTCATCTGGACCATAGAACACACAGAATTATTTGTGTGCATATTTTAAAATTATCCCAAAGATAGTATGCAATTAATACCATTTTAGATGCACATGAAAAAAGTAACTCATTATATCACTGGATGCCTTAAAGCACTTAGAGCCCAGAAGGCTGGCTGGATAGAGGCCAGAAAGGGGACACATGGGCAGAAATAGAGATGATTGGTACCTTGGTGTATCAGCCACATTTATCCCTATGATGCATTAAAGACCTAATCATTGAAGAAATGGAGCAGATACTTGAATAAGCTATGGCTCCCGGAAGATGTGGTACATATTCAGAATAAGCCTGGACTTTAAGTGCCCTTCAAAAGCCTGCCAAAAATTTTATTCAGTTCTATACTGTGTGGTCTTGAGCAACAGTGTACCCTCATAATAAAGTAGAAGAAAAGTGGAGAAGGAAGAGAGGGAGGGAGAACAGGAGAGAGAGAGAAACAGAACAAAGAAAGCAGAAGCAGTAAGCAGAAGAGGAGAAACAAAAACAAAAAAACAAAAAAAAAGAGGGTAAGAATGACAAAGACATTTATCTTAATTAATTTACTAATTTACTTTTTAATGTTTATAAGGCATTAGCCCACAGCATAATTCATCTGAAATCTTACCTCACATTAACCCAGAAAAAAAAATCTAAGATTTTTCTTAAACAAGTTGTGGACACTTGTGATAAATTCTGGTAAGAAATTGGATAGAAGTTTCAGCTGAATTATTTAAGGACCAAAGTGAGATGACTTCAGGCTCACTGGAGGAAATGCCTTTCACTGAGAACCAATCCACAGCCTCTCTGTTTTCCAGGAGGCGAGAAACACCCACAAACGTTTCCAAGGCATTTACTGTCTTCTCTTCTCTTGATCCTTTAGACTTGCATATAAATGCAAATATTTTCTTTACTCTTTCCTGTGAAGTAAGCTAATTTTTCACTTCCAACTTATGGAATATGGTGATTTAGATCCTAAAAGATAAGAAAAACTTAAAATAACACAAATTAACACTTGTTTCCTATTGCTAGTACTTAGTATAATACATTATCAATTGAATGTTATTTTGCTTTTTCCCCTCTTTCTTGAAGATGATGCTACAAAAGAAAACTCACAGGTATATTTATTTAGATTCTCAACAGAAAATGCATTCCAATCTCAATTTCTTTTAACACCAGGAGGTATGCAGCCTCCAAAAGCAGCATTTACATTCAGCTAAAACATCTGAGGTTATTACCAAATAGTTTTAACACCGGAAACATTTTGTAAAGGCACCTGCCTGATACTCTGGTAACTTGAAGGGCTGGTATGACATGCATTGTACAAAGTCTTAAAACGTTTATTGCTTGTCTGTTCATGCTAATGTTTAGAGCTTCTTCCCTGTAAAATATAGAAGGCAGTAATAAAATGTTGAAACTAAGAATGAAATTCAGGGTGAAATCAACTTGGAAGTTTACAGTCAAGTGTCAGTGGTACCAACTTTTTTTAATTAGCAAAATTTTAAGAAAACATCTTTTATATGCTAATAAAATAATTTAGCATAGTTCAGGATATCATAATCCTCTACCTTATATCAACTTATTTCTATTACTTCCTATCATTTATTTGTAAGTCTTTGATTTAAGTTTGGGCCCATATCCAATATTCCTGATTATCTTTCACTATTATCCATATTTTGTGGCTTTTATTTATTTTTTTGAGTTCAATTTAGTGCACTTGTTTTATATTCATTTAATTATTTTTTAAAATTGTTATTGGAGTATAGCTGCTTTACAATATTGTGTTACTTTCTACTGTACAGCAAAGTGAATTAACTATATGTATACATATATCTCCTCTTTTTTGGATTTCCTTTCCATTTAGGTCACCACAGAGCATTGAGTAGAGTTCCCTGTGCTATACAGTAGGTTTTCATTAGTTATCTATTTTATACATATTATCAATGGTGTATATATGTCAATCCCAACCTCCCAATTCACCCCGCACTCCCCTTCCCCCCTTGGTATCCATATGTGTGTTCTCTACGTCTGTGTCTCTATTTCTGCTTTGTAAATAAGATTGTCTATAACAATTTTTTCAGATTCCACATATAAGCATTAATATACAATATTTGTTTTTCTCTTTCTGACTTACTTCACTCTGTATGACAGTCTCTAGGTCCATCCACGTCTCTACAAATGACCCAACTTCATTCCTTTTTATGGCTGAGTAATATTTCATTGTATATATGTACCATACCAAACATTCCTGATTATCTTTCACTATTGTCCATATTTTGTGCTTTTTTTTTTTGGCCATGCCACACTACATATGGGATCTTAGTTCCCAGACCAGGGATCAACCAGGAATTGAACCCGTGCCTCCTGCAGTGGAAGCACAGAGTCTTAACCACTGAACCACCAGGGAAGTCCCATATTTTGTGGCTTTTAAACCAGTTTCTTCTGTATTTCTTTTATTCTTTATGGCTGGGCTACTAATAGGTTAGGTCCCAATCTTACTATTTGATTAATACTCTTCAGATCATGTGAGTTCAGGTTTATTTTTCTACTATAGGTTAAACTATTCCTTAAATAATGGGAGATAGATTATCCATTTTTTCAGAAGTGAGTCCTAGCTTAAGGTGGCTGATGTGTCTGGCATCTAAGTGTTAGAGTACAACCATGGAGAGGAATTCAGAAATTTCCTGAAGAAACTCCGAAGATTTCTTTGGTAGGTCAAATCTACTGTTTTGGGGTTTCATTGCTGTTATTTATTTGTTTGTTTTCTCTTTGAAGTCAGTCACTCAAAATCATCATGCTCTCTGGTTATTATTTATTGATCAATTAAAATTTGTGGTACAAAATCTTATCCAGTAGCTAGAAAACAAAGAAGGACTTATGAAGTATGCTATTGCCTTGGAGTCTGCGATTGTCTTTTGCCAATCACATCAGTTTACTTCACAGGTGAAAATGTTACCTTATTAGTTGAATGGACCCACTCTGGGATCCTAGCCTGGGCTGAGACCTACTGTCTTGGCCAGGGAGGTTCTTTTCCTCAAACAGCCAATAACAAAACAGATGCTAAGACGGAAACAGCACAAGCTTTATTCAATGGTCAAAGAATGGAGCAGCTGAAACTTAGTTTGCAAATAAACGTCTTAATCCAATTCAGGTGGAGACACCCTATGTATAGGAGGGTCGAGGTAAAAGGGAGGGAGTTGAAAAAACTGGGAGGAATTGTCATGAGTTATCTGAAGACAGGGTTCTGGTTTGGACCCAGAACTGATCCAACTCTCCTTTTCATTCCTTGTTTGGGCTTTTCCTTTGTGGTCATGGCAACTGTCAAGTGTCATGGTGCTGGTGGGTGTGTCATTTAGCTAATGTATCAGTATTACAATGAGTGTATAATGAGGCGCAGGATCCACTGGAAGTCAAATTCTTAGCCATCTTGGGCCTAGTTCATACTAATCAGTTCTTGTTTTTCCTCTTTGCAGCTTCCTCCTGAAACTTAGATAACAGTACTTGGTTTCTATTTGAGGGAGGGGCAGGGGTATAATTCTGGGCCAACAATCTTGGTAACAAAAATAGAAATAAAGATTTATAATGCCAAAGAATAAGAAGTTTTAGGAGGGCAATAGGTAATATATTCTCTGTTCTTTACCATTTGGCATGATGTTTTTTCAATAGAGCATAAGACTAAAGCCTAGGGCTGTTTTCCTGACAAGAAAGACTCAGTACAAGCCAAACTAGACATTCAAAATGGGGCTGGGTTCTTGCATATATGGTCATAAGCATTAAAAACAGAACTCTTGTGCCACTATAATTTTGCTTTATTTACTTTTTATTTTCTCTCACTTAGTGTTCTGTCAGCCTGAAATTCTCTTCCTGCTAAAAACTGCATCCAATAACATGTAAGTATTATGACACTTCCATCACTGGATGTAAACATTTTAACTCTTCACTCTAAATTTTTTTTTTCCTGAAAGATAAAGTATATTTATGACAGAATGATGAAAGTCCACTAAACTACACTTATGTGCCCAGAGGCCTTTTGAATCTTCTTACCCCTGATTATAGTGCTTGTAAGAAATAGTCCTACAATACCTAAGGACCTAAAACTAATTAGAGTCTCTTTTAAAATTGTTAATAAAAAGATATGGAGAATGTGGGATTTTGATAAAGAAAGTTGAGCTGAAAACTAAGAGTTATGACTGTGCAAAAAGAGTAGAGTCAAGCCTGCAGAGAAAAGATGGAGCACAGTTAAGAAGTTATTTGACTAAAAGGAAAGGTAGGAGAACAAAGAAAGGAAGAAAGATTCCCTGGATATCTTCTCATATCCAACCTGGGTATTCCCATGGGACCACGTGGTCTTGATGCCGGTGAGTTTTTGACATCCTTAATGGCACTCCATCCATTGAGGTAGGTAGAGTACGTTTTATTTTTTGAAGCTGGAAGAGTTATGAAAATAAGTAAGATGCTCACCAAAGTTCTCCTGAACTACTTCTCTCTATATACTGTGGAACCCTAGAAACAACTTCAGTTTCACTGCTACAGCAGTGAAGAAATTGAGTGTTTGTTCAGAAAATATCAGTTCACGTGTGGATAGAGATTTTATGAATATAGTTTAGGAAAGCTAATGGAAACTGTAAGGCTGCTTTACTGCCTTCCCATCTCTATTATATTTTCATATCACTCAGTTTGTGCTATCTGAATTCAGCCTCTGACATTAATTTGAATTTGGAACCACCATTTTGATGTTTCTAGGAGCGATAGCTGGATTGTAACATGGCAAATTGTATCCCAGTATCTATTCTCACTCCCTCCTTGGAGCTGGCTCATAGACATCTAGTTAGAAAACATATGCTCCTTCCAGCAAAGACGGACTGAGTTCTAAGTTCCAACCTGGAGGATGTGATCTAAAGGAATGGGTGCAAATTCTGGGTCACATGCTTTAACAGGCGTAGCTCACTTCCCATAGTGTGGAAGCGTGGTATCACAAGTCAGCTTCGAGCATGTGAGTGAGGACAGCATGTGGAGGACCTTAGAGTGACAGGACAGAAGGACCCAGAGTGCCTAGATGACCTCATAGATGACCCATGCTGAGCTCCCATCTCAGAACCACCAGCTGAAAGAGAAATAAGTTTCATTTTCCTTGAGCCACTATATTTTGGACTGTCTTTGTTAAAAATCAGACAACTTAGTTATTTGCTCCTTTTCTTCAACTATTTTCTCACTACATACTGAATTATAACTGGAATAATTTGTATCACCAAGGGTTTTCTGCTTTTGAACAGATCTAATCTCCTACCTAGAAATATGTGATGGAGGCCACATGATCCAGAGTTTAGGGATACAGTAAAATTTATAATTCAATCAAATTAGATAAGTATATAGGATGTAAATAAGAGTTCATAGCATGATATAAAAGAAACATAAATGAGCATAATTTAGTCAAGCTTTACAATAATAATAGCAATAATTGAAAACTGATACAGCACTTTTATACAATCCTCACAACAAACCTGTGGGAATTTACTACTTACTAATCATGTTTTACGGAAGGAAGAACTGGAAAAAGTGGTAAGCTGTACAGCCAGGATTCAAATTCCCCTGCCTGACTTCAGAGGCCATGCTCATTGATAGGACCCTCTGCTCCCTCTCACTGGGCGGGGCTGCTTCTTACCAGGCCAGTCTCTATCTCTATCAATACCCTGAGGACTTGGCTCAGGAAGTCTAGTAACATGTCCAAGCTCAGACATCATATCAGTCACACTGTCAGGGTTCCCAAATTGTTGCTGCTTTTCCTACACTCCAGTCTTCCAGGGGATCTGAGTTGTGAAATGAAAGGTACAGACAGTAAGTGCAATTAGATTCAGAGAAGAAAAACATCTTAGTTAAGTGATCATAGAGGTTTGAGGACAAAGGCAAATGTTTTTGGGAATGCTTAAAGCAGCCATCTAAGACTCATATATATATATTTTATATTCTTATATGTATATATATATATATTTTTTTTTCTTTTTCAAACAGTAAATCTCCATGTATGGTGTACGTGAAGACTCACAAAAGTTGATGAGATGTGGACAGGCTGAGTCAGACTTCGTCCTGAATTGGTTTATTCTCTTATTCTTTCTGCCTTATACTTCCATATTTTTTTTCTTAAACTGAGCCTAATAATATTGCCTTGACATTGATGCCCACTTCAGATTAAGAAATATTCTAAATATAAAATATAGTATGAATATTAATACATACAAAAGAAGAATCTCTCTCTCTCACATATGTATATAAAGTATTGTTATATATTATATATTTATATATATATAATTCTTCTTGGTACATTTCTGCATTTAACATAAGAATCTCATATTTTATTAGTAAGGACTCTACCCCTTCCTCTCAAAAATGGCTAAGAACAATTATATATGTATATACAAATATAAATATAATTTGGCTTAGCATGGGTAAGTCTAAATATAGCATTTTTTTTTTTTTTACTGAGGTATAGTTGATTTACAATATTATTATTTTCAGGTGTATAACACAATGATTCAGTATTTCAGAGATTATACTTCATTAAAATTTATTACAAGATAATGGTTATAATCCCTTCTTCTCTAAAATATATCCTTGTTGTTTATCTATTTTATGCATAGTAGTTTGTGTCTCTTAATCCCCAACCCCTATTTTCCCCCTCTCCCCTTTCCTCTCCCCACTGGTGACAACCAGTGAGTCTGTTCCTATTTTGTGATATATATATTCACTTCTTTTATTTTATATTCCACATATCAGTGATAATATACAGTATCTGTCTTTCTCAGTCTGACTTATTTCACTAAGTGTAATACTCGCTAGGTCCATCCACATTGTTAAAAATGGAAGATCTTCATTCTTTTTTATGGCTGAGTAATATTACATTGTGTGTGTATTATATATATATATGTATATATGTATATATATATATATATATATATATATATACACACACACACACATATATATATATATAATACACACACATACATATACACGTATATATAACATCTTCTGCACGTATCTTTTCAAATTAGTGTTTTTGCTTTTTCCAAATATATATCCAGGAGTGGAATTGCTGGATCATATTGTAGTTCTATTTTTAGTTTTTTGAGGAACCTTCATAATGTTTTCCATGGTGGCTGCACAAATTTACAATCCAACTGTGTACAAGGGTTCCCTTTTTCTCCACATCTTTGCCAATATTTGTTATTTGTGAGCTTTTTGATAATGGCCATTCTGACAGGTGTGAGGTGACATCTCATTGTGGTTTTGATTTCCATTTCCCTGACGATTAATGATGTTGAGCATCTTTTCACTTGCCTGCTGGCCGTCTGCATGTCTTCTTTGGGGAAAAAACATCTCTTCAGGTCTTCTACCCATTTTTAAAATTTGTTTTTTTGTTTCTTTTTGTTTGTTTGTTTTTTTCTGGTATTAAGTTGTATGAGCTCTTTACACATTTTGGATATTAACACTTTATCAGACATAACATGTGCAAATATTTTCTCCCATTCAGTAGATTGTCTTTTCATTTTGTCTATGGTTTCCTGGCCATAGGTGCATGAATTTATTTCTGAGCTCTTCATTCTGTTCCAATGATCTATGTGTCTGTTTTGGGGCCAGTGCCATGCTGTTTTAATTACTATAGCTTTGTAATATAGTCTGAAGTCGGGGAATGTGATATCTCCAGCTTTACTCTTTTTTCTCAAGATTGCTTTGGCTATTCAAGTTCTTTTGTGATTTCATATAAATCTTAGGGCTATTTGTTCTAATTCTGTGATTAAGTAAGATATAGTAAGTAAGTAAGAATAAATAATATAAGTAAGAATAAGTAAGATAAGATAATCATAAATATTTTGATAAGGATTGCATTAAATCTATAAATTGCTTTGGACAGTATGGACATTTTAACAATATCAATTATTCCAATCCAAGTACATGGGATATCTTCCCATTCTTTGTGTCATTTTCAGATTCCTTCATCAATATTTTATAGTTTTCAGTGAATAGGTCTTTCACCTCCTTGATTAAGTTTATTCCTAGTTATTTCATTCTTTTTAATGCAAGTTTAAACGGGATTGTGTTCTTGCTTTCTCTTTCTGATAGTTTGTTATTAGTGCATAGAAAAGCAACAGATTTCTGTATATTAATCTCATATCCTGCAACTTCATTGAATTCATTTTTTAGTTGTAATAGTTTTCTGGTGGAGACCTTAGGGTTTTCTATATATAGTATCACGTCATCTGCAAATACTGACAGTTTTGTTTCTTCTCTTCCAATTTGAGTGTCATTTATTTCCTTTTCTTCTCTAATAGCTGTGGCTAGGACTTCCAATATTATGTTGAATAAAAGTGGTAAGAGTACACATCGTTATCTTGTTCCTGATTTTAGAGGAAAGTCAGTTTTCATCATTGAATATGATGCTAGCTGTGAGTTTGTCATTAATGGCCTTTATTATGCTGAGATATAACGGTTACCTATTGCACTCTTAATAAGATATCCTTGTGTGGACGTGTCCCTATACAATATGCCTGTGCCCAGTGGCTTTGGTGGGAGAGCTGGATTTGACATGAACACATCACTTCCTTCCTCAGGGTATGCTGGCAGCTATCACCTTAGTAGGAGGTGGGGCTGGAGAGGGAAGACCTAAGGCCAGAGTCAAGTGGGAGCTGGGGCTTCCCCTCTGCTCAATGACCATCACTGACCTATTGGGGTTGGGTTTTGATCCCAAATTGCTGGAGTAGAAATCCTGAGGGTCAGGTTCATGCTGTCTCCATTCCCTCTAAATTTGTGTTCTCCTCCACTCCCAGCACCATCACCCTCACCCCAGAGTGGAACAGTGCTGGAGCAAGAAGTGCTGGTGTGGGCACATGGATTAGGGCACAGGTTCTGGTGGTCCAGCTGGGGTACAATACCCAGAATGCTTTTGATGAGTTGCCTGTGTACATGCCCATGATGGCTGCCCCTGCCCTGCTTGGAGCTGCATCATGAAGCAAGTGGAGGTGGAGCATTTGCTCAGCTCTGTCTGTGTCTTGCCCTGGAATGGTCATGGGAAACTGGGCAGCCACTGCAGCAGTTTTCAACCCACCCCCTCCTCCATGCTTTGGGAGCAAGCAAGCATATATGCAGTCCTCACGAGCAGGGTCCAGACTTCCCACTGCACTCCTGTTAGTTCCACTATCCCTCTATCCATCTTAACCTGTGTCAGACCCTATGGTTGGGGCACCCAATATGTGGCTCAAACCACTCACTCCCCAGGGAGGGTCTCTGCCCTGTAATCTTCCTTTCCCACTGAGTTCCCTCCCAGGGTCACAGGTTCCAACCTGATCATTTTTCTTCCCTTCCAGCCCAATTCCATGTGGATCTTTTTACAGCCTTGGTTGTACAGGAGTCTTTCTACAAGTTTCCAGTTAATTTTCAGTGAGAATTTTTCCACATGTAGATGTATAGTTTTTTGTATTTGTAAGGGAGGCAAGCTCCCGTTCTATTTTGCCATGTTGATTCTGATCCCAAGCATAGCATATTATTATGGAGGTTCAGAGCTTTCATAGATCAAAATAAGAAAATTATAATTTATGAAACTGAAAGTAATAGGAAATTAATTATTTTCACCAATATATACTAATATTCCATAGATATCTGGGAAGGGAACACAAACATATCAAGAGGGCTTGTTTTCATCTAAAAATTATCATCTTACTGTCTCAGATTCATTATAAACAGAGGAGATTACATCAGGGAAATATATTTTTTCTCATTATTTAAATAAAATAGCAATTGATTTTATTTTTCACAAACATATTCACATCAAATCATAGTTAAAATTCAGTAAGATATCCTTTGATCCTTTGATAGGCTTAACTTATACTACAATTAGAAAGTTATATAACCATACAATATTGTACAAAAGAGGAATACTAATAATATTACTTGAAAGGGCATCTACATATTCTTTGTGTTTGTAATTGGCTTGTATGAATGTTATTATTCCCAAAAAAACAAAATACTAAATGAATGGATTAAAAAATAAATATTGCCTCCAGAGTGATCTAGAAAATCCAAGTAATTTACCTTAGCTTTAAATAAAACATTTGATTAATGAATGTAATAAAGGATAGCATAGAAAAAAAAATCCAATGATTAAGAGATATTCTTATGAGATGTGTCTGCTGAGTCCTAACTGTTGGCAGAGACCATGCAGCCAATTATAGCTATAGTCACACAACTGCATTATCAACTCTATATTTGATTTGTGTGCATTCTGATGGGTTGCTTTAAATAATAAATATAATATTAACTTATATAATAATGTGGTAAAATTTTGCAATTAAAGTTTTTGCCTTACAATAGAGCAAATATAAACTTTGAAAGTTAAATTAAGGCAACTACCCTGACAATCATCAAGCATTTGCTAAAAAACAAAAATATTATGGATCAAAGCTAACACATTGTACATAATCAGAGCAAGATAGTTTATAAACTCACATTTACATGCAACCACCAATGAAACACATTTATTTAATCCACTACATATACATTATATTATCTGAATAAACCTAGGCACTGTTGCCATAAATTCATATTATAGGATGCTTAAAATAATGTATGGAGCAAACCAAGATATAAACAAACAGACAAATGAACACTTATTTACTCAGATGTGTGTATTTTCTCCAACATTAAAACACAAACTTGTATTATACTAATCACCCATCATTTAAAATTCAAGTAAGAGAAACATTAGGAAACCATACATATACATGAGGAAAAGAAAATCATAGAATGTAGTTAGAAGAAAAAAAGTGTTTAATTATAATTAAGACTTTTCTAAGGACTTAGAAAGAATAATCATTTAACAAAACATAATCAAACTGGAATATTGAACTTCAGTTATTACAGTAGCTAAAAGGAAAGAAATTAACTCTCTGATTCCTTGCAGTGTCATTTTTCTACAATCTTGTGTCCCAATTTAAAAACAAAACTTCCTTAATGAAGTGGACATGTCTGTAGTTCTTTTCATGATGCCTCTTGAATAGGCATAAAATAGAAACATACTAGATAGACAATTTCACCATATTGCAATTTTAGGAAGGCTAAAGTTTTCAAAAGTCTCCAATTAAAATTTTTAAAAAAATATATAGAATATCTGGAAAAATGAAATTGTCTTTTATTTGAGATCTCAGATTTTATTTGAGATCTCAGCTTATTCTGCATTTGAAGAAACTGTAATTTTTAAAGAAACTTGTAAATTCTTATTAGAATCAACCTAAATTTCTTCTCTTTCAATCTTTTTTTCTCTTTCTCTGTATACACACACATTCACACACACACACACATTTATATACACACAAACACATACATACACATACATACGCACAGAACAAGGCATAGATATTCTTTCTCTCTTCATATTATGTATATTCCCTAAGATGTGCTAGAAATTATATGGTAACTCATTTAATATTTAAACAACAATTTAATCAAATAAAATTGTTATCCCTTTTATACGAATGAGCATAGAGGACCTCAAGTAAGATATATAATTTGCCTAAAGTCATAAAATCTGTAATGTCAAAGTCAGAATTTTAACCCCTGTTCAAATATATATATATATATATGATTTCACAGTAAAATCCTCACTGGGTCTCGGATGGTATAATGGAAAATGAATGGCTTTTGGAGGAGAGTTACCCTACTTTTTGTTCCTGGATACAATTTTTCATATCAATGTCTTCTTGTGTTAGTGAGTTAAAATCCTCAGGTGATATTTTTCTAAACTGCAAAATGGAGGTAAAAATACCTAACTTGCATGATTATTATGAGGATTAGAATTAGCACATAGCAATCTCTTATCATGTGATGTTATCCCAATAAATATCTGATGTCATTATCTTTTGTATTATTATATAATTATTACCCATAACCAGTAAGTGTATACTGTCTATTAACTGGGTTATATAAAGTAACAAACACATACACACACACACACACACACACACACACACACACACCTTTTTCCTTAGAACATAAATTTAGCCATTTTAAATTATATGCTAATTTGATCTATTTGAGCATTAATTTTTATACAAAATCTAGTAAATTATTTCAAATTTATCTATTGGACACACTTCTTTATAAAAAGTTTTATATTTAATGAAAAATTGTATAATTTGTTTAACCTTAGCCTTCATAATAAAATTATAGCAAAATAATCACTTGAAAAAACAATTGACACAGGTAGATTGATTTAAAAATTCCCCTCTCTTTTTGTAAAATTGAACTCAGCTTCCACACCACTCTGTAATAAGGAATAGGACTGTGCAGATAAAAGAAACTACCTACTATAAGGTTAGGTAGTTCATTTAATATTGACAGCAATGTCAAGGTTTCCAAGAAAAGCAGGCTATATATTCAACCTAATAAAATAACTATGACCAGAACGTTCATTATAGATGCCTGCATGAATAAATGTATACTCTTTATATTATAGCTGCAAGATTCTTTTTTATATGAATTTGTGATATTCCTTGAGGTGTTCATTTCTAATGTGAAAAAGATACAAGGTTTTGAATCAAAAAGTTTAAAGTAATTCTCCTGTGTCATCTGATGCATTTTTAAAGATATAGATGGCAAAGCTTAATTCAGAAAACCTGTTATTACAAGAACAGTTATAACTGTGCCATGTCCAGTTATCCTGCAGATTGTAGTTAGAAAGGAGTATAATTATATAAAAATGCAAATGGGAAGATTAAATACTCAGAGTGCCCATTCAATTCAAAGACATAGAGACCAAAATTCAGTTGCCAATCTTTAAGTTTTCATGCACTTTGGGAATATCTAACTGATTTCGTTTTCCACATAAATAAAAGTGGTCTCTATTCATATACGAGTTTTATGTTTACTTTCTAAAATCAGGCACAATATTCCTATGTTTTTCAAAAAGACTATATTAAAACAATTACAGGAGCAGTGTATGTATGAATCAAATATTTTAGCTAACTAAGGTCATTGTCACACAGATTTAGAGGGATGATGAACTAAGATTAGTCTTTGTGGGTTCATTCTCCTTAGAATTCATGTTTTCAAGTTTGGGGTCTGCACAACAAATGGCTGTTTTGCATTTAATTAGCATAGGCCATGTAATTATTAGATGTGAATATTTATTTTAAAAATCAAAACTTAAAAATAATTTTATGTCTATAAAAATTTTAAACATATAAAATTTTAAACATATAAAAATTTTATATGTCTATAAAAATATAGCCTCCTTTTATAAAAGTCACTTTTTATTCTCTGAGAGAAGAGTAGATGAAAAAAATGAGTCTCCTGTGGACACTTTCTAGATTCTCCAGTGAGACACAGAATCTAATTATTCTGCAGTTTGTCTTCTGAAAGAGGTGGTCTGTATGCCATCATCATGATACTGTCTGTAAGCCACCAGCCTGATAACATGATTTGCCTCACTAATGTTCGTCTATTTCTGTTACTTTTCGATAAACCTGAGGGTGATGGTGTGTTTCAGGTTGAATTCATTATGACAATGTCTGGTAGTAACCTGTAGATATTTAAAACATGAATGTGGCTGAATCCTCATTTAATGAATCCATGACTTTTTAAACATCTGTTCTAACTTTTTTTATTTTGCCTGCACATCTAGTTTTCTTTTCTTTTCTTTTTTTTTAATATTTATTTATTTAGTTGCAGCATGTGAACTCTTAGTTGTGGCATGTGGGATGTAGTTCCCCGATGAGGGATCGAACCTGGGTCCCCTGCATTGGGAGCACAGAGTCTTAGCCACTGCACCACAAGGGAAGTTCTTGCCCGTACATCTACACACAAAGTTGTCAAACTCTGACTGCTGTGGAATTAATTCTTTTATTTTTTTAATTTTAATTTTCTCTTTACTGTATTTCTTTATTTATCCTACAGATTACCTAATGCTGTCTGATTTCTAAATGCTTTAACTTTACAAGAATGGAGTAAAATGTAAAGAAAAGGAAACTGGAAAAAATAAGTGTTTGAATTTTCTATTTACAAGCAACACCACTTAAAAGATCTACAGAAAAAGAAGATGTAAAAATATCTGAGGGGGAAGACATAGATTTATTTTTTTAAATAATTTACATTTTCCTTCTTTTATATCATAAGCATATATATTTTAAACTGATTTGTTTAAAGGGTTGAATCTCACTCTTTCTGAAAGAGAAATAAATAGTATTGTTCATGAACTTTAACAGAAGTGATTTTCAAAATAAAGAAGATTATTTGGTAGTATTCCATGTACAAAATAATAAGATCTTATACTAAATAAAGCCTTCATGAAAAGAGGGATGTTTCTCTGCTGTTAATGCTGCTGAATCCTCCATGCTATTAGAAAAGTGTTTGGAATGTATTAGAGTAGGTAATCAAGAAGTATGTCTGTAGCAAAGGAATTGTAAAGCAGATCCATAAATTTGCTATGTAAATAGTAGCTTGTGCTCAGATTCTATGATGCAACATTTCCAATATACACAGGTCAGACTGTATCTTTTACACTGGTAGTGTGGTGAAGGGCATTCTCAAGCTTAGGGCATCTAACAAAAGCAGTAATGAGCAGTATTGGAACTATTCAAAAGAAGAATATATAACCTTAAGAATATTGGGAGGGGGAATCTAAGAATTTAAACTCAAAATGCAATTTAAAAAAATGTAAACTTATTCTATGAAATTATGTTGTAAGAGCTCAACAAACACACGAAAGATACAAACAGATTACATATCATGAAAGAACACTCTAGGCCCTAAGAAAGGCTAGGATGTAAGAAAACCTGAAATATTTCATCAGTTCCTCATAATTAGGAGAGCAAAGTACCTTACTGTGGACCAACTTCACTATTCCTGTAAATGAACCAGTTTATAGCACAGGCCCCATAGGATGTTGGGCTTTTAAATGGAACATGAGTGTGGGCTTATATTTTGCTATTCATTAAAGGTATTCATTCTTATTAGAGGAAGAATAATTTTAAAATATAGAATAATGTCCCCCTTCAATTACAAAAGTGAATATTTTAATCAATTACAGTAAATACCAAGGGGGTGATTCTTGACTACCAGAATGCCCTTCAGGCTTGCTTCGCCGGATGATGAATCATGCGTGTTTAAAGGCCAACAGTGAAATAAAAATGCTATTGCTTTAAAAAAAAAATGCTTCTAGGGTCTATTTAAAAGGGGATGGATTCATCCTCAAGATTTTATTTTTCTCAATAAAGAATGAAATCTCCATTGATTTTAAAAGAAGAGCAATGTTCTAGAAGCAGGAGTACTAAAGTAGACCGGATAGCTTGTATTTTATTCAGAGGGTTATCAACTGTTCATTAGATCTTTGGGGAAGTCTTAAAAATCTGTCATATTCAATGCTCATATTTGTAAATTTGAAGAATGTATTTTCCAACACAATAAGAACATCTTATCAATATACAAAAAAGCTTTGCTTAATAGATTTGTAAGAATTTTAAGTTACACTTCTTTTTCTTTCTTGGATTTGGCCTTTTGAATGCATCAGATGATTCTCATTTAAAGTGTTCTTGAAATATTTCATACATATTAAAATAGATATAGGTATTTTTCTTAAAAGTTATATTTTATTCACTGGGGGTGGCTAGACATTTCTGTGGTAGGAACAACATTTACCATTCTTCCGTCTTCATTTGCTAGTTTTATTTTTGTCTTGTTTTAATATAGGCTCTGTGAGAGACAGCATAGGATAGTGGTTAAGGCTAAAACTCTGGAACCAGGCTGTTGTGTGAAGTCTCTTGACTTCACAGATGGCGAGAAATAAGACCCTGGGCAAGTTACCTACTATCTCTACCTTCTATAACTGTATCAACTCTATTCTTTGCATCTTAATTTCCTAATGATTAAAATAGGAATAATAATGGAAAAAAAAAATATCTCCCATGGTTATCTTAAGAATTAAATGCTTAACTATTTGAGAATCACTTTATAAAGTGCCTGATTCATGGAGAATGTCTGGGTAGTGGTAACTGACAGAATTTAAAGGAAAGCTCATTAGTCCACTTCTCCCCTCTTCCGCCAAAGTGTGCATCATTCTATATGTTACCACGTCAAACATATCTCTAAATTAGAGCACTGGTACAAAGTGTCCGCGTCTGTACTTTTCTCTTTTTGATCTTTAGCTCAGGCTCCAAATACGGCAGTTCCAGATCATCCCTCTTACTGTCTTCACTTGAATAAAAAATATTGAAATTTAAAAAAAATTTAGCCATTTTCTAGAGTAACTAGGATTCCGAGTGTTTCAGACATAGAGCCCACATCCAATTCGTCTATGGATGAAATGACAAAGTGACAGCAGAGACAACATGTCTCCAAGGTTTTCTCTAAAACTGCTTTAAAGGTACAATTTCATAGAAGGTGTCGTTATTCATTTTTTATCATGGAAAGCTTGAGTTGAATTTAAATTACTCAAATGCCTTTAGATAAATATCGGTATTTTCCCTATGTTTCCTAGCCTACTCTGACTCATCTATCAAAACTTTCTAGTACACGGAGGGGAAGGGATGGGCTTGACACAAAAAAATATTATAATAAGTGGGGGGCTTGTGAAGACTCCTCTGGCTCCATTCACAAAACAGACCTTTAAATACAATTATCTTTTTGGTTATCATAAGAGTTTATATATTTTTAGGGCATATATACTTTACATCTAGAATATTAAAGCCTGTAGAAATATTATTGTCTAAGAGTCAAATTATTCAAAGTATAAAGCTTCTAAATTTAAAATTAGCCTTTTGCCATATGGTTACTAGATATTTCGATTAGTTCTTTTTTTAAAAGGAAATAATTATTCGTTTATTGGCTGAAGTATCACTGGCGGTATACTGGCTTCTCAGGCTCTCAGGGCTCAGCTGTTACACAGAATGACGGCAGTAACCAGCCTCCAGGAGCCCAATTCATTCTCTGTCTGCAGCTCTCTCTCTCTCTCTCTCTCTCTCTCTCTCTCTCTCTCTCTCTCTATATATATATATATATATAGAGAGAGAGAGAGAGAGAGAGAGAGAGAGAGAGAGAAAGATATATATATCTTTATATATATATAAAGATATATATATATATCATATATATATGATATATATATATATATATATATATATATATATATATATATATATCTCATTTGTCTTCTATAGGTAGGTGCAGTTATTTATTTCCATCTTAATTTTAGATTTTCCTCTATGTCTTTGTAACTGTTTTGACAGTTTGAACTGTATGCTGTAGTATAAATATATAAATATATATATATATATATATATATATACACATTTTTTTTGACATATGTACCCTGTGATGTTCTCTGATCTGCCAAATCAGTATTTTGCCATCTATAATTAATTTTGGAATGTTCTCAGCCATTATTACTTCAAATATTTCTTCTTCGCTGTCTCTCTTCTCCTTCCTCTGTTCCAATTATGTACACTTACACATATGTTACATGCTTTGTGATTGCCCTGCAGTTCTTGAGTATTCTGGTCCTTTTTCCACTTTCTTTTGCCTCTTTGCATTTTGGCTTGAGAAGTTTCTATTGATCTATATTCAAGCTCACTCATACTAAACTCAACAACTGTGTACAGTCTACTGTTGAATCCATCATAAGGATTCCTCATTTCTCTTAGTGTTTTTGATTTCTAGAATTTTCTTCTAAATTCCAACTCTCTGCTTACATTATCCATCTGTTCTTACATGTTGTCTACTTTTTCCGTTATAGCCCTAAACATATACATCATAGTTGTTTCAAATTCTCTATCTTATATTTCCAATGTCTCTGTTGTATCTGAGTCTGGTTCTACACTTGCTTTTCTTCCTCAGACTGTGCTTTTTCTTGCCTTGTAGCATGTCTTGTAATTTTTGTATTGAATGATAGGAACTGAAGTAAGAGGGCTTTTAGTGCAAGGGTTTAGGATAATATGGTTAGGGGTTGGTCTGTGTTTATTGTTTATTGTAGTTGTAGGTGAAGGGATTCAGAACATGCCACCCCAAAATATGCCACTGTTAATCTGTTTTATGTTAGTTTAGCTCTTAGTCCAGCCACACAACCTACTAGAGTAGAGGAAGGTTTTCCTCCTCTCCATAGGTGTCCAATTTCCTTTTATGTCCTTATTTTGCCTCCCTTCTTGAATTTGGGGTTTCTTAAGTACTCCTCCTCAGAAAGCCTGCCCCTTTCAGCTGTAATCCACTCTCATTATAGTGGAACCCTCTTTGTTTGGTGGTAAAGTGTGAGTGAGGAATTACAATTTTATTATTAATCTTAGGCTTCAATGGGCCCCTGTTTGTGGGCCTTCAAATGTGTTTCTCTGATGGTATAGCTTTATGCCCGTGTTAGGTGAAAACAGAAGGATAGAGGAGGCTGAAGTTTTAATAAAGGCTCTGATAAGGTCTTTTCCCCTGGAAAATAGGCCTTTCTTTCTTTCTTTTTTTTTTTTGTAGATCCCCGAGGCATGCATGATCTTAGTTCCCCAACCAGAGATCGAACCTGTGCCTTCTGCAGTGCAAGCACAAAGTCTTAACCACTGGACCACCAAGGAAGTTCCTGTACGTCTTTCTTATGGAAAATGTTCCTAATGATTATTCTTTTTCTCTCCTTGCCAGAGATAGGAAGTTATCTATAAAATCTTCCTCTTGAGAACCTGGTAAAGATTTTGGACATTAAACCTACAAAAGTTTTGAACACCCCCAAGACTGTAACGCCTGCAGTTTCTCGCTCTCATGCTAAGCTACTCTCACCTTCCAGTAATTTGCCAAAATTTCCAGTTAAGTCTTCCTACCAATAGATGTACCCAGCATCTTTGCTCCAAGGAAGCAGATCTCCACTCAGTTTATGAATTCACCCATCTCTTCACAACAGGGCGACAGTTTGTCTTGCAATCACAATTCTCTGAAAGTTATTGATTTTATGTATGTTCAGTATTTTGTTTGTTTATTTTAACATCAGGACTGATGACTTCCAAGTTCTTTAAATGTCAGAGCTGAAACTGGAAGTTAATATTTTATACATTTGATAGAAACAAAAACAATCACTATGCTCAAATCCACTCAGAAGCATTTTATGCAATTAAAGATGTTTAAAAAAATGCCTATTCACTAATTTAAAATGCTTTTTAGTATACAGTACGTTCAAAATGTTGTGCTACATAGTATAAAGTGCAAAATATTTCCTCTGTATAATTTTATTATATATTTGGTGAAATAAATGTTATTGACAAATAACTACAATGAATAAATTTTGTTTGGTTTTATATATATATATATATTTTTTCCCCAGCCCCCTTAGAATTTGATAATAAATAAAATATCACAGAGTTAGTCTGAAAAGATTCCCTCCTGCAGTGGTACAATCTAACATTTACATGAAAACAAATTAATAGCACTAAAGAAATATTCATAATTATCTTAACTTATTCTATTGAAACTTGAGTAGTTTAAGTTATAATTATTCAAGCTAATTAGAAAATAAATTTAAAAGATGCAGAGTAGTCAAATACGCAGTGTAAAAGTTCACTTGAATTGATTGTTTTTATGTTAATGGGAAAATAACCTGCATTCTTGAAGAGTTACTCATTCATCCATCCCATCATTCTGTATGTTTTGCAAAATGACATAAATTATATACATTGCCCTTTTTTTACACATTTTTCAGATCCAAACTTGGTAAAATTTCACACTCAATATTTTTGAAGTTTTAATTGGTACCTTGTATCAGCCTGAATGACCTCCTACTGCGTCGTGCCCTTTACCAAACGCTTTTCATTTGAGAGGCCCAATCCTGGGCCTCTCAAATGAAAGTTCTTCCAAGATTTATAAGCTCATGACCTGCTATTGTTCTTTTCAAGCTACTGTGACCTTCTTGGCTCATCATTCATTTAATAAAATAGATTCACTTTTATGGTGGTGCTAAGTCTCTGTGTTTAGAAACCCAGTGACCTTTTCTCTCATAATAACAGTTTTTTAACAAGACTAGCCCTCTTAAAACTAAAACCGGTTAAGAGTTTTTTGCATCTTTTCCTAACCATGGAAAAGTGAGCCACACCAATAACTAGTGCCGTGCCCAGCTAAAAGTTCTGCCAAGTTGTACAAAAGCTCACGGTATGCTTGCCTTTAGTTTTGTGAGTTCCATTAAATCAAATGTCATTCACTGTCTGTTGAAGGGCACCCTCCGTAAACGTGTGCTTCTTATTCCTGGAGTGTTCACAGTGAGTCTCTCAAAGACTGTTGATGCTTTCCAAGTTTGTGATGCTGAGGTGGGACAGGGTTGACTGTTCTACAAAGTTGTTTCTAAATGTGTACGTTTATCTCTTTACCTTGTTCTTCCTGTGTGATAACAACTTTCCTACTGCTTTTGTAATGCTTTTATCTCCTAGACCAGGATTTTTATCAGCATTATGTGAACTTTAGATAGCAAAAGTGATGGTAGTCTCCAATGTTCTTTGCATCCCTCTCAAGAAATACTTCTTCCAGTTTCCAGTTTCATAAAAAGGAAGTTTTCTTGAAAAAGTTTCTTGTCAGTCATAGACCTATGGTTTACAATGTCCTTGGCCATCTTGATTGATCTGTATGATGGGTCTGCCCTGATAATTACACATCAAACTGGTAACAGGCTTCCAAAATATTTCTGAATATAAAGAAATAGAATAAATTTATTACACATTTACATAATATATTAGGGTTTGTTTAATTACAGTTATTAGTAATTTTTAGTCAAATCTAAAGGGAGATGCAATGTCAAGGACATTCTATACAGCATTAAAATTGACTATTGGAATGAATTATATAATTTTTTCTTAGTAAAATTAATTTCCCTACTTTTTTTTTTTTAATTTATTTATTTTTATTTATTTATGGCTGTGTTGGGTCTTTGTTTCTGTGCGAGGGCTCTCTCTAGTTGTGGCAAGCGGGGGCCACTCTTCATCGCGGTGCACGGGCCTCTCACCATCGCGGCCTCTCTTGTTGTGGAGCACAGTCTCCAGACGCTCAGGCTCAGTAGTTGTGGCTCACGGGCCCAGTTGCTCCGCGGCATGTGGGATCCTCCCAGACCAGGGCCCGAACCCGTGTCCCCTGCATTGGCAGGCAGACTCTCAACCACTGCGCCACCAGGGAAGCCCCCCTACTTTTTTTATTTTTATTTTTTTTTCAGATTTTCTAAATCAGACACTCGTGGCAAAATGGTTATGTCCAAGTCACAATTATTTCTCAGTGGTGACTAAACAGGGGTTAATACTTTGCTTACACAACATAACAAACAGAAAATACACATATAGGTGAGAAGTTCCACGGAGCAGGCTCAGGACAGCCTCCCCAGTCACCACCGAGGGTCTCTGACCTTAAAATAAGTAAATGAATAAATACAAATATGGAAAAGTGGGCAGTAACCATTCATTTACTGTCTCAAAAAATAGAATATGCTTTGACAATAACACCACCAGTAATAGTGTACATTTATTGAGACCTACAACTGAATCAGGCCGTTCCATGTAGAAGCATCTCAAGATCACTCTATGAAATCATACTATCATTAGTCCCATTTTACAGATGAAAAAAATGAGGCCCAGAGTTTTCAGTAACCTTCACATAGTCTTGATGGATATGTACAGAAGAAGGTTTTTATCTCACTTATTCTCCTTTGAGAACCTGTAACTCATCCTCCTGTCTAATGACTCATGAACACTGTGTATGTGTGAAAAATCATGCTAAGGGATTCATTTACATTACTTCACAAGACTTTTTGTAATAAAGCCAACTGGGACAATACTTTCCTAGTTTTAGAGACAAGAAAACTGAAGTTCAGAAAGTTTAAATGAATTGTGCCAGGTACACCCCGCTGGTGAATGGCACATTGAAGATTTGAATCGGGGTTTATTTTACTCAGTAGGCTGTGCTCTTAACCCCTTTAGTGACTGTCTTTATATAGTCATCCTCTTCTTCCCAATACAGTTCTTTATCAGTATCCTTTTAGCCTTTCAAAGAGGACAGGACTTACTTTCTGGTAGTCATGGCCCAATTGAATCTTATTTTCATTTTGTAGCCATCTTCTGAGGCTAAGAGTGTTTTAAAATTTATATCTAATTCAGTATTTCTTTTTATGAGTCATTGTGTACTATTTCCATTCTCAGGAAGATAATTGATGGCTTCAGTAATACATGCATTAATAACACTGTTATTATTTGAGATAGTATTACTTGTAGTAGTAGTAGTGTTACTTTAATAATTATCCAGTGATGTAAAGGAGAAAAAAATCATATGAATATGTTTTAACAAGCCCAGATGCTGAAAAAGTTGTTTACACATTAATATGCTTTTGAAAGCTAATGTATCCTTTTTTCTTGTCCTCTATTACAGTTTCTGGAATAAGTGTTAGTGATTAAAATAATGATTGATTTCTTGGATTTAAGCACAAGCTAAGAATGGTCTTGTCAACTGAGAATGCAATATTCTAGAATATTATTCATTATGGTTTCCAGAGCAAGAACACTTTATACATCATTTATTATTACTTGCAACAATTTTTATTACCTATGTGTCAAATAAGTGGAAAGTTTCATCTAACTGAGAAGTTGTTGACATGAATGTACACCACAGTAGCTCTAGATTATATCCCAATTTACAACTGAGATAGCCTCTGGATGTGAGAATGAGGGTACATCTTAGAGCAAAAGAATGTGCTGACAATAACACAAGATGGAATTTATATTCCATATCTACTCCATGTAACTATTGATTATTTGAAATGTATTCTTTCTAACACAGTGCTGAATCCACTTTGCCTTCTTCCCATTGCTTTTAAACTAGCTCTATCTCAGGAGGCAAAGTATCGTCTAGGAAAATCAATGAGAGTAACCTGAACACTGAAACTTTTACCTCTATACCAGATGTCTGGACACTAATATACTTCTGCAGATTATAGCGTTGAGAATACTAGCTTTATAGGCTGGAGTAGTTTCCTGAAATATCTCAACAAGGTAAAATGCAGGCAGCTTTCCAAGTCAAATTGTCAAATTTGGAGTGTTACAGAAATGTAGGATAGCAATGCTTTACCTCATATGCCCATTTGTTCCCCAAATATCTGTTACGAAAGTATGGTCCTCATCATATTCCTTTTGGTGTGTATATTAAAAACAAAAAAAATCTTAGGCCCAAACTCATATCTACGGAATCAGAAAACTGGGTTTGAGATCTCAGAATATGTATTTTATCTAGCACCTTAGATGACACATATGTTGATTTAGGATTCACAGCTAGGCCCATAATGGCTTTTGAATCAGACAAGCATGGATTAGAGTAGAGATTCTACTATGTATTTGCAAGTTAAGTGACCTCTCTAAGCCCTGCTCTCCACTATAAATTTGTGGAAATAATGATACTTGTTTCAAAGTATTATTTTAAAGGACAAATGAGACAGGTAAGAAGCATCTACAGTCCAGTGTATAACATGTAAACAATCAATAAAAATCATATATTATTATTATCATCATTACTCTTTAGGTCTGTGAGAAAGCTGCAAGAATAGTGCTTCTTGATCCAAATGAGAGCCTTGGATTGTGTTTATGGAGGAGGGTTGGTCTCATAGACACCCACAAGAATCTCCACCATACACATTTCTAAGTAAATAATTTTAAATGTTTTTTGATTCATTTTCCTCACCCCTTGCATTCTGCTATTTCAAACTCTAAAATAAATCTCCAGTCTCCACTTCTACCCACTGGGCTACTGCCCTAGTCCAAGCCACCTCACCTCTTACTGTAAATGAAGCAATAGCTTTCTAAAGAAAAACAGTAGCAATCTTTAAAATACAAAACTGATTGAGATAGTCTTCTACATGGGACAATTAAAAACAACAACCATACCAACGACACCATAATTGATTTAAAAATTCACCAATGCATTAAAAAAAGAAACACTTCACAATCTTGGTCCTTGTCTGTCCCTCCAGCTCCATCTTAGAAAACGAGCCCACTTCAGATGGGTTTCCCAGACATGCTACTTTGTTCAAATAGGCCCAATTAGCTCTTCCCTTAGGAACGTGTGCACACTGCTTCTTTTGGGTATAGGTTCATTCTCACAACTCCCTCATGTTTCTTGGCTACCTCCAAGTATATTTGTATGCCTGACTCAAATTTTACTCCCTCAAACAAAGCTGACCTCATTACAATTCTCCTGCAGTACTGCCATTTTTTTCCCCCCTTGGAATCTGGATGTTGTCATTGTTTCTTCCTAACCTATAACACTTTTAAATATATATTCATCTTCATATTTTTTGCCAGTTGGTTTAATACCCATATCTCTTATAACATTCTAATCTCCATGATGACGCGTGATATGTCTGTTTTGTTCTTCAGTCTAGTTCTCAAGGCAAGTGTAACCCTGAACACATTAGGTACCCTTTACATGGTTCTCATCTGAATAAATGATTGGACTGTTTAGATACTATTTTAAAGAACACGTGCCCATTCTTGCCTACTTGGTAATCTTTTATAAAAAATTGAGATTAAAAAAATTATTGGGAAGAAAATGTACACACCTCTATTACTATTATTTTAATAAAAAGCAAGAAAACTTAGAGAATATTCAGATGTTCAACTTTTATGCTCTCCTTTGGGCAACACTCTTTTAGATGTTGACAGCTTAAAATTGGTTCAGCACTTGTCTCCTTTCTGGGGATTATTTCTATGGGTAAATCAACAGGCCTGAATAATTCTTTCCTTTAGTAAGTACTGTGGGACAAGTAACCAGTTACTGCAGGGGATCTGGTGACATTAACTGAGACAATTCAGGGAATCACTAACAATATCCACCTTCAAGATCTCAGAGTATCTTATATTTAAACTTTGAATGCTTTGCTTCTTACTTTATCTTTTTTTCTCTCTCTTTCTTTTTTATTTTTTGGCTGCGTTGGGTCATTGAGGCGTTTTTTGTGGTGCTTCGGCTTCTGTCTAGTTGTGGTGTGCAAGTTTTCTCTCTCTAGTTGTGGTGTACAGGTTCCAGGGCTCGTGGACTCTAGTTTGCAGCACGTGGGCTCTCTGGTTGAGGCACACAAGCTCGGTAGTTGTGTCACGCGGGCTTAGTTGCCCTGCGGCATATGGGATCTTAGATCCCCTGACCAGGGATCAAACCCATGTCCCTTGCATTGGAAGGTGGATTCTTTACCACTGGACCACCAGGGAAGTCCCGCATTTCTTGGTATTTAAGTATGTATAGGTATTTTCAAGATAAGGCAAATTATTAGTGCTTTTATATGATCATGTCCATGGAAGTGTAACAAAATTCAGAACCTCTCTAATTGCTACAGAGAAAAGTTGTCTTTGGACCCCTATCTTCTAAGATAGTTAAGCTGAGGATGTGGCAGGTATTCTGCACCCATTACTTCTTTCAACCATAAAATATCTTCAAACATGGGATATTATTATTCATATTTTACAGATGAGAAAACTAAGATTTAAGGTTTAAAAATACTCACATATCTAATTAATTCATTCATGTTCCATTTACTAATTCATTAAAAAATTCTGAGGCCATATAAGTAAACAAACAAACAAAAAAACCCAAGAAACAGAGGTTCCATCCCATTCTACAGGGGAAGACTGGAAGCATACACAACAAACACAGTTATATATAAAATATTAACAAGTATTAAATACTATAGAAATAAAGAAGTCTAAATAATATAGATTAATGGATGCGTAAGTTGGTTAAAGAAATTAGCTTTAGGAAAGTTACTGCTAAGTTTTTCTCAATAAAATAAAGCTTTCTATGAAAAAAAAGAATAAACTTTGAAATTGCCCAGGGCAGTGGTCTTCCAGGAAGAGGAAGAGAAAGGTTGAAGCCACCAAGGCAAAAGGAAGATTGGCAGTTAGAGGACAAGAGGGCTTGTGAGTGCAGTTAGTGAGACATAGAATGGTAGTAATTGGGATCAGAGAGATAGTCTTTTAAAATCTGGGTCCTCAGAGGCTATTAAAATGTTTCTTTATATTCTTCTAAGCTTGCCAAATATCACTGCAGGGTGAGTTTTGAGCCATGAAGAGGCATGATCCTTTTTTTTCCCTAATAATACCTTTTTCTTTGAGATATAATTGACGTAAATTTTATCCTTTTAAAGTGTACTATTCAGGTTTTTTTTCACCGAGTTGAGTAATCATCACAGCTAATTTTAAAATATTCTCATTATTTCAAAAAGAAACAGTTATTCCCCACCTTCCCTCTTCCCTCAGCTCTTGGTAACCACTAATCTTTTAGTGAAATTTCTATATCTGTGTGATTGTTTAATGTCTATCTTTCCCACTAGACTGTACGAGTCATTAAAAGCAAAGAAAAATGATTGACATATAAGAGTCGCTCAATAAATATGTGTGGTACAAGTGAATGGATTATGCAAAGAAAATACTTTTTAAAGTGTTTCAGTTAAATTTTACTTGAAATAACACCACATTAGTCACATTTAACTTCAGTAATTTATGGAGTATTTGTGTAGTCCTTTGGAGTTTTCTAAAACCTCATTGTTAGGGAGAGGCATACATTCCCTGTGCATTATACTCACCAGCCAAAGTAAAATACAATTTCAATTTCCACTTAAGGTTTCTTTTTCACTTGACGGACCATTTTGCATTAGCTATAACATTCATGGGAAATATTATAAATATAGCTTTTTTCAGTTTTACAACAAAATGTCCATGGTGGTTTCATCATTTCTAGGTGTAGGTTTCCCCAATATATGAAAGTAGAGTGTTCTTATGAAACATTTCCTAAACTGAAAAGGCATAAAGGAAAGAAGCAATTACCTTAGGACACATATTGCTAATGGATGCACAAAATAAATTAGATAAAGCACAGACACCCACAGACACAGGTCAAAGCCTGATGCTGAGATGCTCAGTGTGGTCCCTGTGGAAGGAGCTTGGCTGTGTCACTCTCAATGCTTGGAGTACACACTGCCTCTATAACAGCTTGCTGCAAAACAAACACTGAACACTGTTTTTGCTTTTTGCCTTTTTTGGTAAAAGCAAAAATCCTCTTTGGATTTCTTTCTGTTAACGAAAACAAGTACTAATGAAGTCTTTTGTAAAAGTGAAGTGGTGTAAAGGGAAGTTTCAAAAAGTGGGGAGCACCTGTACTTTTGCCATAAGCATCATTACAGTAGATATATTTACAGCAGGCATTTTTGCCACAAATATTTTTGCCACATAACTAATTGTCCATAAGGCAATTTTTCAGTAAAAGATAACAAAAAATAAAGGAAGGATATTAAAAAGGACATAATGAAATGTGAAAAAAGAATAACAAGATAAAATAATTTGAATAAATTTAAAAGTGTGTAGAGTCATGCAGTGCTGCACAAGTAACTGATTCTATTTTGTGGGTTGTACCTAAGCACTGTCTTCGAAGTCTTTCATTCATAGGATTATACATTTTTTTGCTTATTGATTTGTTTCCTCCTTAAGCATCACACTTTTTCTTTTTCACAAAAATTTCATCCTTCATTAAAGAGGCATCAGTTTCCAAATACTAAGATGCACATTTGTAACAGAACTTTGTATTGCATTGTGAAAGCCTTCTACGGTATCATTTGTTCTTGACATATGGTCACATGTCTTTTGATACATGTTTCTAAGTTCTATGGGAAATGTAGGTTCAACCCTGTGCTTTTGAGACCCTCAGCCTCTTCCTCCTCCAAGGTAGGGAGTTTCAAAATAAATAACCAACTCTTGGGGCAAATCATTGTCATCTGTCAGCTCAATAAACCCATCAATAACATCACTCAATGGAAGAAATGCTAACACATTTCAACCAGTTGAAACCAAACTATCAAACCAAATTGTCAACCAGTTATTTTAGCTTTCATAGCACAATTGCCTTATGGCCAATTAGTTCTGTGGTAAAAACGTTTACGGCAAAGATGTTTACAGCAAAAATACTGGACATGGGCTCCATCACGGCATGGATCAAGCCTACCGATGAACATAACATCACACTATTAAACACACCATTCTAGATATATTTCTTATCTCTTGTTTTCTATGATGAGAATTGAAATGGAATTTCTCCTAGGGAGTCATTTTCAAGGTAAAAAAAAATTGTTTTAATATTTGTTTATTTTTGTTTTATTAAGTCATTGAACATGTAATGAGGAGTTGAGAAAGACAAAATTGAGATGAGATGAAGAGAATGGAAATGGAGACATCAAGTTAACTCAGTCCTGCAGTAAAATGACACATTAGTTAATATCCTGGACCTTGAGTTTTACTTGCAGATAGTAAAAACCATGAATATTGCATGCACAAATGCTAGAGTTTACTGCAGATATAGGAAGTTCAAAAGTCTATAAAACCACTGGAAGATGTTTCAATTAACATGAAGGATTGGGATACGTGTTGAACTGGAGATACTACAGACCACCCACATGCAGGAGTTATTGATTCTACACAGAAATACAGACTCAATATTAGCAGATCTTCTGAGATTTTTCAGGAGAAACTGGAAATTCAAATTATTTAAATGTGATACCCTCCACCTTAAATATTAACAATTAATTTAAAAATACCAACATCATATTTCCTAACACTCCATGATACAGACAACATAGTTCCTGGCTAATTTTGTGCTATGGGTGAAGTCAGATTTACTGTATTGTTTTCTGGAAAAATTTTTCTTTCAATATTAATTTTTACTTTTTATTCAGTGGTATGGCAAATGAATCACAGTGGATGAGAATGGAAATGGTTGTCTAAGGTAAAATGTGCCTCTTTGGGAGAAGGCTCAGAGAACTTTGGATAAAAAGCAAGGGGATAATTAAAAGGAGAAAGCATTTTATATTGCATATATAATTCCTCCTCATATAATAGAGGCAATTCTATCTTTATCTACAGCTTTGCTTCCTAAAGCCCCAAGGAAGACATCTCTGAGCTCATGTGGTTATTGAACCTTATCACTGGCATGCAAAAACATTAGCCTTTGGCAAAAAGGGAGGAGTGAGAATTAAATCTTCAAAATAGCTTCAATTATAACAGTAGGATTAGGATGTAGTATTTCTCTCTGAGTTCTCACATGGATTTAAGATTTTTTTTTTCCATAAAGTTTTAAAGTGCATCTCTCTTTCCTGAAGAGAACAGCATTATCCTTAATTAAAACTCCTGAGAGAGCTTTAAAGGTCTGTAGTTCAGATTGCAGTGTTTGAGTCTTTTCACTTAAGAATTTAAGCTCGTTCTGCCAAGTTTTTGATTTTGTTTCAAGATTGGTGGTTTGAGGGACATAGGAATCAATTTACTTTCAAGTGGATAGCTTTTAATATGGTTTATAATAATACCTCCTTAACCAGCTACATGGAGATTACTACTATGCCAACAACAGCAAGACAGATTCACTGAAAATTTATGGAACTATTTTTTAAAATATGTAGTCATTAAATAAACACCTCATAAAATTACATTACTTCATCTCTAGGTAATGAGTATCCTGAAAGTTACCCAAATAAGAATAATAATGTTTAATGGATGGAAAAAATAATTTTTTTAAGAAAGCAAAAACAAGTGGCCTACACAGTCAGTGGGCAAACAGAATTCAGGAGACTTGGGGTCTAGTTCTGCATCATTCATTGACCTTGAAAAAGTAACTTAGTATCTCACCAAGTTCAGAGTTCTCATTTAAAAGAAAAAGTAAGTTTGAATTTGACCTCTCCAAAGTCCTCTTTAGTCCTATTTATTCCTGGGTCCCATTTTCTGCAGTAAAATTCTGTAACTGTGAAAGGCTTGGTGAAAAGGATGAAAGAGATGTGAATACAAATCTCTGACCCACCCGTTGCTATAACTGTGACCTTGGAAAAATTATCTCTTGGCTCCAGAACTCATTTTCCTACCTGTCAAATTTAGATTTAGAGAATTTCTTATCTCAGATACTATTAGGAGGATTAAATTTTAAAAAGGAGGTAAATAGGGGGACCTTCAAGATAGTGGATGAGTAAGATATGGAGATCACCTTCCTCCCCACAAATACATCAGAAATACATCTACATGTGGAACAACTCCTACACAACACCTACTGAACGCTGGCAGAAGACCTCAGACCTCCCAAAAGGCAAGAAACTCCCCACGTACCTGGGTAGGGAAAAAGAAAAAACAGAGACAAAAGAATAGGGATGGGGCCTGCACCAGTGGGAGGGAGCTGTGAAGGAGTAAAGGTTTCCACACACTAGGAAGCCCCTTTGCGGGCGGAGACTGCGGGTGGCGGAGGGGCGAAGCTTCAGAGCCACGGAGGAGAGCTCAGCCACAGGGGTGCGGAGGGCAAAGCAGAGAGATTCCTGCACAGAGGCTCGGTACCGACCAGCACTCACCAGCCCAAGAGGCTTGTCTGCTCACCCGCCGGGGCGGGCGGGGGCTGGGAGCTGAGGCTCGGGCTTCGGTCGGAACGCAGGGAGAGGACTGGGGTTGGCGGCGTGAACACAGCCTGAAGGGATTAGTGCACCACAGCCAGCCGGGAGGAAGTCCGGGAAAATGTCTGGAATTGCCTAAGAGGCAAGAGACCATTGTTTCAGTGTTTGTGAGGAGAGGAGATTCCTTCCCTATCTGCCCACAGAAGGCAGAGCACCGCCTAAAGGAGCTCCAGAGAGGGGCGCGACCCAAGGCTATCAGCTCAGACACTAGAGATGGGCAAGAAATGCTAACGCTGCTGCTGCAGCCACCAAGAATCCTGTGTGCAAGCACAGGTCTTTATCCATACCTTGCCCCCCCCCAGGAGCCTGTGCAGCCCACCACTGCCAGGGTCCCGTGATCTGGGGACCACTTCCACAGGAGAAAACATGGTGCATCTCAGGCTGATGCAATGTCAAGCTGGCCTCTGCTGCCGCAGACTTAACCTTCATTCCAATTATAAATACTGTAATCCTCCCTCCCGCCCCCACCCCCGGCATGAGGGAGCAAGAGCCCCTTAATCAGTCTCTACCTTAACCCCCTCCTGTCTGGTGTCTGTGCTGATAGCAATGGCATGTGCCTGTCTCTGAAGCTGGTTTAGGTGGCGCCCTGAATCTCCTCTCCTTGTTCCGCCAAAAACAATGGCGACCTACACGCAGAGGTGGGGCCAAAACCAAAGCTGAACCCCAGGAGCTGTGCAAACAAAGAAGAGAAAGGGAAATCTCTCCATGAAGCATCAGGAGCAGCGGATTAAATCCCCACAATCAAAAGAATACACTTTCTTCTCAAGTGCTCATGGAACATTCTCCAGGATAGACCATATCCTGGGTCACAAATAAAACCTTGGTAAATTTAAGAAAATTGAAATCATATCAAATATCTTTTCCAATGACAATGCTATGAGACTACATATCAACTACAGGAAAAAAACTATAAACAATACAAACACAAGAAGGCTAAACAATACACTACTAAATAACCAAGAGATCACTGAAGAAATCCAAGAAGAAATCCAAAAATACCTAGAAACAAATGACAATGAAAACATGATGACCCAAAACCTAAGGGATGCAGAAAAGCAGTTCTAAGAGGGAAGTTTATAGCAATACAATCCTACCTCAAGACAAGAAAAATCTCAAATAAACAACCTAACTTTACACCTAAAGCAATTAGAGAAAGAATAAAAAAACCCCTAAAGTTAGCAGAAGAAAGAAATCATAAAGGTCAGATCAGAAATAAATGAAAAAGAAATGAAGGAAACAATAGCAAAGATCAATAAAAGTAAAAGCTTGTTCTTTGAGAAGATAAACAAAATTGATAAACCACTAGCCAGACTCATCAAGAAAAAAAAGAAGACTCAAATCAATAGAATTAGAAATGAAAAAGGAGAAGTAACAACTGAGAGTGCAGAAATACAAAGGATCATGAGAGACTACTACAAGAAACTATATGCCAATAAAATGGACAATCTGGAGGAAATGGACAAATTCTTAGAAAAGCACAACCTTTCAAGACGGAACCAGGAGGAAATAGAAAATGTAAACAGACCAATCACAAGCACTGAAATTGAAACTGTGATTAAAATCTTCCAACAAACAAAAGCCCAAGCCCAGATGGCTTCACATGGGAATTCTATCAGACATTTAGAGAAGAGCTAACACCTGTCCTCAAACTCTTTCAAAATATAGCAGAATGTGGAACACTGCCAAACTCATTCTACAAGGCCACCATCACCCTGATACCAAAACCAGACAAAGATGTCAGAAAAAAAGAAAACTGCTGGCCAATATCATTGATGAACATAGATGCAAAAATCCTCAACAAAATACTAGCAAACAGAATCCAACAGCACATTAAAAGAATCACACACCATGATCAAGTGGGGTTTATCCCAGGAATGCAAGTATTCTTCAATATACGCAAATCAATCAGTGTGATACACCATATTAACAAAGTGAAGGAGAAAAACCATATGATCATCTCAATAGATGCTAAAAAATCTTTTGACAAAATTCAACACCCATTTATGATAAATAGTCTCCAGAAAGCAGGCATAGAGGGAAACTACCTCAACATAATAAAGGTCATATATGACAAACCCACAGCAAGCATCATACTCAATGATGAAAAACATAAAAAATTTCCTCTAAGTTCAGGAACAAGGCAAGGTTGCCCACTCTCACCACTATTATTCAACATAGTTTTAGAAGTTTTAACCACAACAATCAAAGAAGAAAAAGAAATAAAAGGAATCCAAATTGGAAAAGAAGTAAAACTGTTTGTGGATGACATGATACTATACATAGAAAGTCCTAAAGATGCTACCAGAAAACTACAAGAGCTAATCAATGAATTTGATAAAGTAGCAGGATACAAAGTTAATGCACAGAAATCTCTTGTATTCCTATACACTAATGATGAAAAATCTGAAAGTGAAATTGAGGAAACACTCCCATTTACCATTGCAACAAAAAGAATAAAATATCCAGGAATAAACCTACTTAAGGATACAAAATACCTGTATGCAGAAAAGTATAAGACTCTGATGAAAGAAATTAAAGATGATACAAACAGATGGAGAGATATACCATGTTCTTGGATTGGAGGAATCAAAATTGTGAAAATGACTATACTATCAAAAGCAATCTACAGATTTAATGCAATCCCTATTAAACTACCAATGGCATTTTTCACAGAACTGCAACAAAAATTTCACAATTTGTATGGAAACACAAAAGAACCCGAGTAGCAAAAGCAATCTTGAGAAAGAAAAACAGAGCAGGAGGAATCAGGCTCCCTGTCTTCAGACTATACTACCAAGCTACAGTAATCAAGAGAGTATGGTACTGGCACAAAAATAGAAATATAGAGCAATGGAACAGGATAAAAGCCCAGAGATATACCAACTCACATATTGTCACCTTATCTTTGATAAAGGAGGCAAGGATATGCAATGGAGAAAAGACAGCTTCTTTAATAAGTGGTGCTGGGAAAACGGGGCAGCTACATGTAAAAGAATGAAACTAAAACACTCTCTAACACTGTATACAAAAATAAGCTCAAAATGGATTAAAGACTTAAACGTAAAGCCAGACACTATAAAACTCCTAGAGGAAAACATAGGCAGAACACTCTATGACATAAATCACAGCAAGATCCTTTTTGACCCACCTCCTAGAGAAATGGAAATAAAAACAAAAATAAATAAATGGGACATAATGAAACTTAAAAGCTTTTGCACAGCAAAGGAAAACATAAACAAGATGAAAAGACAACCCTCAGAGTGGGAGAAAATATTTGCAAATGAAGCAACTGACAAAGGATTAATCTCCAAAATATACAAGCAGCTCATTCAGCTCAATATCAAAATAACAAACAACTCTATCCAAAAATGGGCAGAAGACCTAAATAAACATTTCTCCAAAGAAGATATAAAGATTGCCAACAAACTCATGAAAGGATGCTCAACATCACTAATCATTAGAGAAATGCAAATCAAAACTACAATAAGGTATCACCTCACATAGGGCAGAATGGCCATCATCAAAAAATCTACAAACAATAAATGCTGGAGAGGGTGTGGAGAAAAGGGAACCCTCTTGCACTGTTGGCAGGAATGTAAATTGATACAGCAACTATGGAGAATAGTATGGAAGTTTCTTAAAAAACTAAAAATAGAACTACCATATGACCCAGCAATCCCACTATTGGGCATATACCCTAAGAAAACTATAATTCAAAAAGTGTCATGTACCACAATGTTCTTTGCTGCACTATTTACAATAGCCAGGACATGGAAGCAACTTAAGTGTCCATTGACTGATGAATGGATAAAGAAGATGTGGCACATATATACAATGGAATATTACACAGCCAGAAAAAGAAACGAAACTGAGTTATTTGTAGTGAGGTGGATGGACCTAGAGTCTGTCATACAGAGTGAAGCAAGTCAGAAAGAGAAAAACAAATACCGTATACTAACACATATATATGGAATCTAAAAAAAAAAAAAAAATGGTTCAGATGAACCTATGGGCAGGACAGGTATAAAGGCGCAGATGTAAAGAGTGGACTTGAGGGCATGGGGAGGGGGAAGGGTAAGCTGGGACGAAGTGAGAGAGTGGCATGGACATATATACACTACCAAATGTAAAATAGATAGCTAGTGAGAACCAGCTGCATAAGACAGGGATATCAGCTCGGTGCTTTGTGACCACCTAGAGAGGTAGGATAGGAGGGTAGGAGGGAGACACAAGAGGGAGGGGATGTGGGGATATATGTATACATATAGCTGATTCACTTTGTTATACAGCAGAAACTAACACAACATTTTAAAGCAATTATACTCCAATAACGATGTTAAGAAAAATAAATAAATAAATAAAAAAGTCTTCACAATTTTAAAAAAGTAAAATAAGTTTTTAAAAAATAAAAATAAATAAATAAAATATTTGCAAACATGAAAAAAAAAAAAAAAAGGAGGTAAAGAATATGAACCAAGCTTGATGCATCATGTATGTTAAAAAAAAAAAAAAAATTTTAAATGAAACGCTCCTGGAGCCAGATCCCCTGAGGTTCCTTGCTGTTAGAATGTCAAAATAGAAAGTGAAATTGAAGGTCAAAATGTAATTGTAGCATAATTGGAGTTATTTATTGCTTTTTTTTTTTTTTTGAAGTTATTGAAAGTAGCCAGTTCATTGGGTATTTGTGTGTGAGTGTGTGTGTGTGTGTGTTTGTGTGTGCTAGTTCTCATTGTTACCCACCAGGCTTGCATGTTGGAGCAAGAAGTCAGCAGTACCTTAGTGGTCCTGACACCTGATGATGAGTCTCCGTACTCTCCTTAACGAGAGTAAAGCCATTCGAGAAGAATCACTACGCTATATAGCTTTAAATAAAGGAACAGTCAGTGTAGGGCTTCTTAAACTCTCATACACCTTGCTTAGGTATGTCTCTACCACTAAGTATCTTTTATCATCTGCACAGTATGTACTTACCACAGCTCAAGGTCCTTTTCTTTTGTACATGGTGTAATATTCTCTGTGTTTTTGTTCTATTGATTCCAAATCCAGTCCAAGAACCACGCCCCCAGATGGGCATGATTCACCAGGTTATTTATCTAGGAAAGTGCTAGAGCCTTGAACAATCCCTGTCACTGACCTTCTCTCCCTTCCTGGACTTGCCTCCAATTTCTTTCAAAACCAGGTGTCTTTAAGGACAGATCAAAGAAAATAAAAAATTCAGTGAGTAATTTCATCAGGCCACTTTTTCCCACTTCTCAATTTAATTTCTCATTAATTTACAGGAAAGAGTGGAGGTTGGTGATTTCTTCATTCTAAGAAAGCCCTATTGTATTTGGAGGAGGAAAGCTGATGGAAGACCATGATTCTGTTTGATGAAATGAGGGACAATGGAGCTGTATACCAGATGCAGAGTTCAAAAACATGGCTTTGGACAATTTGAGCTTTATTCAGTGGGCTTTCTTATTTTTTATTTTTTTCTGTCTTGTTCTTTATGCATTGTTTACCCTTTTTTGATTCTCTGTTATCTTTCTTTTAGTAATGGTTTAAATATCTCCCCTTTTTCCATCTAGTCCCATATTTTCTTTGTGGTCACATACATTTTAGCCAAAGTTTAAATATTATAAATATTATAAAATAACCTAACATTAGTTGTCTAAATTGAATTGAACAGGAAACAAGCAGATGCTATTTAAGAAAGGTTTTAGGGAAGTGTCAGTTAAAAGTATTAAATAAAAAATCGGTCTTCAATAACTTTGCACATGCAATTTTATATTAAAGTTTCATTAATTTTAACTCTATGGTTAGACTAAATGTGCTATTATTGATTTTACTCAGAAAGTTGACTCAAAATAGTAGTGTTTTGCTCTTACTAAAGCATACTTCCTCTTTAGTCTTTTTTTCTGGCTTCTCCCTACTTCATACTTGATTTATTTGCCCACATGGTAGACTAAGCATTTTATAAGAAATAAAGTATTTTCTAGTTAATTGAAATTATTCCAAGTACATCTGTTCTCAAGGATAGTTTACCTGACATGCCCTTTCCCATACAGCAGCACTGGGGCAAAATACAACTGTAGCCTCTGAAGATGTAGAGAAAGTTAAATGTTCAGCTAAAACAATCACGAGAGATGAATAGTTAAAAATAATACAACCATTTACATCACAGGTTAGAAATCGATAGATTCCTTTTGAAATAACATTTTGAAAGATAAAGTTTGGGATTTCATCAATGTAATCTTTAGAGTACTTAAAATCAATAGCATTTCTCTTTTGCAATACTATGTATCAGAGAAGAACGGATGCTACCAAAAAAGACATCTTTCCTGACATTTCGACTATTTCTGGGAAGAAAATATTAATGTGCCTAGATTTATGAATATAAAGATTCAATCTTTCTGAAATTCGGAGTAGGGTAAATAATAGCCTACTATTAAGAAAATCTTATGAAGTAAATAAAATAAATTTGTCAAAAAAAAATTAATACAGTGGCTTTCACAAAACAGAGATGATATCAACCTAGTCAATTATGGACATGCTTTGTTTATTAAATAGGAGGGCAGTCTTATGTAGAGAAATATTTTTCTCTATATATTTATGAGTTTATGAATAAGTATGTGTTAAGCAGAAAAACATGTGTAAGAGAATTTTTTACTTTGCAGTTATCTTAATTTTAAATCATGAATTTATATTACATAAAAGGTATTTGTAAGAAAATTAAACTTAGAATTTTTAAAATTGACTTTATTTTTGGAGTAGTTTTGGGTTTGCTGCAATATTGAACAGGAGGTACAGAGATTTCCCATAAGACCCTGCTCCCATGCATGTAAAACTTCCTACATTATTAGCATCCCTCATCAGAGTAGTACATTTGTTTCTATTGACGTACCTACGTTGAAACATCATTATCACCAAAACGTCATCATTCATAGTTTACAGGAGGGTTCATACTTATAAATTCTATGGATTTGGACAAATTTATAATTTGGCATGTATCCACCATTATAGTATATTTCAGGGTAGTGTGCTGCCTTAGAAATTCTCTGCGCTTCAACTTTTCATCCCCTCCTCCCCACTAACATTTTGGCAGTCACTGGTCTATTTACTATCTCCGTTGTTTTGCTTGTTCCAGAATGTCATATAGTTGGAATTATAGTGTTTATCCTGTCTTTGAGTTTCACAGTTTCAAAATCCAATTCACAAAGCTCTAAGCATCTCATAAACATTTTTTTCCCTTTGAAGTGTAATCTTCAAACTTTCTGATTCAAAATCACCTAGGACTCTTGTGAAAGTGTGTGCTATACCAAATACACAAATTTGATGGGCTTAAAAAACCAGACCTAAAAATTCAACATTCAGTGGGGAGGTGGTGGTGGGATGAATTGGGAGATTGGGATTGACATATATACATTAATATGTATAAAATAGATACCTAATAAGAACCTGCTATATAAAAAATAAATAAATAAAATTAAATTAAAAAAAAAAATCTGCATTCTAGACAATTATCCCAGGTGATTCCGGTGCATATCAGATTTTGAGAACTGTGGCTCTACAGCTCCTTGCCTAGTGCCTTGCTTTTGCATTAGTTATAGTTAGTTATAGTTGCCTCTCAATTCTATCAGAAAAGGATAACTTATAATTAACTTACAGTTTCACTGATCTTTCTCTTATGACCATAAGGTTTTAAGGTTTTGCCTCAAATTGTATGAATATATGGAACTTTGGAAAAACACTGTACTTGAGCAAGGATTCAAATCAGAATCAGAATCTCTGTCTTGTATGCCCTAGACAGCTATATATTTTAAAGCTTCCAGAATATTGCAATTTTCAGTCAATGTTAAGAACTCTAGTGTTAAGCCACTTTCCAAATTTCAAGTAATGTTATCTTTGTAAACCATAAATCTTTTAAAGCATAGTCATCTGATTCATGTCAACTTAATTATAAAATCTAAATTCTGTAATAAAATGACAGTCTGCTCCAGCTCCTGCTTTACTTTCTGGGATGATCTACACATCCAACACCTTCAAGTTATTATGGCTCCTTGTGATTTCTAGAGCAAACCAAGTTGTTTCAAGCTACTGCCCTTTGCCCACTTGTTCCTCTCTGCCTTGGTTGCCTCACCCTATATTACATAGCTGGCATGTACCCACTGTTTATTCATAACTGCACAAGTGTATGCTCAGTGAAATCTCCAATTTTCCCATGGAGATCTTTCCATTACACAGCTCTACTAGCATTTATTTGTAATTATTGCTTTGTAAATATTTTCATACATATGTCTCTACATTATTAGACTGAGAGCATTCTAAGGCACATTATTGTATTCTGCAATACCTAAAGCATAGTGTATACTCAATAAACACATATTGAATTAATGAGAATGTATTTTAAATACTCATTTGTTACTAAGTTGATATGGCATTTCTAGATGAACTATTTTCAAACCATGACCCACCTCCCTGAAATTTCTTGCGTCCAGTACTTTACAGTGGAGATATTGTGGGGCAGAGAAGAAGCTTAGTTGGCAGCAACCAAGCTTTTCACTCTCATTTCAAGCAGAGTAGATGCAGGTTCATCTGCTTTATTAATAGGGGTTCCAGACTTCTGCTTTCAAGACTATGGAGTAATCTTCACTACCCTCCTATCTTAAATAATTAGAAAACTGGACAGAACATACAAAACAATAGCAGTTAAACATTGGACAACAGAAGGTACAGGACTAAGAGAGAAGAGGAAAAAGAAGTCCTATCCCCAACTTACTTCTTGAATGCAGTCTTTAGAACAGTGCTAGCTAGAAGGTGGAATCCCAACAGAATCTGGCAATCTAACTTTAGGAGACAGAGATGGGAAACTAGAAAGGATAAGTCAGGTGTAATTTTCAGGGAAGAGTTAATGAAAGAATGAGGAAAAGTAAGAGATAGCTTCATATATCTGCAGATGGAACCCCTTATATATATGCATGCATGAGAAGAAAATCCCTTAGCCTGAGGAATGAAAACCAGTAGAATAAATAATTCCAAGATCCTACACATGGCTTAAAAGAATTCATGCTCACACAAGCAAGGGTGTTAAGACCTCAGAGCCTATGAGACATTGGGTAGAGTCCTAAGAAGAGTATCACCTTAATAGTGCTAAGTTGGCCTTTGACTAAAGCTGCTCTGGACTATCAAAAAGCAAAAAACCCATGAAACCACAAGAAGGTAAACTTATCCCAAGTAACTACTTGAGTGCCAGGACAAATCCAACACTATTTAAAGTAACACATGCAAATCAGCATACAACAACAAAAAGTTAAAATGTCTAACATCCAATCCAAACTAATCAGACATACAAAGAGGCTGGAAAATTTAATCCCTAATTAGGAAAAATATTGTTCAATTAAAACAGATCCAAATATTACTCAGAGTATTAAATTTGCTGACAAGTATGATAAAACAGCTATTATCAATAGGTTTCACATGCTCATGTAGGTAAAGGAAAACATGAACGTAATGAGGAGAGGAGTGAAAGCTATGAAATATTCCCAGGTGAAATTTCTAAAAATAAAAAATATATATGTAATAAAAAATACTCTGGATGGGATTCGCTGATGATTAGTCAGCAAAGAAAAAATATCAATGTACTTGAAAAATAACAAGAGAAACTATCCAAAATGAAATAGACCAAAAGAAAAAAAAAAAAAAAAACCTTTGTAAAAAGATGAACAAACCAAAATGCTTAAAAATGCCTATCTAGAATTTTATAGCCAGTGGAAATATATTTTAAAAATTAAGATGAAATAAAGATTTACAGCACTAAAGGAAGCTTAGAAAACTAATCACTAACAAATCCACAGTATAAGAAATTCTAAAAGATGTTCTTCAGATAGGAGAAAAACAATACTCAAAATAATGAAGATGCGGATCTATCGAAGGAATTAATAATCTTAGAAATGGTAGATTATGTGTGTAAATATAAAATATATGTGCATATTTATTTTTATTTTTACTTATAGTTTCCTTTAAAGATTGTTTTGGAAAAAATATTCATAGGATATCATTTTAAAACTGCCTTAGGAGATCTTGAAAATTATAAATCATTCTTATAGAGTTTTGCAAACCATAGAGTATCTAAATTATTTCCTAGCATAGTAGATGCTTCATTGAGGTTAGTCCTAATTTACTTACCACTATTTTTAAGAATGGCAAAAATAGAACAGAATAGCCATTTAGGTAGATATAAAATAATATAAATCACAAACATCAGAGAAAAATACAAATAAACCCTTAAGTGGATTTTAAAAAATTTTGTCAAGATGCCAATGGATTAGAAAGCACTTTTGGTACAATGCCATATTAAGATAGTATTTCAAATATAGAACAGTCTAGTCGAGTGTTGAAACAGAATAATTAATTAGTGGATATGAGGTAACGCACAGACTCTCCAAGGATGCTAGAAAGCCAGATTTAAAAATTACATCCTCATTGTTCACAGATTCCATATTTGCAAATTCACCCACTCACTAACATTTATTTGTAACCTCAAAATCAATACTTATGGTACTTTAGTGATCATTTTTGGACATTTATAGAACAACAAAAAATTTGAATCACCTAAGTACAAGTAACCAGCTGAGGTCCAACAAGGCAACTGTAAACAAGTGTCCTTTTGGCAATATAATTAGCCTATGTTTTTGCAAGGTTTTGTTGTTGTATATTTGTGGGTGTGTATTTTTTTTTTTTTTGGTAATTTTGCTGTGTAAAATGCCCCCAAGCACAGTGCTGCAGTGCTGTCCAGTGTTCCTACACATAAGAGAGCTGTGATGTGTCTCATGGAGAAATGTGTGTTAAATCAGCTTTGTTCCAACATTAGTTACTGTGCTATTGGCTATGGATTAAAATATATATTAAATAAGGTGTAGCTGAACAGAAACACATAAAGAAGGTAATGTATTGATTTGTTGATGAAATGTTGTGACCACAGGCTTGCAGGAAACAAACACTGCATTTCCCTAGGAGCAATGTTCAATATCCTCCAGTTCAGTTTTGGCAAGGAATGTAAATCGTAACAACTGCAAATAATGATAATCATATTACATATGCATTTATACACAGAAACAAACCCACAGCCATCCTGCAGATTGCTCCAAGGAAGCACCAACCATCACCACTGCTGGGTATGAATAGCGCAGCTGAAAACACTGATACTGTGCCCTGGACACCGAACCTCTGTGAATACTGCCCTCAGAGACACCACCCTGGCCAGAATACAGACTCTGCAGGACCCTTGCTTCTTCCTGGAAGCCTCCTCTAGATGTATGCTTTGGATGGCGCCTAGATCACATGATGAAGCCCTCTCCAAGGGGAGCTGAGAAAGTGAGTTTCTGGTTTCTACCTTCTTAAAGTAGGAAATTCGCCAAATGCAGGAAGTATATTCCCAAGGTGCTGGATACCAAATAAAAATAACAGACAACAGTTGTCAGAAGGTTTATCAGTCAATATGTCATTTTAATGGTGAAGATGATATAATAGTAATTACTAGAATTTACTGAAAACTTCTTATACTGTGCCAGTTACTTTTCTAAACTTTGTATTTTGGGGCTCATTTATTTAATCATAATATAAATTCTATTTGTTATCATTATCTCTATTTTTCACATGAGAAGATTGGGCAAAAATGTAACTTAAGAAACTTTCCCATGCTTACACAGCTAATAAATAGTAAAGTTGAAACTTGACCCTGGAGATTCAGAGAATTTGAAACTTTGGGAAAAAGGTATTTGAGAAAGTGTTATAGCAAGAATAAACAAACAAATAAATGTGGAATGATGTAAAAGAATGTAAGAGTGACAAAATGCATTTTTGTTAATTTAAGAAGATAAAAAATTTCAAAAGAAACTATTTTTATTGTTATGAAATATAAAGTTTCATTTAGCAGTATTTTATCACCTGGGGACTTTTGAAAAATCCCCAGACTGAGGATGCACCAGATGTTAATTAAATCAGAATCTCTGGGGGAAGACTAAGCACCCATATTTAAGACAAACCAGATGATTCCAATGTTTTACACATTGTTTCACACAATTTTCCAAGTGCTGCTTTATACACTTAGTACCCGGTGATTGTTATTAAGCCCATTCTTAAGCTTCAATGTGCTTATAAATCAATAGGGGATCTTGATAAATGCAATTCTGTTTCATTTTGTCCAACGTGGGGCCCAAGAGTCTGAATTTCTAACAAAACCCCCAGGTAATTCTGATGCTGCTGTTCTGAAGCCAATTTTTAGAGTAGCATGTGTGGAAGATACAACTGGAACTTGTAAAATTTCAGGGCTGTTATCAGACCTGTTGAATCATAATGTACATTTTAGCAAGATCCCAATTAAGTCATAAGCACATTACATTTTAAGAAACCTTATTGTAGTTGAAACCAACAAGCTTGACAATGAAAGGAAGTGATAAGTGACAGAGAGTGAAAAAGAAAGCTTAAGTGTTGATTTAGTTTTAGGCAGAAGAGGTAGACTTTGATAAGTTTTAAGAAATTGATAATTTTTTAAAAAATGCATGGCTTTTAATAGAGAGTAATTACCAGAAGCATAAAACTGGAAATTGTAACTGTCAAACCAGCAGGAATACAATTGTCTTACTCAATAGATGGTTATGAAAAAAAAGAAAAAAAGGAAAAAACAGTAATTATAGGAAAAACAACCAACAGACTAGGTGTAACAAATAAGTTATAATATCATAGTAACTGAAGTAAATTCAGATATGTTAAATTAGCTATCCCTTGAAGAAAAAGTTAGAGAGAGAGAGAAAGAGAGAGCTAATTTGATATATAAACAAGAACAAAAAAATCAAGATCCGAATAGTGTTCTTAGAAGAAATGGTTTGTGTTCCAAGAATCCTGCTGGTTTTTATTTTCCACCTCAGCTTTCATGATACCTACTCTTCCACTTTAACAGAGAAAAGCATGTCTCTAAGCCATCCTGAGTCCTCTATGGTTGATTTCCCAGGTGTAAAAATAAACATTCAAAGTTGACAGATAGACAAAGAATTCTCAAATGTTGGGACTTAAAAACAAATAAAGTTAGTGTCAGGCCACTCTTTATTAAGGCTTCAGAAATTTTCAATAAGACACAATGCCCTTCCCTGTTCTATTTGTATATGGTTCTACTAAGGGAAAGTTTTGGCATTAGAAGTGAGATATTTGAACTCATAGGATGATTTATAAAGTAAGGTGAGGTGGGGTTGGCAGAAATTTTAATACATTCTATTAAAGGACTTATTTTTAAATTTTCAAATGATGTATCATCTTTCAGGTAGGATCCCATGATAGCAAAGCAGAGAGTGTAAAATACATTTAAGAGCTAATATATGTTATCCAAGCTACAAATTCATGGCAAGATTCCTCTAATTCCTGTCATGTCTATTTGTATTGGGTTGGCCAAAAAGTGCATTCAGGTTTTTCTGTAACATTTTATGGAAAACCCGAACAAACTCTTTGGCCAACTCAATATATTTGTCTTAGGAGCCAGAAGTCAGATGATTTTTCATGGGAACCTGTATATTAACATGTTATATAAAATGGAATCAGAACCTCAAAGCAAGTAATTTTAATTTGACTGGTTTGAAAATGGGGACTGGGCTTGCCAATTGGTCTATACTGTGGGTGTTTTCTATTGAAAAGAGCTGAATCTGGAGCTCCAAGGATTAACAAAATATATTTAAAGCTGGGAAATAAAAAACACATTTTATTGAAAACTTTATTTGTAATAGGGTATAAATACCAACAATATGTCAATTTTGCCATTGTTTTCTGAGCACGAGTTTAAATAATATGTCTTTAAATGAAAGTGTAAAGTTTTATTTAATAGTCATTTTCTAAGTTTTACAACACTTATGGTATATTTCACAGATATTAGGGAGTAAATACCTGTGATGAAAATGTTACAAATCTCTAAAAAATTCTGTTGTTTAATTCTTGGTGTCAACTTGAGAGAGGAACTATAAAGTTATCAGCTAAGAGAGAATAAAAATAATTTTCTTAACAAATTAATGTGTGATTTTTGCATATAATTTGAATGAAGTTTAAAGGATAGTGCGGTTTGAAAAAGAACCACTAGAGACAGATTAGTCAGAGATATCTAAAGAAACAGAAACAGAACCAATATGATGTATGTATAGCGTGCATGTGTGTGTGTGTATGTGTCTAGAGAGAGGGAGAGAAATTTTAAGGAATTGACTTACACAGTTATGGCGGCTGACAAGTCCAAAATCTGCATCTAACTCAAATTCAAGAATTCCCTCTTGTTCAGAGGAGGTCAGTCCTGTTTTATTCAGGCTTTCAAGTAATTAGATGATGCTCACCAAAATTATGGAGGCTATCAGCTTTATTCAAAGTCCAGCAATTTAAATGTTAATCTCACCCAAAAAAACTCTTACAGAAATATCCAGAATAATATTTGACCACAAACCTAGGTGCTGTGGCCTAACCAAGCTGACACAGAAAATTACCATCACACACTCTCAGTGCTGTACAGCTAGACTTTATTATGAACCCTGTCTCATTTGGCAATAAGAAATATTCAGCCATCAAATGTGAACTACACTGGAATTAAATACTATCTCTGTCATTAAGAGAAAAATAAACACATTTTCAGTAAAATTTTACTTTTTACATTTATTAAGTTTTTATAAAAAATATATACATATGTGCATATATTACTTTAAATAATCATAAACTAATACAAATTAAAATAATCTTTTGATTCAGAATACTGAGGTTTATATTCACAGGAAATAAAATGACAATTTTAACAAAAGGCAATTAAAGAGTTTTCATGTACAAAATTATAGTAATTTATAACAATAAATACCTTAGATAGGATAAAATTTGACAGGGAAGTAGAATGTAAATTCATATTCATGGAGAAACCAAAAATTTCTGATTGTTAAAGTAGATCTACTTCATTAATTTTTAAGTGTTTTATATTAAGTATAAAATAAATAGGATGTTTAAATTTCATTTATTATGTTTGAAAACTAATCTAACTCATTTGAAAATATCAATATTCACAAGATGTCAGAAATCATATAACTACATAATTTTAAAATTATAGATTTTAACTTGTAAACTTACTCTTTAAAATAGGACTCATGAAAATGTTATTAAAGCTGGTTTAGAATACGGAGAAAATAAATTTGGGCCCCCATTTAACATTATAACCCAAGGTGAAATTTAATGAACTAAAGATATATATGAAATAGGAAACTAAACATCTAATAGATTAAATTTTAAGAATACATTTGTGTTAATTGTGTAAATTTTAAGAATACATTTGTGTTAATTTGGAAGGATTTATTTAAAAATAAACAAGAGCTTGAGATTGTAATATGTAAAGTTGAAGGTTTTGAATACATTCAAATTGAGTTTGTGATTAACAAAAGACCCAACATACAAAGTTAAGAAAAGTTTGATTGACTGAAAGATTATTTCAAGTCTGATGTTAGCAAGAATTAAAAATCTACTATGTCTAAGAACACTAAATGGCTACTACTTATATGAAAAGACATTCACTGCCACAATTAATCAGATAAATAATTCAACAATAAGAAATATTTTTTGTTCCAAAAAGTAACAAGGAGTTACTTTAAACCCACTGGATTGACAAACAGTAGAAAGTTGAAGAAAGCCAAAAGCTTGCAAAGATGTTAGAGGACAGCTATCCAAAGGTACTATAGTTGTGTAGTTGCATTTCTAGAAGTCAATCTTATAATAAAATTATGAATATATTTATTTTTCAAAAATTCCATGTCTAAGTATTTCTCACATAGATATAACCTCTAAGAACCAAGAAATTCAAAGAGCAACAAGTAGAGTTAATAGTACCCCCAAACACACGTGTAAACATACACACACACACACACACGTGCACACAAATTAGGAATATCATAAACTGCCAAAAACCAAAGAAAAAGAGAAACATGACGGCAGACAGGAGGCAAACACTTGCCTACGAAGAAGCAAGGATGAGAATTACAGCAGACTCTCATTAGAAACCAAGCATAGAAGAAGACAATGCAGTAAAATCTTTACTCTTGAAAAAAAAAAAAAAAAAAAAAACAACTATCAACATAGAATTCAATATTCAGTAAAAATAACCTTCAAAAAAGAAGGAGCCACTGAAGACTTCAGCTCTGTTGTATTAGGAGTTCGGAACTCATCACTTCAGACATTACAACAATAACAACAATGTTAAACAAACTCAGAATCAATGATTTTCTTGGACCTATCAGAGAATTGCAGTCACAGAGAAAACCACCTGGAAATATGGAGAGACAGGTGAAATGCAGAGAAACGCAGCTGATATCAGCTTATGTAGTGCGGAAGCTGCAGGAACCATAAACTGGTAGGAACACTTGAATGGTGGTTTGGATGAATTGCTGGAGGTTGAGTTTGGACTGGTTTGAGAGTAAGAAAGTGGTGAAAGCCACAGTCCTGGGCACCCCACATTACTGTGGCTTTCACCTCCAGGTGCTCTACCACATTCAAGAAAAATTGTCAGTTGTCTGGCAGGTGGAAGGGGAACCATTTAAAATACAGGGGTTTATTCTGCATAACAGAAACCTACTCTCCAGTGAAAAATACTTTCCTGGAGCTTTATATCACAGAGGTAGAAAGGCAACCACCCAACTCAAGATTCCTCTAGCCTTCCTGTCTCACCTAAACAGGGGAGGAAGAAAAGATAAGAAACACTTGTGAAGCCCAGGGACCAGGACCAGTAAGAGACTGAAATTTAATCATAAGATTATAAGCCTTTAATTTATTTAAGCAGTATTCCAGATTATTTATCATACATATCATGCACATATTGTGGCAAATATATTCCTAAATGTCATGTTTTGGGACTGTATTGTAAATATTGTTTTAAAATGTATTTTTGCATTACTTTGCATCCTGAGACCCATATAAATTTATTTATTAATTCTAGTCACTATTTTTGTAGATTTTTTCCCTGTAAATGACCAGATTGTCTGTGAATAGTCAGTTTAACTCATATTTCCCAAAATATTTTAAGTACATTTTTCTTGACTCATTTCACTGTTTAGAATTATTTGTATAATGCTGAGTAGATGGAAAGAGAACAAATATGTTTTTTCTTTTCCCCAATTTTAGAGGAAAAATAATCAGTCTTTTGCACTATGTATAATAATAGTGTAGGGATTTTGGAGATCTCTTTATCCGGTTGAGGAAATTTCTCTATATCTCTAGGTTGCTAAGAGTTTATATTATGAATGGATATAGAATTTTGTTAAATGATTATCCTGCATTTAATGAAATAACATGATGGTTCATTATTCTGTTAACATCATGAATTGCATTGATTTTTGAGTGATAAACCAACTTTGCATTTGGTTATGATGTAGTGTCACTTTGTATATTGCTGTATTTGATTTACTAATATTGTGTTAAGAATTTTGAAATCTATATTTATGAAAAGATTGATCTCTGAGATTTCTTTTTTCCATGTGTTTTTATTGTTTTATTGTCAGGGTAATATGGCAACTGCAGCTGCAGTCCTCAAGCAAATCAGCTCTTTCTTGTCATGTCATGACTCTTCTCTGCTTCTTGGGAGCACTTCCAGCATCACTACGGCGCTTTGTATGAGTGTTGTAGTGTTATCAACGTTTAAGGTATTACATGAAACATGATGAAAAATACGGCAACACCGCAAGTGCTATGCAATTGACTGGAGAGACAAACTGCTCAAACGGAGATGATTACCATCACAGGGTGTTTCAAGTGGATAGTTGTAAAACTTGAGCTCACTGCAATAGCAACAGGAGGTAGTCACAAAATTATTACAGTGTTACAGTAGGTACCACAGTTAATCTGATGTAGTTATGACTTAGCCCTGCAGCATTACATTTCTCTTGACTGTGAATGGCACCATGTACAGTCTGTTTGTATATAAGTTTTGAAAAAATTAAGTTGTTATACTTGATTTGTGTATATTTTATGGTAGTAAATTATAGTATAGAGTAGTATCTACATATATTTTATGCATTCATTACATATCTAACTTTTTCTTAGTTTCTTTTTTTTTTTTTTTTTTGGATATGTTTAGGCTATGCAGTTCATCTGTGACTTTTTTCAAATTGTCACAAATCTCCCAAAATTTTTCTATGTTGATTTGAAATAATCCACATATAAGTGAACTTGCACAGTTTAAACCCATACTGTTCAAGGATCTTCTGTACTGTGTTTTAAAGAAACTTTTAAATATTCAAGAAATCTCCATGCATATTAAGCATGCCATCATTGTCAAACACCCCTCTTTTTGTTCCATGGGCCCAAAACTTGGAATTACTCCAGACTGCCAAAGTCTCCAAAACTGTGTTAAAACCTTAATGCTAGGGGAACTGGAGTAGGGGTCTCTAGTTCCAGGTCATTGTTTTGAGCCCTTTACCTTCCCATTTGTAAATTCTTAAAATTTCTAACTTCCTCTCCAAAAGTGTCAGATGTGGATATGGCCAATTTTACTCCTTACATAACATGCAGTATGCATGGTGATTAGGGACCTGGAATGTGCCTCAGAGTGCCTGTGTGAATTCACTTTCTGTAATTTACTATGCGTGGTAACATTAGGACAATTGCTGAACTTTTCTGTATCTCAGTTCCTTTTCTGTAAAATATGAGCATAATGATAATAGTACTTATTACATAGGGCTAGTGTATTATTATGTCAGCTAATATGTACAAAGAGCTTAGAAAATTGCCAAGTATGTAATAAGCATTATTACTATTATTACGATGGCTAAGATGGACTGTTCTTAAATGCAAGGCATTTGTAACAACCAAATGGCTTTGCAAATAAACACATTTTTAATGGAAGAAAATATAAAGTAACTTTTAATAATTGCTTTTTCTGTAATTATACAACAATGCAATACATGTGCATTTATAAAACACACACATACACACCATTTATATATATGTCCATCCATTTATATATTTGCTTGTATTTAAACCTGTAGAAAACTAAACCATAGAAAATTTGTACAGTAAAATTATTATTAAGGAAAGAGAGGAAAAAAGGCTAGCTAGTGTAGGACAAACATAGAATGTATACTTCTCTAAATAGCTCTTGTTTTGTTGATTTGACTTTAAACTTGCATATATAACTTAAATAATTTAAAGCAGGAGAAACCTTTTGAAAAGGAAATTATTGCCTACGAAAAACAAAATTAAACTTGAACTTAACTGTATAATGAGTTAAATTTTAACTGCTTCTTTTCATAGATAAATGGAAACCTATCACTTTTCTCTTTCTAATTTTATATTAGAAAAATATTACCTGAAATTCTTCCATGGAAGTATTTAGAGACACTCTCCATTGTTTTTTTGAGCTGCATAAAAAGACATTTTGTGGATGTTCCTGGTATGTATAATTGATTCTCCATTGGTTTTTCTTTCTATTCATTTCCTCTTATAAATTGTGCATTTTTCCTTTTAGATTTTTTTCTAGTGTATCTTTTGGATAAATTATTAGTAGAGAGATTGCAGAATCAAAAGACACATGCATGTGTGATTTTACTACATACTGCAAAATCCCCCTCCTGGTTGAACTATTTTACATTCTCTGCAGCAATGTGTAAAACATCTTGTTTACCCAAAGTCTCAATAGCAAGTGTGTGGTCAAACTTCTGGATTTTACCGATCTGTAAAATGGAAAATGTTCTCCTAAATGTAGCTTATTTTGCATTTATATTACAATGAATGAGGTTAAGACAATTTGCATTTCTTTTTCTGCAGACTCTTCATATTTCTTACCTGCTTCCATTAAGTTTTCAGGCTTTTTCTCTCCATTTTTAGAAGCTCTATATATAGTAAGAATATTTACCATTGGTCTCTAATATCAATAACAAATAAAACTTACTTATGGTGTTTTTAGCTATCCAAAGGTTTGCTTATATTACAGTCAAATTTATCAATCTGTCTTTTGTTGCAGCTAGATTTTGAATCATCAGTAGGAAAAATTTACCCCACTCCCAAGTTACAGAGAAAATTATCCATGCTTTCTCTTTTTTTTTTTAACATCTTTATTGGAGTATAATAGCTTTACAACAGTGTGTTAGTTTCTACTTTATAACCAAGTGAATCAGCTATACATATACATATATCCCCATATCTCCTCCCTCTTGCATCTCCCTCCCACCCTCCCAACCCCACCCCTCTAGGTGGTCACATAGCACCGAGCTGATCTCCCTGTGCTATGTGACTGCTTCCCACTAGCTATCTATTTTACATTTGGTAGTATATATAAGTCCATGACACTCTCTCACTTCATCCCAGCTTACCCTTCCCCCTCCTTGTGTCCTCAAGTCCATTTTCTATGTCTGCATCTTAATTCGTGTCCTACCCCTTGGTTCTTCAGAACTTTTTTTTTTTTTTTTCAGATTCCATATATATGTGTTAGCATACGGTATTTGTTTTTCTCTTTCTGACTTACTTCACTGTGTATGACAGACTCTAGGTCCATCCACCTCACTACAAATAACTCAATTTCGTTTCTTTCTATGGCTCAGTAATATTCCATTGTATATATGTGCCACATCTTCTTTATCCATTCATCTGTTGATGGACACTTAGGTTGCTTCCATGTCCTGCCATTGTTTCTCTTATTCCTTGAATATTTTAGATATTTAGATTTAAACATCTGATCAATTTGGAATTAATTTTGTATAGATTAGAAGAAATATATCCAACTATGTATTCCCTATAATAAACCAGTTACCCCTATAAAACTGTTAAGAAGATGATTTTCCTGAAGATTAAATAAGCTAACTTCATTGTATATTACATTTATATAAAACTTGGTGTGTATATTATTTTTTTTCTCATTGGTCCTCCTTCTGTTTATTCACCAACATCATATTCATTTTAATTGTTGAGGTTTCAAATGTGTTTGAGTATTTGGTAAAAATAGCACCCCCCATTGTTATTCCTTTTCAAGATTTTCCTGGCTATTCTTGTTTGTTTGTTCTTCAAATTGATTATTATAATGAATATTTCTGACTCAGACAAAATAAGCACACAAATAATAATAAAAAAAAACTTGTATTTTTATTGGTTTTGCATTAAGTTATCTTGGGAAGGGATGACATAGCTACGGTGTTGAATTTTCTTATTCAAGAGTATATTTTTTGATACTTTTGTGTCTTTCAGGAGTTGTTTTTACAACACTTCTCATAAGATTTTGAACTTTTTTTCTTTTTAAGTTTATAGTTAGGCCATCAGATATCCTTTTCTAGGACTTTCCTGGGAGTGTTGCTGTCAGTGATTTGGAGTCCTCTGCATGTATTTGGCAGCTCATGTAGTTACTGTGTCACTTGTTTTTATTACCTGAGTTGGCTATAATAATTTTCTTTCTATTTTGGGTTTTTTTGTTATGTTATATGTTGTGAGATGATTTAGGGATATTCATAAACTACACTCCTGCCACTGTCACTTTGTCTGGCATGCTCGAAAGTTTTTGAAGCTACATATTTTCTAACATAAATTTCCTTTCACCAAATATGCAAAAATTATTTCAAAGATTAAGTGATAATTATCCCAAGGACATCTAATCACAGAAGGATTACAATGTATACAATCCTGCTCTCAAGTGCTTACTAATTAAGATAGACAATACAAACAGAATCTGCAAGAAACAAAATAACTGAGTTGGAACCAAAACTTCCAATTCACTTTGTCCAGCTGTCCTTCCCGATATGTGATCTTTGGCGCAGTTCCCATTCCCCACTTCAGAGAAAGCAGATATTTTCTTTCTCTGCCCAAATTTCCATATAATCCATAATTTGCATGTGCAAAAAATACTGTGAATTATCTTACAGCATTAGCCTTACTGAAATTCAATTATGTCATGTAAATTCAACCACAGGTAAGGAATTAATGCACAAACATATGGGTCATTAATACCCAATTACCTTCAGGGAGAAGGTAGAGAGTGATTGAGAGGCAGGGCTTGTGGAGGCCACTCCTCTGCCCAGCAACATGGTCTCTCTAGTCATGATGGGTCTAGACAATTCTCTGAGAGTATCGAATGCCAGCAGGGCAATGTTATGATTTCTCATGAGTAAGTGTAACAAGAGAAATTTCCCTTTCTCAGAATCTGGAGTCATATAATGTAGAAATGAAATTCTGCTGCTAGCAGGATGACTGTTAATAGCAAGGCTTACACAGGTTACCATTATTTTTCTCTCATAAAGAAAACAAGAGAAAGTCAGTCTATGGTATCTCCTCTGTCTTTATGCTCACAGACATCCTTAGTGTATGACTTCCCTACCTGAGGTCACCAAACCATCACAAGATGCTTACTGAAGTCCCTAACTTTATTTCTGGTATCAAGTAAGCAAGAGTAGGAAGGAAAATAAGGGACTTATTAGCTAAATTTGGCCCCTTCGGAAAGTGGTCTCATAAGCTTTAACCAATGCCTTCGACTTATGTTTCATTCACTACTAAAGTCAAAGAAGGTTGCAAAATATAAAGATTTTTTTAATGGACACATAGATACACGAAGTAAAATTGGTTCTGTGTTACTAAGGAAGAGGAAGAGAATGTGTGTTGAATTGGTAACTGTCTTTCTCTACCACGGGGATAGACTGCATTTACCATCTGTCTTGTTGTCTTCTTTATAGTCTGCATAGGAAGAACCAGTTGTAATACCTGTAAGTTAAATTTTGAAGAAAGCATTTTAGCAGCTTTTATTACACCTTTTACCACTAACTGTAGGTGTCATGAATATTTACCTTCTTTTAAAAAACAGGTAAAACAAAATATAACAAAAGCGTTTGTTCTTTGAATGATACTCATCTGATATTTAAAATCAGATGCTCATCTGAATATTTTTTTAAAAAGATATATTGGCATTCAAACCTTATATAATTAGAATTTTTTTTTTTTTTTGTATTCCAACATATTTTAGCATTCTACTGCTTTTTGTTTAGGAAATCAGTTCAGCAACCATGTAAAATTTAGCACCCAAGGCAGATCAAGATGAATGTGGCCATTCTTGTTAAATAGGGCACTGTTTGCTCTATGGAAAGAAGATGTATTACCAGGGTGGAATTATATATATATATATATATTTCTGCAGCATCTTGTAACCACACTCCATTAGAAATGATTACCACCACAATGTTTCATGGTCTGAATTAGGTTCATATTTCTTTAGAGCACAAATGCAAGAAAGAGGCCAACTGCCAGGACTGCTTGACCGGGTCTGTGGCTCTGCCTGACCTGTGTCAGCAGGAATCTCAATCAAAGCTGCAATGGCCGCCATGTTAGCCAGGCACTTCTCACACTGGTGACTTGTTGTTAAATCACTGGGTCTGAAAATAACAACCGTCCATCAGTGTCAGTGCATGAAAAATTGAATTTCATCAGAATTTAAAAGAATTGCAGACTAGACTAATGCCATAGAGTCAAGTCCTGTGACTGTGATTTGTTCTTTCTGTCGCAGTACATTGACAGCCTTCTGACTGCTTCTCTTACCAGAGGGGATGTAACAGAAGAATAGTTTCAAAAATATTTACCCACTTTCATCACAAATGCCTGAATATGCATTCAAGAGTATAATGGTTTGAAATAATTAACCACCTGGCAATTGCTCTTTTGGCCTTTTGGACTCAATTAACAACAAGTGTGTTCTTAAATATATTCCTCTTTCATGAAGAAGAGGTTTAATAAATACCTACATCTAAAGTCTAGTTTTAAAGCATACTGAAGTCATTGATATATTTAGGGATGAATACTTATTACTAATGAACCCCAATTTTAATCTTAGGATAGCATAGAAGATTTCATAAATGAGTCCTCAGTGTGATCCAAGTTGATTCATAGCAGGCATGGGGGAGAAGACGGAAGTGCAAAGGCCTACATGGAAATTTCTTTGGAATAATGAGAATTCACTAACCTGAGATTTTATTAACTGGCTATTTGAAGTAAATCTCTTTTAATAGAATTAGAAACCAATCAACTGCAGTAATAGGGATGACTAACACAAATTATCAAGCCAAATTTTTTAAATAAATAATTTTATAATACTTAAGTCGAATTTTCTACTCATAGAAGTTAAGTATGAATTTTATTTACAGTCATTAATATAGGATAAGGGTTGATTCTTGGGAACAAAGGGGGCCTTGAATTTAGCATTGAATTTAGCTCCAATTTTTTATCTAACAGTTTCAAAAAGATCACTCTGGTTACTTGTCTTAGTTACTGCTGCTATAACAAAATGCCATAGCTGGGTGGCTTAAACAGCAGTCATTTCGTTTCCACGGTTCTGGAGGCTGCAAGTCTGAGAGGAGGGTGCTGGCATGGTCAGATTCTTGGTGAGGGCTCTCTTCCTGGTTTATAGATGTCCACCTTCTCATTGTAACCTCACACGATAGAGAGAGAGAGAAGAGGGGAAGAGAGAGAGGGAGAGGTAAGTCAGTCTTGAGTCTTTGCCTCTTTTTAAAAGGACATTAATCCTATCATAAAGGTGACACACCCACAATCTCATCTAAGCCTAATTATCTCCCAAAGACCCCCACCTCCAAATACTATTACATTGGGGATTAAGGCCTGAACATATGGATTCTGGAGGGACACAAACTTTCAGTCCATAGCAGTATTATAAGGAGAATAGATGATGTGAGAGTAGGAGGAGACAAGTTTCAAGGGCAAAGAAACTAATTAGGAACTATTCTAATTGTCTAGACTCTAGTCATAAAAGATAGTGGTTCAGACCACTTTTACAGTGGTAGAAGTAGTGAGAAGCGGCCAGGTTCTAGACCTATCTGTAAGGTCCAGCTGACAATCTATGCTAATTTATTGGATGTGTGGTATGAGAAAAACTTGACCTCAAGAAAGACTTAATTATCTTTTCTAAGCTTTAATTTCCTCAAGCACACAATGGAGAACTTACTAAATATAACATGGGATTGTTGAGAAAGTAAAATGTCAATGTCTGAAAGCAATTAAGACAATGATTATATATTATGATAATATATATCATGTAAAATAATTATTATATTATTATATTATAGATAATAAGTAACAGCTTAACATCAGCCCTGGCACAAAGTTTTAAACTCCTTCAGTAAAAGGCAGGCTCAAGTTCTAGAACTTGGTCTTTCTATATCCATATGGAAATTTTCAAACACAAATACTTGGTTTATGTGCTTTTACAGGCAGATCTCCTATAGCTACCTTCTTTATTAGGCAGGTGCAGTTTTAATTCATGCCACGTTAACGTATTTTAAAAGTTGCCTAGTTTCTGTTTCTTCTCGTCCCATGATTTTGGGTTGTTTGCAAGCCACTAACTTAAAGACTTTGTGCAAGTGTCCATCTTACAGAATTTCTTATTATCATGGGAAGCGGTGTCTTCAGAGGCAGAATTTCAAACAGAACAAGTTTGTGGAGTGAAAGACCTGAGAGTCAGGTCTCAGGCTTCCCATGTACGCAAGCAGTCAGCTGACTCTGGGACCAGAGTGCAGGGTATAACTGCTCAGAACGTCAAAGGCCATCTGTGTTTATTCAGTGGTGACACACTCAGAAGATAACAGCATCTTATGGCATACTGAAATATTGTATTTTTTCCAAATTTTGTAATTATTGCAAAAGCAAATAGTAGGGAAAATGTAAAATACTGAATTTGTATAATTTTTTAATAAAATATTTTCAAATTTCCAAAGAGATAGCTGAACTTGCTTCTATGAATATATCTATATTGATATCTGAAGCCATATTTATAGCAATATGTATTTCTTTATATTTAATATTGTTTTATGCTTGAACTGTCTACATAGAATCCCTAATTATGTTTTATTTTCCAGGGAAATTTTTATTCTTGATAGAAATCATCAAGGAGAAAACTTGGCTATTTGGCAATTTCTTGCAGATAAGACTGTTTACCACAATTATATACATGGTTTTATGTGAACATGTGAACTTCCATTTATAAAAGGAATGGTGACATTTCAAAATGTGAGAAAAACAAATAAAAGTAATGAGTTTCATATATGCAATTTTCCTTCCTAGAAAGAAGGTTGCTCAAATGTTGTGTTTTTTTTAAATTAAACTTTTATTTATTCATTTGAACAAATACCACATTAAAAATATCTTTAAAATTTATTCTTATTAAAGTAAATGCTATTTACATAAAATGAAATTGGTTTTCATCAACAACTGAATGATAACAGCCCAGGAGGATCACTTATATTTAGTTTTAATAAAAAGTGACATGTAATTATATAATAGCATTTTGTGCTTGAAAAGCACCTTTCATCTTTAAAATTTCAAAAGCCACAAAGTGTAATATAGTGATATAGTATATCCACTGGCATTAAATCTTTAAAGAAACCAATGTACTAGTGATTAAATATTTTACCAAGAACTCTACAAAAGCATATTTTCTTTCTGTGGTTCAAAAACCTCAAAACTTGGTAATTTTAATATAATACTGCTTATTACAAGAGACTAATGAATCATTATCATTTTTGTCTTAGAAATCCATCTCAAACAGATGTTCTTATTCCTCTACAAACTAGCTGTGATAAATAAATAAATAGGACAAATCTTAAGTGTCCAGTAAAGGGTAAATCATTCTTTGATTATATTAACAATTTAGTGATACATTATAATTTATTGGTGACCTGACAGATAACTCCATGCATGGATACATGGGCTAGTATAACACTTTGCTTCTCAGATTTCTGAGAGCCTAAAATGGCAAAGAGAACAAAGAAAATTCTAATAGAAATCTTTAAATATATTGATAAAACTTGCAGGATTATTACATTTATACATTTTTATGATCAATGAAAGTTTCCTCCTGTTTCTAAATAATCATTTTAGATTAACATAAAATTAAATATAATACTATTAAACAACCATTTTGTTATTAAATACTCAGCAAACCAATTAAACATATAAATAACCTCCTTTGTCTCATGAAGTCTTTCTTGGAGACACCAACTATCAGAGTAGTTACTTTTAGCCTCCAGAGGTCAAAGACAGGAAATTTTACATCTTGACCTGTCAAAGTCACTTTAGGATTTAACCTAGTCCAATTTTAGTCTGATGATGTTTAGCTTGTTCAAAGCTTTTAGACCAGGAGTCCCTAACCCTGAGTTCATGACTAGAATTTAGGAGGTCTGTAACTCAAATGAGAAATATGAAAAGAATTTGTATTTTCCTATTTTCACTAACCTCAAATTAATATTATGCACTATGCTCAACTTTGGTTGTAGGTAATAAACCAGAGTTGAGTTGGCTGTATCTGAGATGTGAGGCTTGGTCACCTCCATCAGTTGTTATAGACACCTGACAATACGTTTTACCCATATTGTTACTTTAAAATTATAGTAATTGTTGTATCAATTACTAGATATTGTTGATATTTTAGTAAGAAACACTTATATTGCTATATATCAAATATTTAAAAAATATTTTGCCAGCTGCATTTCAATATAATTGATATTCTTTGTGATTTTATGTATTTCTTGTATGCATTTAAAAACACTGTTCTTAGAGATCCATAGACTTCATCAGACTTTCATACTGGTTCATGGCAAAAAAAAATTGTGAAGAAATTCTATGTTAGGTTAAGTTGATTAAGAATTCTGTTTAAATCATCTTTATCATTACTGATTTTCTGCCTGTATAATACATCAATTAATGAGCAAGGGACATTGAAGTTTCCAAAAATAATTGTGAATTTGTCTATATCTGTTTTCAGTTATAAAAGTTTATTGCACCATGCATTTTGACATTCTGTTGTTACATGCGTACACATTAAAGATTATTACATCTTCTTGGAAAATTGTCCCCTTTATCATCAGGTAATGTTTCCCTTTATCCCTGATTATCATCCTTTTTTAGTAGTCAGTTTTATCTGAAGTTACTACTACTTCTGCTCTCTTTGATTAGTTTTAACACGGTATATTTTTCTCCATCTTTTTATCTCTTTACTTTTACCCTATATCTTCATGTTTAAAGTAGGTCATTATATGTAAAGGGGGTCTCTTGTAGACAGCATGTAGTTGCATCTTCTCTAGATAATCTCTGTCACTTAACTGGTATGTTTATATCACTTACATTTAAAGTGTTTATTGATATAGTTAGATTAGAATTTGCCATCTTGTTATTTTATTGTTGTTATTCATTTCTTTTGGCTTTTGTTTCTTTTTAATTTCTCTTTCTGCCTTTCCTGGTTTTAACTGAGCATCACTTATGATTCCATTTAATCTCTTCTTTGAACATTTCATTTATATATATTTTTAAATATGTTGGTGGTTGCCCTAGGATAGACAAAATGTATTTTGCAATAATGTATACCCATTTTCTAATAATATTGTACTTCTTCACATGTAGTGCAAGTGTCTTTTAACAGAATAATCCCAATTCTTCCCTCTTGTGACATTGTCCCTTATGTTATTCATTTCATTTTTACATATGCTATAAACATCTAACACATTGTCACAATTATTGCTTTAAGTAAGTTATTTTTAGTGTAATTAAATATAAGAAAATTAAAAATTATATTTTACCTCAAATATTCCTTTTCTGATGTCCTTCTTTATATGTATATGAGTTTCTAAACTGCATCAATTTTCTTCTACTTCAAGAACTTCCTTCAACATATTTTGTGGGGCAGGTCTACTGGCTGTGAAATTCTTCAGTTATTATTGCCTGAGAAAGTCTTTATCTCTCCTTCACTTTTTAAAACTAGATTTAATATTTTAAGTTTTATATTTACAGAAAATTTTATAAGATAATACAGAGAATCCTCGTATATTTTACACCATGTTTCCCTATTATTAACATCTTATACTAGTATGGTGCATTTTGTTAGAATTAATGTACAAGTATGGTTATGTTATTATTAGCTAAAATGCATAGTTTATTTAGATATTCTTCATCTTTATATGATATCTTTTTATGTTTTAGGATCTCATCTAGACTACCACATTACACTTAGTTGTTTTATCTTCTTAGGCTCCTTTTGTTTGTAACAATTTCTCAGTTTGCCCTTGTTTTTGATGAACTTAGTTTTAAGGAGTATTGATCAGGTATATTATAGGATGCCTCTTTGTTGGAAATCATCTGAATTTTTTTCCATGATTATACTGGAATTATGGATATTTATTTATTATTATTTATTTATTGGAATTATATTTTTTAGCACTTCCTTATTTACTGGTATTATAAGATGCTCCAGGGTCATCTTGTATATTTCTAGCCAAGTCTTAGAATCAGCCATTTCTCCAAGGAGCCTCAATTCATTTTTTTTAGAGGTTGGCATTAGAAACCAAGATCTAGCTACTAGGTATGCTCATTGTTACTGGACTGTCAGTGCTTCTAAGCCCCCTTGGCTAACAGAGAAAGGAAATATGTGTGTGTGTAATAATCCATCTAGATACATATATCTAAATGTTTTGTAAACATCTGTAATTATATTACATTAAACATGAGTTTATAATGAATATTCACCTCTAACGCATTACAACATGGTTCACTCTAGGCTCCCATTGCTTTTCTGTGGATATCCACTTCAACAGAGAAACTCACCATCTGCCATCCATTCATGAAATTGTTCAATTCAGTATATATGTATAATAATATCAGAATTGTTTCTCTTTACCCACATGGGAAACAACTTGATCAACTTCATCACATTATATTGAGGATGAATACTATCAATAGAGCTTGTATTTGTCTAATGAGTACTTTGCTTGTGTGCAGTTAGTTTTTCCTTTTGTCTTATGGACTCCACTCATTTCCAAAGCTACTTAGATCAGCACATTGTCCCCACTTCCCCTACAATATGGTTGTTTCATACATTTATTATATAGTTAATATCTCTTGTCTTAGTCTTCAACCTCTCAAACAATTTTTTTTTCAATCTGCATACATTACGTTTCAATCTTTGTGTTGTAAAATTCTATGGGTTTTGACAAATACACAATATCATGTATCCAACATCACATTATCATACAGAATAATTTTGCTGCTCTAAAAATCCCCTGTGCTTCACCAAGCTTAATCCTCACCCTCTCCCCCCAAGCTCCTGGAAACCAATGATTTTTTTGCTGAATCCATGGTTTTGCCTTTTTCAGAATGTCATATTATTAGAACCGTGGAAGTTTTTTTCTTTTTTTCAATATTTTTAATTAACTAGAAACCGTAGTATATTTAGATTTCCTTAGTTTTCACCTAATGTTCTTTTTCCCCAGGATTCCATCCAGGGTACTACTTTATATTTATTTGCCATGCTGTCAGAGTGTCTCAGATTAATCTTGGTTTTGATGACCTTGAGAATTTTGAGGAATACTGATCAAATAATTTGTAAGTTGCCTCTATTGGATTTTTTTCTGATGTTTTCCTCAGTATTATACTGGGGCCATGGGGTTTTGAGTGAAAGTCCACATAGATTAAGTATGCTATTTATTCCATCATATCATATCATATTACTATCCATGATTTATGACTGTTGATATTGACGTTAATCATTTGGCTGAAGTAGTGTTTGTAAGTTTTCTTCACAGTAAAATTACACATTTTTTTTTCTCTTTGAATTCTAATACTCTTTGAAAGGAAGTCAATATCTGAAGCCCATACTTAAGGAGAGTGATGTTCTTCCTTTTCTAGAGTGGGTCTAGATAAATTATTTGACATTCTTCTGCATGGGAGATTGTTTCTTTCTACAATGTATTAATTTAATCAGATATATATATATATATATATATATATATATATATATATATATATATATATATATATATACACACACACTCATACATATTTTATGTTTTGGGTTGTAATCCAGTACTACTTTATTCTACTGTCGAAATTTTTCCTGCCTTAGTCACTGAGGACTCTTTCAGTTGGCTCCTGTGTCCATTTGACATATCCCCATCAGTAATTTCTTTTTTGAGTACTTCTTACTTTCTGGCATCATCAGATACTCCAGGCTCCTTTTGTGTATTTTCTGCCCCAGGCTTAGAGTCCACTATTTCTCCAAGGGGCCCCAGTTGCATTTACTGGAGAATGGTATTTGAAACCAAGATCCAGGAGTAAGTGTGCTGCTTGCTGCTGGGGTGTTTATTTTAGACCCTATAATGTGAGAAAGCAAAAACAAACAAACAAACAAAAACAGTGTATATACATGTTCTATAATCCCTTCTACATAAAACATTTTGTATATATATTAAGTTAAATTTGTCCCCAAATGATGTATCCAACTCCAATCTATTACCAAACGGATAATTCTACCCTACTTTTATTTATCTGTAAATTCCTACTGCAACGATGAGAAACTAGCTCCCAATATCATCCATCCTTTTATTTAACATTCATTTCCAGTATACATACATAGTAGTATCAAAAAGATTAACCCATACTTCTATGGGAAACAACTTTATAGACTAAAGTCCTTATGAACAGTTAACTTTGCCTTTAGTTTTACAGATGTAATTCTTTTCCAAAAATACTTAAATCAACACTTTTCCCTACCACGTTCAGTGAGGTTCTTTCATATACTTGTAATTCAGTTACGTTTTCTCGCCACAGTCTGCATTCTTTCCTGGGATCCCATGACCCCCTAAATTTTTTTTTTAAAATTTGCTTTCACTAAAGTTCTCTTTTCGTGTTGCAGTTCTATAGTTCTTGAGAAATGCAAAATGTCAAGTGTCCTCGATTATAGTATCATACTAAATGGTTTTACTGCCCTAAACCTCCCCTGTGTTTCACCCATTCTTAAACTCTGGCAATCAATTAACCTTTTTAATTGTCCCTATAGTTTTGCCTTTTCTAACATGTCAAATAAATGAAATCATATAGCATTTAGCCTTGTTATACTGGCTTCTTTCACTTATCACTATGCAGTTAAGGTTTCTCCATGTCATTCTGTGGTTTGATAGATTATTTCCTTTTACTGTGGAATAGCATTCCATTGTATAAATGTACCAGACTTTGTTTACCTCTTCATCTATTGAAGGACTTCTTGGTTGCTTCCAGTTTTAGGGAATTATGAATAATGCTGCTATAAATATTTACTGGTAGGTTATCGCATGGACATATATTTTAATTGTATGAGAATGGCAGAGCATTATCGTTAGATCATGTGGTATTATGTTTGTTGCTGTTAGAAACTTCCTTACTTTCTTTAAAAGTGGCTGAACCATTTTGCATTACCACCAGCAATGAATGAGAGTTCCTATTGGTCTGTATTTTCACTGACATTTAGTACTGTCAATTATTATTTTTTTAAATTTTAGCCAATCTCATATGTGTACTGTGGAATATGTGTGTTTATACAATTGAATTTGTTATTGTTGTTTTAATTTGCAATGTACTAATGACAAATTATGTCGAACATCTTTCCATATTCTTTGTTGTATTTTTATGTCTTCACTGGTGAGGTATGTTTTCAAATCGGTTGTCCTTTTTTTAATTGGGATTTTCTTTTGACTTGTTTCAATTTAAGAGTTCTTTGAAAATTTTAGATACAAGTCCTCTATCATATATGTATCTTAAAAATAATTTCTCTTAGCATGTGGCTTATCAGTTCATTCTCTTAAGGGTGTCTTTTACAGAGCAGAAGTATTAAATTTTAATGAATCCTTACTTACCAATTTTTTGTTTCTTGGATAGTGCTTTTTGTTCTGTTTCTAACATCTCATCATCAAACCCAAGCTCATCAAGATTTTCTCTTCTGTTTTTCCTCAGAGTTTTATAATTTGAAGTTTTACATTTAGGTCTATCATCTATGTTCAACTTTTGTGAAGGGTGCAGTCTGTGTCTAGTTTTTTTGTTTGGTTGGTTGTTGTTGTTGTTTGCATATGTATGCCCAATTTTTTCAGTGCCGTTGAGTAAAAGTTATCATTTCTGAATTGAATTTCCCTTGTGCTTTGGCAAAGATCAGTTCACTATATTTGTATGGTTCTATTTCTGAACTCTCTATTCTGTTCCATTTGTTTATGTGTCAATCAGTGCCGTGATCTCTTATTTACTGTAACTTTATAGCAAGTTTTCAGGTTGGGTAGTGTCACTCATCCAACTTTGTTTTACTTCTTTAGTATTGTACTGGCTACTCTGTGCTTTTGCCTTTGCAAGTAAATTTTATATGTTTGTTAATATCTAAAATTTGCTTGCTGTGATTTTGATTTGGATTAGGTAGAATCTATAGATGAAATTGGGAAGAAGTGACATTCTAAAAAGACTGAGTCTTCCAGTCTACAAACACACATGATGTCTCCATTTTCTCAGATATTCTTTGATTACCTTCAAAAGTTTTATAGTTTTCCATATACAGTTTCTGTACATATTTTGTTATCTTATGCATAAGTATTTATTTTTTTAATGCCATTGTAAGTGATATTATGTTTTTAATTCAAATTATTGATCATTGCTAGTCTTTGCTAGTTTTGATATTAGGGTAATTTTGGCCTCAGAGAATGAATGAGAAAGTGTTCCTGCTGCTTGTATTTCATGGATGAGTTTGTGGAAAATTGGTATGATTTATTTTTTAAATGTTTGGTAAGATTCACCAGTGAAACCATCTGTACCTGGTGCTTTCTTTGTTGGAAGGTTATTAATTATTGGTTTAATTTCATTAATAGATATAGATATTAAGATTCTATATTTCTCCTGTATGAATTTTGAAGTTTGTGCCATATAAGAAATTGGTCTATTTCATCTAAGTTATCAAATCTGTGGATATTGAGTTGCATATTCCTTTATTATTTTTATGTCTAGGATCAGTAAAGATGTCCCCTCTTTTATTTCTGATATTGATAAACTGTGTCTTTTCTCTTTTTTCTCCTTTGTTAACCTGGCCAGAGGTTTACCAATTTTATCAATTTACCAATGTACTGATTTTATGGATCCTTTCTAAGAATCATCTTTTGGTCTCTGGATTCACCTGTTTCCTCAGATATCTAGATAGGGTTTTATCCTTGACCTTGGTTTTCTGATATTCTAATAAAAAGTGTTGATTTTTAGTTCATTCAGCTTTTTTCTTATTGCTATGCTTGGACAATTTCCAATTTTTTTAACATATTAGACCTGAAACTGGAAGTCTATCTCTTAATTTGAATTTTATATATATATATATATATATATATATATATATATATATATATATTTTAAAATATTTTTTATACACTCTTACAAAGACTTTTTGTAACACTCTGTTCTCCTTTAGAATTTTAATATCTCCTTGTTGACTCTGTGATAGCAGATCTCTAAAAATTCTATTCTTCTCCTGGAATTATTTCAATTTCTTCAGTCACAGATTTATTGTTTAATCATTTGTTTATCTTTTTTCATCTTGTTCATTTAATTTCACATCTGTTGATCCAAAACACTCCAATTATATTTAAGAATGATGTTTAGCATTTGGGACTAAGGACTCTGTTTACGTGGGAAGGATATTTCCAAAGTCATTTTTCATTTTCTGAGTCTGGTCTCAGAGCTAGTTGCCTTGCTGCACTTTAAGTGGAAGTCTTTGCTCCAGGTACAGTTTCTATAAGAAAATATTGATTCATAGCTCTTTGGCATTCTCAATATGAAGTGAGGGAGGGAAATTGATAGTTTAACTGCCCTGTGTAACTTCAAATAATGTCCCTGGTTTTCAACCTCATGACTTACCTCTGATATTCCTAGTGTTTCCCAATCCAAAGATTCCCCTAGCTTCTTTGGGCAGGATCACTGATCTTCTCTGAAGAAAGCTGTGTAATGTTCTAAGCTGCAGCTTCTGCCAACTTATTTCATCTGTTAGCACTCCTCTATCTTCATTTTAATGTTCCTACTACCTGTTAAAATTTCTTCTGAATTTTTTCCCTTTCTAATTATTTTCCCTATTAAAACCCATATACTTTCCTTTTCTATAATATCACTAAGTGGCATCTTAGGGAAAAGGTAGAACTGATAAATGCATATGCATTAAGTCTTATTTAATTAGAATTCCATCAGAAATGCTTCAATTAAAAATTCATATAAACAAGTTATTTTGAAGAATACTAAAGATTATCATTTATGCATAATATTTTTATATTAGAATGTTTAATAATTAGTTCAGAGAAAGCCACAGCACCTCAGATTATTTTTCTGTAAATGTATCAACTTCCAAAAGAGAAGGAGTATATTGACTGTCCCTTATTTGTTACAACATTTTTGGATTTAGTGACCTTTTAAGTAGCATTCTTTATATTTTCCAAGTAGAAATATTAAGAAAAAGAAAAAAAAGAAGAAATTTCTATTTAAGCTATCACTTCAGAAATGTAAAGACATTTTACTGTGAACACAGAAGATTTAAATTCCTAATAATGATGAAGAAAGAGGTGGCAACCTTCACATAATCTTTATCCTGGGCTTATATAGTTTACAGTCTGGCATTGGGAACTAATTGCTAAGCACAATTATTGAAAATGATCACATAACCCCAGTAGCTTTTTGTAAGCCGTTTACTATTCTGCATATTTCATTTACTAGATGGAATTTAATTCAACTTTCCTAATTCTCTTCATTGTTTTTTTTGAAACAGCCCCAACAAATCTGTTGACAAACATTTAATCATGAAAACCAGATCTCAGTTGTTATAGCATAGTTCACATTTTATTTGCTGACTAGTCCACTGGCAAATGCAAGCAGCACCTGGAGAGAGGGAACACTTAATACATATACTTAAAAATGTTTTACCTTAAAATTTTTGCTCATTATCCATATGTTTATTCAGCTGAGGAAATCTGAAAACAAGATTAATAGATACAAAACACCTTTAAAGACTAGATATTTGTTTTACTATACCATACCTATTATTAAACTTGATACAAATAATAAAAAAAATTAGTTACTGAAAGGAGACTTTAAAGTAAATAATTAAACTTAATGGATAACCTTGGTATTGAAAGGTATTTATTTCATTTCTATACACATTTTATAAATAGAACAGCTGCAATTTATTCCACAATCAGTGGCAACATCTTATTTTTTTTGTATAGCTTGAAATTGTGATTGAACATTGATTTGAAGCAACAAAATTAAAAGGTAAATTGATAAACATCTGAAGATTTTTTTAAAAAACAAGCACAAGAAAATTGTGAAAAAGACTAAAGAAACAATGCTGATTTTAAACTAAGTTTTACACCATTTTAAAAACCTTAATTTGTTCCTTAAAAAGATTTAATTGCTATAAAAATAATAGAAAATTCAAAGTGATTTTTTTCACAAAATGCTAATATCTTTTGCAATTATATTTAAATACAACAGGGATACTATTTGAAATTAGAATAAAATATAGTTATCATGATTTTTAACTTCAGACCTGCTTTCAAAGTCCACAAGTTTGCCTACAAAAATAATTTAAACTATTTTAGTGGTAAATAAATGTAATTACTTATATTAGGAATGATATGGTATAGATTTAACTGGCAGTAATAATTTTTTAACCCAACTTTTTAAACTAAATTTGTTAACTAGCTTATACATAAAACTTTTTTTTTGTTGTTTGTTTTTCCCCAAATGTTGGTACTGGAGCAGAAGATCACATGGTAATTAAGTCACCAGTGAGGGGAGTGGGGGGACACAGAAAACAAAAACAGCCCTTTTGTCCTTTACACCAGAATTATTTCCCTCATTGTTTCTACCATTAATGTGGTGAAGAGATAGTGAAGGAAAAGAATCCCATGGGGGAAAAAAAAATGAGAAAGTAGCTGATGAATGGCTTCTTGACATGACAAAAGTAATAAACTTCTCCAGGCATGATGCTTACCTTCTCCTTCAAAGCATTCTGTATTGCAGAAATTCTGAACTATTTTGCCATAGCCAAACACACTATAAAATCTGTACATATTTGTATATCCTTTACTTTAACAGGAACGCTTCTCCATCCAACCACTTTTATGGTCTACTTCTTCTTTATTCATGACAACTTGTCCTTGCTGTTCCTAAAGATCACCAGAAGTGAGAGTAGGTGCCTACACATGTGATCATCTCAGAGCTATCACAGAGATGATGTTTAGTGATTTGTTTCCAGAAGAGTTGTCTAGTACTCACAGATTATATTATAAAGTCAGCATGTAAGAAAAAAAATTTTTCTGAGTCAGTATTATACTTCAAAATGAGTGAAATGCACATTTCAAAAACTCTTCACAACTTAAGCCTTGGTGTTTGAGATTACATGCACGAGATCCAGAATTAAGCAGGATTAGGAAAAGACATTTCCCAGCTCGAACTTGCATAATATTAAACACAGTGTTTTTTCTTTTTCATTTTTTTAGAAATATATAATATTAGGGTATAATTACATGTGGTAAAATTAATTACTTTTAGTGTATATTTCTGAATGTTTGACAAAGAATACATTCATATAACAGCAACACAATCAAGATGTAGAACACATTCATCTCACTCAACAATTACTTCAGGCACTCTTGTTTCAAACCACCCCCCAACACACAACCATTAGAAACATCTATTGAGTTTTTTTTCCCCACAGTTTTCCCTATAACACAATGTCATATGAATGAGATTGTCCTGTATGTTGACTTTGGAGTATAGCTTCTTTAATTTATCATAATGCATTTATTGTCTTGTGTATCAGTTTCACTAGGTTTTATTGCTGAAGAATATTATACTGTTTGGGTGTTACACATTCATTTTGTTTTCTTTTTTTTTTGGCTGTGCCCCAACCAGAGATTGAACCTAGGCCCTTCACAATGAAAGTGCAGAGTCCTAACCACTGGACTGTCAGGAAATTCCCTGTTTTAGTTCTTTACCAATTCACCAGTTGAGAGATATTTGTGTTCTTTTTGGTTTGGAGTGATTATTAAGAGAGCCAATATAAAAAATGACATGTAGATGTTTATGTGAACAAAATTATAATTTCACTTTAAGAAATAACATGGGGTGGGGTGACTGGGTGATATACTAAGATTATGGAAGAGGTATGATCTTACTTGTAACTTTAAAAGGCAACTCGGAAGTCAACACACCTGGTGGAGTAAGTTAAACAGACTTACAAACACAGTAAGTTAAACAAAATGAGAAGACAGAGAAATATGTAGCAGAAGAAGGAACAAGGTAAAAACCCACCAGTCCAAAAAATGAAGAGGAAATAGGCAGTCTACCTGAAAAGGAATTCACAGTAATGATAGTAAAGATTATCCAGAATCTTAGAAATAGGATGGAGAAAATAAAAGAAATGTTTAACAAGGCCCTAGAAAAACTAAGGCGCAAACAAACAATGATGAACAACACAATAAATGAAATTTAAAATTCTCTAGAAGGAAGCAATAGCAGAATAAATGAGGCAGAAGAGTGGATAAGTAACCTGGAAGATAAAATAGTGGAAATAACTACCACAGAGCAGAATAAAGAAAAAAGAATGTAAAGAATTGAGGAAAGTCTCAGAGACATCTGGGACAACATTAAATGCACCAACATTCGAATTGCAGGGGTCCCAGAAATAGAAGAGAAAAAGAAAGTGTCTGAGAAAATATTTGAAGAGATTATAGTTGAAAACATCCTTAACATGGGAAAGGAAATAGTCAATCAAATCCAGAAAGTGCAGAGAGTCCCATACAGGATAAATCCAAAGAGAAACGTGCAAAGACACATATTAATCAAACTATTAAAATTAAATACAAAGAAAAAATATTAAAAGCAGCAAGGGAAAAGCAAAAAATAACATAAAAAGGAATGCCCATAATGTTAGCAGCTGATCTTTCAGCAGAAATTCTGCAAGTTAGAAAGGAGTGGCAGGACATATTTAAAGGGATGAAAGGGAAAAACCTACAACCAAGATTACTCTACAGCAAGGATCCCATTCACATTCGACAGAGAAGTTAAAACTTTTACAGACAAACAAAACATAAGAGAATTCAGCACCACCAAATCAGCCTTACAACAAATGATAAAGTAACTTCTCTAGGCAGGAAACACAGAAGAAGGAAAAGACCAACAAAAACAAAAACAAAAACAATTAAGAAAATGGTAATAGAAACATACATACTGATAATTACATTAAATGTAAATGGATTAAATGCTCCAACCAAAAGACATAGACTGGCTGAATGGATATAAAAACAAGACCTGTATATATGCTATCTACAAGAGACCCACTTCAGACCTAGGGACACATACAGAATGAAAGTGAGGGGATGGAAAAAGATATTCCATACAAATGGAAATCAAAAGAAAGCTGAGTAGCAATTCTCATATCAGACAAAATGGACTTTAAAATAAAGACTATTACAAGAGACAAGGACACTACTTAATGATCATGGGATCAATCTAAGAAGAAGATATAACAATTGTAAATACCTATGCACCCAACATAGGAGCACCTCGGTACATAAGGCAAATGCTAACGGCCATAAAAGGGGAAATGAACAGTAACACAATCATTGTAGAGTACTTTAACACCCCACTTTTACCAATGGACAGATCATTCAAAATGAAAATAAATAAGGAAACACAAGCTTTCTTTTTTTTTTTTAAACATTTTTATTGGAGTATAATTGCTTTACAATGGTGTGTTAGTTTCTGCTTTATAACAAAGTGAATCAGTTATATATATACATATATCCCCATATCTCTTCCCTCTTGTGTTTCCTTCCCTCCAACCCTCCTTATCCTACCCTTCTAGTTGGTCACAAAGCACTGAGCTGATCTCCCTGTGCTATGTGACTGCTTCCCACTAGCTATCTATTTTACACTTGGTAGTGTATATATGTCCATATATACACTACCACTATCTCACTTTGTCCCAGCTTACCCTTCTCCATACCCATGTCCTCAAGTCCATTCTCTAGTAGGTCTGTGTCTTTATTCCTGTCTTGCCCCTAGGTTGTTCATGGCCATTTTTTTTTTTTTTTAGGTTCCATATATACGTGTTAGAATATGGTATTTGTTATTCTCTTTCTGACTTACTTCACTCTGTATGACTAACTCTAGGTCCATCCACCCCACTACAAATAACTCAATTTCGTTTATTTTAATGTCTGAGTAATATTCCATTGTATATAAGTGCCACATCTTTATCCATTCATCAGTCGATGGACACTTAGGTTACTTCCATTTCCTGGCTATTGTAAATAGACCTGCAATGTATATTGTGGTACATGACTCTGTTTGAATTATGGTTTTCTCAGGGTATATGCACAGTAGTGGGATTGCTGGGTCATATGGTAGTTCTATTTTTAGTTTTTTAAGGAACCTCCATACTGTTCTCAATAGGGGCTGTATCAATGTACATTCCCACCAACAGTGCAAGAGGGTTCCCTTTTCTCCACACCCTCTCCAGAATTTATTGTTTCTAGATTTTTTGATGATGTCCATTCTGACTGGTGTGAGATGATATCGCATTGTGGTTTTGATTTGATTTCTCTAATGATTAATGATGTTGAGCATTCTTTCATGTGTCTTTTGGCAATCTGTATATCTTCTTTAGAGAAATATGTACTTAGGGCCTCTGCCCATTTTTGGATTGGGTTGTTTGTTTTTTTGATATTGAGCTGCATGAGCTGCTTATAAATTTTGGAGATGAATCCTTTGTCAGTTGCTTCATTTGAAAATATTTTCTCCCATTTTGGGGGTTGTCTTTTCGTCTTGTTTATGGTTTCCTTTGCTGTGCAAAATCTTTTAAGTTTCATTAGGTCCCATTTGTTTATTTTTGTTTTCATTATTTCTATTTCTTTAGGAGGTGTGTCAAAAAGGATCTTGCTATGATTTATGTCATAGAGCGTTCTGCCTATGTTTTCCTCTAAGAGTTTTATAGTGCCTGGACTTACATTTAGGTCTTTAACCCATTTTGAGTTTATTTTTGTGTATGGTGTTAGGGAGTGTCCTAATTTCATTCTTTTACATGTAGCTGTCCAGTTTTCCCAGCACCACTTATTGAAGAGGTTGTCTTTTCTCCATTGTATATTCTTGCCTCCTTGATCAAAGATAAGGTAACCATATGTAAATGGGTTTAACTCTGGGCTTTCTATCCTGTTCCATTGATCTATATTTCTGTTTTTGTGCCAGTACCATACTCTCTTGATTACTGTTACTTTGTAGTATAGTCTGAAGTCTGGGAGCCTGATTCCTCCAGTTCTGTTTTTCTTGCTCAAGATTGCTTTGGCTCTTCAGGTTGTTTTGTGTTTCCATACAAATTCTGAAATTTTTTGTTCTAGTTCTGTGAAAAATGCCATTGGTAGTTTGATATGGATTGCACTGAATCTATAGACTGCTTTGGGTAGTATAGTTATTTTCACAATTTTGATTTTTCCAATCCAAGAACATGGTATATCTCTCCATCTATTTGTATCATCTTTAATTTCTTTCATCAGTGTCTTATAATTTTCTGCATACAGGTCTTTTGTCTCCTTAGGTGGGTTTATTCCTAGGTATATTATTATTTTTGTTGCAATGATAAATAGGAGTGTTTTCTTAAGTTCACTTTCAGATTTTTCATCATTAGTGTATAAGAATGCAAGAGATTTCTGTGCATTAAATTTGTATCCTGCTACTTTACCAAATTCATTGATTAGCTCTAGTAGTTTTCTGGTAACAGCTTTAGGATTCTCTATGTATAGTATCATGTCATCTGCAAACAGTGAGAGCTTTACTTCTTCTCTTCTGATTTAGATTCATTTTATTTCTTTTTCTTCTCTGATTGTTGTGCCTAAAGTTCCAAAACTATGTTGAATAATAGTGGTGAGAGTGGGCAACCTTGTCTTGTTCCTGATCTTGGTGGAAATGGTTTCAGTGTTTCACCATTGAGTACGATGTTGGCTGTGGGTTTGTCATATATTGCCTTTATTATGTTGAGGTAAGTTCCCTCTATGCCTACTTTCTGGAGGGTTTTTATCATAAATGGGTGTTGAATTTTGTCAAAAGCTTTCTCTGCATCTACTGAGATGATCATATGATTTTTCTCCTTCGATTTGTTAATATGGTGTATCACACTGATTGATTTGCATATATTGAAGAATCCTTGCATTCCTGGAATAAACCCCACTTGATCATGGTTTATGATGCTTTTAATGTGCTGTTGGATTCTTTTTGCTAGTATTTTGTTGAGGATTTTTGCATGTATATTCATCAGTGATATTGGTCTGTAGTTTTCTTTTTTTGTGATATCTTTGTCTGGTTTTGGTATCAGGGTGATGGTGGTCTTGTAGAATGAGTTTGGGAGTGTTCCTCCCTCTGCTATATTTTGGAAGAGTTTGAGAAGGATAGTTGTTAGTTCTTCTCTAAATATTTGATAGAATTCGCCTGTGAAGCCATCTGGTCCTGGGCTTTTGCTTGTTGGAAGATTTTTAATCACAGTTTCAATTTCAGTGCCTCTGATTGGTCTGTTCATATTTTATATTTTTCCTGGTTCAGTCTCGGAAGGTTGTGCATTTCTAAAAATTTGTCTGTTTCTTCCAGGTTGTCCATTTTATTGGCATATAGTTGATTGTAGTAATCTCTCATGATCCTTTGTATTTCTGCAGTGTCAGTTGTTACTTCTCCTTTTTCATTTCTAATTCTATTGATTTGAGTCTTCTCCCATTTTTTCTTGATAAGTCTGGCTAATGGTTTATCAATTTTGTTTATCTCTCAAAGAACCAGGTTTTATTTTTATTGATCTTTGCTATTGTTTCCTTCATTTCTTTTTCATTTATTTGTGATCTAGTCTTTACGATTTATTTCCTTTTGCTAACTGTGGAGTTTCTTTGTTCTTCTTTCTCTAATTGCTTTAGGTGTAAGATTAGGTTGTTTATTTGAGATGTTTCTTGTTTCTTAAGGTAGAATTGTATTGCTATAAACTTCCCTCTTAGAACTGCTTTTGCTCCATCCCATAGGTTTTGGGTCGTCGTGTTTTCATTGTTATTTTTTTCTAGGTATTTTTTGATTTCCTCTTTGATTCCTTCAGTGATCTCTTGGTTATTAAGTAGTGTATTGTTTAGCCTCCATTTATTTGTAGTTTTTACAGTTTTTTTCTTGTAATTTGTATCTAGTCTCATAGTGTTGTGGTCAGAAAAGATACTTGATACAATTTCAATTTTCTTTAATTTACCAGTGCTTGATTTGTAACCCAAGATATGATCTATCCTGGAGAATGTTCCATGAGCAGTTGAGAAGAAAGTGTATTCTTTTGTTTTTGTATGGAATGTCCTATAAATATCAACTAAATACATCTTGTTTAATGTAGCATTTAAAGCTTGTGTTTCTTTATTTATTGTCATTTTGGATGATCTGTCCATTGGTGAAAGTGGGTTGTTAAAGTCTCCTACTATGACTGTGTTACTCTTCATTTCCCCTTTTCTGGCTGTTAGTATTTACCTTATGTATTGAGGTACTCCTATATTGGGTGCATAAATATTTACAATTGTTATATCTTCTTCTTGGATTGATCCCTTGATTATTATGTAGTGTCTTTTTTTGTCTCCTATAATAGCTTTTGTTTTAAAGTCTATTTTGTGTGATATGAGTATTGCTACTCCAGCTTTCTTTTGATTTCCATTTGCATGGAATATCTTTCTCCATCCCCTCATTTTCAGTCTGTATGTGTCCCTAGGTGTGAAGTGGGTCTCTTGTATACAGCATATATGCAGGGCTTGCTTTTGTATCCATTCAGCCAGTCTATGTCTTTTGGTTGGAGCATTTAATCCATTTACATTTAAGGTAATTATCAGTATGTATGTTCCTATTACCATTTTCTCAATTGTTTTGGGTTTGTTATTGTAAGTCTTTTCCTTCTCTTGTGTTTCCTGCCAAGAGAAGTTCCTGTATCATTTGTTGTAAAGCTGGTTTTGTGGTGCTGAATTCTCTTAGCTTTTGCTTGTCTGTAAAGGTTTTAATTTCTCTGTCAAATCTTAATGAGATTATTGCTGGATAGAGTAATCTTGGTTGTAAGTTTTTCCCTTTTATCCCGTTAAATATGTCCTGCCACTCCCTTCTGGTTTGCAGAGTTTCTGCTGAAAGATCAGCTGTTAACCTTATGGGGATTCCCTTGTGTGTTATTTGTTGTTTTTCCCTTGCTGCTTTTAATATGTTTTCTTTATATTTAATTTTTGATAGTCTGATTAATATGTGTCTTGGCGTGTTTCTCCTTGGATTTATCCTGTATGGGACTCTCTGTGCTTCCTGGACTTGATTAACTATTTCCTTACCCATATTAGGGAAGTTTTCAACTATAATATCTTCAAATATTTTCTCACTCCCTTTCTTTTCCTCTTCTTCTTTTGGGACCCCTATAATTCGAATGTTGGTGCATTAAATATTGTCCCAGAAGTCTCTGAGACTATCCTCAATTCTGTTCATTCTTTTTTCTTTATTCTGCTCTGCAGTAGTTATTTCCACTAACGTATCTTCCAGGTCACTTATCCGTTCTTCTGCCTCAGTTATTCTGCTATTGATCCCTTCTATAGAATTTCTAATTTCATTTATTGTGTTGTTCATGATTGTTTGTTTGCTCTTTAGTTCTTCTAGGTCCTTGGTAAATGTTTCTTGTATTTTCTCCATTCTATTTCCAAGATTTTGGATCATCTTTACTATGGTTATTCTGAATTCTTTTTCAGGTAGACTGACTATTTCCTCTTCATTTTTTAGGTATGGTGAGTTTTTACCTGACTCCTTCATCTGCTGTGTGTTTCTTTTTCTTTTCATTTTGCTTAACTTACTGTTTTTGGGGTCTCCTTTTTGCAGGCTGCAGGTTCGTAGTTTTCCTTGTTTTTGATGTCTGCCCACAGTCATTAAGGTTGGTTCAGTGCATTGTGTAGGCTTCCTGGTAGAGGAGATAGTGCCTGTGTTCTGGTGTATGAGGCTGGATCTTGTGTTTCTGGTGGGCAGGTCCACGTCTGGTGGTGTGTTTTGGGGTGTCTGTGACCTTACTATGATTTTAGGAAGCCTCTCTGTTAATGAGTGGGTTTGTGTTCCTGTCTTGCTAGTTGTTTGGCATAGGGTGTCCAGCACTGTAGCTTGCTGGTCATTGAGTGGAACAGGGTCTTGGCGTTGAGGTGGAGATCTCTGGGAGTTTTTCACTGTTTGATCTTACATGGAGCTGGGAGATCTCTGGTGGACCAATGTCCTGATCTTTGCTCTCTCTCCTCAGAGGCACAGCCCTGATGCCTGGCTGGAGCACCAAGAGCCTGTCATCCACACAGCTCAGAATAAAAAGGAGAAAGAAGGAAAGAAAGAAAGAAAAAGTAAAATAGAATAAAGTAAGAAATTTATTAAAATAAAAAACAAAAAATAATTATTAAAAAAAAATTTTAAGTAATTAAAAAAAAGAAAGAAAGAAAGAAGAGACAACCAAACCAATAAACAAATCCACCAATGATAACAAGTGCTGAAAACTATACTAAAAACAAACAAACACACACACAAAAAATGGACAGACAGAACCCTAAGCCAAATGGTGAAGCAAAGCTATACAGACAAAATCACACACAGAAGCATATGAATACACACTCACAAAAAGAGAAAAAGGGAAAATATATATATATCATTGCTCCCAAAGTCCACCTCCTCAATTTGGGATGACTCATTGTCTATTCAGGTATTCCAGAGATGCAGGGTACATCAAGTTGACTGCAGAGATTTAATTTGCTGCTCCTGAGGCTTCTGGGAGAGATTTCCCTTTCTTTTCTATGTTCACACAGCTCCTGGGAGTCAGCTTTTGATTTGGCCCTGCCTCTGTGTGTAGGTCGCCTGAGGGCATCAGTTCTTTGCTCAGAAAAGACGGGAATAAAGGAGCAGCTGCTTCAGGAGCTCTTGCTCACTGAGGCCAGGGGGAGGGAGGGGTATGGAATGCAGGTCAAGCCCGGTGGTGGCAGAGGCCAGCATGACGCTGCACCAGCTTGAGGTGTGCCGTGTGTTCTCCAAGGATGTTGTCCCTGGATCACGGGACCCTGGCAGTGGTGGGCTGCACAGTCTTCCAGGAGAGGAGGTGTGGATAGTGACCTGTGCTTGCACACAGGCTTATTTGTGGCTGCAGCAGCAGCCTTAGCGCCTTAGCGTCTCATGCCTGTCTCTGGCATCTGCGTTTATAGCCACAGCTCGCGCCCGCCTCTGGAGCTCCTTTAAGCAGCGCTCTTAATATCCTCTCCTCACGCACCACGAAACAAAGAGGTAAGAAAAAGTCTCTTGCCTCTTCGGCAGTTCCAGACTTTTTCCCAGACTCCCTCCCATCTAGCTGTGTTGCACTAGCCCCCTTCAGGCTGTGTTCACGCAGCCATCCAGAGTCCTCTCCCTGGGATCCAACCTCCAAAGCCTGAGTCTCATCTCCCAGCCCCCACCTGTCCTGGAGGGAGAGCAGACAAGCCTCTCAGTCTGGTGAGTGCTGATCAGCACCGATCCTCCGTGTGAGAATCTCTCCGCTTTGCTCTCTGCACCCCTGTTTCTGTGGTCTCTTCCATTGCTCCAAAGCTTCCCCCTTCTGCCACCCACAGTCTCTGCCCACGCAGGGGCTTCCTAGTGTGTGGAAACATTTCCTCCTTCACAGCTCCCTCCCACTGGTGCAGATCCCATCCTTATTATTATGTCTCTGTTTTTTTCTTTTTTCTTTTGCCCTACCCTGTTATGTGGGGAGTTTCTTGTCTTTTGGGAGGTCTGAGGTATTCTGCCAGCATTCAGTAGGTGTCCTGTAGGAGTTGTTCCACATGTAGATGTATTTCTGATGTATTTGTGGGGAGGAAGGTGATCTCCATATCTTACTCTGTGACCATCTTGAATCTCCTTGAAACACAAGCTTTAAATGACACATTAAACAAGATGCACTTAATTGATATTTATAGGACATTCCATCCCAAAACAAAAGAATAGACTTTCTTCTCAAGTGCTCATGGAACATTCTCCAGGATAGATCATATCTTGGGTCACAAATCAAGCCTTGGTAAATTTAAGAAAATTGATATTGTTACAAGTATCTTTTAGAAACCACATTGCTATGAGACTAGATGTCAATTACAGGAAAAAGACGTAAAAAATACAAATACATGGAGGTTAAACAATACGCTACTAAATAACCAAGAAATCACCTGAGAAATCAAAGAGGAAATCAAACAATACCTAGAAACAAACCACAATGAAGACACGATGACCCAAAACCTATGGGATGCAGCAAAAGCAGTTCTAAGAGGAAAGTTTATAGCAATACAATCCTATCTCAAGAAAAAAGAAGCATCTCAAATAAACAACCTAATCTTACACCTAAAGCAATTAGAGAAAGAACAAAAAAACTCTAAAGTTACAATAAGGAAAGAAATCATAAAGACTAGATCAGAAATAAATGAAAAAAAAAAATGAAAGAAAGAATAGCAAACATTAAAAAAACTAAAAATTGGTTCATTGAGAAGATAAACAAAATTAATAAACCATTAGCCATCAACGAAAAAAGGGAGAAGACTCAAATCAACAGAATTAGAAATGTAAAAGAAGTAACAACTGACACTGCCGGAATACAAACTATCATGAGAGACTACTACAAGCTACTATATGCCAATAAAATGGACAACCTGGTAGAAATGGACAAATTCTTAGAAAAGCACAACCTTCTGAGACTGATCCAGAAAGAAATAGAAAATATAAACAGACCAATCACAAGCAATGAAATTGAAACTGTGATTTAAAATTTTCCAACACACAAAAACCCACGACCAGATAGCTTCACAGGCAAATTCTATCAAACATTTAGAGAACAGCTAACACCTATCCTTCTCAAACTCTTCCAAAATATTGCAGAGGGAGGAACACTCCCAAACTCATTCTATGAGGCCACCATCACCCTGATACTAAAACCAGACAAAGTTGTCACAAAAAAAGAAAACTGCCAGCCAATATCACTGATGAACATAGATGTAAAAATCCTCAAGAAAATACTAGCAAACAGAATCCAACAGCACATTAAACGGATCATACACCATGATCAAGTGGGGTTTATCCCAGGAATGCAAGGATTCTTCAACATATGCAAATCAATCAATGTGACACAACATATTAACAAACTGAAGGATAAAAAACATGAGATCATCACAATAGATGCAGAAAAAGCTTTCGACAAAATTCAACATCCATTTGTGAAAAAACTCTCCAGAAAGCAAGCATGGAGGCAACCTACCTCAATATAATAAAGGCCATATATGACAAACTCACAGCAAGCATCGTACTCAGTGGTGAAAAACTGAAAAATTTTCCTCTAAGTTCAGGAACAAGGCAAGGTTGTCCACTCTAACCACTGTTATTCGACATAGTTTTCGAACTTTTAGCCACAGCAATCAGAGAAGAAAAAGAAATAAAAGGAATCTAAATCTGTAAAGAAGAAGTAAAACTGTTAGTGTTTGCAGATGATATGAGTTTATACATAGAGAATCCTAAAGATGCTACTAGAAATCTAGTAGAGCTAATCAGTGAATTTGGTAAAGTAGCAGGATATAATGCACAAAAATCTCTTGCATTCCTATACACTGATGATGAAAAATCTGAAAAAGAAATTAAGTAAACCCTCCCATTTACCACTGCAGCAAAAAGAATAAAATACCTAGGAAGAAACCTACCTAAGGAGACAAAATACCTGTATACAGAAAATTATAAGACACTGATGAAAGAAATTAAAGATGATACAAATAGATGGAGAGATGTACCATGTTCTTGGATTGGAAGAATCAACATTGTGAAAATGACTATACTACACATAGCAATCTACAGATCCAGTGCAATCTCTATCAAACTACCACTGGCATTTTGCACAGAACTAGAACAAAAAATTTCACAATCTGTATGGAAACACAAAAGATCCTGAATAGCCAAAGCAATCTTGAGAAAGAAAAATGGAACTGGAGGAATCAGGCTCCCTGACTTCAGACTATACTACAAAGCTACAGTAATCAAGACAGTATGGTACTGGAACAAGAACAGAAATATGGATCAATGGAACAGAATAGAAAGTCCAGAGATAAACCCATTCACATATGGTCACCTTATCTTTGATTAAAGAGGCAAAAATATACAATGGGGAAATGAGAGCCTCTTCAATAAATGGTGCTTAGAAAATTGGGCAGCTACATGTAAAAGAATGAAATTAGAACACTTCCTAACACCATACACAAAAAAAACTCAAAATGGATTAAAGACCTAAAGGTAAGGCCAGACACTATCAAACTATTAGAGCAAAACAGAGGCAGAACACTCTATGACATAAATCACAGCAAGATCCTTTTTGACCCACCTCCTAGAGAAATGGAAATAAAAACAAAAATAAACAAATGGGACATAATGAAACTTAAAAGTTTTTGCACAGCAAAGGAAACCATAAACAAGACGAAAAGACAACCCCCAGAATGGGAGAAACTATTTGCAAACGAAGCAACTGACAAAGGATTAATCTCCAAAGTTTACAGGCAGCTCATGCAGCTCAATGTCATAAAAAACAAACAACTCAATCCAAAAATGGGAAGAGGACCTACATAGACATTTCTCCAAAGAAGATATACAGATTGCTAACAAACTCATGAACGGATGCTCAACATCACTAATCATTAGAGAAATGCAAATCAAAACTACAATGAGGTATCTCCTCAAAGCAGTCGTAATGGCCATCATCAAAAAATGTACAAAAATAAATGTTGGAAAGGGTGTGGAGGAAAGGGAACTCTCTTGCACTGTTGGTGGGAATGTAAACTGATACATCCACTACAGAGAAAAGTATGGAGGTTCCTTAAAAAACTAAATATAGAACTACCATATGACCCAGCAGTACCACTACTGTGCACATACCCTGAGAAAACCATAATTCAAAAGGTGTCATGTACCACAATGTTCATTGTAGCACTATTTACAATAGCCAGGACATGGAAACAACGTACGTGTCCATCGACAGATGAATGGATAAAGAAGATGTGGCACATATATACAATGGAATATTACTCAACCATTAAATGAAACGAAATTGAGTTGTTTGTAGTGAGGTGGATGGATCTAGAGTCTGTCATACAGAGTGAAGGAAGTCAGAAAGAGAAAAACAAATACCATATGCTAACACATATATATGGGATCTTAAAAAAAAAAAGGTTCTGAAAAACCTAGGATCAGGACAGGAATAAAGACACAGATGTTGAAAATGGACTTGAGGGCATGGGGAGGTGGAAAGGTAAGCTGGGACGAAGTGATGAGTAGCATTGACATATACACACTACAAAATGTAAAATGGATAGCTAGTGGGAAGCAACCACATAGCACATGGAGATCAGCTCAGTGCTTTGTGACCACCTAGAGGGGCGGTATAGGGAGTGTGGGAGGGAGACTCCAGAAGGAGGGGATATGGGATATGTGTATACATAGAGCCGAGCTGTTTCACTTTATTATACAGCAGAAACTAACCCAACATTATAAAGCAATTGTACTGCAATAAAGATGTTAAAAAATGTGCAAACCCCCCTCAAAAAAAAGTTTAGCATAAAACAAAATTTAACTTTGTGCATATGTGTAGTATGTGTGAATTCTATGATACACATCTATACTTACTCTGTATACCTGTGCTGATTTTACTTTTACTCTATCTACCTCATGCTTTCTCTCTACCATTTTCATAATCCCCTTTATATTTATTCACAAGACACTAGTGAGGAAAATTTGTAGGATTATATTTCTTTTTTTCCCCCTTCTAATGATAATTTTATAGCATCCAGTCAATATAGGCAAACTCTGATATATTGGTGGTTTGGTTCTAGACCACTAAAATAAAGCAAATATCACAATAAAGCGAGTCATCCAATTTTTTTTGTTTCCCAGTGCATAGAAATGTTATATTTACCTTATTCTGTAGTCTATTAAGTGTACAATAGCATTATGGCTCAAAAATATGGATACCTTAGCTCAAGAATTGTTATTGCTAAAAATTGCTAACCATCATCTAAGCCTTTGGCAAGTTGTGATTGTTTTGCTGGTGGAATGTGTTGTTTCAGTGTTGATGGCTGCTGACTGACCAGGGTGGTGAACCTTGCTGAAGGTTGGGGCGGCTGCAGCAATTCCTTAAAATAGGACAACGATGGGGCTTCCCTGGTGGCGCAGTGGTTGAGAATCTGCCTGCTAATGCAGGGGACACGGGTTCGAGCCCTGGTATGGGAAGATCCCACATGCCGCGGAGCAACTGGGCTCGTGAGCCACAACTGCTGAACCTGCGCGTCTGGAGCCTGTGCTCCATAACAAGAGAGGCCACAATGGTGAGAGGCCCGCGCACCGCGATGAGGAGTGGCCCCCGCTTGCCACAACTAGAGAAAGCCCTCGCACGGAAATGAAGACCCAACACAGCCAAAAATAAATAAATTAATTAATTTTAAAAAAAAAAGGACAATGATGAATTTGGCTTCATGTATTGACTATTCCTTTAGCGAATGATTTCTCTCTAGCATGTAATGCTGTTTAATAACATTTTATCAGCAGTAAAACTTCTTTCAGAATAGGAGTCAGTCTTCTGAAAACCTGCCACTGCTTTATCAATTAAGTTTATGTAATATTCTGAATCCTTTGTTGTCATTTCAACAACCTTCACAGCATCTTTACTACTAGTAGATTTCATCTCAAGAAACCAGGTTCTTTGCTCATCCATAGGAAGCAACTCCTCATCCATTCAAGTTTATCATGAGATTGCAGCAATTCAGTCCCATCTGCAGGCTCCACTTCTAATTCTAGTTCTCTTGCTATTTCCACCACATCTGCAGTTACTTTCCCCACTGAAGTCTTGAATCCCTCAAAGTCATTCATGGGGGTTGAAATCAACTTCTTGCAAACTCCTCTTAATGTTGATATTTGGACCCCTTCTCATGAATCACAAATGGTCTAAATGGCATCTAGAATGGTGAATCCTTTCCAGAGGTTTTCTGTAGCCTTACAAAATGTATTTCTTAAGTAATAAGACTTGAAAATTGAAATTATTCCTTGATCTATGCATAGGCTGCAGAATGGATATTGTGTTAGCAGGCAAAAAAACAACATGAATCTTGTTGTCCATCTCCATCAGAGCTCTTGGGTGATCAGGTGCATTGTCAATGAGCAGTAATATTTTGCAAGGAAACTTTTTTCTGAGGAGGTAGGTCTCAACAGTGAGCTTAAACTATACAATAGACCATGTTGTAAAAAGATATGCTGTCATTCAGGCTTTGTTATTCCATTTATAAAGCACAGACAGAGTCAATTTAGCATAATTCTCAAGGCCCTAGGATTTTCAGAATGGTGAATGAGCACCGGCTTCAACTTGAAGTCACCAGCTTCATTAGCCTCTAACGAGAGAGCCAGCACATCTTTGAAGATTTGAAGCCCAGTACTGACTTCTCCTCTCTAACTATGAAAGTCCTAAATGGCAACATCTTCCAGCATAAGCTTGTTTTTATCACATTGAAAATCTGTTGTTCAGTGTAGCCACCTTCATGAACTATCTTAGCTAGATCTTCTGGATAACTTGCTGCAGCTTCTACATCAGCACTTGCTACTTCACCTTACACTTTGATGTTGCAGAGATGGCTTCTTTCCTTAAACCTCAAGAACCAACTTCTGTTAGCCTCAAACTTTTCTTCTGCAAGTTACTCACCTCTCTCAGCCTTCATAGAATTGAAGAGAGTTAGGGCCTTCCTCTGGATTAGGCTGTGGCTTAAGGCAAAGTTTTGTCTGGTTTGATCGTCTCTCCAGACCACTAAAACCTCCTGCCTATCAGCAGTAAGGCTGTTTTGCATTCTTATTATGTGTCTGTTCCCAGGAGTAGCACTTTTAATAGAATTCAAGGATTTTTCCTTTTCATTCACCAGTTGGCTAACTGTTGACACAAGAGGTGTAGCTTTGGGCCTTTCACAGCTTTTGACAAGCCTTCCTCACTAAGCTTAACCTTTTCTAGCTTTTGATTTAAAATGACAGACATGAAATTCTTCCTTTCCCTTGAACACTTTGAGGCCATTGTAGGGTTACTAATTGGCCTAATTTCAGTGTTGTTGTGTCTCAGAATGGGGAGGCCTGAGGAGAGGGAGAGAGATGGGGGCACGGCCAGTGGGTGGGGCAGTCAGTACAATCACAACATTTATCTATTAAGTTCTGACGTCTTATACGGGCACATTTCATGGTGCTCCAAAACAATTACAATAGCAACATCCAGGATCACTGACCATAGATTACCATAACAAATATAATAATGAAAAAGCTCGAACAATTGTGAGAATTACCGAAATGTGAGACAGAGACACAAAGTGAGCAAATGCTGTTGGAAAAATGGTGCTGATAGACTTGCTCCACTCAGGGTTGCCACAAACCTTCAGTCTGTAAAAAGGCACATATCTAGAAAGTGCAGTAAAGCAAGTGCAGTGAAAGGAGGTCTGCCTGATTATTAGTCAGAAGGAACGTTGCTGCAAGGTGAGGCTGAAGAGAAATGCACAGGAAGATTATAACAAAGCTCCATGGTGTTGGTAAGGAATCTGGATTGTGTTCGGAATATGACATGAGGTCCTTTGAGACCTTTGAAGCAAGTGAGTCACATGCTCCAAATTATGTCTAAGAAGATTTCTGTGTTAAATTTTTGGTATTATCAGCTAAGGCAATAAATTAGAAGTGTTAGGGTAAACTGTATGATGCGAGCATATATTTTATGAAAGCAAGCTTCCCAGGGTCATTTGTTCTTAGGGCATGTTTTGCAAAGGCAGCACTGGATTGGGAATCAAGACATCTATTATACATAGAATGGATAAACAACAAGGTCCTACTGTTGCACAGGGAACTATATATTCAATATGCAGTGATAAACCATAATGGAAAACAATAGGAAAAAGAATGTATATATATATATGTGTGTGTGTGTGTTTCAGGTATGCGTATTTACATATTTAAATCAAAGACATGTAGAGATATCTGTGTATTCTGAGAAAGGCTTGAAAAAGACTGTTATAAATGTTACTCTTGAGGTAAAGAAAGCTAGGAGGTAAGTGTGGGGAAGGATTACTGAATTACCTAAGGCATCATCTGGAGAGTAATGCAGCAGTCTTAGAGAGAATTTGACTTAATTGGGAGCCAATATCATGCATTACATCCAAGACTGAGCATGAAAATGAGTAACAAGGCCAGTGTTTAGCAAAGCATGGGAGGTGAAATTAAAGAATTGGAGATTTTATACAGGAAAGAGAGAATGTTGCCATGAAATCTCTCTTACAAACTGTCTGGCATCTGAAATGAAGTAGGTGAATGCTCCTTGCAAAAGCCAGACTGGCCTGAAAAAAATTTTCCCATGAAACATGAATTGTGATTTTTGTGTAAACTAAATATTTTCAGTAATTCTAATAATTACAATAGATGAACTTAATTTTTTAAAAGAAACCACTTTTCCTTTTTTAAAGTTAATGATTTCTAAAATATTCAGGTGTTGAAAATCTTGTTTGTTTGTTTTCTTCACTGATATTTACCATCTTCCATCTTCCCTAAAGTTTATGTATTGTTAGTATTTGATTGGCAGAAAAATATTTCTCACAGCTTTTTGTCTTAATCTGTTGACTGAAAAAACAAACCTTACTGCCATCTTGGATATATGTTTGAATTTTTTGTTACCTAACACAACACAAACTAACATAAGCCAATGACATAAGGTACATAAATGTAGCTCAGATACAATGTTCAGTCTCTTTGTTTTTCACTAATCACATGCTTATAATAGCAGAGACAGTGCTTCCTAATTTACATAAAAGGCTTTAAAACTATTTTCATTATCCTCATCTTTATCATCATGAGCTATTTTCAAACTTGAAGACATATCTATTGACTGTGTTTTGCACTTGTTGAAATGCAAAGAGTTTTGAGAGGTAATTTTTTTTCTAGGAAAAATTAAAATATTCTACTTATTGGCCCACACTGTTACATCTTGTCTCCTCTATGGCCAAAAGAAAGGTGTCTGACCTCCCTCTGGGACAAATTAAACCAGTTGACCCCTATAGAACTTATCCCCAGTTTACAAGCTCATTAGCAATGTGCTCTAAGCAAATTAAGGGGATGGCAACTCCTTACTTTTGTGCCTATTTTACACATGGCACTAAATTAGCTGTTTGAAAACCTTTAGTGAGTTTCATCTGGTGCACTCAAAAAATTATATCAGCGGTAGATTAGTGGAATGATTGTTACCTTTAATGACTTCCTACTGGAGCCCATATAGTACAGTGGAAAGAATACAGGAATTACAAAACCTAAGTTTTGCTTCTCACTCCACTATTTTTGAGATATATGTGACTAGAAAACCACTAAGTGTTCATTAAAAAAATTTAATGTATTAGGTAGCTGTTACTTGATAGGTACCATGCTTAGTACTGGAGATATAAGGATGAGCAAGAGACCCTAGCCCCTTACCCCTAGATCCCCTCACTACCTCCAGGGAGGGGCTCAAGTAAACAACATATCATAACCCAGTGCACAAAGTGTGTAATATGAACACACAGAGCTTGTAACTCAGGACTGTACCTATTTTGTTAACCATTTTATCTCCAACACTGTGGCTGGCATTTATAAGGAATTTAATAAGTAATTTTGGATAAATGAATCAGAAAATATATCTCACATTTAAATCTCATAAGAATTAATGAATAAGTGATAAATTCTGATTGAAGGAAATCTGATGAAAAATCAGGTAAAAATGAGTATGATTTTCCCAAGAAGAGAAGGCTTTCTAGGAAAAAAAACAATATGGGCAAATTCATAGAAACCTGAGACATGAGCATGTGTTGGGTATTAGGGAAAGAATAGAATCATGTTACAAGACCATATAATCCTTAGCAACAAATGGTAGAATGGAGCTGGAAAATGAAAGTTAGAACCAGATGGTGAAGAATTTTATATTTCACGGTAAGTACATCTTATTTCATTAGAGCTTAAAATACATGCTATTTTAACTTATTCCTGTCTTCACCTCAAAACAAGAGTAACTTGAAGTGCTTTGCATGGGTTAGGTTACGGGTATAAAGTGAGAGAATTTATTTAAATACAAAGACATTATTTTCTTTGAATATTAGAGAATAAAATAACTGGGGTCTTAAATATACAAAAGAGGGGCAAAAATTGCATAGGAATATAGGATCAGAGATTTACTGCACTATTCTATTTTTACTTAATAAATATAAAATAGTTTATATTTATTATTTTGAGACCATGTTGCCTCATCTTTATCGTTTTCATTTTTGCTATAAATATGTGTTTGTACGATTGAAGGAAAGGACAAGTATAATGTTTCCTCCAATAATGCACTGTGTCAAGGTTTAAATTGTTAATTAACGTTTCTGATTATTCTAATTTCTGGTTATAGTGTGTCAGTGTTTTGCGGTGAACCACTTCAGTCTTTGGTGGCATGGGTTCTTATTTACTGATATATCATGTAAGGCATTGGATAGAGAGATATTGTCTTTAGGCGAAACAAAATAAAAGTTGAAATGTAAATATTTTGTAATGGAATCCAGAGTATAGAAAGTTAATCTAATTGATTTTGAATCCCACTAATTTTTATGGTCCTCAGTTATGTAGATTAGGCTAAAGTTTCAAGACAATTGTCCACTGATATCCTCTTGTTCCCTGTGGAGATGTCTGTGCCGTACAAAACACTAATACTCAATAGTAAGACTGTCAAATTTGTGATGACATCATAGCATCACGATTTTAAGATACCGCTCATGATATGCAATATTTATTACTATTGCACACCTCATAGTGTAGTGCTTGAAATTATATGTTTCAATCAATCCCAACGGGATTTGACATCTAGACAGGTTGTTTAGTATCTAAGTGAGTTGGGGTCAGTTTTTTTTTTTTACTATATCTAAGTCTCATGTTCTCTTTCTGCAATGTTAAGATAACAATGCCTACTCAAAGCATATTATATATTAAATAACAGACGTGCAAAAGTTTTATGGCACACAATAAGTGCTTAGTAAAACATGGCTATTAGAACACTACAGTGTTAAACTGTTATAATCTCCTAAGAGATTTCCATTTATCAAAATGTATTTGATGGTAACCATTTGTAAAATGTAATTTTTATTGAAGACTCTTAGGACTTCAGATAGTGTTGTATTCCTTGTATGTATTTCAAAGAGAGGTTGATTATACACATATATTTTTTCAACACCTGTTAGAGAAGAGATTATAAATGTAAATGGTTATGCATCCCCCAAATCACAAAATTGTCTGTGAGAGAAGAGTCCTATAGTTAGTAATTTTATTAAATGACATATAAAATCTCGCCCTGCAGAATAACATTTTTAAATGATCTCAGAATTCTTACTATATTAAACTTTTTTAAGCCAAAATTTCTCAAAATTATTTGTCCAATGAACTTTCTCCCCTATTCTATGTTGTGTGTGTGTGTGTGTGTGTGTGTGTGTTGTGTGTGTGTGTGTGTGTGTGTGTGTGTGTGTGTATGTGAAAAGAGTTATAGTTATTATCCTATTATGGAAATGCTAAAAACATATCCTGCTTTCCTCCTCCACACCTACCAGGTTTTCTCATGACAGCAGAATACAATCCAAAGTCTCCCCCATGGTTTACAAAGAACCACATAATCAAGCTCCTGGTCTCTCTTTATCTTCTCCTTGATTTTCTTCAAGTTCGTTCCACTACAACCACATAGAATGCTTCTGCCTCAAAGCTTTTCCCTCACTGTTATCAATGTCTAAAATGCATTTTCCTCAGATGATTGCAGTTTTATTCAGATCTCTCCTCAAGATTCATTTTATCATCCTATTTATAATAACACTCATGTGAAGTTCCCTTGTCTTCTGCCTCATTTATTTTTCTTTATAATATTCATCACATACTACCTGGAAATACATCCAATATCTATTTCATTATTTTCTGCCTCCTACCAAAATCAGAAATACAACTTTCATGAGAACAATCTCTCACAGCTACCTTGTTCATTGCTATATTCATCAGTATCTAAAATGTGACTAATACATAGTAGAACTGAAATATTTATGAAATATTTGACACTCAGCTGGTCAAAATTTATACTTTAATGAAAAGCTACACCTCAAACAACTAAATACGTGGTTTAAAGGGATGTAAATGAAATCAGTTTGGAGTTACCTATATTTTAACTTCTCTATGAATTAAGTGAGATACAGATAACTTAGTACTCATAATATTAAATTTGAGGTGGTTAAAATCTAGCTTTTTATAGCTCATCTAATGAGAGAGATTAAACTGAGTAAAGGGAGGGAAATTATGTCTTGGTTCATTCCTAATATAGCAAAATGTCAGAGAAATGATGCAAAGAGTACTAGAGACACTACACATCACAAATGCATTTTTGTTTAAAGGGTTTAAAGAGCGTTTTGGTATTAATAAGTGGAAATTAAATCGAAATTATTTGTGTTTGTATCTCTTCTCTTACTGACAGTATTTGTTTTGGTAATTTGTACAATTACCCAGCTCTAAATTGCTCTTATTCCCATCCCAGATAACTCTCTTATTAGGAAAAGCAGAGTTACAGAACATACCATACTCTAAACTCTTGTTGAAACAAATCAGATAATTAATTTATTTTTTCCTTTCCCACATACTACACTACCTTTGACGTAACTGCAGTTAAGTTTAAGTTTCAAATGCTAACTCTACACATCGGGTGAATCTAGGGATTTAAACAGTTATAGCAAAATGACATGTTCTTGTAAAATCCAGAATACGCAATCTGTTACCCTCTATTCACTCAAAGGATAAGTTTTACAACTGTGTTATCGCCACCAACTGAAGTTGATTTAAGAGACAGGATTTTTTTTTTTTTTTTTTAAGGCATGACTTCCGTAATAATTGATGCAAGAGAGACCCCTAGCAGTGTCTACGCATGCTGAACTCTTAAATCAAGGATACTGGCTCCATTCCCAACTAAAGGTTGCATCTACATTGATTAATCTTTTTTTGGCCACCAAGGAAAGGAAATATTACACAAGGGGTACTCACCCTGACTTTTCCAAATATTCATGAAATGATATAATGTTTGTAAAAATATAGGAGTCCTGCTTCACTTATTCACCCCATGCTGCCCAGCCAACCCAAATGGAAGGAGTCATAGGTGTCAATAAAGCACAGCGTGGATGTTAAGATGAAATAATAGTTGGCTGGGAACCACAATCCCTCACCATTTACCTACTCCTGCCACAGATTCACAAAAGTGATATGCAGAAAAAGTGTACAAGATAAAAATCTCCCTGTTTTTTAGAATTAAACATGATCCCTAATCTTGATGGCAAACCTTGAGTAGCCACTGCATGCAGTTGGCAAAGATAGGTTGAGTGGTCTCTGGGTGTCCTGAATCTGGACTCTTTAGGTTGACACAAGAAAGACAGAAAAAACAATTCCAAGAAAAAGATATCAAGGAGAAGGAAAGCACTGAGGTACACATCAGAACCAGTCAGATGTATATCCCAAAACTACCCCAGGATGATGTTTCTTCCCAAATAGTAAAGAGCAGACTGGGACCTTCTTACCATACTGTCCAAGGGGATGGTACAGAGATATGACAAAAAGAGATGGGAAAATTACAGATTTCTATAGAATGGGTGGCCCAGTGTTTCCCATTCACCGGAACTGGCCCATATTTCCAACAAAGGACGAAAGGTAGAAGAAACCTTACATTCTCCCTAGAAACTAAATCTTCCCCCCTTTTGTTCTTTATTTTTAACCCACTGGGCTTAAAAGTCAAACTGTGTTCAACCAGGACACAGGTTTACCTGTAAAGGAAGGAGCTCATCTGAGTCGACTGTCAGAAGGGTTTTACCCAAAACTTCCTGAGTTGTTTTTTCTCTGCTCTCATTGACCTAAAACATATGGCATATGCATTTTAGCTACAGAGACCTCTGAAATGGAACATGGGAGGAGACAACAATTGAGTTTACTTCAAAAACACACAAGTTATAGAATGAATTTTTAATCTTCTATCTTCCATCTTGATTTATGCCAATGTATGTGTCTATCCCATCTCCTTCTGTAAGGGTTACACACATACATGTGTATAGAGGTAATATATGCCATACAGCAGAAGGATGTGCTTCAGATTTGTCTCTACCCCATAAACTCTGACACTGGGAACCTCTCACATTTTCAAGTGAAGTTATTGATTCTACAGCAAAATTTATGTTCTACAATATGTGTAAAAGCATCTTCCTCACTCAATTTTCTTCTTATCCTGCTCAGTGTAAGCCAGAGGACGTGCCTACTTGGAGTCTGCATGTCTCAATTAGCAGCCTCCATCAGCTTCTCCAGAGCACAGCCCCTTTCCCTCCCCCACCGCTGAGTTACCCCAGCTCCAATTTTCTCATGTGATCCTCTTAGAGGCAAGAAGAGACCTAAGAATATAACAACATCAGCTCTCCATGAAAAAAAAAAAAAAATTAGAACAATGAAACAAAATTTCAAAATTATATGTGATAACAGCTGCTTATAATCCAAGCTCCAATTTCTTCTTAAAATAGAATTTTGCAGCAAATCAATGTATCTAGAACACAAACAATCCAATTTAAAATCATACAAGAGAATTTGCCAAGTATCAAGCTATATTAATAATATTAAGAATCAAGGCATCAGGACTAAGAAGGGAGAGATCTGGGTTGTCCCATGTGGCTCCCTGGATCCTTGCTTTCCACGTCAGACAGCTTACCACCAACAGCACAAAGAGTTAAGTTATGAAATGTCTATGTCCTACAACACAGAGAGTTGTACATCTTATGTGAAATTCTGCATTAATTGTTTGCTTACTTAAACAATCCTAATCCATGGACATTAAGATCGTTGCATAGATAATGACCAGTATCACTAATCTACTTACCCATTCAATTATCATGTTTATAGTTGATTACATACTCACCTGCCTTATTTTTCCCTCCAGTGTTCCCTCATCCACCAATCACGGAGGAAATAGAACACAGGCCAGCTGTTATAACTTTTTCCTGACTGGTCTACCATCTGACCTTAATCAATAGCCCCTTATCACAGGTTTAAAAGATATTCTACAACATTTTTGGCAATAATTTATCCGAAAGGATATGTCTACTAATTTCCAGATGGCCATCAGGATCCGAACCAAGCAATGGGAATAGGCATTCTCTTTATTAAGCATGGCATTTATGATCATATCACTCCACAGATCATCTGATATTCTTTGACCAGCTCATTTATTCTTTTTCTACCACCACAATTCACAGTTACTTGATCCTATTTATATGTGTTGATGGAGACACTTATTTTCATCTGTAATTTTCTATGGCCAAGTTCACATTACCCAGTTCATCCATTTCCATAGATACTTAATAAAATGGGAGCTTCAAATAAGCTGCTATTAAGTTTCCCAAAATATTTTCTTATCCTATGGTTAATCATTGACACAGTCACTTTTTATTTAATTCTGTCAGTGTACTTAAAAACCCTTGATTCACCATATAACAGAGGCAGAGAGATTAATGTTGGACAAATCACAGTTTAGTTAAAATTGCAATGCTATTCCTGCCCAATAGTCAGGACATTTTCTCATGCATCATACATTCCCAGTGGCCAGAAAGTGAATAGAGTTCATTCTTCAAGAAATTTAGGATTTCAACTGGTTTGTGAACATAACATATATCACATATCATACTACAAATTTTTGTAGACGCTGGCTTTCCAAAGTTATATACAGTGTACAAGACGAGGAAGCTCTACTTCACCCCATATAGTTTTATCTATGTGTCAATGTGTTAAACTAATGATGACATTAAACTGGTGTGTCTCTCCAGTCATCAAAATGGTAGTTATCTATACATATAACATTCCAGCATCTTAGGAAGAAATATTCCACCAAGGTGTGGGATGGAGAGTAGTATTGTTACTCTCCTAACACATATCTGTCCAATACCATCTAACCCACTGCACTAGATCAGTTGACTTACCAACCAGAAGCATCTGCTCACAAAAGTTTACAGCTACTTGGGAATCTGTCCTCAACCCAAGTAATCCTTTTCATTCATAGTATCTAAAATTAGTAACATGCCCCCCGATCATTAAACCTAAGAACCCATGCCAGTAATGATTCAACAGGCATCTGCTGGCATTTATCTCTAAAAGTAACTCTGTTGTTTAACAGAATGAATTCAACATTCAACAGTGGCCTGAATTCGGTCTCTGAATTTAGCTACATGGACAGTCTTTTGGGTAATCAGTGCCCTTATTTGCTTTAATTTGGCATGTGAATATAAATCTTTCAGGTAGCAAAATAAGCACAAGAAACATAACTAGTCTTTAATTTTTCTTTTACTCTCATCTCTCCCTTTTTTTCTTCAAAGGTTTAGCCCTGCCTTATCTAATACACTTACCACATGTGGCAATTTAGCACTAGAAATGGAACTATTCCAAACAGAGATACACTATAGGAGTAAAGTACGCTCCTGATTGCAAAGTGTTGGTACAAAAGATTAATATAAGATAGGTTATTAATAATTTTTATGTTGATCACATGGCAGAATAATAGTTTGACTATACTGGGTTGAATAAATCATATTATCAAAATTAATTTCACTGTTTAAATTTTTTTTAAATGTGGCTACTAGAACATTTCAAATTACAAATATGACTTGTATTTGTGGCTCACATAATATTTCTATTGGATAGTGCTGGTCTAGATTTTACCAGAGCTGCTACCAACAGCAAATAAATATAATTTTGGACTATATTTCCTCCTGCCTTGTATTTGCTATCAATCCACTTAGCCTGTTCCCCCCAGTAGATGCTTATTTGCTCCAAATTTCTTTGGTAAGACTTGTCTCCAATAGTTTGCCTTAAATCTTTCACTAGTCTATACTAAGAATGAGTAGTAACCCTCAAGTGATTTATTCTCACCATATTTTTCCATGCCTTCATTTTTCTTACTAAAATATTTAGATTCTTTGGACTGAAGGGTAATCCTGAACAGAGCACCCAGTCTGAGTGGACACAAATACATAAGATTGTCCAATCAGATTACCACAAATCACAGATTTTATGCAGTATCAAGCTTTGCTCAAGAGACAAAGATGAAGAAGGCAGAGGTCTCAGACTCCTCCTGATGTGTGGCATCCAAGGTTCTTTTATTTTACTTTGGACATGTGTTGTCTGGCCTAGAGTAATAGCTGAGGTTTCTAATGTGCTTTATTAGTCATCTCATACAGAAGGGGTTATTTAATTTATGAAATATCACCCTTTAGGCCACAGTGATATATAGTTTATGCAATATTCTCCAAAGAGCTATGTTTTGTTGAGTCTATATATTCTAATTGTGTTTACCATGTGCAATCCTAAACCAAAGACTTGATATTAAGAGTATTCCATAAGCAAGAAGTATTCTCATCACAAATATTATTAGTCCACTTACCCAGAGATCCAGTTAACTATGTTTAGAAAGAGTTTAGACTGTGTCACCACCTTTTGTTCTTTCTCTGAAGGGAATTTCTCTGGCAATTAGGGAACAAAGGATTATAGGCCAGCTGTTTTAACTTTTTCTCCTCCACTGGAACTAGCTACAAATAATTAATAAAACTAATATTATTTATGAATGATGATGGGGTTATAAGAGCAAAATAACAAGGTTACTTGCTTAATGTTTGCTACCCTGTGGTATCCATAGTTCAGCATATTTAAACTCATATTTATCTTAGACTCAGTTTCTGCTAATACACTAATAGGTTCTCAAGGATAAAGAAATCTACCATCTATTCAAACCACCTTCCTTCTATGAAATTGGAATCTGAAATACAACTGCACAAACTGCACAGTTACAGAGTTTGGAATATACTTGCTGTCTAATCTCATTATTTTTTCCCTTTCCTAGTTTCCATGCACACATATGTACACACACACACACACACAGTTATATATATATATATATATATATATATATATATATGGTAGAGGCATTAAGGCATATATATAGTAGAATATGTACATATATCAGATGTATATTTATTTTTTAAATTTCCTTTTTTTATTCTCTACCTCGGTCCTTGTGTTTGCAACCCCAGATTAAACTAAACATGAGCTTTGCCTTGGGACTATTTCCAATTTTGCAAGTTGCTCACATTTATAACAGTAAACTCTCCATGCAAACTTCATAGCCCTACATTTCCCCCACTTCCAATTACCTGCTATTTCTCAATATTTCTCTACCTCAGCAGCATCTCAAACTGTCTTTTTCATCCTGTACTGAAATTTATTTTCCTTAGGCCTTTAAATCCTCCCTCCATGGAGACTTATCGTGGGTACCCACAGTGGCCTAAGCCTTGTAATCATCTTTAAATGATCTGAAGGTAGTTGTTAGTCTTGCTGATGTTTCTAAGCCTGTTCTCTCAGGTTCTCAATACATGACCGGTCAAACGATCCTTGTTTGATTAATGAAAAAGAGAAAGCACAGGATCATCTACCGAAGCAAATGACCCCAATGCTGGAGGAGCCATTAAGTGCACACAGAACTGATGTGTGACGAGTAAATGAGGGCAAATCGGTTCAGAGTGATTATTGCACAGGGCTGGACATCTTGACCTCTGAACTGGGAATGTTCTTGTAACCTAGTAGTTTATTAAGAGTAAGCAAGATGAGTAGTGAGTCCCTGAGACCTGCTCAAGTTCTCTGAGGGCAAAGGAAGAGGTTCCCACTAAACAGGCTTTTAAATGGGAAACGGGAGATCACATCAAAAGGAGTTTGTCCAACAAGCTCGTTTTAATGTTAATGGTATATATATGTGTGTGTGTGTGTGTGTGTGTGTGTGTGTGTGTGTGTCCTGAAAGAGACCTTATTAATGTACAATAAAGCAAAGCAATACAATAAAGCAAGTACACTGTGTATCAATCATCTGTATATACTGGTTTAAATGTTGTCCTCATGATAACAAAAATCTTTAGAAAGTCTTATAGGCATACGTAATGAGCTACCATTTCCCACTTCCTGCCCAGTGAGAACACATTACATATAATTGGATGTCGGTTGACATATTTACCAAGCATATTTTTTAGTTTAGTGTTAATTAGTCCATTTCATAGAAGGAGAAAGTGAAGCATAATGTGAATAAACTGTTTATCTATAAAACTTCAAAAGTAATAGGCATAAACTCGAGAAACCCAAATTTCAGGCCATAATCCTAATGAGTAGATAAAGATGTAGCAGCATGAGCCTGGGACCCCTGGGCATCCAGCACATTGGCTGTATGCTAATTTCACTTTCAGAGCCATTTCCAGAAGCTAAAATGTAGCTGGACTGGGAAATATTTGTGCTGTGCTCCCACAAGCCTGGTATAATCCAAGATTTCTAGACATCTGGAGACAGAAGAATCAGACCCGGGAGGAATTTCTGCAAATCCCAGTAAATGGTAAGTCCTGTTTTATAATGTAAAGGTTATGAAAACAGGTAGCTAATCTCTAGTGTTCCTTTTCTGCCTTCATGCTATTCATTTCACAAAAGCCCACACAAGTGTTAGAGAATATAATATGCGTGATCCCCAAACACATTATTTTTTTTATTAAGAATTGATATTTGTATAGAGCGCCAAACTATGTGCTTTCCAAAGTACATCTGTGCTTGACTATCCCAGTAAAATTTTTCCATAAGGCATAATTTATTCTTCACATTTCCTATAGAAGGAACTAGACAGAGCGGAGTTTTTTGACTTGGGCCAAGATACTTTCATTCATATAATAAATAGTTACTGCTCAATCCTTAAATACAAAAAAAAAAAAAAAGGAGATCCAAGAGAAAAAAATAGACTTTCCTTCTCATCAAGTAGTCAGAATAAATATTCAAACACCTATTATAAAAGACTAATGTAAGTGCCAAAGACAGAGCCCAACAAAACAGAATGGAACTCAGAGGATAATGTGGGGACCTAGGAAAGGCTTCTTAGGGAAGAAGACTTCAAGAGAATGCAGAATTTTACAGAGAATCAGAGAATAAGGAAAGTCAAAACACTTCATGCAGAGAGTCTCACTCTCCACTCTCAAAAGCATTAAGCTCAACTCATGTACCTAGAAGGACAAATATTCTGATGCAGTGAGAGTTTAGATCTCCTGGATTAACTCCTGTCCTTTTTTTCTACAAGTTCAAGCTGTTTCTGGGCCTATGGAGGTTTTCTCCAAACTGGGAGCTATCAAGAGTTGAAAACGAATTAAGCTCAGTCCCCTGGAGTTCAATTAGGGTCCCCCAGGGTGTGCTTGGAAGAGAGTCTTGGAAAAGTCTCAACACTGAGATTCAATTGGGAGGCACACCACTGGGCCTGGAGGATTACACCCCAGTGTCACCTGTCAATCAATTTTCATCTCCTAGGAGCTGACTGCAGAGGAAGAAAGTAATTGGGTGCCCATAGGGGGCCACCTTTGGAAACTTCAGTGTTGATAAGTGCTTAAATACTTGATAGTAATAAGAAGAAAAGACAATCAGACCACAGGGAAAACCAGAACTGAGAATCCCTGAGTAGGATGAAAAACTCTACTACCCATATGTGTACTGTAAGAAAACAGTTGATACTTACTTCTCAATTCTAGTTTTAGTTTTTATTTTACAAAAAATGATCTGAAGCAATATGAAAAATAGTTACAATTACTTAAATCTCAGATGAGATACATGCATATTTGTTATGTTGCTCTCTGTACTTTTATATATGCCTGAAATATTTCATAATAGAAAACCAAAGAAGAAAGATACTCAAAATATAAGCAAACTCTAAAACTTGTTTTCAAAAAAAGATATTCTTCTCCCTCCCCATATCTCTTTAGCCTTGCCAACATATACTTTACAGAATCATTACTGCATAAGAAAATAAATTTAGAAATTTTGCTCTTTAGAATAAATATTTCAATTAGCATTTTTTTCTATTTGTGAAAGTCATTTCCTATTGTTTTTAAAGCTTTGACTTTTTTATGATTTTCATAAAAATCATGAAAAAAGAAAAACTGTACAACTGCCTATCTCTTTTTCAGAATTAATTTCAATTCAAAGCTAACCTTGACTCTGTTTTGTGCAAGAAATAGAATATATTTTGGCAAAATAGTAAGAGTTGAAACAGTTCAGTCTTTTTTTATTTCTGCAAATATTATAAAATATGCTAATAGAACTGAAATTGAGCATTTCATGGTGCTGGTCTTTTCCATCAAAAGAAATAAATTTTACTTTTTGTACAGTGAACTGGTGTTTTCCTTCCTTTTTATTATGTTTTTATTTTTTGTCCTCACTTTCTTCAACATTTACATAAATAATATTAATTTCTATCAGGTTTTTGTTTGATTGTTTGGATGTGATTTAGGAGTGGCTTAAGATTTTATCTGAAAATGTACCCTTTATCTTAGAGCCATGAAATGTAAAATTAAAAATATATATATATTGGAATCAATTCAAACTATATAATTGAAATATTGATGAGAATGGAATAGTTTACTATTCAATATAGTCTCTTTTTAAAGCCAAATTTTTCATTATTTTAATTTTGAAATCAAATGAGTCTTTAGCCATAGGGAAATATATTTTTCTTCAACAAATAAGCAATAATTTTTGCCACAGATTCAATTTCCTTCTAATAGCCTAAGCATTAATATAAACAAGATGAATCAAATTTTCCTAGAACAAAACAATTTTTCTATGTGGTAATTTTTTTACAATACAGCAGGTAGGAATTTCATTCAGTTGATGTTCAAGAGATACTCAGAAACAGTGGTTTAACTGTATTAAAATAGGGGCTATTTCTCATAAACAAAAAAACCCTAAAAGTAGCAGACTCTTTAAGCTCTGCCTGTTCGTGGTCTGACCTTCATTCTCATTATCTCAAGAAGGCTGCCAGATATCTGGACATCATATCTTTGTTTCAAGCTAGATGAAAAAGAATAAAGGTTTAAAAGATGTGTGTAAGATGAAACATTAGCTTTTAAAAAACCACCCCAGAATCCCATCTGACTGCTTCTGTTTACATCTCATGATTCAGAATTGTTTCACTTAACTGTAGATAATCAAAGGAAAACTGGGAAATGTATCCCTTTTAGCTAGGCACATTGCCATCCTTAATGCAATCAGGTTATATTAGTAAGTAAGAAGAGGTGAATGTGTATTGGATAGATAATTAATCAATGTTTTTTTTTCTCCTACATGTATTATAACTGTCCTTAAATTTCTAATTCAGGGCTGATTTATACAATGTGAGAAGAATGCCAAGCCAAAAGGACACTCAGAAAGAATAAAATTAAGTACTTATGTAATATCTTATGAGCTGCATTGTAGGAGCAAAATCATTAAGACCTTGAAATTTGGGTCAGACTAACCTGGGTCTTATTTCTAACATTATCACTTATAAACTGTGTAATCTTAACAAGTTTTTAACAGGTTTTTTAACATGTCATCTCAATTTCTTCCTCTGCAATACATGATAATAATTTGGTTACCATATAAGGTTTTATAAGCTTTCTATAAGTTAAACTGTGGAAGGTGCCAGCACAGAGCCTGGCATAGAAAAAGCACTAAATACAGCATAGCTATTCTATAACAATATGATTAAGAAATTTCAAATTATAACTGAGTTATGTGAAAATATAGGAATGGTACCCTCTTGGAAAAGATAAATTCCTAGGAAGTTTACAGAAATATTCTCAATTTATTTTTCTTCTATAATTCCACAAGTTCTGTGGATTTGTATATGACATTCTGTTAAAATGGCAAAGTGTTCTTTATCTAATAGTTGGAAATTGCATCTGTGTGAAGTATTTTTTTAACTGGGAATTTTAGCTACTTTGAATATTAACAATGAGTTTAAAAATGAAATGAAGGTTTGAGTACTTTAATACCTTCTGATCTACTTTAAATTGGGACAAAATAAAAATCTAATTCACAATTTCTCTCTCCTTGCAATAGAAGCAGCTTGCAACATGTATATATGATACAACCAATTTTTGTTTAACACTTAAATGGAGCATAAGTACTGAAGGACGCCCACACATGCCCTTATGGTGTATGCAAGGTGTAAAGAATGTGTCCAGAATACGCAAGGGCGAGGGGTCCTGCAATCTCTTCTTACCAAATCCCTTCTTGACCCTGGAACACCTTTCTGTCATCACTTTTAAAAGGCCACAGGAAAGTTTCCATTACAATATTGTCATGGGCTCACAGTATCTAAGGAGATTCCATTCTACCAAGGGTAAAAGTGGACTATAGAAATATATTTCCCTTGTTTTGTTTTCATATATTGAACTCAGCATTACTGAAAATGAGACATTCAGGAATGAAAATTAGGGGTCTGCACTTGTCACTGACCTTGGGCAAATAACTGAAAAGTATCTGTATCTCAAGACCTCACATGTGGGAATAATAGTGTGTCAAATTTCTGACTCAGAAAGTTACTGTGACCATAAAGAAGAAAATTAAAATATTTTTTATTTGGACATCCCATAGCATTCAGTGTCACTTTGAGTGCCACTAGTGTTTGAATGTCATTAGCAAGACCAGAGGTATAATTATAAACAAAAGAAAAAAAAAAAAAAGCCACGTGATGTGGGAACAGGAAGAATGACTAGTTTTTTGCACAGAAAAATACATAATCGTTCCATGTGACATAAAAAATAGAAAATTAGAAGCTTTTATGCCTATAATATGCATTTCAAATTCTAATTTTCATAGCATATTAACACGTATATGTATTGCTTTCATTTTAAGCACTTTTCCTGGTGAAAAAACTCATTCCAGAAGTTAAGAACTTGACTTTTCCCTTCTGTAAATCAAAGTTGCATATATTTATGTTATCATAAAAAAAGTATTAAACTGGTAAATGGGTTTTACTGGAGTTTTTTACACATCATTGAAGAACAAGACGAGTATTTCAGGGCATTTATTTGCAAAAGCACACTTGCAGAGACTTTCTGTTGAATGTGATAAACTTCAGATGCACGAACTTTACAGTGGAAGCTCTGATACTTCTGCCTGTTCGTGAAACAAACATTTTTTATAAATGTCACAGTTATTTCTACGATAAACACTCTTTTTTATTCCTTTACTGACAAAATAATTCTTATCTATCCCAAAACAGAGAGATTCTTAAAGTTACTTTAGAATCTGCCATGTCCTTGTTTCCTTATAAGCCATAGTTGGATAAGCTGTGTTTTAAAATTACGTGTTTGTAAATTTGTTGGCATTTCATTAAGCCGGTAATTGATTTCCTCCCACTTAAACAATGTCAGTGCTTTCCCTTTTCAGGCGATATAGACTCTCTGCTCATCTCTTGATCCTAAAATGTTATCACAACTCTCACCTCAACATTGCTACCCCTTTCTTTTATTTTACATTCTATTTTAAATTTTAAAAATCCCAATTTTACCTTTCATAATCCTAAATGGCCCTGCCCCCTCCTTGGAAAGACCTGCCTTCTCTCTCTCTATCAGGCTGTTGGGTTCTAATTCATCACCATCCGTCCACCCTTCCTGTGCTGTGCAGCTTCACTCTTATGGACCCTGGAGTCAGCTGCTACCCCAACAGGAGGTTGCTGACTTTCCCAGGAGAGCTTGTCTCCGGATGCATCTGTCTTAGGAGACTTTTAACCCTCATACCTAACTGTTCAGTAAGGTGGCAGTTGTTTATGTACTTAGAGTATCATTTGGTGTCTTTCTGTCTGTTTCTTAAATAATTTTCAAAAACAACACTATCCTCTGAATGGGGTCAATTCATCTATGTTGAATGTTTTGTATAGTTAATTGAAAAATAATTTCAAATCAATTGAAAGAAAAACTTAACTACAAACACTGGCATTAAAAGAGTTAATTAGTGCAGCTGTATCGTATATTATGGGCAAAGGATCCTTGAGGACATAGACTACTTATTCTCATGGGAGAGATAAATATAGATGAACTATGACAAACCTGATTAATCTTAAGCAGTTACACGTTGATCATAATAAGGAAATACTCACTGTAAAACATAGTGGCTATAGTTGATAACACTGTACTGTATAATTGAAATTTGCTAAGAGAGCAGAACTTAAATGTTCTTACCAAAAACAAACAAACAAACAACAAAAAAAAACAGATAAATATATGAGATGAGTGATGTGTTAATTAACTGGATGGGAAGAATCCTTTCATAATATATACATACATTGAATCACCACAATGCACACTTTTTTTTAATGGGCCTGTGGAAGTGGCAGTTTGATGTCAGTCTTGGGAGTGGACATTGTAACAAAACTCGAATCTGGAGGAATCCTCGGGTAAGCCAAAGTGAAGCCCTCTTCTCGCTTAACCCTTGTTATTTGCTCACTTTGTGACAGTGGGTTTCCCATGTGCAGAATTCAAAAGTATATGCCCAAGAATCAATTATTTTGGAGGAGACAGAACATTAAAACGTCACACAAATATTGGCCCCAAAAGTCTGCTGACCTTCATCATAGGTGAAGAGGATGGTGGGACGACACTCAGGTGTTCAGGACCCAGTCCTACAAAGCACTGGTTTTCAGACATGACTTCACATTGGAACTAGCAGAGGAGCATTTAAAATTACTGGTATCCAACCCCCATGCCAGTTCATGTAAAGCCGAATCTGTGCAGAATCTATTTTAAGTTCTTTTCTTAAGTTTTGAAATGTAGTTAATTTACAATGTTTTGTTACGACGTACACTTTAAATATTCTACCAATTTATTTATCACTTATACCCAAAAAAAGCTGGAAAAATCTTTAGACATTTAAAAATCTCAATTAATTTGCCTTTTAAAATTAAACTACTTCTACCTGCTTCAAATAACTTACTACTTTTCCCAGAGATCATTTCATAGTATATTTTATTTCTTTACCTGTTGCTTAGAAGTTAGAAAGGGCTGGAGGTATGATTATGCATATGCAAAACAACCCAAAGATAAAAATATTAATGTATCAGGAGAAAAATGCATGTCAGAGCTAACCGAGGTCATCAAATGTAAAACATGATAAAATCAAGAATTGCTTATTACCTGTCAAATAATAAACCTCTGTAAGAAAAGCTTCAGTTCAATTGTAAAGAATATTGAAAGATTCCAGGGAATGAGTAAAAAGACTGTCAGAGAGCCAAAGCCCAGCACAGGACAATCACTGCCTCTAAACTGTAGTAATATTTAAAAGAAGAGATATAAATATTTCAGCCAGGTCCTTTTTCTTATGGCTGTGTGCATGTTAAAGGGCATTGAATAACAATTTGGTTTCAGTCATTTACATGCATCCCAAAAATTATTCAAAAAAATTATACATGCCAGGAAAAAAAAGAGAGATTTCTACTACTCTAGAATAATCTTAATTGAAATATCATATTTATAGGAAGAGTATAAAAGTTTATTTCAGAGAACATTTTAAATTGTTGAAAACGGTCCAGGAGATAAGACACAGAACAACTGTGACAGTCTCACAGCTGGCTTTGAAGGTTCTCTTGATATTAACATCAACTTCTTCCAAAAGTTCAATCTTACAATAAATTTAAATGAACATGGATCGTGATCTTAGTTCATAGTGGGAGAAGGCCATGACCTCAGAAATTAATATGATCTAATTCTAAGACAAGGGACTGACACAGCAGGTGCAGTAAGGACAGACAGACATGCTTTGTGCCTAAAGCTTTAGGGTGTCCAGATACCTCAGATCTTTTTCTCAGTGTAAATGTGGGAAGCCTGGGGGTATAGAAAACCTGCATGACAAAGGGGATCGTTCTACAGCAGGTTTGTTCTATTCTGGCCTTTCCCACAAGAGGCAGCACGGTGTAACACTTTGCACCTCCATACGTAGTCAGCAAGCAGCAGTGGGATCATATCTGAGCTCATTAAAAATACACAGTGTCAGCCTCCAGCCCTGACCTAGTCAATTAGGATCTCCTTGTCAACAACATCTGGGGTGATGTATTTCAGGAACACCGGGATAGCGATAAGAGCATGCTTTGTGGAGCCAGACTAGCTGGATTCAAGCAGCCTTTCCACCTGCTTGATGGGTGACCTAGCCAGTTACTTAACATTTCTGTGCTTTGTTTTCCTCTTCTAAAAAAATGGAGAAAATAGGACCGGTCCCTGGGATCAGTGTGTACACTAAAGGAGTTAATTCATGCAATGCTCTTAGCTCGGACCTGGGGTGAAATAAATGTATGAAAGTCTTTGTTGTTACTATTCTTATCCCTGTTCAAATTGTGGGTGCATGTTCCTTTACTTTAGGAAGACTAGAAGAGGAATTGGAGTAACGAGGGTTTGGAGGTTGACATGAGGTGAAAATGAATGAACAGAAGGAGTCTGTACTCACTTCCTGCTTTGTGATTTGGAGCCCTGATGTGCAATTTCTTGTTCTTTTTTTTTTTTTAATTAATTAATTTATTTATTTATGGCTGTGTTGGGTTTTCGTTTCTGTGCACGGGCTTTCTCTAGTTGCGGCGAGAGGGGGCCACTCTTCATCGCGGTGCATGGATCTCTCAGTATCGCGGCCTCTCTTGTTGTGGAGCACAGGCTCCAGACGCGCAGGCTCAGTAGTTGTGGCTCACGGGCCCAGCTGCTCCGCGGCATGTGGGATCTTCCCAAACCAGGGCTCGAACCCGTGTCCCCTGCATTGGCAGGCATACTCTCAACCACTGCGCCACCAAGGAAGCCCGATGTGCAATTTCTTATATCACTGAGATGAACAACAACATCCTCCCACCTTTACCAAACATCTCAATCATCCTTTATTCTTATCAATTAAGATGATGAAACCACATTAGATTAAATTTTGAAGAAAAGAAAAGAAACATCCATAACTGTACAACAGTAGCCATTATTTTATTTTATTGTTGTATTTACAGTCAGGAACAAATTTGAAAGTAATTTTCTTAATTCCATGAGTAAATGTTGAGACTACTCATTTACCAACTGAGAGCCATGCTCACCCACATCAGAATATATCATTTCCAAAATAATGGGTGTTCCTTCTGAATGGTCCAAAGTCCATTGGATGCAGTGAATGTATTTTCACAACTTTGAGTTCACAGGATGTTTAGTTGTAGATGAAAAAGCAAAGATACTAATGAAAAGTTTTAATCTCATGTTAGGGTGTTTGAATTCTAATAGTTCTGCTTGTGCTGTTTTGTTATTTTGGATACTATTCTCTGAATTCTAACATATCGAGTCATTCGCCTAGTAAATAGTTTTTAAAAACAATCCAAACATTTCCAGAAATACCGTATATGATTTTAGTTCTGAGTATTTGAAACTAATTTTACAAATGGGGTATTAAAGAATATGCACACTTTGATTTGTCTATTTGAGTCCTACATTAATTGAGCTCAGTATTCTTGGGACATATTTATCAGCTTTAATAGAGCAGAGTAATGGAGTAATATGTTGAATACAGATTCAGTGTTTCATACTCTCTATTTTTTTTGTTTTTGATTTCATTTTGCTTTGTTTTGGCTTTATTTTATTTTTTTGGTACGAACAAAAAATATCCTTTACTTCCAAATGTACTTCACATAAGTTTCAATTATATACACAGATATTTACATCTTATTTCACTGTAATTCTCATAATTTTATCCAAAATTTTATGGTTCACTCTAATAAAGAAAATGCTTTCATTTCCACTAATAATGAATAAAAAATAAGAAGAGTCATTCTCATGTGGATTTTCATAAGTACAACTTGTTCAGAAAAAACGTATCAATAAATGTGATTATAGTGAACCAAAACTCTTTGAAAAATAGTGCAAGTCATTTGACAAATGAAAAAGATGGCTGGAGTCACCCATCCTTACAAAAGATTAGATTGGGTTGATGTCTGTAGTAAAATAAATTCAAATATCATTTGCACTCATAAATTCAAAAATGCTGAAATTGCAGAGAAAGAAAAAAAATCTGTGGTAAGAGCATTCTTGAAAAATTTGGCCTGATTCAATTTTAATAGGTTACTTAGAACAAATGTGCATTAAAACAATAAAACAGTAAGTGTAAAAAGTGTGAAGATTAAAATGGAAAAGTTTAAAAATGATTGAAATATGATTTTTTTTCAAGGAATAATCAAAAGAAACACTTACTATAACTACTGAATGTGTCAAAAAATATGACTAAAAATATGAATGCGGTTGCATATCATGTGATGTGAATCCAGCCTTCAGAGAAAATCACCAACATGTTTGACTTCAGGACAATGAAGAGGGAAGCGTTTTGAATTATTTGTGGATTCACAGAGAGAGCCTTTTTTTCCCTCCTTTCATTAAACAGAGATATAAGTTAAAATGAAATCTAAGGAGGACCACTCAGAAATATATGTAGACAATGTCATTGTGAAGATTCTTTATTGATGACAGTTTATTATAAGATGACTATGCCTCCATGTTACTAGGACCATTTTTAAAGAGAGCCATTGACTATAATATTTGTTAAAACATGCTTTCCATGTTGCTTATATATAGATATAATATCTAAAGAAAGAACATCTTTAGGACAAAAAACTGAACTGAGAAGGCAAATAATTTGTTAAAACTGAAAATGAGTATTCGGTGATGTTAATGATTACTGCATGTTTTTATGTAATATACTGTCACCTTCCCTCAAATTAAGGGAATTATACATGTAAACAAGCTACCCAAAAAATGCATTATAAAAGCCTTTAAGACAAAAAGAGTTTGTATTAAAGTTGAATTGCCTACAGTTCTCATTAATGTCTGTATTGAGCTGTAAAGCTTGGTTTTTAAATCTATTTTCAGCCAGCTGCCTGGCTAGCTCAGTCCGTAAAGCATGAGACTCTTAAATCTATTTTCTATGAGCTTAAAGCCTTAGGAAATTCCATATATTAATAAATAAATTTATGCAAAGGTAAAAACGTGTTCAACAGCTAAATTTTTACATGCATAATCATTTTGTACTGACTTCATAAGTAATTATATATTTTTAAAATAATTATCCTTATTTGTTTTAAAATTATATAATTATGACTAGTTAATAACATGATTTAATAATATAAGATTTTTTAAAAAGTATGTATTTGTATTACCACCTCCGAAATTGCACTTATTTATAGATTCTATATGTAGGAACTCAGGAATTAATTCACACATTGGTTAGAACATAAAACGGGTACTTAAGGTTATTAATAATACTTTTACTACTTTAGCCATTTTAAAACCTGAATTCAATTGATTTGTACAGATCTAGTCAGAAGATCGAGTTAGATTTCTCACATTGGCTGGTACTGCAGTTTAGTATATTAAAATATTAAAGAGAAATATTACACTGCAGTAACAGCCAGTAGCTAACATTTTAGTAAAGTTGCAAAGGAAGTTAAAGAAGCATACAAGCAAGTGTCTAGGAACAGAGCAGCTCAGGTAAAAGAAATAGCATGTTTCAAAGGTCCTGAGGAAGGCGCTTACTGCTCCCATTGCAGGGCGGCACGGCCGTGTGGAGGGAGATCATCAAGGAGACTTGACCACCCGTTTGACCCTAGAGCTGGACACGGGCAATTTGGAGGCTCCCCACCCACTCCTCTGTCCTTGGAATGTGCATTCCACTTGCCTTCCCTGCTCGCAGAAGCTCCCAAGGATGCAGCCTTAAGAGGATAACATGTAGCTGAGACCATCTAGACCATGTAGGAACTGACCCCTGTTGAGGTCTCTATGTAAACTTCTAAGATTCTGGCAGCCTCGTATGTAAGCTCCCTTGCTTATTAAACCTATCACCTACGAACCTGGGGTGGTCTGCCTCTTTCTTGGTCTCCCCTTGTCCTCCGCATACTGAGGACTGTTTTGGATTTCACCCAGGGACTTAGGAGAAGGTTTGTGAACCAACAGGCTGGAGTGGAGGGGGTAAAGAAGTGGTGGAAAGGAATGAGGCCAGAGATGCGACAAGGGACTCCATCACTCTGAAGAATTTGGCTCCTACCTGTGTGGTACGGGAGGCCACGTGTTAGACTTGCATTCTTGTTTCATCCCTGAGGGGAGAATATATTAGATTTCAGGGGCATAAGAATGGAGGCGGAAAGACCAGGTCATTAGACAAGATTGCAATAATGCAAGACATAGCCACTGTTGGTCCTGAGTGTCAGGGGTAGTTGTGGTAAGACAAGGTCAGATCCTGGATATGGTTTAAAAGTAATACCAAGAAAATGTACTGAAGGACTGGGTGTGTCAAGTTCATTATGTTTATGAAACAATGCTTTTAATACTGCAAATCGACTCATTTGAGGTCTATCTTTCCTGACATGGATTCTCATGCAAACTGTCTTTTGCTGCTCTTCTGCTAAAATGACATGATCGTTATGATTCAATAACTGAGAAAAACGGCTGCAGTTTCACGTGACAGCTGCCTTCCAAATAAGAAATGTGAAGATTATCCACAGCACGGTTATAACAATAAGCAGAAGAAAATTAGACAAAATAAATTGAAAACTTGTACGTATGGAGGATAACTTTAAAACTCATTATTGTTAACAAGGCACCTCATTTTCTATACTTTCTTTAGCCATTCTAGTTAATATCACTGTGAATTCTATTCTAGCCTTCCACTAGAGTCCCTCCATGTTCCTTCTGGGAAAGATATAAAGATATTTATTTCTTGAATTTACGAACTTAATGAGTTTCCTCTTTTTTATGGATTATACCTGCTTTTACCTATTAGACAAATCTATTTTAAAATCTCTCTCCCATCATTTTCTCTCATAAAATGGTCCATTGAAAAACCTTTACTCATTCAATACTTGAAAATATCATTTTACTATTGAGTTTGTTATTGTTTGATATTTAAGGAATTTTATACAATATGTTAAAATGTATGCAATATTTCCTAATGGCCCTAATTGAACTAGATATTGCTAAGGTTCCTTCCACATTTGTTTAATGACTTCATGTCATTAAATCATCAAGTGCCTAAATTTTAATTCTCTATCACCACTTGATTAAAATCAAAGGCAGGGCAGAATTGAATAGATAATAATAATATCTGTGAAATACATCTGGCCAGATTACGGAATGCCAGGCTTTAGCAAGTCATTCTGTCACAGAGAACATTTCTGAGTCTTCTAAAGCTACATGTTGATCCACTCAGAAATGCAACACTGTCTTGTGTACTGACCGTCTCAGAGGATACCCACTGGCCCTTCTGCATTCCAGTAGTCCTTGTACCCATCGCATCTCTTAGCCCTGTGCTCATTCAGCTACCTTGTGTGTTCCTCATACGTCATTCCTGAATTCCTTTTGTCTTGTGTGGACCTGCCTTAGAGCAGCTGTTCAATGAATGTCTGTTAAATTAAGAGGGCAGCAGAGCACCCTGCAGTGCACACAGGGAGGATCAACTCACATACAGACAATTTTCCCATCTTACCTCTGTCCAGCTTTGGACGTTCCTAGTGTTCAGCTGCCTCTTGTGATTCTCCTCTTACTAATGCTTAACTCTAAACAATCTGGAGTACTTTGTGGGGTCACATGATCGGCATAGCCTCCTGGAGGATCCAGAAAAGAAAGCAATTAGGGCACCCATGTGTATGCAATGCATATTCAATAATTTTTCTTTTTAATGTGTGAAAAAGGAATTTCACTGTTTATCATCGAAAGCTCATTATAACACCTAAATAATCTGAACCCCTGAAGAGAACACTTGGCACTTTGAAAGGCGTGCAAATCCTAAAACACATACACAAATTTTACACAAAGAAAGACCTAAGAAAGGCAGGCAATCTCCTTTGGGGCCAGAACATCTCTTGAAAACAAGCATCTGGTCAGTCTCAACAGGTGGATTTACTTCTGAAACATGACTTTAAATAATTAAGGTTACCACGGAAAATATATTCACAAGCAAAAATCCATTCTGTCTTATAGTTGCTTGTGTCATAATAATCAGGTCAGCGTTTCAAGTGTGTGTGTGTGAGAGAGAGAGACAGACAGACAGACAGAGACAGAGAGAGAGGGAAGGAGAGAGAGAGAGAAATCACTGAAGACCTTGTCAAAAAAATTTGAGAACCACATTTCAAATTCTACCCTCTCTTGTCATCAAACTTGATGGGATAAAAGTGACAGGATTTATTTGTTTGTCTTTTAATGTCCATGTTTATTTGAGTCTCTTTAATTAGACATCCTCTCTGCTTTTGCACTTTTTAGTCAATACAGCATCAGTAGGACTCGACTCAGTAAACGATATGCTGAGATGTCTCCATGCCTGAGAGAACCGTAACCTGCTTCCTGGTAACGGGGCTCATTTACATTCCTCAGCGATCGATATAAGTCAGAAAAGGGACTGAGATAATGGAAAGTGGAAATGAGAATAATGCAGAAAACTGAAGAGAAAGGGAAAAAAAATAAACTGAAGGAGTTGGGGGGAAGAATCACAGATTTAAGGCTAAACAATGGATGAATGTATGTGAGTGTCTGAGTCATTTTTCAATCTACTATATCGACTGGCAAAGTAGGTACATCATAAAGGAGAAATTTAGGGAAGAGTCAGAGACAAAAATAATTAGTTCACACAATGTTACTGAATCTGGAATTGGAATTCTGGGCGAGTAGGCAACATTATGTCTACATTGACGTTGCTCATCCTGAAAATGTGTGGTTCTAATTTGTGGTTTTGGAATCATAACGAATCACTTCTTTTAAAGGGGTACTGTGTTTTTTAAATCACCTAGATCAATAAAAGACATTTAGAAATATATAATCCCTTGATGCTGATTTCACTTGGCTTCTACAGGTTCTGGAATCAGCATTCTGTTAGGACCAGAACACTTCCTTTTAAAAGGGAACAAATGTACATCATTATCTATGGGTCTGCTCACTTTCCCCTCACTCTGTTAACTATATGATCAGCTAAGACATATGTATTTACCGTAATTCTACCATTTTGATTTCTTATTTTAGGGAAACATTTCCTAATAGCAGATGGAATGACCTTGTGCAGAATTACTGTGGAGGAAAAAATCTAGTTTTCTGTCCTTTCTGGACTGTACAAAAGTATTTGAAAACATACAGGGTTTCAATATTATTATAGGAAGCTCAAATTGCTTTGCTTTAAAATGTCATCATCAAGAAAAAAGTCAAAATTCATAATCCATGGGGCCAATGCACATACAGGCTAATCACATTCAGTACTTTTGAGGTCAGGATTCATATCTGAGTCTAAATCAATATTCATATTCCTTCTTGGCTCTTGGTAGATGCAAAATGTTTTCTGCAAAAGGAAGAGCTTCTATTACTTTTATTAAATCGTAGTTTGTTGGCTGTACTTTCCTTGGATTTAAAAAAGATAGTGTAGGAATGGCTATGCTTATAGTTTTCATAGTTTTCAAGAAGTGCTTTTGAGACATGATATTTTAACTTTTGGGGTTTCTATGACTTAACCATAATAGTGTTTTCACTCACTTCTATCTGCTTCTTCCTTAGAAATCTAAAAGTGCTGAAGTATACTATCTCAATGATCTTCATAACCATCCCATCAGGTCTGAATAGATTTCTATTTGATAAATCTTTGAAAAACCTGCTTCAGATAAAACATCCTTACTCTTCTCCAAAGTATCGAAGAATTCAATCCTCAACCCATCTCCTTTATGAGAATGACAGCACATGAATCACTTTTTCTAAATCTAAGTTCAGAAATAGAGCTTCTTCCTTAACTTACATGGATTTTTCCCTCCCAAGGAATAATCATCGCAGGATCCTAAGGCAGCCAGGGTAAATTATACAGGGGACAGTCCAGCCAGTTTCACCGTAGTCTCCACCAACTCACTCATCAGTTGTCTTAACCTCTTTAAAAAGTACACTGTTTTGCCAGTAAAAGGAGAGAAAACAGAGAAGGGGAGCAATGTCAGAGAATGATTTTTCTTTCACCCTCTGAGGCTAAAGATAATTTTCAGCTGAGATAATTTTAGAAACATTAACAACATTTCAGTGCATGAAAAAAAAGTAATTCCAAGAAGCCTATTAGAAAAGTCATTCTCTTTCTATCTTGCATCAAGCAATAAAGTATATTAGTTTAATTGTTTATGAAAAGCCTCTCCAGTTGTGTCTTGTTGGAAAGCATGCACTTATTTACATATTATTTATGTTGCCTGAATGTTCACAGCTGTCACCTCAGTCACCCCGTGGCATATAAAATAGCTGGTCCTTGTAAGACACACTTGGCTTAGCCACTGCTGTCTCCAAGTGCATGTAAAGAAGATAAGACAACCCCACAAATAAGTGAAACCCAGTGAGTTGAGTGACAAATCTGTATTTCACAAACTAGCACAGTTCAAATGCCACTTTGAAAACAGACTTACTTTTCAAAACATAAAGTGAAAATTTACTTTTGATTCTTTCTTTAAAAAAAAACTTAAGTATAACCAAAAAAATGGTAGATTATATAATTATTGTGAACTTGTAGCAACAAATGTTGGATTCTTTATTTAGATTTTTTATTATATTTTAAATTCCAGGGAGAACAAACAGTGCCCCCATCCCTCCAATGTTATTTTTAGTCTCTTGTTAAAAATTTGATTATTTATCAGCCAAATGGCCTTACCTGTCAAAGAATCTTGTTTCCTCATTTGTTCTTCCTCTTACTTTACCCCTCAGGAAAGGTTTCTAGCAAGAAGAAAAAAGTCAGGAGGCCTTTGAGAGTTATTCTATCCTATTGCTCATGGCTGAATTTTAGTCACATTTAGTTTTTGTTCCTGTGGCTTAAACTTCTACCCCCTGCCCTCGTTTTCCAATTTCCATCCACTCCCATAATAAAAGATCCTTACTGTTCAAAGTAAGACAGTATCTTTTTGATTGATTCATTAAAGCAATCGTTTTATTCCTGACATCAGCAATCCATATTTGGACCTCAGGATATGCCCTTTACCCCATAGAGATTGTGCTCACAACCCTAAAGTAAATCATTTGGAAGAACATACCTGGGAATTATACCAGATATGCTTTTCAACACATATATTTTCTTTTGAGTTTACTCATGTAATGCAAGAGCAGAAACAAATTGAGTAAGTCTCCTTAATAGAGACTCTGAAAGCTCTGTCTTGCTATCATTGAAGACAAGAGCTGTCAGGAAGCAAACTCTGAAAAGATGCATGCCGCTCTCTCCTCTGTGATGTAAGTAAAACAATCTTGGACAGAGGGGCCGATATCAGACCACAGAACAGCCAGCACAGAGTGGGAAACAATTAATTTCTCAGATGCTAATTCAATGTCACAAAGAAGGAAGGAAGGAAAACAATAAAGCTACAGCAATCTTGTAAACATTATGTAGACCATTAATTAATAAGGAGTAAGAAAAAGGACAAGGAGAAATATACTTTCAGTTCACCTCATGCTAAATTTGATTGGAAAGAGCATAGCACTGCAAAATTGCTTTTGTTTTTATTATTTTTTTTATCTTCACAATGGAAGGAAAAGTTGGTATTTTTACCTTACCATCCAAGTCAATCATTCATCTTCTCAGCCAATATGTTGAGATAAAAAGTTTATTGCAGGAATAGAGATTGTGTGAGATTCATATTTCCTTATAAGATCAATCAGTAGCTATTTGAATGCTTCTAATTCAACAATATGAAAAAAGAGGGAAATTAAATCACAAAGTAAGTCCACTGCGATGTACCCCAGAGGGCAGTGATTTGGGTATAGAGAGAATCATTGTTCAAGCAAGACCACCTTCACAGCACAGACAAGCACCACGTGGCTGGTTTGAAAATTGCCACCTCTTTCCTCCCAAGGCCCTGTGACCACCCACATTTTAGGGGGTTATCCAGGTAACTTCACATTTTGGCTTCATTTTAAAGCCAGAAGCAACTTAAGTGCTCCATTTTCATATTCCAAAGTAGAAGCTTAAATTGTCTTAAGGGAAGAGCAGTTCAGTCTGGAAAGAAGAGGTCATCAAGTCTTTTGGAATCAAATCACCTGCTCAGCCTCTCCAAGTGTTTCCAGGTTTCAATCCAGCTGCTGTACCAGCTTCCATTGCTTCCAAGACCACTAAGAGAGAAGTTAGAGTTAAGCTTGTGAGGATAATTAGAATTATTGCCTCCGGAATTAATAAACCAGACTTTGCTGTCTCTTGAGTCAGCAAAACAAGAGGTTGAAGACAGATAAAGGACCATTTGAAAGAGGGCAAAATATGCTGTCCAAGCAAATATTCTAGTTGCTGAAAGCAGGGAAAGGCTCCTCAGCCCACACGAACTGAATTTACATCCCAACATTGATCAATTCTTTCTTCTCTTTCCCAAATCATTACTAATGTTTCCTGTAAAAATAGGTGAGGCACCTGAGATTCAAGCTGTTCCATACGTATGTCTCGTGAACATAATAACAATTAAGGGAATAGCAGAGTCAGGAATTCATATTCATTCTTTAGGGCCTTTATCAGCTTACAAGTTATCATTCGATTAGTCTTTCTGAGATCTATATGCCGTGATAACATTCATTTAAAAAACTAGTTAAATCAAACTGGAAGCCAATCAGATCATTCAGAGAGCCACAAAATATCCTGAGATTTTGTATTTAACTTACCCAATAATTTCTCTAGTAATTTTGTACAGATGCTGGAGCTTCCTATTGGAATACAGGAGGTGACTAATGAATTTGCTACAGGTACCATTCTCAATGCCTCTTTGGCTAATGAAGTCAAAATGTCTTATGGTTTATGTACTCTAGGCTACGGGGGTGAGGAGATAGTACACTATTAAATCATTTGTAATCTGAAAAACAATTTTCTGCAGAATGTTCCTAAATACATGTAGTCTGTTAATGTTTAGGTTGTCTTGAGAACACTCTGTTCGATTATACAATTGCATAGTCAAGCTGGGATTGGCTTCAAAGTTCTAAGGATGTTTTCTGAAGCACGGAAATAAAAACCTATAAGAATCTCTAACTGGAGTGAAAGACTTGATGAGAGCTAATATTGACTATCGTAAGGAAGGAAATTTATTTTCATATCCTTTACCTTAGCCATAAGTTCATAAAGTGGAAGAAAATACAAAACCTACCATAATATAATGTGTTAATGTCTAACTGTTTCAGTTGTCTTAACAGGACAGATCACATAGGGCTGACAGTTAATTTTAACATTATCTAGAAGAATATAACATTATTATTGATCTTGTTTTAGTGTCCTATTAATACACACCTCCGGCAACTAAAACGCATCAGCCCTAGCTTCATGCATCATCACACAGCAAAGGTGTTTATTAGCAGACCGTTAAAATACCCATGTCATGTTTATCTTAAGAATTTATTTGCAATATATGTGTGTTTGTCTCTGACAAGTAGTCACTCTGAAACGACCCTTAATCAAGTGATCATAGATGATCAGAATACTGCTAGAAGAAATATAATAGGTGAAAGCATGTTTCATCAAATGCTATATCTGCTCTTGATCTATTTATTTCTTCTAGTACCTCTAGGCTCATTATTTTGACTGTATGTCTCCACAATCAACTTGAATTTAATGAACATCCTAGATACTTATTCCTACCAATAGTTGATGTTTAATTAATGTCTTTTAAAATAACTTATTGCTATAGTTATAAAAGTTAATAATTTTGCTTTTTATTCTTTGATAACTTTATAGTATAAAACAATGTTATTCTAATACAAATGGCTATTATGTGAATTAGAATGACATCATAGATTAAATAACCTAACACTGTTAAAACATATGGAAAGTTTAAAATGATATGATTTATGATTAGCCTTTGTCTATTGTTAAATATATTGACTCAATACCATTTATAAAAGGATTACCTTAATTTTCTTTCATTGATGAATATTTTTCTTTCTTTTTCTCTCTATTTTCAAATAACTCCATTTGTATAAAAAAGTGGAATTTATGTCATAATTCAAGGAAGGACTCGGTGGTATTGATGGATAATATTTGTATATGTATTGTAGATTGATTTTAGCATATGCAAAATATCAACTAAATAGCAGTTATTGTGGTAATATGGTATATAATGGAGTGTCCTCCCTAAGAATTAATTCAATTTAAAAGTAAGTAAACTAATATAATGTTACTCTTTAATTATCTAAATGTCTCTGTTTTCCAGACTATATATTCATTTCCCTTATTAATGTTGAGCCTAAAATGTTGAAATAATGCATCCATGTAAATATATTATTTTTTGAAACTCTCACCACTAAACAAAATATATGAAGCCAAGAGGGTACATTCACACTACTATAGTTACTTTCTTAATTAAATATGCATAATTTAATCATTTATTTATTTAATATTTTATTAAAAAAGCATATTTTGAGAATGTTCTAGGAACTATGTTTAGGGCACTGAAGGAATAAATAAAACATTTTTTACATGATTAATTTAAATAATTTGAGGAGACTATAGACAGAAATAAATCATTATAATACAGTAAAACTAAGTGAAGAATAGAGATACATAAAAAATACAAAATAAGCATAGAAACTCCAATACTTAAGTCTGTACCAAATGTTAGTCTGGGTCCTCTGAGAATCAAACACTGAGACAGTGCAAGAGATTTAGTGGGGGAAATGCTAGGGAAGGAAAATGATTAGGGACACAGAAAAGGCTGAGACATCTTCAGAATGTCATTTTGCTCCTCCCAGGAGGAGATCTGAATGCTGCGTTTCCATCACTACCAGAAGGCACAACTTACCACACACGAGTTCAGGATCACCTATCCCATGATTCTCCAGGGCCTCCCTCCCCGAGAGGAGACTAGAGGAGGGATGCTGGTGGGATGAACCACAGTCCCACGTGCATTCAATCTCAAGCCAAACTCCTTCTCTCCTTCCTCCACAATCCTTTCCACATGACCCTCACACTCAGGTATCAAGGACTAGAAGTTCCTCATGGCAAACTTTCATTTCTGAGAGGTCAAAACCCTTGGTTATCATAACCTTCTCAGGTCAGGGTTTCTGTGTGTGTCTGTTCACAGATGCAATAGGGAGAGCAAGTAGCAGAAGATACCCAAGGGGATCACCTAGGTTCCAAGTATGTTTATCGCCATCCTGTTGTGAAATTCAGTCCTGTCTTCTCCTACAGGTCATGATCGACATGGCTGTTATAGGATGACTCCTCTTCTTGCCTCCTGGCACCTAGAAACAAAGGGTCCAAAGTGCCCTGGCAGCACAGTCATGTAAGGTACAATGCGACTTTTACTGTGTCCTCTGGCAAGAGTGTAACTGTGGGACCAGGACTTCAGGGACAGGAGAACAAATCTTGCAGTGAGTCATTGAAAGTGACCACAGTGTTATCACCTCTACTTCCCCCTTGATTACCAGATCCACATATCCTTCCTCCTGAGGACACTGGATCATCCAGAGGTCTCTCAATTCATGTGTATACGGCATCCTGAAGGGTGGTGCCCATCCTTTCAGAGTGTTGCTTCTCAACTGGCACTTCAGCTGTCCTATAAAAGGCTTTTCTATAATTCCATAAGACTGGCTGCTTCAGCATGATGGGGTATACAATATAACCAGTGGATCCCATGATTGTCATTTCTCTCCTGAAACTCCTTCACTGCAAAGTTAGCCCCCTGGTCCAATGTTATGATGTGTGGGGCCTACGCCTGTGGACCACACCCTCTGGATATCAGTTATGGCTGAAGCTCAGTAGGAAAAGCAGTTATATACCTAGAATAGGTATCTATCCTTAGGAGGACAAACTGAGGACCTTTCCAGGATAGAAGGGGTTCAGTATAGTTGACTCACCACCAAATGTCTGATTGGTCTTTTTTTTAGCAGATCTTAGTATTGATCTCTGTTGCAGTGAAGCTGTGTCAAACTTGGTAAGTGAGAGTTCATGCTGTTGGACTGATACTAGGCTTAATCTCTGCCACTTTGGCTACTCTGCTCATGCACCAGTTTTGGGGTGATTAATAGTGAAGATTGACTAATGTCAAGTGATCCAGCCTTTTTGTCTATTTGGCTGTTTAATGTGTCCTTCATGGTGAATACTTCTGGGGAGGCATTAACATGCAGAACAAAAATCTTCATTTTTTATATATATTCATGTTTATGCCTCTCCCTCAGACCTCTTTGTTGTTGAACTTTCAGCCTTTTTTTTTTTTCTTACAAACCCCTAACTAGATGTCCAGCCCATTAGCCAACACCTAGGAATATATGTCTATATTGTTGCCTCAGATTGATTTTTCCTCCACACAGAATGGATGACCTGTGCCCCAGAAAGCAGGTCTATTTGGGAAGATTCTTCCTCTCCACTCTCTTTTCAAGGCCACCCCTGAACATTGCTGTGATGTAACCATCACATTCACTTTGGTTTGCACTGGAACCATATCCAAGCTCAGACGTTTTCTCTTCCTACAGCTCTCCATGTGGGATCTCCTCTATGGCCAAGGTGTGAGCTTAGGGAATGGTGTTGGTGCATCAGTTGTGGAGCTTGCCATAAGCTTCATACTATATATCTTTACTTCCACTGACATTTCCCATGCCTTGTGGTTTGCCAGATCATATGGTCCAAGCAACAGAGCTTCTCGTACTTCTGCCTGTAACTGCTGCAAAGCCCTTTCTCCTTCAGATGTCACTAAAAGATGGCCAACTTCCGTGATACCCACTATATGGGCTGGAGCAATATTTCTAGGTGTGAAATATATTGGCTCCAGAATCCAAAGGATTGACTGGCTCATGGAATCCAAAGCACAGTTTCTGTGCTTCTGTCTATGTGATAGGAGCTTAAAGTAAATCTGTGTTAGTTAGAATTCTCCAGAGAAAAAGAACCAATAGGGTATGAGACGTATTAAAAGGAATTGGTTACCATGATTATGGAGACTGAGAAATCCTTTAATCTGCCATTTGCAAGCTGGAGGCTCAGGAAAACAGGTGGCATAGTTCAAAGGTCAGAGAGCCAGGGAGCCAGTGGTGTAGATGACAATCCATGTCTGGAGGCCTGAGAACCAGGACCTCCAAGGGAAGAGGATTGATGTCCCAGCTCAGGCAGTCAGGTAGAGCACTAATTCAACCTTCTTCTGTCTTTTTATTCTATTCAGGCCCTCAACAGATCATGTGATGTCCACTCACATCTGGGAGGACTATCTGCTTTACCCAGTTCACCAATTCAAATGCTAATGTCTTTCAGACACTTACAAACACACTCAGAAATAATGTCTAAACAGGTATCTGGATATCCCTTGTCCTAGTCAACTTGACACATAAAATTTACCATTGGAGTCACCATTTCCTCCAGATTTCAAAGAGTCACCACCCTAGTAGTACATTTGTCCCATCCTCTGGGGACTTTTCCAGAATGTCAAATCTCAAATGCTGAGAAAGTACTCCCAAATCAATAAATTCTGACATCCAGCTTTATATTCAGGCCACCTTGATCAAGCTATCTCAAAATTCAATCCCAGTGATAGCCTTCTGTCTACTGCTTGTACATGCTACCAAGTTATTACAACCCTTCCAGTGTATAATATCTTTTAATACTTCCAGTCATGTTGCACAGAGATTTAACCCTGGTTTTCTGCTGGATGATCAAGAAAGGAGTTTTGACTAGCTCTTGAAGTGATGGGGGAGACACCAGTTTCTTGCTGAGCTTCTGTAGTATCTTTCATACAGCAGACATACCAACCCTTACCAGGGAAACATGGGTTCACCTCTGCAAGCCCAGAAGATTCGTGAGGGTCTGCAAACCAACATGCTCAGAGGCATCTAACTACATGACTTGTTCCAAGTTTTCGGGCCCCAGGTTGTTCATTCTACACCATTGGCCTTTGCATTTCCTGAACATTCAAACATCTCTTTAGCTTCACAAATCTATTATATTTTTACCATGCTGCTCAGCCTTAGCTCTTCTCTTGCAAGAGACAAGTTTTGCTTTGTAAGCTGCCAAAAGACAACTTCTTACTCTTACAAGGTGCCATTAGTTGCCAGTTAATGACCCTCAGTTTTCATTATCCCCCATCAGGTGGTTAATACAATTTAGTAATCAGCTAACTCCACTATCTGTGTAGGCTTTGTTGACACTATTACCTTTCCAATGCCCAAATGATCACACCTACAAAAGCATTTCTCCCCACAAGAACATTTTCTAAGGTACCACTAATAAAATGTTTAGCCACTGGGACCTTACTTTAGACAAGAGATTCTTCTGCCCCTCCTACCAAGCAGGATGGTGTTCTCTTTGCTCGTTGAGTGATAGTTGAGCTGGTCCCATTTTGCCACTTGTGTTAGTCTGGGTCCTCCCCAAAGCTGATGCCAAGACAGGATTAGATGTGCAGGGTCTCTATTGGGGGAAATTTCCCTCTAGTGATGGAAAATGGAGAGGAATCTAGAGGAGCTGAGCTAGCCATTAAACTCTGATACAAGTCTGATCACTGTCAAGGGGAGAGGAAATGAAGAAAGAAGACTCATAGTCTGCAGTACAGTTCTAAAAATGTTTTGGCAAGGCTGAGTCTTCAAGCCAAAGTGGCCCATCAGAGGAGCCCCAAGTCTTACCGAAGTTGACCTCACTTAGTATGCTTTCTAACTCTGTCACTGGCTGGAAGCAACCACTGAGAAGCATAGCGTCAACAGGAATGTGGTGTGGTGATGGATTTCAGATTGGAGCAGCTGGGGCCGTCCAGCTGCTCCAGTCTGTAGATTGGAGCTCCAATCTGCTCCATTATGCAACCCTACAAGGAGATCTGAGAGGTGTATGTTCATGGTTGACTCACATTTATACCACTTATGTAGAGACATTGTTTAATAATGACACAGAATATTTTTATTTTTGTTTAATAAAGTTTTCTGAAACTGTATTTGTCTACGGAGACAGCCATGTTTAACCCTGTTGAGTTACTGAACATGATTAAAGTAGATAGCACTTATAACGGCACTGATTATGGAATAATATGGGATGCATAATGAGGGGAGGAAAAACCAATGATAAAAATTTGATTCCTGAGCTTAAAGAGATGGAAGTGGAAGATCTGTACATAAATGAAGCACCAAATAATGTGAATGGACAGTACATTTTGCTGATAAAGTCACTGACCTAAGTGCAGTGTTTCTCCTTCATTCTTCAGATCATGAGCTCCAAGATAAAAGTTTACAAAGAGCAAAACCATTATGCATATTATAGTAACATGTTACCTAACATCTAACTTGAGTCATCTCTAGCTATCTTAGTGAACAGAGTTAGTCATAGCTTACTAGAAAGTTTATATTTTCCAAAATTAGCCCTATTTAATCTGAGAAAAAATTTAGTATTTCAATACTATAACCAAAGAGTTTCTGTGTCATTCATGTTGCTAAAAAACAAAATTTGCATTAAACTTATTTCATCTGCAAACAGGAGACAGAGTTTGTCTTGCATGAAATCCATTTTCAACTATATGTCCTACCAAACCCTGCCAAACACTAACATTTTGCCCACATAGAATTTTTTTTTGGAATGAATGCTAAAGAGCCAATGAGCCCATCTGGCATGTTGGGAAAAAAATAAAAATAAATAGATGTCTCTATACTAGATATTGAATAAATAAGCACATATTTGGTTAAGAACTCAGGTATCTCTTAAAATATGTCAAAATTGACTTTCACAAATTAATGCCAACTTCATTTCAGTTACCTGAATTTTAGTGAAAATTGCTGTTTCTATGACAATAGTATATTCTAGTAGTGGTATTAAGAGGATGTGGTTTCATTCTACATCTGGGCTCAATATATCTGCTGTTTTGTAAAGACGATAACTTTGTTCCCTCATAAACCATTTAAATAATGAATGAGGTATATATCATTCATGTGATTTGTTCGTTTATTTCAACAATCTGCCGCAGAAAGCCTATGACCACAGAGAACCTAAGAATGGATAAATACAGGTCATTACTGTCACAGGGAAAATGAGATCTGGATGTTGTATATTAAATGTCTGTATGATATTTTGATGCCATGCATATAAAAACTCAGTGGTCATTTGAGATCACTACCAGGGTCACTACCAGGAAGATCACCTTTCTCTACCGCTATTGATAAGTATAAAATGTATTGTATGTTTACTACAAGTTTGTCTTTACCATTGTAGAAGGAAATGAACTGGGTTACATTACAATAATGAACAGTCTGAAAATACAAAATTTAAAGCAAACAAACACTAAATTTTTTAATTTCTCAGATACAACTCTATAATAATAGCAGGACTGATTGTGTTTCCTTAGCAGAAAAATTGTTTCTGTGTCTTAAATTATTCTACAACTGTAGCGTGAAAAATATTTAAAGGTGAAGTAAAAGTTCAATTGTAAGATTAAAAAATATCAATATGAGATTTTTGTGGATTAAATTAGAATTATAGCTATATCAATCAATGTATATGTAAATAAATATAAGTATGATTATAGATACATGTCCACATAATTTTGTTTTTAAAAATTACATTTTTACAGTAAAATTCCCCCTGGTCTGAAAACTGACAGGCAGGCTTTCAGTTTATACGAAAAATGCATTTTTAAATTATATATAAAAAATAAAACATTCATTGGAAAAGAATTGAAAATATTTTATAAATTTGTAATTTTAGGCTGCTTTCTTCTAATTCATTTTGAGGGTGATTCAACATCTTAACATCTTGGTTCATAATTCAGAATGTGGTTTCTCTGTAGGCAAGTTTGAAAAGAGTGTAAAGACAATTATTCAGGGAATGAAAATAAACTTGTTAAAAATGAAAGTGGTTTTATTGTTTCAAATTATCCAGCGTGGATACATAAATTAGTTGAATTACTTAGGAAATTGTTCAACACTTCACTTTGCATGTGTAGATACAACCTGAATAATATCATAATAAGGATATTTAAATGTCATACCATGCAAATACATGTGCCTGCCTACAGAGAAACTTTAGGGGGAATAAAATTGCACAATAGTATTTAAATTAATGAGTGAGTCAAGTGAAAATAAAACAGTATATATGTCTGCAATTTTAATACACCTTGTTAGTTACAAATGAATTTATTGAAGTTTTAACTTTTCTGTAGCCCAAAATGTAACAAAATGAATACACCCAAGTAATGACCGAATGAATATGTTTTTAACATTACAGAAAGCTGCAAGACTAACAGGCTCCATCTATGTAATAGAGTTTTGTTCTAAATATAATTTTAGAATTTACTTTTTGGTGACTCTAAAAGCATTTCCTTATACCCACATTTTAGAAAGAAGATTCACCATTTTTCCCAGTCAACTGTATTTCCCTTCAGGCTGCAGACCCACCCTTGCCATCTCTTCTTAAATTATGGGGGTATATAAGGGAGAAAAGACAAGCACTGTGTTTGAGTACCTCCTCTGTGTGTTACTTACTCATTTGTAAAATTAAAGAAGGCTGTGTTTCCTTTATTTGTGAATATTAGATTATGTATGGAGAAGTAGTTTTAAACTATATTGTCCTTTAAAAATAGTATTATTAAGAGAACAATAAAAATAATATTATTAAGAGTATATTATTAATAATAATATTATTAAGAGAACAGTACAGAACACAGCCTCACTGTTCATTGCAGTGGATAAAGAAGATATGGTACCTATTATACACAATGGAATATTACTCAGCCATAAAAAAGAATGAACTAATGGCATTTGCAGAAACATGGATGGATCTAGAGATTATCATACTAAGTGAAGTAAGTCAGACAGAGAAAGATAAATATCATATGATATCACTTATATGTGGAATCTAAAAAAATGATACAAATGGACTTATTTACAAAACATAAACAGACTCACAGCCTTCAAAAACAAACTTATGGTTATCAAAGGGGAAAGGTGGGGGGCAGGGATAAATTAGGAGGTTGAGATTAACATATACACATTACTATATATAAAATAGATAATCAACAAGGACCTACAGCATAGCACAGGGAACTTTATTCAATATTCTGTAATAACCTAAATGGGAAAAAAATCTGAAAAAGAATGGATATATGTATATGTATAACTGAACCACTTTGCTGTACATTTAAAGTAACACAACACTGTAAATCAACTATACCTCAATATAAAATAAAAATTAAATTTAAAAAATTAAAATCAAATGATTAATAATAAAGAATATAGAACAAATATTTGGAAACAGTAACTGCTCAAGAAATGTAAAAACATAAAAATGTATTTAATTTCCTATAGTTTTATATTCAAAAATATTTTTATTGAAGTCTATAGGAATTAAATAATGAAATATAATTCTAAAAACATGCAGCTATTGATAAAACATATAGTCTTATAAGGTTACTGAAAAATAATTGCTAGTTGTTTTGTTTATTTTTCTTTACCTATAAATAAATAAGGAATACTGTCATGTTGCTAGAAATACAATCTAACAAAGAGTGGAAAGAAGAAACCAGAGATATATTTCCATGATAATGGGCAGCAAAAGTTAGATTCACCAAATTATCATTGAGCATGTACTAAGAGTGCCAGTGGTATTCTATACAATTATAAAGAAACCCTGAGGAAAAATCATGTACTTGAATAGAAATAGGGTTTGCTTTTAGGACTTCAGGCCAAATATTATCAAGCCCTTTGTTCCCTTGTGTTTTGTCCCTGTGTCTTCCTCATGTTTATCCAGAGGTCTCCTCGGTCAGTACAGGTTAAGTTCACATGATTCTGGCATCTTTGGGTGTGAATAAACATATATTTATGAGACTTCTAAGTGAAGTGTCATAGTGGGCACACACTGAGACAAGATATATAATCTTGGGGATATAAACAAAGAAAAAATAAAAGAAAAAAATAAGTAAAGGTAAAGAAATGGTTCAGAAGTGATGTCATTATCTGGTGTACCAAGAGGGCCTTAATGTTCCCCTCAGGTTTGTTAAACTTTAGACAGTTTTCTTCCTGACTATAGGCCCAGACCTTTCTTAGAAGATTTACTTTAGAAAGCTTGCAATTGAAAGTTTAGTCTCTGACCCTTTGAGATGTATATATTCTACAACCCAGGAATGTCTTTTCTAAGGACCTGGGAGCCACCCCTTTGAAACGTCATCAAGAAAGATGGTGCCCTGTTTCCCAGTCTCTGTGAAATGTTAGGATCCTAACTTAGATAAGCATCAATGAACAAACACAGGCAGCCTAATCGCATTGACCAGCATTCCCCCATTATCTTCTAATGTTTTTCCACTAGCTCACAGAGCACTTAAAATCTCTCTAGCATTTTGTTTCAGAGCAGTTGTGTTCATTCCTTCTCCCCTATTTCAATAGTTTTAAATAAAGTCTTTCTTGCCTTTTTAACTGGGCTGGTGTAATTTTCTTAAGCATCAGGTAAAGATTGCTATAAAAACAACCACCTTCTCTTCCTCTGTCTCTCAGTCAAAGAAAAAAGTTTAAATCAGTTAAATAAAACTGAGGATAAGGAGAGAACAAGGCAACATTCCTGGATCTCACCAAATTCAGTGTAACTCAGCAATCTCTTGTAGGTAGAGAATTGTTGAGAAACTAAGTACTGAATTTAATGCTTCTTTTACTTTGTATATACATATATCCTTAAATAACCAAAACAAACAACATCCTAGTGGGTGAGTGGGAAGAATAAAATTTAGGGTAGTTCATTAAAGGTTTAAGAGATAGCATTCAGTGCCTGATGGCTGACTTTTAAGTAGTTTTTAAATACTCACTTGAAGCGATGCATACAGATGTGCCCTGCATTTAATTGTTTAGTACATAGTCTACCACTGAGAGAAGTTTTCCAATGTCAATAACTTCAATTCAAAACTGTAAAAAACATCCTGTCCTCTTTCCTGGAAATGTTATATGCTAAAAAAAAAAAAAAAAAATTAGTTTCTAAGAAGATAAAAAAGATAAAATGAGATACACAGTATAAAACGTGTTTTAAAAAGAGATACTAGGGGAAATAGCAAATGAGAATGGATAAAGTTCTGATTATAAATAGATTTTTTTTCCTATGCTGTTTGTAGAAAATTTGAAATATATAGGAATATCTAAAGAAAAAAAAATTATCATTGGCATTTTAATTCAATGCAGATATTATACAGTTATGGTGTACCTTGTCTTATGTTAAACTTTGAGAAATTCTATGATGAATGGTTATAGATTTATGATCCTTGCCATCCGGGGGCTTGCATAGCATAGGCAACAACCAGATTAATACATACAATGCCAAATGATAATTGCAATTTATCTAGGTAGGCTTCCTTGGGAACATAAATCTCGAATTCTTATAAAATAAGTAGCAATTAAAGATATAGAAAGGGAACAAAGTAAAAATATTTCTGAAAATTTAGTTGCATTCTGTTTTTCTATTTTTGAGTTATATTACATAACTCATATAAAGTGTGCACCAAAGTAATGCACATGTACTTCACTATATGCCAGAAAAATGACAAATCCTATCATTATGCAAAATCTAGAGTAAACAAAAATATCTAACATAGTCAAATTAAATGGGAATAATTCATATGTTATTCAGAAGTACAAGAAATAAAACTTTCTTAACTTTCTGTAGCTTCATCTTTCTCTGATGTCTCCCTGCTTTTTGTTAGTGGGGATAATGAAACAAGATGGAAGGATGATAAAATTTTTAATTAAATAAGTCTCCTCTCATTTAAACATTCCTTTAAGAGGCAAATATTAACTCAATTCACAATTTAAATCTCTAAGAAGAGAGTTTTATTTTCACTTACAAGTAATATCTCCCTTCCTCTTTCACTCAGAGCTAGATCCTGGGTGTAGGGGGAAGATTATATAATGTCATGATGTTAAGGGGAAGTCCTATGGTATGCATGTTGTGTTTGGGTTCTCAGTGGCTGGCCTCCACTGACATATTCTTAATTCAATCAGACCACCGACTCCAATGCCTGTTTCTGCTGAGATGTAATAGATCCCATCTGTTCTCTAAAGGCATCACACTTGCATCTGCTGATGAAACGTGTGATCTCTGCCATAACCTCCCAATTTGAAATACTTAAATTCTTTCAATCCCTTTTCATAACCAAACATCTTCAGGTTCACCAGTTATTTTAGCACTTGTGTGTTGTGTCACTCCAGTGAGGCATAAAGTGCCTATCTCAACCCCACCATGTACAAATAAACTGTAAAAAATCAAAATCCTCCTCTCAGTTCCATATAATTAGAATCTTTCCTCTGCTAATGCTGTTTGACTAACCCCACATTGTTGGAAAAGAGAAAAATGAATGATGTAGAAGAATAAAAAGAGGTAGACTGGCAGGATTTGGTGCAGATTAATGGTCAAGTGGCCAAGAGAGGACTGATTCTCAGCTTTCTGGCTTATGAAAGTGAATGTTTTAGAATGACTCTCACTGAAATTATTAAGAACAGAGCAGTAGTAAGTTTAGGGAGAAACACAATGATTTTAATCTGAGCTTTTTTGACATGGCTCAGGTAAAATATATGCAAGTGGAAAAACTGAGTTTATATTGAAAGAAATTCCAACCCTCAGTAAGAAGGTATGGAGAGGATTATCCTCAACTTGATATAGAACAACTTTTAAAAAAACAAAAACAAAAACCCTACAGCAAATATCATATAGAATGGTGAAAAATGGGTACTTTGCTCCTAACATCAGGAACAAGACAAGGATGTTTTCTCTCATCATTGTTATTCAACACCATACTGGAAGTTCTAATAAATAAAATAAGACAAGAAAAGAAAATGGAGGATATACATATTAGAAATAAATAAATAAAACTACCTCTATTCACAGATGACATAATTGTCTGTGTTACAACTCTTTCAAAAACTTCAATAACAACAACAACAAATTTTGTAACAAATATGTGTGTATAACAAGATTACAAGATTGTGGGTTATGCACAAAAGTTTATTACTTTCCTACAACAGCAATGAACAACTAGTGTTTTAATTTAGAAAACAATACCATCTCCAATAACACTTCAAAAATGAAGCACTTAGGTAGAAATCTAGGAAACAATGTATGTTTCAATTTACAGGCAAAAATCTAAAAATCCCTGATTCTAAAAAATCAAGGAAAATCTAAGAATCTGAGATATTTTGTGTCCGTGAATTAAAAGACTCAAGATTATAAAGATGTCAATGTGTCACAGCATAATCTACAGGCTCAATACAATCACAATCAAAATCCTAGCAAGCAATCTTGTAAATATTGACAAACTGATTGTAAATTTTGTATGAAAAGTCAAAAACCCTAGAAAAGCCAAGAAAATAATCAAGAGTAACAAAGCTGAAGGACTAATGCTACCTGATTTCCAGACTTATCTTTATGACAGAGTGCTATTAATGAAAAAATAGATCAATTGAACAGAATAGAAAGGCAGAAATAGACCCACACAAATATAGTCAACTGATTTTGAAAAAGGAGCAAAGGTAATTCAATGGAGAAAAGACAGTATCTTCAAAAAATTGTACTGGAACAATTGAATTTCTATGTGCAAAAATGAAAAAATAAAGACCTAGACACAAACCTTACATTTTACAAAAACTTAACTCAAAATGGATTATGGAACTAAACATAAAATTTAAAACTCTAAAAATTTTTGAATGAAACAGGAGGAAATCTACATGACCTTGGGTTTGATTATAATTTTTTAAAATATGACATTAATAGCACAACCCATGAAAGAAAGCAAATGATAAATTAGATTTAATTAAGACTAAAATGTTCTGCTTCTAGAAAGACACTGTTAAAAGAATATGACAAGCCACCAACTGGGAGAAAATATTTGCAAATACTTATCTAATAAATGGCATGTATCCAAAATACTCAAAGAACTCTTAAAACTCACAAATAAGAACATAAACAACCCAATTTAAAATGGGCAAGAAAAAATAAATAAATAAAAATAAATAAAATGGGCAAGAGACCTAAACAGAAACTACATAAAGAAGATATGTAAATAAGCATGTGAAAAGATCTTCAACACAATTTGTCAATTAGAATTGCAAATTAAAATAACACTGAGCAATTAGCACATACCAATTAGATGGATAAAATGAAAAAGATGAAAAAAGAGAAGGAGAGAGAGAGATTGAGAGAAGAAAATCCTGACAGTAGCAATTGTTGGCAAGAATACAGAGCAACTATAACTCTGATTTATTGTTGGTGGGAATGAAAATTAGTTGTCATTTTGGAAGATAGTTTGACAATTTCTTAACAAAACTAAACATATTCTGATGATATGATTCAGCAATCATGCTCTGAAATATTTACCCAACTGATTAAAAACTTATGTACACACAGAAGACTGCATGTGAATGTTTATAAAAACTTTATTCATAATCACCAAAAAAAGGAAGCAACAATATGTCATTCAGTAGGTGAATGGGTAAACAATCTATGGTACATATAAACAATTGAATACTATTCAGCAATAAAAACAAATGGGTGAGACTTCCCTAGTGCTGCAATGGTTGAGAATCCACCTGCCAATGCAGGGGACATGGGTTCGAGCTCTGGTCCAGGAAGATCCCACATGCCACGTAGCAACTAAGCCTGTGCGCCACAACTACTGAAGCCTGCAAGCCTAGAGCCCGTGCTCCGCAACGAGAGAAACCACCGCAATGAGAACACATGCACCACAATGAAGAGTAGCCCCTGCTAGCTGCAACTAGAGAAAGCCCGGGTGCAGCAACAAAGACCCAAAGCAGCCAAAAACAAACAAACAAATAAATAATGGGAGGAGGAAAGAACACCTTCAAAGAAATATATGATACTTAGAAGTATAAAGAAAACTAGGTACTACAGACTGAAAGTTTGTGACCCCTCTCCAAATTCATATGTTGAAACATATCCTCCTACGGTAATATTAGCAGGTGGGGCTTTTGGAAGGTGATTAGGTCATGAGGGCAGAGCCCTCATGAATGGGATTTGTTCCCTTATGAAAGAGACCCCAGAGAGCTCCCTTGCCCCTTTTACCATGCGAGGACAATGCAAACTGGAAAAGGGCCCTCACCAAAGCCTAACCATGCTGGCACCCTGATCTTGATCTTTCAGCCTTCAGAACTGTGAGAAATAAATGTCTGTTGTTTATAACCCTTTAGCAATCTACTGAATGGGCTTAGACACAAGAGAAAAGTATAACATCAGTGAAGTCAATGAAAGAAAATAAGGCAACCAAATAGGATGTGGAAGAAATGTAGTAGAGAATCAGAAATGAGATTTCTGAAGTTTGACAAATAAAGCACCAACCATAATAAATACTCTGAAATGCCAACCAGATCCACTTCTTCCCCAGGAATGGAAGATTACTCTCCCAACTTCTGGTAGCATAGATGGAAGATGGTTCTCATACATCAGTCCTCTTTGGAAATTTCCATAATAAAGAACAAATTTCGTGGGGATTTTCAAATCAAAACTGACACAGGCAAAGAATAAAATAAATTAAACTGGATCCGTATGAGGGATGCTTTGATAAACAACAATATTTCACAGATTAAAGCTCTGATTTTTATTAACAGGTAAGATAATTTATTTGTTATTTATTACTAGTTTCACAGGTTGGCTTCCTCAAGAAGCAGACTCTGAGATAAAAGTTAGTGAGTAGGTAGGTCCTTAAGGATTTTTCTTGGGATGGACACCTACCTGTGGGAAAGGGAAAGAAGGAGGAGTAGGCAGAAGGAAAAGTTGAGCTACACTTCTGTCCCAGGGAAGGTCTCAGACATCTCACAGGAAGTTTTGATGGTGAGATGGTCTATCAGAGCTGACCTGAATTAGGGAGAAGTGACTGGGCACTTACATTTTTTCATGATCAGTAGTTTTTGGTTATGGGTTGCCACTGGTAGGAGTTGTGACTTTGGGTATGGCAGTTTCTTCAACCAAAGCCATTCCTAAGGAATGGCTTTTTTAAAGTAGTATTTATAATTTTGCCAATCTACAGACTGCTACTGTAAAAGACAGTTCATAATTGCTTACCTTAGTTTTCACTAGAAATTAAGGTTTTTAAGAGTTGATAATTCTAAATAAAATATGTAATTAAATCCACTAAAATTATTCAGGTATACATCCTTGTATGCAAAGAAAAAGAAAGTATAAAGAAATGAGATCATTTTGTTAAGGGAAAAGGAAATATTTTCATCCCAAAGAGAAGTTAAGAAGAGATAGAAAAAAAAAAATGAAAGCATAGGACAAAATAGGAAGGTAAAAAAGGGAAGTTATAGAGGTTTGTGAAAAAGAAACCCTGAGAAAAAAGTTCTGTATATGAACAAGACTGGCTAAAATTAAAATAAATTTAATTGAGTAAATGAATTCTAATATTAAATATAAGATGGCACAAGACCTTAATCTGGTTTTCTCTCTGTTAAGAGGACAAAGTTTTCTTGGAATATTGATCTGCTTTTGATAACATATTGTAATTTTTTTAACCTTTTAAGTAATCTGTTATATCTTTCTGCATCTGCCTTTGAAATCTTTGGTCACTTTTGCTTGGGTGGATAACTAAGTGTTGTTTCACAGTGAGTGACTGACCTAGGATCCTATTTGACCAAGTGTTTTAAATCCTTTGGATATTTTTGACAAACTTCTCAAAAATCAAATTCTAAATGAACTTTTTTGACCTCTAGCTGATTTTGAAGTTTTCCAGGGGGATCCTGAAAACCTCAAAAGATTTGTTTTCTCCCATTATCAAAGAAAGATATTCAAATAACTTAATTTTTTTGGTTAAATTACATGAGAAGTGTGAAAAGACTGGTGATAAACTTTCTTAGGTTATATTGTATTAAATGTCGTTAATATAAATGTTCTAGAAATTACGTGAAATTTCTAAAATTTAAATTTCTCCTGGTATAATGTCATCCGTCATAATTTTGGTTATAATTTTAATGTTGCATGTAACAGAAACAACCAAGTTTCTTTGTCTATTACATTGTAATCATGTCTTTTACTGTGCCTTTTTAAGTCTTTAGTCATTCATAGACAGTTATATTTCTTATTCTGATACTTTTTAAAAAATGCTTCATCTTCAAGAAGATTCATAGAAAAGACTTTTTGACAAGTACAGATTTCTGACAACTTTCAAATCATGCCACTAAACTGAGTAAGAAATTAAAGAATTCTAATGGAAAAGCTGATGGCTTCATAAAATGCTTACAAAAGATCAAGATCAACAAGATTTAGTTACAAAGAACTGAGTGAACTGATGAATATGTCTATAGATTTTACAACTTTTTGTCTTAAATATTACTGGATTTAAGCTTTGTTTTTCAGATATAAGAAAACCTTTCCCCTTAAGCTAATTATCACTTACAGCAATTTGGTAAATTATACCTTTGTAAGCAGAATTGAAACAATTATTTTTCACTCTACTTGATCTCTCCAGAAATTGGAAGCTCTTAGGTTATCAGTAACCTTACAAGGTAAATAAGGAAGGATGACTCCTGGAAGGTGCAGGAACATCTCAAGATATTTGGGGTACCTCAAGAAGTGAGGAACCCATCCAAATCTGTAGATACTGCAGGCAGAATCTGAGGGCAAGTCTTTGGCCTTGCTTTCCTGGCCTTGAGACACCTTTTCAAGTTCAATCTGAGACTTCTTATGAAAATTTCCAGCAAAGCCAACTTAAAAGACCTTGAATGAACAATTACACTTATGTAAATAATCAGGTCAAGTTTATTGAAACCAGAGTTATTTTGCAAACAAATTAGTCTTAATTTGACTATATTTGGTAGAAATTAGGGTAATTTTAAAGGGAAAAAATGTTTACATAGATCTTAAGTTCTAGTGTTGTTAATTATCTTTGAAGTTTGATATTTACTGCCTAAGACTCACTTCCTAGATGGCTTCTGGTTGCTATGTTACATTATCACAAAAGTTTAACTGAATTATTAAAAGGGTATTCTAAATTTGCTTCTGAAGCTTATCACAGTAATCTATCTTTGGATGAAGATCAGATGTCACAGGACCTGCAACCAGGAGTTATTCATACTGGAAAAGACATCATTTAAAGGACATTCTCCAACCTAGATGGAAGAACACTTATCAGAGGAGAAACTATACCCACCCCAGGATATGAAGATGACATCAGATGACAGCTATACCAAAATGCTGGACCTGAACTGTGTGAATATTTATAGAATTTTTACTTGATTTCTTGTGCTTTTTCACATAAATCAAATGATTTTCCTATTATGGGTGCAAATCCTATGCAGAGGTCAAAAATTAATCCAATTGTTAGATTTATGGCCAATTACCTATGTCCAGTACTTCTGGGTTACCTTGGTGGATTTCTCCTCTCCAAGGCTCTGACTGGCTGGCCCTTGGGAAAGTTATTCTAGAAGAAAAAGTTATAGTTCTGTTTGGGCCACTATTGATATTACTAGATGGGACACCCTCACTTGGTTGGTCAAAGATACTTGTTCTGACCATCTCCATAAATATGAATTATCTTTAAACGTTACTCAAGTTCAGTCCCAGAAGTATCAATCAGGTACAGGTGGTTCTGGCTATACATGCTGATCAGTTAAAAGATAATCAAAGGCTACCCTATTATCAAGAACAACCTTGGTCAGAGTCCAAAGATTTTTCCTTGGAGCTAATGTCTTAGCAAGGAAATCTGCAATATCTTCATGAGTTAAGGAGAGATTTCTGATCATAGCCCCATTTACATTTATTCTTAACCAGGGAAGTAGGGCCCTGCCAAAGGAAACAAACCCCAAATCATAAGCCTCTGAACAGGTCCTTTCTACAACTGTTAGAGTCACAGTTAGATAATCTAAGAGACATTGCCCCATTATACACTAGCCATCTAGGCATTTGTGGACCCAAGGAGAATGATAACCACCACAGACAAAGATAAATCTTGTCAGGGCACAGTTACCCATTCAGGCCAGGAGTCAGTCAGGATTTCAGTTCATGTGGGAAGAGAATCTTCTACCCTGAAGTAAAGAGTCATCTTAAGCTGTCGAAATGACCCGCCACACACAAACACCTTAGCAATGGTTTGGGAGATACCTTTGTAAGCCAATGCCAGAGTAAAAGAAAGAAAAAGAAGAAAGTGTTTCACATTTGGTTAAAGTGTGAAGTCTTGATCCTTTGTCTTGGGCGGAAGCAGTCTACTTAGATGTCAGCTACTTCCTCTCCTTGTTAATTGGATTCAGAGGGCTCCAGCATTTGTACAGAATGAGCATTTGTCAGGTGGAGACTTCTTTACCTGTGACATGTGTACTCCAGGCTCAATACCTTCCAGCTTTCATCAGTGTCAGCATTCAGGAACAATTTGTATGGTCTCTTCCAAAGGGGCTCAAGGGCAGCCTTCGTTCATGGTAATTCAAAATCAGAAGGGCAGGAGAGGACTTCCCTAGTGGTCCAGTGGTTAAGACTCCATACTTCCAATGCAGAGGGCATGGGTTCGATCCCTGGTCCCCCTGGTTGAGGAAGTTCCACATGCCACGAGGTGCGGCCAAAATAAATAAATAAATAAAATAAAAGAAGGGCAGGAGAAAATCAAAAATGTTTGGTTGGTGAGTTGTAGCCAAATATTGATGGAAACTAAAAGAATTCAGTATCCAGACCAGTTTACAGGTACATAAGAAAACCTCAAAGGTAATTAACAGGACTAAAAACTAATATTAACAAAGATGCAAATATCATTTTTTTCTCTACAGTTACCCCCATTTTTTACCAAAGAAAATCACAGTAAAACTAATTTGTTTGTGTTAAACTTGACCTGATTACTTATATATGAGTGAAGCAAGAATAGTAATTGACCATATAATTTCATTTTTAAGATTGCTTTGTTGAAACTTTCCTTAAAGAGTCTCAGACTTTCTCTTCAATGCCATTTGAGCCAAAGCCTTGGTAATATAGCCAATGTTTCCAAATGTGTCCCTTTATAAACACGAAAATAAAAATGCTAGGAGTTTCTGAATTCTGGAGGGAACATGTAAGAGAAGAATTAAATGTTTTAACGTTGTTCACAATGGCATATCTTACCAAATTTGAGGGCTTAAGAGAAAAATTTATTTAAACATGGAAAAAAATGATTAAAGGACCAGCAATATTTTAAACACAAAGTCATAAAAACCATCCTCATCAGTTCATTCAGTACCATGTATTAATTTTTTTTCTGCTTGAATCCAGTTTTTTCATTAGTTCTCTTGGTCCTGCCTGATGATTGAGGTAAAGACAGTGAAAATTCCAAGAAGTTTGCAAGGTTTTTGTTGAGGTTTATATGGTTTGTCCAGTGAAGTGGGTGCCTTGATCACCAGAGATTGTGGAAGGTATACCCCAAGTGGGAAACACATTTTCTAACAGTTTCTTTGCCACTGTGAGTGCATCAGCATTGTGAGAGGGGAAGTTTTCAAATCATTTGGAAAACACACACAATAACAAGAACGTAGTGATAACCCAAACTAAGTGGTAGTTCAGTGAATCCAGATGGAGGTGTTCAAAGGTTCAGAGGGAGGAGGTCTGAGGCCTCTAGGAACAAAAATAGTTTTTCTTAAATGTACTATGGTGGGTGAATTTATTCAAAAACTGAAAAATGGGGTTTGCTAGGGAGCCAGCAGTAACCCAGCAGCTGTCTTGTGTTTCCCATAGCTGTGACTATTTGCTTAATTTACAGTTATTGTTTACACATCTACATTTCTTTGATTCATGAGCCGACTGTTGCCATGTTATACAAACATCAGGATGACAAAAGTCTAGCAACAAGTGTCATTTTTTGCAGAAGCAGACTTGACTTTATACACATGTGTCACAGTCCTTATAGATTCAGTTGCTGCTGTTTTTGCAGGAAAGCCAGCCAGGGCATTTTCCTGACGCTCAGGTTCAGTCCTTTTATTGTGAGCCTCAATTTTGACAAAAGAAATTTCAGAAGGTAAAAGAATAGCATTAAGAAGATCATTTACTTGTTGTTATTTTAAAATTGTGGTCCCAGAAGACATCATACATTTTAAGGTAATAACTAGAATCATGAGTCATAACATTGTTATCAAACTCATTTAGCTGTTCACCACTCAAAAGCCAGTACTCAAGAGGCAAATGTTGGTAGAAAGGAAAGTTGTTTTCATCAGAAAGCTGTCAGCTGGGGGAGAAGGTGAACTCATATCCCCAAAAACTAACTCAAGATTCTGCTCAGCCACGAAAATGTTTAAAGGGAAAAGGAGGAAGTAATCTGAGGTAATCATTGAGGCAGAGGTTAGGTTCTGCCTCACTTTCCATTGTGTGCAGGCTGGTTGACTCCTCAAGATCTTTCTTCAGACATTATCTTGCCCATGTGGTCTGCCTGCAGGATTGCCAAGGGGACTTCTGTGGGTAAAGAGCTATTCATTCTTTAACTACTTAATTCTTCATCCCTACTTCTTTTAATCTAGGGAAAGAATCAATAGGTTAGACAAGGTATTGTGTGCATTTAGTAGAGCATAAGTCAAGAGTTAGGTTAAATGTTACCTAGTGATTTAATTTTTATAATTAAGGTGTAGGGGGACAAAAATAGACAAACAGGAAAGGGGCAAAAGAGCTACTTACAACATTATACCAGGACATATCAGATTTCTAATAATTTCACGCAATTTCTAGAATATTTGTGTTAATAACATATATCTACACAAATATAATCAAAGGTTTAGCATCACTTATTTGACAATGCTTCGCATATAATTTAACATATCAAATAAGCCCTAATTAGTTTAATAGTTCTCTTTTATTTTTTAAGGAGAGAGAACAAATATTTTGAAATGTTCCAAGGGACCTCTGGAAGATTTCAAACTTAGCTTGTAGTCAAAAGAATTCATTTAGAATTTGATTTTAGGAAGTTGGTCAAAAATATTTTTTAAGTCTTAAAACTGAAAATTCTTAAAACACAAGAGGATCACAGATCATTATGAAATGTAATACTTCATTATCTATTAGCAAAACTTAACTCTTTTAATATTAAGAGAATTTGTTCTACTTACATAATCAAAGACTTGAGTAAGACAACATAAAACACACAAAAACATTTTTCATAAAAACAGAATCTTTGCTTTCTAGGCAGGGTACTTAAAAGGTAAAGAAAAACCTTTATGTAATTAGAGCAGACTAAGAAAAATTTATCCTTTTAGTAAATAAAAGGTAATTAAGTTCTAGTTTTACATAAGTGCGTTATTGATATTAAAGATAAATTTTTAAAGCTCTTATAATAACAATTCCATTTTAGCCAGCTCAATTATACAAGGTAAAATTCTCTTTTTTTTTTTTTTTTCTCTCTGTCTCTTTCTTTCCACATACATTTAGTTTGACCTTCATTTTCTTCCTTCCCTTTCTGAATAACCAGAAGCTCTAGTTTAGGTAAAATCACTCTCATTTCCTTTAACAATAATGTATCTTCATTCCTCATAATTATTCTCAGCCGGAAACATATCCTATTTTTCTTCAATTATACATATTAGAATTTTTAATCCTTAGAAACCCTAATTTCTAGTGAAGAATGAGAAATAATGAGCTATTCTTTACATTAGCATTCTGCAGATTGGCAAACTTGTAAATACTTTTTATAATTTCCAGAAACATGTACTTTTTCATAGAAAATTTCTCAGCATGGCACCAAATAGACCCAAATATCTATTTCCTCTATAATAAGAAATCAAGAGTAGTAAAGCCTATGTTCAGTAATTAATATTTCACTATTTTACCTTATCCTATTTAGAAATGGCGTAGCTGCCAAATAAAGAATGTCACTCACCAACCAGCTCTATAGGGATTAGATCACTGGCCACTGCAGTTGCTGACCTTCAACACCCCTGGAAAGGAGTTCAGGGTGGAAATTAGGAATGAGGTATTCTGTGTTCTGGGAAAAACCAGCAGAACAGACCTTCAGATAGTTTGTTTTAGAAGAAAATTTTATAAACCCAAATTCTTGCATCTTCTCATACCTAGAACAGCAATAAAATCATAAAAACAGACATCTGTTTCTTGTGACTAGCAGCAACCTTCTACCAAGATGTGTGTTTGATTTCAGGTACTCCCTTCACCAAGATCATGTATATACTGACCTGCTCCTCTACCTCTTTGGAGCAGGTCCTCAGAGCTGTCTGAGAGGCTGTCTCCTGGGCTACAGTCCTCAGTAATCCCTCAAATAAAACTTAACTCACAGCTCTTATGTTGGGCATGTTTTCTTTTTTTTGTTTCAGTCTACAAGAAATTTAATAAACTTCTATCATTGAATTTAATTTAGCATGACTCTAAAGTTTCAAGTTACCAAAATGATTTTGGAAGTTATTTTTAAGGGCACATACCATAAAATATAACTTTTGATAAAAAGTTTATATCTGTAAACTCTTACATCTATCTAAATTATTTGCTCCCAACAACTATGTCTAGATTACCCACAAAATCTTCAGACACTAGACAAAATCAGCCATCATTCTTAGTTATTTTTGCTTACAAATTTCCTAACAGAGATAAGATGAACTTATTGGTTAGAATAAAAGTTTTTTATTTGCATTATATTCAGTGTTGATAACTTTAAAGACATGTCTGTTTGAATTAAACCAGCAAACTTTAACTTTTATTTACTGAAGATTGTCTCAGATCACATGAATTTTAAAAGCATTTTGATTAGTTCCTGTTAATGCCCCATCCTCACAAGAACTTGCCTTCAAACCAGCTAAATAGGACTCTTTTTAAAATTAATTTTAGCAATATCATTCAGAGGTAGGAAAATATCACTTACACACATACACACACACACACACACACACACACACAACATATAGACTGATGTAAATAGAGACTTTATATTTACTAATATTTTGGGAAAAGATTTGTAAGATTTCTCATTAACCCAATTTTCAAATACCTCCTTTCCTTTTTGTTTTTATTTTTCTTTTCCTTGTCTGATGAGAAACTTCTGCCTAAAATTTGCTTTCCAAAGAATGGCTCTTAGGTCCTAGAGAAGATGGGAGTAGGAAATGTACATCACAAAGGCAGAGATTAACTGTAGGGCAATTCTGTTTCCAATGTCCTGACCTTTTCAAGCATTTTGAGAGGAATAGTGGAGGTTTGGGGGATTGGCAGGAAAAAATAAGTTAAAAAGCAAAGGAACTCTGAACTTCTAGAGCCATATCTTCGGCCCTGCATAGATTTACAATAAAAAGACAGTTGTTTCCAGGTTCCCAAATAATTGGGTTGTAGCTTTTGTTTAAGTACCTATTATATCTTTAATTTTTTATTAGCCATTTGCAATGATTCTTTCAATGAAGATATTTTGGAATTTCAAAAACGTGTGGAGCCTTCTGCATACCAATTAAAATAGACATTCCTACATTAAAAGGATCATACAGCATGATCAAGTGGGGTTTATTCCAGGAATGCAAGGATTCTTCAATATAGGCAAATCAATCAACGTGATACATCATATTAACAAACTGCAGGAGAAAAACCATATGATCATCTCAGTAGATGCAGAGAAATCTTTTGACAAAATTCAACACCCATTTATGATAGAAGCCCTGTGAAAAGTAGTCATAGAGGGAACTTTCCTCAACATAATAAAGGCCATATATGAAAAACCCACAGCCAACACCATCCTCAATGGTGAAAAATTGAAACCATTTCCACTAAGATCAGGAACAAGACAAGGTTGCCCACTCTCACCACTATTATTCAACATAGGTTTGGAAGTTTTAGCCACAGCAATCAGAGAAGAAAAAGAAATAAAAGGAATGCAAAACGGAAAAGAAGTAAAGCTGTCACTGTTTGCAGATGACATGATACTATACATAGAGAATCCTAAAGATGCTACCAGAAAACTGCTAGAGCTAATCAATGAATTTGGTAAAGTAGCAGGATACAAAATTAATGCACAGAAATCTCTTGCATTCCTATACACTAATGATGAAAAATCTGAAAGTGAAATTAAGAAAACACTCACTTTTACCATTGCAACAAAAAGAATAAAATATTTAGGAATAAACCTACCTAAGGAGACAAAAGTCCTGTATGCAGAAAATAATAAGACACTGATGAAAGAAATTAAAGATGATCCAAATAGATGGAGAGATAGACCATGTTCCTGGATTGGAAGAATCAACATTGTGAAAATGACTCTACTACCCAAAGCAATCTACAGATTCAATGCAATCCCTATCAAACTACCACTGGCATTTTTCACAGAACTACAACAAAAATTTTCACAATTTGTATGGAAACACAGAAGACCCCGAATAGCCAAAGCAATCTTGAGCATGAAAAATAGAGCTGGAGGAATCAGGCTCCCTGACTTCACACTATACTACAAAGCTACAGTAATCAAGACAGTTTGGTACTGGCACAAAAACAGAGACATAGATCAATGGAACAGGATAGAAAGCCCAGAGATAAACCCACGCACATATGGTCACCTTATCTTTGATAAAGGAGGCAAGCATATACAATGGAGAAAAGACAGCCTCTTCAATGAGTGGTGCTGGGAAAACTGGACAGGTACATGTAAAAGTATGAAATTAGAACACTCCCTAACACCTTACACAAAAATAAACTCAAAATGGATTAGAGACCTAAATGTAAGGCCAGGCACTATCAAACTCTTAGAGGAAAACATAGTCAGAACAGTCTATGACATAAATCACAGCAAGATCCTTTTTTGACCCAGCTCCTAGAGAAATGGAAATAACAAAAATAAACAAATGGGACCTAATGAAACTTAAAAGCTTTTGCACAGCAAAGGAAACCATAAACAAGACCAAAAGACAACCCTCAGAATGGGAGAAAATATTTGCAAATGAAGCAACTGACAAAGGATTAATCTCCAAGATTTACAAGCAGCTCATGCAGCTCAATAACAAAAACACAAACAACCCAATCCAAAAATGGGCAGAATACCTAAATAGACATTTCTCCAAAAAAGATATACAGATTGCCAACAAACACATGAAAGAATGCTCAACATCATTAATCATTAGAGAAATGCAAATCAAAACTACAATGAGATATCATCTCACACTCGTCAGAATGGCCATCATCAAAAAATCTAGAAACAATAAATGCTGGAGAGGGTGTGGAGGAAAGGGAACACTCTTGCACTGTTGGTGGGAATGTAAATTGATACAGCCACTGTGGAGAACAGTATGGAGGTTGCTTAAAAAACTAAAAATAGAACTACCATACGACCCAGCAATCCCACTACTGGGCATATACCCTGAGAAAACCATAATTCCAAAATAGTCATGTACCAAAATGTTCATTGCAGCTCTATTTACAATAGCCAGGACATGGAAGCAACCTAAGTGTCCATCATCAGATGAATGGATAAAGAAGATGTGGCACATATATACAATGGAATATTACTCAGCCATAAAAGGAAACGAAATGGAGGTATTTGTAGTGAAGTGGATGGAGTTAGAGTCTGTCATACAGAGTGAAGTAAGTCAGAAAGAGAAAAACAAATACAGTATGCTAACACATATATATGGAATCTAAGGAAAAAAAAAAAAAAAAGGTCATGAAGAACCTAGTGGCAAGACGGGAATAAAGACCCAGACCTACTAAAGAATGGACTTGAGGATATGGGGAGGGGGAGGGGTAAGATGTGACAGGGTGAGAGAGTGGAATGGACATATATACACTACTAAATGTAAAATAGATAGCTAGTGGGAAGCAGTCGCATAGCAGAGGGAGATCAGCTTGGTGCTTTGTGACCACCTAGAGGGGTGGGATAGGGAGGGTGGAAGGGAGGGAGACACAAGAGGGAAGAGATATGGGAACATATGTATATGTATAACTGATTCACTTTGTTATAAAGCAGAAACTAACACACCAATGTAAAGCAATTATATTCCAATAAAGATGTTTAAAAAACAAAATAGATATTCCATTCTGTTTGATTTTGGAGTCTTTGCTTTTAAGTGCACTTTTAAAATGATCTTATCTATTGGGAATTTCCTTATAATGGCCATTGTAATTTTAGGTTGTTTTTAGTAAAATCTTGCCATCTAAGATACCTGCATCTTCTGGGACAATAATGGTTAAACATAGAATAAGCAGGCGCGCAGGAAGGTGGCATACTCAACTCTTGGGATGTAGAGGATTCTATTTCTTTTATCTAGGCCTTTGCTTTTTCTCAGATCCAAAGTAACACTTAAGCTCTTTGGCTTCCAAGATATGCTTTTAGCAATCGCCTTTGCCTCATGTGCACATTAACAGAAACTAGCAGTAACTGAGGAGGCAGAACTGTGAACACTAGAAGTAATCGAAGAACCAGGGACAGGGGACAGGATTGAATAAGCAAGCACACAGGACTGGGGACTGCAGACTGATTCCAAACCAATGGAGAATGGCAGCTGCCACCAGCAGTTCCCAACCAAGGATGTGGGGACAAACCCAAGGGCAGGGGTTTAGACGTAACTGCAAACTGTCCAATAGGAGGCCTTGTAAGCACCGTCAGCAATTCCCAACAGGGGCTAAATCAGCAGACTCCAGTACATGGAAATTGCAGACTGAGACAGGGAAAGGGTTAAACCAGTATGCCCTACCCACAGTGAGGCCAAACAAACCAAAACACTGGAGTTCGGAGCAGTTTATTGCAGGACTAAGCAAGAGGAATGGGGGACTCTTGCAAAATTAGTGTTTCTCTATGTGTGGGAAGATGCAAGAGTCTGGGCTCATTGAAATCATTCCTTTGACATGTACCTCAGTCATCTGGGACCAGTATCCTGTGTTTTCTCATCCTGAGTCTCCTCAGGGTGCATTTTTTGGGGGTGGCTGCAGTGACTGAGGGCTTGATGGTGGGCATCATGTTTCCATCTTGAGTTCCCTCAGGGCTCACCTGGGGAGGGTGTACTTTGATGGCTTGATGGCTGCAACATCCTTTGTTTACTAATATGGCAGACAATATTTTTCATACACACCTTCAATAAATCAAATTAATTTTATTGCACTAGGATTTAATAAAAAGTACTTTGGGTGGTATCCTCTATGGCTTTCTAAATATTAGAAACATTTTTTTTTAAATAGACAATTTTGTACCTACTATTTTGATTGGGTAATCACATTTTTTATTTTTTTTTTGATTTAATGGATATAGATTACTTAACTTATGCATCATTTTTTTTTAACATCTTTATTGGAGTATAATTGCTTTACAATGGTGTGTTAGTTTCTGCTTTATAACAATGTGAATCAGTTATACATATACATATGTTCCCATATCTCTTCCCTCTTGCATCTCCCTCCCTCCCACCCTCCCTATCCCACCCCTCTAGGTGGTCACAAAGCACAGAGCTGTTCTCCCTCTGCTATGCGACTGCTTCCCACTAGCTATCTATTTTACATTTAGTAGTGTATATATGTCCATGACACTCTCTCACCCTGTCACATCTCACCTCTCCCCCTCCCCATATCCTCAAGTCCATTCTCTAGTAGGTCTGGGTCTTTATTCCCGTCTTGCCACTAGGCTCTTCATGACCTTTTTTTTTTTTTTTCCTTAGATTCCATATATATGTGTTAGCATACTGTATTTGTTTTTCTCTTTCTGACTTACTTCACTCTGTATGACAGACTCTAACTCCATCCACTTCACTACAAATACCTCCATTGCGTTTCTTTTTATGGCTGAGTAATATTGCATTATATATATGTGCCACATCTTTTTTTTTCCATTCATCCGATGATGGACACTTAGGTTGCTTCCATGTCCTGGCTATTGTAAATAGAGCTGCAATGAACATTTTGGTACATGACTATTTTGGAATTATGGTTTTCTCAGGGTATATGCCCAGTAGTGGGATTGCTGGGTCGTATGGTAGTTCTATTTTTAGTTTTTTAAGGAACCTCCATACTGTTCTCCATAGTGGCTGTATCAATTTACATTCCCACCAACAGTGCAAGAGTGTTCCCTTTCCTCCACACCCTCTCCAGCATTTATTGTTTCTAGATTTTTTGATGATGGCCATTCTGACGAGTGTGAGATGATATCTCATTGTAGTTTTGATTTGCATTTCTCTAATGATTAATGATGTTGAGCATTCTTTCATGTGTTTGTTGGCAATCTGTATATCTTCTTTGGAGAAATGTCTATTTAGGTATTCTGCCCATTTTTGGATTGGGTTGTTTGTGTTTTTGTTATTGAGCTGCATGAGCTGCTTGTAAATCTTGGAGATTAATCCTTTGTCAGTTGCTTCATTTGCAAATATTTTCTCCCATTCTGAGGGTTGTCTTTTGGTCTTGTTTATGGTTTCCTTTGCTGTGCAAAAGCTTTTAAGTTTCATTAGGTCCCATTTGTTTATTTGTGTTTTTATTTCCATTTCTCTAGGAGCTGGGTCAAAAAAGGATCTTGCTGTGATTTATGTCATAGACTGTTCTGACTATGTTTTCCTCTAAGAGTTTGATAGTGCCTGGCCTTACATTTAGGTCTCTATTCCATTTTGAGTTTATTTTTGTGTATGGTTTCAGGGAGTGTTCTAATTTCATACTTTTACATGTACCTGTCCAGTTTTCCCAGCACCACTCATTGAAGAGGCTGTCTTTTCTCCATTGTATATGCTTGCCTCCTTTATCAAAGATAAGGTGACTATATGTGCATGGGTTTATCTCTGGGCTTTCTATCCTGTTCCATTGATCTATGTCTCTGTTTTTGTGCCAGTACCAAACTGTCTTGATTACTGTAGCTTTGTAGTATAGTGTGAAGTCAGGGAGCCTGATTCCTCCAGCTCTATTTTTCATGCTCAAGATTGCTTTGGCTATTCGGGGTCTTCTGTGTTTCCATACAAATTGTGAAAATTTTTGTTGTAGTTCTGTGAAAAATGCCAGTGGTAGTTTGATAGGGATTGCATTGAATCTGTAGATTGCTTTGGGTAGTAGAGTCATTTTCACAATGTTGATTCTTCCAATCCAGGAACATGGTCTATCTCTCCATCTATTTGGATCATCTTTAATTTCTTTCATCAGTGTCTTATTATTTTCTGCATACAGGACTTTTGTCTCCTTAGGTAGGTTTATTCCTAAATATTTTATTCTTTTTGTTGCAATGGTAAAAGTGAGTGTTTTCTTAATTTCACTTTCAGATTTTTCATCATTAGTGTATAGGAATGCAAGAGATTTCTGTGCATTAATTTTGTATCCTGCTACTTTACCAAATTCATTGATTAGCTCTAGTAGTTTTCTGGTAGCATCTTTAGGATTCTCTATGTATAGTATCATGTCATCTGCAAACAGTGACAGCTTTACTTCTTCTTTTCCAATTTGCATTCCTTTTATTTCTTTTTCTTCTCTGATTGCTGTGGCTAACACTTCCAAAACTATGTTGAATAATAGTGGTGAGAGTGGGCAACCTTGTCTTGTTCCTGATCTTAGTGGAAATGGTTTCAGTTTTTCACCATTGAGGACGATGTTGGCTGTGGGTTTGTCATATATGCCCTTTATTATGTTGAGGAAAGTTCCCTCTATGACTACTTTCTGTAGGGCTTCTATCATAAATGGGTGTTGAATTTTGTCAAAATCTTTCTCTGCATCTATTAAGATGATCATATGATTTTTCTCCTTCAATTTGTTAATATGATGTATCACGTTGATTGATTTGCGTATATTGAAGAATCCTTGCATTCCTGGAATAAACCCCACTTGATCATGGTGTATGAGCCTTTTAATGTGCTGTTGGATTCTGTTTGCTAGTATTTTGTTGAGGATTTTTACATCTATGTTCATCAGTGATATTGCCCTGTAGTTTTCTTTCTTTGTGACATCTTTTTCTGGTTTTTGATTCCAGGGTCATGGTGGCCTCGTAGAATGAGTTTGGGAGTGTTCCTCCCTCTGCAATATTTTGGAAGAGTTTGAGAAGGATAGGTGTTAGCTCTTCTGTAAATGTTTGATAGAATTCGCCTGTGAAGCCATCAGTTCCTGGGCTTTTGTTTGTTGGAAGATTGTTAATCACAGCTTCAATTTCAGTGCTTGTGATTGGTCTGTTCATATTTTCTATTTCTTCCTGGTTCAGTCTCAGCAGTTTGTGCATTTCTAAGAATTTGTCCATTTCTTCCAGGTTGTCCATTTTATTGGCATAGAGTTGCTTGTAGTAATCTCTCATGATCCTCTGTATTTCTGCAGTGTCAGTTGTTACTTTTCCTTTTTCATTTCTAATTCTATTATCTGAGTCTTCTCCCTTTTTTTCTTGATGAGTCTGGCTAATGGTTTATCAATTTTGTTTATCTTCTCAAAGAACCAGCTTTTAGTTTCATTGATTTTTGCTATTGTTTCCTTCATTTCTTTTTCATTTATTTCTGATCTGATCTTTATGATTTCTTTCCTTCTGCTAGCTTTGGGGTTTTTTTGCTCTTCCTTCTCTAATTGCTTTAGGTGCAAGGTTAGGTTGTTTATTCGAGATGTTTCCTGTTTCTTGATGTAGGCTTGTATTGCTCTGAACTTCCCTCTTAGAACTGCTTTTGCTGCATCCCATAGGTTTTGTGTCGTCGTGTCTCCATTGTCATTTGTTTCTAGGTATTTTTTGATTTCCCCTTTGATTTCTTCAGTGATCACTTCGTTATTAAGTAGTGTATTGTGTAGCCTCCATGTGTTTTAATTTTTTCACATCTTTTCCTGTAATTGATATCTAGTCTCATAGCGTTGTGGTCGGAAAAGATACTTAATATGATTTCAATTTTCTTAAATTTACCAAGGCTTGATTTGTGACCCATGATATGATCTATCCTGGAGAATGTTCCATGAGCACTTGAGAAAAATGTGTATTCTGTTGTTTTTGGGTGGAATGTCCTATAAATATCAATTAAGTCCATCTTGTTTAATGTATCATTTAAAGCTTGTGTTTCCTTTTTTATTTTCTTTTTGGATGATCTGTCCATTGGTGAAAGTGGGGTGTTAAAGTCCCCTACTATAATTGTGTTACTGTTGATTTCCCCTTTTATGGCTGTTAGTATTTGCCTTATGTATTGACGTGCTTCTATGTTGAGTGCATAAATATTTACAATTGTTATACCTTCTTCTTGGATCGATCCCTTGTTCATTATATTGTTTCCTTCTTTGTCTCTTGTAATAGTCTTTATTTTAAAGTCTATTTTGTCTGATATGAGAATTGCTACTCCAGTTTTTTTTTTTTTTATTTCCATTTGCATGGAATATCTTTTTCCATCCCCTCACTTTCAGTCTGTATGTGTCTCTAGGTCTGAAGTGGGTCTCTTGTAGACAGCACATAAATGGTTCTTGTTTTTGTATCCATTCAGCCAGTCTGTGTCTTTTGGTGGGAGTATTTAATCCATTTACATTTAAGGTACTTATCGATATGTATGTTCCTATTCCCATTTTCTTAAATGTTTTGGGTTTGTTATTGTAGGTGTTTTCCCTCTCTTTTGTTCCTTGCCTAGAGAAGTTCCTTTAGCATTTGTTGTAAAGCTGGTTTGGTGGTGCTGAACTCTCTCAGCTTTTGCTTGTCTGTAAAGGTTTTAATTTCTCCATCACATCTGAATGAGATCCTTGCTGGGTAGAGTAATCTTGGTTGTAGGTTTTTCTCCTTCATCACTTTAAGTATATCCTGCCACTCCCTTCTGGCTTGTAGAGTTTCTGCTGAAAGATCAGCTGTTAACCTTATAGGGATTCCCTTGTGTGTTATTTGTTGCTTTTCCCTTGCTGCTTTTAATATGTTTTCTTTATATTTAATTTTTGATAGTTTGATTAATATGTGTCTTGGCGTGTTTCTCCTTGGATTTATACTGTATGGAACTCTCTGTGCTTCCAGGACTTGATTAACTATTTCCTGTCCCATATTAGGGAAGTTTTCAACTATACTCTCTACAAATATTTTCTCAGTCTTTCTTTTTCTCTTCTTCTTCTGGGACCCCTATAATTCGAATGTTGGTGTGTTTAATGTTGACCCAGAGGTCTCTGAGACTGTCCTTAGTTATTTTCATTTTTTTTTCTTTATTCTGCTCTGCAGTAGTTATTTCCACTATTTTTTCTTCCAGGTCACTTATCCGTTCTTCTGCCTCAGTTATTCTGCTATTGATCCCTTCTAGAGTGTTTTTAATTTCATTTATTGTGTTTGTCATCGTTTCTTGGTTCCTCTATAGTTCTTTTATGTCCTTGTTAAATGTTTCTTACATTTTGTCTATTCTATTTCCAAGATTTTGGATCATCTTTACTATCATTTTTCTGAATTTTTTTTCTGGTTGACTGCCTATTTCCTCTTCATTTGTTAGGTCTGGTGTGTTTTTACCTTGCTCCTTCATCTGTTGTGTGTTTTTCTGTCATCTCATTTTGCTTATCTTACTGTGTTTGGGGTCTCCTTTTCACAGGCTGCAGGTTCATAGTTCCTGTTGTTTTTGGTATCTGTCCCCAGTGGCTAAGGTTGGTTCAGTGGGTTGTGTAGGCTTCCTGGTGGAGGGGACTAGTGCCTGTGTTCTGGTGGATGAGGCTGAATCTTGTCTTTCTGGTGGGCACATCCACATCTGGTGGTGTGTTTTGGGGTGTCTGTGGCCTTATTATGATTTTAGGCAGCCTCTCTGCTATTGGATGGGGCTGTGTTCCTGTCTTGCTAGTTGTTTGGCATAGGGTGTCCATCACTGTGGCTTGCTGGTTGTTGAGTGAAGCTGGGTCTTGATGTTGAGATGGAGATCTCTGAGAGATTTTTGCCATTTGGTATTACGTGGATCTGGGAGGTTTCTTGTGGACCAGTGTCCTGAAGTTGGCTCTCCCACCTCAGAGGCACAGCCCTGATGCCTGGCTGGAGCACCAAAAGCCTTTCATCCATATGGCTCATAATAAAAGGGAGAAAAAATAGAAAGGAAGAAAGAAAGAGGAAAAAATTAAACAAAATAAAATGAAACTATTATAATAAAAAATAAGAAAAAAATTATTAAGAAAAAATTTATTAAGAAAAAAATTTTTATTTTTTTAAAATAAAGAATAAGAAAAAATTATTAAGAACAAATTTATTAAGAAAAATTTTTTTATTTTTTAAAATAAAAAAATTATTAAGAAAAAATGTATTAAGAATAATTTTTTTAATTTTTTAAAATAAAAAATAAGAAAAAATTATTAAGAAAAAATTTATTACGAAAAAAAAATTTTAAGTAAAGAAAAACAAAAAAACAAAAAAAAAAAACAAAAAAACGGACGGACCAAACCCTAAGACAAATGGTGAAAGCAAAGCTATACAGACAAATTGTCACACAGAAGCATACACATATACACTCACAAAAAGAGGAAATGGGGAAAAAATAATATATCCTGCTCCCAAAGTCCACCTTCTCAATTTCTGATGATTTGTTGTCTATTCAGGTATTCAACAGATGTAGGCACATCAACTTGTTTGTGAAGATTTAATCCGCTGCTTCTGAGGCTGCTGGAAGAGATTTCCCTTTCTCTTCTTTGTTTGCACAGCTCCCAGGGTTCAGCTTTGGATTTGGCCCCACCTCTGTGTGTAGGTCGCCTGCGGGCGTCTGTTCGTCGCTCACACAGGACGGGGTTAAAGGAGCAGCTGATTGGGGGGCTCCGGCTCACTCAGGCCAGCGGGAGGGAGGGATACGGATGCGGGGTGAGCCTGCGGTGGCAGAGGTCTCCGTGACGTTGCAGCAGCCTGAGGCACGCCGTGCGTTTTCCCGGGGAGATTGTCCCTGGATCACGGGACCCTGGCAGTGGCGGGCTGCACAGGCTCCCAGGAGGGGTGGTGTGGAGAGTGACCTGTGCTCGCACACAGGCTTCTTGCTGGTGGCAGTAGCAGCTTTAGCGTTTCATGCCCGTCTCTGGGGTTCGCGCTGAGAGCCACGGCTCACGCCCGTCTCTGGAGCTCATTTAGGCGGTGATCTGAATCCCCTCTCCTTGCGCACCAGGGAACAAAGAGGCAAGAAAAAGTCTCTTGCCTGTTTGGCAGCTCCAGACCTTTTCCCGGACTCCCTCCCGGCTAGCCGTGGCACCCTAGCCCCCTTCAGGCTGTGTTCACGCCGCCAACCCCAGTCCCCTCCCTGGGATCCGACCTCCGAAGCCCGAGCCTCAGCTCCCAGCCCCCGTCCACCCCGGCAGGTGAGCAGACAAGCCTCTCGGGCTGGTGAGTGCTGGTCGGCACCGATTCTCTGTGCGGGAATCTCTCCGCTTTGCCCTCCGCACCCCTGTGGCTGCCCTCTCCTCCGTGGCTCCGAAGCTTCCCCCCCTGCCACCCACAGACTCTGCCCGTGAAGGGGCTTCCTAGTGTGTGGAAACCTTTCCTCCTTCACAGCTCCCTCCCACTGGTGCAGGTCCCGTCCCTATTCTTTTGTCTCTGTTATTTCTTTTTTCTTTTGCCCTACCCAGGTACGTGGGGAGTTTCTTGCCTTTTGGGAGGTCTGACGTCTTCTGCCAGCATTCAGTGGGTGTTCTGTAGGAGCAGTTCCACGTGTAGATGTATTTCTGAGGTATCTGTGTGGAGGAAGGTGATCTCCACATCTTACTCTTTCGCCATCTTGCCCCGAACCGGTAATCAGATTTTTAAACAACTGAACTCTGAGATTCAGTGTGATGTGCTTATTATTTTAATATTTTTTAATTTATTTATTTAATTAATTTTTTTGTTGTTGACTGTGTTGGGTCTTTGTTGCTGTGTGTGGGCTTTCTCTAGTTGCGGCGAGCAGGGGCTACTCTTCGTTGCGGTACACTGGCTTCTCATTGCAGTGGCTTCTCTTGTTGCAGAGCACGGGCTCTAGCTGCACAGGCTTCAGTAGTTGTGGTATGTGGGCTCAGCAGTTGTGGCATGTGGGCTCAGCAGTTGTGGCTCATGGGCTCTAGAGCACAGGCTCAGTAGTTGTAACTACTAGGGGCTTAGTTGCTCTGCGGAATGTGGGATCTTCCCGAACCAGGGCTCAAACCCATGTCCCCTGCACAGGCAAGTGGACTCCTAACCACTGCATCACCAAGGAAGCCCCTATTTTAATTTTTAGTGAAAAAAATATATAGCTCTATAATTATATTTCAGGTAGAACTCCTCCTGATAAGATTGTAGATATAATGGAGATGAGTTCTAGTGAAAATATCACACGTGAGCCTTGTTAATCAACAAGAAATAGTAACAAACATTTCAGTTACGGAGCCCAAAATAGACCTGCTGTCCATGAAAAGTCATGCAGTCTACTCTGGAATTCTTGCCTAGAATGTTGCAACCATTATTTGAGCTTTCTCCTACTTTGCAATTAGTGATAGACAGACTTAACAAAGCTGGAGAAGCTGAGTTTGGCTTAGTTGACCATGTGAAAAATTGGATATTTGCCAGTTGCTACTCTGAATTATCCTGACATTTGAAGTGTTTGTTCAAACCAAAATTATTTTCAAGCAGGTTCAGAAACCTGTATTTACCAGATAAATGAGATCTTCTTTTCCCCTTGTTTTTATTGTCCTTTAGCATGTCTTTTGGATGCTACCATTTCTCCTAATCAGGGAGCCGACAAGAAAAGAAAATCAGTGGACCTGTTATTATATGACAGTGATAAAAGCTACCTTCTCTGTTTTTTAAAGAGACATTCCTGTCAATATTTTTAACTAAGATTGTGCACATCTGCCATAAGAAAACTTTTAGTGAAAGGTCTTATGTCATAAAGAAATTGGCTTCAGCAAAGTTTTTGGTTTTTATTTCTATAGAATCTCACTAATATTCTAAGGTCTGTGAGGACAGATACTATCTCTCTTTTTTTTTTTTTTTTTTTTTTAATATTATCGTTTACTCATGCATCCCTGATGTTGAAAACTCAGCCATTGTGCACCAATGCTGAATAGAATCTTGGAGACAGAGTTTTGGGTGAAGTAGAAAAGAATTGCTTTATTTTTTTGCCAGGCAAAGGGGGACACAGTGGGCTTGCACCCTCAAAAACTGTGTGTCCCTACCTAGGGGATTTGGTGAGGAGTTTTCCAGCAATGGTTCAAGGGTGGGGTTACTGATAAGGATCAGGGCGTATGCAGGGCCTGCACTCCTTCAATCTGGCCTCAGGTGGTCTTCTGATGAGCTTACGTGGTTCTAGACGTTATTAAACTGTGACCTCCTCTCTGGAATGAATAATGCTTCATCAAGTAGTTAACATTTTCCATTTGTTGGGGGTTTTAATTCTGCAGAAGAGCTTAAAGATTTTGTTAAGTGTATCCCTTGAGGTGGAACCAGGACCCTGCTCCAAGGCTGCACTATTGTTTCTTGACTGCTCCTCCCTTGCCTCTGTATCCCCTCCCTTCTCTGGATTAACAAATGTTTGAACCTGCCCTTTGGAACTCAGGGAAGATCATGGAGGCTGAAGCCTACTTCTTACAAACAAGAAACAGGAGACACAGAAAGGCTTCCATGCCCAGGAGTCCCACAGTGCTGTTCAGTTTCATCTGCAGTGCTTTGCAGTGATATATAGTAGATGCTCAATAAATATGTATGACTGAATGAATATATGTCTTATTTATATTTATTTTTAAAATTTGAGTACTGCTTCAGAATTAAATTCAGATTTCACTCTCTTTATTCAGACCCTTTTATGAGTCAGGTAATTTTTAGGTACAGTCACATACCTTTACTCTTTAGGTCTCCCAAATATACTGTATAAGGGAGGGAAAAATTTCCCTACACCTTTCTAGGTCCTTCTGGCTGGTCTTGAAACAAATTGACTTGAGATAGATTAACAGGAGAAAATCAAATAAAAGTTTAATAACATGTGTACATGGGAGAGACCCAGAAAACACAAGGAACTCACCAAAATGGCCAAAGCTCTCACATTAAATACCATCTTTAGTTAAAAACAAAAGATGTTGAGGGTGAGGAGAGTCAGGTATGGGAGGTGACTAGGAAAATCAGAGTAAACAAGGATAAGGTTGTTATGCAGATTTGTCATTGCTTTTTCCATTGTTAAGAGGAATTTTGTCATCCTCCTCTTCCTGGTATAGAGGGAGACACCCTTACAAATAGACATTTCCCTTACAATTGCAAATTTTTCTTACAAAAGGGTAACTCCTGCTTGGTATTCAGAATTTTTCCCATATCTGCTCTTAGAAAATAATCAGCTTAAAATAATTAAAATGCCAGATATATTTGGGGGTGGCATATTTTGCTCCCCTACAACTACAAGGAAGGATAATTTTCAGTTTAAGATTAAAAATATGAAGCACAACTATACTATGTGATGACCTCAAGTAGCCATAATCAGGATACAAACCCAGGTTTTTAAAATCAGTGGTTCATAATCAAACCATAATGTCTTCTATAAGGAAGATAGAAAGTCTAGAACAGGGACAGATCATTATTTTATTTAATTCTATTGTGGACTGAAAAAAAATGCACAACCTAAAAGCTGAGAATTATGTTCTATTCAATGGACTTTCTGAGGACTTAAGCCCAGAAGGTGGCTTCTCACATCGCTCTGAGGGACTGCTCCAAAAAAGTAAGGGGGGAGCCAGGACATACAGGAGTTTTTTCAACAAAGACCAGGTAGTTGGAACATCAAAAGATGACTGTTAATGTTACCAAACTTATTTTTTTTAAGTATTTATTTATTTATTTATTTATTTTGGCTGTGTTGGGTCTTCGTTTCTGTGCGAAGGCTTTCTCCAGTTGCGGCAAGCGGGGGCCACTCCTCATCGCAGTGCACGGGCCTCTCATTATCGCAGCCTCTCTTGTTGCGGAGCACAGGCTCCAGACGCGCAGGCTCAGTAATTGTGGCTCACGGGCCTAGTTGCTCCGCGGCATGTGGGATCCTCCCAGACCAGGGCTTGAACCCGTGTCCCCTGCATTGACAGGCAGACTCTCAACCACTGCGCCACCAGGGAAGCCCCACCAAACTTATTCTCGTGCCTGACGCAGTGAGGCCAAACAAACCAAAATGTCAGAGTTTGGAGTAGAAAAAGGTTTTATTGCAGAGCCAAGCAAGGAGAACAGGTGACTCATGCTCAAATATCCCAGACTCCCCAGTGGTTTTCAGGGAGAAGTTTTTAAAGGCAAAATTTGGGGTGAGGGCTGCAGAGTGTGTAACTTTCTTCTGATTGGCTGGTGGTGAGATAATAGGGCAGTGCTCCAGCAATCTTGTGCTCAGCCTGAAGTTACCATCCTCCACCTGGGTGGGGGCCTTAATTCCTGAAGAAGAGCTCAAAGATATTGTTATGTGTATCCCTTGAGGAGGAACCAGGGCCCTGTCCCAAGGCTGCACTGTTGTTTCTTGACTGTTCCTCCCTCGTTTCTTCATTCCCTCCCTTCCTTGATTAGCAGCTGTTTGAACCTGCCCTTTAGGAATCAGGGAAGATCAAGGAGGCTGAATGAAGCCTATTTCCTACAGACACAAAAATGGGGGACACAGAAAAGCTCTTGTGCCCAGGAGGACCCCACAGGGTCCTGCTCAGTTTCATTAATGAAAGAAAAGCAGACATCTCAAGTTAAGGAATTTAGTGCTTCTCTGTATATGGGAAAATGTAAGAGTCTGGGCTCATTGAAATCATTCCTTTGATAGGCACCTTAATTATCTAGAGCCAATATCCTATTTTTTTCCATCCTGAATCCCCTGAGGGTGCACAATCTGGGATGCTACAGTGGCTGATGGTGTGATGGCCACAACATCCTTTGTTTCAATACAGTCATCATACTTCCTCCACATTATTAAGGAAGTAATGAAGTAGTGATGCCAAAGGCTCAGCTTCTCTGTGCACTGGTGCTGAATCGAATCTCAGAGACAGAGCTTTGGGTGGAGAAGAAAAGGATAGTTTTATTGCTTTGCCAGGCAAAGGGGGACACAGAGGGCTCCTGCCTCAAAAAACTATATGTCCCAACCCAGGAGGATTTGATGAGGAGTTTTATACCAATAGTTCAAGGGTGGAGTTGCTGACAGGATTAGGGTACGTGCAGGGTCTCAGGTGGTCTCCTAATCTTGACCAATTTCTCTGGTCCCTTTAATCTTGCCTCAGGTAGTTTCTTGGCTGCTCCTTCCTTGATTAGCAACTGTTCCAATCTGCCTTTTGGAACTCAGGGAAGGTCATGGAGGCTGGAGTCTTGTCTACAAGAAATGGGGGACAAAGAAAAGCTTCCATACCAAGAAGCCCCACAGGGTCTTCCTCAGTTTCAATAGTATGGCTAAGTTAGCAAAAGGAGAAAACCCTGATGGGGTTAGGTTTTGAAGTGGAGAGAGAGAAGTAAAGTTATGATGACTGCTGTGTGTTGGACTGCATGCTGTGTGAGAACTCCTATAATCTAATACTCTGATAAATTTCACGTTTCAAATTATGACTTTACCATTGCCTAGGGGTTTAAATAAGACACTAGAGAATGTGCCTGGCTCAAATAACCTTATATTATAGTCCTAGCGACCTAAACTTTCAGGCAAAATAAAGGGAGTACCATGAGTATTTCCATCTCCAATAGGGCCTCAGCTTCTCTGCAATGTGGTTGCTTGGCCTGGATGCTATACCTCCAATGTAGGAGAATGTCACAGCATTCAGTGAATAAATCAGGTAGAGATGCATGATGGAAATACTAATGTTAGAGGCAAATAAAGTAAAGGGACTCAGAAACACCATAAAAATTATAAGAGGTAGTCATGAATATCAAGGAATTATTTTATTGTGGTCTTTCAGAACATTATGTAAAATCTTGCCACAAATGCTTCTCCATTTCAGGATCTGAATCCACTTTAGAAGATTTTTTAAAGTATATTTCTAGGAATTGACTGACAAATACCTTGTTGCTGTTATAGATTCACAGTTTCTCACAGATAGAAGAACCTACATATGTTGTAACTGACCTGGACAGTCCCATTTTACAATTCTTGTCCTGTTGTCACATCAAGTGTAGAATTTTTTATAGATTCTTTTTTCATGTTTAACAATATACTTTCTTTTATAGTAATAGTTGAGTTTTGTAAACTTCCACTTTGTGCTTCCAACTTCTGCCATGGTCTTACTTATAATGTGAGACATTTGTACACTGAACAAAGTTCTTAATTCTACAAGCAGTCAAAACTGAAAGATAAACAAAAATTATTGATTCCACTTTTTCTAACTCTTTCTAGAGATAACATAACTAAAACACCTCTCTTTCAAGAATGACAAGAAAGACTCTTACTCATGAAATGATTTCAGCTCAGATGTGAGCCACTCAGTACACAGCTAGGGGCTTCTATTCTCCGGGCTAGTGGTAGACATATTCTCTGCTGTGGCCACTGCAGGAAATGTGCTGTACCAACCAGCAAGTGTATGGCGCCTGGCTTGGCATTTGACATACACAAAGCCACCAGGTCCACAGTTGAGAGGGTCAGGGGAAACATGAGGAATTATAGACCAGATGTATATGGAATATATTTGGGAAATATGGCTTCAGTAGTCCTGTCTTTGAACCTCTAAGAACCTAAATACTTAAAACCTGAATACTGTTGCCTCAGGGGTTTTGTCTTTTACTGAATGATATGAGATTACTCATTTATTTCTACTCATTATAAAGATTTTTTTAATGTTACAATAAACTTGTTAGATAGTAATATTACTAAAAACATGAATATGCAAGTTTAATGAAAAATAACACACGGAAATTTTTTCTAAAAAAATGTTGAAGATAAATGAGTAACTCTCTCCAAATGTATGCTGAAATTTATCGTCCACCATGGGAGCCAAAGTGACATCACTGATCACAAGAAGATCACAAGGAATAAAAATCCTAAAGTGAAAATATTAACATCTAATTCCTATTAAACATTATTTTAAGACGACTGTACTCAGGATTTAACACATGAAGCTACAGAAGTTGTATATAGGGAAAGCATAACTTTTCATTGAGATCCGATGACTGTTCTTCTAAATCAATTCTATATATTTTGATTAAGAGTTTTTTTTAATGAATTGACAAAATGAGAAGCGATGGCTACTAAGTTGTTAGCTTCATGAGCAGCAGAATACTTTTGCAAACAGTTAAGTGATGACAGACATATCCATATTATCACACAGTTAAGCAGAAAATTAGTGATTTCTAGTATTGGCTAGATTTTAAATTTTGAAAGTCACTGCAGTTAATAAAATCTTCAGGTATTATTGTGATAATGCAATTGTAAAATAGTTAAATTTGACATTGAAGATAAAAGGATCTTTGTAATGATTATATGAAAACACACTTTAGTAAGGTATACTGTATGTAATAGTAAATGCAATGATGCTATTGAACTAAGAAACCTCCAGAGCAGAAACGTACTTAAAATTAATAAATAAGTAAATAATCAGATAATATACCATTTTGTGTGTGTGTTTGTATATTATTTTATTTTTATTTATTTATTTTTTAACATCTTTATTGGAGTATAATTGCTTTACAACGGTGTGTTAGTTTCTGCTTTATAACAAAGTGAATCAGCTATACATATACATATAGCCCCATATCTCCTCCCTCTTGCGTCTCCCTCTCACCTTCCCTATCCTACCCTTCTAGGTGGTCACAAAGCACTGAGCTGATTCCCTGGGCTATGTGACTGCTTCCCACTAGCTATCTATTTTACATTTGGTAGTGTATATATGTCCATGCCACTCTCTCACTTCTTCCCAGAATACCCTTCCCCCTCCCCATGTCTTCAAGTCCATTCTCTACATCTGTGTCTTTATTCCAGTCCTGCTCCTAGGTTCTTCAGAACAGTTTTTTTTTTTTTTTTTTTGATTCCATATATATGTGTTAGTGCACTGTATTTGTTTTTCTCTTTCTGACTTATTCACTCTGTATGACAGACTCTAGGCACATCCACCTCACTGCAAATAACTCAATTTCATTTCTTTTTATGGCTGAGTAATATTCCATTGTATACATGTGCCACATCTTCTTTATTCATTCGTCTGTCGATGGACACTTAGGTTGCTTCCATGTCCTGGCTATTGTAAATAGAGCTGCAATAAACACTGTGGTACATGACTCTTTTTGCATCATGGTTTTCTCAGGGTATGTACCCAGTAGTGGGATTGCTGGGTCGTATGGTAGTTCTATTTTTAGTTTTTTAAGGAACCTCCATACTGTTCTCCAGAGTGGCTGTACCAATTTACGTTTCCACCAACAGTGCAAGAGGGTTCCCTTTTCTCCACACCCTCTCCAGCATTTATTGTTTCTAGATTTTTTGATGATGGCCATTCTGACCAGTGAGAGGTGATACCTTATTGTAGCTTTGATTTGCATTTCTCTAATGATTAGTGATGTTGAGCATCCTTTCAAGTGTTTGTTGACAACCTGTATATCTTCTCTGGAGAAACGTTTATTTAGGTCTTCTTCCCATTTTGGACTGGGTTGTTTGTTTTTTTGATATTGAGCTGAATGAGCTGTTTGTATATTTTGGAGATTAATCCTTTGTCAGTTGCTTTGTTTACAAATATTTTATCCCATAATGAGGGTTGGCTTTTCGCTTGTTTATGGTTTCCTTTGCTGTGCAAAAGTTTTTAAGTTTCATTAGGTCCCATTTGTTTATTTTGTTTTTATTTCCATTTCTCTAGGAGGTGGGTTAAAAGGGATCTTGCTGTGTTTTATGTCATAGAGTGTTCTGACTATGTATACCTCTAAGAGATTTATAGTGTCTGGCCTTGCATTTAGGTCTTTAATCCATTTTGAGTTTATTTTTGTGTATGGTGTTAGGAAGTGTTCTAATTTCATTGTTTTACATGTAGCTGTCCAGTTTTCCCAGCACCACTTATTGAAGAGGCTGTGTTTTCTCCATTGTATATTCTTGCTTCCTTTATCAAAGATAAAGTGACAATATGTGCATGGGTTTATCTCTGGGCTTTCTAACCTGTTTCATTGATCAATATTTCTGTTTTTGTGAAGGACCATACTGTCTTGATTACTGTAGCTTCATAGTATAGTCTGAAGTCAGGGAGCCTGATTCCTCCCGCTCTGTTTTCCTTTCTCAAGATTGCTTTGGCTATTCGGGGTCTTTTGTGTTTCCATACAAATTGTGAAATTTTGTGTTCTAGTTCTGTGAAAAATACCATAGGTAGTTTGATGGGGATTTCATTGGATCCGTAGATTGCTTTGGGTAGTATAGTCATTTTCACAATGTTGATTCTTCCAATCCAATAACATGGTATATCTCTCCATCTGTTTGTATCGTCTTTAATTTCTTTCATCAGACTCTTATACTTTTCTGCATACAGGTCTTTTGTCTCCTTATGTAGGTTTCTTCCTAAGTATTTTATTCTTTTTGTTTCAATGGTAAATGGGAGTGTTTCCTTAATTTCTCTTTCAGATTTTTCATCTTTAGTGTATAGGAATGCAAGTGATTTCTGTGCATTAATTTTGTATCCTACTACTTTACCAAATTCATTGATTCGCTCTAGAAGTTTTCTGGTACCATCTTTAGGTTTCTTTATGTATAGTAACATGCCATCTTCAAACAATGACAGTTTTACTTCTTCTTTTCCAATTTGGATTACTTTTATTTCTTTTTCTTCTCGGATTGCTGTGGCTAAATCTTCCAAAGCTGTGTTGAATAACAGCAGTGACAGTCAGCAACTTTGTCTTCTTCCTGATCTTAGAGGAAATGGTTTCAGTTTTTCATCGTTCAGAATGATGTCAGCTGTGGGTTTGTCATATATGGCCTTTGTTATGTTGAGGTAGATTCCCTCTATTCCTACTTTCTGGAGATTTTTTATCATAAATGGGTGTTGAATTTTGTCAAAAGCTTTTTCTGCATCTACTGAGCTGATCATATGGTTTTTATCCTTCGGTTTGTTAATATGGCATATCTTCTTAATTGATTTATGTATATAGAAGAATCCTTGCATTCCTGGGATAAACCCCACTTGATCATGGTGTATGATCCTTTTAATGTGCTGTTGGATTCTGTTTGCTAGTATTTTGTTGAAGCTTTTTGCATCTCTGTTCATCAGTGATATTGGCTGGCAGTTTTCCTTTTTTTTTTTTTTTAATTTATTTATTTTTATTTTTGGCTGTGTTGGGTGTTCGTTTCTGTGCTAGGGCCTTCTCTAGTTGCGGCGAGTGTGGGCCACTCTTCATCGCAGTGCGAGGGCCTCTCACTATCGCGGCCTCTCTTGTTGTGGAGCACAGGCTCCAGATGTGCAGGCTCAGTAGTTGTGGCTCACAGGCCCATTTACTCCATGGCATGTGGGATCCTCCCAGACCAGTGCTTGAACCCATGTCCCCTGCATTGGCAGGCAGAGTCTCAACCACTGTGCCACGAGGGAAGCCCCAGTTTTCCTTTTTTTGTGAAATCTTTGTCTCTTTTTGGTATCAGAGTGATGGTGACCTCATAGAATGAGTTTTGGAGTGTTCCTCCCTCTGCTATATTTTGGAAGAATTTGAGAAACATAGGTGTTAGCTCTTCTCTAAATGTTTGATAGAATTCACCTGTGAAGCCACTTGGTCCTGGACTTTTGTGTGTTAGAAGATTTTTAATCAGACTTTCAATTTCAGTGCTTGTGATTGGTCTGTTCATATTTTATATTTTTTCCTGATTCAGTCTCGGAAAGTTGTGCATTTCTAAGAATTTGTCTATTTCTTCCTGGTTGTCCATTTTATTGGCATATAGTTGCTTGTAGTAATCTCTCATGATCCTTTGTATTTCTGCAGTGTCAGTTTTTACTTCTCCTTTTTCATTTCTAATTCTGTTGATTTGAGTCTTCTCCCTTTTTTTCTTGATGAGTCTGGCTGGTGGTTTATCAATTTTGTTTATCTTCTCAAAGAACCAGCTTTTAGTTTTATCAGTCTTTGCCTTTGTTTCCTTCATTTCTTTTTCATTTATTTCTGAACTGATCTTTATGATTTATTTCCTTCTGCTAACTTTGGGTTTTTTTGTTCTTCTTTCTCTAATTGCTTTAGGTGTAAGGTTAGGTTGTTTATCTGAGATTTTTCTTGTTTCTTGAGGTAGGATTGTATTGTTATTAACTTCCCTCTTAGAACTGCTTTTGCTGCATCCCATAGGTTTTGGATCATCATGTTTTCATTGCCATTTGTTTCTAGGTAATTTTTGATTTCCTGTTTGATTTCTTCAGTGATCTCTTGGTTATTTAGTAGGTTATTTAGCCTCCATGTGTTTGTATTTTCTACAGTTTTTTTTCCTGTAATTGATATCTAGTCTCATAGCATTGTATGTAGAAAAGATACTTGATACAATTTCAATATTTTAAAATTTACCAAGGCTTTATTTGTGACCCAAGATATGGTCTATCCTAGAGAATGTTCCATGAGCACTTGAGAAGAAAGCATATTCTTTTGTTTCTGGATGGAAGGCTCTATAAATATCAGTTAAGTCCATCTTGTTGAATGTGTCATTTAAAGTTGTGTTCCTTATTTATTTTCATTTTGGATGATCTGTCCATTAGTGAAAGTGTGGTGTTAAAGTTCCCTACTACAATTTTGTTGCTGTCGATTTCCCTTTTTATGGCTGTTAGCATTTGACTTATGTATTGAGGTGCTCCTATGTTGGGTGCATAAATATTTACAATTGTTATATCTTCTTCTTGGATTGATCCCTTGATCATTATGTAGTGTCCTTCTTTGTCTCTTGTAATAATCTTTATTTTAAAATCTATTTTGTCTGATATGAGAATTGCTACTCTATCTTTCTTTTGATTTCCATTTGCATGGAATATCTTATTGCATCCCATCACTTTGCTCTCAGTATCTTATAAAGAGCAAAACCTGGGTCTTCTAAATTGGTACCAGGACCTGAGGGTCTGTGTTCGCATGCCAACTTATGAGCAGGAGAAAAAGACCAAAGCATTTTCTTTGCACACCTTGAATCATATTTCTTTCAGGGATGCAAGAAGACCCAACATGTATCAAGTTTACTTCAACATCTGGAACTGCAAAACTATATTTATTCACTTAATCAATGAATCCGCATTGACCAGAGCCAATGTGAAATGATTCTACAATATGCTAAACAAAGCAGACATGGTTCCTGATCTGTAGCTTTCAGTCCAGGCTGGGAGACAGCTAATACGCAGATGAATGAATACAAAAATACCTAGTGACAACTTAGGAAAACAACTGAGAAGAAGGCTAGGAGAGAATGGATGGGCTGGGGACCTACTTTAGCTTGGATGGTCAGAAAGAAAGTCTGAGAGAGAGACATTGAAGTTGATACCTAGGATGAGAAGAGGAAACAATTGTCAAAATGTCAGGGAAGATGCTCCATAAAAGGGGCTAGTCTTCACAATGTCCTGGAGAAGGAGCTTGATCTAGTGAAGAATCTGTGTGACTGCAGCAAGTGAGAGAGAGTGGAAGTGATGTGAGAAAAGATCAGAGAGTAGGTAAGGTAAGCTCCTGAGGGGGTTTTGGAGGAAACGAAAATCAACGGAGACTTATTCTAAATTCAATGGAAAGTAATGGACAGTTTTTAAGCACAACCTTCATTAAAAAGACACGAGGTTCTAATTAAAATTCACAAGAATTTTGAGTAGTCAATGTGAAACTTGAGGAGTGATGATAGAAGTGGAAGAGACTTTAGAAAGTATTTTTTATATTTTGATCCCAAGACTTAGTGAAGTACCTTGCAGTATGTATTAAATGAATATGTGGTGAATGAGGTAAAGGAAGGCAGGAAGGAAAGGGAAGGGAAAGGAAGGGAAGGGAAGGGAGAAGGGAGGGAGGGAAGTAATAAAAAAGAAGAGTTATTTCTAACCACAGATAGGAAAGAAAAGCTTTAACATAAAAGTTAAATTCAGACAGAGGTAGAGCAATAAGGCAATATATCTTGAGCTATTCACTACTGCAGGAGAGGAATGGAAAAGAGAGAATAAATGTAAATGTAGGCAAAGAAAATCCTGTGTTTGTAAAAGAGATTGAACAGCAGACAGAATATTCATGTCTTGGCTTCAATATGTAATATACATTTGATATTAATGGGAAGTTAACATCGTTGAATATTAGTTTCATCATTTATTAAATAGGATTGATAATAGTACCTACCTCACTGGGTTTATCTGAATAATAATGGATAATAGTATTTGTAAAGTGGTTAATGTAGTGGTAAACACAAACATTATCATAAAAATAATGATAATAATAAATGTGATAGAAAATGAAACTATCCCTTATTTTTCTATTTAAAGAGATATTCTTTTCACACAAAGAATGTTTAGATTGTGTCCTTATGGCATAAAAATTCTAGTCATAATACTAATGCACCTCCTTTTATAGCCTTCTGCTTTGGTTCCTGCACTCATTCAACAAATACTTACCAGACATTTAATAAATGCCAGATACTATGTTGGAAATATCCTGTCTTTAAGATGCTTACAACTTGGAAAAGAACCTTATACATGAATAGCTGTTGCAACACTTCTCTACAAAGGACAGATCAATGGCATTATGAGTATCATGAAGGAACTGAATGAAAAAATCAATGGCATTATGACTATCATGAAGGAACTGAATGGAGAGGGGAGAAATAGCAACAAAGGTAGGTTCTATGTAGTGAAATGTCAGAGGTCTTAAAGCCACATTCATGTTTTTCTTTTAATCTAAGAGAGAGGATTTAAGAAGTGAAGTAATACCATCACATTTGTTATAACTTCGGCTCTGGGGGGTTGCGGGTGGTACTGAAATTCTAGGTGAGAGAGTGAGATACTGATGCTTTGAACTGGGGTGGTGGCCGCGGGGACAGAGAAAAGTTAGAGCATCCAGGTGAGGGAGAGGGAGGGTCGCGGTTTTTTCTTGAGCAACCAAGAGGATAAAACGTGCAGAGAAAACACGTTAAATGGGTGCATGCTTAAATGTATTGTTTAAGGTACCTGAGAGTAATCCAGGTGGATGTATCAAGTTTAACACATCAGGAGGATGTCCAAGTAGCAAATATAATTTAGTGAGGTCTCAGCAGAAAAAAAATAAAAAGGAAGTTGAAGCCATACCTTGGATTAGACTTACCATAAAGGAAATGTAGAATTAAATGAAATTAGGGTTTAGATCCGGCCCCTGAGACCCATCGGTATTTCATATTTTCATAGATAAAGTATTAGAATAGTTGAAGCCATAAAAGGACACCCAGAAGAGCTGTAACTGGAATATGAGAAAATGTCAGGGAGCATAAGTTCTTGGAAATCCAAATGAAGAAATATTTGTAAGCAGAGATGTGTGGTCCAAAGGGTTAAGTGTCACTGAGTAAAAGATAAAAATGTTAATTGGATAGAAATTAGAGAAAAGGAGGGAAAGACGTATTGGAATTTTAGATGGATGAAATAACACGTACAACAGCTTAATGATGTACAAGTTACAACATACTTGGTGGTAAAATAGGACCAGAGGAAAGAAGAGCTGGAAAATGAACTGAAGGTGTGGCCAGGAGCACATGTGCTAGCACAGTGGCTTTTCTAAACATCAAATATGATGACACTGTTAAAGTTGGGATGTATCACAATCATACTTGTATTTTAGAAAGATTACTCGGATTATTCAAACAGCATTTTGGAAAATTATGTGCAGTGAGAAAGGGTGAAGGCTAAGCCCATTTCAGTGAATCAGGTGAGTAGTTAAAACAGCAAGAATAAGTCAAACATGAAAGAAGCGGTGAGGAGGGGTCAGAGTGGAACGTTAACACTTCTGGACTTGGTGAACGACTGGTTGAGAGAATGAGGCAAAGGAGGCAGGGCTGTCAAGGTTGAGTCTTGCATGTTTCAGTTGGTTCAGGTGAGGATGGAGCACCACCAAGTCAGCAAGTCAGGAAAGCAGAGAAGAATATTGTCCATTCACTTATTGAGCTGCCACAGTGTTCAAGGTACTGGCAATACAAGAGTGAATAAAACAGACAAGATTACTAGCCTCATGTTTACAGGCCATAGGCAAGAAGAGAAGTACCATATTAATTGCCTCATATCGGGAAAATAACATCTCTGCTTTGCTTAAATCTCAAAACGAAAGGCTCTTTGAGAGAGATTTTTTTTTTTTTTTTTTTTTTGGCTGTGTTGGGTCTTCGTTTCTGTGCGAGGGCTTTCTCCAGTTGCGGCAAGTGGAGGCCCCTCTTCATGGCGGTGCGTGGGCCTCTCACTGTCGCAGCCTCTCCCGTTGCGGAGCACAGGCTCCAGACGCGCAGGCTCAGTAGCTGTGGCTCACGGGCCCAGTTGCTCCGCGGCATGTGGGATCTTCCCAGACCAGGGCTCGAACCCGTGTCCCCTGCATTGGCAGGCAGATTCTCAACCACTGGGCCACCAGGGAAGCCCTGGGAGAGATTTTTGAGATTGAGGATTTCTCTTACACAGATGAACATTTTAACATGCAAATAATGTGGAATAATTGCAAGGAAATCAACTTTAAATAATAACTGAAAAATGACAGTTATTATATAACGGAATCACTTTACTGTATACCTGAAACTAACAAAACATTGTAAATCAACTGTATTTCAATAAAATTTAAAATAAAATAATGATGAACAAGAAACACTTTAACTTCATCATGACATTCATGAGGCCCTCTCCCTTTGCATTTCACTTTCCTCCTGGTTCTTGATACTTAACTTAGTCTCTCATTTTACTTCTGATTCTGCCCATAGGGCATCACATTGGTATTTGCTTTCTATATTTTATTCTCAATTCTTTGCTTCCTGCACAGTTTGAATCAGTTTCACCATTCCAGCTCTTACTATAGTTGTAATACCCTAATTCTGCCATTTTAAGGCCAAACCTTAAGAATTCCAAGATCCACTCTCCTTAATCCTTCACTAAAGAGACTTCAGGCAAGTAGTGTCTGTGTAAATGACAGAAGACATTTTCTTCTTAACTCCAGCGCTGGTCAAATATTTCTTAGCATAGTGGGTTTCATTTGACATTTCTAACTGAATCATGATAAAGAGAATTTGGAAAGAGACCAAAGAGGAGTAGTAAAAATGATTAACAACCGGAGATATGGGCCCGAGGAGAAAAGGCCAAAGAAACCAGGTTAGTGAGTCCTGAGGACAAGAATGTTGGCGCTCAGGGCAGAGAGAGAAGCGCCATCAATAGTGATGGAAAATAAGTGTTCTTTCCAGGAAGTACAGTGGGGACAGAATTCATGGCAAGGTGTCTGACCTGAGAAAGGATGCCTTGATTTAATGGATTGTGAGGGTTAGATCTCTTCTTTGTAGTTTCTTAGTGAGACTTTGATCTTTTCCTCATTAAGGGCATATATCTCAACAGACAATTCTCAATTCTCTCCTGCAATGTGTAAGGAAAGGCAAAGAGAGATATGGCAAATATTTGGAACCTCTGAGAACACATTAAAAAGGACTTTCACAGCCTAGGTATCCATAATATTTCACTGAATAGATGTGTTTTGGCAACTGGTATGAGCAGAAATATTTTCTCAGTAAAAAAAAAAATAATGTTTGACCGCTCTTATTTAAATATCTTGGGCTTCAAATCATCTTGAAGTTATTACTCTGCTATAAAGGCCATAAGCTTCATGACTTTAAAATGTCTCTCATGTGTTCTTAACCTTAGGGGAAAATTCAGTTGGGATCAAATGGCAAAATGTTTGAAAAAGGCAACGAAGGACACCTTAAACCTAAAAATTGTCTTTTTTCCTATATAACATTATGAAAAAAATATTCAACCTAGTATTTTTCTTGTCTTGACCCTTGGTTTTAAATATGGGAGTTTCATTTACTCAGTGTCTACTTAAAGAAAACATATCAATATACTTGCAATCCCAATCTTAGTGCCACATATTAAAATACCTGAGCAGCAGTTTGTGCACAGAGAAGCACAGAATAATATTAAACATTTTACTTATTGATTTTTGAAATTACATTAATTCCATACTCAGCATATTCATAATGCATTGTTGCCATTTATGAACACATAATTACAGCTATTTGCAAGTTTTTCTAACAGACCAATTAATATCTATATTTTCTTTACAAAGTATTCCTATGAGGGTATTTTATGAATTTTGTCCTAGGTTATAGAATCAGAGATCACATGAGTATTGAGCGTTCATGTAATTCGCTCCATGCTCAAATCCACTTTATGACATTCAAGGTAACGGAACAATACTGAAGGAAGCAACTGGTGCAAAAATCAGTTAGTTACAGAAATTCTGCTTGATGTTAACAGCATCTTTTTCTAGTACCTCTACCCTTATTACCACCATGTAGCAATGCTAGCATTAATCCATTAAGAATGTTAGTCTAGTTGTACAAGAGTCCTGCCACTAAAGAGTTAGAAACAAGTAAGAATCTGTCTCCTCTTAAAGATCTAATACAAATTCTTATAAAATGTAATTTCATAAAACTCTCCAATGCTTAACAATATCAGATTCAAGAAAAATTATCCTCAATATTACACAGTTAATTTTCTCTTGCATTAACTTAAATGGAAGATGACAACACCTATTGACATTGGTAAATGTATGCTTGGTAGTCATACATATTTTACCCAAGCCACAAAATCCCTGATGTTGTAGTTATCGTTTAGTTATGTTTAGTTAAGGTATGAGTTTTCAGCTGGTAAGTGAATGCTCTTGTAAGCTCTCAGGTTCTCTGTGTCCTTTGTGAACAGACTTTGAATAAGAGGATAACAAGAAGAAACATAAATGGAGACAAATCTACTGAAGAATTATGTATTAAGTGCTTAATATGTAATGATTGGGTTAGTTGATGAGAGTAATACAGTGAAAAATGTAAAAATACTACTAAGAGCTTAGAAGAGTGTACACAAGTTAGGAAAAGAAAACATGCACAAATTAAGCCATCATTTAGTTTCTAACACCTATTGTGTACAAGGCAGTGTGATAGAGAAATCACCTCCATTATCTCATTGAATCTTTGCAATAACATTTTGGAGTATTTTTAATCGTTGCCATTTTAAAGATTAACAAGGTTAAGACTAACTTTGTAAGATCACAAAACCGATAATTAGCGGATTAGTTTTTTAAGCCCATTTGTGTCAAGTGCCTGGGCTCTCTTTAGAAGACTACACAGTTCTCCCTTGCCAATTAAGCAATAAACGTCACAGAAATTATAGAAAAGGAAAGGACAATCCTTCCAACAGTAGATGATTCAACTCATCTTACACATGAGTTCTATTTACGTATATGCCTAAGGACAGGATTGTTGCTGGGTGTTCATGAAGTTTCCTTTCATTTCTATAGAATTTAGTAATTCTACAGTTCTATGGTCCTCACATAGACCAGATTGAGTGACATTTTATTTCTTAAAGAAGCAAGAGCCAACAAGATTCTTGAAGGGTGGAGAGTACTAGGACTGAGTGAGGAAAGACCATGGCATTCTTTTGTGGTTTGGGGGAGAGAAAGGATCCAAGTTCAGCCATTGAAGGCATGGGAAAGAGGCACATATACCTTGATCGGCATGTACGTGTCAGAGCAGAAGCTGATACAGTCGGCTAGGTAATGTTCAGTCACACTTAAGAAAGGTTTGGAAGCAAGAATGAGGGGTCCTAAGAGCAAACAAAAAATGTGAGTAAGGTGTTTGGCATTCATGTGATCAATAGATATTACAGTCCTCATAGTGAAATGGAGATTTGAGACAATTATTCCTCAGTCAAGTAGAAGGAAGAAGAGGAATCAATATAAGGCCCTTAGATTTCATGTACAGAAATTAGTAGTGACTCAAAGTTATACCTCAGAACTCTGTGCTCTGCATTCTGTTGTACTTGTGTTTTTATGTTTTGCTCAATTTAATAATCATATATATATAGCATAAAATATAACTAGCCTTCCTCCAAAATTCTGTTTCTGATATTTTTTTCATCTAAGTTGGGTGCAACCTCTAACCTGTATTTATTGTTCATTTCCCCCCATTGATGCAGATCACTGTTCAAGTTTTCAAAAGTGACTTTCACTGTGGAGACTGCCTTTTCCTCAGCCTTCTTCACACATCTTCAGGTGATTTGTAAACTTAACTCATCTTCAGTACTAATGAAAATTCTAACCACTGGTGTTTCACAACTGCCTTCTCTAAATCATATTTTGTTCTATGTCCCCATTGACAGAGATCCTTGAATAAACAGTTGTGATTGTAACTCTGCTTAATCATATACCATCCTAACAGCTGTGTCATTTCAAACTGATAAATGCTGATGTCATCATAAGAGGCAACTGAGCATTTTCCTATGCCAAGATAAATGGATGTCATGTATTAACCATAGCTTATATACAATGACCTCACATCTAAATACAGTTGTTTGAGAACTGCTTCATATTTTAAATTTGACAATTCACAACTTGTATTTCACTTGTATTTAGGAAAATTAGTTGTTGAATGAAATTTTGTATTTTATGTGCACTTAAGAAAAATATTTTAGTAACTACCAAAATATTTGACATGGTATCTCGCTTTGCACAAATGAATTTCATTTAGACTATGTTTTTCATTATTTTCCTAGATTTTTCAAGTAGGCTTTTAGGATTCTCAGATAATGACAATAGCATGTCACTCTCAATAAACTACTCTTAAAGCAGATGAGTTCTCTCTTTTATCTTGAGATATTCAGAGCATAAAGCAGAAGGTGTCAGAAATAATTAAAATTAATGACTTTTTATCCAATCAAATAAAATTTATCTTTTGGAATTTTGACATTTTTCTTATGCTGTTCATGATTCAAATAAGAGCAAATCAATTGTACATCTTCTCAACAGGAGGGGAAAGAATCTTAGATATGATAGTTTAGAGTAATTAGTTGCTAAAATAATGTAGGGGTTTCAAATCCTTAACAGCCCCTGTGTAGCAGCTGTTACGCAAACAAAGTTAAAGTTTATGACCCTAGATATTGGCAGTTAGATAATTTTACTAAATGGAAAACATTTTCTGTCACTTTTATGAGCACAACACTGAATTCCTCTGAAAAGTAATGTTGTTGAGAAGCAAAAAAAAAAAAAAAAAAAAAAAAAAGTTTTATAATTTAAATTATATGCTACAGCTATCTACTTGTTGAGGAAATCATACATATGTGTAGTACCTTCAGTCAAAATGATCTAGGTACTTCCAGAGACTAAGTCACTTCATTGACTAGAATAAGTTTATTATCAATATTTTATTGATTGATACGTTTTCTGAAAATGGTTCCCCGTAACTACAGTTTCCAAATATTTAATTTAGCTGTATCATTTACTCATTCATTCAATTCTCCAAAAAAATCAGTTGGTATACATAGCAACATTACTTCAAAGCGTCTGTGTTGACATGTATTTAATACAGGATAACCATTTCAAGGTTACCAAGATGGTAATTGTTTTACCCATTCTCAAGATACATCACTAATGCCTTACTATACTGAGAATTTTTAAATTCTTTTAAAATTGAAAAGCTTGCATGTTCATGTAAGTATTCTAAAGCTGTGTTATCACTCTAATTTGATGTTATCCAGCCCTCTACAAGGTCTAACAATATGCCCTCAGGGAAAAATCTGAATCCTGAGAAGGGGCTACTTTCCAGCAAATAGTGAAGGCAGCCAAATTGTTCTTGGTTTTCTGAATTTCATTTCAAATGATCTCAGCTGTCATGTATAGAAATTACTTCTCCAGTTTCAAGGAAAAAATATTGTGTTTTTATCAGCATAGAAAATTGCACCCTGAGTGCACACCACATTTAGGCAGAATTTGACATGGAGCCCCTGATTCATTTCCCCCAGATTGGTGGCACTTCTCTAATTAGATACATGTGCTCATCAAACACCATTAAACTATGTAATGTATGTATATAATTAGTAGAGCCTAGTCAGAGGAAATATCTAGGGAAGGACTTGACAGGATGGGGAATACACTCTTGCAGCTGCTTTCTGAAATCACAACAAGTCTTCATTTTTAAAAATGTTACAATAGTGCTGGTTTGAGCCACTATTACAATACAGAGAATTTAAATGATGTCAGTAGCATGACTGGTGGTGCTGAGTAACTGAATTTCACTTTCCTGATTTCAGTATGAATTGATGTGACATATCATAGCATTGTGTAAAAAACCCTCTCATAAAAATACATTTGTTCTTCATCACAGCAAGTATTTTAACAATTAGCAATAGGTACACTGCAGAGTTTGGTATCAGACTTAAATTCAATGCCAGCTACTACCTAGTTATGTGACCATAGGAAACATAGTTATTCTCTTTTCTTGTTTCATTGGTTAAATAGCAACTATGTCAAAGTGATATAAGGATTACCTGACTTAATGCTTTACAGTGATCTAGCACAATGCTGGCCACTTCTGAACCACTGAGCAAATCTTAGCTAGGATTATACATATTTGGTCTTGTTCCTCAAAATCCGTTTGCAAGGCTCCTGTTTTCTGGCCTATAATTTTCTATTCCTGATACATATGACTTCGAATTTCTGTTACTTTTAGGGCAGCAGGATTTTGTTATCAAATTTGCCACAAAAGTGTTACAATGAAGATAATCAAACTCATCTCTTTTACTGGACAGGGATGTACAACATATTAACAAAAAAAAAATTGGTCTAGAATAGTGGTCAGCATACTTTTTCTTTAAAGGTTCTTCCTTACAGTGAATATACTCAGTTTGGGGGGTGGGGTCATGCAGTCTGTGTCACAACTACGCACATCTGACATTGCAATTCAAGTGTAACCATAGACAATGTGCCCATGAAGGAGCACGGCCATAGTGAGACTACTGGCAGTCATCTGCATACCCCTGGGCTAGAAAGAATCTGAGAAATGGAAAAAATATATATTAAAATTGAGTAAAGAATCCAAATACATTATAAATAAGATGTTTCCAACAACAGTTATAATAACAAAACATGATAAAATAGCCCAACTCTTCAATTTTTTTAAAATGACTTTACCACCAATCAGACATTTTTTCAGGAAAATAAAATACATTCTCTGTATTTCAAACAGGAGGGGATTTAATACAGGGAGAAAGAGATTTTGAAAGGGTTTGGGAAGTGAAAGCCAAAGTAAAAGGCCCCTGACTTTCCAATAATCCAGGAACGACAGAATCATAAAAGATAATGGTTCCTAATCTCAGCTGCATGCAGCATCTAAGTAGCCTGATTTACAGGGGGATACCTGGGCCAGTGCACAACCTCTTGTCTGCCTTCTGCTGAAATGCATGTATTTGCTTAATTCCTTTCTGCTGCCACCTTCCACATTTTAAGAAAAAGCCTTTCATTAGTAGAATCCAAGCCAGATATCTGCTGCTGAGAGAATATGAGAAATGCAGTTTCCATGATTCTTACTCCTGATGTACGGAGATGATCTTAGAAGTATAAAAATATTATGAAGTAGGGATAGGTAATAGCTAGCCCAATATTAATCACAGGTAAAAGGAAGACAACTGGTTTTGAAGGTAATGGATGCTTTGAAACTGATAAGATAATGGCTTGAGAATTTGAAGCTGGAATGTGTAAACATTAAAAGTCATTTCAAGTTAGATAATCGGAAAATGAAATTATAGCTGAGAACAATACACTTATTTTTTCTGAAAACAAGGAATATATTTGTCATCACCAAGTGGAACCAAAATCCTTTGTTTTTGTATTTAAAATGGCCATGGTTATGAGAAAAATAGATAAAAATATTTAAAGGAATTGTTTCATCTTGTAGACAAAAAGAGTTTTCCAAAGTTAAAAAAAAAAAAAAAGGTAGATTAAGAGGTCAATAAATTAAAGAGTGTTCTGGGGGGGGGGGTGGGGGGAAAGATATGAGATTGAGATTAATAGTTTATTTGGAGATGATCCCAGAAAGCTAATGTGAGAAACCTGGAAAAGTGAGTCAGAGGACGACAAGTAAGCAATACAAGAGTGCATTTTAAATTTCCCTGCTGTGGGCAACAGGGCAGGACTCAGTCAAAATGTCCTGAAAAGTACAGTGTGCTTTGCAGAACTGTCTGCTTGAAAGACTACATAATCCATCAGTTCCCACCTCCTACTGGTCTAAGACACCCCCAAGGGCAGTAACTCCAGAATCCCCAGGCTCAAGTGCATTTGGGCCAAGTAGGAGAAGGGCCAGAGGCAGAAAGACCAGTGCCTGAGGTGTCATGCTGTGAATTCTGGAAAAGCCTGCCTTATCTGACTTGCACAGAGCCGTCCACCCTGGCTACTGTTGAAATCAGAGGTCCACAAAGGAGATTCGTCCCAGAGATGTAGAGAGAAGATTGTACCATTCACCCCTCACACTGCTCAAATTCACTCATGGGGGAATGTTTACTGTACATACTAGAGGTAGCCAGTTTCTGGATCTGAAAACTGGTGTAGATCTGAAAATTGACTGAAGAATCACAATTTTACACTATGGTATCCGACATCAGTTAATTTTTATCAATATAATACATGAGAAGTAATATCTCAGTGTCATTTACATTTTATTTCTCTTATGAATATAATCTAGAATAAAGGCTAATTTTATATCTGTTCCTGTGAATTTTTTGTTTGTGGCTTTTGCCTGTATTTTAAAATAGACTTTGGGTTCTTTTTGCCAGCAAATCATGAGGATTTTTTTTTTTTTTTTTATGTTGTAGAGATTGCCACTTTGCCTATGACCTACACAGCAAATATATTCTCCTAGTTTGTCACCTTTCTTTTGACTGTTTATGGTGTTTTTTGACACAATGCAAACACCTAAAAAATACAAGTAAATTTGTCAGCCTCGTTTTTCATTGCATTTGGACTTTGGGGCAAAGTTTTCCAAGCTTTCCCAATACATTGAATAGTATTTGTGCACTTGACCCATCTTGAGCTGAGTAGTTAAAATCTATTGTTAATGTATTCTGTCAGTTTCTCACTGTACTTCCTTTATCATCTGTTTATAAGGAGCATTCTTCTTCGTTTGGCCCACAGATCTTCAAAATCATTATATCCACTGTAAAACGGGGCCTTCCACATTCTAAAGTTTCTTTCTTTCTCTTTCATTCATTTTGGCCTCAACTTTGCCCTATATGACAATAGGATCACACCCTGTGCTATTTTTATTGTCTCCAGGTGCCTGGATGCCTTTACCCACAGAGCAACATCTCTGGCCTGGATTCCTGTAACAGTATCCTAACTGGTCTTTCATGTGCCACCCTCGGCTCCTACAGTTTGCTTCCAGCACAGCAGCGGAAGCATCCTTGTAAAAGGTAAATCGCAGTGTGTCATTTCTCCGTTCAAAGGTTTGCAATGGCTCCCCGTGTCACTCGGAGTAAAACTCAAATTCCTTACAATGGCTTACAATGTCCTAAGTGCTCTTGACTCCAGTACCTGTCGGGCATCTTCTCTTCTCTCCCTCCTCCATCCACACCAGACATGCTCTCACCTCAGAGTCTTTACACCAGTTATGCCTCTCAGCTGAGATGTTTCTCAAACATCTAAATGGCTAACATCCTTGATAACTCAAGTTCTTTGCTGCAGTATGACATTGGAACCCTTCCCTGGGGACACCAGTTTAGATTACAACATAACCCCCAAGCTCTCTTACCCTGCTCTACACTCACTCATTTATTATGTTTATTGTTAGTGTGCCTTTCCCTACCAGAATGATAGCACCATGAGAACAGGCATCTGGTGTGTCCTAAGAACCTAGGATGATGCCAGCACACAGTATGACCTTCATATATTGTTGAACAAAGGTCTTTGTCTTTCTCTCTCTAATCTTGCATCATACAGATACATTCTCTTCAATAGCGCCAGAGAGATCTTTCAAAATATAATCAAACCACCCTATAAACTTTGCTTAAAGCCTTTTTAGTGACTTCTCATCTCCTTCAAAATGAAACTTAAACTCCTCTCCCCCCAGGAGCAAGGCTCTTCATGCTTTCTTCCCAGACTCTCTAATCTTTCACAATTCCCCTCTCACATCCTGAATTTCAGCAGAGGTAAATCGCTTACATTTCCCCAGATATGCTATGGTCACATCTCTGTGTCCCTGCCCTTAGGTAGGGTGGCTATATAATTTATCGTCCAAACGAGAGCACTTCTGAGAGTTAAAGGGGATATTATTAATAGGTGTAAAATGAGCCCGTCCCTGATAAACAGGAATGAATGGTCAGTCACTTTATCCTTAGGCTTTCTGCCTGAAATGCCCTTCCTAATTTCCTTGCCTGATTCTTTCAAAACATCTTTCATGTTTCAGTCGCTAATGAAATCCCCAAGTAGGCCTTGTCTTATCCCTGGTCCAGACCAGTTCTCCTTCCTTCATACCTAATGATACCACTCACACCTTTATCCTCATCACCGTACTTCTCCGGGTGCCCGAGACTGTGAGGGTACTCACTGAAGCAAGAACCATACTAGTTACGCCTCTATCCCTGGCACTAGGTACACTGTATCCAAATAATAGTTAACAATCACATAATATTGCAAGATGGTAAACTTAGGAGTTGAGTTTTGGGCTGTGGAGCCAAACGAGTGGGTTTAGATTGTGGCTTTATCAAATACCAGCTGTGTAATCTTAGGCGATTGTGGAGATCAAATGAGTTAGTCCTGAAATGAGAAGTCAAAATAATGTAAGGACTCAGTCAACCTTAAATAGTCCAGCAGTAATTCAATAAAAAATTCACTGTATGAGGTACTTCCCTGGTGGCTCAATGGTTAAGAATCCGCCTGCCAATGCAGGGGACACGGGTTCAAGCCCTGGTCCCAGAAGATCTCACATGCCATGGGCAACTAAGCCTATGCACCGCAACTACTGAGCCTGCGCTCTAGAGCCCGCAAGCCACAACAACTGAGCCTGCTCTGCACAACTACTGAAGCCTGCACGCCTAGAGCCCATGCTCTGCAACAAGAGAAGGCACCGTAATGAGAAGCTCCGCACTACAATGAAGAGTAGCCTCTGCTCGCTGCAACTAAAGAGGACCTGCACACAGCAACGAAGACCCAACACAGCCAACAATAAATATATTTATAAAAAAGAAAAATTCACTGTATGAATAACTGGCTTACCAAAATAAACATGAATCATACTAATATTATAACTAATATTCTCCCTGGACTCTAAGGTATAAAAATACACATAACATTTTACTTGATTCCTCCCTCCAAGAAATTCATCAGGAAGAAATAGCATATATGTCTCATTGTTCTCAACTTAGAATGAGGAAACTTGTTCACAGGGTTGAGTGAGCTGCCCAGAAATGGGAATTTCTATGTGAATTAGATGCAACTCACTCATATGTCTCCACACTTGACCACGTGCTCTCTCTGCTGAAAATCTTCTCCCCGTCCTCCTGCCAATCTCCACAATGCTTCATATGAGACACCACCTCCTCCAGACCTTCTTTGCCAGTTTGCCCCTGCCTCATCTATAGCCCAGTCAGGTGACCCTCCCCTGGGCAACTCGGTAAGGGGGTTGATTACTTTGCATCACACTCTGCTGGTCTACCTGCTCACCTCTTTACCTGTCAGGACTATGAGCCTCTCCAGGTCAGGAATTCTGTCTCAACAGGATGTGACTTTAGGAACTAAAGTAGGAGCGCACCACCATGCTTGATATATAGCAGCTGCTCAAAAGTATTCCTCAATCCCAAACACAACCCTAAATCTAGTGACTTTCCAATATTCTCAGTGGCTTTTGAAAATCAGCCTTAGAAATTTTTGCTACAAATTAAAACAAAGAAAAAAAAAGCATGTTGAAACAAAAGCGAACTAGGTTTTAATGAAGAAACATTAATTTGAAAGCTCATACTGGCATTTATTACATGCTTGCTCTGTACCAAGCACTGTGCTAAGGACACCATATCAGATGATTTTCCATTTCTGACTAACAGTAACCCTATGGGCTAAGTTCTGTTATAATTCCCATTTTACACAGGAAGAAAATATATTTAGACCATTCTTCACATTTTGTGTGTTGTGTACCTACAAAACTTTAGATCTAGATAATAGAAAATACCAAAAAATGCAGTCCGTATATATATATGTCTTATAATTATATCTTATATATTTATCTCAGTAAAGTCAACTGATGATACATATAGGAGAATATCAGAATGAAATACAAATCCGTGTTATTCCTAGTTTCTTATTTACATAACGAAAAGGTTTATTTTCTACATAGCACATTACAAAATAATTTCCTCCTCAAATTATTTTATATAGATGGTTCACTCATAGAGTTTTGTTCTCCAAAATAATTTTTTAATATACATTTCCCTAATAACTAGTATCGAATACACAATTTTTCTTTTCAAAGGCATTGCTTTGATCTTTCCATGATTCTTAGTCTACTCCTATAGTTTTATTCTTCTAAGATTTCAAACACCAAAATTAAGTTTTCCTCTTTTTTTACAATATAAAACATCTGAGTTCCTGAAAATAGAAACATTATTAATTATATATTAATTGAGCATTTATTTTCACAGACATTTCAGCATGGTCCACCTAATACTCTTGGTATGTACAACTTCATGTCTGTTTGTAAGATTTTATGAAATGTGTACATGCCTCAGAACACCCCTAACATGTTTGGCCTCGGCTCACGTGAAATTTTAATCTGCTTAGATAAAGCCATATGGGTTGCTGCCAGCAGATACAGAAGGCTGTAGTAATCATCTTTGCTGAGTACCATGACTATTACTATTACAAGAACCAACTTTTCTTGCATTGCAATTAGTTAAAAATGCTTCTGGAATTTAGTTTGAACTTGACATCTGACTGTTCTTTCTTATATGGATTCAAATTACTTGGAGAGTCTTCCTGGGGCAACAAGTCAGCCTCATAATTTCCTCTTTGGTTTGCTGTGGTTCTCTCTAGCCTTTCCCCACCACCCCACCCCCTTCAATACTGTGAATAAATTTGGGGCTTCCAGGAAAAGGGAAAATTAAATACTAGCATTTCCTATGGCCTCTGTCTCTGTGTCTTTGGTCTCTTAGTTCTTATATTCCAGCAGTTTGATTGTTTAACGATATTTAGAAAACATAAATTAATTTTGAAAATCCAAAGCATTGTCATGGCTTTATAAATCCTTCAGAAATCTAGGACTAATGTTGTCGGCACTGCTGCTGCAAGAACTTCTGACAATTAGAAAATGAGAAAAACAAAGAGGAAAACAAACCCTTTGTTCCAAAACGTAAGAGTGAAGACAGGAAATTCTGTTTTGGTGGCTCTTGAATTTTATGTACTGTGGTTTAGGTACAAATTTATTAAGAAGTTGTAGAAGTTATTATATATATATATATATATATATATATATATATATAAACCTACAAGTATCAATTAACTAACATGTTATATGAAATCTCACAAAAGCATAAATACAAATTATGTGAACATTAATTAGATTTAAAAAGTGTCATTTTTAATCCTTTGAGCACATGTGCATGCCCTTACGTTAGGAAAGACTTAAACCTGTGAAGCTATGTGTGTCTGTGTGTATAATTAATTTTGATTTGTTATTCTAAAAGTCCATCTCTGGTCATTGTTTACTAATTAGAAAGTTATGTTGATTATTATTTCTTACTCGGGAGAGGGATCTATTTAAAGGTCCCATCCTCTTATATTTCAGGGAAGAATATTTATAAGAGCATATTTAAATATTTACAAAATGCCAAAACCCTATAAAATAAAAGTTATTATTAAAAAAAAAATAAAATAAAAAAAATAAAAGTTATTGCATCTCTATTTGACAGTAATAATATTTAAGTCATACTAAAACTAACTTTCTAACTGTGTATGTGTATGCTACCAGTTTAACTGCCTTATTTTCACTCTTCTATTAAAGCAAACAATTGTCCAATTCTGTTAACTGGCTTTTAAAATGTCTTTATAAAATTCAGTCAGTGGGATTATTGAAATGTTCAATGGCTGAGAAAACTTGGTAAAACAATTTTTGTAGCATCACTATACAGTATGATCTCATACTGCATGATAAATTCAGTAGATGAACCTTTCAATGCACATTTCAAAATAATTTTAAGAAACAAAAGAAAGTTAGAGTTATCTAGCCAGAAAATGGCAACCATAGAGAAAAACATAATGAGTTTTTTTTTTTTTTTTTAATGAGATGGAACCTGCACTTAAAGTGGAGGTTTTGAATATTTCACTCATTCCACAAATGTTAATTAATTATAATCATATTGTTATCATAGTAAAATATTTATTAATGACCCATAGAATAATTTCTTTAATACAAACTGTCTTAGGTAAAAGACCAATCTATAATTCAGATAAAAGCTGGGTGAGTGAAAGGTGGACTGAAGTGGCCCTACATTATAAGGGGTTTCCTCATTCCCATACACAAATGCACAAAACTCCAAAAAGTCAAAATTTTTAAATCACATGTGAGTCAGTATTATTGACCATTGATAAGATCACAGATATTTTCAGTTTTAAATATTAAAAAATGTATAGTCCAAATATGATACAATGTAGACTCCCTTTGACTTGATGTGCAATTTTATACACCTCCTTTCTCTCCAGTAAAATATATTAAAATAGTGCATCATTTAAAATATAAGCATAATTTATTTATCCATCTATCAGGAACTAATCATTTTTAATTAAAGTTAAAACATTTTAAGTGTAAACCTGAATAAATTTGTATTATCAAACACACTCAAATTGTATACAAACTTTTATAGAAACTCACTGTAAAATATTTACTTTTCTGTCACTTGTAAGTGAAAACAATGTAGATAATTACATATAGAAAGATATCACCTTTCTGAGACACAATATTGAGATCACCTGACATAAATTTAAAAATATTACAAGTCAATAACTGATTGGCATATATGAAAAAAATATTTCATAGTGCAATATTTCCTTGACCACACCTAGATGGATTTGTTCCATAAATATAAAATATTTATTTTTGATATTACTATCATTTTTGATATTGTGTTTTCATGAGGAAATCTATAATACTATCACATTTAATTTTGCAGGCCTATGAATTTCAAGTTTGTGATGTTGGAAATAGCAAAAGGAAGAGACCTCTGGCTAATTTTGATTTGAATTTATATTAAAAAATATTTCTAATTGCATATTTACTGTCATTTTTTTTGTGAGATAGAACCTCTTGAATGTCACTGGAGAAAGTAAGCTATATTCTTGGGGGTTTTCAATAGTTCTAAGAAAGAAAAGAAAGGATAAGAGAAGAGAAGGGCTTCCATTCTAGGAAAGAGACAGCAGAGGAAAGAAAGAAAAGGCACAGAAAAAGAAAGAATGAGATTACATTAAGGATGTTTCTTCCTTGCCTCAGATCCCAGGTATATTCAATCTCCTGGGATGCACATGATTAGAACCTTCTTGAAGCATAAAATGAATGCTTGAACATGATCATCAACTTTATGTGAAAAAAGGAAACATTTTTTATAAATAAAAAAATGTAAAGTACAATCCCATTAGGAAAAAAAAAATGTCTGACTAATAGACCACATACGAAGTACACAGGAAAAAGTTAAAATGTAGAGAACTCTTCTTCATGGACTAAGATACAGAGAAAGGAACAGTAAAAAAACTCAGTGTGAAATTCTTAATTTCCTTTAAAGATGAATGAAAATGTACACTAGTAGGTGTTGGTGGATTGTTAAGTATTAATTCAATGATTTATTTTAATCTTAATGAAATATTATTTTAAGCCACTTGGATTGGCAATGCTTTTTAAAAGTCAGAAAATATTAACATCGGTGAGTAAATATAGCAGTGGGGAATCTCATACACTGCTAGAGGGAGACTAAATTGATACAACTACTTTGGACAATTTTATGTTATTCTGTAAAGCTCAAAATGAACATACTCAAGATATAACACTAGTAGGTATACATTCAAACAATACGATGGTACAAGTGTACCAAAAGTCCTTTAAAAGATATATATTCACAGGTTTTGAAAATAAAAGTTGTTTGTAATGAACCCCAAGATTAAAAAAAAAGATAATTAAGCAATCTACAAATAGTAGAATGAAAAAACACTTAATGTCAATATTCATACAAGGGGATTTTATACCATAGTGAATATGAACTATGGCTTTATGCCTTACTATGGATGAAGTTCAAAGTGAAAAATCCAATGTACACCATTTACACAGAGCTCAAAAATAGAAAAGAACCTAGTTTTAAAGTGTTTATTTATATACACTTTTATGTCCTAATACTCTATTTAAAATTAAGGAAAGGGTAAACACAAAATACAGAATAATATTTACACTTGTTGGAGGAGGGAAAGGATGATATTGGAGAAGGGTCTACAGGTGTTGTGAACACTCTGTATCTGAAGCTGGATGTTAAGTACAAAGAAGTTCACTTTATATTTTTACCACAAAACATGTTATGCATTTGAATTTGTTCAGTATTTCACAATAAGAACAGATTTTTTAAGAGGAACATATTATTTAAAAAAAAAATTATTGGAGTATAATTGCTTTACAATGTTATGTTAGTTTGTTTTTTTAAAAGTACAGGCATTGAGGAAGCCCAGCTCAATATCTTTCAGTATTTGTATGTTTTGAGGAATGAAAGGTGTGGTTGGACCAGGCTGAGTTAGCAATCAGCCGCCCTGGTGGCTGAAGTTCCTCATCCTAATGGCTCATCCCAATGGTCCAAGGAGCTTTAGGAAGTGCAGATTGCAGGCTCCACTTCCAGCCTACTACATCCTGCACTTCAGAGATAGCCCCAGGGCCAGTATTTCTCAGAAGCTCCCCAAATGATGCATGTCAGCAGTCAGATCTGTAAATTGCTTATTTTTACTACCAAGGTACTGCTTTTACATCTTTAAATTTTACTTGTGTGAATCTGAAATGTGTATAACAGCGTGTTAAATACTACAAAGGAGAGTAGGATGAATTTAGAGTAACACCTTTGTTTGGAAACAAAGGACCCAAAGACAAGTATGAATGTATTCAGGAGTGTTAATGAGTGAGAATAAGATTATTCTTTTTTTTTAAGTTTAAACTGTATTATTAACATTTGCCACAGCAATTTCTATTTTTTTTTTTTTTTTTGAGGTCAAGTTGGTATATAACACTACATTAGTTTCAGGTGTACAACATAATAACCACAATAAGTCTAGCTTCCATCTGTCACCAAACAACTGACCCCCTTCACCCATTTTGCCCACTCTCCAAGCCCCTTAACCTCTGATAACCAATTTGTTCTCTGTATCTAGGAGTTTTGTTTTGTTTTGTTTTGTTTATTGACTTGTTTGGCTTTTTAAATTCCACCTTTAAATGAAATCACATGATATTTATCTTTCTCTGACTTATTTCACTTAGCATTATACCCTCAAGTTCCATCTATATTGTCCCAAATGGCAATATTTCTTTCTTTTTTATGACTGAGTAGTATTCCATTGTGATATACATATATATATGTCACATTTTCTTTACCTATTCATCAATCAGCGGGTACTTAGGTTGTTTCCATATCTTGGCTATTGTAAATAATGCTGCAATGAACATAGCTGTGCATATATCTTTTCAAGTTAGTATTTTTATTTTCTTTGGAAAAATACCAACTGGAATTGCTGGATAATATGGTATGTTCTCTTTCAAATTTTTAAGGAATCTCCATACTGTTTTCCATAGTTGATGCAGGAATTTACATTCCCACCAACAGTATATGAGGGTTTCCTATTCTCCACACCCTTGCCAACACTTGTTATTTCTTGTCCTTTGATAATAACCATTCTAACAAGTGTGAGGTGATATTTCATTGTGATTTTGATTTGTTTTTCCCTGATTAGTGATGTTGGACATCTTTTCATGTGCCTGTCGGCCATCTGTATGTCTTCTTTGAAAAATGTCTATTTCAAACTTCTGCCCATTTTTTAATAAGTTTTTTTTTTTTTTTGCTATTGATTTATTTGTATCTTTACATAATTTGGATATCATCCCCTTATCAGATATATAATTCACAAATATTTTCCCCCATTAAGCAGGATGGCTTTTCATTTGTTGGTGGTTTGGTTTGCTATGCAGAAGCTTTTTATTTTTATGTAGTCCAACTGGTTTATTTTTGCTTTAGTTGTGTTTGCTTTGGGGGTCAGATCCAAAAGTTCCACATCAACACCAATGTCAAGGAACTTACTGCCTATTTTTCTTCTGAAAGTTTTATGGTTTCAGGTCTTACATCCAAGTCTTTAATTCATTTTGAGTTAATTTATGCATATGGTGTAAGATAGGGATCCAGTTTCATTCTTTTGCACATGACTATACAGTTTTTCCAATACCATTTATTAAAATATCTATTATCTATCCTTTCCCCATTGTATATTCTTGGTTCTTTGTCATAAATTAATTGACCATATATGTGTGGGTTTATTTCTGGGCTCTCTATTCTGTTTTGTTGATCTATGTGTCTGTTTGTATGCCAGTATCATACTGTTTTGACTACCGTAGTTTTGTAGTATAGTTTGAAATCAGGGAGCATGTTTCCTCCAGCTTTGTCCTTCTTTCTCAAGATTGCTTTGGCTATTCAGGGTCTTTTGTGGTTCCATACAAATTTTACAATTATTTGTCCTAGTTCTGTGAAATATGCCATTGATATTTTGGTATGGATTGCATGAAATCTGTAGATTTCTTTGGCTAGTATGAACATTTTAACAATATTAATTGTAATCTATGAATACAGAATACCCTTTCATATATTTGTGTCTTATTCAATTTCCTTTACCAGTGTTTTATAGTTTTCAGTATACAGGTCTTCTACCTCCTTGGTTAAAATTATTTCTAGATATTTTATTCTTTTTGATGAAATTGTAAATGAGATTTTTTTCTTAACTTCTCTTTTGATATTTCATTATTAGTATATAGAAAATAAACAGATTTCTGTATGTTTATTTTGTATCCTGCAACTTCACTAAATTCATTTATTAGTTTTAACAGTTTTTTGGTGACATCTTTAAGGTTTTCTACATATTGTATGATGTTATCTGCAAATAGTGACTGTTTTCTTTTTTCCTTTCCAATTTGGATGGCCTTTCTTTCTTTCTTCCTTCTTTCCTTCCTTCCTTCCCTCCTTCCTTCCTTCTTTTCTTTCTTTCTTTCTCCCTTCCTTCCTCCCTTCCTCTCTTCCTCCCTTCCTTCCTTTCTTTCTTTCTTTCTTTCTTCCTTTCTTTCTTGTCTAATTTTTGTGGTTAGGATTTCCAATACTATGTTGATTAAAATTGGTGACAGTGGACAGTCTTTTTTTTTTTTTTTCCCTGATATTAGAGGAAAATCTATCAGCTTTTCATTGTTAAATATGATGTTAGCTGTAGCTTTGTCATATATGACTTTTATTACGTTGAGGTATGTTCCTTCTCTGCTCACTTTGTTGAGAGTTTTTATCATAAAGGAGATGATCATATGATTTTAATCTTTCATTTTGTTAATGTGGTGTATCGCATTAATTGATTTATTGATGTTGAACCATCCTTGTATCCCTAGGTTATATATCTCACTTGATCATGGTATTTTATCCTTTTAGTATATTGTTGGATTCAATCTGCTAATATTTTGTTGAGGATTTCTGCATCTATTTTCATCAGGTATATTGACCTGTAATTTCCTTTTTTGTGGTGTTCTTGTCTGGTTTTGATAACAGGTTAATGCTGGCCTTATAAAATGAATTTGGAAGTGTTCCCTCCTCTTCAATTTTTTGGTAGAGTTTGAGAAATATAGCTGTTAAACCTTCTTTGAATATTAGTAAACTTCACCAGGGAAGCCAGCTGTTCCTGGACTTTCATTTGTTGGGAAGTTTTTGGTTCAATATCCTTACCAGTAATTGGTCTATTTAGATTTTCTACTCTATCATGATTCAGTCTTGGAAGATCATATGTCTCTAGGAATTTATCCCTTTCTTTTAAGTTGTCCTATTTGTTGGTGTATGATTGTTCAGAGTAGTCTCTTATGATCCTTTGTTCTTCTGTCATGTTAGATGTAATTTTTTTTTTCTTTCAATTTTGATTTTATTTGAGCCCTTTCTTTTTTCCTTGGTGAGTCTCACTAAAGGTTTTCCCAATTTTTGTTGTCTTTCCAATGAACCAATTCTTAGACTCACTGATCTTTTCTATTGTTTTTTTTCAGTCCCTATCTCATTTATTTCTATTTTGATCTTTATTATTTCCTTCCTTCTACTAACTTTGGGTTTTGTTTTTTGTTTGTTTGTTTTTTCTAGTTCCTTTAGGTGTAATGTTAGATTGCTTATTTGAGATTTTTCTTATTTCTTGAGGTAGGGCTGTATTAATCTAAACTTTCCCCTTAGAACTGCTTTTACTACATCCCATAGATTTTGGAATGTTTTGTTTCTATTTTCATTTGTCTCAAGGTGTTTTACAACAGCAGGAATGTTCTCTTTCTCTTCTTGATGGATGGTGGGCACCAGACTGCTGAAAAAGCTTCATCTCACACTCTCTTGAGGACTCATTGTGTGAGGACAGAGCACCCCAGGTCTTTTACAGCAATGATCACCTGGCTATGGCTAAACCCTGGGGGTCGTGATGAGAATCAGCTTCTTCTCCTTAGTTTCTCCATTGCATCTTTATCATCCCTAAGATCAAGCCCTGGATGATGGGAGAGTTGGTATCCTGGGGTTGCACTTCAGGATACCACTTTGCACAAATATCTGTAAATGACGCCAAACTCATAAGACAAAAGCAACTAAGAATACATTTGTTTACAGATAGGATAGGGGACATAATCTGTCATCATATTCTTGTCCAGCTGTATCCATAAACCCAGATTCACCAGTTTTCCATCTGCTATAACTTTTCCAGAATCATTGTCAAGAAGAGTGGGGATATATTCTCCAGGAAATGCACTGGTTGTGTAACTGATCAGTAGGCAAGTCTTACCTGCAGCTCCAGCCTCCGACCTCCACACACTTCACGGCCTCCCTCGGGGCTGTGGTGGCTGCTGGAGTGCTTGGATGCTGAGGTGAGAAGCGGCAGGCCCTGATGCCGGGACCACTGTCCATGCTGCTTCCCTCTCCAGCTGACATCAGAAAGCCTAAGCTCAGCAGCCACCACCAATCAAATATGGGTAGAATTGTTCTTTAACTGTGAACAGATAGGTTGCTTATTCAACTAAATAATGAGACTAGCTGTGATCATGGGAGTCACTTAACCTCCCTGAACCTATCTTTCTTTTTATTTAAATGCATGTATTTTGCTCTATCATTTTTATATTTGAAGATAAAAGCCATATGGTTAAGCAACAGAAGTAAATATAAAGTTCATAGGTTATTGTTCATTTAAATTCCTTATCTTTGTGGAATTTATGGATCTAATTATGACTTTCTAATCTACACTTTCAGAATATTTAGTCTTATTTTTGAAACAAGGTTGTCTAGGAACTGTGTCTTTTTATTTTCTTTAAAAATGGCAAATCTTGACTAGGTTATATATTATTCTGAATAACCACAGTAGACTAAAACACGTCATTTCACAATTCACCCAAACACCATATCCTTTGTACTGAGGATTGCTGGAGTGGCTTTTCCAAAAGTTTTAGGATTTTCCAGTCATTTCCATGACAGTATATTCAGTGAAGAAAAACCACAGCCCAAAGATCAAATACAATCAGACATTAATTTTTGTGAATCAAGTTTTATTGGAACTTACCCATGCCCATTCATTTGGGTAATGCCTATGGTTGCCCTACAGTGGCAGAGTTGATTAGTTAAGATGGAATCTATCTGACATGCCAAGACTAAAATATATGTGGCCTTCTACAGAAAAGTTTTGCTAATCCTGGAATTATCACTGTTCTCATAAACTGATCTGTCAAAAGGTAGTCAGGATTCTCAATCAAATTCTATTACAATTAATAGTGCATTAAACTAAATAAAAACCAGGTACTTAAAAAAGGAGTCTGGGGCTTCCCTGGTGGCGCAGTGCTTGAGAATCTGCCTGCTAATGCAGGGGACTTGGGTTTGAGCCCTGGTCTGGGAAGATCCCACATGCCGCGGAGCAACTAGGCCCGTGAGACACAACTACTGAGCCTGCGCGTCTGGAGCCTGTGCTCCGCAATAAGAGAGGCGGCGATAGTGAGAGGCCCATGCACCACAATGAAGAGTGGCCCCCACTTGCCGCAACTAGAGGAAGCCCTCGCACAGAAACGAAGACCCAACACAGCCAAAAAAAAAATTAAAAATAAATAAATAAATAAATAAATAATAATTAAAGAAAAAAATGTACGCACATCTGTATGATTGACATTTTTTTAAAAAAAAGGAGTCTGCAAAATGCAATATTTATGATACAATGTGTGAATACTCATCATCATGTGATCTTCATGGAGCCTACTTAAAAAAGTAAATGTAATTTTATATGTTGAAATACCTAAATGATTAAAAAATGTAATTATCTTTGCTTATTCTTAAATGTTTTAGATTTTTTAATTAGGATCTTGATTAAAGGGTGTTGATTGATAATTTCAATGACAGAGAAAATAAGTTGAAAATTTTTAATTATTTGAAAAGTTAAGTGGTTTTTATTAGTAGTAGAGACATAAAAAGATCAAAATACTTTCTCCTTTACAATAGTATTTAAATTTTTGAACATTTTATTAAATTTAACATGTATATAGAAAAGTGCATGAATCAATAAGGTGAATGGATTTTTACAAACTGAACACACCAATGTAACTAACATCCAGATTAAAAACAATTTTTTTTTGTTTCCCAGTGTATATAAAGTTATGTTTACTTTATACTATACTGTATTAAGTGTGCAATAACATTGTGTCTAAAAAAATCCAATGTACATACCTTAACAAATCCTTTATTGCTAAGAAATCCTAACTATCATCTGAGCATTCAACAAGTTGTAATCATTTTGCTGGTGGAGAGTCTTGCCTCCATGCTGAGGTCTGCTGACTGATTAGGGTGGTGGTTGCTTCAGGTTGTGGTGGCTGCAGCAATTTCTTAAAATAAGACAACAAAGAAGTTGCCCGCATCAATTGACTCTTCACTTGAACACTTAGAGGCCATTGCAGAGTTATTAATTGGCCTGATTTCAATAGTGCTGTGTCTCAGGGAATAGGAAGGCCTGAGATAGGGAGAGAGACGGGGAACCACCAGTTGGTGGAGCAGTCAGAACACACAACATTTATCAATTTAAGTTCACCATTTTATATACGTGTGATTCGTGGCATTCCCAAACAATTACAATAGTCACATCAAGATCACTGAATCACAGATCACAATAACAAATATAATAATAATGAAAAGTTTGTAATATTATGAGAATCACCAAAAGGTGACAGGGAGACAAGAAGTGAGCAAATGCTTTTGGATAAATGACCCTGATAGACTTGTTCAATGCAGAACTGCCATAAATCTTTAATTTTTAAAAAACACAATTCTGCAAAGAGTGACAAGGCACAAATTGCAAGATTTCACATTTATGTGAATGTTCACCCTAACCATCAGTCTAACATATAATCAATGTTTCCATCATGCATATGCAGTGATCTTTATTTTTCCACATAGGACAGAAATAAAAACTAAATTCACTTGCCTTTAAATATATTACAAAATTTTTACTTTTACTCTTAAAAGTCAATTTCTACCTTTTTAACTACCCGTGTTTTATGGCTGAATCAAGTGATAGGGTTGCAATCGCATACATTCTGAAAACTTTACACTGACATATTTATAAGCACTCAATAAGCCTCTCATTCAGTAGATCCAGCAATAATTTTGTAAAAATTATTAGTTAAAAGTAGAGACTCAACCAAGAACACTTACATAATTATCCCTAACTAAGTCAACCCTATGTTATTGGTTGGATTAGTTTGACACCATTATAAAAGCGAATAAATAAACAAACAAACAAACTCCCAGTGAGTGGTAAGTAGAATAATCTCTTGGCTAGGTTTATGTTGGTAAAGAAAAATAAAAATAAGAAAAATGTATCCAAATAATTCAGCAAAATAAAATAAAATAAAATAAAGAATCCAGTTAGGTCTGAATAGTTATGCAAATATTTCCTAGAAATTCTAAGGAATACCTGGTTTAATGTAAAGGTATTTCAATACCTGCTTACATCTTGCTGTACTTTGAACTTGACCTTGCACATAACCTCAGACATCACACCAGAGCCAAGACTCCCCTATGGACAAGATACTACACTGCATACTGAGGTTCAGACATACTACAGGCAGTGGCAGAGTAATCCTGTCTTTGTCTTAAAGAAAACACTAAATGAATTTCTGATAATCCTAAAGTAACATGTTCCAGAGATTCTCATTCAGAGAAACAAGTCCACTGGTGTTGGGAAAGGTATTATGAATTCCAGGACACAACTTATACAATTATAGGTGAAGAACAATAATTTATACAATAGGGAAACTTCAAAAAAATTGCCTTGCGTGATTCAAATAATATAATACATAGACTACTGAGACTCAAATGGGAAGGTTTTTTTATTTTATTTATTTAATTATTTTATATTATTTTATTTTTTAATTGAAGTATTGTTGACTTACAATGTTGTATTTGTTTTAGGTATACAGCAAAGTGATTCAGTTTCATATATATTATTCCATTATAGGTTATTACAAGATATTGAATATAGTTCCCTATGCTGTACAGTAGGTCCTTACTGTTTATTTTATACATGGTAGTGTGTATAGGTTAATCCCATACTCCTAATTTATCCCCTTCCCACCTTTCCTTTTTGGTAAACATAAGTTTATTTTCTATGTCTGTAAGTCTATTTCTGTTTTGTAAATAAATTCATTTGTACCATTTTTTTAAGATTTCATGTTTATGTGATATCATATGATATTTTCTTTCTCCATCTGAATTACTTCACTTAGTATGATAATCTCTAGGACCATCCACGTTGATGCAAATGGCATTATTTCATTCTTTTTTATGGGTGAGTAATATTCCATTGAGGTGTATGTATCTTTTCAAATAAAAGTTTTTGTCTTTTCCAGATATATACCCAGGAGTGGGATTGTTGGATCATATGGTAATTCTATGTTTAGCTTTTTCTAGGAACCTCCTAGTGTTCTCCATCATGGCTGTACCAATTTACATTCCCACCAACACTGTAGGAGGGTTGCCTTTTCTCCACATCTTCTCCAGCATTTATTATTTATAGACTTTTTGATGATGGCCATTCTGACTGGTTGAGGTGATACCTCATTGTAGTTTTGATTTTCATTTCTCTAATAATTAGCAATGTGGAGCATCTTTTTATGTGTCTGTTGGCCATCTGTATGTCCTATTTGGAGAAATGTCTATTTAAGTCCTCTGCTCATTTTTTTGATTTGGTTGTTTGTTTTTTTTTGATATTGAGCTGTATGTGCTGTTTGTATATTTTGGAGATTAATCTCTTATTGCTCACATTGTTTGCAAGTATTTTCTCCCATTCTGTAGGTTGTCTTTTCATTTTGTTTATGGTTCTTTGCTGTGCAAAAGCTCTTAAGTTTAATTAGGTTGCATCAAATGGGAAGTTTTTTAAGAGTACTATTTTAGCATTTCTGAAATGACTGTAGGGAAGTAAACTAGATCTTTATAGTTACTAAAAGAAAGTTTACATTTTTAAATGTTGCAGAATATTGACCTCCCCCTTGCCATCTAATTTCTAGATAATTTGTAAACATATCAAAGCAATCAATCAATAGCATTCCAACTAGTCACAGATTAGACATTTGAAAAATCAATATCCTCTGTTATGGTTTTTCAGTGACCATAATTAAATTGCTAATTATGTACAAGAGGATGACAAGGGATTAGAAAAAACAAGAAATAAATATGACAATAGATTTATGAAACATATAATGTAAAGCATATTTAAACTCAAACATGTAAACAGTAATCTTTTCATTTTTTGAAATTTTGAGTCATATTGATTCTCTAAAATCAGGGAAATCACAATTGTGTTAAGTGAGATGGAGGAATAAACCCTTCTGGAGGCAACAATTCCCAATACCAGTTGAGTTTTTGTCTTGAGCTGAAGTCATCTTTCTACCTGCCATTCTCTTCAGAGTTCCATGAATTTCTCCTCATAGCAAGACCTGAAAGGGTCACTTTAAACAAGAAATAAAGTCAGACCCAGGGTGAATTTTCAAACTGTATAAAAGCCTGGTGTTTTTCCTGATGAAGATATTTTGAAACAACCAAAATCTTATTTAAGTATTTTTGAAGTTAAATATTAATTTCCATGGGTTTACTCAGCTATGGTAATTGAAAATATCAAAGTTTTTTAAATTAAGAAGTTCATGACCAAGAAAACTATATCCAGAATTTGTTTAAACAAGATAAGACTTGAGATAACTAATAGATCTTGCAATCATTTTTATGAACTCAACTTGCAAAAATTGAACTAAAGAAGCACAAAGTTAAAGAAACTGGAGAGGGGAGAAGACAAGGGTATTGCTTTATAAGAACTAAGGAGAAAACAAAGAAGCTGGCTGTTCACTACTCATTTAGATTCTCAAAGGATATTGCTGTCATCTGAGACAAAAGAGATAATTCACACCACACATACTTTTAGAGAACTTTCAGAAAAATTCTGCATTGGAGTTACTATCTGGGTCACAGAAACAGGAAATAAATTGAAAGTTCAGAATATTAAGCTGAATGGCATAAAGAGGTTATCACAAATACGTGCTGAAAGCAATGATGTCTCAACCTAGAAGCTTTATTAAGAAAAAAATAACTACAGAAAATGTCTCCAGATAACTCTTTCTCTGTTTGTTAGTTTGGATCTCTGTGGTGTTACCCTGCCTGGAACTCTGTGTGTGTGTGTGTGTGTGTGTGTGTGTGTGTGTGTGTGTGTGTGCGCACGCATGTGTGTGCGCACATGCGTGTACACGTGTACCTGGGCACAGTGCTAACTTATTACATTCATGTGCTAATTCAATTTCATATTATAGAAAATAATGTCTGTCTAATCAAGATCTTTCATGCATTTCACTTTATATTTATTATTCTGAGTTTTTTTCTTAAATATCTCAGGCCACCCCTTCCCACCCTCTGTGCAGTGAGTTCTTTACATTTTTCAGTATAACTGCTCTTCTGGTGTTGACACTTACTATAGTACCTTAAAGAGACTAGTGAAAGAGACTAAAGTGACCCATAAAATGGGAATCTTTGATAGACTGAGCTCAAATCAACTTTGGCCTTTGAAATGTACCTTAGGACATGTCTGCTTATATGAATTTCATCTACAGCCAGCAGCTGAATGTCACCTCACCTGATCACACCTGACCAGAATAATCAGAGAGGGTGGCATGGTTGCCATGTAAGGGTTCCTGACTTATCAAAATTTCTCTAGGCAGAAGTTTTCTCTTTTACCCCTCGATTTGTTGCAGGTAATATATAACAATATACCAAGCTCTCAAACAGCACTTACAAACATCTGAAGTTGTATCAAACCCTGAGTATACTAACACAATTTAAGTCAACAAATTGTTTTGTTTTGGGAAAGAAAAAGTTTAATCTAATAATATATGAATCTCACTGGCTAGATGCAAATAAAAATCTCAACGTGTTTTTAGGCACTGCTGCCTACACATAACCAAAGCTAACATAAAAAAATGTTCTAAGATGAAAGTGCTTGGAAATATGTAAAACAATTAATTAAATGATAAGTAAAAACTATTTTTGAAGATAAAAAAGGCAACATAAACATCAGGTTAATTTGTTTAATTTTTCTATTTTAGGCATAATTTATTGTAATAGGGTATCTGGTGTGTGATGCTATTATAATATTTGGTTCTGTACCATATTTTAGATTTTTTAGTTAGTAGTCTTTATTTTTTAGAGCAGTTTTACATTTATGAAAAACTGAGCAGAGTACAGAAAGTTCCAATATAATCCCTGACCCTCACACACACATAGTTTCTCCTATTATTAACATTTTGTATTAGTGTAATATATCTGTTATAATTGGTGAGCTGATATTGATACAGTATTATTAACTAAAGTCCATAATTTACATTAGTATTCACTCTTTGTGTTGTACATTCTACTGGTTATAACCAAAGTACAATGATATGTGTCTATTATTACAGTATCATACAGAATAGGTTCACTGTCCTAAAAATACCCTGTGCTCTGCCAATTCATCCCCACTTCCTTTTCCCCAAGCCCCTGGAAACTGCTGCTCTTTTTATTGTCTCTCTAGTTTTGCCTTTTCCAACATTCCATACAGTTGAATCAGACAGCATGTATCCTTTGCAGATTGGCTTTTTTTCATTTAGCAATATGCATTTAAGTGTCCTTTGTGACTTTTTGTGGTTTGATACATGGCTCATTTCTTTTTAGCTGAATAATATTCCATTGTATGGATGTACCTCAATTTGTCCACTCACCAATAAAGGACATCTTGGTTGCTTCCAAATTTTGTCAATTATAAATAAAACTGCTATAAACACTTGCATGCAGGTCTTTGTGTGGGCAGTTGTTTTCAATTCATTAAATACCTGAAGTACAGCTGCTGGATCATATAGGTTTAGTTTTGTAAGACTATGTAAGACTATGTTTAGTTTTGTAAGAAACTGCCAAAGTGCCTTACAAAGTGACCATCCCATTTTGCATTCCCACCAGCAAAGAATGAGAGTTCCTATTGCTCCATATCCTTGCCAACATTTGGTATTGTTTGTGTTTTGGATTTTAGCCATTGTAATAATTGTTATGGTATCTCCCTGTTTTAATTTGCATTTCCCTAATGACATGTGATGTTGACCATCTTTTCATATGTGTGTCAACCATGTGTATATGTTCTTCGGTGAGATGTCTGTTGAGGTCTTTGGCCCACTTTTAAATTCAGATGTTTGCTTTCTCATTGTTGAGTTTTAGGAGTTCTTTGTATATTTGGTCCCAGTCCTTTATCAGCTATGTATTTAGTAAATATTGTCTCACAGTCTGTGGTCTCACAGTCTTTGCATTCTTCTAACAGTGTTTTTGCAGAGCAAACGTTTTTAATTTTATTTAAGTGCAACTTACATTTTTTTTTTTTTCTTCATGGGTTGTACTTTTGGTGTTGTATCTAAGAAGACATTGCCAAACCCAAGGTCACCTAAATTTTCCCCTGTGTTATCTTCTAGGAGTTTTATAGTTTTGTGTTTAACACTTAGGTCTATGACACATTTTGAGTTGACTTTTGTGAAGGATGTAAGGTCTATGTTTAGATTCATTTTTACATGTGAGTATACACTTGTTCCAGCACTGTTTGTTGAAAAGACCCTCCTTTCTTCATTGTGTTGCCTTTGTTCCTTGTCAAAGATCAGTTGACTATATTTATGTGGGTTGGTTTCTGGACTGTCTATTCTGTTCCATTGACTTGTAGCATATTTTAGTTGTTATTATTATTTTTTTTTTAATTTCTGGTTCATTGTATAACATTGTACTATGACAAGCAAAATTTTTCTTTCAAAATTATTTATAGAATATTATATGCATTCTTATATAATTAGTCAGAAATCAAGAACTTCACTTTATTCTTCTTAAATTAAAAACTAATGGGTTTCTTGGGAAAATAATATTTGCTAAACACAAATTGGCTTTATAGAAAATCTTGGAATTGTCTAATCCAAGGACATGTCTATAGATTAAGATATTTATTTGCAGGTACATAGACAGTACTATAAAATAATCCAGAATAATGAAAAAAGATTTTAATTAATAGTAGTAATAACAGTAAAGTTTTCAAAATATTATTAGGTATATAAAATTTTTCTAAGATATTTCTTTTTTTAATCCCTTAAGAATGCTTTTTAGTTAATGGGTTTTCAACATTTAGAGTCATAGACATTTGATAATAAATAAAAAAATCTCTCTTTATATGAAAACATTGAAATTCATTCGAATTCTCTATAAAATTTGAGGAGTTGATGTTTCTTTTGAAACACATCCATGGATCCTAGGATCAGAAACAATCAGACCAAGCACTCATAAAGTATATTCTCAGAATTCAACAAAATATTAATAAGCATTAAGTGATTTTTCTGGTTTCTGTAGTCAAATAAATTTTGAAAATTTCAAAATTAATAAAATTCAGCAAAGTTGAGGCTTTTCTAAGGTAGTACCTCTCAGATCCTTAAATATACTAAGGTACATCATGGCTCTTCAAGGGGGGCATAAAGTACATAGCACTTGAAACTAAATTGAAAATGGAATTTTCTCCCTTTCTTTCTTTCCTCAGAGCATCTTGCAGGAATAGTGTCATCGAGAACACGCTAGAAACACTGAACTAGTCTAATGTTCTGTAACGTCTCTGATGAAAGCTTTGTGTAAAATTACATGATGTGCAATCATCCTATTTGTATTTCTTCTTCCTATAGCCCTTTAGCATTTCTAGAACTACTTTAAGTTCTAATGTATATTAGGGCAATGTGGCATTTGAATTTGATAACCAGGGTTCCAGTGTACCCTGGAGCTGGTGATCCTAAGGATGAGAGAGAAGTTTCCAGTCCTAATGCAATACCACTGAGGTAGCCTAGAGTGTGCCCAATACCTCAAAACATTGACTTAGTATCCTTTCCTTCCATCCTCAATTCTTTTTTTTTCCAGCATTTTATTTATTTATTTATTTTTGGCTGTGTTGGGTCTTCGTTTCTGTGCGAGGGCTTTTTCTAGTTGTGGCGAGCTGAGGCCACTCTTCATCGCGTTGCGCGAGCCTCTCACTATCGCGGCCTCTCTTGTTGCGGAGCACAGGCTCCAGACGCACAGGCTCAGTAGTTGTGGCTCACGGGCCCAGTTGCTCCGTGGCATATGGGATCCTCCCAGACCAGGGCATGAACCCGCGTCCCCTGCATCGGCAGGCAGACTCTCAACCACTGCGCCACCAGGGAAGCCCCTCAATTCTTATATATGAAAGATAAACTATCTTATATATGAAATCTTCTCCTGATTCCCCAACATGTACCTCTTCCAACAATCCTTGAATAATTGAGAGTGAATTCATTTTTTTTCCTGTCCTCTATGAACTTCTGTCATTTCTCTCAAGTTGTCCCTTATGGCATACTTTTTCTGTTCTTCTGCATAATATCAATTTAGACACAAAATTAAGTTTTCATTCATTCAATTGTCCCTTGACCTTATTTCATTCAACATCAGTGTTTCAGCTCTGAGATTTTGAGCTCCTAGGCAGAAAGTGTCATAACAATTTAGCTTGATTTTTAGAGCAGTCAATATTTCAACACACATATTTAAATAATTTATTATGCAAATTATTTTAAAAATTGATGATGCATGTCATGACCCGCCCCAAAATATTACATGAGCTATTAAATTTATTTAGATATCTTTCAATCATTATGGCTAGAAATTATGCTAAGATGATTTTTAAGTTCACAGGGTAGGCACTTGAGAAGTCTTATTTTAAGACCACCTTTTTGGGGGGGTTAGTTTTATATAGGAAATTATTTGGGAAGCTAAGAGGTGGGTCCAGCATTTTACCTGGTGGTAAAATAAAGAGGTGGGAAGAAAAGTTTGTGAAAACAGTTTGAGAATATTAGGCGAAATAAAGACCCATTTCTCCTTCCTACTCTGTATTACATCATCAGGAATACATCAATGTAGCTTAACATGTTTATCTTTTAAAATACACATAATGCCTGAGAGAGAGAAAGAGATTTGTTTTTCATGTGTTTAATGTCTATTCCTGTTGGTTTACCTGCTTATCTCATCCAATAACTGAACATTCCTTGATGTGTCTTTTTAATCTTTGACTATAAATAACTCAATGCATTCACTGAACAAATGTTTCAGTGAATGAATGAATCTCTGCCAGCTAGTTGAAAGGAAGGTTATTTGAGAATATAAATATTGAGAAGTAGGATAATTTTGACTTGGTTGATATGTAGCAATGTGAAGCATGAAGGCACTGAAGCCCTCCCCTACCCCACAAAAAAAGCAAGCTATTGCCCTGGCACAGTGGCTTGGACTATTAGCCACTTGGTAAAGCTCAATAAATGTCTTTTAGACTATTTGAGTAGACATGGAAATCTCAAGTTGCTCATATTAAGTTAATAAATATAATTATGGATAGAATAAAATGTAATAGATATGAGGGTCCAAAGGAAACAATGGAAAATTTGTGGGGAGAAGAATTTTAAAAACATAAATTGTTTTGTTTTAAGAGCTTTTGGAGACTTCTGACAGCCTATCATTATGTGAGGGGAGCAGGTGTTTTCATTGTTTCTCTAGCTCTTGCCTTTAGTCATCTTTCAAACTTTAAAAGTGAATTACTTCACTTTAAGGTGTGTAATAAAAACTCCCGTTTGAATGATTAAATAATTAGAAAGAAATATATAATTGGGCAGATCTTGAAAGATACATTCTGAAATAACTCTTAAATTGTACAAAATAATGTCTATAAATGATAAATGCTTTAAAAATGTCTTCAGTATATAAGCAAGTTTCTGGTGATTCCACTAAGGCATCTTGTCAGTCCTCTCAATTTGAACATATTCCAAAAAAAAGTTGGGAAATTAAATCAGGTAGATGCAAAATCAGTATATGAACACAGCTATAAAGGAGCAAAGTGGTGTCTGTCCAAGAAGTTCATCACTCTAAAATTATTCCTTTATTGAAATTATTCAAAACACTAAACCATGGGCTATTAAGTATATTCTGTAGGGTGCTATATAAAAGGCATTCTTATAGTAGGGATAATGCTACCCACAACATACCAGTCTATAAATTCCAACCAAGTTAGCAAACTATTATGTGACTTGGGAAACATGAATTCATGCTGCAATGAATGAGTTATCTCCTTTTTACACTCTTGCCTCGGAAGGAGCAAGTGAAATATTTGACCATAAGTCAGCAAGTTCAGGACGATGTCATTGAATGAGATGTGCCAGATTTTCTGAGGAATAGAAAATTGATAATGTAACAAACCAATAAATTCCCTGTAGAGCTTTGTTACACTTTTGTTTTTATAATTTAAGGACAATTATTTCAATAATTTAGACTTTTGTTGAACCTAGAGCTTTTATTCTGGTAATAATTTTTAAAGCATATAAAATAAGTTTATCGTACCTATGTTCAAATGTACTTGGATATTTCATATAAGCACCTTTCTCCTTGTAACATAAATTATAATTTTTTTCTGCTTTGACCACTGGTGTTAAACTTAATTACATGGTAAAGATGTATAAAATGGATTCCAGAATTAGCTGAGTAGACATGGAAAACATATCCTTGTCCCAGTGTTTAATTATTTCACAAATAATCACTAGTATTTAGCCTTTTTTTGTACCTTTTTGAATAGACATTTTGTAAAAAAAATTTTTTTTAATTTTTCACTGAGTTACATTTTTGTTTTATTTCCTGATTTGGAAAAAAAAAGAAAAATGTATTCTTGCAAAGTCTTAAAGCATGAGTTTCCAAAAAGAAAATTCAATCAAAATCTTTGACCATAAGAATCATTAGTAAAAATGGTATAATTTTATATTTAACCACTTTATAGCCTGTTTTAAGCTAAAAAAAAAAGTAAAAAATAAAGCAACCCCCCCGTTTTTTTCTTTTCTTGTTTGTATCTTCTGGCACACCATCTGCTCTTTCCAATGTCCTAGCTTACCGAAAATAGACCAAGATTTTTTGTGTCACATATTCCACATCTAATAACATCAGGCATATAGACGAAATTTTTTTAACTGTGGTTGAAGGTCAAGAGAAGATTCATGTTCAATACACCTATAATATAGTATCACTATACATATAACTGATGGTATCCAAAGGACAAAAGTTTGTCCTTCTCAGTGTCATAAACCTGGGACAATGTCCACTAATGTCAAGTATGCTGTGATGTCTCAAAATATCTAGACCTTCACCTTTAGATTGGCTTCCACATCACATTAAAAACACAAGAAACAGAATCTTATCATTTTAAATATAATTTGTTTATAATATTATTACGTATTTTGACATCACCTCAATACAAGAATTACTTTTGAAAAATGTTTGCTTCGTGGCAAAAATTAAATCCAGCCCCAAAGAATGAAGAGTTTCTATCTAAAAGCAATTCAGATATATCTTAAACAAAAGTAGTATCAGTGGTTTAAGTAGCTACTTTGACTAATACCTTTTCTAATAAATAAATTCTAATTTGTTTAAAATAAGCCACCTTAAAGATCACTCTTAGAGATTATATTTTGGAATGTAAAATAAAACCAAAGGGAAAAAGACGTAGGTTTGGGAAATAAAAAAGGAAGTCTCATAAATATGTGATCAAATAATTTGCATCATTCTTTTGAAAAGTGATCTTTTGTAAAGACCTAAGAGGCAACAGAGTCCAGTGGCTGGGAGAGCAGAGTGAGGCCAGGCTACCTGTGCTTGAATGTGGGCTCTGATAGGTAGTAACTCTATGACCTTGGACAAGTTACCCAAACTATGTGCCTCAGTTTCCTGATCTGTAGTACAATGGATGTACTGATAGCACCTATTTTGTTGTCAGAAGGATTAAATAAGTTAATAATTAAAGCATTTATATATGCTCACATAAGGGCAATTCCTAGCATAAGAGTAATTCTTCTTTTTTCTTTTCCATTATAGTTTATTATAAGATATTAAATATAGTTCCCTGTGATATACAGCAAATCTTTGTTCTTTATATATTTTATATATAGTAGTGTGCACCTGTTAATCCTACACTCCCAATTTATCTCTCCCTCCCGCTTCTCCTTTGGTAACCATAAGTTGTTTTCTATGTCTATGAGTCTGTTTCTGTTTTGTAAATAAGTTCTTTTGTACTATTTTTTAGATTCCACATATAACTGATATCATAATATTTGTCTTTCTCTGTCTGACTTACTTCACTTAGTATTATAATTTCTAGTTGCATCATAAGGACAATTCTTAGCATGTATTAAGTACTTAATAAATAAACAAAATAGACTTGAACTTATGCTCAGATGCTGATTCTCATAGCCAGATACATAATTTCTCCATCAGTTTGCATGCCTGTTATATGAGGAGATATGATTTGTTGAATCCTATTCCAATTAACCACCTTAAGATTCTTAAAATGTTCATTGAAATGAGATTAGAAAACAAGGAATCAGGACACAGAAAATAAGGACTGGTTTTTATATGCAAGAACTTCAGAAAGAGAATGAAACCCATTATTCAAGGAAAAGATATTTCTTACTAATCCTGAGTAAATACAGGAGAACAACCCCTAAAAAGAGAAAATAGATTAGGACTTTATTTTTAAATTACCAAATGAGAACTATAACAAGTTCATAGGAAGAAAACTGTATGAATTACCATGAGTCAATGTACACTAGTATCCTTTCTGCTAAGCTACACATGTTGAATTTCTAAGTATAACTACATTCAGGAAAATGATCCTTAATATAAATACCTAAGTTACAGCACTGTGCATTTTTTTCCTATTAACTGTATCACTATATTAAATGTTATGACCATTAGGAATTGAGGTAATAATGTCATTTATGTTTCTTATTATAATTCTTTTATTTATTATTGGCAATAAACACTAGACACTTGATTTATTATCTCTTATATTAATCCACATATTTGGTTGCAAAATATAAAAGCCAACCCTGGTTAACATAAGCAGAAGAGAAATTCAAAGAATGTATGCTGAGTAACCCATCAAAGTGATGGGGAAGTGAGTAGAGAACAGCTTAGACAACCAGACACTGAAAAATCAGAGCAACAAAGGGAGGTGGAGAAGCAGAAGCCTGGACACTCACTGCCCCTGCTACTCAGGGGCAACCATAGACCTTCAGACTCTGGATGGCAGTGCCTGCCACTGACACAGAGGTAAATTCTGAACTCCCCTTGCTTCTTGTGATATTCAGAGAAGATTAGAAGCTGATGGACCAAATCTAGGTCATGGACCCTCATCTTGTTGTCAAGGGTTATGAAGAACAAGTATCTGAACTTTCCAGCATCCACTGTGCAAGGCAGAACAATACTGTTATTGTATTCCAGAAACATATGTTTAAATGCAGGGTGACCAAAACCAGTAAATATCCACTACACCTGTCATGCTGAGTTGGACAAAAGAGCTTGTATTCTGAAATAGACAGGCTGGGTTTGCATTCCAAATGGGAAATTACTACCTGTGAGGTAGTCCACAGCATACTAACATCTTAGGGCTGTTATTTTTGCCACATATAGACCCCCATGTAAACGATATCGCACACCATATGAAAGTTTGTTGTGAGAATTAAATGAGATAATTTATCTAAAGGTGAAAGAGTCAAAGAAGTTACATAATGTGTACTATTTAACACCCCCAATCCACTTCCTTTTGTTTTTACCAAAAAATTAAAATAAAAAAAGTTCTTGATATTGAGAACTCTACATCTGCAACTGGTATGGAAACTTTCTATTTTACATAAAGCACATCAAGCTAGTGTGGGTGGATATTCCTTCCTGTTGGATAGAGAACAAAACCTTCAACAAGGAGCAGCTGCAGACAAACACTGGAGAGAAGAAAAGCAGAAAGTGTGGCAAGGCTTAATCATTTAAATCACAAATTAAGCCAACATAATAGCAGAGAAAGTGCAGAGTTTTAAAATGTGTGACTACAGTGGAAAAAGCTCACGGGGTCTTTTCATTGGGATCAACAGAGGAAATGAACTAAATGAACACAATTTCATATCTCCTGAGAAAAAATAAAGAAAAGGATTCATAAGTAAATGGTTTATTTTACACTATAAATTTATTAAAATTTTCTTTACATGCAAGCCCTTATACAACAGAATACAAGCATTAACTGCATGAAAAACCAATAATAAGTAATAAAAGCTATTAACTACTAAACTTTCTTGAGATCTCACCATGTACACATCCAAATTAATCCAATTTATAAAAGGCCCTTTTCCCCCGATCATTGAAAAACTAAAGTAGAAAACAAAAGCTAAAAGCTTTAAGGAAGGTGATATTTTCCTCAAAGAATACAATAGTGGGCAAGAAAGCAGGGACCATGATACATCATTTTATACAACTGGGAAGTGGATTGAAGACAATCTTTTGAAACTGAGTTTTTCAAATGCCACCGATTCTGATGTACCAAAAATATAGTAAGTTCACTACTCAGCTGGTGCTACCACAGGATAATACTACTTTAAAGTTTTCAAGTTAATGGTTCAAAGGATCACAAGCTCTCCATCTGTCAACATGAAGTCAAGCTGCATACGGTGATGAATATCTGATACCTTGCTGATATAAAAGTTTCATCTGAGACTCTTTCTCACTGGTTAATTAATGCGGTAGGGAATGGAGAGGGCTCTGGAGAGAAACTTTCGCTGTGCATTACAGGAGGGGGTCATCTCTACTTCAAATGAATCAGCCCCTCAGTATTTTTAAAATTTTATTTATGAATGTATGAATGTATGTATGTATTAATTCTTTATTTCCTCCTTTTTTCTAGGAATGATATACTACCCTTGCTTACAGGGCAATGTGATTGAGGGTTTCACCGAAGACAGTCCATTCTGCCACTGTGAAGATATTTTTAAGAACGAATAGTTATCATTTTCATACCTGTTATAAGCCAAGAGTAATGGAAGTTCCAAGTGATAGATCATTTTTTTTTCAACTTAAGACAAGGATAGAATGGAGGTTATTTTTGTTTATGTTGTTTCACAGCTTCAACTGAGGCAACACTTCAAAATGCTTAGGCTCCTAGAAGATCTGAATCTGTGGCATATTTGGAACACCAGGAGTAAACTTCCTGAGAGCATCAAGAACCCCACTATTTGGTTTGAATGGAAACATACAGTACATGTTAAAGGAGAAGTTAAGTGTGCAGGTTTGTCTGTGCCTCTTGGACTCCAAAGTTCTGAACAGAATGCTCAATAAATAGTGCCCAGGACAGGCCTGTAGATTACTTTGTCCTTGAACTAAAACCTCAAAACCAGAGACTTAATGACTCTCAATTTACATTCCAGACTTCATTTTCTTTTATCTGGAAGTCAATGACCTGGTTCACCTGACTTTCTACCTCTTTTCTCGACTGCAGCCTCAGGCTGTCCGAATAGGTTGGAAGAAGACAGACACATGCATCTTGGGCACAATGTTGGATGTATTTATCACTTCTTAGATACTTAACATATTGAGCAGATATTAACTGAAAATTTATCAGCTAAAATCTGATGTATCTGGAGTGGATAAATCATGGAGTAATTTAACAAAGGTTAACATTTATTAACAACATTTGCTATCAACTTTCTATAAACTCTCTTCTTTATTAAAGTTAAATTTCAGAAGGAACAACACTTTCAATATCATTTTATGAAGTACTATTAACATCGAAGACAAACATTGTAATAGTTGTACTCCAAAAATAATACAAACAAATCTCACATGTGAAAATAACACATCATGAACCAGATTTATTCTATGAAGACACATGCAGTTGAATAGTAAAAAATCAATTATTATAATGTATCATATTAATAGACCTAAGGAAAAAATTACACAATCATATCCAAAATTACTCAAAAACTTTTTGAAAAAAATTTATCAAAACCTTGATTTAAAAATTAAATATACATTTATTGTTATTAAAATAACATGCAAAAGAGGTATATGTGCTTGTGTACTTAGGCCTAAATTCAGCATATTACATAAGAGAACTTTTAAGGTCATTTCCACCAATGCCAGGAAAAAGACAAGCTTGACCACTATAGCTAGCATTGTATTGGACATATCTGCAAATGTAATTAAATAAAGCAAATAGAATCATAAAAATTAGAAAAGAAGTAAGATTATTTCTAGGAAAAAATGTAAGACAGACTTTAAAAATAACAATAAGATAATTTAAAAAATAATAGGATATAAACTATTAATAGTTGTCATAAGAACAAATAACAACCAGCTAGATCATATTGTGGATATAAAGATACCATTTAAATAACACAAAATATTTTTAAAATTCTAACACATAAACCTAAAAAGAAATGTAACTACTGAAAAATGACAACGAAAAATAGATTTGAACAAATTGAAAGACACACCACCTCATGGATAAAACATAATTAAACATCCAAAAGCTGCCAATGCTTTCTAAGTTAATTAGAAATTCAATGCAATTGCTCTACAGACAAAAGTAAAGTACTTTACTTAGTAAGTATAAAATGTTATTTAAAAGTTTCTATGGAATAAAAGAATAAAAAAACAAAAAATTTCTCAATAAACATTGATCTAAGAAAAGCAAAATATGTGTGTGTGTTTATGTGTGGGTGATAAGGAGGTGACAGTGGAGCTAGTGTGTCAGATATTTAAGCATATTAAGTCTCCATAATTAAATGAACATAGTATTGATGCATGAATATGTACACAGACCAATAAAACTGAATAGAAATTACAGAAATAAATCCATGTATATAATGAAATTCAAATGGCAACTCAAATCTGTAGAGAAAGGATACACTTGCTAACAAATTAGATATTTGAAGAAAAAAGATAAAATTAGATTTGTACTTATGGAATATATTCTATATATCCCAATATAAAAATATTAGTACTCTAAATAGTAAAGAAAAATAAGAAAATAAATCATCTATAAGAGCATTATAGTGCTAATAAAAAATAGAGGAACGTTTGTTTAAAACCTGAGAGTAGGGAGAACATTCCTTTAATAGTTTTTAGTTTTGTAGGATTGCTGGAAAAACCTTATCACAAACTGGGTAGCTTAAAGAATAGAAGTGTATTATCTTTCATTTCTGGAGGCTAGAAGTCCAAAATCAAGGTGTTGGCAAGACTGGGTCCTTCTCAGGGCTGTGAGGAACCACCGGCTCCAGGCTTCTCTCCTTTGATGGCTATCTTCTCCCTCTGTCTCTTCACATCACCTTCTCTCTAGGTGTGTGTCTGTGCTGAAATTTCCCCTTTTGATAAAGGCACCAGTCATACTGGAGCAGGGCCCATCCTAATGACCTCATTTCAACTTGATTACTTCCGTAAAGCTTGTCTCCAAACAGGGTCACATTCTGGGGTCCTGTGGCTTCCGACTCTAACATATCTTATTTGGGGGAGTCAATTAAATCTAAAACAATTCCTAAGAATAACTCAGAAATCCAAAACCATAAAAGAAATACACAATAAAGACTAAATAAAACTATAAAAATTCCATGTTTAAACCGTTGTAAAGCAGAGAAGAAATTCCATAGCAAATGGCACATGACAATCAGGAAAATAATCACTAATAAAAGAAAATGGTCCTTAAGAAATGAAAAGAAAAAGATACAACATTGGAAAAATAGCCAAGAATATGGTGAGACAGATTACAGAAGAAAAAAAAAAAAAAAAGGCTCTTAAGAATATGAGAAGTTAATAATAACTTTTAAAATGTTCTATCATTTCTCACTTATTAAATTTGTCAAAAGTTTGACAGCATTCTTCATGGATGAGGTTGTGGAGGGAAAGGTCACTTTTTACCTTGAATGAGCAAAATGAAAAAGTCAAAGGGATATGGCAGAATAGGTAACCACTCTGTATATCAATTTATCCATTGAGCCAGCAATCACACTCCTAGAAAACCAGCCCCAAAACACAGGGGAAAATATGAAAATTTTTATGCACAAGATTGTTAGTTGTGGCATTATTTGTTAGCAAAAGAATGGAAAGAACCCTAGTATCCATCAGAAATATATTATAAAAACAAATTTAATTAGAAGGAAATCGTGAATTCTACTGAGTAGTCTTATTGGTGAAAATATGGCAAGAAGCTTCACCCCAGCTGCCAGCCTCCTGCCTCAAGTGTAAGTCCACACCTTAGGTCTTCTCCTAAGCAGAATGACTGCAAAACCATCACATCACACTGCCTGGAAGAAATCGTGTGAGTGAGTGTTAAAATCACCAGAAGCAAGCCTCAACTGGAACCCATATCAGGAACCCATGGATAAATGCCTCAGTGACCCCATATTTCAATATCATATTGAGTGCCTTCTGTACTTTTCAGGTGTCCTGCAGAATCCAGCTCCTTTGCCCACAGCAGCAACGCTGATAATGGCCCTTATTTTGGCTTTTCCTCCTTGCTTATCTCACTTTCCCTTTTCCCTCACTCCTGTTCCCTTAGATTACCTCCCAAATAAATTACCAGAACCCAAGTCGTTGTCTCAGATTCTGAACTGGAGCTAACCCAAACTAAGATAATAAGAAAATTTACAATGGAGGGATCAGGCTACGACCGCCTGAATATACTTACCGTATTTACCGTCACTAAATGTGAGATGGTCAAATACCAAATATGTGTGATACAATATTCATTTCACAGCAATATCAGTAAGGATTCCTGCCCAATCCACCCCTCCCAAACAAATTACACTTAAGCCTGTAGAGCCGCGGTCTGCAACCTTTTTGGCACCAGGGACCGGTTTCGTGGAAGACAATTTTTCCCCAGATGGTGGGGGGGAATGTGAGCGATGGGGAGCGGAGCGATGGGGGGCAGCAGATGAAGCTTCTCTCGCTTGCCCGCTGCTTACCTCCTGCTGTGCGGCCCTGTTCCTAACACGGACAGGTACCAGCCTGTGTCCTGGGGGTTGGGGACTCCTGTGTTAGAGCTTATTTCCATATTAGAACAACACAAACAAGACCACAGTGCAAGAAGCCAACAGCTTAATAAGGTGAGACATTCTATAAGACAGCTGGCCTGACTTCTTCAATGTCATGAAAAAAAGTGGTGACAGACTGCCCTAGATCAAAACAAATTTTAGAGATAACAAAATTCAGTGAGTGAATCATTTCGATTCTCATTCAAACAACCTACAATAAAAAGACATTTTTGAAATAAGGGATGTCTTAGCCTGTTCCAAATGCTATAACAAAATACCACAGACTGGCTAGTTTATAAACGACAGAAACTTATTTCTCACAGTTCTAACAATACAAACAATGGTCCTCTCTTCAAAGAACTTGTATGTGACCAAAATAATAAGAATTTCAAGGAGTTATAAAGGCAAAGAAATAAATTAAATAAGAAACATTATAAAGAGTAAATAAGGTGGAGCAGGCAGCTGGTAGATTTCATCCAGGCTGACCAAGCAAAGGCACTTTGAGGAGTTGTAATTTATATGAGATATGAGAGGTGATAAAACAATCAGGAGAAAATTTGGTGAGAGAATATTCCGAAGAGACAAAAACTAAAAAGAAAAGGAAAAGTTTCTGAAATGGAAGTAAGTTTAGTCTGTTCTAGAAATATGCTGTCCACTAGAAATAATAGAATATGCAAAATAATAGAAATAATGTGACACATAATTTTAAATTTTCTAGAAGCCACATTTAAAAAGTAAAAATAAAGTGGTTAATTACATTATTTAATTTTGCTTTAGTTTACCTAATATATCCAAAATAATAGCATTATGAATATTAGCAATGACAAAATTAATGAGATATTTTACATTAAATTTTATACTCCCGTTGAAATATGGTATGTATTTTACACTTACAGAACAAATGCATTTAGCTTAGAATATGGTAAATATGGTATCATATTTTAAGTGATTGGTAGTCACGTGTGACTGGTAGCTACCATACTGGACAATGCAGCTCTAGAGACTGAAGGGTGACCACTGTCTCTGAAGGTGCCTAAGGAAGAGAATGGATCAAGGTGAATTTAGAGAGAGAGATAATATACAGATCAAATAATGCTTTCTAGACAGTGGCAGGAAATTTGGACCATATCCCAACTACAGTAGGAGTCACTGGGGGGTTTTCAGCAGATTGAGATGATGTGATCACTGCTTGTTCTAGTCTAGCTGGGCTGTTATATCAAAACACCACAGAGTGAGTGGCTTATGAACAACAGAAATTTATCCCCACAGTCTGAAGCTGAAGCCCACGATCATGGTGCCAGCGTGGTCAGGTCAGGGCTGTCTTCCCAGTCACAGACATCTCATTGTAGCCTCACCTGAGGGAAGAGGGTAGGGAGCTCTGTGGGATCACTTGTTAGAAAAGCACTAATCCCATCAGGAGGGCTCCACCCTCATGATCTAGTGACTTCCCAAAGGCCCCACCTACTACCATCACCTTTGAAGGTTAACATTTTAACATGAATTTTGGAAGGACACAAACATTCAGACCACAGCAGAGAGAAAATTTGAATAAGATCTAGACACTGTTAGGTAGGTTACCAGCATTGTGGTTATATAAGAAAATGTTCATGGGCTTTGAAGACATTGAAATGTCCATATGTCTCAAAGATGTATACTGAAGTGCATAGGGTATAGTTCTGTGTCTTGGATTTGTTTCAAAGTACTTCAACAAGGTTAAAAACAAACAAGCTAGTAATGAAAGGGTGAGATAGATAAATCAAATGTGGCAAAATATTGATATATCCTGGAACATAGGTGATGAGGATAAGGAGTTATATTGTTCTCCTTAATTTTACATTCATTTGAAAATTTTTCATAATAAGGTAAATAAATGTGACGTGCTTGCTTCTGAGAAAGAATAGCCAAGCAGGGATGGGCAGACAACATGAATGGAAAGAAGTCCTACACACCAAGAAGGAAGACCTGCCTTTTCACGTGTACAAGACATGCCAAGAGTGAAGAATAAAAGGAAACTACAGGACTGGTCCAACAGGAGGGCACCAATACACTGTGAGTCTTCCTAGTGGAGGGCCAGAGGTGAAAGCTGTGCTGCAGGGGATTGAAGCTGACAATGTAGTGGAAAAGCAATTTAGAAAATAATAATTCTAATAAATTAGAATGAGAATGCAGTAGGCTGGTTGGTAGCCAGAGTGAGAGGAAAGGACCAAAGAAATGTCTTTTAAAAAATGATAATAATACCCATTTCATAGTATTTGAAACATTGAGGACTATATTTACCTTTTTAAAATTCCATAAAATATACTAAAATATCTCTATATTATATATCTATATATCTACACTCTATATTATTTATATCTATATACTAGCGTGTTTTTATATACATATATGTATGATTCTATATATAGTATATAAATACTATAAATACTCTCAGACAAACTTATTTATCCTACCCCTAAATCATTTATCATGTTTTCCATAAAGCAGAGACACATATATGCCTTAGTGAGAAGCACCAGGCTGTGAGCTATGAAAACCGGAGGTTTAAATCAACCAAGAGACCTTAGGAAAATTAATCTTTTTGAGCAGTGATCTTTTTCACTTATAAAATGGACTGGTAGATATAGACAAGATATAGATGTAAAGATGTTGTGTCAATTGTACAGAAATTTCCCTGAAATACAGAAAGTATACAAACAACCCATAGCATCTAAATTTCATCATTATATTATGGATCAGGTAAGGGTAATAAGAATAATAATAAAACTAGTGGTAACAGGTACAATATTCTGAGTAACTTTATATAGATATTTTAATTTGCTATCTAATATACTTATAACAGCTTGATAAGATGGTACTAAGCTACCGATGGACATTAGTACATTATCATGCTCATAGCATAGCTACTTATGAAATAACTTACCAAATCACCTTGGTACAGCATCTTGCGCAGATGAGTTTTGGCAATCACTTTATTGGTGAACATAGAGAACATGAGCTGCATACACTGAAAGCTGTGCTGAAGATGGTCAGCGTATTGTTCAGGGAAAGTATGTAAATATGTAGGTCTGTATACCTTCAAAGAAACTAGGTCAGACTATTGAGTAATTCTTCCTTTTGAATTTATGATCACCTTATTGAGTTTGAGAAATGTAGATAAGCACTTTAGGAGATATTGTTATCACTTGTTTATTTACAAAAACGCAGAACAAAATGTTAATTTCTGAAACATTGTCACATTGATGAAATTAACTTAAAAATTCTGCTTCTAAGAATTTATTATAGGCAAATAATCATTCTTTTACAAACACATAGATGCAAGACAGTGAATGGTTTTATTCTTTACATTGGGGGAAATGTGCAAACATATAAATATCTATTATTAATAAGTAATAAGGAACACAAGTTTAAAGATTAGTCCACTTGGGTTCAACTATTGGCTCTGACAGTTGCTAGCTAAATGATTTTTGACAATATGTGTGATCTTTCTGTGCCTCAGAATCCTCATTATAAAAAGAGAAATGTGTGCTTTATATCATAGGGTTGTTGTGAGTATTTGAAAAGTGTTTGGAGAATAGAAAGTATTCAGTAAAGACAGTCTCTCATTATTATTCTTTACCACAGAGGGCCGTGACATGGAAATAATGAAGACATTAAAAATAAGCTTGTACATGACAACTAAATGCAAGGTGGAACTTCAGATTTGACTTCGGAAAGGAAAAAGAGTGTTAGTGAGAAAAACTGGTAAAATCTAAAAAAAGCCTGTTGTTTAGTTAATGGTATTGGTCAAGATTAATTCATTAGTATCAATAATTTTACTGTAGCTATACATGATGTTAACATTGAGGAAGTATATATGGGAATTTTCTGTACTACTTTTGCAAATTTTCAGTAAGACAAATATTAGTTAAAAATAAAAATTTCTTAAAATCTAATAGACAAATATATAATGATATGGAAATATGCTCATGATATAGATTTTTAAATCAATTGGGCAGGTTATAGAATATATATATATGATTATGCTGTATTTGTTTTAAAAAAAAAATCTATGTTTTAAAAAGCCAGAAATGAACAGAACAATAGGTTCACAATAGTTCTCTTGATAGCATGGGAGTGTGAGTGATTTTTTTAATTCCTCTTTTTGTCTGTATTTTCAAGGTTTTCTACAATATTTTTTCCTTATAATAAGTAAAAAGTTGTAACTGAAAGTAATTATTTTAACTGATGAGATATCCCTTTCATGAATTTAGTACAATCATTTGGTTTCAATTTTGTTCCATTCAGATTACATTTGTTTATATGGATAATATATTTTTTAACATCGTTGTTGGAGTATAATTGCTTTACAATGGTGTGTTAGTTTCTGCTTTATAACAAAGTGAATCAGCTATACATATACATATGTCCCCACACCTCTTCCCTCTTGCATCTCCATCCCTCCCACCCTCCCTATCCCACCCCTCTAGGTGGTCACAAACCACCGAGCTGATCTCCCTGTACTATGCGGCTGCTTCCCACTAGCTATCTATTTTATATTTGGTAGTGTATATATGTCCATGCCACTCTTTCACTTTTCCCCACTTACCCTTCCTCCTCCCCACATCCTCAACTGCATTCTCTAGTAGGTCTGCATCTTTATTCCCATCTTGCTCCTAGGTTCTTCATGACCCTTTTTTTTTTTTTTTTTTTTTAGATTCTATATATATGTGTTAGTATATAGTATATGTTTTTCTCTTTCTGACTTACTTCACTCTGTATGACAGTCTCTAGTTTCATTCACCTCACTACAAATAACTCAGTTTCTTTCCTTTTTATGGCTGAGTAATATTCCATTGTATATATGTGCTACATCTTCTTTATCCATTCATCTGTTGATGGGCACTTAGGTTGCTTCCATGTCCTGGCTATTGTAAATAGAGCTGTAATGAACATTTTGGTACATGACTCTTTTTGAATTATGGTTATCCCAGGGTATATGCCCAGTAGTGGGATTGCTGGGTCGTATGGTAGTTCTATTTTTAGTTTTTCAAGGAACCTCCATACTGTTCTCCACAGTTGCTGTATCAATCTACATTCCCACTGACAGTTCAAGAGTGTTCACTTTTCTCCACACCCTCTCCACCATTTATTGTTTGTAGATTTTAATGATGACCATTCTGACAGGTGTGAGATGATATCTCATTGTACTTTTGATTTGATGATTAATGATGTTGAGCATTCTTTCATGTGTCTGTTGGCAATCTGTATATCTTCTTTGGAGAAATGTCTATTTAGGTCTTCTTCCCATTTTTGGACTGGGTTTTTGTTTGTTTAATATTGAGCTGCATGAGCTGCTTGTAAATTTTGCAGATTAATCCTTTGTCAGTTGCTTCATTTGCAAGTATTTTCTCCCATTCTGAGGATTGTCTTTTCGTCTTGTTTATGGTTTCCTTTGCTGTGCAAAAGCTTTTAAGTTTCATTAGATCCCATTTGTTTATTCTTGTTTTTATTTCCATTTCTCTAGGAGGTGGGTCAAAAAGGATCTCGCTGTGATTTATCTCATAGAGTGTTCTGCCTATGTTTTCCTCTAAGAGTTTGATGGTGTCTGGCCTTACATTTTGGTCTTTAGTCCATTTTGATTTTTTTGTGTGTGTGTATGGTGTTAGGGAGTGTTCTAATTTCATTCTTTTACATGTAGCTGTCCAGTTTTCCCAGCACCATTTATTGGAGAGGCTGTCGTTTCTCCACTGTATATTCTTGCCTCCTTTATCAAAGACAAGGTAACCATATGTGTGTGGGTTTATCTCTAGGTTTCTATCCTGTTCCATTGATCTGTATTTCTGTGCCAGTACCATACTGTCTTGATTACTGTAGCTTTGTAGTATAGTCTGAAGTCAGGGAGCCTGATTCCTCCAGCTCTGTTTTTCTTCCTCAAGATTGCTTTGGCTATTCGGAGTCTTCTGTGTTTCCATACAAACTGTGAAATTTTTGGTTCTAGTTCTGTGAAAAATGCCAGGGGTAGTTTGATAGGGATTGCATTGAATCTGTAGATTGCTTTGGGTAATAGAGTCATTTTCACAATGTTGATTCTTCCAATCCAAGAACATGGTATATCTCTCCATCTATTTGCATTATCTTTAATTTCTTTCATCAGTGTCTTGTAAATTTCTGCATACAGGTCTTTTGTCTCCTTAGGCAGGTTTATTCCTAGATATTTTATTCTTTTTGTTGCAATGGTAAACGGGAGTGTTTTATTAATTTCACTTTCAGATTTTTCATCATTGGTGTACAGGAATGCAAGAGATTTCTGTGCATTAATTTTGCATCCTGCTACTTTACCAAGTTCATTGATTAGCTCTAGTAGTTTTCTGATAGCATCTTTAGGATTCTCTATGTATAGTATCATGTCATCTGAAAACAGTGACAGCTTTACTTCTTCTTTTCCAATTTGGAGTCCTTTTATTTCTTTTTCTTCTCTTATTGCTGTGGCTAAAACTTCCAAACCTATGTTGAATAATAGTGGTGAGAGTGGGCAACCTTGTCTTGTTCCTGATCTTAGTGGAAATGGTTTCTATGTTTCACCATTGAGGATGGTGTTGGTTGTGGGTTTGTCATATATGGCCTTTATTATGTTGTGGAAAGTTCCCTCTATGCCTACCTTCTGGAGGGTTTTTATCATAAATGGGTGTTGAATTTTGTTGAAAGCTTTCTCTGCATCTATTGAGTTGATCATATGGTTTTTCTCCTTCAATTTGTTAATACGGTGTATCACGTTCATTGATTCGCGTATATTGAAGAAGCCTTGCATTACCGGGATAAACCCCACTTGATCAGTGTATGATCCTTTTAATGTGCTGTTGGGTTCTGTTTCCTAGTATTTTGTTGAGGATTTTTGCATCTAGTTCATCAGTGATATTGGCCTGTAGTTTTCTTTCTTTGTGACTTCTTTGTCTGGTTTTGGTATCAGAGTGATGGTGGCTCGTAGAATGAGTTTGGGAGTGTCCCTCCCTGTGCTATATTTTGGAAGAGTTTGAGAAAGATAGGTGTTAGCTCTTCTCTAAATGTTGGAGAGAATTCGCCTGTGATGCCACCTGGTCCTGGCATTTTGTTTGTTGGAAGATTTTAAATCACAGTTTCAATTTCACTGCTTGTGATTGGTCTGTTCATATTTTCTATTTCTTCCTTGTTCAGTCTCAGAAGCTTGTGCATTTCTAAGCATTTGTCTGTTTCTTCCAGGTTGTCGATTTTGTTGGCATAGAGTTACTTGTAGTAATCTCTCATGATAGTTTGTATTCCTGTAGTGTCAGTTGTTACTTTTCCTTTTTCATTTCTAATTCTATTGATTTGAGTCTTCTCCCTTTTTTTCTTGATGAGTCTGGCTAATGGTTTATCAATTTTGTTTATCTTCTCAAAGAACCAGCTTTTAGTTTTATTGATATTTGCTATTGTTTCCTTCATTTCTTTTTCATTTATTTCTGATCTGATCTTTACGATTTCTTTCCTTCTGCTAACTTTTGGGTTTTTTTGTTCTTCTTTCTCTAATTGCTTGAGATGTAAGGTTAAGTTGTTTATTTGATATGTTTCTTGTTCCTTAAGTTAGGAATTTATTGCTATAAACTTCCCTCTTAGAACTACTTTTGCTACATCCCATAGGTTTTGGGTCGTCATGTTTTCATTGTCATTTGTTTCTAGGTATTTTTTGATTTCCCCTTTGATTCCTTCAGTGATCTCTTGGTTATTAAGTAGTGTATTGTTTAGCCTCCATTTATTTGCATTTCTTACAGAATTATTCCTGTAATTGGTATCTAGTCTCATAGTGTTGTGGTCGGAAAAGACACTTGATACAATTTCAAATTTCTTAAATTTGCCAACGCTTGATTTCTGACCCAAGATATTATCTATCTTGGAAAATGTTCCATGAGCCCTTGAGAAGAATGTGTATTCTGTTGTTTTTGGATGGAATGTCCTATAAATATCAATTAAGTCCATATTGTTTAATGTATCATTTAAAGCTTGTGTTTCTTTATTTATTTTCATTTTGGATGATCTATCCAGTGGTGAAAGTGGGGTGTTAAAGTTCCCTACTATGATTGTGTTACAGACAATTTCCCCTTTTATGGCTGTTAGTATTTGCCTTATGTATTGAGGTGCTCCTATGTTGGGTGCATAAATATTTACAATTGTTATATCTTTTCTTGGATTGATCCCTTGATCATTATGTAGTATCCTTCTTTGTCACTTATAATAGTCTTTATTTTAAAGTCTATTTTTTCTGATATGAGAATTGCTACTCCAGCTTTCTTTTGATTTCCATTTGCATGGAATATCTTTTTCCATCCCCTCACTTTCAGTCTGTATGTGTCCCTATGTCTGAAGTGGGTCTCTTGTAGACAACATATATATGGGTCTTGTTTTTGTATCCATTCAGCCAGTCTATGTCTTTTGCTTGGAGCATTTAATCCATTTACATTTAAGGTCTGGTGGGTTTTTGCCTTGCTCCTTCATCTGCTGTGTGTTTCTCTGTCTTATTCTGCTTAACTTATTGTGTTTGGGGTCTCCTTTTCACAGGCTGCAGGTTTGTAGTTCCCGTTGTTTTTGGTGTCTGTACCCAGTGGCTAAGGTTGGTTCAGTGGGTTGTGTAGGCTTCCTGGTGGAGGGGATTAGTGCCTGTGTTCTGGTGGATGAGGCTGGATCTTGTCTTTTTGGTGGGCAGGTCCACGTCTGTTGGTATGTTTTGTGGTGTCTGTTGCCTTATTATGATTTTAGGCAGCCTCTGTGCTAATGGATGGGGTTGTGTTCCTGTCTTGCTAGTTGTTTGGCATAGGGTTTCCAACACAGTAGCTTGCTGGTCGTTGAGTGGAGCTGGGTCTTGACGTTGAGATGGAGATCTCTGGGACATTTTCACCGTTTGATATTACGTGGAGCTGGGAGGTCTCTTGTAGACCAGTGTCCTTAACTTGACTCTCCCACCTCAGTGGTACAGCCCTGATGCCTGGCTGGACCACCAAGAGCCTGTCCTCCACACGGCTCAGAATAAAGGGAGGAAAAAAGGAAAGAAAGAAAGAAGAAGATAAAATAAAATAAAATCAAGTTTTTAAAATAAAAAATAAAAAGTAATTATTAAGAAAAAAAATTTTTAAGTAATAAAAAAAAAAAGGACAGAGAGCACCCTAGGACAAATGGTAAAAGCAAAGCTATACAGACAAAATCACACACAGAAGCATACACTTACACACTCACAAAAAGAGAAAAAGGGAAAAAAAAAAATATATATATATATCATTGCTCCCAAAGTCCACCTCCTCAAATTGGGAGGATTCATTGTCTATTCAGGTATTCCACAGATGCAGGGTACATCAAGTTGATTGTGGAGATTTAATCCGCTACTCTTGAGGCTGCTGGGAAAGATTTCCCTTTCTCTTCTTTGTTCGCACAGCTCCCGGAGTTCAGCTTTGGATGTGGCCCCCCCTCTGCGTGTAGGTCGCCTGAGGGCATCTGTTCGTCGCTCAGACAGGACGGGGTTAAAGGAGGAGCTGCTTCGGGGGCTCTGGCTCACTCAGGCCGGGGGGAGGGAGGGGTACGGATGTGGGGCGAACCTGCAGCGGCAGAGGCCAGCGTGACGTTGCAGCAGCCTGAGGCGCACTGTGCGTTCTCCCGGGGAAGTTGTCCCTGGATCACGGGAGCCTGGCAGTGGCGGGCTGCACCGGCTCAGGGAGGGGAGGTGTGGAGAGTGACCTGTGCTTGCACACAGGCTTCTTGGTGGCGGCAGCAGCAGTCTTAGCGTCTCATGCCCATCTCTGGGGTCCGCGCAGATAGCCATTTCCTGCTCCCGTCTCTGGAGCTCCTTTAGGCGGCGCTGTTAATCCCGTCTCCTCGCGCACCAGCAAACAAAGAGGCAAGAAAAAGTCTCTTTCCTCTTCAGCAGCTCCAGACCTTTTCCCGGACTCCCTCCCGGCTAGCTGTGGCGCACTAGCCCCCTTCAGGCTGTGTTCACGCCGCCAACCCCAGTCCTCTCCCTGCGATCCGACCGAAGCCCGAGCCTCAGTTCCCAGCCCCGCCCACCCCGGCAGGTGAGCAGACAAGCCTCTCGGGCTGGTGAGTGCTGGTAGGCACTGCTCCTCTGTGCGGGAATCTCTCCACTTTGCCCTCTGCACCCCTGTGGCTGCGCTCTCCTCCGTGGCTCCGAAGCTTCCCCCCTCTGCCACACGCAGTCTCCGCCTGCGAAGGGGCTTCCTAGTGTGTGGACACCTTTCCTCCTTCATAGCTCCCTCCCCCTGGTGCAGGTCCTGTCCCTATTCTTTTGTCTCTGTTTTTTCTTTTTTCTTTTGCCCTACCCAGGTACGTGGGGAGTTTCTTGCCTTTTGGGAGGTCTGAGGTCTTCTGCCAGCGTTCAGTAGGTGTTCTGTAGGAGTTGTTCCACATGTAGATGTATTTCTGATGTATTTGTGGGGAGGAATGTGATCTCCGTGTCTTACTCTTCTGCCATCTTGAAGCTCCTCTCTATGCATAATATTTTGAACTAAAACTAAAAATTACTGAGTATAGTTTTGTTATTTTATTTCAACTCACATGTTTTATTTTTTAAAAATTGAGTTATTGCTTAAAATGCTGAAAAATTTAAAAATATATGAATGTCTAAACTACGTACAAGTTTCAGTGTTCATTAAGGTCTAAGAAATAGAAAGGGATCAAGATTCAAGTTATTATTTTAAAATACTGAATATAATTATATAGTTGATTTTGCTCTAAAGTTGAAAGTCTAAATAAGTCCCTTAATAAAAACAATATATTTTGAATCAGTGATAAGCAGTAACGTTTTTGTTTTTTTAATTTTTTAAAATTTTATTATTTTTTTTTTGGCTGTGCTGGGTCTTTGTTGCTGCCCGCGGGCTTTCTCTATTTGCGGCAAGCGGGGGCTACGTTTTGTTGTGCTGCATGGGCTTCTCATTGTCGTGGCTTCTCTTGTTGTGGAGCACGGGCTCTAGGCTTCAGTTGTTTCAGAAAGTGGGCTCAGTAATTTCAGCTTGCAGGCTCTAGAGTGTGTGCTAATTGTTGTGGTGCACGGGCTTAGTTGCCGGTGGCATGTGGGATCTTCCCAGACCAGGAATCCAACCCGTTTTCCCTGCATTGGCAGGTGGATTCTTAACCACTGGACCACCAGGGAAGTCCAGCAATAATATTTTTATCCTACATTTTCTCCTAGAAGAAATTATTCAAAAATGAATAAAATTGATTCCTACTTACAAATAACTCTAATAAAATATATTTCCATGTAAATGAAGAATTAGAAAAGAGGCAAGTGGTGGTAAGAAATGATTCATTTTCCCAGTGTTGTGGGGAGATCAGAAAGAATTTCACAAGTCTCTTGACAACTGAGTTGAATTTTAAAGTATAGATGAAATTTCTTAGGAAAGACAAATAGAATTGCATTCTAGGCAGAGAGCATTACACCCATAAATTCACAGACACAATGGTGCATGAATCATTTAGGAGTCCTTTCAGCTACAAATAACAGAAAGTCTGACTAACAGAAATTTAAATCATGTGGTCATTCATTGTTTGCATAAAGAAGTATAAGCAGTTGTACAGTTGGTTCAGCAACTCCACAAATTTATGGTGTTGGATTAGTATATTTATTGTTATTTTTGTGTTCCTCTCTTGGTTGTAAGACGGCTACCGTAGCCCCAGACACCATATCCAATTATTCCCATGAACCTTTGTCTCTTACTAGGAAGTAAACATCTTTCACATAAACCTCAGTAAAGTTCCAATTAAGAGTGCAAAAGGTATCAGGAGTATATTGTTATTTTTAGGTTCAAAGGAATTTAGAAATAAAAATAACTTTTTTTCAGCCTCTAACTAATGATAGTCAGGGAGAAAGAGAAAGATGTTCGTATCATTTCAGAGAGTCTCCCAACAATGCATTAAGGAAAATTAAATAAATCAGTACTGCTGGGCAATAAACTATGAAGTGGAGAGTATCAAAGGGTGATGTTGGAGAGCTCAATGAATTTCAGTGTTTGAACTTTTCTCAAATGGGGATATTCAAGAAGGAACTTAAAATTATATCATCATATATAAATTTTCAGAGGCACACTGAGATATTAGTGTGAAGAATGAAAACAGAGAAATCAAAGATATTTTAAATAAATGGAAAGCTATTCCATGTTCATGGATAGGAAGACTTAACAATATCATTAAGACATCATTCTTCCCAACTTGATCTGTAGATTCAATGCAACCTCAATCAAAATCTCAGCAAATTACTGTTGATACAGTTTATATGGAAAGGCAAAAGATCCAAAATAGCCAACATGATACTAAAGAACAGTCGGAGGACTGACTCTACCTGATTCCAAGGCTTACTCTAAAGCTACAGTAATTCAGACAGTCAGTGTGGTTACTGGTGAAAGAATAGATCTATGGAACAGAATAAAGAGCATAGAAATAGACTCACACAAATATCTTCAACTGATTTTTGACAAGGAAAGGCAATAAAATGGAAAATGATACTTTTCAAAAAATGTTGCTGGAACAATTGGGCATCCACATGCAAAAAAATCTAGACACTGACCATATGACTTTCATGATAATTAACTACAAATGGATCATAAAATTTGCTGTAAAATGCAAAACACTGAAACTTCTAGAATATAACGGTTTGGCAACATTGGGTTTGGCAATTTTTTTTTTTTTTTAAATACACCAATAGCAAGATCCATATAAGAAACAATTGATAAATGGAACTTCGCTAAACTGAAAAAGTCTGCTCTATAAAAGACACTGTTAAGAGAATGAAAAGACCAGTCACAAACTGTGAATAAATATTTGGAATATTTGGTATATCTGATAGAGGGCTTGTATCCAAAATATATAAAGAACACTTAAAACTCAAAATAAGGAAACAAACAAAAAGTGGATAGAAGTCTTAACAAATCTCACCAAAGAAGGTATACAGATAGTCGGTGAACATATGAAATGATACTCAATGTCATACCTCATTAGGGAATCGCAAATTAAAACAATAAGGAGATACTAATACACTGTAATGGCTAATATCCAAAACACTGACAACATGAAAAGCTGATGAAGATGTAGTATATTCATTGCTGGTGGGAATGCAAAATTGGACAGCCAATTTGGAAGACAGCTTGGCAGTTTCTTAACAAACTCAACTTACTATTACCACAGGATCTAACAATCACACTCTAGGTATTTACACAAACTAGCTGAAAGCTTACATTCAAGTAAAGCCTGCACTCAAGCATTTATAGCAGCTTCAATCATAATTGCCAAAACTTGGAAGCAACCAACATATCCTTCATTGGTGGATGGACAAACAAATAATGGTACATCTGTACAATGGAATATTATTCAGTGCTATAAAGAAAGAAGCTATCAAGTCACAAAACTACATGGAGGAACCTTAAAATGCAAATTGATGAGTCAAAGAAGCCAATCTGAAAAAGCTACATACTGTATGATTTCAACTATATAACATTGTAGAAAAAGCAAAACTATAAAGATAGTAAAAACATCAGTGGTTGCCAGGAAAGGAGAGAGGGAGGGATGAATAAATAGAGCACAGAGGATTTTTAGGGCAGTGAAAATACTCATTAGGATACTGTAATGGAGGATACATGACATTGTGCATTTGTCAAAACCCAAAAAACTTTTCAACACAAAGAGTGAGCACTAATATTAACTATGGAGTTTAGTTAATAATATGTCAGTATTGGTTCATCAGTTGTATCAAATATGACACAGCAATGCAAGATGTAACCAACAGAGGAAACAAGCCTGGGAGGAGTATATGAGAACTCTGTACTTTTTGCTCAATCTTTTTTTTTTTTTTTTTTTTTGTGAATCTAAGCCCCCCAAAACAAAGTTTATTAGTAGAAAAAAACTAGAATGTTGGCAAGATTGAAGGACACGATAGCAGTTGGAAGTACTAATGTAAATCAATAATAAAGTGCAAACTAGGACAAAGGTAATGAAAATGGAAAAAGAGGAATGACTTGGAAGATACTTAAATGTAGAGTCAACGTCACTTAGGGTTAGATTGGATCACAGGGTTTGGGGACAATGAGGGAAAGGGAAGAATCTAGACTAACTTTCACAAGTTTGAGTTGGGTGCCTGGGTTATGTCAATCATAGTCTGGAATAGCATATTATTGTGGAGATCAAGTCCTGATTTCATCTTTGACTTCCTGAGTTTTACATGATAGTGGCAAATGATAAAGGAGTTGTCCTATAAAAAATAATATGACCGAAAATTAAAAACTTAAAGATGCTCTCTTGTCGAAGGTTTGGAGGTGCTGTGTTTTTAGAATAGACTTTCTCTCTTTACTAACGTCTATAACTCTGTAAGCCAGTTTTAGAATGGAATGAGAAAAGAAGATTTAAAAACCTGTTTAGACCATGCTAATGAGTGCAAAAGTTAAAGGGGACTGATAGAAAGAGTCAGATACTGTGAAAGAGCAAGTACTAAGAATTATTTCCAAATTATTAGGCAATCCATTTTTGCATGACATCTACTGTGGAGGGAAGCTGACTTAGATATGAAAACACTACAAACCCCTTAGCATGAGAGGCTTCAACTGTGTCTCTGAAAATGTTTTGATTTCTTTGTGTAAGTGCTTCTGCATATCATTGCCTCTAACTACACACTTACTCTGAAAAGTGAGCTGGTAATTTAGATAGCATATCACAACAAGTGTTGCAAAGCAGGAGAATATTAAATGGATATGGAAATTGACTCATGAATATGAATAGCATCTGAAGTGACAGATACTGTCATAGCATCATAAAATTAAAAATAGGATTTTATTATAAAGACTCAGGTTCTGTAGAATAAATTACAAGTGCCTCACTTTCCTTAGGATTCTTAGTTTCTTGAAAGGCAGACAGCATTCTCCTACGCCGTTTTTTTTTTTTTTTTTTTGTAAATAAGAAAACGAGGAGTATGCTAAACGCTGATAGAGCTGTCTGAGGTAGAATATAGAGTACTTACTTGGTTTATAATATCTAATATTAGTGTTAATATCTTTATTAGTAATAATATCTAATATTTTTGATAATCTATGTTTTTTCCCAAGAACTTTCATAGAAATGTGTCATGGGCTACTTGCATGGTAAGTAGAGCAGCTAGTAATCTGTTTATTTATAGAGAAGTAAACTGTGGCTCAGAGAATTTAAGAAAGTTGTTCCAATCAAAAGCTACATTGAGTTCCAAGTCTGGTGACCAAAATCCAGGACATTTTATATCAGATGAGTTTCTTAGAGTCTGCCAGAGTTGAAACACGTGGTTGTCATTTTGGTTTTGTTTATTTTTGTTTCACTGTACGTGAGGAAATCTCTCTAGTGATCTGGAAGAGGGCAAACCACTTTGGAGTCTGAAGTCCCTTCTTTCTGAAGGGGAAGTGTAGGCATCCTTGAGGTATTGAGGAGAGCTGCCTAAGGAGAAGTGAGTAGATCTGAACTCATGGGTTGCAATACTTTTTGGGTGCAGAACATGTCAAAGGAGAAGTAGGTACAGTTTCTAGTATGTGCTGTGAGTGAGCTCAGTGCCAGCCCCAGCAGAGCATGCTGGAGGTGGTCCACACCAAGCAGGATTTGCACAAATAAGTGAAAAGTTTTGTTCTTACAGAAATGTGTAGTGGCATCAACCTAGGACATCCCTGTCCCTTCACAAAAACAGAATTTACAGCCAGCAAGTGATCGAAGGATCATACCATTCCCTAACTCATTTGAGTTATTTAAAATGATTCATGATTATTTTATGAATTTGTTATTTCATTATTAAGAAAATGATTTATCCATAATCACATGTAATTCTAATGTAAATATATGTGAATTCACATATTCTATTTGTTTATTTTATGCCAGAGTAAACTTAGATTTCTTTCTCAATTTTTAGCCATAGAAATGGGTAAGAGTTATCTCAAGTAATTTTTGAAATTGTTTTCAATTATCTCAATAAGTTTGTTTTGCCAGCCAGCTAAGAATTTGACTTTCTGGAGGCTTCTATTTGAGATGAATTGGCTTACCAATGCCTAAGCCTGAAAGATAATACATCAAACCAGATATTTTTTCAAGTTAATGTGGGAAAAAATGACTGCTTCAGCAACGGCAGACAATGAACTTGACAACAGACAAACTCCTTTATTCCATGGTACAAATTCAATAAACATTTACTGAATAAAAAAGGGCCAAGCCCAGGCAGGTAGGTAATAGCAATACAAGGATGCCTGACATAGTATCTGAACACCAATGAAAATATTGACATTCTCTTCAGCAAGTACAGAATTCTTTATTCCAAGTCTCACGGAGAGGACCCACTGATTTATACGGTTGAGTTGAGATACAACTAAACATGAAGAAGATTTGAACATACCCTGTGGCTAAGAGATACTGTAATTATAACAAAAGCAATAAAATCTATTACAGTTGGCTCTAATGATGTCACTGAAACAGCTTTTGCTATTCGTGTTATTAAAGGTAATGCATAGTATTATTCTCCTATTGTGTTAGATCTCCTTGCAGCGTGTAATGTGTTTACCACCTTATCTACCTCAAAACACACTTTAGCTTTTGCACACACTGCCTCAATTTACATTTCTCATTGTCTCCTCACAGCCTAACTTAGAGGCTCCCCTTCTTCTACTAATAGAGCAGCACATAGTTGTGTGTTGTGGAGTCCAGAATTCAACAGCCTAGGCCTTACACTTCTAGAGTTGCACCCCTTACCACAAGGCAAGGGATGGCAGGAGGGCGAGGGTGGAGTGGGAGGATGAGGAAATAAGAATGACCACCCGGAGCCCATGGCCTCCTTCTAAAACAAATCCCCATAAAGACTCTAGGCAAAACCAATGGATTTCAGGGGCCTCCCATGTATGGGTTATGCTGCTGTGGTTCTGAGAGGTGGCCAAGGAACAGCTGTTTGGGGTAAAGGGAGATGAACAGACCACATCATTGCAGTCACAGGTGACATCAACACAAAGCAGGGGTAGGAAGGATGTAGACAGAGGTAGAGGACAGATGGGCCATGGGCTTGCTCTCCATCCATACACTTACCTCTGGAATGCACAAGAACCTGGTGAAAGTGGATGCTTCTGAGGAGCTCAATCTCTTCATACACACAAGAAGTAAAACAGACAGACAACGGCCCAGATGATGTCAATAGCAAATTGTACCAAAATTTCAAGAAAAACATAATCACTGTCTTATTACTTTTCCAGAAAATAAGAAAGAGCAGATCATTTATTACTTATTGATTGACTCATTAAACCAATTCACCTATTAGGGCTATTTTACCTTGATACTAAACCAAACCATTGAAAGTGGAGAAAAATATTACACGCCATTTTCTTTGTGACAAAAAGCCAAAAGCAAATAAAAGTAAACTTGAATCAGCCCTATTTTTTAAATTACCACAACCTGATCAAATAGGCAGGTTTCCAAAATTGTAATAATTGTTACTATTTGCAAGTCTAGTAAAAGAATAAAGAAGAAAGAGTGAGCATCCATAAATAGAAGAAAGATGAGACATGCAGGAAAAAATGACTGGAGAGGCTTTGTTTTTTTAGAGGAGAGTCAATCAATGGATGTGGAAATCCATGAAGAATTATATAATGCTAAATTTTATGATATACACTGTTTTTTTTACTGAAATGTGACACATAAAATCTTCAAGAAGACTCTTACTATTACTACTGCTAATGCACACACACACACACACAATCAACTTGTGTAATTTTACATTAAACATTTAATAAGCAAAAAGAATTGAAAAAAAGAAAGGCAAAAAGGAAGAAAGGGAGGAAGAAGCAAGAGAGGGAAAAAGATAAAAAAGTGAGGCAGATTGGAAGGAAAGACAAAGTAAAAATGACAGAGACTCAAAGGATAACATTTAGAATGAATTAATAAAATAGTTTAGCAAGATTGTTGATATATATTAGTATTCAACAGTCAATAGAATCCCTATACAGCAGGAACAATAGGTTGGAAAAAAAATTTTAAATTACTTTATTCCCATCCCATCAACATAGCAAAAATTAAATCCAATATAAGAAAGGCAAGACTGTTAAGAAAAAAAAAAAATTATATTTTGAACAAAATTAATGAGGACACCAATAAAAAACAAAGTAAACATTATAATTTATGGGGAAATGTCCCATGATTTATACAAAAATTCCATGAAATTACAACCAAAATTCCACCTAACTCTTCAAATAATTTGGTAAGTTAATTCTCAATTCATAAGAAAATATAAGAATGAAGAAGAAGAAAAAAAAAAAAGGAATGAAGAAGAATCAAGATAATTCTGAAGAAAAATACCAGGGGGAACTTAACCTACAAGATACTAAGCCCTGCAGTTAGGCTACATTCAGTTAAACATTATTAACTAAAACAAACAGTCATGGAACTGAAAAGAGGAACATGAATCCAACTCATGAGTATTTAGGGATCTTGGTGTGTAACATTTTTGGGGTTCTTCTGATTGTGTACTCATGCAGCATTTACACGTGCTTCTCTGTTCTTTGTATATGACAGCTTGATACAGAGGCTTGAAGGAACTTAGGTTCAACCTCTTTTGCAAGACTTTGGGTAGTTTTATGTTCATTTATCAGGAGACATTTATAATATCTGGTTTTATTCTTTTTTGGAGAACAAGAGATGCTCAATGTCTGTCTATTCATTGTGGAGAGGGGAGGCAAAATGGTAATATTCTAACTGTATCTTTTTGCTTTCATTTATTGGTTGGAATAATTGTATGGCATGTTCCTTTTCATCTATATTTCTATAAGATTTAGTTCACATAGGGAAGGTAGGATAAATGCTTAATTCTATTCTTTGACTTTCAATATGATGAATTAGTTCCCTCTCATCTCTCAAAGTAACCAATTAATAATTATGAACTCATAGATTTAAATATATTTGTTGCCTTTAATCTATACTAGCGAAATTTTTATCCATTTTGAAGCTTAAAATGCCACATCATTGGCAAGCGGGAACCCCTTCAAGTTGGCTCCTGTGTCCTTTACTCATGACCCTGTTGACTGTAATAGCTTTATTTTTCTATCTAGTATGTCAAGAAGCTTCTGGCTTATCTTGTACATTTCTGCAACAGACCTGAGTCAACAATTTCTCTGAAAAGACCTAATAATATATTTTGATAGGAAATGATATTTCATGACCACAATTTGGGCTCTATGAATGTTCATTGTCCTGTTACTCATTAATTCTAGAACTTTTCAGTAGACAAATCCGAGGAGATTATATACATATAAAAATATAGATTATAACATATAAAACTCATGTATATATATATATATATTTTTTCTAATGAGTTTTAGGCTGATGTTCAAATCCAGGAACATGTAGTTTTTACTTAGCCTCTTCTATAATGTACCTCTATCTCCTTTCTGCCACAAAGATTTCCACAGAAAGTACTGCAGAATTTCCAATGATAGAAGGAATAATGAAAAAGAGAATATCTCTGACTACTCACTTGTTTAATCAGAATTTTTATCTTTTTTTATTCCAAGACCATATCTTGGGATAAAAATACAATACTAGTACCACCACCACCAGTTACAAAAAATCTTTAAATGTTTTGCATGGGCTGCATTTATTCTAACACCTTAATTTTTATGTATGTTTGTATATACGTTACAATAAAGACTATATCTATATTTTTGGATCATATATTTTTCTCACAATTTCATAACATTATTTCCTCTTTTTACAAACTATTTTATTTACATATTCCATGAGTCTTTACCATATATTTAATGCTCAACACCAGTCCTTATGTTGGTGTCTCTCTACTCATTTTGGTCATCTGAAATTTTCTCTCTAGTAAATTTTTAAAATGATCTCATAGGAACGATATTGCCTGATAATACACAGGGAATATGTATGACAACAGTTTGTACCATTAATAACTGAATGTTGATTCCAGTTCATTTGCTGCATAGAAGATAGATAGATGATAGATAGGTAGATGATAGAAGATAGATAGATAAAACAAGACAAACTTTCATTAAACAATATTTATCTTTCTGATATGTGGCAGAAATTTACATTATTTATTCCATATTCTATTTTGAGATTTTAAAATGTTTGTGAAATGAACTAAATTGATTTCACTATCTACTACTGGGTTAGATTCTGAAAAACACCACATCAAGAAATGAGGTAAATAGGATAACCTTTCTGGACCTGAGAAATCAAGCATACCATGGCAACAAATACTGGTACCCTATCTCTCATCCAATCTACTCCTCTCCCACTGTTCTCTTCCATTCCCACTTCCCTATTCCCATCACCACTCCTAGACTCCTCCTCCCACTCCGCCAGCACACACACCACTGCCTTGCATTCCCGCATGGCATGGCGTTCCGTGAAAGATAATGTGTTAGGAGACTTAACTCACAGTAAGTACACCCATATCTTCACTTATGACTACAGCAGGCACTTTTCAGAGAAATACTGGAAGACAGCCAGAGAGGGCACAGAGCCTCGAATCTTCTGCTGCTGAAGAATGACCCAAAGCTTCTGTGGCTCAGCCTCACATCCTATTTTCAGGTTAAGAGAACATCATATGAACATTATATAAACCCTTACAAGATTTCTAAGGTTAAGTTCAGTGTGTAGATAATTATTTAATATAATCAAAGTAATTAGAGTTTGCTTATATTCAAAACGGGTTGCAAAATGCATCCTAAGAGACAGAATTAACAATGAGAACCTAAAATTTTCATCTCCTAACTTTCAACGATTTAAAGTATCAAGGTTAATATCACATTTTAAAAGGTTTTGCATTTATACATGGTAGAATGCCAAAATATATAACCTGTTAACACAGCAATCAATGTTACCTCCTTAAACATGTCATTAGGCCACTGAAGCCATTAAAATGTGTAGACTAAGTACTAAAGCTAAAGCCTCTCTTGGTCCTTTTCATGATCTCACTGGATTTCTATGTACCATTTACCTGCATTTTAGAAACATCTAACCGTGTTCTAAAAGAGTAATAATTGTAAACTTTTTCACCTCAGATTTTCATGTATTCTCTGCAAGTTGTCATCACCACAAACTTGCATTTTCATAGCATTTTCATTTCACATACTTCATAGTGTAACTTCTAGGAGTTAATAACCTTTATGCCCTATAACTGAAAACTTTCTGATAAAAGACATCAGCATGTTGGAGACTTCCCTGGTGGTCTGGTGGTTAGGATTCCACACTTCCACTGCAGAAGGCACAGGTTCAATCCCTGGTAGGGGAACTATGATCCCACATGCTGTGAGGCAGGGCCAAAAAAAAAAAAAAAATTGACATGAGCTGGTTCATACTGTCCCAAAAATGCATCCCAATTATCTTCCCTATGACATATAATCAGGGAAAATCAAAAGAACAGTTTTCTTTGGGCAGTGGACAGAGGGGAAAAGATCTTAAAATCATTATGAAATAGTCAAGGGTCACTTACTTGCACTGACCTAGTGTAGCTGCTTCTGTTGTTTCAATGATAAGATGATAAAGATTTTTGGTTTATAAGAAAAACATCTTATAAAAAAATATACCTATTTTTTTTTTAGAAAAGGGTTGAAAAACATGCACTACATAAAATATATGCATAAGAAAACATTACATTTATATTCATATCAGACAAATTAGACATCAAGAAAAGAGTAATGTCAAAAATAAAAAGGACATTTCATAATTATGCAATACTTTATCAAGAAGCTGCAGCTAAAGAAGTTGTAAAATGGAAATTTATCCCATTTTTTATGTTATATTAGGAAAAGTAAAAGGTGTAAAATCAATGACATTTTCCTACATGAAAATGTTAGAAAAACAAAAAGAAAATTTAAACCAACAGAAGTAGAAGACAGGAAATGTAAAAATAAAAGCTAAACTATTTGAAATAGTATTGTAAATGGGCAAACAATAGAGAATATCAACAAAATTAAAAATTAGCTTTCAAAAATATTAATGAAATTGATAAACACATAAGAAAATGAATCAAGAAAAAAGGGAGACTCATAAATTACCAGTATTAAGAATAGCAAAGGAGATTTTGCTACATAACCTATAGATACTAAATTAATAATAGCATATAATTAATATGGTAGCCAACTTGAAACTTAGATGAAATAGAATATTTATGACACATGATTTAAAAAATAACAACAAAAAATTAAAAACTTGAAAATCCCTAAATCTATTAAATATAATAAAATTCATTAAAAATCTTAACCCCCCACACACATAACACATGCCCCCCATTCACACACACAAACACACACACTTTCACTCACTCCAGACCCAGATAACTTGCTGGTAATTATTTCAATCATTTATTGAAGAAATAATGTCAATATTTTTCAACCTCTTTCAAAACAAAGAATAGTAAATAATTCTAACTCATTTTATGAGGTCAGCAGAACCCTGATACCAAACCAGAAGAACACATCACTCTCACTCAAAAAAAAGTTAACATACCTATAAAAATAACTGCAAAATATTTAAGCAATATTAGCAAATTGAATTCCCCAACATGTTGAAGAAATAATGCTTCATGACCAAGTACAATAAACTTCACCAAAATTAACAACTTATGCTGACCATCATTATTAAGATAATGAATAGAGAAGCCACAGTCTAGGAGAATATATTTGTAATAATAGAGCTGACAAGGATACTTTACCCCTTAAAATCTGAATATTTAAACCTATCTATGTATCTATCCATGTATTTATCCTCTTCAGCAATTTCAATACTAAAAGACAAGAAAGCATACAAAAATCTGGGCAAAAGACTTGCACAGACATTTCACAAAGAATGACATTCAAATGGCCAATAAGCACATGAAAAGATGAAAAAACCCAAAATCTATTATTTTGTTTCAACCAATGGAGTAAGATAAATAAGTGTATTTCCTTTTGCTAGGATGATTCTTCTAGTGAGGTCATATAATGACATCAAATCATATTATATATAAGGGCATATGACTAACTCATATTAGTTATCACAAAAATGAAAATAAACCCCACAAAATGTCATTATTTCTCTCAGAAAGACTTGAAAAAACCTAACAACACAAAAGGTTGCCAAGGAAATGATGTAGACTTCAAAAAATTGTTTAGTGGTTTCTTTTAAATTAAGCACATACATACTATTGACCCCTCAAAATATAATCCTACTTATTTATCCAGAGAAATAAACATAAAAACCTGTATCCATGAAAAAGAGAATCAAACAAGCAAACAAAACATATACCATGAATAATCACAGAAGCTTTATGCATTGTAGCTCGAAATTGAAAACAACCTAAATTTCCATCAATAGGTAAATGATCAAACAGATTTTGATAATCATTGGAATACTATACAACAAAAGAAAGGAAATAACTAATAATACTACAACATGTAAGAATCTCAAAAATATTTTGTTGAGTAAAGTCACAAAAGAGTACATATTGTGTGACAGTTTTTGTGTAAATGTCCACCTTAAGCAATGTTACAAATGATATCAGAAATCAAAACAGTAAGTGGTTGACCGGGGTTAAGGTACTGCTCAAGAGTTGACAGGGAAAGGGCACTAGAGAAGTATTTGGGGCAATGAGAATATTCTACAATGTTACAGGGATGTGGGTCACCTGCCTGTATACATTTTTTTCAAAACTCATTTGATTTATATTTAAGCTCTGAACACACATTCTATACAAATTATGTCTCAAAAATGGAAATATGCAAACATTATTTATTTATCATTTTTTTGACTGTATGAGCATTGTTTACTGCATAACCATTTGCCTACTTCATTCTAACTCACTGAGAAGACTCGATGATGATGATATTTGTCTCCTCAATTATCCCTGCCTAGAACTACTAGGCAGTACATGTACATGTCACTAAATCAATCCTCTCTCTCTCTCCTATTTTTTTCATATCATCCAGCCCTTGCCCTACATTATGAGACATATTGTCACTTTATCTTAACTCTTATGCTTTAAATTACTATGCTGACAATTATATTTTCAATTCATAGCATATTTTATATTATTTTCTTTTTATAGTAACTTATTCTTATCTTGTGGTTGAAATATCTTCTTGAATTTCTCTGTGAACAGTTATAGTAAATCTTTTGGCTTCCTACTGACCCACTGTTCTTGTTATTTTGTTTGCTTTGTTTAACTTGATTGTTCTCTTTCATGTTAGTTTTCCTCATATATCTGTAGATCTTGAGGCTCTTTTCATACTTAAGAAAGAAGGACTACATGGCTTTTTCTCATTTCTTGATTAAGAGTCCTCTGCTATTGTTCTGTTTTACGCTTGGATTTCCACCTGAAAAGAAATGGTGACTGGAATTCTGAGTGGAATTGGTAAGTTTCAGATTTGTCACATTATAAACTTCACTTTATCGTCACTGTTCGGAGAAGGCCCATCTGACTTGAAGTCAACAAAATGTCAGAATAAGGGGAGCCACAGACCCATTAAATAACATGGTTAATAAAAGAACTCCAAGTAATTTTGATTTTGTTTTATTCTTGGTTATAAGTATCAGATTGCTTAGCTCTCTTGGAGGGATGAGAGACAACTGGGAAAACTTCTCTGGAGATAAACTTTCAGTAACTTTATTCCTTTTCTCATGTTTCTCACCAGCTCTTAAACTGTCCCCTTCCCTGATTTCCATCAGGAAGATCAGCTCCAAATTATACTGCAGCCCCTCCTCTTCACAATGCAAGCTACACATTTCTCTGCTCTACGTATCTGTGTATCTGTAGATTTGTTTTCCGTTACTTTCTCACTACTAGAAAACTGCCAACATAGATTTATCTCTCGTCTCATTTTCTTGTGATTCACCACACTATCATCCCAGTGAAGGATGTTGAGAAAAACATATGTGTTCTGTCCACAGTTTTCAAGAAAAAATTAAAAGCCTAGCCTACAGGATTTAACAAACTGTGTAATTTTACTTATTATCTTCAGAGTTCATGTCACTGCAATAGTGAAAACAATTTTTCTATAATGAAATTACATCAAAATTTATTGAAATTATACTTTTAGATAAATTATTTCATTTATCTCAGCCAATTATCATATCTCCTAAAGTAGGTAGAAATCATAGTACTTACTTCATTAGAGAGGTTGATAAGATTAGATTAAATGAGACATATGAAGAAATTTAGCATTCTGCCTGGCACTTACTAAGATTTCAATAAGTTTTAAGCATGAATGTTATTACCCCTTACCTCCCTCATCCCTTTGCAAATTCTGTGGAATGCAGCACGCTTTGAAATGCACACTTGGCCTATTCCTCAATGACTTCCTTATCCCAATGTATGCATGTGGGCAATAATTCATTGATAATCATGTTGTTGTTTATCTATTCATCTATTCTAAACTTGAAGTCAGTAATCCACTTTAAGGATAGTCCCAAGTTAGCAGTGATTCACTGTTTTGTACTGCTCAGCTACTTTGTAATGATTTATCTAATTTGCTATTTCTGGCTCCCGACTGAATTTCAAAATTTGAAGTGAAACATCTTATTATATAACATTGAATTCTACAAGTACCTCCCATTTGTCCCATCCTAAATACACCCCCAAACTTCCTGCTACATAATAAGAATAACTTCCCATGTCATATGCATCATAAGAATAATTTTGTCAATGGTGATTGACTCTCAATTGACAGTCATACTTAAGCTATAATTGAAAACATTCTCCACACTACAATTTGGTTAATTTGTTTGTCCCTGAGTATAATTTATAATTCCTGCTGTATTCCGCTCTTGAAGTATAATCAAGAGGCAAATCTGTTTCCAGTTACTGTAACAAATAGAAGGAATTAAATCAATGTTAAATGGCAAGGATTATGCTAAGTTTTGTGATGAAAATTGTTCTAATATCTGAAATACAAATGTCTTGTCTTCAGTATTTCATAACCTAAACACTGAGCTACCCAAACTGCTGCCATCTGATAACTAACATAAGGCTTGAACTAAAAAATACCCTAGAGATTTTCTAATGGGATTTCATTTTTCTTTTTGCATACAGTATATGCTTGTTAAATATAACGTTGAAAAGCAAAGTAAAATCACTTGTAATTCATTACTGAAAGCAAAAAATTCAAATGAATCAAGTGGAAAAGAAAATAAACTTAATAAAGCTCAATGTAGCATTCCTACTATAACCAATTAGAGACAGACTAGACAAAAAGATTCAATTCACAATAGATAGAAGCCCATAAATAATCTAGCCACAAGAGTATAAATATATAGGACCTTCATGAAAAGAAACAATAATGATTTAATGCACTGAAAGCCATTACAACTTGCTGAATAGAGAATCTTGCCACTCACTTTCATGTTTTTTTATTCTGGCAAAGTGTCAGAAAAAGTTTAAATAATGGTGGTAGTAGCCACCCACATTTTGTTTTGATTTCAATAAGAGTTCATCTAAAATTTCTTGTTTTATGTTTGATAACTTTTTGCATGAAAAAAACATTTTAACTAATGTTAAGGGACTTAGGCGGTTTTTTCTTTAAAAAAAAAATTTGCTGGTGTTCCTGTTAGTTTGCTTTTATTTTAGAAATAGTGTGGTAGACTGTATTATGGTTTCCAGGTTTATTCTCTACTTTCTGTTGGAGGATTTGTCCCATCTCCGCACCACATGATATTCAGTGCTCTTGTGGGAAGGATACACTGCCCCATTAATGATACTCATGGATTTGTGATGTACCAGGTCAATGGTACCTGAGAAAACATGGTGTATGCTACTTATGGGCAAAGCTTTAAAAAATATCACAAATTTCCATCAGTTCTTTCTCTCTGTTTTTTTTTCCCCCCCTCTGCCAAGAGAATGTCCCAAATAGGGCTGCTTCTCCAGCCTGGGTTCTGGGAAAGGGAGACCCAAGGAGCAGATCTGAGCAACCTCTAGTTGTTGACATAAAACATAAAAAGGACAGAGATATTTGTTGTCAGCCCCTAAGATTTTGGAGTGGTTAGTCATCACAGCAGTATGGCATTCATCTTAAGCCTCTTACCAACAATGAAGATGAAAATAAACTTGTATCTTTTCTGAACAATGATCAGCATGATAGTCATCATTTCCTAAATCAAACCACCTTCACATTCCAAGGTTAAATGATAATTTGGCATAATAAAATATTCTTATACGTCAACATTGTTGACTTCAATTTGTTAGTAGTGAGTTTTATTTAGACTCTCCTCACCCCCATAGGTTTTTAATCTGGGTCTATTACTTTTTTAAAAAATAATTATTTATGTTTACAATTAATTGTCAGACTTTCCATATTCTTCTCTGTTCCAAGGGAGTTTATACATCTTAATATTGTGCATTAATTAAAGTTTAAAAGAGGTATCCCTAAAAATTATCTTTGCCTTCACTATAGTTAATTTTTCTTAAACTGTTGATAATTCAAAAGTTTGTTAGTGATTTTTAAAACTCTTTATAAAAATATACTTTCTAATTTTTAGTGTAGTAGCCTCATAAAATTGTAACCTTATACTCATCTCATGGTACAAAACTACACTTCTCATTGACACCCTCCTCTGCAGGTCCTTGTCATTTAACTTTCTTTGTCTACCATTTCCTTCAGGTGCTTCCCATGGCATAAAAATCTGTTTATATCCCCTATCTGCCATTGTCCCTTCTCTAATTCTTCTTATTTATTTTTGTTAGGGGTGGTATATATTTCATCCATTCTTTTCTTATAATTTTACCAAGTATATAAGTGGGATTAAAAATGGTTACACATGTATTCAATTTGCCACATTTACTAACGTTCCTTTCATAAGTTTCTATTCCTCCCTTTCAAGGCTCAGCTTAAATGACACATTTTCTGTGTCAGATCGCTTGAAATTCCAAAGTAGAACAATTACTCCTCCCTCTGTGCTCTTCTAGAACTTTGCTCATCATGTTAATATAGCAATAGTTACATTATATTTCAGCTACATTTGGACATATTTACCCTTTTTATAAACTGTTTTACTTTGTAGCATTTTATTCATTACAGAAAACCATCTGGCATATGGCGGATGCTCAGTCAATTTTTGCTGAATTTAATTGAAATTCAATAAATTGGCATCCATCATATTCATCCTCCCTAAATTACTAGGTATGAGTTGGCTCCATTTGAAACTCACATGAGTAGAGGGGGTAGGAGAACTTTGGTCAAATTTCCAAGAGTTTTTTTTTTTTTCTTTTCATTAAAGTGAAGATGTGAATTAATATTTAAGAGCAATGGTTCCCTCTGCTTGGATTTCTGGTTATATAAATGTAAAGCAGATGTCCTATACCAGAATGCAAACTATTAAATAAAGAAAAGTTCTCTGTTTTAAATAATAAAATAGTTCTGCCTACAATCTTAAGAGTGTTTATATTGCTAAGGACTTACATTTCTGAGACCGTGATTCCAATATGTGAAGGTGGAGAAAGAATTGGAGAATCCCAGACCTTATCCAGGCCCTTTTCCTGGGTGAAGGTAAGAGGGAGGTGAGCAAGTTGTCCTTGGTAGCAAGTCTCCAGGCTTAATTAGGAAGGGTTACTGCAAAGGACCTTATTTTATGTACTTTTGGGGTAGTCATATATATTATGCCTTTCCCCCTTTCTGCATTATTTTTCCCTACTGTTAACCCCATGCCTTCTGTAAAGCTTGGTTAAATGTCACTTGGCTTGGGAAATGAAAGTATACAGTAAGACCCCAGGGGAATAGGGACAGTGGAAGCCATCTGGAGATGATTGTAAGATATCATTCATTTAATCAATCAATCAAAAATATTTATCTAGCACCTAATATGAGCCAGGAAATGGAGATAGGGCAGTGAAGCAGACAGACATGATTCCTATTTACAATATACTGCAACAAATAGAAATTAAACATGTAGGGTCAATATCTAATATTTTTTCCAATTTTTAAGGTTTTCTTTTACTAATTCAACTCATGAGTCAGTATGCTGCTGCTATTGGGATTGCTATAACTTTAGTACACAAATTGTCATAAAATACAGAATTGAATTCTAAAATAAGATACCTTGCCAAACTCCTGTAACCCTAGATTTATGCAAAACTTAAAATAAATACCTATCAATGAAATTAATCGTTTTACTTCCTTTTGGGACCAGCTTTTATATTGGAGATATTCTCTTGATGGTTATGGCACACACCTTCTGACTTTACACTTTACTACGATCACCTGCCCAAGCCCTGAATGTGCCTCAGTGACAGCCCTTCAGAAATTAGGGAGTTAGCCACTTACCAACACTCAGCAAATATTAAAACTAGCACTTGAAATGAGTGAGAAAATACAATATAAAAGACAAATTTCTGAGAAGATAAGTAATTTCCCATGAGGTTTATCATACAAAGAAGGAGAAAGAGACAGAGAAAAAAGACAGAAGAGGGAGGTATGAGCAATATTAAATACAACTACAAATGTATAACTTGGAAGCTAAGGAAACCATTGTAAATCAAAATAAAGGGAAAATAATGTTTGCTGTTGTTTGTTTTGCATTTTTCACGTATAAAACTTCCAAATGTGAAAGCTGACATTATTAGTTTACCAAAAATGTACTAACATCACACTTATGACTGTTCCTCTATTCCATAGGCAAGTACACATGTAGTTCAATGGAATTACTCACTGTTATGTTTTTAATCTTAATCCCTGATAATATATTTCTTTTTTGAACTTCATGTTTACCACTGTCTGACTCATCACCATGTTGAAACTTCAAGTTCTTTCCAACTTAATTAATATGAAAACAGTGAGGAAATTTGTATAACTCCATGAGATTACTGATTCAACACCTGGTATTTTGCCCTAGGTAACAGATACTAAAAATGGAGATTATCCAGAGGGACAAAATGACTCAGGAGAGTACCTCTCACTTCTGTGTCAGTAGTTAAAATCCAGTGCAAAGCTGTAGTGACTAAACTGCTTCCACCTGGGTGCCCACAGAAGCCGGTAAGAAAATGAGGGAAGGGGCTTCTCAAGGTTTGATAACACTTGTTGACTGGTAAGTCCCCCTGGCAGTCCCTGACAGGACGGTTGATGCAGGAGCTACACAGGGGAGACTGATGAGGCGAGACTAGCCTTCCTCCATGCGGCTCTTCCTTCCAGATGTGGAGAAATCGTTTCCATGTTTTTTAATACCTGATATAAGAATTGTCTCAATGTTATTTGGCAAGATTAAAATTGTTTTGTGCTTTCAAAAAGAGAAAGTATTTTAGAATCTCCTTCAGATATAGTTCAAATGATGAGAGTCAAGGAAAGCCCAATGGATGTTAGTTGAGTTTACATTGTCCACAATCTATAAAACACAGATAACGATGAAGTAAGATGTTTAGCTTCTTCTATTTGGAAGTCAATGAGTGAACCCATTCTGTACATCTGAAATATCTTTATAAATAGGATATCTCTCATTATTTAAAATTAAATGGATAATTCAGAACTGTTCTCTTACATTTATATTCTTAAGTAAAAGGTAATCCAGTAAACCAGTATTTTTTTTTTTTTTAATAAAGAACATGAGATACAGGGAATAAAAAGGGTTTTTCCTAGTCATATTTTACTTGAATTTTATAACCTTTGTATTTTTAAATTTTAATTTATTTTCTACAAAATCTTATTATAGTAAATTCAAATGGGAGAACATGACACACTCCTGTGATCATTGCCACTTCAACTATATGTATATAACATACACATATACATACATACATGCATTAAATAGTGAATGTAAATAAATAAATGCAGTTTTCTAAGCCATATTTTTGACCCAGCCCTTTAAGCAATCAGCATTTCCAATTATTGTTGATTCTTAATAATCTGCCTTTTTAGTAAGCACTCTTAGAGAATGTGAGAGAAGTAAGAAATAACCAAGATCACCTCAGTTTTCAAATGAGATAATTAAATGTCAGATGGCTTCAGTGAGGTTCTCAAAAGCAGATAGGTGGGTAGATAGCTGATAGAAGATAGATAATAGATAGATAGATAGGTAGATAGATAGATGATAGATAGATAGATAGATAGATAGATAATAGATAGATAGATATAGGTCGATAGATGTAGAGATATTTCTTCTGAATCCAACTTATGTGTATTTTTGCCACACAAGGTTGTGTGGTTGTGTTTGCTAAGGTTCTTCTGGTTGACACTCACTCTAGAAGGCATAAGCAAAATAAACTTATTGAAAGTTTCCTTGGGAAACCCGGAGAAAGAAGCAAAGTGAAACATGTAGTTCTCGGTCAGATCAAGAGCCAGAGCAGGAATGAGACCTCAGCCGTGAGAGTTTACAGGAATTATCTCTAAGGTGTCAACTTATCTCTAAGGTCTTAGATCCCAAGAGTCCCAATCCTTCCATCGCTGGTCAAGTTTCAAATTCTGGAAAAGAAAATCTGATTTGCCTAAACTGGATCGGGTTACATTCCCTTGGTTGGAAACCATGGTCAAGGAAATAGGTCTTAGAGCATAGCTATAGCCCCTGGAGAAACGTATGTGTATTGAAACCTTTTCCAACAAAGGAGGAATTATTTTGAGTGGTGACACCCAATGCTAATATTGTGGACAGAATTTTGGATCTTCAAGGACAATTGAGATAGAATATCCCACCTTAGGAGGCCAATATAGAACAATCCAATAATGAGATTAAGTCAGAAATACTTAGAGAACAGATATGATATAGCTGAACAGAAAGAACCAAATCCAAAATTCTTTGTACAAAAACAAAGGATAGAGGTGAGGTCAAATGTGCCACAAATTCAAGCTTCAGGATCTGAACTAAAATGGAAGGGCAGTGAGACATGACATAGGATAGAGGATATGGGATGATTGCTGTAGGTGGAATGAAAGTATCTTAGGTTTGATTTATTGGATGTAACTGCCCTATGCTTGAATGGATCCTGCTGGTTTAAATGTGTTTGCAGAACAAGATTTCTTAACAACTTCGATTGTAAGAAAGTTGTTAGCCCCAGTGATGACTAGAGTTTTTATCCCAGAGAATATGCATGATGAATATCAAAAAAATCTTGCAGTCTCACTTCCTGCTAAAGCTTCAGATTTTCATTTCCCTTTGTTATCTCATGACACTACTGATTCTACTAAACCGGGAACTAAAACATTTTCTCCAAAATGTTCTCTTTTCCTTCTCACATTCATAGTTCACAGTTCATTGATAGTATCACACTATTTGTCACCTAGGGGTTCAAATATATATCAAATTGATTGTGTCAGAAATGCTTCTACATGCAAGTTCATCTCACCAGCATCCTACACAGGTAATCTGGGGCTTTTCTTTCCAGTTTATCATTGTAATTCAGACAGTCTTGCTCTTAGTCTTTGTCTTGATTACTAAACTTTATAGAAATAGTCAAGTTCTCACTACAGTTAATATTTCATCTGGCTTGTTGCCCAGCTCACTTCTTTGACTGTTGCATGTGCCTTAGAGCTTGCATTTTATATGCTCCACTCTGAGGAATCTCTCTTATATTTTACACCAAACAAACCCTGTGCTCTCTCCCTCTCTTTGATCGTGTACAACTGTGTACTCTCAGAGAGTATGTGACAAATTAAATCTACTTAAAAACATTTTTGCTTTAGGATAGATATTAATTCTTCCCCAAAGATCCAAGTCCCATTAAATACAATTGTGGCAGGCAATAAGACTATTTTTAAACTTGTTTCTGGGTCTTTGGATGAAAAACATCAAGAGACAGAATTATAGAAGTGGAATGCCTTTTATAGATTATTTACCGTTCATTTTTGCAAATAAGCAAGCAAAACCTAGGGCAGTCATTTGATTTTCCCAAAGACACACTATTAGCTGATACCAGAACTGGAATGTTTTTCTTCAGGCTTCCAGTGTATTGTTGTTTTTGTTGTTGTTTTTTACTATATTGCAACTCACATCAATCTGTGTAAACTTAATAAGTGCTTAATTTAATTATTAATAGTTGTTCATAGTATCACATACTTTGCACATATAATGGATTAATGAGGTCTTACAGCAATTGATCAATCTTTCCTCTAAAATAAAAGTAGATTGTGCAAAAGTCTTAGTCTGAAAATTATTTTCTTAGGCTATATTTGGAAATGAAGTGGAAAAGTCAAACAATTTTAACACCTTAAGAAACTTCGTTCATATTACCCATTTTCTTTCTAATACAGTATCAATGTACTCTTGCATAATAATTTTATTAGCGAGATATTCTTACCAAACCAAGGTCAACACTGAGTATTATATTTTTTTTAATCTTTGCTAATTTTATGAGAGAACAATGAGGTATTATTTCAATAAAATAATATAATTTCCTAATAATATCAATAAATACCCTAAGATTGTGCTGAACAATATGGTAACCACTAGCCCTAAGACCATATAAATTTAAATGAAATGAAGTTAAGAATTCAGTTCTTCAGTAACACTAGTCACACCTAAAGTATTCAATAATCCCATCTGCATACTGGTTACTGTATCAGACAGGACTGATACAGAATATTTCCAACATCACAGAAAATTGTATTGAGCAATGACATTCTAAGTTATTATTAACCCTAGTTTACAGAGGAAGAAACTGGGGCTTATCCACACATCTATCCTCCTATATGTAATAAGTGGAGAAGTCACGTTTTGAATAAAGCATCTAATTCTGTATAACTTTTGTGTTTAATATATTTACCCTTGAAGAATTTTTTTTTCTTTTTTTACTACTAGTGAAGGTAAACATAGACCTTTATTCAGTCATTCGTATTTCCTGTGTTTTAAATTGTTCATTTGCATGTAATAGTCTACTGAGTAAATGAACACCCCTTAAAAATTTCTATCATCATTTTAGTAGTCTTTGTATTTTGTTTTTAGACTAATTCTACATTATTTCAAAGCAAATACAGTATCATATAAAATTGGATAAAATTATATTAACATTGTCCCTACTGTTTTCTCTTCCATTATCCACTAAGGAGGATTTCATGTTGACCCATTCATTTCTTCTCTTCTGTAAGGTTCTTCCCTGCCAAACCAGTCTTTGATCTTCTGGGAAAAAAAAAAAAAAAAAGATAATAGAGAAGTAATATGAGAGAGTAATAATGGAAAGAAGACATCAGAGGTGTTTGTTCCAAAGTTCACAATAAAATGTGCACAGAATCAGCAGAAGAGCTATAGTGTTTAAAGATACTTGAAGAGGGATAAAATTTGAAGGGTTTAAAAGAATTGCTGTAGCTTAGGTTTACCTTCACATTGTCCTTTAAAAATAGGTGGTGAAAAATTGAGTGACACTGAATGTCAGTTTTGGGGTTTTGGGTGCTAAATTGTGCTTGACTACAGTTTGAGACTGGTTACTTTGGATAATGGTGTTTTAATTTCTAAGCATGGTGATATAATTTGACAATGGAAAATTTACAAAAAATACTATACTGCCACATATATGCCACACTTAACTGAAAGAGCAAGGAAGTATGATGTGAAATACTTTATTTCATTAGTGTTAGTGTCTTAGTGTTTTTATTAACAGGAGCATTTTTTTTTTTTTTCTTTTTTGGTCACGCTGCGTGGCATGTGGGATCTTAATTCCCTGACCAGAGATCGAACCCGCATCCCCTGCATTGGAAGAACGGAGTCTTAACCACTGGACTGTCAGGGAAGTCCAACAGGAGCATTTTTTTTTTTTTTTTCTTTTTCATTTCTAAGAAATCCATGTATCTGAGGGATTTAGGACTCCACAGCGTCATATTTTTCTTTTTAGAAAGCCAGAAATATTGTTAATGATTAATAACATTTGTGCAATAAAAGATATATCTAGATAGATAGATAAATAGGTAGTAACCATTAGGAATTTGTCAAAAGAATGGTAGATTAGAACTCTCTGATTAAGAATATATATGTGTGCGTGTGTAAAGATACTCTCCTTCTAACTTAAATGAGTGATTTCACATTATAACAGTGACAGCAAATACAAGCAAGTTTCTTAAATAAAACTTTATTTTAATTAAAATTTAAAAGTCACATTTTGGGACTCCGCTGGTGGAGCAGTGGTTAAGAATCCGCCTGCCAATGCAGGGGACACAGGTTCCATCCCTGGTCTGGGAAGATCCCACATGTTGCGGAGCAACTAAGCACATGCGTCACAGCTACTGAAGCCTGCACACCTAGAGCCTGTGTTCTGCAGCACCGCAATGAAGAGCGGCCCCCAGCTCACCACAACTAGAGAAAGCCCACGCACAGCAACAAAACCCAATGCAGCAAAAAAAAAAAAAAAAAGTCCCATTTTAAAATACAAATTCCCAGTGACTATTTTCACGAGATACATTATATCCTTTTGCTTCCTTTCCCATATTTTAGTTGGTTGTGCTTGGAGCTCTATGGTAGCCTTGACAAGATAATTATCCAGGGAGTAACTTCTAAATGTCATTAATTATATTAAAATGACACAACAAAAGGTTGTTAAACATCAAGAGGTTCTTGGCGTCTTGCTTCTTCTGATTAATATTTACATCTTAACAAATGGAAATAGAGTCTTTTTATCTCATAAAGTTCCATTCTTTTCCCGCATGCCTCCTTCCCAGCACAGATTTTATATTTAAATTCATTAAAACAGAATTTATAGGAATTTGAAAAGTTAGAAGAAGCTCAAGGCAAAGTTGCCGGAAATGTTGTTGTTAATTTAGTCCTGAAGCAAGGCCGTGTTGCACATGTGTATTTCTGTACCCTGTAAAAATCTATGGTTTTGTTTGAACAGAAGAGTAGATACACAAAAATGTACAACCCTCCTTTGCAGACAATTTACTGAAAATCTCTTTTGACTTGCATAGTTGATGCATACTTAGGGCAGGTATACTTCCAAGTTGAAATCCTCCAGAGATTAACAGCTAACAACAGCCTCCAGGTGTTCCTGGTTCCATTTCACCACTTCGCCATCTGGGTAGACATATGAGGATCAGTTCAGCAGATTTTGGAAATGATTATCATGGAATTTATTCTTTTTAGCAGATGATTTTTTGTTTTGACGCTCCCACATAAATGTAAAACAGGAACTATGTTCTCAGCAGAGACAAATATGAAGCATGCATATTTCAACTTTCCTCTCCATCAGATAAAACCACTGCAAACTGAGCTTGACAATGTCCAGCTGCCTGAAGGGTAAATTTGAAACTGAGTGTGCATTAATGTGATATATTGTTCTTTTTGCCCCCCAAATAAATTAACTTCTTTCAAGATAAATGTAAATATGAGAACAAGCTGTAATGTGACTTGATAATTTAATTCTCCTTCAGTGTATCCTTGAAACTTGTAACAAAGCAGTACAATGTTTTAGAAGGAATTAAAGCATAAAGTATCAAAGTACTCCAAGATTCCAAAAGGTTTTCAAAATTAGACAAGCATTCATTCTAAAACATTTTTAAGTTAATGTTCTTTGTTAACATTTCCTTTGTGCATGGAAGTAACACTATGCAACGTGCAGATGTCTCTAGCCTTTAAAATTCTAATACAGAGTGTGAACTTTATTGTTATATAGTTTATACCCTTCTTTGCAGATTATTAATCACTACACAATTATTGCAGACTTCTCATGAATTTAAGTAGAATTTTCAAAGTATAAGAATATGGTAATTGCTTTGATCTTATCCTTCTATACAGATTTTATTAAATAAATCATCATACTTCTCAAGTTGGACTCTGGCCATAGAAGAAAAAATATATTTAAACAATATAGCAAAATATAAAATTGAAATTATATTACATGTTTACAAAAGATCTGTGTATGCCTAATCAGAGTTTCCGAAAGTTTCTTTTATTGGATTATTTCCTCTAAGCAGTGGTTCTTAGCTGGAGGCATTTTATCCCCCATGGAACATTTGGCAATGTCTGGGGAAGTATTTAGTTTTCACAGCTAAGAGGTTGGCTACAACTGGTATCTACGGGTAGAGTCCAGGATGTGGCTAAACATCCCCACAACAAAGATTTATGTAGTCCACAATATTGAGAACCCTGCACCAAAGCATAGGTAAAGATCTACATACTACCAAAATTTGACAAGTAAATGCAATAAATTATGTACAGATAAATATTGTAGAATCTCAAAATCTTAGGAAAATGGGCCATCTGCTATGACTGGTTTGCACACACACACACAATCATGACATGCATACATTGCACATATGTATCATATGTATTTATATGTGTGTGTATATATATATATAGTCAAACACACATATGTCAACTGGTGCTCAAATTATGTTTGTCTCTGAATAATGCTTTGGAACAATTGCTCTTTTCCTTAGTTACTAAGTTGCTATCCAGTCTAGATTCTTTATGTATCAAGTGATCAAAGACACAATTTTGAGTAGGCATAGACTTTCTCCTCCTGGCTGTTACTGCAACTATATAGGAGCAGGGATTTTCTACTGTGGGGCTCATATTTAGAAAACCATCTCTTTTTGTGTCTATCCAATCTCTGGTTTGCTGATGTCCAGCCTCTCTGACAGATTCATCTTCTAAGTTAGACATTTTTCATCTTCAAGATGAAATGTTATGTTCAATCACTTACTAAAATATGATTGTTGCTCTTGATATAACTCAATATATATTCAATCTGATTATCTAAACTGTGACTAAGAGACTGAGCTATCATGATTTTGGAGAGGGAAGAGAATTATGGTCCCTGTCTTCTTCTTCACTCCAATTCCTGCCTCTACATAGAAAAGAGGCAAAACTCCATAGCTCAGTTCCTGCATTTGGAAGGAAGCAAATATACCCTGAACACTAGTCAGCCAGTCAAACAAAATTTCCTAATTGAAGACTGAAAATAATTCAATTTCTATCTTGAAGATCCTCTGAAAATTCTCACTGGTGAGTAGCACCTAGACACCTGGAAGGAAATTTAAGGAGATTCCTCTCCCATTTATATAATGCAAAGTGGGTTATACTTAGCTGCTGAAGCTAAGGAAGTACAATAGACTAAGATTGGTCCTTCGTCGTGGAGCAACTAAGCCCGTGCGCCACAACAACTGAGCCTGCGCTCTAGAACCCACGAGCCACAACTACTGAGCCCGTGTGCCACACCTACTGAAACCTGCACGCCTAGAGCCCGTGCTCCGCAACAAGAGAAGCCACTGCAATGAGAAGCCCGTGCACGCAGTGAAGAGTAGCCCCTGCTCGCTGCAACTAGAGAAAGCCCACGCGCAGCAACGAAGACCCAACGCAGCCATAAATAAATAAATAAATTCTAAAATAAATAAATTATGCCTGTTAGCATAAGGATTATTTTAGGCTGATTATTTTTAAAAGTAGCAGACATGAGAGAAAGTCTGAAAGCCAAGTCGAAGTTACCTTTTTATTAAAAAAAAATTGCTTTTGCAAGAAAAATCTCCATTTTTAAGGATGTCTCCCTCTCTGTACCAGGAAGAGAAGGATGACTCTAAAGCTCTAGAAATTCTTATTGATGGAGAAGACAGTGACTTAAATCTGCATAACGACCTCACCCTTGTCTACCCTTGTGCATTTCCTGGCAACCTCCAGTGACTGCCTCCCAACCCCCCCCCCCCCCCCCCAACTATCGCCAAACAGCTTTTGTCTTTATCTGGAGATGTTATTTAGGTGGTAGTGAGGCAGGAGATATACAGCCAGCCTCCTGTGTATACTTCCAGATAAAAATAACAGCCAGCCTCCTGTGTATACTTCCAGATAAAAATAACAGCCAGCCTCCTGTGTATACTTCCAGATAAAAATAACAGCCAGCCTCCTGTGTATACTTCCAGATAAAAATAACAACAGGAGCAGGGTAAAGAGCTGGACTTTGCCTTCAGTGGACACTTTAAGATAACTGTAATGGCAGAGAGGAGCTGAGTCCTGCTCAGACAAAAGATAAAGAGACCACACATTCCTCATTCTCAAGGTCAAGGAGACCTCCCCGACTACACATGTGCAGAAAGGCTCCTCAGCGGTCAAAAGGGAGGGGGGCACCACTCCATAGTAGGTGAGGTCAACCTACCCTTAGGCGTCTTTGCTAGGATCCATCTTGGCTAAGGGATGCATGCATACACAGGGGAGGACCCTGAGTAAACCAAATATGGGCTCAGAACCAGGCAAAGCAAGGTGACTGGCCAAAGGAAACCTGGAAGAAATGCCCCATAAAAGTGATTCAAACTACCACAAGGGCACGACTCTCTCCCTGAGTCCACCTATGTGTCTATCCACACGTACTCTTTTTTCCTACTAACAAACACTTTAGTTGTTTCACTACTTTCCTTCTCTTTGCGGGAATTCATTTCTCCAAAGCTAATGGGCCAGGGCTTTGTCACTGACCACTGGTCTAGTGGCTAAGATTCAGCGCTCACATTGCTGCGGCCTGACTTCAGTCTCTGGCCAGGGAACCCAAATCCTGCTTCAAGCCGCTGCAGGCTGAGGCCGTCTGGGCCATTTTGGGGAGATACTCAGTTTTCCTGGGTCTCTCCCATGTATACAGGAGGTATACATGTTATTAAACTTATTTGTTTTTCTCCTGTTAATCTGTCTTTTTTATTATAGGAGTGTCTCAGCCAAGAACCCAAAAAAGAGGAGGGTGTAAAAAATGTAATAAACAGAAACCTCAGTTAGACTTGGGAAACCAGAAGGGGGCGCTCTCACACCCTGTGATGATATAAGAGCCCAACAGGAAGGAGAAAGACTCCTATTCTTTCACGGTAAGGACTCAGCCAAGGAAAAGCCATGGACTCCTTCCTCACTAAAGGCCCCCCTGCCCCCAACTTCCTCTTCCCCTCTATAAAGGTGTTCTTCCTTTGTCATGTGAGAGCTTACACATGGCTCACCATGATGGTAAACCCTAAATTTCAGTTTCTGAATAAACTCATCTTTGCTGGGGAAATATCTGACAGTGTATTTGTTTTAGGTCAACATTTTGGTGGTCTGTGTGGAGACCAGAGAGGTCCTGAAAGGCTCTGGGGCTGGTGAGCAAACAGGTGCTGCACCCAAAATTGAGCCCATTGTCACTCACTTGAATTATTACAATAAAATATTATTGAATGATATAAAACTAGATCTGAAAAAATTAAAAAACATGACCTATTCCTGGAATGTAACACTCTCAATATTAATATATAAATTGATTAGATTTTAATGGGCTTTCCAGGGTGATGAATAAAATCATAGCAAAGTTCATATGGATATACAAATCACTGACAATAGCCAATAAAATTTGGAACATTACAAAAGAAAAAAAAAAAAAATGGGAAGGAGAATTTGTCAGCCAGATAATAAAATACATTATAAAGCCTCTTTAATTAAATGATTAAAACACAACCCTAGAAAGAGAAAATATACCAATGAATATTGAATTCCAAACTATGTTTTAGTATATATGTAAATGTAGTATACTGCAACAGAGTCATTTTATTCAATTTGGAAAAGGGTAGTTAATTTAATAGATGATGCCAGCACAAATAACTAGCCAATGAGGAATAAAATGAGGCCAGAACCCTACCTTCACTATATATAAAAATAAATTTCAAGTAGATTAAATGTTTAAATATAATTGTTGCTGTTGATAACTCAATATGTATTAAATCTGATTGACAGATCTGATAAAAAAATAAATTTAAAATGTATAATATAATTTTGGGGACCACATGTACAGTCTTAAGGTTCAGATGCATCAGTTTTAGTAAAGGGAAATTGAAGATACTATTATGGAGAAGATTGGCAGAGCTGACTCTTTACAAATGAAAACTGCTCAGTCAAGGTATCAGAAAGTCAAGAGAATACATTAAATATACATATATTTATATATATATAAATGACAAATTGTAAAAACTAAAATAAATACAGAATTTCTTTAGAAAGATGATAAAATATATTATTGGATATTTAAAAAAAAATCTACATCTTTTAATATCCAATAATATAATTAGGAAGAGAAAACAAAATAAAAATCAATAGGCCTAATCAGCGTTTTTAAAAAATGGATTGTGGAATTGGGCAAAAGATGTAATTAAAAAGGCAGCTAAATGAGATTTGCATGGACATGTATGAAGAACAGTGTTTTCTCAAAGTCACGTGTACATGTTGAAGAGAAAGTAAAAACACAGAAGTTTTTTGATAGCAAGGGAAGTAGGAAAGCAATGATTCTTAAGATTTACTGTGCATCAGAGTCCCCTGGAGGTTGTACAGGAAAGTACAGATTGCTGGGCCCTGTCCCCAGAGTTTCAGATTCAGGGGGTCTGGGATGGGCCTATGTGCATCTCTAAAAATGACCTTCAATCCTGCTGCATACTAGAGTCATATGAGGAGATATTTAAGAATACTAATGCATGGCCACTATGTCAGACCCATCTCCACAGATAAACTAGAGTTGGGATTCTTTTCGGTCTTCCCATGTCATTCTAATGAGCACACAAAGTTGAGAACTATTGTAGTAAAGAAAACCTCAAGCGGAATGGCACTGGTTATTCAATAAGGGTATCTGCTGGGGGGAAAGAGGGCTTGAGGTCACACTGAAGTTGTTTAACATTTCAGCATGACTTGAGAATCCTACTAACTTTTGCAATCTCATGTATAGGATTGGTTCTTTAGAATAGCTAGAGTCCAATAGAAATTTCTGCATTGATGAAAATCTTCCACATTTGTGCTGTCCAGTGCAATAGCCACTAGTCACACGAAACTCTTGAGCACTTGAAATGTGGCTAGTGCAAGTGCAGAAATGAATTTTTAATTTTACTTCATTTTAATTAATTTAAACAGCCACACATAACTAGTAACTGTATATTGGACTGTGCAGCTTTAAAATTTCAACATATACCAACCTGATCTCCCTGTGCTATGTGGCTGCTTCCCATCAGCATGGTGCTTTGTGACCACCTAGAGGGGTGGGATAGGGAGGGTGGGAGGGAGATGCAAGAGGGAGGAGATATGGGGATATATGTATATGTATAGCTGATTCACTTTGTTATAAAGCAGAAACCAACACACCATGTTAAAGCAATCATACTGCAATAAAGATGTTAAAAAATTTTTTTCAGCAAATAACTTAGCCACAAACTATCTTCCAAGGGAAGTAACTGAAAACAACACAGAAGCCTAGTTGTCCTGATGTACTGCTGCCTAGACAGACAAAATACAGAAGACTGGTTCCACTGCAAATTAACATCCAGAACAGAGACTGAATACTTCTCTCTGACCTGAAGTATTTGGTTGTCCTGACATGCCTGCACAGTGCAATTGTGGCTTCTTTGTTTTTCCTAGATTGGCATTTTTCCTCAACTAATTCTGGAAGAGAACTCTCCCTCCTCCAGCATGTTTCCTAAGACACAAGAAGTTTTTCTAATCCAGTTCCTTTCTCTAACCAAATCTGAAACTGTGTACCCTTCCTGCTTAACTGACTGAGATATTGCTGTTCTTAAATTTTATTTTCTCCAACTGGATTTGAAGGAGTGCACATTTCTTAACTTTTTATGTAACTTAAGTTCTTATACTACTGAAACAAACTCCTAAGTAATTTTTCCCCTGAATTTCATATTTCAATCCCCAGCACCTTTCATAACTTTCTTTGCTTAATTCCCAGTAGAGCAATACTTAGGTCCACATTTGTCTACAACTAGTATTCTTGTAGAGATACAACCAGTATCTCTAGAATTATAGAATATAATTGGTATTCTAAAATAATTTTTGAATAATATATTCAAATGTCTCAAAAATTAGAAATTATGAAAAGAAATGATAGTACAATGTTCCACTCCCATTGCTATATCCTATACAACTAGTACAACCCAACAGGTATGAGTTTTATTTGTATGATTCTTGCTTTAAATATGTTTAATATTTTAATATAAATAGACACAGGAAAATGTATATGCACATTATATTTTACACTTAACAGGATATATAGAAAATCTTTCAAATTAGCAATAAAATTTCAGTTGGAATTGTATCCACTGTCTAGATAAACTTGGGGAAAGCTGACATCTTAATACTATTGAAACTTCCAACGTATAAGTATAGCATCTTTCTCCATTTCCTAAGGTCTTATTTTAATTTCCCTTAGCTATCTTTTGTAGTTTCCATTGTAGAGGCTTTCCACCTCTTTTGTTCAATGTTTTTCTAATCTCCACAGCAGCGTCACAAATTTACATTCCCACCAACAGTGCACAAGTGTTCCAATTTCTCCACATCTTCACCAACACTTGTTATCTCTTGTCTTTTTGATGATAGCCATCATAACAGGTGTGAAGTTATATTTCATTGTAGTTTTCATTTGCATTTTGGGATGATTAGTGATGTTGAGCATCCTTTCATAAGCCTGTTGTCCAATTGCCATTTGTATATCTTCTTTGGAGAGAGGTCTACTCAAGTCCTTAGCTCATTTTTAAACCAGGTTATATGTTGACATTGTTGTTGTTTGTTATTGAGTTGTTATAATTTCTTATATATTTTGAATATTAGCCCCTTATAAGAATTATGATATGCAAACATTCTCTACCATTCCATAGGTTGCCTTTTCACTCTGTTCATTTTTTCCTTTCCTACATAAAGCTTTTTCATTTGATGCAGTTCCATGTTTCTATTTTTGCTTTAGTTGATCTGATGTCATATCCAAGAAATGATTGTCAAAACAAATGTCCTGAAGAAATTCCTCTATGTTTTCTTCTAAGAGTTTTATAGTTTCAGGTCTTATGTTTAAGTTTTTAATCCACTTGTGTTGATTTTATGTGTGGTATAAGATAAGGATCCAATGTAATTATTTTGCATTTGAATATCTAGTTTTACCAACACATTTGTTGAAGGAACAATCCTTTCACCTTTGTGTGGTCTTGACACCCTTGTCAAAGACCATTTGACCATATATGGCAGGATTTATTTCTGGGCTTTATCATTGTTCCATTGGACTATGTGCTTGCCTTTATTCCAGGACCATACTGTTTTGATTACTGTAGTATGGTGATATGTCTTCAAGTCAAGAAGTGTGAGGTTGTGCTTTGTTCTTCTTTCTCAAGATTGTTTTGATTATTTGGGGTCTTTTATTTATTCCATATAAATATTAGATTTTTTTCTGTTTCTGCAAAAATTGACAGGCATTGCATTGAATCTAAAGATTACTTTGGGTAATATTGACGTCTTAATAATATTAAGTTTTCTAATTCAGGGACGAGAGATATCTTGTCATGTATTTCTGTCTTCTTTCTTTTCTTTCAGCAATGTTTTGTAGTTTTCAGTGTATAAGTCTTTCAACATCTTGGTTAAGTTTATCCCCTAGTATTTTGGGTTTTTTTGATGCTATTGTAACTGGGATAGTTTTCCTAATGTCTTTTTCAGATTGTTTGTTGTTAGTGTATAGAAAGGCAACTGATATATTTATGTTGATTTTGTGTCCTGCATCTTTGCTGAATTTGTTTATTAGTTCTAAAAGTCATGTGCACATGTGTTTGTGTGTGTGCATGTGTGCGTGTATAATATTTTGGGATTTTTTATAATATTTCTATGTATAAGATTATGTCATCCTCCACAAACAGAGATAATTTCACATCTTCCTTTCCAATTTGGGTGCCTTCTTTTTCTCTTTTTTTTTTTTTTTTTGCCTGATTGCTAGGCTAAGACTTTCAGTACCATGTTGAATAGAAGTGGCAAGAAAGACTTCCATCCCTTGTTCCAGGTGTTTGTTAGTGGAAGAACTTTCAGTTTTTCACCATTGAGGATGCAGATAGTTGTGAGCTTTTTATATATGAACTTTGTTATGAGTGGGTCTCTTTTAGACAATATATAGTTGGATATTGTTTATTGATCCATTCAGTCATTTCATGTCCTTCAATTAGAGAGTTTAAATCATTTACCTCCAAAGTAATTACCAATAGGTAAAGACATACTATTGCCATTTTCTTCATTATTTTTCCAGCTTATAGCTTTTTTGTCTTTCTTTTCCTTTCCGGCTGTCTTTTTTTTTGTTGTGTTGCTTTTGTTTTGTTTTGTTTTATTTTTTTAATGACATGCTTTAATTCCTTTCTCTTTTATTCTGTGTGTGTCTTCTATAGGTATTTTCTTTATTGTTACCACATGAGTTACTTAAAATGTATTATATTTATAACCTATTTTTAATTGATAACTTTATTTCATTTGGACACAAAAATCTACTCTTTTACTACTCCTTGCACACATACTTTATATTATTGATGTGAAAAATACATCATTTTATATTTATATTTCATATACCCATTTATATTTATATATCTTTAATGTTTATATTATAATAATATACTTTATAATTATAGTTATTTTTAACACTGTCTTTTAAATTCTATATTAGAGTTAAAGTGATTTATGTACCACCATTACAGTGTTACACTATTCTGTATTTGTCTATACATTTACATATGTCAGTCAGCTTTATACTTTCATATGGTTTTGTTTTGCTATCTAGTGTCCTTTTATTTCAATTTGAAGGACTCACTTTCACATTTCTTCTAAGGCAGGTCTAATGGTGATGAACTCCATGAGGTTTTGTTCATCTAGGAAAGTCTTTTTCTCCTTCATTTTGAAGGACATTTTTGCTAGATATAGTATTCTTCATTAGCAGTATTGTTTGTTTGTTTGTTTTTTCTTTCAGCACAGATGTTTTATTTGTGGTTGCTATAAGGCCTCCATAAAACATCTTATAAATATTACATTCCATTTTAAGCTATTAACGACTTAACTTGAATTGCATACAAACACTCTACACTTTAACTTCTCCTCTCCACACATTTTTGTTATATGGGTTATGTCACAATTTATATATTTTATATATGTTGTATCTATTCACACATTGTAGCTATAGTTATTTTAATACTTCTGTCTTTTAACCTTTATACCAGAGTTAAAAGTGATTTACATACCACCAGTACAGTATTAAAGTATTCTGAATTTGACAATATTCTCACCTTTACAGTGAGTTTTATACTTTTATAAGTTTTCAAATTATTTCAACTTGAAGAACTCTCTTTTGCATTTCTTGTAAGGCATGCCTAGTGGTTACAAACACCCATTTTTTTTTTTTTTTTTCCCTCAGAAAAGTGTTAATCTCTTCTTCATTTCTGAAGAACATCCTTGTGGGGAAAATTATTATTGGTTGGCAGGATTGGGTTTTTTTGTTTGTTATGTTTGTTTGTTTGTTTGTTTTGTTTTGTTTTGTTTTCTCCATCATTTTGGATATATCAAATATATTATCTTACTCTTTCCTTGCCTGTAAGGATTTTGCTGAGAAGTCTGTTGATAAACTTATGGGGCTCCTTTTTATGTGAGGAATTATTTTATCTTGCTGCTTTTAAATATTTATTTTTGTCTTTGATTTTAGACAGTTTTAATGCATCATGAAGAGGATCTTTTTAGATCGAATATTTTGGGAGATATATGAGCTCCATGAACTTAAATTTCTAGATCTTTTCTTATATTTGGGAAGTTCTTAACCATTATTTATTTATATAAGCTTTCTGCCCCTCTTTCCCTCTCTTTTCCTCTGGGGGTTCCAATAATGCATAGATTATTTCTCTTAATTCACATAGGCTTTCTTCATTGTTATTTTTTTTTCCTTTTTTTCTTTTTTGTTGTTGTTATTGATCTTCTGACTGGATATTAAATGACCTATTTATGAGCTCACTGTTTCTGTTTTTCTTTGAGTCTGTTGTTGAAGTTCTCTACTGAATTATTCAGTTCAATAATTGTGTTCTTCAATTCTAGAATTTCTATTTCTTGTTTTTTATGGTCCCTTGATCCATGGAGACAAGACTGGAGCCTAAGTCCACTGGAGAAGGCCTGGGTTTTGAATCTGTGGGTGGGCCTGGTACTTGAGTCCAAGGTGGTGGGCCTGGAACCAGAGTCTGCAAGGACAAGCCTAGATACTGTGTCACTGGGGGCTGACCAGATACCAGGTACTCCTGGGGTAAACCTGGTTACTGGGTCTTTAGAGGCCAGCATGGCACTGGGTTGGTCCAGCCTGGAGTCTGGAGTCTAACCTGATACAGGGACGGGCCAGGAGACTGAGTCCATGGGAGCCCACCTGGAGCCTGAGCCACAGAGGCTGGCCTGACACTGGTGCAGCTCTGTGCTGGAGTCTGCAATAACGTTGGTTACTCCCTTTACTCTCCCCACCACAGGGAAAGTGTCTCTCCACACAGGGGGTGGGAAGAAAGTGCATAATATGAAACTGTCTTTCCTACCCTCTTCAATGTGTCTTCTCTTATTTCTGTGCTTCTCCCTGCAATCATTTACCTGGAATTCATAGCTTCTGTGAAGGTATTTTTGTACATGGATAGTTGTTCAAATTGATGTTTCCTCAAGGGGATGATCACTAGAAACCCCTATTCTACCAACTTGCTGAAGTTACTTGCCTCTCCATCCTTCGTTTTAAAAACTACATACAATATAATATAAATACAATAAATACATAGGTCATTATTATATTAACCAATCAAAAAATAATTGTTTCAAATTTTAATCTGTTTATTAACCATTCCAATCACAGCTATGTGTTATAGAACAGAGAAAGTCCTACAATAATTTATCTGATCAGTTTTATTCTTCCTATATGAATGTTGGGATGTGGCATTCTTCTTTTACTGGGTTACAATGAGTATACTAGAGATAAATAATTTATGTGGAAAGAGAAAAATTAGTTGAAAGATACTAAAAATTGGGGGGATTACATTGAAAATAATCTGGACCAGTTGATAAGTTTAGCATGACATCCGGCCAACAGTCCCTGATACAAATGCTCCAACTTCATATAAAATGTCTTTATAGACAGCAAAGAAGATATAAACACAATTATTTAAAATTAAGGTATTAATCTACAATTTTCCTCATACTGATGGAATATTTGTTAACTATATTTTATCTAGAACAACACGGGTTTGAATTGTGTGGGTCCACTTAAAGATAGATTTTTTTTCCCCAAAGTAAATACTACAACACTACATGATTCACTGTTGGTTGAATCATGGATGTGAAACCTCCCATATAGAGGAACTGCATATTTGGAGGGCTGACTATAAGTTATGCAGATTTTCAGCTGCAGAGGGTCAGTGCCCCACGCTTCATATTGCTCAAAGTTCAGATGTACAATGAGGAAGACAATGGTTGGCTTATCCATGTATATCAATTATCAATTTATTGCCCCTCAAAATTCACCTTTCAGCATCTGGTCTCTAAAATTGTACTGGACTCCTTAAGCACTTCTTCTTTACAGTGAGCACAGTGTTAAGCTTTATCTACAGAGTGTACTAGAAGGATATAGTAGAAGGAAGGGTGTTTTTATTGCTCATTATGGTGTGTTGTGGGGTTTTTTAATTAATTAATTCTCTACTCCTGCTGCACAGTCAGAGGTGCAGCTATGTGGAGACATCTAGTGGTGACCTGTCCCAGCTGCATGCCCAAAGCACACAGTCCCGCAACAATAGACTACCCAAATCTGGATTCAATGACCACCTTCCCAACTCTTCCCCAAGTCCTCTCCAGTCCTCTCGTATGAAACAGTGCCCCAGTTCATCTTAGGCAATGGCACACCAGCCTTGGCTTGTTTGTACCCTAGACGGTTATTTCCTACTTGACTGACTATAGTAGACCAGCTCTAGCTCATGAAACCCAGAAAATATCTACCTTCTCCACACCTTCTCCAATGAGGTTCTAAGTCCAGCTTTGAGAAGAGAAGGCTTCCCTTTTTCAGATTTTTCTCCCTCGGGTATGCTCCTTCAGATGTAGTGTGGATTTTAGATATAAATTTGATATCTTAATAGTTAATCTCCTCTTTAACATAATCATTCTTTATATCCCTTTGAAATAACTCTGTAGGTTGTCTCCTGATTAGACTCAGGCTTATACATCATGCAATTCTTTTTGAAAGAAGAGGTTGACCCATTTCAAAAAAGATAAAGTTTTTATTTTTGTTTTTGGGTTTTTTTAACCAAACTGACTCAGGTTCCAAGCCAGATAAGAATAGAAATTAGGCCACACCCCTGACCCTGCTGACACCATTTTTGATGAAGGAAAGTTCGTGTGATAAGAATAATAATCTTTCTTCACCCTACCATTGTTTTGTATTTTTATTTAAATTTCCAGAGGGGTGGGGTAGAAAATGAAACTAGATAAGTGTTGAAATGTCATGGTGTATTGTGAAAATTGTAATCCATGTTAGTAAACTGTAAAATAATTAGACAAACAAAAACAATATATAGAGCAAGAAAGACATTTGTCCCAAGGATGTATAAGACCAAATTGAGAACAAAGATTTTGGCTTAGGAATTACTTAAACTTTGATATGCCTCCTTATTCCTCTTATCTGGAGAATAGAGTAGGAAAAGTATGTATTTGGAAGAGGACATACAACTCACTTCTGATTCTTGACTTTATCTCTGATGAAGAAAAAAGCTTGTTTACTCAAAAGGTTTAGGGAATTTTGGATGAGATTTATGAGTCTTTGAAAAGATATATCACAGACAATCTATGACACATGGATTTCTGTGGTAAAGGTGGTCATTAATTGCTACATTTTAGTGTGGCTTGCTTCATGTATTGATCTACTCATTTGGATATAGCCTTGATTTTCAGAGATACAAGAAGTATAGACCCTCTGCTCTAACCCAGCTCTTAGGATGGACATTTCCACCCATCAACTTAGATACCTGGGTTCCCTGCTTTGATAAATTATTTTTCTTAGAATCATAGATTTTACTATATATATAAAATATATCTGAACCCCCAACTTACATTTACAAGTTTTATATAAAATCATCTTCTGTGCTATAATCTTAAGCTCTCTAGACTTATAAAATTATACTACATGTGTTTTCACTAACACTATAAAACGGGTAGTGTTTGTGTCGGGGTTGCCACAAACATTCATTTGTAAAAGTGCAATATCTGCAAAGTGCGATAAAGTGAAATGCAATAAAATGAGGCATGCCTGTACACTCTTAGGCTGAAAATTACATCTTCAGAGGTTCTAGACAGAAAATATAAGAAGAGCAGAAGAGTGTGCAAGTCTTCTAAAACTTGAGAAATTTCCCTCATCCCATTTCTATTACATTTGAAATTTTTAATTTTAATGTACTAAATCCTTTCTGAGTATCTATTAAACAGTGGAGGAAGAAAAAGGTGTAACCTCTCCAACAGGGACTGCTCTAGATCAAGGGTTGGTAAACTATGGTGTATGAGCCAAATCTGGCCTATTGCCTGGTTTTGTAAACAAAGTTTTATTGGAACAGAATCATGTGTATTTATGTGCATTTACATGTTGTCTATTTGCTTACATATTGATGTCACTGAATTTTAGAGTTGGAGAGGGCCATAAAGATCATTCATTATTATTCTCCCATTTTATAGATGAAGAACCTGAGGTTTAAGGGAGTTATGTGACCAGTCCAGAATAATACCAGTAGCCAATTATGTAACAAGAGCCATAAATAATCCACAGCTCTTTTCACTTTGTTGCTACATCTGCTACCTTTATTTTCTAGCACAGGGGTCCCCAACCCCCAGGCCATGGACCGGTACTGGTCCACGGCCTGTTAAGAACTGGGCCGCACAGCACGACGTGAGCAGTGAGCGAGTGAGCGAAGCTTCTTCCATATTTACAGATGCTCCCCATTGCTCACATTACCACCTGAGCTTCTCCTCCTGTGAGATCAGTGGTGGCATTAGATTCTCATAGGAACACCAACCCTACTGTGAACTGCGCATGCAAGGGATCTAGGTTGCATGCTCCTTATGAGAATCTAATGCCTGATGATCTGAGGTGGAGCTGATGTGGTGATGCGAGCGCTGGGGAGCAGCTGCAAATACAGATTGTCATTAGCCGAGAGGTTTGACTGCACAGAGACCATAATAAATCAATTGCTCGCAGACTCATATCAAAACGTTATCAGTGAGTGGCAAGTGAAAACAAGCTCAGGGCCCCCACTGATTCTTCATTATGGTGAGTTGTATAATTATTTCATTATATATTACAATGTAGTAATAATAGAAATAAAGTGCACAACAAATGTAATGTGCTTGAATCATCCTGAAACCATCCCCCCATCCCCCCAGTAAGTGGAAATTTTTTTTCAATGAAACCAGTCCCTAGTGCCAAAAAGGTTGGGGACCACTGTTCTATCACACTTAGAGGTAGGCTAGGACATTGTTAGGTTGGGCCACTGGTCTGTCTTGATACTGACATGTGTCACTCCAAGGGAAGTAGAGAATACTCCATCTGTCTTTTTCCTTGTTATTGTGACCAGGGAGGCCATATAGTATACTAGGAGCCTCCAACAGCCTTGGTCCCTAAATGTCTCCATATAGTAGAACTCCAGTTGACTGGTTGGGGAATATGGTATGAATTTGAAATAAACTGTACTTTGAGGATTGGTCAAAGATGGTGATGTAGGAAGTCCCTGGGTTTACCTCCTCCAACAGAGACAATGAATCTATACCTACATATAGAATGATTTCTCTTGAAGACCTGAGGGCTGATTGTACAGGTAGTGTACACAGAAGGACCACATAGAAAAGATGGAAAAACAGTATCCATGTTAACCCCGTCCTCTATGTGGCAATCTGTAGTAGGAAGGGATATTGCTGAGGGTCATGAGCACAGACTTGCCCACCCAAGGTCACAATGAAAAATCAGTAGTTTAAAGGGCACCAAGACTAAATGAGAAGTAAATTCATTTACTAACTCTAGGGATTCTGCCAAACAGGCAGAGAACTGCTGGAGTTCTCTCCAGGGTCAGAGACACCAGCAAGCACCATTGTTTGAGTTCCCCTTGGACTCCTCCTGGCCCATGCCTGCCTCAGCCCCAGCCAGATCACCAAGTTGGCCTTGGTCTAGGAACTGACCCCAGCCAGGGTCTGCTATAGCCCCAGACAGGCTGCCAAAGTTTCCAGGTGCAAGCACTCTACCCACTGCCACTCCTTCAAGACCATGAGAAATAACTGTTTAACCTAATTCATAACAAAAAGTTAAACAAAATGAGGAGACAGATGAATATGATCCAAATGAAAAGCAAATAAAACCACAGGAAACAAGCCTTAATCAAATGAAGATAAGTAATTTACCTGACAGAATTCAAAGAAACAGTCATAAGGAAGCTCACCGAACTTGGGAGATGAATGGAGAAACTCAGCAAGAATCAGCAAAGACTTAGAGAATATAAAAAATAACCAGTCAGAAAAATACAAAATATGATATAAAAAGTACAATAGAAGGAATCACCAGCAGATTAGATGATACAGAAGAATGAATAAGCAATCTGGAAGATAGACTAGTGGAGATCATCAATTCAGAGCAGCAAAAAGAAAAAAAAAATTAAAATAAGGATAGTTTAAGGGACTGCCAGATCAAGCATACTAACATCTGCACTATAGAGGTCCCAGAACGATGAGAAAGAGAAAAAGAAACAGAAACTTATCTGAAAAAACAGTGACAAGAAACTTCTCTAACCTGGAAAAGGAAACCAGGCCTACAGGTCCAGGAAACACAGAGAGTCCCAAACAAGATGAATCCCCAAATATCTACACTTAGACATATAATAATTAAAATAGCAAAAGTTAAATATAAAGAGAGAATTTTTAAGGCAACAAGAGAAAAAAACTAGTCACATACAAAATGAAACCTCACAAGACTATCAGCTGATTTTCAGCAGAAACTTTACAGGACAAAAGGTAGTGGCAAGATACATCTAAAGAGCTGAAAGAAAAAAAAAAAAAAAACAACCTAGAATATTTTATTAGGCAAGATTATCATTTAGAATTGCAGGAGAGGTAAAGAGTTTTCCATGAAAGCAAAAGCTAAAGGAATTCATCACCACTAGACTGACCTTACAAGAAATGTTAATGATTCTTCTTTAAGCCAAAAAGAAAATGCCACAACTGGAAACAAGAAAATATATGAAAGGAAAAATCTCACTGATAAAGGCAAATATATAGTAAAGGCAGTGGATCAGCCACTTAAAAAGTTAGTATGAAAGTTAAAAGAAAAAAGTAAGAAAATAAACTATAACTACAGTAAGTATTTAAGGGATACAAAAAATAAAAAATGTAAAATACAACAACAAAAACATAAAGCATGGAGGATTAAAAATGCAGTGCTTTTAGAATGCCTTTGGACTTATACAACTATCAGCTTCAAAAGAATATATATATATATATATATATATATATATATATATATATATATATATATATACACACAAACACACATATGTATATATATATATATATACCTCATGATAACCAAAAACCATCATCAAACCACAGGGAAGAAACCAAGAGAAAAAGACAAGAACAGAAAAGAACTACAAAACAACCAGAAAACAATCAAAAAAATGGCAATAAGTACATACCTGCCAATAATTATTTTAAATGTAAATGGACTAAATGCTCTAATCAAAAGACATAGGGTAAATAAATGGATTAAAAGAGAGACCCCATCTATATGCTGCCTATAAGTGACTTACCTCAGATCTAAAGACATGCATACTGAAAGTGAAGGGATGGTAAAGAAATATTCCACACAAATGGAAAAGAAAGAAAAGCTGTGGTAGCAATACTCATATCAGACAAAATAGACTTTAAAACAAAGACCATAAGAAAAGGCAAGGAAGGGCATTATGCAATGATAAAGGGGTCAATCCAACAAAAAAATGTAATATTTGTAAATATTTATGCACACAACATAGGAGCACCTAAATATATAAAGCAAATATTAACAGAAATAAAAGGAGGAATAGCAATACAATTAATAGTAAAAGACGTTAATAGCCCAATTACAATACCAGATAGATTTATCCAGACAGAAAATCCATAAGGAAACACAGGCCTTAAGCAACACATTATATCAGATAGTTGTAATACATATATACAGAATATTCCATCCAAAATCAGCAGAATATATATTCTTTTCAAGTGCACAGGGAACATTCTCCAGGATAGATCACAAGTTAGGCCACAGAACATATCTAAATAAATGTAAGAAGATTGAACTAATATTAAGCATCTTTTATGACCACGATGGTATGAAACTAGTATTCAACTACAAGAAGAAAACTGGAAAAACACCAACATGTAGAGACTGAACAGCATACTACAAAACAACCAATAAGTCAACAAAGAAATCATAGAGGAAAATTGAAAACTACCTGAGATAAATAAAAATGAAACACAACTCTTCAAAATCTATGAGACACAGCAAAAGCAGTTCTAAGTGGAAAGTTCATGCCAATACCGGCCTACCTTAAGAAATAAGGAAACTCTCAAATAAACAATTTAAATGTACATTTAAAGAAACTACAAAAAGAAAAACAAACAAAGCCAAAAGTTAGTAGAAGGAAGGAAATAATAAAAATCAGAGCATAAATAAATGAAATAGAGAAAAAAAAGCAATAGAAAAGATCAGTGAGACTAAGAGTTGGTTCATTGAAAAGGTAAGCAAATTGATAAACTTGTACCCAGACTCATCAGTAAAAAGAGGGAGCCCAAATAAATAAAGTTAGAGATGAAAGAGGAGGAATTACAACCAATACCACAGAAATAAAAATGGTCATAAGAGAATATTAAACCACCAACATATTAGACCACCTAGAAAATTAATAAATTCTTATAAAGATACAATCTGCCAAGACTGAGTATGGAAAAATAGAAAATCTGAATAGACCCATTACTTGTAACAAAATTCTAAGAACTCCCCAAAACAAAAGTCCATGTTCAGATGGCTTCACAGGTAAATTCTACCAAACGTTTAAAAAGAGTTATTCCAAAAAATTGAAAAGAGGGAAACACTTCTAAATTCATTTTATAAGGCCAGCATTTCCTCAATACCAAAAAAAACATTTTAAAAAGAAGAAAATTACAGGCCAATATCCTTGATAACATAGCAGCAGAAATCCTTAACAAAATATTAGCAAACTGAATTCAACAATACATTAAAAGGATCATACACCATTATCAACTGGGTTTCATTCCACAGTTGCAAGGATGAATTAACACCCATAAATCAATCAATGTGATACACTACATTAACAAATTGAAGGATGAATATCATATAATCATATCAATAGAGGCAGAGAAAGCTTTTGACAAAATTCAACATCCATTTATGATAAAAACTCTCACCACAGTGGGTACAGAGGGAAGATACTGCAAAATAATAAAGGCCATGTATGACAAACCCACAGTTAACATCATACTCAATGGTGAAATGCTGAAAGATTTTCCTCTAAGATCAGTAACAAGGCAAGCATGCCTACTCTCACCACTTTATTATAAATATTTTCAAAAGTCCTAGCCACAGCAATTAGACAAGAAAAATAAATAAAATACATCCAAATTGGAAAGGATGATATCAAACTGTCACTATTTGCAGATGACATAAAACTATATTTCTCTCCTTATATATAGAAAACATAAAGACTCCAGCAAAAACTTATTAGAACTAGTAAATTAATTCAATAACTTTGCAGGATAAAAATTTAATATACAGAAATAAGTTGCATTTCTATACACTAATACAGAAATATCAGAAAAAGAAACAAAGAAGACAATCTCATCAACAATTGCATCAAAAAGAATAAAATACCTAGGGATAAATTTAACTAAGGAGATGAAAGACTGGTACTCTGAAATCTGTAAGACACTGATGAAAGAAATTGAAGAAGACACTAATAAATTGAAAGTTATTCTGTGCTCACGGATTGGAAGAATCAATATCATTAAAATATTCTTCTTACATGTAGCAATCTACAGATTCAATGCAATCTCTATCAAAATACAAATTTTTCTTTGAACTAGTACAAATAATCCTAAAATTTGTTTGGAAACACAAAAGACCCCAAATAGCCAAGGCAATGTTGAGGAAAAGAATACAGCAGGAGACAACATGCTCCCAGACTTGGAATTATACTACAAAGCTATAATTTACATATACAAAGTAATCAAAACCAATATGGTACAGAGAAAAATCAGACAAACAGATTAATTGAACAGAATAAAAGTCCAGAAATAAACCCATGCTCATGTGGTCAATTAATCTAAAACCAAAGAGAAAGAATATAGAACAGGGAAAAGACAGTTTCTTCAAAAAATCATGTTGGGAAAAATGGATAGTTATATGCAAAAGAATCAAACTGGACCACCTTCTTTGACCATATACAAAAATGAACTCAAAATGTATTAAAAACTTACATGTAAGACCTGAAACCATAAAACTCCTAGAAGAAAACCAAGGCAGTATGCTCTTTGACATAGGTCTTAGCAATATTTTTTTGGATATGTCTCCTCAGGCAGAAGCAACAAAAGCAAAAATAAACAAATGGGAGTACATCAAACTAAAAACTTTTGCACAGGGAAGAAAACTATCAATGAAATGAAAAGACAACCTACTGAATAGGAAAAGATATTAACAAATTATACATCTGATAAGGGAGTGAAATCCAAAATATATAAAGAACTCGTACAACTCAGTATCAAAAAACCAAACATTTCAATTAAGAAGTGGGCAAAGGCCCTGAATAGACTTTTCTTTTCCCAAATGAGACATACAGATGGCCAATAGGCACATAAAAAGGTGCTCAACATCACTAATAATTAGGGAAATGCAAATCAAAATCACAGTGATATACTAACTCACACTTGTTAGAATGGCTATTATCAAAAAGATAAGAAATAAGTTTGTCAAAGATGTGAAGAAAAGGGACCTCTCATGTACTATAGGTGGAAATATAAATTGGTGCACCCATTATGGAAAACAGTATGAAGTTTTTTCAAAGAACCATAAATAGAACTACTATAACAGCCTTAACCCTAAGCCTAACCCTAACCCTGACATATATATATATATATATATATATATATATATATATATATATATATATATATACACACACACATACATATATGGAATATTGCTCACCCATTAAAAATAATGAAATCTTGTCATTTGCAGCAATATGGATGGACCTGGAGTGTATTATGCTAAGTGAGATAAGTCAGACAGAGAAAAACAAATAATGTAAGATTTCACTTATATGTAGAATCTAAAAAACAAAACAAATGAACAAGCAAAACAAAACAGAAGCAGAATCACAGATACAGAGAACAAACAGGTGGCTGCCAGAAGGGAGGAGTGTGGGCAGATGGATGAAATAGGTGAGGGGAATTAAGAGGAAAAAATAATCACGGGGATAAAATGTCCACATAGGGACTATAGTCAGTAATATTGTAACAACTATGTGTGGTGATGGAAGGTAACTGGTCTTATTGCAGTGATCATGTCATAATGTATAAAAATGTTAAATCACTATGTTATACATCTGAAACTAAAACAATATTGAGTTAATTATAACTCAATGAAAAAACATAAAAGACATTTCTGGGATATTTAAGATTACTATTATTTGGCAATTAACAACATAGATAAAACAAATATCATTAATGCATTGTCATATACAAATACCCACTCCCTGCCAAAAAAAAAAAAAAATTACCTTATATTAAGCCACCAAGATTTAGGGAGTTTTCCTACATCAAATATTGTCTATCATGATCAATATACTGCCTTTTCAAGACTATGCATTCTAGACCGGTAAATATTTTCAAATATGAAATTAATTCTAACATTTTAAATTAAAATGGCTTGCTATAATATATAGAATTCACTGTAGCATATTATTCCACATAGAATTCTGCCTTCTTTAATATTATTGCATGTACTTAATATTGATCATAGCTTTATAATAGGTATCTTCTGATGGCATGTCTATTCAGGTTGGAGAGAATTTACATAGGGTATATTAAAGGTGACATAAATAAAACACTTTGTACAGCTGGAAGTAAAAGTACCATTTGTAATTTAAATCCTTTATATACAACTTCTTGTTTAAAAGACCAAGTCCACTGAAGCAATTATGCAGTGCAATGCTTGTGAACCATTAACACGCTCTATAACAAAGTCCCATAAATTGAAGCCATACATTTTAAATTGTTTCGAACTTCCTTTGAACTATTTAGTTCATTTGCCTTGTATTTTTTACTTTTATGCTATTTTGGTTTACATAATTTGATGTTATCAACTTAAAATGTATACTATGATTTTTGTTCATGCATTGCCTGCATCTAGAAATTTTATGGTGGACACAATTTTAACACTTTTAAAATAAATTAATATCTTTAAAGAGAGATATTTTTCAGTGAGAGCTCATCAACTTCCTTGTAAATGTTTCTATTAAAGCTTTTCTATCAGCTTTACTTTTCTCTATAAACATGCATGAAGAGTGGCATACAAAGGAATAAAAGTTGAATTACATAAATACTGAAAAGGCCCTCAGTTTTATTAGATATAACTATCATCTTCATTTCATTTGTGTTATTGTTTCAATTTGCTATTAAAATTAAATGTCCATGTTCTTTACTGATTTGTATTTCTTAAAGTGTTTGATTATTCTCTTTTGTCCTCAAGTTAATCTTATTGTCTCATGGTCTTAATTATTGTGTCCATTGCCTTACATGTATACCTTATTTTGTTTACCCCTATTTAATATATAACTAATTTGACTTAAATAATAGGATTTGTAATTATATGAATCACTTTATTGAATTTTCTTAGATTATTATTTTTATTTCCCTGCCATTTGGAAATACAGATTTTAATCAGATAAATATAGATTTATTTTACATTTTAATATTTAAAATGTTAATTAGAATATTTATTAAAAGACCTATATAAGATTACAAATTATAATTAGGAGCTCTTATCTATCCTCATTTAATCTGATTTTCACCTATAATTAAGATGCCCAGACGTCAAAATTTTGCTTGGGATAGGCCCCATTTATACCTATTACCCCGGCATTATGGTTGCTAACATTTTCCTTTCATTGTCAAGTGTGGGAATTGTACAATGAATTATATGATCACCCTACCAATAATCATTTTGATAACATTTTTCTTCCCAACACTACACGTAGTAGAATAAACGATAAAACCATCTTCTAGCCCTGACATCCCATTTTTGAAAGGAATTTAAGGAGAGATAGGCATCAGGATGGTCATATTAGAAATCATCATCTCCAGAATTTCTATGGATAAGAAAATGTCCTAGAAAGAAAATGTTTTGAATCCTATCTACAGCTTCTCACTGGCTTTTTCTCATATTCTCATGATCTTACCAATTTCCACCTAATGTGAAAATACAGTTTCACAATTTAAAAGAGAAGCCTCTGAAAGATTCTGCAAGAGTTGCCATCAATAGTAAGGACTGATTTTTCTATAATTTACTGTAAACTCTTACAACATAGTGAGATGCACAGATGTGTATAAATTAGCTGGAATTTATGTCCTAGAAGCAGACAGTTAACATTTAAATTAGCACAATTAAAAGCCCACAATCCAGTAATATTATGTAGTATTTTAATGAACTTAATCAAAAATCTACCATGGAAAGGAGGATTCCACAACCTTCAAATATTACTATCTAAAGGTACACTATAAGCTCTGTTAGTTAAAATAAAAATGATAGAAAAACTGATGAAATATGTGTCAATATGTGTAGGTTATCTAGCTAGATTGTGTAGACACCTCCAACTTGGCCTAAATGTTACATTATAATCACATGAACCCATGAGCTAGTGCCCTTCCAAGTGATTTCTAGGCTGTGACTCAATTTCTGTGTCCTGTTTCTCACTTAGGGATCCCATCATATGACATGACCAGATGTTTAGCTGATTCTAACATTAGACTTATCCTATCTGACTGAAGTATACTTTGCATGCAATGAATTCACAAAAAGAGTTTGTATAACTATTCTGTCTGTTTGTGGATAAATATTTGAGAGAAATTTCAGTTATTTTAATTAAAACATGAGTCCTGGCAACAAGGTTTTTGGTAAGAAGCTCATAGCCCTCCTCTACCTTCAACTATTGGACCTAGCTTTATGAAAGGTCAAATTGGATGAAGATGATAACACACACCTATACGGTTGTTGTTTTTTTCATGGTCAGTGCAACAAGGGATTCCTTTCTTTCAAGAGTCATGCCTGTTGTCTCTGAGTAGGACTTGAAAGCCATGGCTGTTTGTACAAAGCATCAAATCAGTTGTCCATTCATTATTTACCTATGTTTTCACAATGCTAATAAGCAGGGAACTGTACAACCCTAGGGTAGCAAGGAGACAAACAAACAGGCTAACTTATAAAATTGAGTAATCAGTTCCTAGATAACCAGGTTACTACACAGATTTCATTTTGGACTGGTACTGTTTTCTAATTTTCTCTTTAGTGCAAATTTTGTTAAGCCCTTTCATTCTCTGGCCTTTAAAAATCTATTTTACAATAAATACTTCTCCTCTCCTTGAGACTAGTTTAAATGAGTTGCCTGACAGATCATTTAGCACCGTTTCCTCTGCTTTGTCAAACTTTTCAAGTAGAGAGGTTACCTCACATTGATTCAGTTTTTTTATTATCAACTCAGTCTCTAGCAATTCCCAATCTGAATTTAGGAGGGAACTGCTGTCATATGATTCCCTTCCTATTCAAAGAATCTCACTGGGTTCACATTGAAAGGAACTAGACAAACCTCCACTTCCAAATTTTCATGGGAAACAAAGGAATACCTATGGCTAAAATAGTTTTTTCTAAGCCACAATTAACTGTAAGCACAAAAGTGTAGACATCAATGTACCCTAATTCAATATAACTAATTTGCTGTAACTGAGTGCTATAGAGTATAACAGAATTACCCCATTGGCCATCTAGATCCACTCATAAAAACCAGAAAGGTATTGCTAGTGGTTAGGGCATACCATTAATGATGAAACGAATTCTTTCCTACTCTGTAGATTTATGCAGATGGCAGGGTGAATGTCCAGGTACATCCGCCTTCTCAAGCTCTTTCTCTCCAACCTGCTTCATGTGAAAAGAAAATGCTGTATGTGCCACTTCCTACTCATATTTTCAATTGTTGAGATATGCACGTTCTGAAAAACCTCTGTCCCAGAGCTGTCAGCCCCACGGCTTAGAAACTCCATGGGTCAAGGGTAAAGGAAGTTTAATTCATTTCACTGTGTGTTGTTAGAAATAGTAAATATATAAGAATTGTACTGATATTTTGCTTAATATGAATATTTCCGTTACAGTATTTTAGTTTGATAACTTAGGGAAATTGAGCTTTATAATTTTTTATAACTTTATGAAGATTTTGTTATATATTTCCGACATTAAAAACATAATTTATTGAGGTGAAATCACATAACATAAAATTAACCATTATAATGTGAACAAGTCAGTGGCATTTGGTGGCTTCACAATGTTGAGCAACCACCACCTCTATCTAGTTCCAAGACATCACCCTCACTCCAAAGCAAAACCTCTTACTAACTAAGCAATTTCTATCCATTCCCTCCTTCTAGCCCCTGGCAACGTCCAATCTGCATCCTATCTGTATGCATTTATTTATTCTGGATGTTTCTTATTGATGGAATCATATAGTATATGATCTTTTGTGTCTGCCTTCTTTCACACAGAAGGATGTTTTGGAGGTTCATCCTTGTTTTACGTGCATCAGTACTTCATTCCTTTTGTAGTTGGGTAATATTTCATTGCATGTATACACCACAATTTGTTTATACATTTATCACATGATGGACATTTGGGCTCTCTCCACCTTTTGGCTACTGTGAATTGTGTTGCTATGAACGTGCTTGTACATGTACTTGTTTGAGTACTTGTTTTCAGTTACTTTGAGTACACAGTTGACACTTGAACAACAAGAGGGTTAGGGATGTTGATCCCCTGCAAAGTTGAAAATTCACGTATAACTTTAGAGTCCACCCTTAGTATCTGTCACATCCACAGATTCAACCAACTGTGGATCTTGTAGTACTGTATTTACCATTGAAAAAATCCACATATAAGTGGACTTGCACAGTTCAAATCCATGTTGTTCAAGGGTCAACTGTACATCTAGGAGTGGAACTTCTGGGTAATATGGTAATTCTATGTTTAAATTATGGAGAACTGTCAAACTTTTTCCTATAGCTTCTGAAACATTTTGTATTCTCACCAGTAATGTACAGGGTCCCCATTTCTCCACATCCTCATCAGCACTTATTATTTTCTATTTTTTATATGCATCCTAATAGATATGAAGTAGAATATCACTGGGGTTTTGATTTGTTTGCACTTCTATTCCTAGTTCTCTGAGTGTTTTTACCATGAAAGTGTGCTAGAATTTGTTAAATTCTTTTTTTCTGGGTTAATTGAGATGACCATTTTTCTCCCTTCTTTTTATTGATGTGCTGTATTACATAGGTTGATCTTATCAATTAACCACCCTTGCATTTGGAGTAAATTACACTTTTCATACTGTATAATCCTTTTAGTTTGCTGTTAGATTCAGCTTACAAGTATATTGTTGAGGATGTTAGCATTTACATGTAAGGGGTAATGAACTGTAATTTTCTTTTTTTGTGATGTCTTTACCTTTGGTATTAGTGTACGTTAGCATCATGGAATGAGTTAGGAAATGTCCCTGCCATTTCTGTTATTTTTAAAATGAGCTCGAGATGAATTGGCGTTTATTCTTTAAGGTTTGGTAGAATTTATGAGTGAAGTAATCTGGTCCTGGGCTTTTCTTTGTTAGGAAGTTTATTATTATTATATTACTACTGTTTCATTTTTTACTTGTTAAGAGTCCTTGTAGGTTATCTATTCCTTTGGAGTAATTTTTAATACTTGCATGTTTCTAGGAATTTTTCCATTTCATGTAATTTATTTAATTTGTTGGCATACAAATTCAATTTGTTCATAGTAGTCCCTTCTAAACCTTTTAATTTCTCTATGGTAGGAATTAATATCCCCACTTTCATTTTTAATTTTAGGTATTTTGTCTCTTCTCTCATTTTGCCTTGTCAGTTTTGTTAAACGTTTCTCAATTTTGTTAATATTTTCAAAGAACAAATATTTTGTTTCATTGAATTTCTCTATTGATTTTCTTTTCTCTAATTCATTTACCTCTATTCAAATCTTTATAATTTCTTCTGTTTTGTCAGTTTTGTGGGGGATTTTTAACATCTTTATTGGAGTATAATTGCTTTTCAATGGTGTGTTAGTTTCTGCTTTATAACAAAGTGAATCAGCTACACATATACATATATCCCCATACCTCTCTCTCTTGCGTGTCCCTCCCACCTTCCCTATCCCACCTCTCTTGGTGGTCACAAAGCACAGAGCTGATCACCCTGTGCTAAATGGCTGCTTCCCACTAACTATCTATTTTACATTTGGTAGTGTATATATTAGTCCATGTCACTCTCTCACTTCATCCCACCTTACACTTCACCCCTCCCCGTGTCCTCAAGTGCATTCTCTACGTCTGCATCTTTATTCCTGTCTTGCCCCTAGGTTCTTCAGAACTATTTTTTTTTTTTTTTTTTTTTTTTTTTTTTTAGATTCCATATATATGTGTTAGCATACGGTTTTTGTTTTTCTCTTTCTGACTTACTTCACTCTGTATGACAGACTCTAGGTCCATCCACCTCACTACAAATAACTCAATTTCCTTTCTTTTTATGGTGGAGTAATATTCCATTGTATATATGGCCTACATCTTCTTTATCCATTCATCTCTCGATGGACACTTGGGTTGCTTCTATGTCCTGGTCATTGTAAACAGAGCTGCAATGAACATTGTGGCACATGACTCTTTTTGAACTATGGCTTTCTCAGGGTATATGCCCAGTAGTGGGATTGCTGGGTCATATGGTAGTCCTATTTTTAGTTTTTAAGGAACCTCTGTACTGTTCTCCATAGTGGCTATATCAATTTACATTCCCACGAACAGTGCAAAAGGGTTCCCTTTTCTCCACACCCTCTCCAGCAATTATTATTTGTAGAATTTTTGATCATGACCACTCTGACCAGTGTGAGGTGATACCTCATTGTACTTTTGATTTACATTTCTCTAATGATTAATGATGTTGAGCATCCTTTCATGTGTTTGTTGGCAATCTGTATATCTCTTTGGAGAAATGTCTATTTAGGTCTTCTGCCCATTTTCTGATTGGGTTGTTTGTTTTTTTGATATTGAGCTGCATGACCTGCTTGTAAATTTTGAAGTTTAGTCCTTTGTAAGTTGCTTCATTTGCAAATATTTTCTCCCATTCTGAGGGTTGTCTTTTCATATTTTCATCTTGTTTATGTTTTCCTTTGCTATGCAAAAGCTTTTAAGTTTCATTAGGTCCCATTTGTTTTTATTTTCATTTCTCTAGGAGGTGGGTCAAAAAGGATCTTGCTGTGATTTATGTCAAAGAGTGTTCTGCCTATGTTTTCCTCTAAGAGTTTTACAGTGTCTGGCCTTACATTTAGGTCTTTAATCCACTTTGAGTTTATTTTTGTGTATGGTGTTAAGGAGTGTTCTAGTTTCATTCTTTTACATGTAGCTGTTCAGGTTTTCCAGCACCACTTATTGAAGAGGCTGTCGTTTCTCCATTGTATATTCTTGCCTCCTTTATCAAAGATAAGGTGACCATATGTGCGTGGGTTTATCTCTAGGTTTTCTATCCTGTTCCATTGATCTATATTTCTGATTTTGTGCTAGTACCATACTGTCTTCATTACTGTATCTTTGTAGTATAGTCTGACGTCAGGGAGCCTGATTCCCCCAGCTCCGTTTTTCTTTCTCAAGATTGCTTTGGCTATTTGGGTTCTTTTGCGTTTCCATACAAATTCTGAAAATTTTTGTTCTAGTTCTGTGAAAAATGCCAGTGGTAGTTTGATAGGGATTTCATTGAATCTGTAGATTGCTTTGGGTAGTATAGTCATTTTCACAATGTTGATTCTTCCAATCCAAGAACATGGTATATCTCTCCATCTGTTTGTATCATCTTTAATTTCTTTCATCAGTGTCTCATAGTTTTCTGCATACAGTTCTTTTGTCTCCTTAGGTAGGTTTATTCCTATATTCCATGCAAATGGAAATCAAAAGAAAGCTGGGGTAGCAATTCTCATATCAGACAAAATGGACTTTAAAATAAAGACTATTACAAGAGACCAAGAAGGACACTACATAATGATCAAGGGATCAATCCAAGAAGAAGATATAAAAATTTTAAATATTTATGCACCCAACATAGGAGCACTTCAATACTTATGGCAAATGCTAACACCCATAAAACGGGAAATCAACAGTAACACAATCATTGTACGGGACTTTAACACCCCACTTTAACCAATGGACAGATCCTCCAAAATGAAAGTAAATAAGGAAACACAGCTTTAAATGACACATTAAACAAGATGGACTTAATTAATATTTATAGAACATTCCATCCCAAAACAACAGAATACACTTTCTTCGCAAGTGCTCATGGAACATTCTCCAGGATAGATCATATCTTGTGTCACAAATCAAGCCTTGGTAAATTTAAGAAAACTGAAGTCGTATCAAGTATCTTTTCTGACCACAATGCTATGAGACTAGATACCAATTACAGGAAAAATTCTGTAAAAAATACAAATAATTGGAGGCTAAACAATACACTACTTAATAACCAAGAGATCATTGAAGAAATCAAAGAGGAAATCAAAAAATACCTAGAAACAAATGAAAGTGAAAACACGGTGACCCAGAGCCTATGGGATGCAGCAAAAGCAGTTCTAAGATGGAAGTTTATAGCAATACAACCTTACCTCAAGAAACGAGAAAAATCTCAAATAAACAACCTAACTTTACACCTAAAGCAATTAGAGAAAGAAGAACAAAAAAACCCCAAAGTTAGCAGAAGGATAGAAATCATAACGATCAGATCAGAAATAAATGAAAAAGAAATGAAGAAAACAATAGCAAAGATCAATAAAATTAAAAGCTAGTTCTTTGAGAAGATAAAGAAAATTGATAAACCATTAGCCAGACTCATCAGAAAAAAAAAAGGAGAAGACTCAGATCAATAGAATTAGAAATGAAAAAGGAGAAGTAACAACTGACACTGCAGAAATACAAAGGATAATGAGAGATTACTACAAGCAACTATATGCCAGTAAAATGGACAACCTGGAAGAAATGGACACATTCTTAGAAAAGCACAACTTTCCGAGACTGAACCAGGAAGAAATAGAAAATATAAACAGACTAATCACAAGCACTGAAATTGAGACTGTGATTAAAAACCTTCCAACAAACAAAAGCCCAGGACCAGATGGCTTCACAGGTGAATTCTATCAAACATATAGAGAAGAGTTAACACCTATCTTTCTCAACCTTTTCCAAAATATAGCAGAGGGAGGAACACTCCTAAACTCTTTCTAATAGGCCACCATCACCCTGATACCAAAACCAGACAAACATGTCACAAAGAAAGAAAACTACAGGCCAATATCACTTATGAACATAGATGCAAAAATCCTCAACAGTTTTGTGTTTTGATTGCTCTTCCTTTTCTAGTTCCTTAAGGTATATTGTTAATTTGAGCTCTTTATCCTTTTTCAATATAGACATTTACTGCTACATATTTTCTGCTTAGTACTGCTTTTACTGTGTCCCATAAGTTTTGGAATGTTGTGTTTTTGTACTCATTTGTCTCAGAGAGCTTTTAGTTTCTCTTGTGGTTTCTTTTTTGTCTCATTAGCTAAGAGTTTGTTAACTAATATATATTTGTCAATTTTCCAGTTTCTCCTCCTTTATTAATTTCCAGTTTCTTTCCAGTATAGTTGGAGGAGATATTTTGTATGATAGCAACATTTTCAAATTCATTGAGACTTGTTTTTTGGCACTAACATATCATCTACCCTGCAGAATGTTCAATACGCCCTTGAGAAGAATACGTATTCTGCTATTGTTGGCTGTAGTATTTTATATATATTAGATCTGATGTTTACTTTTGTAGTTACCTTTACCAGAGATCTTTACTTCTTTGTACAGCCTTGAGTTACTGTCTAGTGTCTTCTTTTGTAATGATAAATTATTAATTACTTAGGCATCATATGTATATTTGATGTATTTAATGACAAATATGTGTAAACTTAAAATCATGAGCAAATTATAATATTCATATAACTAGGAATTCAAAATATTTTTTGTAAGGATAAAGACTGCAAATTAATAACATTCAAATCAATGGAATATAATCTTTCTGATATATATATATGTAATGTTGATTTTTTAGAGCATATTTAGGTTCCCAGCAAAATTGACTGAGTGGAAGGTACAGAGAGTGTTCATATACCCCATGACCCCACATGTGAATACTCTACCTCATTATCAACATCCCCCAACACAGTGGTATATTTGTTAAAATTGTTGAGCTTACATTGACACATCATAATCACTCACAGTCCAGAGTTTATATTAGAGTTAACCCCCCCCCTTTTTATTTTCTAGAGCTTGGTATAAATATTTAATGATATTTGTCCATCATCATATCATACAGAGTATTTTCACTGCCCTAATAAACCTCTGTGCTCTGTCCCTTCATTGCCCCCACCAAACCCTTGACAACCACTGATCTTTCTCAGCCGCCATAATTTTGTCTTTTCCAGGGTGTCATATAGTTGGAATAGTACAGTATGTGGCCTTTTCAGATTGGCTTATTTCACTTCGTATTATGCATTTAAAGTTCCTTCATATATTTTCATGGCTTTATGATTCATTTTGTTTTAGCACAGAATAATATTCCATTGTCTGAATGTACCACAGTTTATTTGTCCATTCACCTACTGAAGGACAACTTGGTTGTTTCCAAGTTTTGGCAATAATGAATAAAGTTGCTACAGACATCTATATACAAACTTTTGTGTGGACATAAGTTTTCAATTTCTTTGGGTAGATACCAAGGAGTGCAATTGCAGGATCATATGATAAGAATATCTTTACTTTTGTAAGAAACCACCAAACTGTCTTCCAAAGTGGTTGTACCATTCTGCATTCCCATCAGTAATAAATGAGAGTTCCTGGTGTTCCACATTCTTGCCAGCATTTGGTGTTGTCACTGTTCTGGGTTTTGGCCATTATAATAGATGTGTATTGTTGTTTTAATTTGCATTTCCCTGATGAGATATGTGAAACATCTTTTCTTATACTTATTTGCCATCTGTATATCTTGTCTGATGAGGTATCTGTTATGGTCATTGGCCCAGTTTTTAAATTGGGTTGTTTGTTTTCTTATTTTTTTAGTTCAATAGTTCTTTCTTTATTTTCTATAACAGTCTTTTATCAGATGTGTCTTTTGCACATATTTTCTCCCAGTCTGTTGATTGTCTTCTATTGACATTGTTTTTACATTTTTTTTTTAATTTTAATGAAGTCCAGCTTATCAATTATTTCTTTCATGTATCTAAATTTCATCACCATACCCAAGGTCATACAGGTGGTCTCCCATATTATTTTCTGGGACTTTTATAGGTTTGTATTTTACATTTTGGTCTACAATTCATTTTGAGTCAATTTTTGTGAAAGATATAAGGTCTGTGTCTAGATTTATTTATTTTGCATGTGGACATCCAGTTATTCCGGGACCATTTGTTGTAAAGACTGCTTTTGCTCCATTGTATTGCCTTTGCTCTTTTGTCAAAGGTTAGTTGACTATATTTATGTGGGTCTATTTCTGGGCTCTCTGTTTTGTTTCATTGAGCTATTTGTTTATTCCTTTGCCAGTACTACACTGTCTTGACTACTGTAGCTTTATAGTAAATCTTGATGTCAGTCCTACAACTTTGTTCTACTTCAATATTGTGCTGGCTATTCTGGGTCTTGTGCCTCTTCATTTAAAGTTATTATCTCAGTACTCTGATCTATCACCTCAGCAAAGTAGAACTAAAATGACTGGCGAGTTCTGTCTTCCATGATACTAAAACTTTAATATTTCCTATCATACTTGTGGTCAACTGTTATGTGCAGTTAACAATATAAATATTCTAATTGTTAAGAACAGACCTGTACACACAATTATTAAATTACTCAGCATACCTTTCATTGGATTCTCTATTCCTTTAGAATAAAATCTGTAGATTCCATGCACATCCCCATAATCTTGACTATTTTATCTCTTTCAACTAAACTTGTGTCATCAGTTCTGTCATATTGCAATAATTGTTACCATTTGCAAATTGTGTGGCTTTGGACTAACTACCTCTTGGCTCAAACTGATAGCCCCTCCTTATTTTTATGCCTACCTCCTCCTTAACATTCATCAATGTGAAACTTCACCTCAGTCAGGGAGTCTCTGCAAACTGAATTAGCTTCCCCCTCATTTGATTCTACACAACATCACAAACTGAACTCAGTCATACTTTTCATTCCATTTTATTCCACTGGTTTATTTGGTTAATTATTAAGAGGATGGACTGTGGTGCTAAACTTCCTGGATTGGAATTCTGACTTTACCACTCACTAGCATTGGAAACTTAGTCTCTCTGTGCTTCAGTTCTCTCAACCATAAAATAGTCAATAATACTAGTACCCACCTTATATATTTTTAAGAAGATAAAATTAGTTAATATATAGTAGAGACTACAGAGATGTCATCTAAAATAATATGGCAATATTATATGTGTTAAATATCAATAATAATAATCACAACGGCATATCATAATCATCATCGTCATCATCATCATCATATTGAGAGGTCCTTGAGGAAAAATATGATGTTTTTCATCTCTGTAGATTTGGAACCAAGCCAAAAGTCATTCATAAAGTAATTTCTCAATCAATATCATGAGAGTGCTAAACAATTGAAGTTTAAGTTGTACCCTAAAACCCTAAAGTGACCTTCACTCATTTCTGAATCAATTATTCACACAAACACCAATTCTTCAAATTAAATATGGACAAAATTTATGGAAGATGGTACAGACAACCTCTTTTTCTTAAGCAGCATATTTAAGTAGTGTTGAGTCCTGAGAAACCACACCTACTTTTGCTTCAAACCTATTCTATTACTCTTATCTTGAATTGGAAGAATATGACCTCTTGGACCAAAGATTTCCTCACTTTGTGGATCTTTGCACACTCTTCTCTTTTACTCTGTCTCCAGTCTTGTTCTGATTTATGTGTCTTCCACACATATACAACCTATATATTCTAAAATCTTCCCAACTTAATGGAATTATGTACCCTTCTTCTGTGATGCATTGGCTCCCTTGTTGTTCTACTACACTTATTACACTGTGAGAATTTATCTGTGCATAAGTCTTACTAGTCAGTGAACTTCTTGAGAAAATAGATAGATAATAGATAGATAAATGACAGCTATTGAAATAAATATTATTCATCTTTATTTTACCATAATTGTGCATTGGCTTGACCTAAAGTAGATGCAAAATACATGGTTACTGAGTTGAAGTGTTAAGACATGAACCAATGTCCCTCTTGATAATGAGTCAGTAATTTCTAGCTCTGTTCAACTACATGCTACTGTAGAACTTAAAATTCTATGTTGTATATGATATTGTCTATTACTTTTCATTTTCCAGTTTGCAAGGAAAATAGTAAACAGATGCTCATCATGGTGCATTATATTATTTTGAACTGTTATTCTCTTGACTTTCTGCCTTAGCTATGATTATCATAAAGTGGAAAATGAAATATTAATAAATATGATATATTTGGGCTTTTTGAAAAAAAATTAGTGTTCCTTTAAATACCATTTTATTCTAATACCAATGGAACCTTGCCCACAAGATAGTTTTTTGAGATACCTATTCTTTTTTTTTTTTTTTTTTGATACCTATTCTTACAGAATATATCTCTTAGAGGAATAACAAGCACAGTTCACAAACATTATAGGTCATATTTATAAAATTTATGGCTGCATTTTTAAATACTCTTTTGTAATTTTAACACCTTTGTACTATATTGAACTGTTAAAAAGAGAACAGACAGTACAAATCTGTGAGATTCTATCATGTCTTACATTCCTTGCATTAAGAAAATAAATTTAACCAGTAGGATTCCTGTATGTTCTTCTTAAATGGTTATCAGATAGATATTGAAATATAGGCTTAAAATATATAAATATAAGCTTAAAGCTTATATAAGTTTTTGTATAAAAATATAAGCTTGTACTTAGAAGCATATTTAAAACAGTAATTTTAACTAATAATAATTTCATTTATTACAAGAAAATGACCCTTCATTTCTTACCCTCTATTTTATAAGTAATACACCCATTTTAGAAAATAGCTTCAATCTATTTTTGCTAAGAACTTTCTCCAAGAAATGTTTTTAATATAGCCACGTGTTTTACTTAAAAGTTAATTGTTTTGAAAGTCATAGCTCCTTGAGGCTACCATTTAAAGGTTAGAAATATATATTCTTAACATAAGAAATAACATATTCTTAACAAACAAAAAAAGCAAAGATTTTTTTTTAGTGGGTGAGACCTAAATAGCCACTATCTTTTTTTTTTAAATTAATTAATTAATTAATTAATTTATGGTTGTGTTGGGTCTTCGTTTCTGTGCAAGGGCTTTCTCTAGTTGCGGCAAGTGGGGGCCACTCTTCATCGCGGTGCGCTGGCCTCTCATTATCGCAGCCTCTCTTGTTGCGGAGCACAGGCTCCAGACACGCAGGCTCAGTAGTTGTGGCTCACGGGCCTAGTTGCTCCGCGGCATGTGGGATCTTCCCAGACCAGGGCACGAACCTGTGTCCCCTGCATTGGCAGGCAGACTCTCAAACACTGCCACCAGGGAAGCCCCGCCACTATCTTTTAATAGGACCCATTTTACAAGGTTTTACAAGGTGTTGACAAAAAAAAAAAAAGGAATTTTAATTTATTTGACTCTAAAAGTGGTTAGCTTTTATTGAATTTTTCACCATATTTTTAAAAAGAAAAAACAATTACTTGTCATCTCAAGCAAACATATATTTAATGGAGAAAATCTATAATTCTATTTATTTATGTAGTTGGAGAAAACAAAAGTGATGAAGGTGAGTTACTTAAGATGTCCTCATCATAATTTCCACCACTCATAATATTTTATGGACCTTCTTAAAAAAAAAAAGATGAAGGAGGTAAATATTTTTACTCTTATTAACACCTTTAATATCTGGAAACTCTATTAAAATAAACAAAAATACTGTCAAAAATTTATCTTCAATAAACAATTATAATTACTAAAAAAAAAATGAATTATCTTCCAATATAGTGAAATTTAAACCGAAACATTGGAGGATATAGAGAACATGAACAAACATCCTTAAATCTTGGGAAAGCTGTAAATTTCTCTGAAAGTTTAAGACTCATGAAATGTCCATTGACAAATCCCTTAAAGAGACTTAATCTAGGGATTTGGGTGCTCTAAATGAGAATAAACAATGTTCTTATTTCGACCTGGACCCATGTCACAAGGTAGAGAAGTTGGAGCTAAAGGAAAAATTATGTAAATGTGCCATCTTCATCACCTATGACATACCTCTAATCTGAAGGAAATTGCCAAAGGTGAGCTGTGGCACATGGTGAGCATGAGTGAAGAGAGACATTCACATGATCAACAAAGCTGTACAAAGGTGTAAAGGCTGACAATAGAGTGGAACAGGGCAGGACACCAGAGAACACAGTAGTATTGCTAGCAAGATCTTAAGGTGAAAAACTAGAACTGAAAATGCTGGCTGCTCCATCTTGTCTCCTCCAACCCCACCCTCATTTTCAAAATAAGACAAAATAAAAATCAAACAAGCAAAACAAAAACAGCAACAAAAAAACCCAACAAGGTAGAATAACCCTCACTTAAAATTGAATAACAACTACTTATGAATTGACAGGGGATGCTTAGAGTAGGAAGAAATGCTAGTGTCTATATTTGTTAATCTCCCAAATAAGAAGTAAAAATTTATTATATAAAATTCAAATACTAGATAAAATGGGTTTTTTAATTTTAAAAACTTTGTTTTTTGCAGCAGCAGCAGCAGCAATTTAGGTTAACAACAAAACTGAGGTAAAGGTACAGAGAGTTTTCCCATAATCTCCCTGCCCCAACACATGCATAACTTCTCTTATAATCAACATTTCCAACAAAGTGGTACATTTTTTACCAAGGATAAGTCTACATTAATATATCATAATCACCCAAATTCATAGTTTACCTTTAGGGTTTATTCTTGATGTTGTAAATTCTATGGGTTGGCACAAATGTGTAATGACATGTATCCATCATTATAATGTATAAAGTGTTTTCACTGCCTTAAAAAACCTCTGTGCTCTACCGATTCATCTCTCTCCCTACTACCCCTGGAAACCACTGATCTGTTTAACTGTATCCATATTTTTGCCTTTTCCAGAATGTCACCTAGTTGCAATCATATAGTATGTAGCCTTCTCAGATTGGCTTTCACTTTGTATTAATAATATGAAATTAAGTTTCTCCATGTCTTTTCATGGCTTGAAAAGACATGGAGAAAACTTTTTTTAGCACAGAATATTCTTTGTCTGGATGTATCACAGTTTATTTAACCATGAACCTATTGAAGGATATCTCTGAGGTTTCCAAGTTTTGGCAATTATGAATAAAACTGCTATAAGGAGTTTTTGTGTGGATTAAGTTTTCAACTCCTTTGTGTAAATACCACGGAGAATGATTGTTGGGTTAAATGATAAGAGTATATTCAGTTTTGTAAGATAGCTCCAGACAGTCTTCCAAATGGCTGTATCATTTTGTATTCCCACTGGTAACGTATAGAAGTTTCTGTTGATGAAAATAAATAGTTTTAACTTAATTTAGTTTCTATTAATATTGGTGTGTGTGTGTGCTTGTGTGTGTGTGTGACTTTGAGGATGTATAAGGGATATTTTCAAAAATTATCTAAATTCCAACAGTTGTAGTTTTATTTTATCCCCTTCAGGTCCTTTTACCTCTTTCAAAATCAAGTAAAATTAATTTTTTAAATAAAAATGGCCCCATTGTTTTAATATAATTTATAGTTATCTATCTTTCTCTCTGTATATATGCAAACATAAATTCTTGAGATTATGTTCAGTAGATATATTAATGATAATTATGGAGGTAAAATTTGGGGTGATTTCTTGTTTCTTTACACTTTGTACCCAATTCCCTATTATAATCTTATAAGTGTATAAGAGACAATGCAGTTTCCCTCTGGATTTTACCTTGATGAACCTGTTTTGTTCTTCCCCCATACTGTCTTCATTTTGACAATTTCCCCATCCTTCTGGCATCCAACACTCTTGGTAGTGCTCTCTAATCCTACCAAGTTGTTTTTGTCATATTTTCTTAGCTCCCTTTACCTCATCACATCACCCAAGGGTTTGATCTCTGACAAAACAGTGAAAATTAAAGGACATAAGACATAGACTGGGAACACTGAAGGGCAACCATGTAGCCAAAGAAGAGATTGGAGAGCACAGGGTGAAAGCTCTACTCCTGGAGGAGAGACAGAAACACTTGATAGGGTCACACCCTTGAGTCAAAGGCCCACCGTGTACTCTTAAAACTGAGACTTAATCAAAAGATTAGAGAACACCCTGTCCAAAGCCTACCATCAAGTTAATAAACTTTCAGTAATAATAACAGTGGTTATAGCTCAGGAATCTGTAAGAGACAGCACAAAGGGAAGCCCCAGAGCTAAAATGGGAGACAAAAGCAAGGTCACCAGACCAATCTGAAACCTCTGGTGTCCATAGATACAAGAAATGTCAAACACAACCCAGCTCAGTTCCTGACCAGTTTAACATAATCCTCATACTGAAGCCCAATTTTCCTCAATAGTCATTATTCTACACATGTCTGTTTTTCAACCAAAAATTATAATTATGCCAAAGCACAGCCTCCAGAGATAAAGCAATAATCAGAACACATTTAGATAGGACATAAAATGTGGAATTATCAAAGAATTGTAAATAACTATAAATAATATAAAAAAGTTTCTAGTTAAAAAGGTATACAATATGCACTATATGATATTGGGTATGTATCTGCACAGAAATAAAATCTATATAAAAGAATATATAAAACTACATAAAAGAATCAAAAGAAAAAGCTATAAATCAAAAGCATAGTAAAAGAAATGAAGAATGCCTTCAAAGGCTAATCAGTAGACTCAATACAGCCAAGGAAAAATTCAGTGAAATTTTTTTTGGAAATAGGTCAATATATAAATTGTCCAAATGGAAGCATAACAAGAAAAAAAAATGAATGAAAAAAAAAGCCCATGTCAGTACATACAAGAACTGTGGAACAGTATCAAATTGTGTAGCTTACATGTAATTGGAAAGTCAACTGGAGAGGAGAAAATGAGACAGAATAAATATTTTGAGTACTAGTGGCTGAGAATTTTCCAACACTAATGAGAAAAACCAGAGCACAAATCTAAGAAGCTTAGAGAATACCAAGAAGGATAAATACCACCACACACACACACACACACACACACACACTCACAACTAAACTAATAAACAATAACAATAAAAAAGAATGCTTAAGCCTTTCGAACTGCAGAAACAAAAGACAAAGAGAAATTCTTGAAGGTATCTAAAGGAGGAAATAAAACTCACATCTACAGAGAAACAAGAATACAAATTTCAGTGAATTTCTCAGAATCCATGCAAACAAGAAGAGAGTGGAGTGAAATATTTAACATCTTTAAAGAGAAAGAAAAGGAAAGGAGAGGAGAGGAGAGGAAAGAAAGGAGAGGAAAGGAAAGGAAAGGAAACCCTTCCCACCCAGAATGCTATACTCAGTGAAAATATTCTTAAAAAAAATGAGAAATAGAGATTTCTGGCAAATCATCAGTACTGCAACACATTATTACAAACAGTGGCTAAAAAAAGGAATTTATTCTCTTAAATTTCTGATGGTCAGAAGTTTAAAATTAAGAGTGTCAGCAGGGTTGGATTACTTCTCAAGCCTTGAAGAGAAAATTCATTCCCTTGTCTTTTCCAGTTTCTAGGCACTGCCTGCATTCCTTGGCTTATGGTCTATTTCTCCATCTTCAAAGCCAGCAACACAACATCTTCTCTCCTCTCTGACTTCCTGCCTCCTCTTATAAGAACTCTAATGATTACCTTTTGCACACCCAGATAATCCAGGATCATTTCCCCATCTCAGCTTGATCACAACTGCTAAATTATTTTCCCATCTAAGGTAACATATTCACAGGTTCTAGGAATTAGGACATAAACATCTTTGGGAAGAACATTTTCCAACCTACCACCCTCAACGAACAAAAACTAAGGGAATTCATTGCCAATAGGCTTGTTGCATAATAAATGTTAAAACAAGTTCTTCAGGCAGAAGGAAAATGATATGTGTCAGAAACTTGAATTTACATAAAGAAATGAAGAGTGTCCAAAAAGGAATAAATAAAGATAGTAAATATTTTTTTTTAGTTTTGTAATTAATTGCTCTAAAATAGTTAAATGTTTGAAAAATGTTTGTAACTGATAAAATAAAATTTATACTTTAAGGCAGGGCAAGAAAATTTAAACATAAAATTCTCTCTGTGTCCATTTGGGCCCCCTACCTCCCTCCTTAATGTGCAGTGTACATCTTCATCACACATTAACTAGAGCTTCTCAAAGATGGGAGTGTCTGCTCAACTGTAAAGATCAATTTTATTTTCCTTTTTCTGAGGCTAGAAATGTAAGTTCTTAAAAGATTAGCATTCCTTCCAAACTATATAGGGGGTCAGGGTGACTTACTGCTCACTTTGTATGTACTTACCTAGACTATGTATCTTTGGTTAACTTTATGTAAAATATTAGTATGTAATTTTTGGTCCTTTGTCGCAAAAATGTGTATGACTATGCCTTTGACTTGTAACAGGTGGAACAGTTCTTAGAACTTTCTGAATGTGTATAATCTTCAGTTTTGCTCAAATAACATTCTCTTTTTTCTTCTTGATTGTTAACTAATTTTTCATCTATATAACATATGTAAAAATGAAATAAATGGCAATATCACAAAGTACAGAAGGGAGGAATAGGGACTATTTTTCCATAAGGCACCTGTACTACAAGTGAAATGTTGTACATTATTTGAAGGTGGACATAGTCTATTTAAAAATGTATATTGTAAACTTGAGGGAAGTCACCTCAAGACTTAAAAGAAAACATAAATGACAAATAAAGAGAGGGCATAAAATAGAATGATTAAAAATGATCACTTAAAACCAGAGATAACAAAAATGGAAAAAAAATTAAGCAATGATAAAATGCATGGATATAAAACTGTTAGAGATATAGATGACTTTCACCCAACTATATCAGTAGTTACTTTAAATATGAATGGTCTAAACACACCAGTTAAAAGAGAGAATTTTAGGATGGATTTAAAAAGTAATACTGAACTATATGCAAGAAACTCACTGTAAATATTAAGACTCAGGTAATTTAAAAATAAAATGATGGAGAAAGATATATCACGAATTACTAATCAAATGAAATTTGTTGTAGCTATATTAATTTCAGACAAAGCCAGTTTTGGAACAAGGAAGAGTAAATGTGATGGTGGAACCTTACATAATAATAAAGTGTTCATTTCTACAAGAAGATGTAATGTCGAGTCACACACAACATTAGGGACATTATTATTTCATGTAAAGCCAATATTTGGGAGTAAATCATCATTTTTATGACATCCGTAATATTTGTCTACAAAAGATCTGTTGATTGATTCATTGTTTTAATATTTGTTGAGACATTTTTATGAACTTGGTAATATTAATAAGCATTTGGAAAATGTAGTATAGTAATGTGTAGTAGAGTATAAGAGAAAAATAGGAACAAAAACAATGAAAAAACAAAATCTACCTGGAATAATAACAGTGTGTCAACTTTCTTTAGGAGTATGTTTTGATTGCATTACATTACTTTTAAACCTTCCTCCAAGGTGTGTCATATCTGTTCTATTTCATACTTTGCATCTACAATTCTAGAAAACAACAACAACTTCTATATTCTATATTGTTGGTCTCCTCCAGTCCCTCACTGGCTCCTCTGACCTGGGAATGTCTTCATATTTTTGGACTAACAAAATTAAAAAAATATAGAATTATTCTAGATGGTGTCTTTATTATTTACAGTAGAGAGTATTTTCTTTTCCTCAAATTGAGCCATAAATAAAGGTTACTATGTTTTACATGCCAAAGCCATACATAGAGGAATAAGTGTTTACTAAAATAGAAATTAGTTTGACTGAGCTGGTGTCAAGTTTCAAAATAAGTATGATTTAGTGATGCATTTTATAGACAGATTTTTTTTACTGTTCTATATAAGGCTGTATATAACTTCTATTAAAAAATATATTATACTTTTTAATAGAAATGTCCATCTAATATTCTAGTATTTTTCAAATATTATATTTCATAGAAATAAAAGATAAGATCATTGGATATGAAAATACTATTACTATGAATTTTGTAAACTAAATTTTATATCAATTACCAGTATTTAGGTATGAATTAAGAAATTGTTGAATCATGTGACACTAGCTATTTTCATCTTCTTTATTTGAAAATAATGTCTTGAGTGTCATGGTAAATCAAATTCAATTCAGTTAAATTTTATTTTAAAAAATTTTGGATTTCCTACTAAATGCTACTCTTTGGAGATATCTTGTATGCAACACAAACATGTTTCCCATTTTCCTGGATGTCATAGGCAGCCTCTAATATGGCTCTCAATCATGTCCCCACCTGGTGTTGATGACTTTGTACAATTCTCTCTAATTCAATACAGCCTGAACATAGTGACTCACTTCTAAAGAACAGGATTCAGAAAAGTGATGCAATGTAACTTCTGATAGAGAAGAAGTTGCAAAAAGAATGTGGCTTTTGTCTTGGGTGCCCTTTCTTGCCCTCTCTCTGGCTCACTCTGAAAGAAGCCACCTATCATGTTGGGAAATGCCAGGGAGGAACTGAGGCCCTTAGCTGAATGGTTTCTTAGGAATCAAATCCTTCAAACAACCACATGATTGAATTTGGAAAAAGATCCTCTCTACCAGTTGACTTTTCAGATGCGACTGCAGTCCTGGCTAAAAGTCTGAACCCAACATCATGAGAAACCTTTAACCAGAGGCACCCAACTAGGTCCTACCCCACAGAAACTGTGAGATAATAAATGCTTGTTGTTTTAAGTGGCCACATGTTGAGTTATTTTGTTTTGCAGCAACAGATAGTTAATATAATGGAATGTAAAATCCACAAGAGTAATGAAACATTAAGTAAGCAATATTGCTACAAAACCAATAATTTTACCTACCCTGTCCAATTGTGGAAAGACTCCATAAAATTGACTTCTAACTTGGATTTTGTAGGAAGAGTATAACATTGGGTCAGAGAACAAGAACTCTTATTTAATAATATGTGCACCTAATTATTAACATAATGGGAAAAATTAGGTGTAATAGTTCTCTTCATTATTTGAAGTTCATAGAGCACAAATGACTGGCATATAGAAAAAAAGTTGAAACGAATGGTCTAGTCTAGTCTTTGTCATATTGAGTCTGCTTCTGTCTCAAGCTCTTTGGGGATCAAGTGCCTGGTGGGTGGGGAATGAATGATGTGCTCTTTCCAGCATCTATCCTGCTTTCCTCTTCCAGCCTTTCCATAAGGGGTCAAGTGTGGGGTGAACTCTCCCCACTCTTTATGTTCTCACCACCTACAAGGCAGGGGCCCCTCCCACCTCAGGGATGTAGGCAGCTTGTGTTTTGGCCTCAAACTTCCATCTCTGTTTGTCTTGTTGCCTGTCCTGGTGCTAAAATTCTACACAAAATTCATTATTTAGAATATATGTATTCTGGGGACTTCCTTGGCAGTCCAGCAGTTAAGACTTCACCTTCCAATGCAGGCGTTGCAGGTTCAATCTCTGGTCGGGGAGCTAAGATCACACATGCTCGTGGCCAAAAAAACAAAAACATAGAACAGAAGCAATATTGTAACAAATTCAATAAAGACTTTAAAAATTGTCCACGTCAAAAAAAAAAAAAAAATCTTAAAAAAAAGAATATATATATTCTGAAATAATTTATAGTTAAACCAAATATATTGTGGAGTTTATTGATACATTTAGGCAAGCATTCTGCTTCACAAAACCACTTTTACAGACAGCTTGGAATATCTTGTATTAGAAAATGTTGTAAGAACTTACATTATTATATTTCCTAAACGTGAACAATTGCATTTACTACATAGAGATCTTTTTTTAATAGCTACTATTTATTGAAGGCTTTCTATATCAGAGGTTTCATAATTTTTTCCTTTCCTAGAGGACGTAACATTGGTACAACATTGTGTTGACTAAAATAAATGTGTGAGTTGTGAGTTGTTTTATTTGGGGCTTACTGAGGACAGTAGCCCAGGAGACAGCCTCTTAGATAGCTCTGAGGAATTGCTCCAGAGAAGTAGGGAAGGAAGGTCCGTATTACACATGACTAGTGAAAGAGGATACATGCAGTCAACACACATTTTGGCAGAAGATTGTTGCTAGTCATGAGGAGTAGAAATCCCCATTAATGAGTTTAGTGCTTTTATAGACATGAGAAGATGCAAGAAATTGGGATCATAAAATCTTCTCCTGAACATACCTAACTATCTGAAGGCCTGTTCTGCCAGTTTTTGCCAGAGCACAGAGGGCCTCATTCCTGATCTCCACCCTGAATTCCTTTCAGGGGTGTTGGAGGTCAGCAGCTGCAGTGGCTAATGATTTCATCCTTATGGAACCAGATGGTGAGTGACATTCTTTAGTTTGCAATTGGTACTATTATAATTTTTAAGTTTAAAGAAACTTAGGCTCAGTATGGTTATTACCTAAAATTACAAATTTATTTGAAGAGGTAGGATTTACACCCAGATCTCTTTTCTCTAAAGCCTGAAATATTTTCTCAGTACCACTGAAAAGAAAATAGAACAAGACAAAATATCATTTAGAGATTCAGTCTATAATGTCAGGATTTGCAATACTATGATTATGTTTTAATATATGAAGAAATTTAGAGAATATAGGAAATGAGAGAGTGAAACTAAGTTATTTTCTCATTTTAAGGATATCTGTGTTTAATATAAGAAGTTGAACCAATTGTAATGTATTCAGTATTTCCTCTTCATGGATGATTTCTTTGTGATTGTAGACAAGAGGATCATCCCTGAACAAACATGAAGCCTTAAAGGTGAGAAAACTAGTTTGCATGTGTGTGTCACCATTCCTGGTACCCTGGTGAGGTGGTAACTGCCACTTCAGAATAAAGGGCCACACCCCTTGGAGAGGAAATGTATCTGACTCATTCAAATGGCTGTTGTTTATGTGACTTGGTCTATTGACTGGAATTTGTGGAGGTTTTGTTTGTTCTTTCCAGAAGTGGAGAGGTGAGAGTTGAGTGGTAGCTAGAGCCCATACATAACCTGCATTTGACCTAAAATTACATTTTCCAGGAAATTGGACTTTGGACCTAAAACTGTAAAAATTCAGCAGCATAAAGCATAAAACATGCCCAATTTTTAATCAATGTAAATTACACTGCTAGAAGAGATGTATATATGCCACCAACAGCCGTATAATTTTTCAGAAAGGTACTCTTTGAATAAACTCTTACAGTTAAAATTCAATGAATGAGATTTCAATGCACTTTTCAAATGAAACAGTTGAATGATTTATTAATTTTCTGAGCTTTCTGTTTTATTTAACTGAATGACAGACCTGTTACTTTCATTTCATCTGGCCTTGGAAGCTTCTGGGGATATTGCTAACTTTGTCTATTTCAAGCCCTATGAATAAAGTTTTATATCAAGAAAAAAAGATGGTATTAAAACCTAATTTTCAAGGTACTAGATCTCAAAGTAAATATGATCATGGTAAAAATTGAAATTGTAAGCATAACAACATTTAACCTTTGACAATGTTATTGCGAACTATTGTTGAAATATAGTAATTGTTTGCTTTAGCATTATATTATCAAGCTATCATTCTTTGGTCCTAATAATTACTAATTAATAGGTGTTTACTCATAGTTTTATCACTGTTGCCAACCTTCCCTGAATTAATAATAAAATCTTTAAATGTCATAATTCTGGTTCAGTATAGTATACTGAAAATAAAGCTGCTTTTATTAGGTTCAGTTACGAGGCACAGTCCTAGAATTTCCTAAAGAGAGGAAAAAGTCTCTTTTACCTAACGAACAGCCTGAAAATAAAAAGCTGCTTCCCATATTTTACTTTTCCACAATCACTAAAACCCTTTCCCACTGTAATTAGAACTGTATCAAGGTCCTGTTATTCCCTTGATTTTGCTTTCACCAATGTGCATTATGTCATCCTAATCATATAGGCTCTTGGATCAGGGAGAGCTAATGCTAATGTCTAGTTCATGCCATCTCAAAGAAAATGCTCTATAGTTTCTTCCTCATATGCCGATCTAATTAAAATTACTGCAGAAAACAAATGTGATACATGTAGCAGAGCACAGAGGTGTTTACATAGCAGTTTTCAGGTGTATAACAATACTGATTAAAGCACTAGATTGTTTATTTACTCATTATTAAGCAACTGGGCTCAGCTGGATGGAAAGCAAAGATAGAAATTTTGTTTAAATTATTCTTATGGGAGTTAAGTATCATTCAATAATGAACGATGGAAGGAACAACTGAAACAATCCAGCTGCAAATTAAACGATTCAATTATCTTGTACAATGTCTTGGACAAGACCAAATGCTGCTGTGATCTAAACATTGCTCTTGTATTTTCCCATTGTCTGGGAATGCAGAAGTGTGCCCCTTGTATGTGATTTTAAAGAAAAGCACACTGATTTTAGTTCATTTATAAACAGGTGCTGATACAGGAGGAACTTTTTTGTGTTATTCATCTGCTTATCTAATTATTTTCCTGACTATTTGTCTCTTTCCCTGGCCATGTAATCTAAACGGCACACAATACCAGACCAAATAAACTGAGTATGGAATTAAAAATGCACAAACTGTGGAACAATGCAGTAATTCTAACATTTACATTAACTAGGCTTTGTTATTAGAAAGAGGATAAGGCATATTCATGCGGTCTGAAACTATATCTACATACCAGGTTCCTTGTGGTTGTCCAATAAATATTTACTGGTGACAGTGACTCAGCTGGTCTACCCATCCTTGGGGGAGGAAGCAAGCCAGAACACAAGGCATAGCTGTAATATCACATCACTGGGTATCAATCTCCTTTTACAAAATATGAGCCAAATTTCATAGTCTTACTTCCCACTCCCTTTAGAATGTGAGAAAATACTTTCATGTAAACATTATACTTCTATTATCTAAGTCTCACCCCCAGTCTTTGCACCTGCTTCTGATTTTAATTCTTACTGACAGTATTTGAATACACTCTTGAAATGAGTAGAAGCATTTTCTAATAAAGCTGTGCTCTACACTGTGACAAACCAACTTAAACAAAATCATGTAAAGACAATTCCATAAAAGCAGTATTTGAGTTGCCTTAAATGTGCACATTAGTTCATTAATATTGATAATACTCAAACTGTTCTTGTCGCGTTGTGCCATTGGTATGGTAGTCATAGAAAAGTTAAATAAGCCCAGGGAATTATATAATAGATGGTTCATCCAAAAAGGAAAGAATGTGCATTCATCTTGAATCATTGAAATGATTTTTACTTTACATTAGTATATGCCAGTGATAACAAACTCTTGTGTAGTGTATCAATTTTTCTCATTTTCTTAATCATCAGTTAATCAAACAATCAGCAGCTATTTCTTCTCTGTGTGCCATATCCCCTACTGGGATTTTTGGGGATATAAAGTAACTTATTTCAGTCTCTACTTCCTGAGCTGAGGAGATAAGCTATTTCAGGCTGGAAAAAGTAATATCATTACCAGGTAACACATAACAGAAATGAGAGAAGTATCACTCATTTATCACCTGAATAAATGCTCAGGAAAATTGGAAGCACAGGGTAACAAAGCAGAAACTTAAGACAAATGTTTCTTACAATGTTTTTAGGTCGGTTTAAAGAAACACAGGTAAAAAAAAAAATGTCAAAAGTGTGAGGTGGGCAAATTCAATACTTTCTTCTGTGTCACTTGTTTCATTTTCCTATGGCACTCATCAAAATTCACATGCAATCCAGGTGCAGCCAAGATGCCTTGGCAAGGTTTCTGAGGGAGAGTGACTTTGATAATCAAGTTCAAGAGTATTTCAAGACTGGAGACAGACCTACAGAAATGCTACTGGTACAGCTGCTCTTTATTTAGCTGCCTGCGGTGTCTTTAGCACCTACCCTGGGTCTCCTTGGGCTGCCAGTTAATCACCAATTCTGTATAATGCCTTTGGTCTTTTTCTCCCAAGAGTAATAATGTAGCTGTGGTATTTTTGAAATAGAGATGGAAAAATGTGGAGACTGTATTCACAGCCTGCCCCTAGCACTCCAAGGTTACACATATATTTCAGCACAGCTTTTGTTTTCAGTGGAGTCTTTGTCTATTGCCCTGTGAGCTACTCATAACGATCAAGCGTGAAAACATCTTGACTGACACCTGCCTGGAGCTCCATTTAATGGATGCCTTCAGTCCTCAGATACCAGGAATACATTAAAATGTGTACTTTGCATGAAAACTTTCTGAGCATTTTTTTTCCTTCTGAATTGGTTGATTGAAAAAAAAAAAAGTAGTTTGGAATAAGAATGTACAGTGACAAGAACAGACAACTGTGAAAATGAAGGAGGGGGAAAAAAACTGAGGAAGGTTAATGTTTACATAAGATAAGGGCCGTCCCAGGCTTGGTTGGCACTGTGAATGAGACATCTTTTTGCTAAAATTGTTAGGAAGAACACATATTCCTCAAAAAGACCCTTTATAAAGGCAAGCAAACCTAAACACCAATGAACTCTAATTGGATGGGAATAAGAGTTAGTAGATTAACCTTTAATTGCTTTACATCCATTATAACTTTGCTAATGTAAATTCTTCATGCTTAACTATACATCAGTTAATGGCTTATCATTTTTAAAAAAATCATCTGTTTGTGGTTTTCTTTGAACTATAAAAGTACTCAGCTTTTGTTGTAGAAAATTTGAAAAAAATATAACCAAAATGTCAATAATTCCATCAACCTAAAATAGCTAATTTACAAGATTGTTATATTACTTTAAAACATACACACACACACACACACGCACACACACACACAATGACTATGTTGTGTGTGTCTGGGTGTGTGTGTAAAATTATGTACATATAATAATTGATTTCTATTTTAGAATTTTCAAAATTCAACCCATTGGACATCAAAAGCTGGTTACATATTCAAAATATTTCCTCTCTGACACATATATCAGGAACTTGTGTATATATATATAAGGCATATGTGTATAGGTGTGTATATATGACTTTTTTTTTAGCATCTTTATTGGAGTATAATTGCTTTACAGTGGTGTGTTAGTTTCTGCTTTATAACAAAGTGAATCAGCTATACGTATACATATATCCCCATATCTCCTACCTCTTGCATCTCCCTCCCACCCTCCCTATCCCACCCCTCTAGGTGGTCAAAAAGCACCGAGCTGATCTCCTTGTGCTATGTGGCTGCTTCCCACTAGCTATCTATTTTACATTTGGTAGTGTATATATGTCCATGCCACTCTCTCACTTCGTCCCAGCTTACCCTTCCCCCTCCCCACGCCCTCAGGTCCATTCTCTACATCTGAGTCTTTATTCATGTCCTGCCCTTAGGTTCTTCAGAACATTCTTTTTTTTTTTTTTAGATTCCATATATATGTGTTAGCATACGGTATTTGTTTTTCTCTTTCTGACTTAATTCACTGTGTATGACAGACTCTAGGTCCATCCACCTCACTACAAATAACTCAGTTTCATTTATTTTTATGGCTGAGTAATATTCTATTGTATATATGTGCCACATCTTCTTTATCCATTCATCTGTTGATGGACAGTTGGGTTGCTTCTATGTCCTGGTTATTGTAAATAAAGCTGCAATGAACATTGTGGTACATGACTCTTTTTGAATTATGGTTTTCTCAGGGTATATGCCCAGTAGTGGGATTGCTGGGTCGTATGGTAGTTCTATTTTTAGTTTTTTAAGGAACTTCCATACTGTTCTCCATAGTGGTTGTATCAATTTACATTCCCACCAACAGTGCAAGAGGGTTCCCTTTTCTCCACACCCTCTCCAGCAATTATTGTTTGTAGACTTTTTGATGATGGCCATTGTGACTGGTGTGAGGTGATACCTCACTGTAGTTTTGATGTTCATTTCTCTAATGATTAGTGATGTTGAGCATCCTTTCATGTGTTTGTTGGCAATCTGTATATCTTCTTTGGAGAAATGTCTATTTAGGTCCTCTGCCTGTTTTTGGATTGGGTTGTTTGTTTTCTTGATATCGAGCTGCATGAGCTGCTTGTAAATTTTGGAGATTAATCCTTTGTCAGTTGCTTTGTTGGTAAATATTTTCTCCCATTCCTAGGGTTGTCTTTTCGTCTTGTTTATGTTTTCCTTTGCTGTGCAAAAGCTTTTAAGTTTCATTAGGTCCCATTTGTTTATTTTTGCTTCTTTTTCTATTATTCTAGGAGGTGGGTCAAAAAGGATCTTGCTGTGATTTATGTCATAGAGTGTTCTGCCTATGTTTTCCTCTAAGAGTTCGATAGTGTCTGGCCTTACACTTAGGTCTTTAATCCATTTTGAGTTTATTTTTGTGTATGGTGTTAGGGAGTATTCTAATTTCATTCTTTTACGTGTAGCTGTATGACTTTTATTTATAGTATTTTTTGACATTTGTACATTTAAAAATTTTTGTGCTAGTTTGTCAACATTTTTCTTTGTATTTTCTGCTTTTGCATTTCAATTGTAAAGTTGATTATTGCTTCTGCCATATCACTTTGTTTTTCCTTAGGTATATGTAACTTCTTAAAATATATGTTTTCATGTTGCACCATACAGAATTAATGATTTCTCACATTGCTCTCATTATTACATTAATCTCAACTAAATTATTGGAGATACTCTTAATTACTGATTTAAGTATTTAGAAACAAATCTGGTTCTTTCTACATCCAATATAAGCTCCGATCTTATCGCGTTACTATTAAATTCCTTCTTATGTCATATACCTCTTTTTTAATCTCAGTCCATTTAATTCTTATGATTTTTAGCTCATTATTATTTTTTACTTTTCTTGAGGATGCTAAGAAATTCTCTGTCATTCTCTACTTCAGCCTTGAGGAGATTGTTTTCAGAAGTATGCCTTCTTCAGAAACACTCAGATATATCCCCATCCTCTTGTTTCACAGTAATTGTGTAGATACCAAGATGATTTAAAAAAGTATTTGCTTGCACTCACATGAATAAAGATATAATTAAATGCTGTATTTTTCAACATTTAAGTTCCACATATTATTTGTAACTCCTTGTACACCTGGGAGATATTTCAGATCTTTCATATATTCAGGTCTGGGACAAGTTAAAGTACATATCTCTTAGCCAGAAGAATCCTGAGAAAATTTTCCTCAATCCAACTTAATAAACCATATGCAAGTGATCATTCTTCCAAGATTCTGGTGTAACTGGAGATGAGAGATGCTGAATTTCACTTGATATTTCTTATGACTAATCTAAGACTTTCCAAAAGTACTTGAGATGCTTCCCATTTGGTAGGATCATGGTCACATCCTGTTTCTAATGCACCCAGGACAAGTGAGATACAGGAAAAGAATTTCAACAATAGAATATAAGTTAGAAATTACAACACAGGAGAACTTTGAAAAGCATTACTGAGACTCTTTCTTAATACAAAAGACTGGAGTTTGCAACCAAATTTACAATAGAAAAAAAATGTTCTTATCTAAAAAAGCTCTTCTTTTCTATCATTAACATTGGTGGGGAAAACAACAAGAATAACAACAAGAGTGATACGAGAAAGATCATAGAAGAGAATATCTGTGGCTATCCTCTAGTTTGCATAGTAGATAAAAAAGTAAAAAATGTATGAGTAGATTAAGCATATGGTGTGGAAAATTCCAAATATGATGTGATTTTATCTGGGGATTTTGGTTTAATCCCCAGATCTCAGCTTCCCTGTTACTGGAATTAGAACTTAACTGAAAATATAAGAATATTAATGTATATTCTTTAAAGTGCTTAGCAGATACAACAATAGTACAATATAATTTTTAAAAATGCTGTTCCTCAAAGTGCATATCAATTTTAAAAATACTTATTTTCCCCTGATAGAGAAAAGTCTCGAAATTTACTGAAACTTGAAACTTTAGGTTTCAAATATGGTAACTCTCTGAAAGCAACCGGGTGTCTATGAATGCAAAATGGAAGTTATTAACGATGAAAAAGTACCCCTTGAATTAAGCACTTACTCTAGTCAAATCTAGATTTTGAAATTTAATTTTTTAAGGTTGATTGACCTGATTAAATATTATTGGGTCACATATTAACTGAGATATTTTCTACCTCCAACTCCTTTTCATCACTTTTACCAAATTATTTCAGCAAAAACTTCATATACATTAAACTTGATGAATATCCAAGATGTTTTGAAAACATGAGACTATCATCTGATATCATAACTGGTACTACTACTACTGTTAAAGACATTCTTGTTTGATCTACTTCTTTTTACCATTTGTGTGAATCAGGGCTGCTTAAATCTTGCAGGTTTATGCAATATTTTCATTCACTAAAGCTATGCTTAAGAATTTAAGAACCAATCATAACTCGGTTTTACATGCTGTCTCTGGCTCAATGGGGAACTCTCCCAATTCAATAAGCTGTGATTCTGACCTAATGTACAGTACTGGGAATCAGCATATGCCAGTTGGCATTACCCTGAAAAGTATAATGTCAGGTAAGCCAAATTAAAATATTATAACTGCATTCCTAAATTCTTTATTAACTAACATATTTTGAACCTACATATGTATATGGCTAAGGCAAAGGTGTTTTTATTACCAAATCAAAAGCAAATCAAAGTAAAACACTGAGATAACACTACACACTTATTAGAAAGGCCAAACTCCAGAATACAGACAACACCAAACACTGGTGAGGATGTGGAACATTTACTGCTGGTGGAATGCATACTGGTGCAGTCACTCTGGAAGACAGTTTGAGACTTTCTTACAACACTAAACATACTTTTACCATACAGTCTAGCAACTGCATGTCTTGGTATCTACCCAAAGGAATTGAAAACTTATGTACACACAAGAGCTTGTATACAAACATTTTTAGCAGCTTTATTCATAATTGCCAAAACTTGGAAGCAACCAAGTTGTCCTTCAGAGGGTGACTAGATAAATAAACTAGGTAGTTCCAGACAATAGAATATTATTTGGCATTAAAAAGAAATGAGCTGGGGGACTTCCCTGGAGGTCCAGTGGTTAAGACTCCGCCTTCCAATGCAGGGAGTGCGGGTTCGATCCCTTGCTGGAGAGCTAAGATTCCACGTGACTTGTGGCCGAAAAACTAAAACATAAGACAGAAACAATATTGTAACAAATTCAATAAAGACTTTAAAAATGATCCACATCAAAACAATTTAAAAAACAAAAAAAATTTACTAAGCTGTAAAAAAGCCCACCTGAAAAGGCTATACACTGTATGATTCCAACTGTACAACATTCTGGAGAAGACAGGACTATGGAGGCAGTAAAAAATCTGTCCTTGCCAGGGGTTGGGGGAGGGATAAACGGGTAGAGCACAAAGGCTTTATTTTTTTTTAAACATCTTTATTGGAGTATAATTGCTTTACATTGTTGTATTAGTTTCTGCTGTATAACAAAGTGAATCAGCTATACATATACCTATATCCCCATATCTCTTCCCTCTTGTGTCTCCCTCCCACCCTCCCTATCCCACTCCTCTAGGTGGTCATAGGCACCCAGCTGATGTCCCTGTGCTATGCAGCTGCTTCCCACTAGCTATCTATTCTACATTTGGTAGTGTATATATGTCCATGCCACTCTCTCACTTCATCCCAGCTTACCTTTCCCCCTCCCCACATCCTCAAGTCCATTCTCTACATCTGTGTCTTTATTCCTGTCCTGCCCCTAGGTTCCTCAGAACCTTTTTTTTTTTTTTTTTAGATTCCATATATATGTGTTAGCATACGGTATTTGTTTTTCTCTTTCTTACTTACTTCACTCTGTATGACAGACTCTAGGTCCATCCACCTCTCTACAAACAACTCAATTTCACTTCTTTTTATGGCTGAGGAATAGTCCATTGTATATATGTGCCACATCTTCTTTATCCATTTATCTGTCAGTGGACACTTAGGTTGCTTCCATGTCCTGGCTAGCACAAAGGCTTTTAAGGGCAGTTAAAATACTCTGTATAATTCTGTAAATGTGGATACATACCATTATACAGTTTTTCAAACCCATAGAATGTACAACACCAAGAGTGAACCCTAATGCAAACTATGGACTTTGGTAACAGATGTACCACTCTGGGGGGGATGTTGATAATGGGGACTATGAATTTCTGGGGCACATGGGAAATCCCTGTATATCCCTCTCAGTTTTGCTGTGAGCCTGAAACTACTCTGAGAAAAAGTAGTCTTTAAAAATAAAAAAAAGAGGCAAACTGAGATCAGTTCAAAATAATAAGAAAATCCAATCACAAGGATGTTCATGACCTTTGCTTAGAAGGCAAGGTGAAAACTATGTGACATTTAATCACTAACAGTGTTAAGAATCACAATCAGTCGCTTACTTATTACTACAAAAAACGTACATTATATTAAAGTGTATGTTACAAGTTGATTTTGTTATTATCCCCAATTCATCGATCATTATTTGGGACTCAGAACAGTAAAGTGACTTACCCAGGATCACATAGACTTAACTAACGTTACATCTGGTAGAGTTGTAACTGAAACCTATCTTTCACCTTAAATTCGTGTATCCTTTTTTTTTTTCTTTTATGCCTTCTACTCAATGGAGAGATTATGGAATTGAGAGCCAGTTACCTGGGTTTTAGCTCTGAATCTGGCAGTCTGAGCAAGTGTAATAGTCTGTTTTATTAAAATGACTAGAGAAACTTATAGACACTTCCTCAGGATTGTAGTTCATTCTTAGTGTACAGTAACCCACCTATGCTTGCTGCCACACAGTTCTTCCCCAGTTAGAAAAAGAAAAGCTAATTTTATATGAATTAGTCCACAGTTATGGAAAATACAATGAGTGCAAAGAGACAGCATGGAGGATGAATTTAATTTCTTTATCAGCTATGTACTTTTAGTATAAGAGCAGCCCGACCAGATGGAGAGAAACCAGAGAAGGCCTTTTAGGGAAATTATACTAGGCAGAGACAGACTAGTAGAATGCAAGCTGCATAAGGGGAACACCAGGAGCAATGCTGGAACACAGCTGGTGCTAAACACATATGTGTAGGATGTACCAATGTCCAAACCGCAGACTTAACTCTTTATTCAGTCTTAAAAAATTGAGTCTTTAGTGGATTTTGTGCCATATTTTTGGTGTGATAGCATTGTCAGCTTGAGATACATGTACTTACATAAACACAGATGCATACATACACAAACATACACACACACACAGGATATTTTCAGTTCCTTAGAATATATGTTAGGACTGCATCAAAACAAGTAGGCAAAAACAATACATCTGAATAATTCTAAGGACATGCAATTCTAATTTGTTTTCCTTCTTCTACCTCTTAAAGCTTTCCTCCAACAGAAATTTTCATTGGACAAGAGAGATTATGCATTGTTGAACCCACACTAGGGTTTATAAAACCTGAGATAAAATAAACTTATAGAAAGGTGAAAACCTGCCATTTCCTCTTATGCTCATAAATTTCAACCTTACTTCTTGAAAAATTCAGGTTTTTCTGCCAGACAATTCTAGCTGAGGCTCTGCTGTGGAGAGCATGTCAAAACCCTTTGAGCTAAAAACTGCATCTTGCTTGATAAACAGAGTTGTATTTTTTTTTCAGTAAATATTATACATTTGCCCAAGTTGGTGTTTTTAAAGAAGTGTCCAAGGCCTGTTATTGCAAAAAAAGGCAAATTCATTTTCTATATCGAAATGTTTTTAAAAATAGATCTTTATGCATATATTATTTGTGTTGAAGTCTTAAAATCCTTATATATATATATATATATATATATATATATATATATACGCACAAAGGCAATGGCATATAAAAGGAACATTGGCCTTTCAAGTACTGTGTTTCTCATCTGATTAGTTAGCAATTTGTACAATAACACCTAAATGGATGCAATGCTAATATCACTGTTTATTTTATTATAGTTGTAAAACAAGTACAGTGCTATCTGCCCTGCTTGTTCGTAATATTACTTATAAACAATTTTGTGTACACTCTATTTCAATTTCCCAGCTTGAGTAGCTAACAATCTGCACTAAAACATTCAAGGTAAAATGGAAAACTAATTGCATAGAGATTTTTAAACTCATTTTCACGCAGCAGGATTTATTAGTGTCAATGAAGGTAAAAAGCAGTAGGAATTCTCTCATACCTTCACTAACTCCCTCTGCTAATTCAAAATATCCACGGAGAACTTAAGTGGGATAGGATGCAGCAGTAGCATTTTTGGTAAGAGCAGTATTTGAAGAGGAGAAAATATTCCTTGGGTCTATGTATAGATCATGAATTGCTTTTATTCTGGATTGTTGCCTGAATTTTAGAATGTTGCATCAAATGATGGAGAAAAAGACAAAGCTGCTTTCTATTAAGGGCTGATTTCCACTCATTGCATTCTCTCACAATTTCCTATTTGGTGCCTTTATCTTATTCCTCTTAACTGGGTGATACCAATTATAGGATTCCACAAAAGGAACCCAGGTGATAAAAGGCTCAAAATATATAACACGGAGTAGTAGCTAAAAATCTGTTCCCCTAGATTGGAAAATAGAAAATCGTAAACTGAAATTGTCTTAAATAGTGTAAAGCAGGCCAAAACTGAATTTTTTAAACTATCAAAGCTTTTCAAAAAATGAACATAAAATATAATATTTCAGTCCCAAATACTATTGATTTACAAAATTTTAAAGCTAGTTGTCACAAATATTTATGAACTTAGAGGTTAACAAATTCAAAGAACATTTAAAAGATAAACATTTTCTGGTAGATATTCCATAAGAGGAAGTCTGAAACTTCTGTCAATGATCTAGTTAAAAGTTCGAAAACAAACAAAAACAACAACAATAATAACAAAACCCACCAATATTTATTCTTAGCCTGAATGAAATTAATAATGCCATTGCCTTTAAAATGAAGCATATTTATCAGGTTGTTAAGATGTGATTTTTTTATTTACCCTGCTTGTTTGGGTAGAGACAATCATATTACTGCCCTTGCAAACCCTCCTCCTGCATTCATTTTCCCTGTCTCTGGAAGAAATCTCAGTCTTTCTTCATTTTTCAGAAGTAAATAAATTGTCTTTTAGATATATTAGAGAATGATGACTCCAAGGGTAGCATCAAACCTGCAGACTTTTTTCTAATTTAAGACTCCTCTTCTGCCCTTCTCCAGTCCTCTGGTCTTGCACACTGGTGGGTGGAGTGGTTTCTGTGAGCCTTCAGTCTCTACCTCTGTCAAGAGCTGCAGTATAGGCCTGGCAGTGGTTTCTTCTGGTTGTGCAGATCCCAGTGTCTGACTCTGTCCAATGCTGGGGAAGGAAGGGATGTTTCTCTTGCAACTTTCCTCCCATTCCTGCATTGCTACCATCTACAGTTCTTTGATGTAAATCATGCCTGTTCTGACCTCTTGCGATTTCTGACCTCTCGTGATTTCTCTCTCTGCTACTTGATTTCTGAATTTCCTCTCTGGTGGACTCATCTTGCCCCTTCTACTTTCCTCTTGGGCAGAATTCCATGCCAGGTGGCCTGGTCCAGCTGTTTTCTCAGGGATCACATCGTACTTATGTTGTATATGCACGTGACCTTGCATGACCTTTCTTTCTGAAAGGGAAGGCATTCATAAATAGGCTTCTCTACTTTGCTGCCCCACCGTGGCTTGCTAACCACTGACTCTAGACCTCGGATTTTTCAGGATGTGTCAGATACCGGTCCCTCACACTTCCGAGAATATAAACCAAGATCTCCAAGTGATCCTCTTGGATTCCTGAGCTGAGGGTGAATTATTCCCATACCCATCATTTGAAAGTTTGGAAACTGTGCCCAAAAACTATCTTCCTCCAAAGAGAGCCCTACTCTTGGCTCTTCAACTGTTAAACTAATACCTTGCCTTCTTTTCTATAGACTCAAGGTCGTGATGGGTTAATGATGAATAAACCAATTTCACAGTCTTTTATCAAGACCAGCCTATATATTCTAGCAAATCATGCCAGGATGTGGGTACCCTGTTCTTACTGTACTCTTCTTTGGAAACTCAGCCCTAACAATATAAGAAAGGTTACATTGTTACATTTGCCTTTCTCTTTCTGTTTCTTTCTCTCTGTTACACAGTCACAAAGTAGACATGATTCATTCATCATTAGGTTCTTATGAATTTGCAAACTTAACAGAAAGGCAATAGGGGCAGAATTGCCACCTTCTACCATTTATTTATTATTCTAAATCTTTAAAAGATTTTATAATTTACCTTAAAGTTTCTTATAAGATTGCCATCTTCTGCCCTTTTTGTCTTTAAAAGGCTGAAAATCCCTCGCACCTATTAATTTATACTAACACAATCACACATAAAATATGCCTATTTGAAATATAAGATGAATTATTCATACATTACAAAATTGGCCAATTGTCCTCTCTGGACAATTACTAAAAGTCTATTGTTAGAAGTGAGGTTAAATTTTGAAGGTATTAGATGGTATTACATTCATGTACATAGAAATGCGATTCCTTTTCTGACAATCTCCCCTTCCCAACCTCCTGCAATTTTCCAAATAAGTCATCTCCATGAAATAAAAAGCTTAGTGGGAAATGAAGCATTACTTCACCACATACTACACAAGTTAAATTTCACAGTACCCCTTTTACAAGTTTGGCTTAGATTCAAGTCCTACTGGACCTAATCTAAATCTTGGGAATAATGTTTAAGCATCCTTTTGGGGACTGTGGGGGAGGGAGAGATGAAATGACACAGAGAGAGAAGAGGAGGAGGAGGAGACATACATTAGTTAGCATAGGATAGATTTTTTTTTATCATAACAATCATCCACACAATCCCAGTGACTTAATATGAAGTTTACTTCTTGTTCACTCTACACTTCCAATGTGCATCAGCATGTGGGTTCCTTGTCAATATTCAGGAACTCAAGGCAGGAAAACAGAATGTAGCAAATCGCATATTGTCTCCTAAGCTTGCATACTATCTCCCAGAAAGCAGCATGCACTACTCAGACTGAATGTTATTAGCCAAAGCAAATCATATATCTAGACGTAACTTCAAAGGGGACGGAGTAATATGACTCTACCTGTGCCTGGATAGAGAAGAGAATCAGAGTATTTGAAAACATCCCTAACGACTTCCACAAGTCCATTAACCCAGCCAGCAGCAAGAATCAAAAGAGATAGATTAATGAGGTCATGCTTTTAAAGAATAATGACTGTGTTCATTTTCAGAGCATGGTCTAATGCAGTGGTTCTCAAAGCATGGTCCATGGACTCCTGGGGGTCTCCAAAACCTAAAACATTTTCACAAGAACACTGGCATGTTATTTGCCTTTTTCAGTTCCATTCTCTCATGAGTTCATAGTAGAAATTTCTAGAAGTTATAATACATGTCATATGGCAAAAAATTGAATCCAGCTTCTCCCTATTGAACCAGAAATTAAAGAAATTTACAAAAATACAAACAAGGTCGCTCTTCTCAAAATCTTTTGTCTTCAAAATATAGTTACTTTTTACAAATTACATAGTTTAACATTAAATGGCTTTATTATTTTTTAAAATTAATTAATAAATACCTGAACTAAGTGTCAGAGTTTCCCATAGGATGGGCTGGACCTTTGTTGTTGCTGTATTATAGTTTAATTTCTTCCTCTCCAGACTTCCATCCTTCAATCCCCCAAAGGTGTTTTTTCCAAGAACACTTTCTGCCTCAAAATTCCTGCATCCAGATCTCTGTCTCAGAGTCTGTTTCACAGACAGTCAATTTAAGACAGTTGGTGCAAGGAATGATTCAAGGAAACTAAAATTGGATTTTTTGGCTCTTCCACCTACTGGCCAGTGAGCAATGAGGGCTCCCTCACTGGTGGTAAGTGGAACCCTGATCACACTTGTTAAGTGAAGTAGTAATAGTGCATATGTTAATACTTCCACTCATGGTGAATTGGACGAGATACCAAGAGTGTACTGATGGGTGATATGTATGACATTTGGAAAGAGTGGGATAAATAATAATAGGAGAATTAGAGAATTGAATGTCTCTTTCTGGAGCCAATGAATGATATGAAGAAAGAAAATTAAAGATTAAGACTGATTAATTACCAAGTAACCACAAGGGATGAAAGCAAGAGGGCCTGGAAGCTTCTAAAGAGAGTCACTTCTTACAGCAGGAAGTCAGAAAAAGTTGATCAACCCTTAGTGTAATCTTCAGAGTAGCAGGGCCATGGAAGAGGTTGAATTTTAGTGTCAGGAGGCTCCTACCTCAATGTCAGGACCCTGAAGGGAAGAAGTGAGATCCTGAGATATTATGAACTTGAAAACCTTGAATCCTTAGATTGTTTTGAACTCTCTTATAGTAACCCAATTGCAGCTGCCTTGCTAGATGCAGTATCTCTACTAGAGCAAATTAGCACTATCTCAGGAAGATGCCATGTGACCACTGATCCGACAGAAACATTCTTTTATATCCCTATAAAAAAGGAGGATTAGAAACATTTTACTTGAATTGGAATGGACTACAATGAACCCTTATGGTTTTGCTATATTAACATTCTGTCTAATACAGTTCCTAAGGATTTGGACCATCTGGACATTTCACTGAATATCACATTGATTCATAATACAGATATTAATAGGAATGACTGAGCAAAAATGTGCACAAACCATAAAAAAGCAAGTTGACAAATTGGAGTTCATCAAAATCTTAAAAGTTTACTTTTTAAACATCAGTGTTTAAAAGACAAGCCACTAAGTGTGAGAACATATTTGCAAATCATTTACTAGATAAAGGATTTTGAATCTAGAATATATAAAGAACTCTCAATATCAATAATAAGAAAACACTCACTTTTAAAAATGGGCAAAAATTTGAACAGAAACTTAACCAAGAAGACATAAGGTATGGGGAATAAACAGATGAAAAAAATCTTCAACATCATTAGAAATTAGGAAAAACAAATTAAAAGTACAATATGTTACCACTACACACCAATTATCATCTGTGGGTGTACAGACCTAGGGGGAACTCAGTTGCTTATAATGTCCCAGCCAGAAGCAGAAGAACTAAGACTCAAACTTAGAATTGTCTGAGTTCAAAAAAGTGACCTCCCCGGTATACTATATAACACACTATAGGCAATAGAATCGTTCAAAAATACTCGTATGTTTTGCATGTAGTTGTTTTGGAATTAGCAGCTGTGGCTTCACACACATTCATACACACAAAATCAAACTTCTCTTCCATTTACTTTTTACAAATTAATCGACTCATTAATAATATTTCCCTAGTGGGTCTTTAAGTGCTTTTCAGCATTTATTGGAGTGATGTGCTTCATTTAAAATTATATGAGGCAGTATTACACAGCGGTGGAGAGTTTAGGACTCAGTTTTCAACTACAAGTTGAAATAGATTGATGTAAGTAGAATCAAAGAATGTGAGACTTCTCTTTTCTATTCTGGAAGACCCCCACCCCAATCATACATCCACTTCACCCCTGGATGTGAATATACTATATTTCATAAATCATGTCATTATCACATTGGAACATTCAGGAAACAAATTATGTTATGCCTCATCCTTCCCTCAAAGCTACTAAACTGTTTTATTTTTCAGTTTCAATCTGCCCCTCTAGAGCTTATATTTTAACTCCATGTTCATGATTGCTTCTGAACATAATCCTGCAGACTTTCTGATGAGTAAAGCATACAAGTACTTATATATGAACAAAATGTAGCTTGAGAAATTTTCTTCAGAATTAGATAACCTTAGAGAAATCCTGTTTGGACTCACACTACAGGAGTTCAAATCTAGGCACTTACTACCTGTGAGACCTTTGAGCAGATTTCACAATCTCTCTGAACCTTTGTTTGCCTTCTTTTATTTATTTTCTTTTAAGATTATTTTTTTGTTTTTTGATGTGGACCATCTTTGAAGTCTTTATTGAATTTGTTACAATATTGTTTCTCTTTTATGTTTTGGGTTTTTGGCAGTGAGGCATGTGGGATCTTAGCTCTCCCATCAGGGTTCAAATCTATACCCCCTGCATTGGAAGGTGAAGTCTTAACCACTGGGCCACCAGGGGAGTCCCTGTTTGCTGTCTTTTAAATGAGAACCCTAGTACCTATATTTTAGGGTATCATGAATTAAATAAATTCAAGATATCAGCATGCAAAACCCAATTTTTTTTAAAAAGGTGCAAACATTTTATATGTATCAAAGGAAAACCTTTCTATTTTAAAAGACTACTTTTTAAGGTATGTGAATCTTTTATAAAAACATTAAAAAAAAAAAAGAATGTTGTGGGTCAAGTATTTCAAAGGATTTAGGATGTGCAAATGTAAATATTTTGATGAATTTAAGAACTGGGGTTAGACTGAGTTGAATTGTTCTGCAACATGGGGGGGGGTGGATGGGTGAGGAGAAAAAATTAGAGTTCCCCAAGCCATCAGGTGGGGAGAGGAGAAGTCAGAGGAGAGAGATGGAGAATAAAAACAAGTCTAGCTACCTAGACTTATACCGGAAAAGTCGGCACTATTATTACAAAGGATAATCCTAGCAGTGAAGTAGCCAAAAAGACTTTAAAAACAGATGTGTACTGTGTGATTTTTGTTTTGCTCTTTGTAATGAAGATTAGTAAGTATAAGCCTTTAGCCATGAACCTATATTTTTAAGTAAGTAATGATTTGATGCCTACTGTGGTCCTTTTTCAAAGGATACAGTTGTCCAGGGTTTGGGAAGTCAGCTATGAGACTGATAGGAGAAAAGGGTGTTGTCACTGTTTGGGTCAAATCTAAGATAAAGTTAAAGGACGAGCAGCAATAAGTCATAACAATGAGTCAAAATCAGGTAGAAAATCAGAGGCAATGCAGGAAAGCCCATCTGGGAATTTTCTGACATCTTGGAGAGGGAATGTGAAATGCTATAAAGATCATATTGACCCCATCTAATATTTGTGATAATACAGTCATATTTGTGAGATATGTAGTTATAATATTCATATTTTGTCTATATTAAGTACCTTTTTTACCTTTCTGCCTTGAGGGTTCCTTTTCCATTAAAGACGTTAATATAGAAAGAAAATCTAGGCCATTACAAATAAGGCCTCTTACCTAAATGTGAGAAAAATAAAAGCACAATACACCTGATAAGGATATTAAAGTAAAGGATTTCTGAGGCTTCTTATCAAGGTCTTGTGTTATCTTTCTACAGGACACTTTCCTGACCCTCAGCTACTTTTTAAATCCCAGTCAGGATGTGATCTCCAAAGCCTCATAGAATATATTGATTCCTATTCTCCTTCACGACGGATAAAACCTTCTGTAGCCATTACAATGCAATACCTTCACATATAACTCAGCTTTGCTGAAAGAAAGCAATCTTTGTTTCTTTCTACTTTGAGTCCAATAGGGATTTTGTGCATTGGTTCTTTAAACAATGTTTTTATTTCCTTGAGTTTCTGCTGGACTGTGGTTGTTTTATTAGTTCTCAGATGATTTATGTATTTTCAATGTACAAGTGCCTAGAGGCTAAGATAAATAGAAGTATTTGTATAGTAAAATTTGAAAAATAGTTCAAGGCTTGAAAAAAGCAAAGCTTATTAGGTGCTCAAAATTAAAATGAATGCTTTCTCTGCCATGCTATTTTTGCAAGGGACAAAACAAGACATGTGAAGAGAAGGTCTGATAAATACTCTACTTTTTATCTCTATCCACAGCACATCAATGTCTAGGATAAATATTAAGTCATTTACTATAAGATATCTGTATATTTTAGAAGAGAATAATCCTGAAAACTATAATCCTCTAACTGGGGCCCATGGATCCTGGGATATTTAGGCCTCTACTCTTTAAGTGTTAGAAATAATTGCCAGTCAACATACCAATGAGACTATCATACCTAGATTTTCTTACCCCATTCCTTCCTCATGCAGAAATGTCAAATTTCCATGGATCCATTGATATATTAACCCATATTAGTAAGGTTGTTATCATTATGTTAAAAATAAATCACATATTTGTGTACTTCTGTGCTTTGATCAATTATAAGGGGATTTGATTGTTTAATGCTCCAGGGGGGCATCTTCCTGCCCATGGTAGATGGAGAAGCCTTTCCCACATACCATGTACTAATACAAACAATAGATAAAACCTATTTTCCCTAAAGCTCATTTTTACTGTATTAAATGATGGTAAAGTTTTACTGTATTAAAAGATGGTAAATTTTTACTGACATTTCCAATTTTATGTTTTGTAGCTATCACATTAATCTCCCATCAAGCTTAACTAAACACCCCCCAAATTCCTGATTTGATTATGCTCATGAAGATTAATTATTATTTATGTAAGATCACATGCATGTTGACTTAAGTATATATGAATTATATCTAGTATAAAAACCAAAGTTAAAAGAATTTTGGCATAAAATGTTCCTATTTGGAACAGGCTAAAGAGAATTACTAACTCTATGGGCTGAACTATTCATAGCTGAAGTTTTTTGACAAAACGAGTACTGAGTAGCAATGCATGGAGGAGAAGTGTTCTGGAAAGGACGGAGGTCAAACGTGAGTGGCTGATGCACCTTATTACCCTCAGTAATAGATACGGCTTGTAATGCAGGTTCACAACCTGCATGAAGGTGATTTAAAATCAACACCAGGCAATCAGCACTGGTTTTGATGAGGCACTCAGGGGCAGTGAATAGTAGGGGAAAAGGACAGGGTCATGGCTGGGCCCCGGTGAACATGGATATAGAAGAGGTGAGTAGAAAATTAAAAAGCCAGTGAAAGTACTGAATGGAAGCCAGAGATGTGGGAGGGAAAAAACAGCAGCATACGTGTAAAGAAAGGAGGGAATGGAAGTTTTCAGAGAAGGCAATGCAGAGACTATGCTGGAGAGGGCAGTTTCTACAGAGTGCTGAGGGCAAAACACAGAACATAGTGCAGGAGGTGATGAAGTGGATGCAGAGCTGATTATTTATTTTGAAAGCTTGTTTTAGGTGACAAAGAAGTCACCAAACAGCAGGGAATGTGAGTTAGAAAAAAATATTTTTTTCTTTTAATATTGAATAATTGTATGTGTTTGGGATAAAAATCCAATAAGAAGACAAATGCTGATCATGCAGAAAAGAGAAAGCGTGATGGATGGAGCAAGGCATTTGAGATGTGGGAAGGTTGGAAATCAAAGCCAGCGTGCATGGATCTACTATGTATGGCAGAACGCATACCCCATCCATGGGTAAGGGAGGGCAGTTGGAAAGTGAATGAATGAACATCTACTCAGGCGTAAAGATCAGGGAAGGTAATATAGAAAACTATTGGTTTCATTGTCTTAATGAGGAAACAAATGAATTTGTATTGAGGTTGAGAGAGTACCTTGTAGGTAGGGAGTTTGAAAGGAAATTCAAATTCTGGAAGGGTTGCTTCAGGCAATGAGGGAGGAGGGTTGCTTCAGGCAATGAGGGAGGAATCTGGAGAAGGGATCTTTTGGAAGATCCATGGACAGTATTGGGATTGCATGTGTCATTAGAGAACAGGAATTTATATTGGCTTTAGTATGCAATGCTGGGACATGTTGTCCAGGCACACTCAGGGACCCAGGGGAAGGAGGGGCTAAGTTGCATGGTTATATCAATTCAAAGCGGTTACCATGGAACGAAAATGAGGTGAGAGTGTTTAGGATAATAGGGAGAAATGGATTCTATGTTTCATAGTTGGGTGACAATATAATTTATCATCCAAAATGGAACATATTTAAGAGTGAAAGAGGACAACCAAATAGGATGTCAGGAAACAGGAGTAAACTGAGTCTGTCACCAGGCGAATGTGGATAAATGACCATCCTGCTCATAGTGATTAAAACTAATTTTTAAAAAGACCATATGGATTGGGGAAAAACTTCTAGTAAATGGTCTAAGCCCAGTTGAGGTTGGAGAAAAGTTAGACTGTGAGTAATAGAGTAAAAGTCCTGGAAGTGTAGAGTACTGTGGCTAAAAGAAAATTGGGCTATAAGCATTTAGATCTCAGAACTTCCATAGATATTTTGGCTCTGGTTAACGAAACAATGTAGTGACACTGGAGGTAAGGAGTCTTCTGGGTTCAGAAAGTCACAGTGGACTAAAGTTAAGGTGTGGATGTATATTATCTCACACATTCTAAAGTTGTCCAGGAAGACAGTGGAATTGATGGTGGAGAGAAAGTTTTTAAGCCAGAGGCCAGAGTCCTCAAAGAATGTGAAGAAATGAGCTTGAGGGATGTCAGTCAAGAACAAGAATGAGGTCTAGGCGACACGAGGTTCAATAAAGATATTTTTATAAGAGGGCACATGAGCTATTAAGGAAATGAATACATTTGGCATTGCTTCATGTCATCAAGTATTGGAATCACCCTTGATCCATGCTCGTGCCCAAACGTTGATTATAATATTTTTTCCAATGCCTACAGGCAGAGAATTCACTGTTTATGGTAACCAAGATAGTCAAGTTCTACATATCAGTTTTAATACTCATTTTATTTTATTTTATTTATTTATTTTTTTAAACATCTTTATTGGAGTATAATTGCTTTACAATGGTGTGTTAGTTTCTGCTTTATAACACTCATTTAAATGAATAACTTGGACCTCTTTTTTATGTTTTGATTTTGATTAACAAGAATTCATTCATAAAGGACAATCTATTCTTCCTCTGGCAGTAAAAATAGGATTCATTGCCTATAAACGTCAGACTTTAGACTATAAAGAATATCTGAAGTTAAATGACAAAATTTGAGGCTTCTTTGAGATTCTTTATCATGAGACCTCAACTGTTTCCTATAGACCAATTTTTAAATATCAATAAAAGTGTAAAATTCAGGGAAAAATATATTCACATTTTTGTTGATATCATAAATACTTGCTATCTTCACTCTTTGTCTCTGGTTTCAATACACAAAAATCCTATTGCGTGTGTACAGAAGTTTTATATTTTTTTCCTTTCTACCATAATTTTTTCTTTACATCTTTATTGGAGTATAACTGCTTTACATTGTTGTGTTAGTTTCTGCTGTACGAGAAAGTGAATCAGCTATACGTATACATATATCCCCATATCCCCACCCTCTTGCCTCTCACTCCCACCCTCCCTATCCCACCCCTCTAGTTGGACACAAAGCACCAAGCTGATCTCCCTGTGAGATGCAGCTGCTTCCCACTAGCTAGCTATTTTACATTTGGTAGTGTCTATATGTCCATGCCACTCTCTCACTTTGTCCCAGCTTACTCTCCACCCTCCCCATGCCCTCAGGTCCATTCTCTACATCTGCGTCTTTATTCCTGTCCTGCCCCTAGGTTCTTCAGAACAGTTGTTTTTTTTTTTTTTTTTTTTTTTTTTTTGATTCCATATATATGCGTTAGTGTACTGTATTTGTTTTTCTCTTTCTGACTTACTTCACTCTGTATGACAGACAGACTCTAGGTCCATCCACCTCACTACAAATAACTCAATTTCATTTCTTTTTATGGTTGAATAATATTCCACTGTATATATGTGCCACATCTTCTTTATCCATTCATCTGTCAATAGACATTTAGGTTGATTCCATATCCTGGCTGTTGTATATAGGGCTGCAATGAACAATGGTGGTACATGTCTGTTTTTGAATTATGGTTTTCTCAGGGTATATGCCCAGTAGTGGGATTTCTGGGTCGTATGGTAGTTCTGTTTTTAGCTTTTGAAGGAAACTCCATGCTGTTCTCCATACTGGCTGTATCAATTTACATTCCCACCAACAGTGCAAGAGGGTTTCCTTTTCTCCACACCCTCTCCAGCATTTGTAGTTTGTAGATTTTCTAATGATACCCATTCTAACCAGTGTGAAGTGATACCTCATTGTGATTTTGATTTGCATTTCTCTAATGATTAGTGATATTGAGCATGCATTCATGTGTTTTTTGGCAATCTGTATATCTTCTTTGGAGAAATGTCTGTTTAGGTCTTCCACCCGTTTTTAGATTTGGTTGTTTGTTTTTTTGATATTGAGCTGCATGAACTGCTTGTCTATTTTGGAGATTAATTCTTTGTCAGTTTCTTCATTAGCAAATATTTTCTCCTATTCTGATGGTTGCCTTTTTGTCTTGTTTAAGGTTTCCTTTGTTGTGCAAAAGCTTTTAAATTTCATTAGGTCACATTTGTTTATCCTTGTTTTATGTCCATTACATTAAAAAGTGGGTCAAAAAGGACCTTGCTGTGATTTATGTCATAGAGCGTTCTGCCTATTTTTTCCTCTAGGAGTTTTACAGTGTCTGGCCTTACATTTAGGTCTTTAATCCATTTTGAGTTTATTTTTCTGTATGGTGTTAGGGAGTGTTCTAATTTCATTCTTTTTTGTGTAGCTGTCCAGTTTTCCCAACACCACTTATTGAAGAGGCTGTCTTTTCTCCATTGTATATTCTTGCTTCCTTTGTCAAAGACAAGGTGACCATATGTTCATGGTTTTATCTCTGGGCTTTCTATCCTGTTCCATTGATATATATTTCTGTTTTCATGCCAGTACCATACTGTCTTGATTACTGTAGCTTTGTAGTAGAGTCTGAAGTCAGGGAGCCTAATTCCTCCAGCTCCGTTTTTCTTTCTCAAGATTGCTTTGGCTATTCAGGGTCTTTTGTGTTTCCATAAAAATTGTGAAATTTTTTGTTCTAGTTCTGTGAAAAATGCCATGGGTAGTTTCATAGGGATTGCACTGAGTCTGTAGATTGCTTTAAGCCGTATAGTCATTTTCACAATGTTGATTCTTCCAATCCAAGAACTTGGTGTATCTCTCCATCTGCTTGTATTATCTTTAATTTCTTTCATCAGTGTCTTATAGGTTTCTGCATACAGGTCTTTCATCTCCTTAGGTAGGTTTATTCCCCGGTATTTTACTCTTTTTGTTGCAGTGGTAAATGGGAGTGTTTCCTTAATTTTTCTTTCAGATTTTTCATTGTTAGTGCATAGGAATACAAGAGATTTCTGTGCATTAATTTTGTATCCTGCTACTTTATCAAATTCATTGATTAACTATAGCAGTTTTCTGGTAGCATCTTTAGGATTTTCTATGTATAGTGTCATGTCATCTGCAAACAGTGACAGTTTTACTTCTTTTCTGATTTTGATTCCTTTTATTTCATTTTCTTCTCTTAATGCCATGGCTAAAACTTCCAAAACTATGTTGAATAATAGTGGTAAGAGTGGGCACCCTTGTCTTGTTCCTGTTCTTAGAGGAAATGTTTCAGTTTTTCACCATTGAGAATGATGTTGGCTATGGGTTTGTCATATATGACCTTTATTATGTTGAGGTAGGTTCCCTCTATGCCCACTTTCTGGAGGGTTTTTATCCTAAATAAGTGTTGAATTTTGTCCAAAGATTTTTCTGCATCTATTCTGATGATCATATGGTTTTTATCCTTCAGTTGGTTAATATGGTGTATCACATTGATTGATTTTTGTATACTGAACGATCCTTGCATTCCTGAAGTAAACCCCACTTGATCATGGTGTATGATCCTTTTAATGTGCTGTTGGATTCTGTTTTCTAGTATCTTGTTGAGGATTTTTGCATCTATGTTCATCAGTGATATTGGCGTGAAGTTTTCTTTTTTTTGACATCTTTGTCTACTTTTGATATCAGGGTGATGGTGGTCTCGTAGAATGAGTTTGGGAGTGTTCCTCCCTCTACTATATTTTGGAAGAGTTTGAGAAGGATAGGTGTTAGCTCTTCTCTAAATGTTTGGTAGAATTCGCCTGTGAAGCCATATGGTCCTGGGCTTTTGTTTGTTGGAAGATTTTTAATCACAGTTTCAATTTCAGTACTTGTGATTGGTCTGTTCATATTTTCTATTTCTTCCTGGTTCAGTCTTGGAAGGTTGTACTTTTGTAAGAAGTTGTCCATTTCTTCCAGGTTGTCCATTTTATTGGCTTACAGTTGCTTGTAGTACTCTCTCAAGACCTTTTTTTATTTCTGCATTGTCAGTTGTTACCTCTCCTTTTTCAATTCTAATTCTGTTGATTTGAGTCTTCTCGCTTTTTTCTTGATGATTCTGGCTAATGGTTTATCAATTTTCTTTATCTTCTCAAAGAAGCAGCTTTTAGTTTTATTGATCTTTGCTATTGTTTTCTTCATTTTTTTTTTCATTTATTTCCGATCTGATCTTTATGATATTTTTCCTTCTGCTAACTTTGGGGTTTTTTTGTTCTCCTTTCTCTAATTGTTTTAGGTGTAAGTTTAGGTTGTTTATTTGAGATTTTTCTTATTTCTTGAGGTAGGATTGTATTGTTATTAACTTCCCTCTTACAACTGCTTTTGCTGCATCCCATAGGTGTTGGGTCATCGTGTTTTCATTGCCATTTGTTTCTAGGTATTTTCTGATTTCCTCTTTGATTTCTTCAGTGATCTCTTGGTTATTTAGTAGTGTATTATTTAGTTTCCAAGTGTTTGTATTTTTTACAGTTTTTTTCCTGTAATTGATATCTAGTCTCATAGTGTTGTGGTTGGAAAAGATATTTGACAAAATTTCAATTTTCATAAATTTACCAAGGCTTGATTTGTGACCCAAGATATGACCTATCCTGGAGAATGTTCCATGAACACTTGAGAAGAAAGTGTATTGTGTTGTTTTTGGATGAATGTCCTATAGCTATCAATTAAGTCCATCTTATTAATGTGTCATTTAAAGCTTGTGTTTCCTTATTTATTTTCATTTTGGTTGATCTGTCCATTGGTGAAAGTGGGGTTTTAAAGTCTCCTAGTATTATTGTGTTACTGTCTATTTTGCCTTTTATGGCTGTTGGCATTTGCCTTATGTACTGAAGTGCTCCTATGTTCAGTGCATAAATATTTACAATGGTTATATCTTCTTCTTGCATTGATCTCCTGATCATTTTGTAGTGTCCTTCTTTCTCTCTTGTAATAGTCTTTATTTTTAAGTCTATTTTGTCTTTTATGAGTATTGCTACTCCAGCTTTCTTTTGATTTCCATTTGCATGGAATATCTATTTCCATCCCCTCACTTTCAGCCTATATGTGTCCCTAGGTCTGACGTGGGTCTCTTGTAGACAGCATATATACTGTCTTGTTTTTTTATCCATTCAGCCAGTCTGTGTCTTTTGGTTGGAGCATTTAATCCATTTACATTTAAGGTAATTAGCAATCTGTATGTTCCTATTACCATTTTCTAAATTGTTTTGGGTTTGTTTTTGTGGTTCTTTTCCTTCTCTTGTGTTTCCCACTTAGGGAAGTTCCTTTAGCATTAGTTGTAAAGCTGGTTTGGGGGTGCTGAATTCTGTTAAGTTTTGCTTGTCTGTAAAGGTTTTAAATTCTCCATCAAATCTGACTGAAATCCTTGCTATGTAGAGTAATCTTGGTCTTAAGTTTTTCCTTTTCCTCACTTTAAATATGTCCTGCCACTCCCTCTGGATTGCAGAGTTTTTGCTGAAAGTTCAGCTGTTAACCTTATGGGTATTGCCCTGTATATTATTTGTTGCTATTCCCTTGCTGCTTTTAATATTTTTGTTGTATTTAATTTTTGATAGTTTGATTAATATGTGTCTTGGTGTGTCTCTCCTTGGATTTATCCTGTATGGGACTCTCTGCACTTCCTGGACTTGATTGACTGTTTCTTTTCCCATGTTAGGGATGTTTTTGACTATAATCTCTTCAAATAATTTCTCAGACAGTTTCTTTTTCTCTTCTTTTTCTGGAACCCCTATTATTTGAATGTTGGTTCATTTAATGTTGTCCCAGAGGTCTCTGTGACTGTCTCAATTCTTTTCATTGTTTTTTCTTTATTCTGCTCTGTGGCAGTTATTTCCACTATTCTACCTTCCAGGTCACTTATCCATTCTTCTGCCTCAGTTATTCTGCTATTGATTCCTTCTAGAGTATTTTTGATTTCATTTATTGTGTTGTTCATCATTGTTTGTTTGCACTTTAGTTCTTCTATGTCTTTGTTAAATGTATCTTGAATTTTCTCCATTCTGTTTCTGAGATTTTGGATCATCTTTACTATCATCATTCTAAAGTATTTTTCAGGTAGACTGCTTATTTCCTCTTCATTTGTTTGGTCTGGTGGGTCTTCCCCTTGCTCCTTCATCTGCTACATATTTCTCTGTCTTCTCATTTTGTTTAACTTACTGTGTTTGGAGTTTCCTTTTCCCAGGCTGCAGGTTTGTAGTTCTTGTTATTTCTGGGGTCTGCATCCAGTTGGTGAGGTTTGTTCAGTGGTTTGTGAAGGCTTTCTGGTGAAGGGGACTGGTTCCTGTTTTCTGGTGGGTGGGGCTGGATCATGTCTTTCTGGTGGGCAGTGTCATGTCTGGCAGTGTGTTTTGGTGTGTCTGTGAACTTAGTATGATTTTAGGCAGTTTCTCTGCTAATGCGTGGAGTAGTGTTCCTGTCTTGCTAGTTGTTTGGCATGGGGCATCCAGCACTGGAGCTTGCTGGCCATTGGGTGGACCTGGGTCTTAGTAGTGAGATGGAGATCTCTGGGAGAGGTCTTGCTGATTAATATTACATGGGGCCGGAAAATCTCTGATGGTCTTATGTCCTTGATTCGGCTCTCCCAGCTCAGAGGCTCAGGCCCGGAACTGGCCGGAACACGAAGACCCTGCCAGCCACATGGCACAGATGAAAAGGAAGAAAAAAGAAAAAAATGAACAGACAGAACCTCAAAACAAGAGGTAAAAGCAAAACTAAACAGACAAAATCACACAAAGAAATATACACACACACAGTCAATAAATAAGATTTAAAAAAAAGGAAGAAAACGACCAAACCAATAAACAAACCCACCAATGAAAACAAGCACTAAAAAGTAAACTAAGATAAACATAAAAACAAAAACAAATCAAATGCAGAAAGCAAACCCCAAATCTACATTTACTCCCAAAGTCCATTGCCTCAATTTGGGGAACATTTGTTGTCTATTCAGGTATTCCACAGATGCAGGGTACATCAATTTGATTGTGGAGATTTAATCCGCTTCTCCTGAGGATGTTGGGAGAGATTTCCCTTTCACTTCTTTGTTCTCACAGCTCCCGGGGTTCAGCCTTGGATTTGGCCCCACCTCTACACAAAGGTCACCTTCAGGCATCTGTTCCTGCCCAGAAAGTGTGAGTTAAAGTAGCGGCTGATAAGGGCTATCTTGCTCACTGAGGCCAGGGAGAGAGAGGGATATTGTAGTCATAAATGGAATGCAGGGTTTGCCTGCAGCAGCAGAGGCTGGTGTGACATTGCAACAGCCTGAGCCATGCTCTGTGTTCTCCTGGGGCAGTTGGCCGTGGATCACAAGACCCTGGCAGTGGTGGGCTGCACAGGCTCCCAAGGAGGTGTGGGTAGTGACCTCTGCTTTCACACAGGATTCTTGATGGCAGTGGTGGCAGCAGTAGCCGTCTGTGCCCATATCTGGGGTTTGAGATGATAGCCGTGGCTCACGCTCATCTCTGGAGCTCATTAAGACGGTGTTGTGAATCCTCTCTCCTCATGCACCCTGAAGCAATTGTCTCTTGCCTCTACAGCAGGTCCAGACTTTTTCCCAGACTCCCTCCCGGCTAGCTGTGGCACACTAGCACTCTTCAGGCTGTCTTCATGCAGCCAACCCCAGTCCTCTCCCTGGGATCTGATCTCCAAAGTCCAAACCTCAGCTCCCAGCCCCAACCTGCCCCGGCGGGTGAGCAGACAAGCCTCTCAGGATGGTGAGTGCTGGTCGGCACTGACCGTCTGTGCAGGAATCTCTCCTCTTTGCTTTCTGCACCCCTGTTGCTGCACTCTCCTCTGTGGCTCCAAAGCTTCCCCTGCCCACCACCATCTCTGCCAGTGAAGGGGCTTCCTAGTGTGTGGAAACTTTTCCTCCTTCACAGCTCCCTCCCAGAAGTGCAGGTCCCATCCTTGTTCTTTTGTCTCTGTTTTTTCTTCTGCCCTACCCAGGTGTGTGTGTATTTTCTTGCCTTTTGGGAAGTCTGAGGTCTTCTGCCAGCATTCAGTAGGTGTTCTGTAGGAGTTGTGTGACATGTAGATGTATTTCTGATGTATTTGTGGGGGGGAAGGTGGCCTCTACATCTTACTTCTCTGTCATTTTGAAAGTCTCCTCTTTCTACCATTATTAAAAGGAATAACTTCTTGCTAGCATTTATAAAATGTCTCAGCATATCCCAAATAAGCTAAGGCTTTAACAAGAGAAAATTAGACATTAAAATATTACTTGCCTCATTATATTTAAGATATATTTTTTTTACCACACTAAAATCATAGCTTGATGTGGGATGTAGGCTTTTTGAAAACTTGGAGAATTTTGTTGACACCAAAATGTAATCACTCAATGACCTGTAAGTAAAGTAATTGTAGTTTATTAGCATAACCAAGATTTTAATTTAAGTTGATTATATAAGATTGTTGAAATTATAGCAAGTTTTCACAGATCAAAAGTAAAATAAATTACCTTAACATTTAAGGAACCTATTAATTGTTGACACAATTGTTATAGCAATTGTTGCATTGATAACATTTTAATTACTGTATATAAAAAATGTTGATACTTAATATGCTAGGTGAGTAAATCTCCCCTTGGCCCTTACTTTTTCTCCTGAGGTAGGCTTATTCATGAAAATGTTGGCTTTCTTCTTTTTCATCTTTTCAGCCTAAGGCCTCTCAGTAGAGTTGAAAATTAATTTAATTTTCAACCCCTCTTATGGGAATACTATCAAGCTTCCAAATTTCATCACATTTACATAGTCCCTCTAAACTCATTTCACAGGCCCTGCCAAGCTGTAATCTTCTTCAAATGTAGTCAGCTACATGATTAACAATTTCTAAAGATGATATTGTGTAATCTTAAAGATAAAAGTAAGCTAGCTTTAAATTGTTTGTTCACCAAATTTTGCTAAATATTTTTTTCAATCATATGGCACAAGTCTGTTATCAAATATTTTACCCATATGAACAGAGTGTGTTACAGGAAGCTCCAAAACTTCAAGTAATGAGGACAGCGGTTGTTATATGAATAAGTTCAGGGTTTTCTTAATCATGGAAAAATACAGAGCTAAAAACAGGAATCATAGGATAGAACCAATTTCTCTTCTTTAATGTTAATGAGAAGTTGCAGCTGTTTGTTTGCTGATCCTTTAAATTACAATACTTATTCTGAAAGAGAGCATAACCTTCCCTGTAAAAGCAAGCATGCTCAATATTTCACAGTACAGAAATCTAAAAGAGGGTTGAGAAAGACATAAAAATGGCAGCTCCTAAAAGAAACAAGTCCAGAGGAAAAAGAAAAAAACTTTGACATACATTCTGCAATGTAATTTAAATATGCTTTATATTTTATTCAACATTTTTCCCAGCTTCAGACCCTGCACGCCTTTCAGTCATAATTTTCTCCTGTTTCCTTTAAACATTCCTTTTTTTCCAAACTCTGGACACCTCTGTGTTGGGTTTAAATGATACACTATGAGTAAATAAGTGAAGGTCAAGACATGTGCATTTTATTATCTTTGGTAAATTAAAATGTGTTAATTAGTGGTTCTCAAAGTGTGATCCCTGGGCCATCAACATCTGCATCACCTGGGAAATGCAAATTCCAGGTACCACCCCAGACATACTGAATCACAAACCCTGGGCATCAGACCCAGCAGTCTATGTTTCAACCACCTTTCCAAGTGATTCTGGTGTATGCTAAAATTTGTGTAAAGGAAGGTAACGTTATTGGTATTTTAGCATATGGATTTTTTCCTATTAGAAATTACAAAAAATATTGTTAACAGTTTGTTATCATTGGAGACATAAAGGTGGAAAGGAAGAATCATTCCCTTTCTTTGCTATTAGAATTTTCTAACAAAGTTAGATTATTATTTTTATTTTATCAGGACTTATCTATACATTGGAAGGATAGCCCATTTTTTATTTGCATTTTTATATTTCCTTACATATCTAAAATACAAATAAAATGTTATTTTTTTTAAGATGTGAATTTAATTCAGTTCTTCTCAGAGCATCTATTCATTCCAGAGATCAATCTTGCTACCTTTGTAAGTGCTTGTTTTGTGCCAGAAACTGTGCCAAGACCTTGGGCAAAGAAAATGAATGATGAATAAGACAATTCTTTCTGCCAAGACGCTCCAATCTATTTGAGGAGAAAAATGTAGAAACTACGATAGTTTTCCAAAGTTGGGAGGGTTAATCTCTAGTCTTAGGATATATCATCCATAAAAATGTACATTAAAAATGAAAAGTTCCATCCATTATTTTTCCCAAAAGGACTTCAGTTCTGATACACATAAGTGGTATTAATAAAATAAAATGTCAGAATCATGAAAAAAAGTAAACAAAAATCTCAACCATGTAGACTCATTTTTTTTTTTTTTTCTTTCAAGAAACATTTTTAAGTGCCTACTTTGTGCCATGTATTATGACATGCACTGAGAATGCATAGGATGGAATATCTACCTTTAAGGCATTTTTTGTGTGGTAGAAATGATGGAAGCTAAGTCAAATTGCAAATAGTAAATCCTCAAAACCCCAAGAATGAAATCTGGACGGATTATAAGGAGGATGGTGTCTAGGTGACAAAAGGGAATGGTCAGTTTTCCTGGGAATAATTATTTTAAGTTTATCTAATTAATGTTATTCCCTCATTTTCAAGATAATAAATCTCAGTAAAGGACAAAGTAGAAAGAAGAGAACTTTTGCTCTCATAGTTCACAAACAACCTCTGCAGAACAGTTTTGTATATTTCTTTTGTTCTATTTTCCTACCAATATTCCTTTCCCAGTTGAGTTTATGCTTTACTTAAAAGGTTTTGTGATGATTTTTTCTGCTAATACATGAGAAATGTCTAATGATTCTTCATGATATCCTTTTAAAATAGCTAAACAGTATTCTATCATAACTTTTCATATTTATCCACCTCAAAGTTTGGTTTTATATTTCATCATAATTCATACTACCATTATAAATCTTATAGAGTGTCTTTTGCTGGTATTCACAGGTGCACATATTTATTCTCTAGATATGAGTTTGTGAAATTGGAAAACAAATATTGCATTGCCTTACAAAACAGTGAACACTCTCAAAGAATCTTTTTTTTTTTTTTTTTTTTTTTTGGTTCTGGAAATCTTGCCAAATAAGGAAAAAATGATAATATCTATCTCATAATTATAAAATGAAACAAATGTACTAGTTTTTGAGAGTAGAAAAATATTTTCTTAAACTTGATACTAGTATAAATTATCATGTAAAGATTTGTTAAAGAAAATTTGTGTAAAAAACATGGGCAATATCCTTGACAACTGTTTTACAGCAACTTAAAATTTAGTTCATGTAGCCATTTCAGTGTAATACTGTGTATCATAATGTGTAGGATCTCGAGTCACGATGCCAGGAATTAAGTCCCAGTTCAGCCACCAACAGGCCGTATTATTTGAGCAAATTATTGAATCTCTCTAAGTCTTAGTTTTTTAACCTCTAAAATGGGGTTAAAATATTTTTTTAAGGTATCTGAGATAATTAACTAAAATAATGTGTATAAGCCCTTAAGCAATAAATGCAAGTGTATAAAGACATCAAGAAAGGTTTATTATTATTATTGATGGCATTTGGTAAATATAGATACTGAGACAAATTTATTTCTCTGTGTCTCAGTTTCTTTGTATAAAGAAAGTTTTGTATCAGCATATGTCTCAAACATAAGGCCGCTTCTGAAATGGTTCCCATTGATCCCTGCTACCTGGTATTCAGGTGTTTGTGTAAATTCCTGCCGTTAAGCATGGGCTGGACCTAATGGCTTTCCTATGACTAGGGGAATATGGCAGAAGTAGAAGGAGGCTTCTGAGATTTGGTTACACAGGTCTGTAATTTCCATCTTTCTTGTGCTCTCATGTGCTCTGATAGGCTTACGCTGGTGAAGCCAGTTGTCATCTTGTGACTTGTCACTGGGAGAGGTCCACAGGGAGTGAAACTGAGGAACTGAGGTTCTCTGTGCAATAGGCTGTGAGGTACCAAATCCTTCCAACAGCCATTTGAGTGACCTTGGGAGCTGATATTTCCCACTGGAATTAGGAGATGTCCATAGCCCCAGCTGACACCTTGGTATCATGTGAAAGACTATGATCTAAGCCATGCTTGAATTACTGACCTACAGATACGGTGAGTTAACAGATTTTGTTGCTTTAAACCACTATATTTTGGGGTAACTTGTTCTACAGAAATAGATAACTAATATAATCCCTTAAAGTTTATGAAACTTAGTGATTAAAAACAATCCTTTAGATTTTTATCTTTTCTAAGGTATATGCATTTGTGTATCTTGTAAAAAACTCTTTATTAAAAAAATATGTAATTTTCCATAATAGCTGAAAGCTCTAATTTGAAAAGAAACACGCACCCCAATGTTCATTGCAGCACAGTTTACAATAGCCAAGCCATGGAAGCAACCTGAATGTCCATAGACAGCTGAATGGATAAAGAAGATGTGAGATATATATATGCCATGGGATATTACTGAGCCATAAAAAGAATGAAATATTGCCATTGAGGCAACATGGATGGACTTAGAGATTATCATATAAAGTGAAGTAAGTCAGACAGAGAAAGACAAATATATGGTATCACTTATATATGGAATCTAAAAAATAGTACAGATGAACTTATTTACAAAGCAGAAACAGACTCACAGACATAGAAAACAAACTTAGGGTTACCAAAAGGGAAGGGGGCGAGTAACTTGGGAATATGCAATTTTTTTAAAAAGGAATTTTACTAAGCGTTTATCACACAAATGTTTATGTACATTTGTTAAAAACGTTGGAATTATTTCTTCCCATATCAGCTTTAAGGAGGCAGGGCATTTAATTATAACAAGTACCTCCCATCACTACATTAAAAAACTCTCGGGCTTCCCTGGTGGCGCAGTGACTGAGAATCTGCCTGCCAATGCAGGGGACACGGGTTCGAGCCCTGGTCTGGGAAGATCCCACATGCCGCGGAGCAACTGGGCCCGTGAGCCACAACTGCTGAGCCTGCGCATCTGGAGCTTGTGCTCCGCAACAAGAGAGGCCCCCACAGTGAGAGGCCCGCACACCGCGATGAAGAGTGGCCCCCGCTCGCCGCAACTAGAGAAAGCCCACGCAGAGAAACGAAGACCCAACACAGCCAAAAATAAATAAATACATAAATAATTTTTTAAAAAAAATAAAAACTCTCTACTTTATTAGCTCACTAATCTTTGTTAATATATCATCCCAGTACCGATATTTAAATTATTCGGGGACTAAAGCTCTAGTTTTCAATTCCTCTGAAAGAATGTTGTAAAATTCAAAAGACTGTTTTAAAATTAATTTACATTCACGTTAATTATAAAAAGAGGGAAAATGAAAGCTCAAAATGAAGGAGGTGAAATTTAAGTTCTTATTGAAAAAGTTATAGATTATTTGAATAATAATTTTAAACTGTATATATATTCATTTGATCTCAAAATATATTCTTCTCACTTAATACATAAAAGTCTTAAATATATGTTAGCATTAATTTTAATAATTTATTTGTTATTGCTAGATTATAAATTATCTATTAATTATAGCAATGGAAATGTAATTTGTTAATTTCTTGATAACATACACATAAATGCTTATTTACTGGATTTTTAAAATTTTTGGTAAGTAAATAAACACAGCTTTCAAAAAGTAGAAAATGGCCTATTCTACAATTTTGTTCCAGGAAAACGTCCTTCCAAAATCGTAATTTTGGATGAATTTCAATATTATACTAAGTGGAACATATTAATAAACCATTTGGCAAAGAGGAACAAAGGATTTTGTGCTTTACTATGCCTACTACTGCTCCTTTTTGGCTATCCTAACTGAAGGAAAGAAGTTTCAATGGGAATCATTTAATAATTTAGTGAGAGATAGAGGTATTTTGGAAAGAATATTCAGAACCATAGCATTTATAGGCCAGTAAGTAACACGGGAATGAGAAGAGCTTGCAGAATGGATACTATAAATAATAAATAAGAAAGGTTTTTGGACTGCCTCTTAAAACTGAATAAAGGCAAATTCACATAGGGCAGAATTAACTTGATTTATTTTTCTATGGGAAAATTAGAGTCAAAAATAAATGAGATCGGTGTCTGCAATACCTAATACTTCATTATAGATAAGAATAAAAGTTACTTTCTTCATTCTATTCTGTGACTACCCTTATTATTGTTGATTTAAATACAAAACTGCTGAACTACACTTTAGGCAGAACTGTTTATTCCAATTGCTAAATCTACCAAGTATAAATATAGGAAGCAGCTACGAACCTGGCTATGCAATAAGCCAAGTTTGATTTTTTCAAGCCAAATAAATGTACTTCGTGCCCAGAACCATGCAAATGTGTTTGCCACACTGATTTAATTAATCAGATGCAGATAGTCCCCAAATTAGGAATAGTCATCCTATGGATATCCTGTATATATGAACATGAACTTCTACTATTGGAGAAAATGCATCATCTCAAGGGACTTAGAGTGCCAGAAGCATCCTCAGGTCAGAGAGACCCCCATTCGGTTAGAGTGAATGAGGTAACCACATTCTCAAGCTTCAGCAAGTGACCAGGAAAGGCACAAGAGTCCTGGAACCCACTGGAGCAGTGCCTACACTGAATTATATGATAATTGGATTGTATGGGCTTCCCTGGAAGTCAAACTGCCATTTGTCACATTGTTTATATGGAATAATGTATTTGGGTTCCAAATAACTGATTCTAAGTAAATAAATAAATAAGTTTTGGAAGGGGACTGTTAGTTGGGAACTGCCTGTAATTGCCAAATCTGTCCTTTGCTCTGAGCTCTGTGAGTGGCAGCCATTGACAAACAATCACCTTATGGTTCCCCTGGGACCTGAGAGAGCAAACACACTCTCTTATCTCTCTATGGTTGATCAGCTTCCATGTTAGACAAAGTCTGGCTCAATAAAGTCTTAAAATATAAGGTGATCTGTACATTGAAACCTAAAGTTATTTTCAATATTATAAATATTTTAAGTATTTTCAATATAATTCTTTAAAAAATACTGAATTCTGAGCTATTGGGTGGGCCAAAATGTTCATTCAGTTTTTTCCGTAAGATGGCTCTAGCAGCACTTAGTTGTCTTTAACGTCATTCAAAACAATTTTGTTAGATTGTATGTGATAGCTGTCATCAGCGTGCACTTAATAAAAGACTTATCAAAATTGGTGAATTTCTGTGTAGCCATTTTAATATTGAAGATGGAAGAAAAAAAAGCAACATTTTTGGCATATTATGCTTTATTATTTCAAGAAAGGTAAGAACACAATTGAAATGCACAAAAAGATTTGTGCAGTGTATGGAGAAGGTGCTGTGACTGATTGAACTTGTCAAAAGTGGTTTGCAAAGTTTCATGCTGGAGATTTCTCGCTGGACGATGCTTCACGGTCAGGTAGACCAGTTGAAGTTGACAGCGATCAAATCAAAACAATAATTGAGAACAATCAACGTTATACCACGCGGGAGATAGCTGACATACTCAAAATATCCAAATTAAGCATTGAAAATTATTTGCACCAGGTTGGTTATGTGAATCGCTTTGATGTTTGGGTTCCACATAAGTCAAGCAAAAAAAACCTTCTTGACCATATTTCCACATGAGGTTCTCTACTGATACATAATGAAAACGTTCCATTTTTAAAACAAATTGTGACGGACGATGAAAAGTGGATAGTGATGAAATGTGGAATGGAAGTGAGCAGGGGCAAGTGAAATGAACCACCACCAACCACACCAAAGGCTGGTCTTCATTCAAAGAAAGTGATGTTGTGTATCTGGTGGGATGGGAAGGGAGTCCTCTATTATGAGCTCTTTCCGGAAAACCAAACAATTCATTCCAACAAGTACTACTCCTAATTAGACCAATGAAAAGTGGCACTCCACGAAAAGTGTCCAGAATTAGTCAACAGAAAACACATTATCTTCCATCAGGATAATGCAAGACCACATGTTTCTTTGATGACCCGGCAAAAACTGTTACAGCTTGGCTGGGAAGTTCTGCTTCATCCGCCATATTCACCAGACATTGCATCGTTAGATTTCCATTTATTTCGGTCTTTACAATATTCTCTTAATGGAAAAAATTTCAATTCCCCGGAATACTGTAAAAGGCACCTGGAACAATTCTTTTCTCAATAAGATAAAAAGTTTTGGGAAGATTGAATTATGAAGTTGCCTGAAAAATGGCAGAAGGTAGTGGAACAAAAGGGTGAATACTTTGTTCAATAAAGTTCTTGGTGAAAATGAAAAATGTGCCTTTTATTTTTACTTAAACAACCGAAGGCACTTTTTGGCCCACCCAATATTATTCTCCCTGCAGATTAAATCCCAGGATTTTTTTTTCCTTGATTATAAGCAAGTAAAAAATCCTACAGTGCATTTTATTTCCATTTTGAACAAATTAAAAAGAACTGTTGGGTAAGTCAAGAACAGCTCTGTTCTCTGAAATAAAATGCATGCTTTCAGTGAGCTTTGGGGTTAGGTGCCTAAGACCCATTGGAGCTGTCAAAATGAACAAGTCCTCCAAACAATATTATATACAGAAAATAAATGTATAAACACCTGAAGGACACATTATGTCAGAGTGTATATTTCTGAGTTCGTTTTTTCTAGTTAAATTGGCTAGTGAATAGCTAACCCTCTGGTTAAAATACTGGCCTCCTCTTTCTCCTACATGTTTTAAATACCTTTCATCAAAATGAGACAGGTGGATTTCTTTTTACAACTGGCTACTGGTAAGGAGCTATTTATGCCATTTATCCACTTGAACTCTATCCATGGGAAAAGTACATGGAGCATCATTTGACTATGGGGTAAAATTCTCTTTTCAGTAAGTCAATTCTGGTACAACATTTTTCCCCTGTTAAAGTCTATAATACTCTTCTGGACTCTGCTGTCTATAGTCTTACATAGAAATAAATCAACCCCATAGTTTCCATAATTTATTCATCATTCATTTTCCTGTCCTAAGATCAGCATTTATTGAGACTACACTGTACAAGGGCATATCAAAGTGTTTCCCATCTCCAAGCCAGATCTATGCAGAGAATTGGAAGGTCAGACAGATTTCCCTTAAAACAAGCAAGAAAGCTGGCTACAGTTAAGTCAAAAAGAATGACATTACTGTAAATCTTCAGCTTTGATGAGATGAGGGAGACTACACCTTGAGAGAGTTTAGGATTGTCCTATGTCAGGACTTTTCTTGAAGATAACTTTGGGGCTACTTTATGAATTTTTATTTCCCCCCAAATGGTCACAGTAAATATAGAGTTAGAAATATATAATCCTGTTGTTTGAAATGCCAGTAAGGATTAGCCAAATACATGTAACCCATCTAGATTCAAGACGTGGCCCAAGATTCAATGTAAAGTTTAAAAACTTCCTTCTGTGATGTTACTTTTTAAATAGTGACCGGATACTAATGTTAGTAGCTAAAATGTTGTGTCACTTTTTCATTTACATTCTTTGATTTGATAAGGTAGTTAATACATTTTAAGAGTATACATACACACAATTTTTTATTATTTAAATTTCAGGTGTACAGCCTTATAGTTCAACATCTGTATACCTTTCTTTTTTGAGGTGGGGTAAGTGAACTACAGACATCATAGATTTTTTTTTTTTTTTTTACTTTATAAGGACTGTGATTCTGTTTTTGATGCATATTAAATACAAAACTCACTGTTCTCATCAAGATAGGGGAAAATCATTCTTCGACATTTCAATTCTCATGCAATGAAAGTGATCACCACAAAGCTGTTTACCACCCATCACCCCTTTAACCCATTTCACGCACCCTCAATCTCCCTTCCCCTCTGGTGACCACTATTCTGTTCTCTGTATCTATGAGCTCGGTTTTATTTTTATTATTTATTTACTTGTTTGTTCATATCCCACATTTGAGTGAAATCATACAGTATTTGTCTCTCTCCATAGACATTTCACTTAAAATAATACCCTGCAGGTCCATCTATGTGGCTGCAAATTGAAAGATTTCATTCTATTTTATGGCTGAGTAATATTCCATTATATGTGCATACAATATCTTCTTTACCCATTTATCCTTTGATGGGCACTTAAGTTGCTTCTATGTCTTAGCTATTGTAAATAATGTTTCAATAAACAGAAGGGTGCCTTTCTTTTCAAATTAGTGTTTTCGTGTTCTTTGGATAAATACACTGAAGTGAAATAGCTAGGTCATATGGTAACTCTTTTGTTGATTTTTTGAGGAATCTCCATACTGTTTTCCATACTGGCTGTACCAACTTATATTCCCACCAGCAGTGTAAGAAGTTCCCTTTTCTCCACATCCTCTCCAACACTTGTTATTCCTTGTATTTTTGACAGCCATTCTAACTGGTATTAGGTGATATCTCACTGTGGTTTTGATATACATTGCCCCAATGATTAGTGATATTGAATATCTTTTTATGTGCTTCTTGGCCATCTGTATGTCATCTTTGGAAAAATGTTTGTCTATCTACTCTGCCCATTTTTTAATCAGCTTGTTTGTTTTTTGTATGGGTTCTTCATATATTTTGGGTATTAAACCTTTATTGGATATATGACTTGAAAATATCTTCTCCTATTCAGTTGGTTGCCTCTTGTTTTGATGTTGGTTTCCTTAGATGTGCAGAAGCTTTTTAGTTTGATACAGTCTCATTTATTTATTTTTGCCTTTGTTTCCATTGTCTTTGAAGTCATATTCACATAAAACCTCTTCAAAAAAAGTCAGTTAGGTTACTGCCTATGTTTTCTTGAAGGAATTTTATTATTTCAGATCTTACATTCAAGTCTCTAAACCATTTTGAGTTAATTTTTCTATATGGTGTAAGACAGTAGTCTAGTTTCATTATTTTGTCCAGTTTTCCCAACACCATGTATTATAAACACTGTCCTTTCTCCATTATATGTTCTTTCTGCTGCTTTGTCATATATTAATTGTCCATGTTTGTGTGGCTTTATTTCATTGCTCTCAATTCTGTTCCATTGATTTATGTGTCTGTTTTTGTGACAATACCATGCTGTTTTGATTACCATAGCTTTGTAGTATAGTTTGATCTCTGGGAGCTTGATACCTTCAGTTTTGGTCTTCTTTCTCAAGATCACGTTGATAATTTGTGGTCTTTTTTTGATTCCATACAAGTTTTGGAGTTCTTTGTTCTAGTTCTGTGAAATATGTCATTGGAATTTTGATAGAAATTGCATTGAATTTGTAGACTGTTTGGGTAGTATGGACATTTTAACAATATAAGTTCTTTTAATCCCTGAGAATGGAATATCTTTTCGTTTTTTCATATCATCTTCAATTCCTTTCATCAGTGTCATAGTTTTCAGTGTACAGGTCTTTCACCTTCTTGGTTAAATTTATATCTAGGTAGTTTATTCTTTTTAATGCAATTGCAAATTGGACTTTTTTCCTTAATTTCTTTTTGACAGTTTGTTATTAGTGTATAGAAATGTAACAGATTTCTGTAAATTGATTTTTTATCCTTCAATTTTTCTGAGTTTATTTATTAGTTCTAACATTTTTGTGAAGTCTTTGGGGGTTTCTATATATAGTACAATATCATCTACAAATAGTAAGAGTTTTACTGCTTCCTTTCTGATTTGGATGCTTTTTATTTCTTTTTCTTGTCTAATTGGTGCTGCTAGGACTCCTAATACTATGTTGAATACAAGTGATGAGAGTGAGAATCCTTATGTTGTTCCTCATCCTATAGAAAATCTTTCAGCTTTTCACTGTTGAGAATGATATTAGCTGTGAGTTTGTCATATATGGCCTTTTTATGTTGAAGTACATTCTCTCTATAGCTAATTTGTTGAGAGCTTTTATTATAAAAGGATGCTGAATTTTGTTGGATACTTTTTCTGCATCTATCAAGATGATCCTATGAGTTTTATCTCACATTTTGTTAATGTGATGCATCACATTGATTGATCTGTTAGTGTGGAACCATACTTGCATCCCTGGAATAAACCCCACTTGATTGTGGTACATGATCCTGTTAATGTATTGCTGGATTCTATTTGCTAATATTTTGTTAAGGTCTGTTTCATCTATATTAATCAAGAATATTGACCTGCAATTTTATTTTTTTGTGGTCTCCATGTCTGGTTTGCATATCATGGCAATTCCAGCTTCGTAAAATGAGTTTGGAAGGTTTCCCTCCTCTTCAATTTTTTGGAAGAGTTTGGGAAGGATAGGTATTAACTCTTTTTTGAATGTTTTGTAGAATTCACCAGTGAAGGTTTCTGGCCCTTTTTTGTTTGTTGGGAGCTTTTTGGTTACTGTTTCCATAACCTTATTAGTAATTTGTCCGTTCAGATATTCTATGTCTTCATGATTCAGTCTTGGAAGATTGTATGTTTCTAGAAATGTATCCATCTCTTCTAAATTGTCCTCCTATTGGCATATAATTGTTTGTAATAGTTTCTTGTGATCCTTTGTATTTCTGTGGTATCGGTTACCTCTTCTCTTTGATTTCTGATTTTAAATATTTGAGCTCTCTTTTTTTCTCATTTCACCTAGCTAATGTCTGTATATATATATATAATTTATATATATATATATATATATATACATATATTTTTATTTCCAAAACACAGCTCTTAGTTGCATTGATCGTTTTTATTGGTTTTTAAGTCTCTCTTTCATTTATTTCCACTCTGATCTTTATAATTTCTTTCCTTCTCTGAATTTTGGGATTTATTTGTTTTTCTTTTAGGTCTAAAGTTAGATTGTTTATTTGGGATTTTTCTTGTTTCATGATGTTTGCCTGCATTGATATAAATTTTCCTTCCAGAACTGCTTTTGCTGCATCCCATTGATTTTGGTAAGTTGTATTTCTATTTTCATTTGCCTCTAGGTATTTTTTAATTTCTCCTTTGATTTCTTTGATCCATTGTTTATTCAGTAGCATGTTCTTTAATCTTCAATTTTTGTAGGGTATTTTTTCCATTTTTTTCCTTCTGATTGATTTCTAGTTTCATACCATTGTTGTTGGAGAGGATGCTTGATATAATTTCAATATTTTTGAATTTATTAAAACTTATTTTGTGACCTAGCAAATGATTTATCCTAGAGAATGTTACATAGTACTTGAAAAGAATGCATATTCTGCTTCTTTTGGATGGAAAGTCTGTATATAGCTATTAACTCTATCTTGTCTCATATGTCATTTAAGGCTGATGTTTCCTTATTTATTTTCTGTCTGGATGACATATACATTGATGTAGGTGAGGTGCTGAAGTCCCCTACTATTATTTTATTGCTTTCCTTTTCTCCATTTAAGTTTGTTTGTATTTACCTTATATGTCTTGGGGCTTTTATGTTGGGTAGGTATATATTTATAAATTTTATATCTTCTTGCTGTATTGGCCCCTTTATCATTATGTATTGTCCTTCTTTGTCTTTTATTAAAATAACTTTGTTTTAAAGTCCATTTTATCTGATATGAGTATAGCTACTCCAGCTTTCTTTTCAGTCCCATTTACATAGACTACATATTTTCATTCCTTCACACACATTCAGTCTGTGTGTGTCCTTACTTTTGAAGTAAGCCTCCTGTAGCTACCATATAGATGGGTCTCGTTTTTTATTCATTCATCCACTGTATTCAGCCACTACCTTTTGACTGGTGAATTTAGTTCATTTACATTTAAAGTAATTATTCATAGCTATGTACTTGCTGCCATTTTGGGAATTGTTTTCTGTCTGTTTTTGTGGTTCATCTTGGTTTCTTTCTTCTCTTTCTCTCTTCCCTTGTGGTGGTTTTCTTTAGTGTTATGTTTATATTTCTTTCTTCTTTTCTTTTCTGTATTTACTGTAATTTTTTTCTGTGTGGGTACTGTAAGTTTCACATCTAACATCTTATGTATATAGCAGTCTGTTTTAAGTTGGTAGCAACTTAAATTTAAACAAATTCCAAAGCTTTATTTTTTACTCCTTCCTCAAACCATGCTTGCTTTATAAGTGATTGATTCACTATCTTTATTATATACTTACCTTTTCTGGTGGGATTTTCTTACTTTCATACTTTTTTTATTATTAATTAATGCCATTTCTTTTCAGCTTAAAGAAGTCTCTTAACATTTTTTTGTGGATTGGTTTAGTGATGGTGAACTCCTTTAGCTTTTACTTATCAGGGAAGCTCTTAACCTCACTTTCAATTCTGAATGATAACCTTTCTTTTGCTGCTCTGTCAAGGTGAGTGCCATTGCTCTGTCTTCAAACTCACTTGCTCTTTCTTCTAGCTCTTTCAATCTGCTGTTGAACCCCCCTATGTATTTTTTCAGCTCAGTTAAAACTTCTGTTTGGTATTTTCTTATATTTTATGTCTCTTTGTCGAAGTTCTCACTGCATTTGTCCATTCTTTGCCTGAGTTTGGTAAGCATCTTTTCATGAGATTTTGAGTTGTTCTGTCAGTTGGAAAATATTCATCTGTCTCCTCATTTTGTCTAATTCTCTGTTTGTTTCTATGTATTAGGTAAATCATCTATCTCTCCAAGTTGTAAAGGGATGACTTATGTAAGAGATGTCCTATGTGGTCAAAAGCACAATCCTGCCTGGCCACCAGAGCCAAGCACTCAAGGGTGTCCAGCATGTGGTTTGCATGTGCCCTTCTGTTGTGGAAGAACCATGGATGCTGCTGTGGAATACTGGTGGACAGAACCTGCCTTAGGAATGGCTGTGGGACATGGCTACAGCAAATGCCAGGTTCTGGTGATCCCAGTTACCATCTAGCCAGCTGTGAGGCCTAGTGGAAGTTCAGGGGTGGGCCAGGCTTTTGGCTAACAGGTTAGATGGAGATTTCCAAAGTGACACCCACAAGCACAGGCATTAGCAAGGTAAACTGAGATTATAAAAATGGCTCTTAACTGTGTCTCCATCCCCAGGGAGTGTCCCAACTGGTTCTTATCTCTCTGACAGGTGCTTCAAGATTAGTAAGAGGGTTGCCTTCACTTATGGTCCATGTGCTTTTCAATCTGGTGTTTTTGTGCTGGTTTTTGAGTTGGATGAATCTGTGCATGATCTCATTAAGAGCAGGTTTTTCATTCTCTATAATTCTATGATTTTCCTGGATGTATTCCCTATTAGTTTTCAGAGCTGAGTGTTTTGGGGATTTGTCTCTCTTGTTCAGGATCTAAGGGTTGGAGTGCCTAATGGGGAGTTCAAATCCCTCACTCCTCAAGGAAAATAATTATACTTTTGAAATCCTTTCCAATTGTGGATTGCCATGCCTGAGATATGGTTTTATCCTTGGCATGGCCATATCTCTGTTTCTCTTATCTGTCTTGATGCTTTACTTTTACCCTTTGTTGTGGAGACTCCTTATCCAGTTTTCGGGTCCCTTTCAGAGAGAATTACTCCATATGTAGTTGTGCATTTGTTGTGTTCATAGGAGGAGGTGAGTTCAGGATCTTCCTACAGCACCATCTTGAATCCCTCTCCAATGTGTTTCTTTTAGTGTGATAAAAAAATATTGTTTTTTCTTTTTAAAGTAATTTTCTACTCTGCATCTTATTTTTAAACTTTCTTAATCAACTTTCACGCAAAAAAGAGATAGTTCAGGGCTTCCCTGGTGGCACAGTGGTTAAGAATCCGCCTGCCAATGCAGGGAACACAGGTTCAAGTCCTTGTCCGGGAAGATCTCACATGCCACAGAGCAACTAAGCCTATGTGCCACAACTACTGAGCCTGTGCTCTAGAGCCCGTGAGCCACAACAACTGAAGCCCGTACACCTAGAGCCCATGCTCCACAACAAGAGAAGCCATTGCAGTGAGAAGCCCTCATGCCACAACGAAGAGTAGCCCCCGCTCGCCACAACTAGAGAAAGCCTGCACTCAGCAAAAAAAAAAAAAAAAAAAAAAAAAAAAAAAAAAAAAAATCCAATGCAGCCAAAAATAAATAAAAAAAATAATAAATAAATTTATAAAAAAAAAAAAAAAGAGATAGTTCATCTCTTCCTCAATCCATTCATTATGTAGTGAAAAATCTACTGTATCCAAACACCACTCTTGAACTCTAATTCAGGTCTTGAGGACCAGACATTGAGATGCATATTATGAATAAGAATGTGACCTTACTGGGGCAAAATAAACAAATAAATAAAAACAGAGTGCTTATAATGATAGGTACATATTTGCTGGAAAGAAGTGATCCTAAGAAAAAAAGTTACTTCCCAGGCAAGGAAAGCAAGCAAAAACTTTCTAGCAGTTGATATGGTAGGAAAAAAATTCACAAAGTCCCAAGGATTTGACACAGTGATGGGAACCATATCTGCAATGTTATAAGACGAGATGAACACACTGGAGGGCTTGGCTAGGACTAAGCAAAAGAAGAGAGTTCATGTGAGCACATTAGAAGAGACACCATGCTACATGTGGAGTCTGATGCACCCTGCTCCTGACTGTGACATAAGGTGAACCAGCTTTCCCAGGTTTGTGGCCAATGGTCAGGTCCCACTCAGGGCTAGAGAGGTACGGTGCAGCAGTACGGACTCGTGTGCAAGAACAGCGGTGAGAATTCATCATGTATTATAGGAATTATAAGGGAAGATTCATTGTAAATAACAAGGGATTGTCACTACTACAAAGCAGGAGTAAGAATGCTCTTAGGGAAGGTGGGAGATAAAAGTACAGAAACGTTATGAATCTTCCATCATATTTCTTTCCCCAGATGAGAAATATGGACATAGGCAAAGAATAACACTTGGACTTTTAATCTGCACCTGGTCTAAATGAAGGAAAACATAGCTAAAGGAGTACTGAAGATGTGGGACACCTCTGATTTGCATTTACCCAGTCATTCCAGCAGAACTTTTACTCTTTTAATGCAGTTGGACTCTTTCACATAACATCTCAGAGAACATCTGAGGAAAATCTGCCTTGGGCCTTCACAGAGAGTCACATTCATCTGCTAGGGACATTAATTGCACTGCCCCCACCTCCATCTCCTGGTCCTTCAGTCCTTGTGTCAGAACCTTCCTTGTGTAAGAAGCTGTTCCAGGCCTCTTCTCTCCTTGAAGATTTCCATTCCCTGTCCTCTTTGAGCCTTACCAGGTTGGAGTAATCAGGATTATTGCCCATAAATTGTCACTGGTCCCACTGGTCTCTCCAGAAACCCACTAGCAAAATACGATTTTCCCCTGCCTTACTCTGGCCTCTCAGATCCTTGAACTTTCTTCTTTCATCCATCTGATCTTCCTCCTACTACAAACACACACTCACATAATATTTTATACCAGGGGTTGGTAAACTACAACCCATGGACCATATCTAGTTTACTACCAGGTTTGGTAAGGCCCATGAGCTAAGGATAGAGTCTATGTTTTTAAATGGTTATATAAAGTACCAAACTATATCTTCAGTTTTGCCTCTTGGTCCTCAAACCCTAAAATATTTGCTACCTGGCTGTCTAAGCAAAGTTGTTGACCCTACATTAGATCTTATTACTTCCATTGACTATAGGCCGCCTACAGTCTCAACCTCAAACCAGTGATGTGTTGGTCCCCACTTCCAATAATTTCAATTTATCCCCTTTATATCTGACTCCTCCCATAGAGGATAAATCCATGGAGAGACACTCCAATACACATATTAATCAAACTCTCAAAAATTAAATACAAAGAAAAAATATTAAAAGCAGCAAGGGAAAAAAAAAACAAATAACATACAAGGGTATCCCCATAAGGTTAACAGCTCATCTTTCAGCAGAAACTCTGCAAGCCAGAAGGGAGTGGCAGGACATATTTAAAGTCATGAAAGTGAAACACCTACAACCAAGATTACTCTATCCAGCAAGGATATCATTCAGATTTGATGAAGAAATCAAAACCTTTACAGACAAGCAAAAGCTATGAGGATTCAAAACCACCAAACCAGCTTTACAACGAATGCTAAAGGAACTTCTCTAGGCAAGAAACACAAGATAAGGAAAAGATGTACAATAACAAACCCAAGCAATTTAGAAAGTGGTAATAGGAACATACATATCAATAACTATCTAAATATAAATGGATTAAATGCTTCAACCAAAAGACATAGACTGCCTGAATGGATACAAACAAGACGCATATATACACTGTCTACAAGAGACCCATGTCAGATCTAGGGAAACATACAGATTGAAAGTGAGGGGATGGAAAAAGATACTCCATGCAAATGGAAATCAAAAGAAAGCTGGAGTAGCAATTCTCATATCAGACAAAATAGACTTTAAAATAAAGACTATTACAAGAGACAAAGAAGGACACTACATAATGATCATGGGATCAATCCAAGAAGAAGATATAACAATTGTAAATATTTATGTACCCAACATAGGAGCACCTCAATACATAAGGCAAATGCTCACAGCCATAAAAGGGGAAATTGACAGCGACACAATCATAGTAGGGGACTTTAACACCCCACTTTAACCAATGGACAGATCATCCAAAATGAATATAAATAAGGAAACACAAGCTTTAAATGATACATTAAACAAGATGGACTTAATTGATATTTATAGGACATTCCATCCAAAAAAAACAGAATACACTTTCTTCTCAAGTGCTCATGGAACATTCTCCAGGATAGATCATATCTTGGGTCACAAATCAAGCCTTGGTAAATTTAAGAAAATTGATATCATATCAAATATCTTTTCCGACCACAATGCTATAAGACTAGATATCAATTACAGGGAAAAAACTGTAAGAAATACAAACAAATTTAGGCTAAACAATAAGCTACTAAATAACCAAGAGAACACTGAAGAAATCAACGAGGAAATCAAAAAATACCTAGAAAGAAATGACAATGAAAACACAACAACCCAATACCTATGGGATGCAGCAAAAGCAGTTTTAAGAGGGAAGTTTATGGCAATACAATCAAGAAACAAGAAACATCTCAAATAAACAACCTAAACTTACACCTAAAGCAGTTAGAGAAACAATAACAAAAATAACCCAAAGTTAGCAGAAGGAAAGAAACCATAAAGATCATATCAGAAGTAAATGAAAATAGAATGAAGGAAATGATAGCAAAGATCAATAAAACTAAAAGCTGTTTTTTTGAGAAGATAAATAAAATTGATAAACCATTAGTCAGACTCATCAAGAAAAAAAGGAGAAGACTCAAATCAATAGAATTAGAAATGAAAAAGGAGAAGTAACAACTGACACTGCAGAAATACAAAGGATCATGAGAGATAACTACAAGCAACTATATGCCAATAAAGTGGACAACCTGGAAGAAATGCACAAATTCTTAGAAAAGCACAACCTTCTGAAGAAATAGAAAATATAAACAGACCAATCACAAGCACTGAAATTAAAACTGTGATTTAAAATCTTCTAACAAACGAAAGCCCAGGACCAGATGGCTTCACAGGCAAATTCTATCAAACAATTAGAGAAGAGCTAACACCTATCGTTCTCAAACTCTTCCAAGACGTAACAGCTGGAGGAACACTCCCAAACTCATTCTACGAGGCCACTATCACACTGATACCAAAACCAAAGATGTCACAAAGAAAGAAAACTACAGGCCAATATCACTGATGAACATAGATGCAAACATCCTCAACAAAATACTAGCAAATAGAATCCAACAGCACATTAAAAGGATCATACACCATGATCAAGTGGGGTTTATCCCAGGAATGCAAGGATTCTTCAATACACGCAAATCAATCAATGTGATACACCATATTAATAAATTGAAGGATAAAAACCATATGATCATCTCAATAGATGCAGAAAAAGCTTTCAGCAAAATTTAACACCTCTTTATGATAAAAACCCTCCAGAAAGTAGGCATAGAGGGAACTTACCTCAACATAATAAAGGCCATATATGACAAACCCACAGCCAACATCATTCTCCATGGTGAAAAACTGAAAACATTTCCTCTAAGATCAGGAACAAGACAAGATTGTCCACTCTCACCACTATTATTTAACATACTTTTGGAAGTTTTAACCACAGCAATTAGAGAAGAAAAAGAAATAAAAGTAATCGAAATTGGAAAAGAAGTTGTAAAGCTGTCACTGTTTGCAGATGACATGATACTATACATTGAGAATCCTAAAAATGCTACCAGTAAACTACTAGAGCTAATCAATGAATTAGGTAAAGTAGCAGGATACAAAATTAATGTACAGAAATCTTTTGCATTCCTATACACTAATGATGAAAAATCTGAAAGAGAAATTTAGGAAACACGCCCATTTACCATTGCAAGAAAAAGAATAAAATACCTAGGAATAAACCTACCTAAAGAGACAAAATGTTCAGAGTTCCCGTTGTTTTGGTTGTCTGCCCCCAGTGGCTAATGTTGGTTCAGTGGGTTGTGTAGGCTTCCTGGTGGTGAGGACTGGTGTCTGTGTTCTGGGGATGAGGCTGGATCTTGTCTTTCTGGTGGGCAAGTTCTCATCCGGTCGTGTGTTTTGAAGTGTCTGTCACCTCATTATGATTTTAGGAGGTCTCTCTGCTAATGGGTGGGGTTGTGTTCCTGTCTTGCTAGTTGTTTGGCATAGGGTGTACAGCACTGTTGAGTTATTTGTATTGAGGTGGATGGACCTAGAGTCTGTTATACAGAGTGAAGTAAGTCAGGAAGAGAAAAACAAATACTGTATGCTAACACATATATATGGAATCTAAAACAAAGGTCATAAAGAACCTAGGGGTAGGACAGGAATAAAGACGCAGACCTACTAGAGAATGGACTTGAGGACACGGGGAGGGAGAAGGGTAAGCTCGGACAAAGTGAGAGAGTGGCATGTACATATATACACTACCAAACGTAAAACAGATACCTTGTGGGAAGAAGCCGCATAGCACAGAGAGACCAGCTTGGTGCTTTGTGACCACCTAGAGTGGTGGGATAGGGAGGGTGAGAGAGAGGGAGATGTAAGAGGGAAGAGATATGGGGATATATGTATATGTATAACTGAATAACTTTGTTATAAAGCAGAAACTAACACCCTATTGTAAAGCAATTATACTCTAATAAAGATGTTAAGATAAAAAGAGACAAAAGACCTGTATGCAGAAAACTATACAACACTGGAAAGAAATTAAAGATGATACAAACAGATGGAGAGATATACCATTTCTTGGATTGGAAAAATCAACATTGTGAAAATGACTACACTACCCAAAGCAATCTACAGATTCAATGCAATTCTTATCAAACTATCAATGGCATTTTTCACAGAACTAGAACAAAAAATTTCACAATATGTGTGTAAACACAAAAGACCCTGAATAGCCAAAGCGATCTTGAGAAAGAAAAACGGAGCTGGGGGAATAAGGCTCCCTGACTTCACAATATACTACAAAGCTACAGTAATGAAGACAGTACGGTATTGGCACAAAAACAGGAATATAGATCAATGGAACAGGATAGAAAGCCCAGAGATAAACTCATGCACATATGGTCACCTTATTTTTGATAAAGGAGGCAAGAATATACAATGGAGAAAAGACAGCCTATTCCATAAGCTGTGCTGGGAAAACTGGACAATTACATATAAAAGAGTGAAGTTAGAACACTCAACACCATACACAAAAATAAACTCAAAATGGATTAAAAACCTAAATGTAAGGCCAGACACTATAAAATTCTTAGAGGAAAACATAGGCAGAACACTCTATGGCATAAATCACAGCAAGATCCTTTTTGACCCACCTCCTAGAGAAATGGAAATAAAAACAAAAATAAATAAATGGGACATAATGAAACTTAAAAGCTTTTGCACAGCAAAGGAAAACATAAACAAGATGAAAAGACAACCCTCAGAATGGGAGAAAATATTTACAAATGAAGCAAATGACAAAGTATTAATCTCCAAAATTTACAAGCAGCTCATGCAGCTCAATATCAAAAAAGCAAACAACCCATTTCAAAAATGGGCAGAGGACCTGTATAGACATTTCTCCAAGTAAGATATACAGATTGCCAACAAAGACATGAAAGGATGCTCAACATCACTAACCATTAGAGAAATGCAAATCAAAACTACAATGAGGTATTACCTCACACTGGTCAGAATGGCCATCATCAAAAATTCTACAAACAATAAATGCTGGAGAGGGTGTGGAGAAAAGGGAACCCTCTTGCACTGTTGGTGGGAATGTAAATTGATATAGTCACTACGGAGAACAGTATGGAGGTTCCTTAAAAAACTAAAAATAGAACTATCATACGAACCAGCAATCCCACTACTGGGCATATACCCTGAGAAAACCATAATTCAAAAAGAGTCATGTACCACAATGTTCATTGCAGCTCTATTTAACATAGCCAGGATATGGAAGCAACCTAAGTGTCCATCATCGGATGAATTGATAAAGAAGATGTGGCACATATATACAATGGAATATTACTCAGCTGTAAAAAGAAATGAAGTTGAGTTATTTGTAGTGAGGTGGATGGACTTAGAGTCTATCATACAGAGTGAAGTAAGTCAGAAAGAGAAAAACAAATACTGCATGCTAACACATATATATGGAATCTAAAAAAAAAAAAAAAAAAAGTTCTGAAGAATCTATGGAAAGGAAAGGAATAATGATGCAGATGTAGAGAATGGAAGGGAAGGGTCACCTGGGACGAACTGAGAGAGTAGCATGGACATATATACACTACCAAATGTAAAATAGATAGCTAGTGGGAAGCAGCTGCATAGCACAGGGAGATCAGCTCGGTGCTATTTGACCACCTAGAGGGGTGGGATAGGGAGGGTGGGAGGGAGACGCAAGAGGGAGGAGATATGGGGATATATGTATATGTATAGTTGATTCACTTTGTTATAAAGCAGAAAATAACACACCATTGTAAAGCAATTACACTCTAATAAAGATGTTAATAAATAAATAAATAAATGAAGTTCCAAATGCTCTCAGGAACCCCACTGTCTGGGGTCTGCCTGATGAGCCATTCACTAGTGTGAACTTTCTCATTGCTACGTCCTTCACCCCTAAGAAACACACCTCCCCATTTGCTATTCCTAGATATAAGCAAGCTGCACCTAGGATAAAAAAGCTGAAAAATAAACCTATCCTATAAATAGCAGCTATCAATTTTTCTATAAATACTATGTACCAGGCACTTTAAAACATAATCTTATTTGTTCCTCTCCACAACTCTGCAAGATAAGTACTATTCATATTTTAGCGATGAAGAAATTAAACCTCCAAGAGGTTAATTCCTCAAATTCACATAACTTGTATGCCAGAGTTCCATCTAAAGCCTTTAGAGATCCAAATGACATCTTGTTTCCACTGTGCTGTGTGGTGTAAAAATCAGTGAATGACTCAAGTGGTGGACCTATCCGTTCATGTTGCGGGTAGAATTAGAGTCCATGTTAAGCTTGGGAAGGTGTTTATATGTCATTAAGGGCAAAGGTTAAAGGGTTTTGCTCTGTGCCTTGAATCACAGCACCTAAGAACCCTATAGAATGATAGATAATCCAGACTCACCCACCTTTTCTGTGCCACAGCCTAAGAGTTCTTTTAAATGCAATAAATGTGCAGGCAATTTCGTTTATTCCAAATATTACTGTATAACAAGAATCTCGGCTGTGTTCCATAACCCTGTAATTTTCTAGATGGAAAAGCATGAGGGCTTGATGGGAAGATCTTTCCGCTGAACCACAGAGGAGCTGTTCCTTACTTTCTTGCAAAAAATAGAGGGTTGAGCCTATAGGAAAAAAAAGTCACGTAATATGATAATTCAACTGAGGTTAAAATTATTTTTAATTAATGGCTTAATGAGTTTTCTCACTCTCCCCTCATCAAGAATAATTAACATAGTTCTTTCTTTTGTAGCCTAAGGTTTTTGAATAGGACTAACCAGTTCCAATAAAAAAAATTCATATCTGAAATAATGTAGGCAATTCTGGTGTACAGTTAAAAAAACTACTGAGCATGACCTATAAAATGTATTATTCATATTATTGCTCTTTATAATGCTGTCTCTTAGGAACAAATCTATGTATTTTTCAGTGCCTCCACAGCATAATCTGTCATGCCTCAACCTTCTTTAAGAGTTTGTAACTTATCCACAAGTGCCTCTCACATCTTGTGCCCCTGACATTCTCTTGGCCCCTTGATCTTTCCTGTGCCCAGCTGAGTATTCAGTCAGTGACCCTGTGTCTTGACTGAATCACACTATCATGTGTTTCTTTGTAGCTCAAAGTTGGACAGTCCAGTACTAATTTCCATTTTTAAAATAAGAAGCATTTCTCTGTGTACTCTTTCCTAAGTCTTATTCTCATTCAAGCTAACTTTCTTCTGTAAAATTAGAGCAACAAACTCTTTGCAAACATACAATATGCCCTTTGCAGACAGAGGACTGAAGGAATCAGAATTTCCTCAAAAGATCCCTTTTTACATTAAAATAGATTGCGTGCTGACTGTGTCACTGTACTTCCCAGGTATTAACTCATTTAATGTTCAAAATAACACCATGATGTAGCATTATTATTTTTTCCCATTTGTACAAATGGAGTAACTAGAGAACAAGAAGGTTGAATAAATTGCTCAAGCTCACACAGATAATATATGTCAGAGATTCAAATTCAGCCAATCTGACATCAAAGCTTGTTTAACCACTAAACTGTATACTGCCTTAGGCATATTAATTGGTGCTAGGTTTCTTCAAGAAGGTTTTTGTCTCGAAACAGAGACAAAATTAGGAGGTTGGGTTAACATATACACACTGCTATATATAAAATAGATAACCAACAAGGACTTACTGCATAGCACAGGGAACTCTATATCTTGTAATAACCTATCATGGAAGAGAATATATAAAAATATGTATGTATATTCAGTTTTATAGATATATGTGTATATATATATATATATATATATGTATATGTCTATCTATCTATCTGTATATATAGATAGATAGATATCTGAGTCCCTTAGCTGTACACCTGAGACTAACAGCTTCCCTGGTGGCGCAGTGGTTGATAATCTGCCTGCTAATGCAGGGGGCACGGGTTCGAGCCCTGGTCTGGGAGGATCCCACGTGCCGCGGAGCAGCTGGGCCCGTGAGCCACAGCTACTGAGCCTGCGCGTCTGGAGCCTGTGCTCCACAACAAGAGAGGCCGCGATAGTGAAGAGGCCCGCGCACCGCGATGAAGAGTGGCCCCCGCTTGCCGCAGCTAGGGAAAGCCCTCACACAGAAACGAAGACCCAACACAGCCAAAAATAAATATAAAAATAAATAAATAAATAAAAGATTACTATTAAAAAAAAAAAAAAGCTAACCTTACTCTCAACTTCTCCCAGGAAATATTTCAAAAAAAAAAAAAAAATAATAATAATAATAATTTAAAAATAATGAAAAAGAAGGTCTTTGTCACCTTTTCTTGGAGTGAGCAGGGTGCCTTCATACAAACTGACTTCATTAAAGTTTAATGTATTTTTCTTCCCCCTGCATGAATGCATACAGAGTCATCACATGCCTAGAGACCAACTTTCCAATTTACTGGGAAAACTTTTGTTGTTACCCGAAGATTCCTTTCCAACCTTCATGCTAATATTTCCATCTGGCCTTAGTGCCTTAACTTATGGCTTTGAATATGCAAAAATACGTACTTCTAAACGAATATCTTTCCCTGTTATATCTCTCAACCACAATGTCTGGCCCATAGTAAGTAATTATTAATTTATCCTTCATATGAAAGGAGTGTTTGTGAAGAGATCTTCATAGACGAAGGGAAATATGACCAATGATTTTTTTAGGTTAATGGGGAGGAGACTAACCTCAACTTCAACACAACAGGTGCAGTGAAAATATTTTAAAATGTGTATATTTATACTATTTCTAAAATTGTATATTTTAAAAGTTTAGTGTTAATAAAATTAATTTTTAAATAAATGGATTACATGTCTTATATTTTATATTATGTACTATGCATCTCTGTGTTGACAATACTTCGCCTGTTCCTCTTTGCATAGAGATTTTTGTTGATGACAGTGACCTGTGGAATGTCTTCAACACTTTATGCCTAGTTCAATGTTCCAGGCTTTATACATATTGCAACAAACAAGAAAACATCATTTTTGCAAGTTAAAAGTATCATAATCGTGAAATCACTTAAGGACTGAAATTCAAATTCTATGTCTTCAGAAGGAAAGAGGCCGTCACCCAAATATAGCTATCTCCTAAAAACAAAAACAAAATCACCACTTCCTTTTGTTCAGGTCTTCGAAATTTCCTCAGCTCTCTTGGCTGGGCAGTACCTGCATCCCTTAGTCCTCAATTATTGATTAAAAAAACAGTCCCACAAAGTGGATGTTTCTGATAATCAGACTGAGTCTACACACACACACACACACTCACACACACACACACACACACATTCACAAGGAACCTTGGGGAATTGTTTTTATTTTGTGGAAAATACACTTAATTATAATGTAGTTTGCCAAGTGCCATGTCCAATCATTCTCAAAGAAATCTTTCAGCTGCTGCTGGAAAGTGGGTTTGCTTGTATAGTTGCTCTTTTATTACTACTAGCAACAAGCCCAATTTATCTTCTCAGTACATAACTACTGTCCCAATACTTGAAATATCTTATGAAAGAGACAGCCTGATGCCTTGTATACTTGTGAGTGTGTGTGTGTGTGTGTGTGTGAGACCTACTTTAATTTTTAGGGAAATCAACAAATACTTAAAACATCCAACCAATTTTTTCTATCCAGCTTCTCCCTCTAAAAAATAAAAGTCAGCTGCAGCTGCTTTAATTCTACAAAGTTCCATTTTACTTAAAGTCCATAATTGAATGAACAAATGTATTTCTAGAAAAAGTTAATTTGTTTTCTGGAATAATTGTGCAATAGAGTAAACTGAAATATTGTTCTTTTGCTGTATGCATACATATCTACAAGAGAAAATATTTCATTAACTTAGATGTTTATGTTTCATATAGGACTTTTTTCTTTAAACCTCACAGAGGGACTGGACCTACATTGACAACATGCCATGTCTAAGTAACAGTGGGTGTCTTGATTATATGAACTATACTAATGATTCCCACATCCATAAGATTACCTAAAACATTTATTTCCTCCAGATTTCCAGATTCTTCTACCTTAGCAAATCAAGACTTAGGTAAATAGACATCTTTAAGAAGATAATTCTGATTGTCTTCTAAAATAACAGAAGTGGATCCTTATAGATCTTTGGTATATACAAAGTCCACTTTCTTTGGTAAATAATAATCTGAAATGCAAAATTTTTGACTGTGTATATATTTCTTTAAAGGAGATCATGTCTATATTTTTTTTCCAAATTTTCCAAAGGTGTTCTGACCCAAAATATTTAAAATCAAGTCTTACTAGTGAGTAGGCACCTGTGAGAGTAGACATTATATATTACTGCTCTTCTTTACCATTGTATATCTTGGGCCTGAGTGCCTGGTAAATATTTTTTGAAGGAAATAAGAAGAAAGAAAGGGAGGGATGGGGAAAGGAAGAAGGTAGGGAAGAGGGTGGGAGGCAAATGGAGGAAGACGTGCTGTTTCTGTTGTGGTTGTTCCTTTCCTAGGTGATTTACAGATAGACACCATGGGACGGCTACTACAGGTCCAGGACAAACAACACAAAGATTGCAGTTCGAGCTCTCCAGGAAGCAGACCCTGGATCAGAGTTGGGTGTGCAATTCTTGTTAATGGGAAGTAACACCAATGAAGGAAAGAGGAAGGAATGGCTAGATCTGACAAAGGCTCTATTAGCCCAACAGGAAGCTTCAGAGCAAGGCTTGCCTGTTGCAAGAGTGCCATCTTGGGTACAAGGTGGGCCCTTGGACCACTACTTTTTCAATCACTGACTGGCAGCCACTCCAAGAAGAGGGTTACCTCAGCTTGAAAGCTGAGGCTGACCACGAGGATGTTAAGAGTTGGAGGCCGTTGGGTAACCACACTCATAGAAGCCGGAGTATCCTTTCTTGAAGGGGAATCTGGAAGGTACATCTCTGTGTCCTCTAGACAAGCTAAGAAGTAGTTTCCTTCACCCCAGAAAGCAGCCTAAGAAGAATCAACTTCTCTCTATCCAGTTGCCGGCACAAAATAATAAAGGAAAATAATTATTTCCGTGGAAAGAAGGACTCCAGCGGAGGAGTCTATGCACTCATCAGTCTCTGCACTGCATTTCTTTATGTCTCCTCCTTATTTTTTAGGGACTGCCAAAACAAATGCATTTATGATGATTTAACATTGGAAATATAATATTAATCAAAACTTAAGAAAACAGCTAAGTATCTAGTTCATGTAAAAGAACAAGAAAGTAAGACATTTAAATGGATATCATTTGGTGAGCCTAGAGTGATTTAATATCTTTGTTTCTCCTTTTGCCTCCCTTTTTGTGAGTTTCCATGGGAATCTTTGTACAGAAACTGACTACAGCTGAATCTATATGTGTTCTACAAGAATCAGTTTCAATTAAAGACTTGCTGCATCTGCTTCCTGTGGATCATGAAAAAAAAAAAAAATCAACATGAATCTATTGAATAATTAATATGTACCCAAGATTATGCAAAATCTCCTTGAGAAATTCAAAAGCCAAGGAAACTCTTATGTGTGTTCCCTCATGACAATGAGAAATGAAGCTAGACACATGTTCATTAAGATGACAGATGTGAGTATCATAGTTTATCTTTTCCATGTTCCTATTCACACACTCTTTACCACCACATCAACTGAAATGTTTTTTTCCAATTTGGGGAAAGTGTTAGGCTTTGAGCGGGTTAAACTAGAAGTTCAAAGAATGGCATCATAGATAGGGAACAAGTAAGTCATTCAGTATCTCAATTAGCCAATGACTATAAATTGAGAATCTACAATTTGCCAGTCACTATGATAGGAGTCGAGGGTCTAGAAATTAACAGTATAGACAAAGTCTCTCCTTTAGTTAACTCATATGTGACCAAAATTTTGATAATAATGTTTTCTAAGAATTATAAACCAATTAATAATCCCTGGGGCCTCTAATCCCAGTGCCCTTGCCCCCAGAGTGAGTTACAGCCAACCTCCACCTCCCCAGGAGACCCTCAAGAATTACAAGGACTAAGAATTAAAGGAAGTAAAAAATACTATTAGAAGTAAATAAGGTAAAGCCAGGGAGCTATTAGAGTCTATCTAGACTGATCAAGCAAAGGCACTTTGCACAGATATAATTTGAAGTGAGATCTGAGAAACAGTCAGGTGAAAATTTGGTGGGAGAATATTCTAAAGAGAAGACAACTAGAAAGAAAAATAAAAGTTTCTGAAATGCAAGAAAGGTTAGTCTGTTCTAGAAATATGGTGTCCACTAGAAATATAATGCAAGACACGTAAAAAAAAATTTAATTCTCTAGAAGCCATATTAAAAAAGTAAAAATAAAGTGGTTAAATTATATTAATATTTAAGTTCACTTTAGTTTACCTAATACATCCAAAATAATAGCTTTTATAAATGTTATCAATAAAATTAATATTATTTACATTAATATTTAAACTGCTTTTGAAATGTGGTATTTTATACTTTCAGAACAAATGAATCTAGATTAGAGTATATAAATATGGTGATCATATTTTAAAGGATCAATTGTCACTTGTGCTATTAGCTGTCATATTGGACAATGCAGCTCTAGAGACTGAAGAGTGACCACTGTTTCTGAAGGTGTCTAAGGAAGAGAATGGATCAAGCTGAATTTGGAGAGAGAGATAATATACAGATCAAATAGTGCATTCTAGACAGTAACAGGAAATTTGGACCATATTCCAACTACAGTGGGAGTCACTGGAGAGTTTTCAGCAGATTGAGATGATGTGATCACTGTCTGTTCTAGTCCATCTGGGCCGTTATATCAAAACACCACAGAGTGGGTGGCTTATAAACAACAGAAATTTATCCCCACAGTCTGAGTCTGGAAGCCCACGATAATGGTGCCAGCGTGGTCAGGTGAGGGCTGTCTTCCCAGTCACAGATCTCTCATTGTATCCTCACGTGAGGGAAGAGGGTAGGGAGCTCTGTGGGATCACTTGTTAGAAAAGCACTAATCCCATCAGGAGGGCTCCACCCTCATGACCTAGCGACCTCCCAAAGGCCCCACCTACTACCATCACCTTTGAAGGTTAGCATTTTAACATGAATTTTGGAAGGACACAGACATTCAGACCACAGCACTGCTTTACAGAAAATCTCTCTGTGTGTTGTGTAGAGAATGGGCTGCAGAGGAGGCAAGAGTAGATGCAGGTAAACCAAGCAGAATGTTGTCACATCTATGGGATACACATGGTGGCCTGGACAGGGTGTGGCAGTGGACCTAAGAGGAGAAAACATGGATATATATTTTGGAGGTAAAGTTAGTGAGACTGAATCCTATCAGAGGCATCAGATGTGCAGTATATCAGATTTTTTTTTAACATCTTTATTGGAGTATAATTGCTTTACAATTGTGTGTTAGTTTCTGCTTTATAACAAAGTGAATCAGCTATATGTATATATATATCCCCATATCCCCTCCCTCTTGTGTCTCCCTCCCATCCTCCCTATCCCACATCAGATTACTAGAAGTTAATAATCAAGTAGTACTACCAAAAGAAATAACAATTTAAATATTAATCTCATCTGACTACACTCATGTACCTACACTCATGTTCTACACTCATGGGCCACCCCTTCTTTAGGCTTAAAAGTGATGTTATCCCAGGATGCCTAAATCAAACAACTCTAATATCTACATTACCAGGCCTATAGTGTGGACAATGTTCAGAAATTCAAGGTAAGTATGAAGAGTTAAGAATGACTTGCTTTTGCTTGTTTGTTTGTTTTGTTTTGTATTTTGCTCAGGCCAGTAAGTGGCTGGTAGTAACTGTTAATTGAAATGGGAAAGACTTGAGGTTTCAGAGGATTAAAAGTAAACATTCCATTTGGTTATGTAAAATTTGAGATGATGAATATAATGAGTACACAATTTGTTGACTAAGTGGGGAATTCTAATTTTGGAGGCATCAGTGTATAGACATTAGGTAAAGTTAAGAGACAAATAAGATCACCTACAAACAGGAAGGGCAATGAGAGAAAGGGAGGGATGTCTATTATAAGAAAAGGATGAAAATTGCTTCAGAGCATGAAAGCACTTTTCAAAGACTAATGGTGGCAGAGAACCTAGGTGGAGTGCTGTGTGGAGGGATGGGAGGTGAAGAAACGGAGACAAGTACAAGTCACCTTTCTAGGGAGTGTATAAATAGGAACAGAGAAATGAGGAAGCAACTGGAGGAGAGGTGAGAGATCAAGGGAGAGAAATTTTTTTTTACTTTGTTCATTTTTTAAAGTTGAAAACATTAAGGTCTATTTTTATGCAAGTGGGTAATCCCTTATCCAAGCACTGATGATTCAAGACAAAAAGATATTAATTTCATGAGGCAAATCTAAGAAGAATCCCAGACTAAATTGGGTTAATCAATTTACCCAAGATCCCAAAGTCCCTAGCAAATCCAAGATGCAAACCCAGACATTCCTGATGCCAAGGTCCAGGACTGCAAATGAATATTATACTGCCTCTCAGGGAGAAAAGCATAATTTTGGAAAACAAATCTTTAGACACAGGTGGTAAGTAAGAGGTGCTTGTTAGTCTAGATATGAAGTGATAAGAACCCAAACTAAGACTGGAATTGTGAAGAAAAGAAGGAAAGGAATGATGGAAAAGACATTAACAACCAAACAAGATCTCAAAAAAGGCAAAGCTGGGCCTCATTAAAATGTGAATGAGTCAAAGATAACTTGGGACTTATAAGTTCCTGAAAATATGAGAGTGTAGTGGTTTGCATCTCTCATGAATTTGACTTTCACACAACGCTCAATTCAATGCATTCCATCACATCCTTCATCTAATTTTTTGGTTCTAAATTCTGTTTTTCACACCTCAGTTGACTAATGACGATTTTAAACAATCACTTGACAACACTGCCCCCTAGTTGTGTCAGGATCTTTTTGGAAAAATATGCTTTACCTTCCGAAGTATTTTTCAGAACCCTTTTTGTATGGAAGTAAGTTGATTCCTTTAAGGGAAGAGTTGAGATAAAATGAACAGAGGAAAGACCAAAGTCAAAAGAATTAGTTTAGACAATTAGATTTAGACAATTAGATTCTGATATGACAGAAGATTTAATTTGAAATTCATAGATATATTCAGAGTCTAGTTCCTATGCAACACTACAAGTGATTTTCAACCTTGTCTTCAGAACCTGAGTAATGATTGTAGTCTGTTAACTGAGCTCAAAGCTAGTCTCAGAATTTTCAAAGGACCTAGAGGTTCTGTGTCAGGTCCAGATGGCCAGGAGAGCACAAAATAATGAGAATCTTGAATTCTAGTCAGTTAATCTTTCAATTTTGTTAAACTTTTATTAAAACATCTCTAAGCAGTAGACATGTTGGCCTCATTTCATTGACAAGGAGACTAAGGTCTCTACAATTTAAGTGATTTGGCCAAGATCTCAAGCTAGTAAGTGGCAGAGCTAGGAGTCAACCCAGTTATGTTTTATAACATATGTGTTATATATTTAGCAGCAGCATGGAACTGTCCTCTGATTCACTTCTTGGGAAGTAGATTCTCCACGGTGGTCATTGCCATGTCTCTGTGGTATGTAAGTTCTGTTGCAGGACACGTAGCTACTACCTTTCTGTGGTCTGAGAATTATAGATTGCAGTGGTTATGGTAAGGTAAAGATGGTTCTAATTAGGGGCAAGGAAAAGAGAAAAAACAGAGATATTAAGCCTCAACAGATCAGTGACATTTGACAGAGGCCAATAAATATGGATCATGCAAAAAAAATTCTCTCCAACAAGAAAGGCTGCACTTTATTATTATTTTCCTCTGAGTTTAATCATTGCTGATTGCTTTTTTTGCTGTTTAGTAAGTACTGCAATTTTGCAGTATCCTGCCAATTCTTCCTTGTGTTTTTTAAAATTTATTTTGTGAGTACTCTTCAGTCTTGCTGTATCCAATCCTATGACATAATCAAGCAGGCTAATGCATCATTTAGGGACTCAAAAGATGCTCTAAAGCCTTTGGACTAATTGACTGCTCAATCATGTTAATAAACACTTTGGTAAAGGTAAATGAAATTTTTTTGTGCCTCCAAAAAACTTTTTTGAGTGTCTAATTTTATAAATTATTTTAAATCATCAATAGGACATGGTAAGTTTTTCTTATTATAAATGTTGGAAAAATAAATGTTTTTAAATGTACCATCTTTACAGTCACAGATTGTTGTTCAAATTGTTAAATCCTGGTTAAACATCAAGCACCCATTAGAGTCAACTAATTCAGCAATAGTGCCCATGCTGGCAGTTCTGAATAGATCTGTAGAGAGAGGTCACAGATCTAACCCTGCAAATTGTAAGTGAGGCTTCAGTCACTAAAGCCATGCAGTCATTCATCCAGTGAATAAGCATCTACCTCATACCTGCTATGAACTTGTCCGAGGGTTGAAGACGCTGAATATGCAATAATTAGCAGACCTTTCAAGGAGTCTAGTGAAGGAGATTGACCCATACTCTAATAACTAATGAGTTTTATTAATATCCAAGTGCTAGAAATACACATTGAGTATTATAATATCAGTTTATAAAAAGTCACATTTTGCTCAACAAACACCCATTCTGTGAAATGAAAATATTCCTATGGAGAATAAAAAGCCAAAATGGTACCTCAGATAATATGAAAAAATTCCCTTAGTATCCACGTAGTATCACAGGTAATTTAGAAAATACTTTAAAAACTAAAAATAGAGTTGCCATATGATCCAGCAATCCCACTCCTGGGCATATATCCAGACAAAACTCTGACTCAGAAAAATACATGCACCCTTATGTTCATAGCAGCACTATTCTCAATAGTCAAGAAATGGAAAGAACCTAAATGTCCATAGACAGATAAATGGATGAAGAAGATGTGGTACATATATGCAATGGAATATGACTCAGCCATAAAAAAGAATGAAATAATGACATTTGCAGCAACATGGATGGAACAGAGATTATCATACTAAGTGGAATAAGTCAGAAAGAGACAGATACCATATGATATCACCTATATGTAGAATCTAAAATATGACACAAATGAACTCATCTATGAAACAGAAACAGACTCACAAACATAGAGAACAGACTTGTGGTTGCCAAGGGGGAAAAGGGGTTGGGGGAGGGATGAATTGGGAGTTTGAGATTCGCAGATGCAAACTATTATATCCATTCTAATGGATAAACAACAAGGTCCTACTGAATAGCACAGGGAACTATATTCAATATCCTGTGATAAACCATAATGGAAAAGAATATGAAAAAGAATGTAAACATATATAATTGAATAATTTTGCTGTAGTGTAGAATTTAGCACAACATTGTAAATCAACTATACTTCAATAAAAGATATTTTTTTTTTAATTTAGAAAATACTACTTTCCCATTCAAAGTACCTCTTTAACAGTGATACACATAGATGGATATAGCTACAGATAGGGAGAAAACAGAGATCCATTAGTTAGATAAACTGTGTATAATTTTGAAAAGTTCTTAGGAACTGATAAAAATATAATTCCATATTATCATATTTACACGTTATTATATTAGTTAGCTAGCTGTGCTGGGCTGCTTAAACTTGTGCTATTAAATTATCCCATGGATATCTTAAGAAAAAATGTCTGAATGTGTCCAGGCTGTAGTAGACTAGGTTAAAATCATCATGTTTATCTATCTGGGGATATTCATCTGGTCAAAGGTTAATTTCAGAGACCTTGGAAGATGATATTTATTTAAATTAAAAAGAGTAAAATCACTCATATATTTTCCAGTATCTACAAACAAGGGTGAGCGTCAAAATTTAATTAGAACAAAGAATGGATACCAGCTGTAAACAATCAATACTGTTGAACCAGTGGACATGGATCAAATGTCAGATACATTGGACTAAATTGCTTTCCTATCTGTATATTTCAAAAACCATTACATAAATGCTGAGCCATGTAATATAATCAGTGTACCTTATCTGTTGGGAAAACATCCAAGATTAATTACTGAATTTAAGGCAAGGTCAAATTAACTAGGCCTTAAAGCTAAGAGTTGAGCAAAACAGGGAATGCTGGATTGTAATTAGGACATCTAGAAAAACAAAATAAAATGTGATGAAAAAAATGGTGTAGGCACAGGCAGATAATTAAATGTGGCAGTCGTAGTTCCCTTCATAACATAGCGTTTATAGTTCCTTTCATATTTTATTTGCTATCTAGAGACAAAGTTTTATATTTTTAAATGGGTGCAAAGCATATGAAACAGATTTTATTTCATTTATTTTCAGTGGTCCAAAAATATTTCCCAAGTTTATGTTCATCCCACCGGCCCTACCCACCATACGCTCTGGGAACTAACACCACCGTTACGTTGGATATCTTTTGTTAGAACATTAGTTAAAGGGTATTTCCCAACACTATGCTTGTGCAGGGAAAGATAAAAGTTCCAAAGTTGTTATTTGGGAAAGTAAAAGTCTGTGTCTCATTTTATCACACATTTGAGGTGTTTTAGTAAAGGAGTGGGTGAAGTGTGGGAGAAGGGACATTGCCAAGAAAATTTATGTTTCTTTGCCTTTATATTCAAGTAGAGATGAAAAAATCCATTTTTATTATTTCTCCTGTCTTTTAGGGGATTAAATTAGCCTGCTCTGCTTCACCTGCCATCAAGTTCTGGAGAACCTCAGCCAATTGTGTTCTCAATGAAGAAAATAGCCATGGCTGTTGTAGTTCTGTAACTGTTTTCATATTTGTGCATTTATGCTTTGCACCATTCTCCTAACTCAGCTGTCTTTCTGAGTCTTGTCCCTGCCCCACCTTCTTAGATGTGACATACATTTTAGGCAGAGAAAAAAAATACCTGCGATGATATTGGAAAAACTAGTGAGTTTTTGCATTAAATATCTAACATCACATAAATAAATGCCTTGTTCGAAGTTATTTTAAAAGTCACATGGGGGGCTTCCCTGGTGGTGCAGTGGTTGGGAGTCCGCCTGCCAATGCAGGGGACGCGGGTTCGTGTCCCGGTCCGGGAGGATCCCACATGCCGCGGAGCGGCTGGGCCCGTGAGCCACAACTACTGAGCCTGCGCGTCTGGAGCCTGTGCTCTGCAATGGGAGAGGCCGCGGCAGTGAGAGGCCCGCGCACCGTGATGAGGAGTGGCCCCCGCTCGCCGCAACTGGAGAAAGCCCTCGCACAGAAACGAAGACCCAACACAGCCAAAATAAATAAATAAATAAATATATTAAAAAAAAAAAAAAAAAAAAAGTCACATGAAGCCAATAATAAGATATGTGAAATACTCTCATTATTTAAACCAAAACCGTAATGGAGAAAATTCTATTTTGTTGTTTTGCACATACCATACTGTGGACCAGGATTTACAATGCACATATATAGCTTGTACATGACAGCATTTAAAGGGGATGGAAAGACCTAATAAAGCAAAATTATCTTGCACAAACCTGCTAGGTGATCTGAAACATCTCCTGTCAACTTTATTTCTTTAGGGTAAGACTTTGCTCACTGAAGTTGAGTGTTAAAATAAAATTTCTTATGTAGAAAAGTTGCACATCCAAACAGATGCTGATTTATATTCCTTTTATACCAATACCCTCATTTCTTAGATGTGACCAGAGCCCTCAGGGGATGGGTTAAGTGACAAGCAAAGGTTGATATTAGGCAAATGTTGAGCTATGGGACATTGCCCAGAGCAGAGTTCTGCGGTGGAGAGCTTTGATAGGAAAAAGTGAGCATTAGACACTTCAGCAGGACACCTTGATGGGGGAAAGGAAGGAGAGCACCCACTATGAACTGGACTAGGACCCCTGCACGTGGTCCATCTATGACTGTCAACCATTTCATGCTTCAGAGTTGATCATCTCCATGTTACAGATCAGGACACTGAAGTTCAGGGAAATTAACAAAGCAATGATGTAATAGAGACAAAAATAGAGGTAGTGGTGATAGAGATCCTACATGTCTAGGATAAAATAAGAATGATTCTCATTATTTATGAGAAAAGAAAGAAGGAAGGAAGGAGGGAAGGAGGGATCAAGGGAGGGAAGGAAGAGAGAAGGCAGGAAGGAAAGGGAGAGAGAGAGAGACCTTTTAATGAAAAACACTAAATAAATAACCAATGATTGATTTTGCGCATACAGCAAATGTTTCCAAAATCATCCATAATAATGATGATTATGATCATGCTCATAATGAAAGGGCATCAAAAACAGACTAAAGAGAGAGAGTAAATTTGGGTTGTAAGCTGACCTTATGATATTAGCAAATATTTCTTGAAATTAGGGAATGTGTTATCATCTGCCGTCCTCTGAGCCGTCTCGAGAAAATGACTCATCTGCCCCAGTGGTGCTTATACACTCCTAAATATTTCTTTTTCATCCTTGACTAAATTCATCGACTGTACACATTTTCAGTTCTATTTATGGAGCAACTCTGTAAAGTGCGTTTTCATTTTCTGTCTCGTCAAGGCCCAGGAGCTTGCTTCTTCATTGGAAGTGGGTTCAGTGATTGGCAGGGGTGGAGGCACTAGACTAACTCCTAAACTCCCACAGAACCTTTTCTTTGTACAGGAAACACAATAAACACCTGTTTATAAACATGATTAGGAACTGGGATAGCTTGGTTAACAGTATACTCTAGTTAGCTGAGGAGCTTTGAAACAAGGGAGAATTAACAGACGGTTATAAAAATGTAGTGTGTGTATTCAACCTGTTAGTCCTGGGTTTACCACTTCTTTTCATTCACTTTTAATATATTCATAGAAGTATTTTTCAATGCTGTGTAAATTAAGCAACTAGCATTCAGAAATTGTTTATACAGTAGATTCAATGGAGAACATAACTTTGATTGTATTTTTGAGAGCGTGAACTTTTTCAGATTTTCCTGTTTAATAAACTACCTTGATTGATGATTTTTTACCCATGAAGTGAATCAGTTGCTATTGTGTACATTGAACAAAGCCGCTTTTTTGTTCAGAAGATATGAGGCACTGGCATTCAGAGTACTTCTAAAGGAGACACTTTCACTTTCAATAATATCATATTATTTTCTTCCCAAATACCATATCTGACCACATCCATAATGAAGCTGTGGGCAAATTCTGTATGTCAGTTTATTTATTTCGGCAACAATTACAAGGAATGGCTTGTCAAATACAATCAGCATTCTGTGAGGCTTTCATTTCATTATTTGACTGTATAATACACACATCTGTAGAGTGAGTTATGTTCAGTTACCTGGAGTCATTTTCATTCATGGGTATCTCACAGACCAGCCATCTCTAAATGCCTGGGGTCCTTGGAAACTCAACTATAAACTGTTCATTAAAACTTCAATTATTTCACACCTTGCAGCATATACGATATGTTAGAAATCCAGTGAAGAAATTGCATAGCACTCAAATTCCAATGTCATCCGCTCTGGGCGACTCTCTGAGCAGAGACTAACCTGAGCTATCCACTCTCCTTCCCGGAATGGGGAAAACATGGCTGTCACCCTACGTAGCTCCAGTCCTTCTGAATGAGGGAAATACCACGGTATATTTATTCGTGGTGGATGAGAGCTGAAATCTCTTCAGCAGCAACAACACTCCACAGAGTTGTGCAAATATAGTTAGAAGATTGGAGAATTGTCACAATTCTATATTTCTTTATTGCTAGTTGGACTCATTTCTTAAATAGTGGAATTATAAGTAAGGAGATATCCATTTCCTGATCACAACACTCTGAAGGTGGGTATAGAAATATTACAGCAGACGAAGTGTTTTATCTTGTGAGAAAATTTAGGTAAGGGCTCTTCATATTTTCATTTGATACATCAAAGAGTGGGGATTCAAGAATCTTCCCTAATGTGCTACATAAATATCTTAGAACAGATTTCCTCTATATCAGTGGTTCTTAGCCTTTCTTGGATTTATTCCACAATATTCTATAAAATTACATAAGCCCTCTCTTGAGACAAATATACATACTAAGATATATTAATAATATTGCTTCCTTTTCAAAGGGTTCAAGAAACACTCAAATCATGTAGAGGTGTCCACAAACTTAAGATTTACAACTTCCCAAAAGAGGAGTAATTAAACCCATCTGGAGAAGAAACATCTCACACTGGAGTTGTCTGATGGAGTCAGATGCTTGTTGCCCCACATCCAGAAGAGGCCAACTTATATAACCACTTAAACATTGGCTTCATTTCCGTTACAAATGTACTCATACATGTTGAAGGAATTGAAAGTGCTTGGTGAAAATCTGCTGAAGGAAAGTCATTTCAAACAGTTTTGCTCAGTACTTGCCCAGAATTTTCTCTAGTTAATGTTTCAAAATTATTGATTCATATTATTTGCAGGCAAAGTACTTTGAACAGCAAGAAGGCTTTTAAGAATTTTAAGGTAATGCCGAGAACATATTAGAGGTCACTGTATTTGATCACTGAAAACTGCAAAGGACAATTTAGTCTGTAAAAACATATCTGTGCCATGCATTTCTGCTGTTGTCTCCTAATTTCTGAACATGGTGGGAGAGAAGCCTCTTTCATGTTCCCATCTCCTCCACGCTCCTCAACACAAATAGCACGCATTTCACACTCTTTTGGGATTGCTTAACAGCAGGGAGAAAGTTGCCATCCTAAAAAAGGAAGCCCAGGCATATCTCTAAGCTGAGCCAACCAAGGTGGGAGAAAGGATGTTCTGGCTGACAGGGTTTGTGTTTCTCCCAGGAAGACCAGAGCAGTCCCTGGGAGCAGTTGAGCATAAATAATGGAAGATTAGACCTGTTTCCTCATTTGGTTACCTCACCTCTCCTGGCCCCCTCCCTCAGAGTTTCAGGATGTAACCTTACTGCCTCTCCCCTACCCAAGCCTATGTGTCACATTAAAATGGACCATTCTTTGTCTTCTAGGAATTCCATCTTTGAGGAACCACCCCTTGATCATAGCATCATAATTCTACTCAGCTCTTGTGTTCACAGTAGGACTCACCCTCTTCACAATCCCTGCCCCTGGGTAAGTATGTGTCCCCAAACAGGCCAATCAGAGAATGCTATCAATCAAACTACCCTGTCTTCTTGGCCATAGTGATCATTTTAGAGAAGGACACGTGATCCAAGCCATGCTAACCAGAATTGCTCCCATAATTTTGTCACTCTTGGGGGGGAACATTTCTGTTCAATGAAATCTGGATATATTTGGATGATATAAGAAGGCACTAAAAAACTTTGGTAATCAAGACAAATAATATTTTAATAAATCAAAATTATTACCAAAAAAAAAAAAACCACACTGAGCAAAATATCAAAATTGTAAAGACAGGGCCAGACCCAAACACCTGTTGTGTACTTCCAATCTGAAAAAGAAAAGAGAAATCCCATGCAAGAATGGAAAGTGCAAGAATCATGCACTTTCATGCAGCCAGGGGGTCAGGGACAGATTGGTGGCCCACTGCCCCAGAATGAAACAATGGGATGGGTTGCTAAGAGACAGAAACTACCAGAATGAAAACCAGATTTAAGATGAGACTCAGCAAGCTTGGACACTAGTTACCGGTCCAGGGAGAAAGCAGGGAGCAGTGAAATCAAAGTCAGCTGAGGTTTTACAGGTATTACTTTGTCAGAGAAACTTTATCCCTAGCATCCTTTCAATGCCTAAAGCAATTCAAACATCTGAGTTTATACTAAAAGGAAGTTGTCTACCAAAACAGTGCTGCTCTAAATTGGGACTAATCCAATAATCTCCTCAGCTGCAGCCAAGGAGGAAAATGGACAGGGGACATCCTGCAAGAAGACATAGAGCCAGGGTGACCAAGAAATTGACTCAACTGCCATGAAACAATGGCTTCTGGTTCTGGTCCATCAGGAACCGTATGTGCTGTAGCTCAAAGGCCACTGTATGTTATTTGTTCTTCTCTCCTTTTTCATATGAAAGTGTTTATTCTATTTGTTTATCCCATTCTACCTACTTCATTTTGGACTTAATATTTTGGGACTATTTAGATTTCTCATGTAGCTGCATATTATTAATGTATTTGGGGCAGTATCCAGACTGAAGAAGAATTAGATCGCCCAAGAATTCTGACCTTGGAACTGGGTGCAGACATTGAATAAGACTTTGGGTTGTCAATTTTCACAGAGAATTATTATGTGGAAGTAGCTGCATTATGTTAGAACTGGCAATTTTTAAAGGGTATGTATGAGAAGAAAATGTTTGTGGACTACTATGGGGTGAACCTAATGGACATGCATTATTTTTCTATCTAGATTCCCTTCTGTTGGGGATGAATTAGATTAGGTTGCATGGGAATCCTACTCAGTCGGGTGTTTTTGTGAGATGGACCTTATCTTACCTCTCCTCATTCCCTAGCTTACTGCTCTCCCCAGAACTGAGCCTAGCACCCAAGCCAGACAATTAAAATATTCCATCCTCTTGCTATATCTCCTCTTCCTACCCCTACCCTCTGGTTTAAGCTGTGTTTCAGTCCTGACTAGCATACGTGCATTGTATTATCTGCCATCTTCATTGGCCTCCTCCTGAAGCAAATGATTAATGTAATTCATTTAACTCTTAAAAGAAAATAAAAAAGCTAATTAAAGAGATATGTCCTCTGTACCTATTCCAGTTCCACAAAAGAAATCTCCATCTTCAGTGACCAAAACAGACAATTCTGTCCTTAAAAAATAAGTTAATTTATCAAAATAGAGAATAATCATACAATGAAATAGAGGAAAACAGTCCCAATGGTTTCTTACACATTGTACAAATAGTTCATAACTATTGTGCCCCAGGAACTATGTCATAGGAAGTACTATAATCATCATTACTTTATAGATGACCGTGGTGAAGCATGAGGTATTTAGGTTATTTGTGCAAAGTTACATAGCAATTAAAAGGCAGAGTTGGAATTCAAACTTAGACAGCCTAAGAAACAGTGTCCAGGCACCAAACCCTTCACAAATACCACTTATTTGATGGCTGAAAAAAATTGCACGACCTAAAAGTTGAGAATTATGTTTTATTTGGCAGACAAAACTGAGGACTTAAGGCCACGACGCAGCCTCTCAGATGGCTCTGAGGGACCACCCCAAAGAGGTCAGGAAGGAGCCGGGATATATAGGAGTTTTTGCAACAAAGACCGGGTAGTTGGAACATCAAAAGATTACTCTTAATACAGAAACAGACTCACAGACTTTGAAAACAAACTTATGGTTCCCAAAGGGGAAATGTGGTGGGGGAGGGATAAATTAGGAGTTTGGGATTAACAGAGACACACTACTATCTATAAAATAAATAATCAACAAGGACTTACAGTATAGCACAGGGAATACCACTCAGTTCTCTGTAATGACCTATATGAGAAAAGAATCTGAAAAAGAATGGGTACATGGTATATGTATAAATTAATCACTTTGCTGCACACCTGAAACTAATACAACATTGTAAATCAACTATACTCTAATATAAAGTTTTAAAAAAAGAAATAAAAAAGAAAATCAGACAACTCAAATGAATGAATTTAGTGCTTTTCTATGTATGGGAAGATGCAAAAGTCTGGGCTCACTGAAATCATTCCTTTGACATGCACCTCAGCTATCTGGGGCCAGTATCCTGTGTTTTCTCATCCTGAGTCTCCTCAGGGTGCATCGCTAAGGGTGGCTGCAGCAGTTGACTGCTTGATGGTGGGCATCCTGTTTCTAGCCTGAGTTCCCACAGGGCTCACTGTCATGGACAACTGTAATGTGATGGATTGATGGCTGCAACCTCCTTTGTTTACTGATATGACAGGCAACATTTTTTTCGTTGACATATTCATAGCAGAGGTGTGCAAAACACTGTGGAACAGGAGAGTGAAATGACTCAAGCCCACTCCAGGCCAGACTAACTGTGATCCTGGACATGGGAGGAAAGACATTTCTTAGTGGAGGGGCCTCGTGTCACTTTGTAAGCCATGCTACACAAAGGGGAGTGTTCTTTCCTCCGGAAAAACCCTGTCTTCACATGAATGAGTATACACTGGCCGTGTTTATACAATTTCTATCTCCATCTCAAAAAGAGTGGAATTCCCTCTATTTCCTGTCTCTTGTATTCTTCCTTCTCCATATCCCCTCTCCCAAATGTTCACAGAAATACTGCCCTCAGCATGTGTAAGCAAATGTTGCCTCTGACCCTCCTCTTCTGCCATTTGCTGTTTAAGTATGTTCAATCCTGTGCTGCATAGACTTTATTTTTTCATTACTTGCAAAATAAAAGCTCCTCACCATAAGTGCTTTATTTTCACTGTGCTTCAAGCTAAATCCTGCACAGTAAAACAAATTAAGCAGATGGCAGACTTAAATGTTAAAGATAGGAAAAAAAATATGAAGAAATCTTGAGATAAATTAGAATATAGGGTAGAATATTTTGAAATGTGATGAATCAAAGGTTAAAGTCACAGAGAATTTTAAACTCAGGTTTCTGAAAGATATATGAATGATTCAGGATTGTAACTTAAAGTGCCCTTCCAGGACAAGTGTGCCTCTGTAAAGCTGAATTCCCAAATTGGTCGAAGCCTCATGATGTGGTTTTTGTACTTTATGAGGGCAGGCACACAACCATTGCCATTTTTCTTTATTTTCAGAGTAAAATGTTCACGGTCTCAATCAGCATGGGAAGGTACAAGGACAGAGGTTTATGTTGTTTAATGAGTGATACCCACAGAGAGTCCAGATTAAAAAAATAGATTCTCACCTGCTGTCCATTACTTGTTTCCCCACATTTTACTACCAGGGAACACACATTCACTGTAAAACTCTGAGCTCTATTAAAACACAAATTTTCCTGGGAACATACAATCACATAAGTCATTTTCAACTATGTGTAAACAAAATTAGCAGGTCATTTCCTAAGAACTGGTTTAAATAGGAAGAAAGGTGAAATATGCATGAGGCTATGAGAGACCTGGATTAAAGAAGAAAGTCTTAAAACTTAAATTTCTAAGATGGAAGAGTTCTAGAATCAACGTATTGCCTCATAAAATAATTTTCCAGAACTAGTCTTAATTTTTATCTGCTTAGAGCCATTTTGTTTAAAGAGAAACAGTACCGTTTTGATTACAGTTAAAGAGGAAAGATGCCAAAAAGAAGGAGAAATCAAAGAAACTAACATGTGTTAAGTGCGCATTGGGTATTTTATTATTTCTAATCACCGGTCTCTGAGATATCTTCATGGATTTACTTCACAAATGAGGAGAACAAGTCTCAGAAATGTTACTTTACTCGACAAAGGTGACACATCTACTAAAGAGTATAGAGGAAAAATTCTGGCTCCAATCTGTCTTCAAACCTTGGGTTCTCTCCACTCAGCAACGGCCATGGTTATCTCGTTTCAAATTCCCTAACGGCGTGGTAACATTTTAAAATCATTAGTCAGGGAATTGTACATCATTTCATTCTGTAAATAAAGACACCAAACATATTGATGCCCATGGGATGTAACTAATATCTTTGTGATCAGGAAGAGGTATAAGAGAAGAAAGGAAGGCTTGCTGGAAGAAGAGAAAGAGGACAGAGCCAAGGGGACACAGAAGTCCACTTGAGCTAATATAATTGTACCTGGGTCCCACCAGGATCCGCTTGAGCGATCATGGAACTTCCACAGACCCAGGACTCACTTACTTCTGACACAAGATATAAAGTGAAAGGTTTAATAAAGATTTTAAAAACCCAATCAAGGTAATTTAATGGTGAACAAAGAAAAAAGAATGCAGGGAAGACAATATCTGCTAGAATTTAATTTTCACAATGTTGAAATTCAGGCATGTCATACTCAGTCTTTCTTCTCTGTAGTTTAAAATCCCTGACCTCTGAGCCAGAGCAAGAAACAATATATTGATACAGTGAGACTGTTCCCGTTCTGTAGCTCAGACTTTGGGGGGAGCAGGAAGCATTGTCTCTGAAGTATAATTTATGAAGAAAACCTGCATGGGCATGTTCAGATAAATGAAAAGCTACCTTTTAAGTGTTTATATCACAGGAGAAAAGGCTCTAATCATTTAGATTAACTGCAAAAATGCCTCCAGAAGATTGGATTAAAAGAAAAGCATTTCTAAGAAGCAGGAGGGAAAGGCCATATGAATAGCTACACAGAACAGAGACATTTCCTTGGGGAGTTTGTAAAGGAACACATTTTAAATACACTTATGACAAAACATAATTCCTTAGTGTATGTGAGAACGTTTGAATAGCCAAAGCCACAAATACCAAGAAACCGTATTTTGCCTGTAATGCCTCACATTAGCATGTGAATCATCAAAGCATTTGAAGGCACAGGCTTATTAATCACAGTATTTTCCTATATTTTATATATTCTCAGTAGCAGCGGTGCACTTCTTGAAATATAACTGTATTTTTGAATTTAGTGTTTAATAAAATATCAAACTTTTATTACAAATTAAATTATCTTTTCAGAAGGAGCAGTGATTTTCCCTGAGGTATCTCTCATGAACAATAATCGTTTCAGAGCCACCTGAAAGAAGAATCCTTCTGTGGACAGGGTCTCCCCATCTTCTTTAGTCTCTTCAGACTGTTCATTCTGTCCCCACTGGCACGTAAGCACAAAGGTGGTCAGAATTTCACATAGAGGTGTGCAGCTGAGATCACCTCTTCTAAAGCCCACTGACTCTGCCAATCACTGTATTTTAAGTAAATATGAGCAGCATTTCTAAGCAGAAAAGAGAGGAGGATGCTGAGCAAACTGGAGAATGAACTCTCGTTCTCAGAAGTCGGCCTCAGGATAAAGCCACCAACAGGACCCGGTGAACTCAATCAACTGTGGATGGAGGTGTGGGTGCACTGGCTCCTCAAACTCTGAGGAAGGCATCTAGACCCCCGATGTTTTTAAAAATGTTAAGGAAGCTCCATCCTACTAATAATACAAGTCCAATCCTTCATATGTTCTAATTGCTTAATAATTTCTGGTTTCTTCTGTTGATCGTTTTTACCACTAGGATGTAGAGGAAACCAAGAGGGAGCTTCTACTTTGAACTTAATTCTGAGCAACAAGAAACAGATTGGACTTCCCTGGTGGTGCAGTGGTTAAGAATTTGACTGCCAATGAAGGGGACAAGGGTTCAAGCCCTGGTCCAGGAAGATCCCACATGCCGTGGAGCAACTAAACCCATGAGCCGCAACTACTGAGCCTGCGCTCTAGAGCTCACGAGCCACAACTACTGAGCCCACATGCCACAACTACTGAAGCCTGTGTGCTCTAGAGCCCATGCTCCTCAAGAAGAGAAGCCACCACAATGAGAAGCCCGCACACCGCAACAAAGAGTACGCTGCAACTAGAGAATAGCCCACAAACAGCAACGAAGGCCCAACACAGCGATAAATAAATAAATAAATTTATAAAAAAAAAAAAGAAGAAGAAAGAGATTGGTAAGTGGGAAGGACTGAAGCGATTAAAGGAAATGCCATTGTCCTCTTACAGTTCAACATAGTGTGGGTTTTAAAAACAAGTCACTTAGCTATTTAGAACGTATATCCTTTCTTTTTTCTTTTTTTTTCTTCCTCTTCTTGAACATGATAAAATCTTTAACATATTTTAACTGCTTGTTGAAGAGCTCACCACCACCTTTTCTATCTCCCTTTTCTTGGTATTGTTATTTGAAAATTTAGTTCCAGATGTTTACATAGGAGAAATGTTTTTTATGATGGCCTATGTTTAATTACACGTAGTAATACATTTATTAATTGCCCACCACAAGTTTTTGTTGTTGTTATTTCTTTAATATCCTACTTTATTTATCTGTGTTCATACTTTTTATTGCTGAAATATATCCCTTAGAAATTATTTTAGAGATGATCTGTGAAACATAAACTCTAGTCTTTATCTAAAAATGTTTTTATTTCTCCCAACTCTTTGATGAAGTTTTAGCGGTACAGAATTGTAAGTTGCCAGTTACTCTGCCTCAGCACTGTCTTAAGGAATGTATTGCTGCTGACAAGAAGTTGTCTGTAAATTTAATTTTCTATTTTGATGGTAATAATTCACCTTTATCTATATTTTTAAAGATTTTCTTCTTAGCAAGGTTTGAAGTTTCTCTGTGATATGTATCCCTCCGTCTGGTGTCACAATACTCTTCCACACAGAATGATCCATCGAAAATGCAGGATGGTTGTATAATGATATTGCTCAAAATCCTTCTGTGTCCCTCCCCTCAGTATCCACAGAATAAAACCCAAGTTTCTTAGGAGGACATGCTGGCTCATGCCAACCTCTACAGCCCAATCCCTCCATTCCAGGCCTCACACCTGATGCCCCAGACATGTAAAACTACTTTCAATTCAATGAACACTCCATGTTGTTTTTAGCTTCTAAGCCTTTATTCATTCTGTTCTCTCTGCTAAAATGTCACCAATCTCATTCCCATTTTTATTTTTAACTGTGATTGATTCCCTTTTAACAGTTACAATTTAGTTGGCATCTTAAATCTTCAAAGAAGCCTCCCCTAACCCCTCAGGGTGAGGTGGGCGTGCTTCCTCTGTGCCCCAGCAGATCTCGGCTACGTGCCTGACTCTCCCAGGGGACCTTAAGTTCCTGGACCAGGGGCTTCTGTATAATACATTTCCAGTCCCCATCATGTTATAGTGTCCTACACTTAGAAGATGCTAAGAATATATTTCCTAAATATTGAAAATAATTAAGGAAAGAAGACAATGTAGGATGAATAATGTTGCAATTCTTTGGGCACGCATATATTGCACTTACCACTGACATTTCAACTTCCATTCTCACTTGTTAATTACTTTACTTATGCTAGAATCCTCACAAGAATCTAAAGGCTTAATATGGTCACTAATCCAGGATTAGAGAAAAGAAAAGTAATTTCTCCCCCACCTCAGTTCTCACAGAGAGGAGTAGTGTGTGAATGTACATATCGAAATTTCTCTATATCTAGATGGGAAGAAAACCCCACAGTTAATTTCTGCAAAGAACTTAAAGTACCCACTGCTACTGAAATCCTAAATGATGTTCTCTACTTCGAAATGAAATATTTAAAAGATCTCCACATTATTTTTTATCATTTCCTATTTCTGGACTTTAGGCAAAAGGCTTTAATTTGATTAGAATCTAAACATAATCTTCATGGAAGTGTGTATGTAAGATCAAAAAGAAAAGGTAAATTACACAAAGTTGGCATATACAATTGACATTGTTAATTTCAAATAAAATAGCCAAGTTGGAAGGTTATGAGCACGTTTTGGTATTGTTTACTTGGGCACCAACATATCAGTGCTTTAAAGAGCCAATAAGGATGATTCTTTCCTCACCATTATTGAGAAAGATATTAGCATTGTGTCTGGTCTCTGAGGGGCATTATATCTCTTTGTTATTTATTTCACTTATTGATTTGTTCATTCACTTATTCAGCAAATACTTAATAGGTGCCTACTAAATCCTAGGTCAGCTCTTAGGCACTGTGGATCCAACAGTAAACCAATCACAGAACAAGACTAATCCTTGAGGATGTAGCCTAGGGATGCAGGTAATGTGCCATAACAATAGTGTATGATGGTCTAATAGGGAAAATACAGGGGTTATGAGAACAGAATCTTGACAAAGTCTATACGTCCTATTTGTGGCTTATCTAGTTTTTCACTAGACACACGTTAGGACTCCATTACCTCCATCTTTACTGCTGTCATCTCATATCAATTCATTCCAAACTATGAATTATAGTCCTTCTCTATTTCCCAATGTGGGGTTAAACAAGTCTGTTGAATTTTTATAAAATTTGCTAAAAGTGTACAAAGACATTTTATATTGGAGATCGTTTACCCTATTTTTTATGAGCTAGTGTTGTTCAGCTTGGATTTACTAATAAGGCTGTGTCTCGCTTCTGAGCACAAATCCAGCACAATGCTATTAGAGACCCCTGTCTGTACAGATAGGAATTCTCTCTTGCTTTCTTTCTTTCTCCTATCTTCAGGAAGAAAGAAAATACATACTCCCTGCATTTAAAAGATGCCCAAGAGTAACATCATAATCTCTGAAAAATATTTTACCCTGTTCTCAATGAAAACTATGTATAAATAATATTAAAAAACATATTTATACCATCAGTAGTTTTTTTTTTTTTTTCTTTTTTATTGTAAATGGCAGAAGCAAAAAATTCATACTGGGTTTGGTTTAGTAAAAAAATTCTCACTCTACCTCACTCCCCTCCCCAATACATGCAGACCACTCTTAGTCCTCAATTTTCTAACATGCTGGCTTCAGTTTTTCTTACTGTGGACCAGTCTTCTCTAAATAGTAGGCAGAGAGGCTACCAGCAGATCTCACAGTTCCCATCTCAAGCCTTCACCATCAGAAAGAGATGGAAATAGGGTTCTACAACCCAATTTGAAAATATCCCTGCAGTTTTTAAATGACCATTTTGTCCCCAGGCAGCAATCACGGGCTCAGAAATATGAGGTAAAGTCTGTGATCACCAAATAAAACCCATTGCAAGGCAAAACTTGCATACTTAGATCAATTTAAGGGAAAAATATGAGAATTTAGGCATCTTCCCAGCTCTAATTTTCTATACACATCAGAAATTTATTCCCCCTGAGACCTTATTCATAACTTTCTCCCCACTCAACTCAAGATGCTGTTAACTTTTTTGAGCTGAGAGTTTCTCTGCCTAGAATATTTAACAGGTGTCATGGATCATGGTACAGGAGGAAGCCGCTCACGCTGGTTACTAAGAGCATGGGCTCTAGCGGCAATCTGCCTGCATCCAAATCCTGGCTCTGTTACATAGTAGCTGTGTCACTTGGGCAATTACTGAATCTCTCTGGTCTCAGCTTTCTTACCTTTGAAATTGAGATAATAATAGTTCTTGTCATGTTGACTTCTTTCAATTCTTAAATAAGCTAAAATGTGTAAAGCACTTAGAACATTGCCTGACACAGATTAAGCATTTAAAGGAAGTAAATGTACTATTTTCAGTTGTCAAATCTTACAGGTAACAAAATGAGATCCATAATTTTTTTTTTTTTTTTCTGTGAAAGGTACAGATTCCAAATGTAACACTTCGAAATTGATAGCAATTTTTTCTTTGTTTTCTTCTGTTTGATTATCCTTTTGAAGCATAAAAAGTTGTTGGTAACAACTTTTCATTCCAGTGTGTAATTGGAATAGTTTCAGAGCCTGGTATACAAAGAACTCCTTATATATTCTTCCTTCACTCCCCACTCCTCAACCTTTCGGATAAATTGTCAGAGGTACAAAAATTACTTCCTCATGGGAAACCAATTAGCAAGGATTTAAATCAGTGGTTTGCAAACAATAGTCTTGAGCTTTGATTCCTAAAACGACAAAAATATTAAAGAGCAATCATTCTTATCACTAAATATTAAGAATCTATACATTGTACATGACACTGGCCAAAACACTAGGTCACTGGCAACAACAACATATAGGAAGATGAGGTGCGGATCTAAGAAATCTTAGGGCTTTCACTGGTTCCTCTTCTCTAAGAGTTGACCTGCTTTAAACTGAAGGGACACATCGTTCTAATCACATTTGGCTTTACCAAGGTCAACACTATGGCTCCCAAATCTCACAACTAGTGATTTGCTGAAGTTACATGTTTTGACCTCCTCCTGCCCCATATAAGAAAATGAAAACCTTTCTAATATCATTCCTGTTCCTCAATGGAGTTAACTGCTTTGTTTTGGTTTTTTTTAAATAATTTATAGACTCAGATTTATCACTATTTAAACTTATTTTCCCTCTAAATGATTAAAATCTCTCACATGTGAGTGGGATTTAATAGGAATATTTTTACAATCTATCTTTTGGAAATGGATATACAAGGAAGTTCTCATGATTATGTTTATCCCAAAGTCCAAGGTTTAGCGTTGTCAACTTTTTGATTTCTCATCCTGAAGCATCTATGAATATGCTAGTTCTATGAGACATTGTACTATACTTTCCAGTAAGGTTCCATCCTGGAAAGAGAAGCAATTTTAGACCTTTCGTATTTAACACAGATAATTGGTTACATTTCTGATGAAAGAGCTGTGAAGTCAAACAAAGGATGGTGAAGCAATTTAGAGATTAACAGCAGAAAACCACTAACAGCCTCAGGTCTAGAGAAGCAAGAAAAAGAGTGATTATGCAATCAGTGTACCTCTGATTGGCCAATCTTTCCCAGAAGTGAGAGGGCAATGGAGCCTGGAAAATGTGGTTACCCAGGATACAGAGCAGAGCAGGGGGAAGTAAGGCAGGAAATGGGGCCGTAGCAAATTAGCAGTCATCAGCTACACGGGGAATATTTAAAGTGAAGAAAGTGCTTTAGCTCTAGTCTGTGTGATCTTCACATTGCAAGCATCAGTACAACCTAAGAGCCTTTCAAACAGTAAATTCTTACACCACATCCAAATATGCAGATGCAGAATATCTGAGGTGGACCCAGGCATCTGTGTTTTAATATTTATATCAATAAGTTATCAGACAAGTTTATGGCCAAATAAACATCTCCTTCTCCCTTTCACTTGACACCGTAACTTTCCGGAATGATAATGCGCAGATAGGTCAGTGTTTTTTGAGGAGCAGGCCTGTCCATTAAATCTTCTAGCATGTTTACTAACTAGAATGAAACATGATTCTACTTCCATATCTCATCCAGAAAACAGGAGAGACACTTCCTGAGTATAAATGGCCACCACCTGAGTTGTTTATATATTTTCTGAGAGGGCAGTTAGGGGTCAGACTGTGTCACTGGAGCCAGCTCTGATTAGCTGTGGTGCTAATGATTCTGGCAGTGACACACACAAAGAAATATGTCCTAAGAATCTGGGCCTCTCTCTGTTCTGATGGGAGCAGAAATTCACTGCTTAGTGAATCTCCTTTCTCTTATCCACATGACATAATTCTCCCCTGTCTACTTCTGAGAGCCAATTTTCTCTTGTCTGCTATGAATAGATTTGAGAAATACAGTGTTGTTAGTTAAAATATTCTATTCAGTTTGACACAGTGAATTTGCTGCATTATTTTCCATCTTAACTTGCATTTGCTTACTATTCCAAATCAGTTTATTTACTTTCCACAGTGTGGGGAAGCTTTCTGACTGGTACCTATGTTGGTCGTTGGATCATTTCTTATCATTTTTTTAACTCCAATGCTTTGCACATCTTTTTTTAGTTATGTCCACGATGATTTTGAACAATAGTTTTAACATTCCAGTGTACTTTTAAAATTTCCATTGCTTGTGCTGTCTTTAATACAAACACAGACAATATAGCTTAGCAGTTAGTAACTTCCTCTTCTAGTCTAGCTGCTCAAAATTTGTATAATTATTAAAATTGAAAATATGTCCAGTTAAAAAATATTTAATAACTTTGATACCAATAATCTCAAGTTTGGATATCTTCATTCCTCATTAAACCTTTATACTGAGTTTAGGAAACTACAATGAGGAGGGGCCAAAGAAATGTTATCTTAGTTTTCCTATTTTATAAATAAAATATGGCACATTACAGCAAAATAAATAACAGTGTTGTTCTATATAAATTAACAGTTGTTATAACTTTATTGATGGTCAAATGTATTTTGGACAAACAAATCCATGAATGGCAAATATATTATGGAGCTGACATGCAAACAAGGTGTTTTATTGGAAAAATAAAATATGTAGATATTTTATATATATTGTCAAAAAGGCCAGTAAAAATATGAATATAGGAACTGCATTAGAAGATCTGTAGTCTCATTGAAATTTTCAGTAAATGCACCCTGTGTTTGTTTCTGGTTTTCAGGAAAGATGACTAATAAGAAGAAGTGCCTTTAGAGAAGAGGCACCATCCGGGAGATCAGCCTGGGAAGTGTATTTACAGTTGTCAGCCTGAAGCTCTGAGAGGAGAAACAGAATCATTATGCAAAGAATTTGAGTTCCACTTAGCAGAGTGTCACAAGAGCTGTTAAATTCTAATCTGTAGAAGCAAGAGGAAAAGAGTAGAAACAGTGTAACTAGACCTAAGGCCATCGGATTCACAGTCACAATCAATCATATTCAATGACCAGTGAGAAGAAAAATTCAAAATGAAGGTGCTAAATATTATGTGCTATGACTTCTTTTATGCAGCTCTTGGTACAAAGATGGAAGAAAAGGGAAAAATAAACAAAACAGCTAAATGTGCTATAGAGACTAAGAAAGGAAACATGGCACAGATTGTGGGGATGTTAGGGAGAAACATAAGACAAAGGGATTGTCTGTGGGATGAAAAGGCTTTAAATTTCTCTTTTAAAATGTGTTATGTTTTTGTTGTAGAAAACCTTGTCCTGATTGAAATGCAAGCAATTTTAGAAATAAGTTCTGGAAATCCCTCTTGTTAAAGATATTTGCTTCAAAGATAGTTTCTAAATTTGCAGCTCACCTGAGGACAAGCTCCCCAGCTAAGAGAGAGCGAGTGATATTTGGAAATCTGCTAATGTCAACTCATTTGTCACAAAGATTTCTGTCAGAGAAATACATTTTAGTCTGTAACTTTCACAGATTGCTATACTCACAGCACCTAATATAATTTCTTCCATGTAGAAAGAGCTCAATGTTTGGCGTAGAGTTGAATTAAAGAATGTGGAAGATAGTTGATTTCTGGGATCCTCTACACACTTGGGAGTTGCCATTGACCTTGAGATCTTGAAGGAAGGGTCTCAGTCAATTATCTGTAAATCCCCTCCTACCTAACACAGTACCTGGTGCCTAGTTGTAGCTGGCATTCAGAATATGCCAGTTCCAGGAGTAATTCTAACTGGAAAAATGCAACCATGTGATTTTCACGTTACTCACTCTGTCTGCCTCCCCCTCGTATATTTGATATATTCAAATGCATCAAGGAAGTATAGCTACTAAAAAAGGAAACCAAAGGAGAGACACATTTCTCTTTTTCTAAACAGTTTTTTCTCAGACAGCTAATCAACGTGAAGAATGACATTGAAAACATAGACTTTTTTACCCGAAAATAATGTATGCTCATGGGAACAAAATTTCAAATGGTCCAGAGGATATAGAAGAAAAAACATGTTTCCCTCCTGCCCCTTTCCCTTTCCTAGTTCTTCTTCCAAGGAGCAATGATTGGTGCTAATCCCTTGCATATAATCATCACAGTTGTAAAGTCTTATTTCATTATTTGTAATGACGACATAGTATTCAAATGTAGAATTGTTATACCTTCCCAAGTTTTCAGTTGATGGTTCAATGAATATTTACATAAATAGGTCTTTTTGCAAAAGTAAGCTTACTTGTAAATACATTCCTAAGAGTTGAATTTTACTGAGATTGCTAAATTATCCTCCGAGGGAATTGTTTCAGCTTATACTCCCATAAGGAGTATAGTTATACAATAATATATTAAGTTACTGAGCTTTGACCATTCACATAAGAGAAAATGTCACACAGGAGAATGTGTGGTGATAGTTTGTGCATATGAAGCTGCCATAAGATGTAGCTGAGCATTTTTTATATTTTAAAAGTATTTATTTCCTATTAATAGTCTGTCATACCCTTTATCCACCTTATTTTTTTGGTATTGACCTCTTCTTTCCACAGATTTAATAGAGTTTTTATATAAATAAAATTATGTCTTTGAGATATGACTTGTAAATATTTGTTTACAATTTGTCTTAGGACTTACTACAGTATTTTTTCACACAGAAAATTTTCATGTTTGTGTAGTAAAATATATTGTATTCTTAACTATATTGTGTCTGCATGCTGTGTCTTGTCTAGAAAGACTTTCACTTCACAAACATTAAATATAAATAAATTCATCAATAGAGAAAGTCTACACAAGTTTGATAATTATATGATTAAAAAGGAAGAGTGCCATAAATATATCTTTTTAGTAAAGAAATTAATAATCACAGCAGTTAAGGATTATGGAAAAATACACTCAGTTTTGTTCTGGGTCAGCGTTTCTCAAAGCTTAATGTATAGAACTCTAGTTTGTAAGGATAATAATATAAAAAATGCATTATGTGGTTAAATAAATTTAGAGTATGCTGAATATAGGGGTTATGGAGTTTTTTATTGTATCATTTCTCAAAGTTTTTAGTAAGATGATGTGAAGAATTTCACATGTATTTTCTCAGGTGGAGATCCTATCCATGCTCTCTCCGCAGAGCAGAGTCTGAGTCAAAGATTCCACTGCAAGTGGTTTATTTCGGAGGTAATCCCAGGAAACATCAGTAGGAGAGAGAGGAAGTGACACACAGCAGAAAGGAGACCACTGCAGACTGTATGATGAATAGGCTCCCACTCTGGGCCACTGGGAAACAGAGACTGGACTGAATACCCCACAGAGTCGTCCCACACAGAGCTGGGGAGCTGAGGTATGTATCCTCCAGCTTCTATATCCATCAGCACTTGAGACCTGTGTCCAGAGATGTTAACAGCCTGGCGCTTCCTTAGGAGGAAGCTTTTGGAAAAGCACACTCTGGCCCCAGGCCGGGCCTACTGCATGTCATAGAAGGAGTCCAGGCACTGGCCCAGCTCCCAGATGGACACCCCGATGTCCAGCTCCCTGGCCAACTCCAGCCCCACCTGCAAGGTCTTCAGTGACAGGTAGAGGACGACTTGCTTCCCTCTTGGCTTTCCTTGTACTAGGAAAAGTACTCTGAGGCCTGGCTGTCCCACAAGATCTGGGGCCCGTGGTCCTTCAGCATCTGGATGTACCTGGGAGAGGCCGGGAGTGGGTGTGGAGAGGGTGGAAGTGTCCTATGCCATCACGGAAGGGGTGAGGTCACCCAAGAGCAGCAGAACGTGGGGTGTCATCCCCCCATGGTCTATAGAGTGCCAGCAGCATGCTGGGCTGTGTGGGAGGGCCATGTGTGCAGCTGGACACGAAATGCCAGGAAGCAGGGCCACAGGGTGGGGTCTGGAACGCTTGGGCCAAGGCTGCAGCAGATGGGTCCTCACTGGCCCCAATGACGGGCTCCCTCATCCTTGGAGACCGAGTAGTCCACGCCGTAGAAGCTGAGCCCCAGCAAGATCTTGCTTCGCCACTTCGACTTGGGGACCCGGACCTGACGCAGGCTGGCAACCAGGACAGCGGTGCATTGGGGCCAGCCTGCTGTGCCTATCAGTGCGAGGACTGACACGGGCACCAGCTGCTCAAACTCCTTGTGTGTGGACATGCCCAGCTCGTTGGTCCCGGGAGCGATGGTGCGCCGGATGACCAGGATGGCCTGCAGCTGGCCCTGATGCAGTGTCTCTGCCACGTGGCTGAGCATGTGAATGAGGCCCCTGCTGGGGGGTCAGCCCAGGATTTGAAATGCTTCAGGATGTGCTGAGGGCTGTGCTGCATCCGGGAAGTGCCTCCAGGTGAGGACATGGGGGCAGCTCCACCGACGAGGCCTTGTGCTGAGGGGGCACTAACATTGCACTCCAGGGAATGATGAGTGCCATGGGGTTTGGACAGTGTGCCAAGAGCATCTGCTAGAGCTCCCATTTTTTTTAAAGTGGATTTACTCAAGGTCTGTGGCGACAAAAGAAAAGCTTTCAGAACTCTGTCGGTTCCATCCTCCTTTCTTCTCCCTTAGACAGCACAGGTTGCTATCTGCTTGGTCAATTGCAAAGTATAAGATACGTCACCTTTGTGAATAGACAGGAGCCCAGGCTTGCAAAAATTGTGTCTGTATTTGCAGTTGTCTGTGAAATTATCCTTCACCTTTGCTTTAGGTCCAGCCGAGGAACAGCTTAACAATATTGACCTCTTCTTTGTAAAGACTCTTAAACTAACAATTGCTTCGGGTCCTTACACCACTTTTCTAACCCAACAGTGATAAGTAAACAAGATTTAGATATTGTGTTAGTGGGTGGGAGATAGGATATTTAGTTTTATGTGTCAACTTGGCTGAGCTATGGTACCAGTTATTTAATAAAACACTAATCCAGATGTTACCGTGATGTTATTTTGCAGATGTGGATATCAGCTAAATTAGGTGACTTTAAGTAAAGAACATGACCTTCATAGTGTGGGTGGGCCTCATCCAGTCAGCTGAGAGTCTTAAGAGCAAAAACTGTTGTTTCTTGGAGAATAAGAAAGTCTGCCTCAAGGCTGAAGCATCAACTCGTGTTTGCCTGCTGGCTTGCACTACACATTTGCTGAAACCTTGCATTTGAGTATCAGGAACTGGCCTGTCTAACAAGTAAGATGGTATTTCTCCCCATTATGTTATTGATCCTTATTATAGCAACCCCAGAAATCACATAACAAAAGAGGTGATTCAGACAGGTGATTTAGGTAGTATTTGAATTTCAAGCCAAATCTAATATTACCAAAATGGTATCTTAACTCTTAGTAGACTCATGTTTTTTGAAACAGTTTAAGAAATCAGCCCTAACCACCTACTACTTCAGTAATGAAGACCAACTTGACTCATATTGATTATTACCTTGGGTGTACAGGTCACATTCACTGCTATTATCCCATTTGAGCATAACCATAGTTTATTATTTATCTATTATAACAGATATATTATTAATAGGGAATTATCATACGGTTTAACTTTATTTAATAATTATTACAGGAGGAGCTTCAAGATGACGGAAGAGTAAGATCACCTTCCTCCCCACAAATACATCAGAAATACATCTACATGTGGAACAACTCCTACAGAACACCTACTGAATGCTGGCAGAAGACCTCAGACCTCCCAAAGGCAAGAAACTCCCCACGTACCTGGGTAGGGAAAAAGAAAAAAGAAAAAACAGAGACAAAAGAATAGGGATGGGACCTGCACCAATGGGAGGGAGCTGTGAAGGAGGAAAGGTTTCCACACACTAGGAGCCCCTTCGCGGGCGGAGACTGCGGATGGCAGAGGGGGGGAGCTTTGGAGCCGTGGAGGAGAGCACAGCCACAGGGGTGCGGAGGGCAAAGCGGAGAGATTCCCCCACGGAGGATCGGTGCCGACCAGCACTCACCAGCCTGAGAGGCTTGTCTGCTCACCCGCCGGGGTGGGCGGGGGCTGGGAGCTGAGGCTTGGGCTTCAGTCGGATCGCAGGGAGAGAACTGGGGTTGGCGGTGTGAACACAGCCTGAAGGGGGCTAGTGCCCACAGCTAGCCGGGAGAAAGTCTGGACCTGCCTAAAAGGCAAGAGACCATTGTGTCACGGTGCACGAGGAGAGAGGATTCAGAGCACCACCTAAACGAGCTCCAGAGACAGGCGCAAGCCGCGGCTATCAGCGCGGACCCCAGAGATGGCCATGAGACGCTAAGGCTGCTGCTGCCACCACCAAGAAGCCTGTGTGCGAGCACAGGTCACTCTCCACACCTCCCTTCCTGGGAGCCGGTGCAGCCCGCCACTGCCAGGGTCCCATGATCAAGGGACAACTTCCCCGGGAGAACGCACGGCGCGCCTCAGGCTGGTGCAACGTCACGCCAGCCTCTGCCACCGCAGGCTCCCCCCGCATCCGTACCCCTCCCTCCCCACGGCCTGAGTGAGCCAGAGCCCCCCAGTCAGCTGCTCCTTTAACCCCGTCCTGTCTGAGCAAAGAACAGACGCCCTAAGGCGACCTACATGCAGAGGTGGGTCCAAATCTAAAGCTGAAACCTGGGAGCTGTGCGAACAAAGAAGAGAAAGGGAAATCTCTCCCAGCAGCCTCAGCAGCAGCGGATTAAGTCTCCACAGTCAACTTGATGTACCTGCAACTGTGGAATACCTTAATAGACAATGAATCACCCCAAATTGAGGAGGTGGACTTTGAGAGCAATGATATATCATTTTTTTCCCTTTTTCTCTTTTTGTGAGCGTGTGTGCATATGATTCTTTGTGTGATTTTGTCTGTAGAGCTTTGTTTTCACCGTCTGTCCTAGGGTTCAGTTTCAGCACTTGTTATCATTGCTGGATTTGTTTTCTGGTTTCGTTGTTCTCTTGTTTCTTTCTTTCTCTTTTTTAATTACTTAAATTTTTTTTAATTAATTAATTAATTAATTTTATGGCTGTGTTGGGTCTTCGTTTCTGTGCGAGGGCTTTCTCTAGTTGTGGCAAGCGGGGGCCACTCTTCATCGCGGTGCGTGGGCCTCTCACTATCGCGGCCTCTCTTGTTGTGGAGCACAGCCTCCAGATGCGCAGGCTCAGTAATTGTGGCTCACGGGACCAGTTGCTCCACGGCATGTGGGATCTTCCCGGACCAGGGCTCGAACCTGTGTCCCCTGCATTGGCAGGCAGATTCTCAACCACTGCGCCACCAGGGAAGCCCTAATTTTTTTTTTAATAACTATTTTTTATTTTAATAACTTTTTATTTTATCTTATTTTATTTTATTTTATCTTATCTTTTTCGTTCTTTCTTTCCTTTTTTCCCCCTTTTATTCCCAGCCATGTGGATGACAGGATCTAGGTGCTCCAGCCAGGCGTCACAGCTGTGCCTCTGAGGTGGGAGAGCCGAGTTCAGGACATTGGTGCACCAGAGACTTCGCAGATCCACATAATATCAAATGGCAAAAATCTCCCAGAGATCTCCATCTCAATGCCAAGACCCAGCTCTACTCAACGACCAGCAAGCTACAGTGCTGGACACCCTATGACAAACAACTAGCAAGACAGGAACAGAACCCCATCCATTAGAAGAGAGGCTGCCTAAAATCATAATAAGGTCACAGAAACCCCAAAACACACCACCAGACGTGGCCCTGCCCACCAGAAAGACAAGATCCAGCCTCATTCACCAGAATACAGGCACTAGTCCCCTCCACCAGGAAGCCTACACAACCCACTGAGCCAACTTTAGCCACAGGGGGCAAACACCAAAAACAAAAGGAACTACGAACCTACAGCCTGCAAAAAGGAGACCCCAAACACAGTAAGTTAAGAAAAATTAGAAGACAAAGAAACACACAGCAGATCCAGCAGCAAGGTAAAAATCCATCAGACCTAACAAATGAAGAGGAAATAGGCAGTCTACCTGAAAAAGAATTCAGAACAATGATAGTAAAGATGATCCAAAACCTTGGATATAGAATGGAGAAAATACAAGAAACGTTTAACAAGGACCTAGAAGAACTAACTAGCAAACAAACAATGATGAACAACACAATAAATGAAATTTAAAATTGTCTAGAAGGAATCAATAGCACAATAACTGAGGCAGAAGAACGGGTAAGTGACCTGGAAGATAAAATAGTAGAAATAACTACTGCAGAGCAGAATAAAGAAAAAAGAATGAAAAGAACTGAGGATAGTCTCAGAGACCTCTGGAACAATATTAAATGCACCAACATTCGAATTATAGGAGTCCCAGAAGAAGAAGAGAAAAAGAAAGGGACTGAGAAAATATTTAAAGACATTATAGATGAAAACTTGCCTAATATGGGTAAGGAAATAGTTAATCACATCCAGGAAGAACAAAGAGCCCCATACAGAATAAATCCAAGTAGAAATATGTCAAGAAATATATTACTCAAACTATCAAAAATTAAATAAAAAGAAAAAATATTAAAAGCAGCAAGGGAAAAACAACAAATAACATACAAGGGAATCCTCATAATGTTAACAGCTGATCTTTCAGCAGAAACTCTGCAAGCCAGAAGGGAGTGGCAGGACATATTTAAAGTCATGAAAGTGAAACACCTACAACCAAGATGACTCTATCCATCAAGGATCTCATTCAGATTTGACAGAGAAGTTAAAACCTTTACAAACAAGCAAAAGCTAAGAGAATTCAGCACCACCAAACCAGCTTTACAACAAATGCTAAAGGAACTTCTCTAGGCAGGAAACACAAGAGAAGGAAAAAACCTACAATAACAAACCAGAAACAATTAAGAAAATGATAATAGGAACATGCAGATCGATAATTACCTTAAATGTAAATGGATTAAATGCTCCCACCAAAAGACACAGACTGGCTGAATGAATACAAAAACAAGACCCATATATATGCTGTCTACAAGAGACCCACTTCAGACCTAGGGACACATACAGACTGAAAGTGAGGGGATGGAAAAAGATATTCCATGCAAATGGAAATCAAAAGAAAGCTGGAGTAGCAATTCTCATATCACAAAAAATAGACTTTAAAACAAAGACTATTACAAGAGACAAAGAGGGACGCTACATAATGATCAAGGGATCATTCCAAGAAGAAGATATAACAATTGTAAATATTTATGCACCCAACACAGGAGCCCCTCAATACTTGAGGCAAATGCTAACAGCTATAAATGGGGAAATTGACAGTAACACAATCATAGTAGGGGACTTTAACACCCCATTTTCACCAATGGAGAGATAATCCAAAATGAAAATAAATAAGGAAACACAAGCTTTAAATGATACATTAAACAAGATGGACTTAATTGATATTTATCGGACATTCCATCCAAAAACAACAGAATACACTTTCTTCTCATGTGCTCATGGAACATTGTCCAAAATAGATCATATCTTAGGTCACAAGTCAAGCTTTGGTAAATTTAAGAAAATTGAAATTGTATCAAGTATCTTTTCCGACCACAATGCTATGAAACGAGATATCAACTACAGGAAAAAATCTGTAAAAAATACAAACTGATGGAGGTTAAACAATACACTACTTAATAACCAAGAGATCACTGAAGAAATCAAAGAGGAAATCAAAAAAAATACCTAGAAACAAATGACAATAAAAACACAACGACTCAAAACCTATGGGATACAGCAAAAGAAGTTCTAAGAGGGAAGTTCATAGCAATACAGTCCTACCTTAAGAAACAAGAAACATCTCAAATAAACAACCTAACCTTACACTTAAAGCAAGTAGAGAAAGAAGAAAAAAAACACCTTAAAGTTACCAGAAGGAAAGAAATCGTAAAGATCAGACCAGAAATAAACGAAAAAGAAATGAAGGAAACCATAGCAAAGATCAATAAAACTAAAAGCTGGTTCTTTGAGAAGATAAACAAAATTGATAAACCATTCGCCAGACTCATCAAGAAAAAAAAGAATACTCAAATCAATAGAATTAGAAATGAAAAAGGGGAAGTAACAACTGACACTGCAGAAATACAAAGGATCATGAGAGATTACTACCAGCAACTATATGCCAATAAAATGGACAACCTGGAAGAAATGGACACATTCTTAGAAATGCACAACCTTCTGAGACTGAACCAGGAAGAAATAGAATATATGAACAGACCAATCACAAGCACTGAAATTGAAACAAACAAAAACCCAGGACCAGATGGCTTCACAGGTGAATTCTATCAAACATTTAGAGAAGAGCTAACACCTATCCTTCTCAAACTCTTCAAAAATATAGCAGAGGGAGGAACACTCCCAAACTCGTTCTACGAGGCCATCACCCTGATACCAAAACCAGACAAAGATGTCACAAAGAAAGAAAACTACAAGCCAATATCATTGATGAATATAGATGCAAAATTCCTCAACAAAATACTAGCAAACAGAATCCAACAGCACATTAAAAGCATCATAAACCATGATCAAGTGAGGTTTATCCCAGCAATGCAAGGATTCTTCAATATATGCAAATCAATCAATGTGATACACCATATTAACAAATTGAAGGAGAAAAACCATATGATCATCTCAATAGATGCAGAGAAAGCTTTCAACAAAATTCAACACCCATTTAGGATAAAAACCCTCCAGAAATTAGGCATAGAGGGAACTTATCTCAACATAATAAAGGCAATATATGATAAACCCACAGCCAACATCATCCTCAATGGTGAAAAATTGAAACCATTTCCACTAAGATCAGGAACAAGACAAGGTTGCCCACTCTCACCACTATTATTCAACATAGTTTTGGAAGTGTTAGCCACAGCAATCAGAGAAGAAAAAGAAATAAAAGGAATCCAAATCTGAAAAGAAGAAGTAAAGATGTCACTGTTTGCAGATGGCATGATACTATACATAGAGTATTTTAAAGATGCTACCAGAAAACTACTAGAGCTAATCAATGAATTTGGTAAAGTAGCAGGAAACAAAGTTAATTCAGAGAAATCACTTGCATTCCGATACACAAATGATGAAAAACCTGAAAAAGAAATTAAGAAAACACTCCCATTTACTATTGCAACAAGAAGAATAAAATACCTAGGAATAAACCTACCTAAGGAGACAAAAGACCTGTATGCAGAAAATTATAAGACACTGATGAAAGAAATTAAAGATGATACAAATAGATGGAGAGATATACCATATTCTTGGATTGGAAGACTCAACATTGTGAAAATTACTATACTACCGAAAGCAATCTACAGATTCAATGCAATCCTTATCAAACTACCACTGGCATTTCTCACAGAACTAGAGCAAAATATTTCACAACTTGTATGGAAACACAAAAGACCCCGAAAAGCCAAAGCAATCTTGAGAAAGCAAAATGGAGCTGGAGGAATCAGGCTCCCTGACTTCAGACTATACTACGATGCTACAATAATCAAGACAGTATGGTCTTGTCAGTAAAACAGAAATATAGATCAATGGAACAGGATAGAAAGCCCAGAGACAAACCCATGCACATATGGTCACCTTATCTTTGATAAAGGAGGCAAGAATATACAATGGAGAAAAGACAGCCTCTTCAATAAGTGGTGCTGGAAAAACCTGACAGCTACACGTAAAAGAATGAAATTAGAACACTTCCTAACACCATACACAAAAATAAACTCAAAATGGATTAAAGACCTAAATGTAAGGCCAGACACTATAAAACTCTTAGAGGAAACCATAGGCAGAACACTCTATGACATAAATCACAGCAAGATCCTTTTTGACCCACCTCCTAGAGAAATGGAAATAAAAACAATAATAAACAAATGGGACCTAATGATACTTCAAAGCTTTTGCAGAGCAAAGGAAACCATAAACAAGATGAAAAGACAACCTTCAGATTGGGAGAAAATATTTGCAAATGAAGCAACTGACAAAGGATTAATCTCCAAAATTTACAAGTAGCTCATGCAGCTCAATATCAGAAAAACAAACAACCCAATCAAAAATGGGCAGAAGACCTAAATAGACATTTCTCCAAAGAAGATATACAGATTGCCAGCAAACACATGAAAGAATGCTCAACATCATTAATCAGTAGAGAAATGCAAAACAAAACTACACTGCGATATCATCTCACACCGGTCAGAATGGCCATCATCAAAAAAATCTACAAACATTAAATGCTGGAGAGGGCGTGGAGAAAGGGGAACCCTCTTGCACTGTTGGTGGGAATGTAAGTCGATACAGCCACTATGGAGAACAGTATGGAGGTTCCTTAAAAAACTAAAAATAGAACTACCATATGACCCAGCAGTCCCACTACTGGACCTATACCCTGAGAAAACCATAATTCAAAAAGGGTCATGTACCACAGTGTTCATTGCAGCCTTGTTTACAATAGCCAGGACATGGAAGCAACCTAAGTGTGCATCGACAGATGAATGGATAAAGAACATGTGGCACATGTATACAATGGAATATTACTCAGCCATAAGAAGGAACGAAATTGAATTATTTGTAGTGAGGTGGATAGACCTAGAGTCTGTCATACGGAATGAAGTAAGTCAGAAAGAGAAAAACAAATACCGTATGCTAACACATATATATGGAATCTAAAAAAAAAAAAAAAAAGGTCATGAAGAAGCTAGGGGCAAGATGGGAATAAAGACGCAGACCTAGTAGAAAAGTGACTTGAGGACACCGGGAGGGGGAATGGTAAGCTGGGACAAAGTGAGAGAGTGGTAGTGTATATATGGACATATATATACTACCAAATGTAAAATAGATAACTAGTGGGAAGCAGTTGCATAGCACAGGGAGATCAGCTTGGTGTTTTGTGACCAGCTAGAAGGGTGGGATGGGGAGGGTGGAAGGGAGGGAGATGCAAGAGGGAAGAGATATGGGGATATATGTATATGTATAACTGATTCACTTCGTTATAAAGCAGAAACTAACACACCATTGTAAAGCAATTATACTCCAATAAAAATGTTAAAAATATTGTTATTATATTATATGCCAGATTTATGCCTGATATACTTTTAGAATAAATGCTAGGCTTTCTGTGCTAATCCTAGTTACATGTTACTTTATTTTGTTATAATTAAGATATCTTGTTAAATTCATATTTTGTGCTATGTTTTTATGTAATTTCAATATACTTTATATAAATAATTTCACAAACCTTAAAAGCAGTCTTTAGACCATGAGTCCTAGTTCATAGTTTCAAAAATCCGTCATCATGTCCATAGTGACTATATCAGTTTTTTCTTTTAATTTTGTATTTTTAATAATATATGACTTTCATTTCTGTCTTATTAACCACACTCATGTATTTGGAGGAGAAAAACAAAGCACCCATTCCTACCTGGAAGCTGTCTATTCTAATGTCAGTTCAATTAAGTTTTTTTATTTGTGTTTTGTTTCTTTTTGTAAGCCAAAGTTCAACTGGGATTTTCAACATATAAAATGAGAGTAAATGCAATAATTTTAAAAGTCGGAAAATAGAAAAAAAAAAAAAAAACACCTGAGAATGAGATAAAAGAACATATTTCCTAGAAATAAAATTAGCAAGAAAATGTACTTGAATCTGACTGAAAAAATATTAAAAGCAGAATATAGGAAACAAGATAAAAGAGGTCTTGAGATCTGCTTAGCTTGATTATATGTAGAATTTGATAATGTTTTCTGTTTAGTTATTTCCCTAAAGAACTTGTAAAATATTAAGATTATGAACACTGGCATGGTGACAACTTTGAGATATATTAGTTGGCAGTATTAACAGAATGAACTTGATAAACAGTAACAGATAAACCAGAAATATGTGGATAATTATAGGAAAGTATGTATATCTGTAATATTCAAAGATAACAGCTAAAAGGAAATTCTTATTAAATTTTTTCATGACATAAGTTGACTTTTAACACATGAAATAACTGTACAGTTTGATAGAGCTAACATTGATTAAGATATAACTTCATCTATTAGGGGCAACTACAATAATTTTGGTATTTCCAAATCAAAATGACCCTATTCTTAGAAAGTGTGTTTTGGGGTTGTCTATTAAATCATGAACATTTGAAAAAACAGTACAGATAACCATACATTCTTGTGAAATTTAAATAACATCTGGCTAATATATTTTATCTAAATGCAAAAGTCAGAATAGGATAGATTATGATGTGGTAACACACAATCACAAAACCCCACCGATTTACCACATCAAAGACTGATTTCTTAGTTGTCAAATTCTTTTGTGCGTCTGAAAGTCTTTCCAGGATATTTATCCTCCCTGCGGCTTCTCAGAATTCTGGGTTACTGGAGACTCTGCTATCCTGGTGCCTCAGTAGCTGCGTTCTGTGGTGTTGTTGGTCAATGCAGCAGGAAAAGGAGCACTGCGGGGTCTGACACCATCAATTAAATGCTTCGTCCTGGAAGTGATATACGTTACTTCTCAAACACGTTACCTAAGAAATAGTCATATGTCTCTACCTAATTACAGAAAAGCATGGAAACATAATTCCCTCATTCACCTAGAAGGAAAGGAGAATTGGATGTGCAATAATATTAGAAATCTCTATCACAAGCTACAAGACTTTAAATTAAAGCTACAGGCAGAATGCACAATACACCGGGTACCCAGTAGTTCTTCCAAGTTCACATTACTAAATATGTTGCATTTTGTATTATTGTAAATATTGATACTATTTTGTAGTAATGAATATGGTATTCTCCATCTGAAAGGCATGGTATAAAGCAGTTTTTAAATTTATTTTATTCAATGTTGTGTTAATTTCTGCTGTACAGCAAAGTGATTCAGTTATACATATATATATATATACATTCTTTTTCACATTCTTTTCCATTATGGTTTACCACAGGATATTGAATATAGTTCCCTGTGCTATACAGCAGCACCATGTTCTTCATCCATTGTATGTATAATAGTTTGCATCTGCTAATCCCGAACTCCCAATCCATCCTTCCCCCACTCCCCTCCTCCTTTGGCAACCACAAGTATGTTTTCTCTGTCTGTGACTCTGTTTCTGTTTTGTAAATAAGTTCATTTGGATCATATTTTAGATTTCACATGTAAGTGATATCATATGGTATTTGTCTTTCTCTTTCTGACTTACTTCACTTAATATGATAATCTCTAGGTCCATCCATGTTGCTGCAAATGGCATTATTTCATTCTATAAAGTAAGTTTTGGAGCAATGTTGCACAATGTAAGGACAACAATAGAAGTCCAACAGTTAAGAACATGCTCACACATCATTAATATAAAATTTCCCATATATTATTTAATATGTAATCCAAAAACTTATTACTTCAAGATATCTGTAGATGTCAAGAAACTAAGTAAAGCTCAAACTTTTGCCATGTATGCACAAAGTCATTGAGCAGTTTCATATTTCTGCTGAGTGTTAGCCTGTGATAATTCTATAGGGCTTTTCTTTTCCCAGGCTGGTTTCCTCCAGAGAGAATTGGCAGCTGCTGCAGCTGTTCCTGCTGATTGAGAATGTTATTATGTTCGGGGTAACAGATGTTACACCTGGAGGTTCATCTTTTACTTTCAGGAAGATTTCACTCCAGAACAGGAAGTTTTATGAAACATCAATAATTTCATGAAATGAATGTTCAACCTCAAATTTAAACTGTTTCATACAAAAAATAAACATGCTTGAATTTCTCAAAGTTATTGTGATTAATTGAAGTTGGCCGTCATTTCAAAAGTTTTAAAATATCACTACCAGAAAATAAATGAGCATTTAGATACACGGCCTTCAAATCTGGAATTATTTGCATGTAAGATCTTTCTCTTGTTTTTAATTAAGTATAACTTTGATGTCAAGTTCTAATGGTAATCAGACTGAGAGTTAACCATATTTTTACATTTAATTGTTTTATTCCTGAGTGTGACTGAAGTCTTCAAACTCTCCCACTTCTCTCTAATCAAGGGATTAATCTTGCTTTAGCTAAACCTTCAAAAGAAAGAAGAGTAGAATTATATTGATTAAAATTAATCCTATTGCATCCTATGATATTATCTATCTGATACCTTTGATGAACTTTGAAAGTCAAAATGAAAATAATTCAGAGTGTGAGGCCTCTTCCATGTACAGTTTATATTCAACATGCTTCATTCTGCAAGTATTTTCCGAGCACTCACCACGTATTAGCTCTGGGCTTTGTTCTTGGTACAGAGTGGTGTTGTAGATGATTTCCCGGAAAGCAGACTCTGAGAAGGAAGTTAGGTCTCTGACAGGCAAAGAGACTTGACCTTGTTATGCACGGCCAGTCACTGGATACCGCAGCCTATGGGAATGAGGCTTGACCTTGGGCAAGGAACTCTCTAGAAGCCGGGTATGTCCTTCAGTCCTGGAGTGGGCATCCGCTCAGCAGAGAGTGGATACAATCCCTTCCCTCAGAGAATATAAGCAGAGTTATATAACATAGTACGCACAAGCTTACTTGTGGTTCCGATTTTTATTTTTAATTCTTTTAATGAAAAAACTGGTAAAACTCCTGATAAGTCTTAGATATGTTTTGATTTGAGTCACTTTTCTCATATGTATTCCATTGTCAGGAATGAGTCATATCTTCACATATTAACTCTGAAAAATATGGATTCAGCTATAACCTTAACACATTTTCTTTAATTGCTCAATAGAAAAAGAATGTGCTACAGTATGTACTGCATCTTACTGGGGTACAGGAAAATTTATGTACATAATAGAGTATTCATAAAATTTTTGAGATGAGGAGTAAGTAATATTATGATGTTCCATTTAGAAGCATGTTAATAAAAATGATTTAAATCAAGTGTCATAAAGAACGATATTACACAAAGCTATCTGAAGCAGACACCTGGTATTAATTTGAGGAGGCGCGTGTGGATTTCCCGACATCAGTTACCACATGTAATTTTAAATGACCATTTAACCTTTCTGTGGATTCAACTACTTTTGGTCCAAGATAGGATTAAGGGTTGTTCAAATATGATCTAAATGGAGATATTTAAAACTGCTTGTAACTGCATTTCATTCTGTAGTTGTCTTACAAAAAGTCACCCTTCAGGGGGCCTGAGCTCCAGGATATGTTTTCCATGCTCAGAGGAACAGGAGATAATAGAGGTTTTAAGGCAGCTATTCAGAAACTAACAGAGCAGTTTAGACCTCAAAAAATATGTTCCCTCTGAGAGACATGTTCAGGGAGATAGCATGGTTCGTCTGTCGATCTCCTGGTTAGCAGTCTGAACACCAGGTCTCATCAGATGACTTAAGGGCATAAAACCACACCATGCCATAGAGTCAAATGAGTAGTGGATTCATTTTCTGAGAACACTCCATTTGGAGACCAGTAGTCTTGGATTTATTCCACTGGGAGCATGTGATTTCTTAGGCCACCAAGGTAGTATACCAGCAAGATATGCATGTTCCTTATTACGTGAAATAAATCAAAAGGTAAAAAAACCCCAGAAGACCCAAAAAAAATTCCATCAGCAATTTTCAGATTTTGAAGTATATTTTATCAAATAAACCTTGGGCGTGATGATACTGGCAGTGTGATTGAGGGTACTTAGCACCTGGAAAGCAGTCACTCTTACATCTTCAGTATCTATTGACATTATAAGATGTTCATGTTATATAGTAAATACTTAATGTAAATAAATACATAAATGCTACTGAACAGATGTCACAACCTTCCAGAGTATAAACCAGTCTTGCCTCTAAATAGTGGCAGAGAAGGTATTTTGTATAATGTTTTCTGTTCTCTTCAAAAAAGGCTGTAAATAAACTACCTCATAATATGTAGAGTTCACCAAAATGACATACACCAATTGTGTCTCTAGATGGATGAAACCTATATGAATGAAGGGAATATAACTCTCATTGCAAAACCCACAGTTTACTCCTATCAAACAATGTAAAGTCAGAGGAAGTTATTGAGGGGCTTAACGTTTTTATTTACCGGCATGTCATGTGCCTGGTTTCTTCTTTTGGGCTATTGGCTAAATGTGTCACAAGGAAAGAACTACTGTCACCCAAGATCCCTGTGGAAGCATCTCCAAGGATCTAGAGGAGAGGAGAGGGATGTTACAGCAGCAGTGAGGGTGGAGCACTCAGCAGTGTTTCCACACATCATCAAGTGGGCTAAGGTTCTCCGACCTCAACCTGATTTATTTTGAATACCGCTCTGAGAGAATTGTCCATTGGTTGTACTCATAGCTGTTTGTAATGAGCATCCTCAAGAAATGGGGTACAAAACTACACTTCATTCCTTAGAAGAATAGTTGTACTTAGAAGGACTTTGGGGATCAAGAAAAAGAAGGATTTCTGAGTTAATTTGAACAAGAAGTCAAGCATTGTTGGCCCTCAAGTTTCATAGATCAGGCAGATGGGATTTGACAGACAGTTGGTGTTTGTTGGTGGTGGTTTTTTGTTCTGTATTTTTAAATGTAATTAGTTGCTACAATTAAAAGTTGGGAAATTTCTCACCTTAACTCATAAAAAATTAGATTTCTGACTTAGGTATAGCAATACTGAATTAACATCACCACATTAGATAATGCACAAGTGCTATTCCCTTCTGAAAGGATATGTTTCTTTTTGTTATTGAGCTGCATGAGCTGCTTGTAAATCTTGGAGATTAATCCTTTGTCAGTTGCTTCATTTGCAAATATTTTCTCCCATTCTGAGGGTTGTCTTTTGGTCTTGTTTATGGTTTCCTTTGCTGTGCAAAAGCTTTGAAGTTTCATTAGGTCCCATTTGTTTATTATTGTTTTTATTTCCATTTCTCTAGGAGGTGGGTCAAAAATGATCTTGCTGTGATTTATGTCATAGAGTGTTCTGCCTATGTTTTCCTCCAAGAGTTTGATAGTGTCTGGCCTTACATTTGGGATTTTAATCTATTTTGAGTTTATTTTTGTGTATGGTGTTAGGGAGTGTTCTAATTTCATACTTTTACATGTACCTGTACAGTTTTCCCAGCACCACTTTTTGAAGAGGCTGTCTTTTCTCCACTGTATATTCTTGCCTCCTTTATCAAAGATAAGGTGACCATATGTGCGTGGGTTTATCTCTGGACTTTCTATCCTGTTCCATTGATCTATATTTCTGTTTTTGTGTCAGTACCATACTGTCTTGATTACTGTAGCTTTGTAGTATAGTCTGAATTCAAGGAGACTGATTCCTCCAGCTCCATTTTTTGTTCTCAAGATTGCTTTGGCTATTTGGGGTCTTTACTAAATTTGTCTCCAATACTTACTTGATCCATTATATAATCTAGCAACAAAGAACTAGAGGATATACAGGCAATAAGACAAAATGATATCTTAACAAAATTAAAGAGAATATTTTTATTCTTTAAGATTAAATACTATTTAAACTGAAATGCATTGTTTTCTTCTCTGTTAAAAGCATTTTATATGTATATATATGTGTAACTATATGTATATATATTTATATCCATGTCAGTTTTTAGAGATAGTTTTTTAAATGACACTTTTTGAGATTTAAAATAGAAAGTATTCTAATCCATTAGCAGTTTTTGGTGAATGTTTGAAGCTTAATAAACTTTTAGCTTAAACAACTTAGACTTGGATCAATTGTTATATTATTTGAAGCAAACAATATAGTATAGATTACTTGAACAGTGTAAAGCATATCAATGTACCTTTCCTTTAAGAAATTATGAAGGACTTTGGTGCTACTGTTTTATATAATGCACTTAGGAGGAAGTTAAAAATTTCTTACTATAAAATGGATGAATCTCAAACCAATGAATAACAAAGCACTATTATTCACTGGATATGCATCATTCCAGTTTTCAATTGTGTATTATTTAGCTCTAATTTATATTTTACCATTCATAAAACTGGTAGCAAGAGTTACATATAAATCAAAAATAAACCTCCCTGTCCCTTGGATAGTACAGGTAACTACCTTTGTGGAGACAGAATGGGTAAGTTCTGTTTACTTTGGTTGTTTGCACATTGTTTTTACTGCCAGCATGGAGTTCAAAGTAAGCAAGAATTGAGAGGAGAATCCTCACAGACAATGCTGATAAGTCAGATTTTAAAGTGGAATGGTCTAAATAACTTCATTTGTACCATTTTTTTAGATTCCACATATAAGTGATTTGTCTTTCTCTGCCTGACTTACTTCACTCAGTATGACAATCTCTACATCCATCCATGTCACTGCAGATGGCATTATTTCATTCTTTTTTATGACTAATATAATATATAGAAAACAAACTTATGGTTACCAAGGGGGAGAGGGGGGAGGGGTAAATTTGGAGACTGGGATTGACATATACATACTATTGTATATGAAATAGATAGTTAATAAGAACCTACTATATAACACAGGGAACTCTACTCAATACTCTGTAATGACCTATATGGGAAAATAATCTAAGTAAGAGTGGATATATGTATATGTATAACTGATTCACTTTGCTGAACAGTAGAAACTAACACAACATTGTAAATCAACGATACTCCAAAAAAATTAATTAAAAAATATAAAGTGGAATAGTCTATCCTTTGTTTGGAATATCTAAGAGATTCCTTAAGAAAACAAAAACTCATTTGCAAGCATAGTTCATTGGGAATCAATTACATACTACTTTTCTATATCAAATAATTTAAAAAACTAACCTTAAATTCTTTAAAGAGAGACTTCCATGGTGGTGCAGTGGTTAAGAATCCACCTACCAATGCAGGGGACATGGGTTCAATCCCTGGTCTGGAAAGATCCAACATGCCACGAAGCAACTAAGCCCATGCACCACAACTACTGAGCCTGTGCTCTAGAGCCTGCGAGCCACAACTACTGAGCCTACATGCCACAACTAGTGAAGCTCACGTGCCTAGACCCTGTGCTCCACAACAAGAGAAACCACTGCAATGAGAAGCCCGTGCACCACAACAGAGTAGCCCCCGCTCACTGCAGCTAGAGAAAGTCCTTGCACAACAACAAAGACCCAACGCAGCGAAAAATAAATAAATTAATTAATTAATTTTTTAAAATTCTTTAAAATTTTAGAACAATATTCTGAAGGAAAAAAATAGCTGTAAAAGAAACAATTTAAATGGTTTAAAATAGCAGATTGCTAAAGAAACAGGGTTTATGTAAAGAGACACGTTTTAAACAAGATGCCAATGATATACTTGCTGAAATGTTTAAAGGTAAAGTATACTGACGTCTGCAACTTATTACTTGTGATGCATAAACAAACCAAGGTGGACTAATGGATGGATAAATATAGATGTGATAAAGCAAGTATTGTAAAATGATAATTATAAAATCTAGTTGGTCTCTTCACAGATATTCATTGTAAAATTCCTTATATGGATGTTTTGGTAATTTTTATAATATAATGAGGGGAAAAAAAGATTTTACTATATTCTAATTATATGAGAGAATTATTGAAAAGTGACAAATAAAAGAGTGGAGGATGAAAATAATGGCTTGTTCATGCCAATACCACAAATGAATCCTATGTCTGAACACAACCTTTCCTGAGAATAATAGACTCATATTCACTGGAACATTTTCCATCATGCCACACTTGTTTAACTCACAAACTAAAGATCAACTGAAATAAGGAATTTGCAGAAGGAGGACAAGAAAATTAATGTTAGCAGCACAAGAAGGGAAATACTATTGAAATCCATTGCAATATTTTCTGCAACATATTGAACAATAAGAGATGATTCTTGTCCATGATACTGGCCCCAAGTGGCCATTTTTGAGATTATATATATATATATATATCTGGGAAAATATCAAAATATTTTAAAGCATGTCATATAAAGGGAAATAGAATAACTGCCTCAATGACTTACTTTTAACGTGCAGAAACATTACTATTAATGTACAGCATACACAAATAATTCGCCCTACTCTCACATAATTCAGGGCAGGGATATGTGAACCACATACCATAAAATGGTGTATGTGTCATTGGTATTCTGGGTCCAAAGGACAAATTGAGTAAAAAGTCATCTTTTGTAACTGTTCTAAAATCAAATCTAGACCTGTTCTCACTACCCCATGTTCCAGAACGTTCTCTCTGGGCCAGAATATCATAGATTTGTCCAGTGGGAATATTGAGAGCTTTCCCCATAAGAACTGAGTATCACCTTGAAAACTGGGGTTCTAACTTCAAAATTAATCTTTTGCTAATATCTACTCCTCTACTCTCATTTTGATCAGCACGCTACTCCAAAACCTTAAAAGTACCCACAAATCTTGGCCAAGTTGTTGCTCCATTTTTATTCCATAGATTCAAATTCAGAATTTCTACTTCTCAGCAACATTGGGTGAAAGAAAAATAAAGCTCTAATTAAATTGAGACTTCCTGAGTGTTCTTGACATCCCAATTTCTTGTTTATTTTCTAAGTTTGGTAGAGGAGCCCCATAAGTCATCCAGATGGCTTCAGACACTTTTGGCCCCTTCAGAAGCCTTAATTGTGATAACCTTGAGATGCACTTGGATGCTATTGTGAATGGTTCTTAAAGACGCGCTTTAGAAAATAGAGTCTTAATCACTTTTCTCAGAGCGCACTTTCCAGAGATTCCATTGTGAGACCTGAAGAGGGCATGGTGCAAGGGCTTTACTTAAAGTCTGTCATGTTAAGTTTAGTGCTGTTTTAAGTAGCAGATAATTCTCAATATTTTTAATAATTTATAAAATGTCTCTACCAACGGAATCAAGTTACTGAAAAAAAAAATTTTTTTGAACTAAGGTTTTCAGCCACTATAAAAAAAGTCAATAGCTTTCATAAAGGCTCAGTCTCACTACCTATGACATTTGATAGCTTTATATTTTCCACAGTTATCAATAAACTTAAAAGCCAAATGATTTAGGATTTGTTTATTGTTAGTCATATAAGCCCGTATTTAATTGGAAATTCAAGATATTTAACTAGAAATGTTTAAGATCTTTATAAAAATATTTAAAGAATATCTCATTTTATCCAGTGGTTTTGTTTGTTTGTTTGTTTGTTTGTTTGTTTGTTTTTTCTGCCAGGATTCCAGGGTTGAATAAAAACAAATATTTCAGGCATATTTTAAAATATTAAATAGTATTTAACAAATTTAGCAAATTTAACTTTATGAGGTTCAGTCTAATATTCAAATATACAAGTTCTCAGATAAAAACTTTAATGGGTTTACTTTCATTTTAAACTAAACCAGGAGAAGCTTACAGTTAAAGACAACCCACTCTTCCTACCAGTTGCGTGTGGTATGGTTGGCAATAGTCTTGTCTGTTATCATCATGCCACAGATTTACTTTTCATTTACAAAAATGTGCTCAGTGCCTCTGGGCATATCTACAAAACAGCAAACAAAGACAAATAAATGTTTGTTTTTAGTCAAAGAAATAGACATCAAATTTTAGCTTTTTGCACATTTGACAAAAAATAAGTCATCTTAATTTAAGCTGTCAATAGAAGAAGAGTCTCCTTTCATATCAAAGGGTAAAGTAGAAAGCTTCAACTTAGGTACTGGAAATTAGTTGACATTCATTAGTTCAATGAATGAGTGAGTAAAAAGTTTAACAATAATAGACCCCTAGTATAAGAAATTTGCTATAAACACAATAAAAGCCTCACACTCTAATAACAAATAATCTGACAATATTTTATTTGACCTGATGAATATTTTATTTCTCAAATGGTAGAAGCAGGAAGTGGAATTGGCAACATTTGGACTTAAGTGTCATTAATAGGGAGGAATGATTGAGGAGATGAAGTGTATGGGCTCCGGACAAAGTGCCTCTTGGAATGAACAGGGGAAGAGTGCTAGGATGTGAGAGAAGATGATTCTGAAGACCAGAGAAGCACCCTGACAGAACTGATAAACAAATTCTGCTCAAGAGCACTGAAAATCTCAAAAAGTATTTTTCCTGTGAAACAATAGTAAAGAAGAAGAGAGATGTGCACAAAATACAGAGTAAAGGATCAGGAAACTCTGGCTGGTGGAGAGCATGGGTGTAGTTACTAGTTCTCACACCTCTTTCAATGCCCAGAGTCTAGTACAGCCTGAACGGTGCAGGTGCCCAGCAAATACATTTCAGGGAATGTTGAGAGGATGACAGTGATTCCCGCCATGAATCATGGGTGACCTCTCATTTGTCCTGACTGATGTTCTACTTCAACTGGCCATTCTTTGCTCGATTCAACAGTCACTCCACTAGAGGGAAAAATAGAAAAGGCTGAATCAGTCATTATGGCTGATAGTAAGTGCTTATTCAAACATCTATCTAAAGAGAAGATTTTAGGACCAGCTAAATATCAGAATATATAATGTCATACTGACTCCAATTTATCCAATTCATGCAATTCCTGTTTCCCATCACCATACAATAAGGTTTGTGTTAATTATAATCACAAAAATTAGAAGTACAATACTAGAGAGAGAACCAAATGAGCCCTTGCAGAAAAAAAAGTCTCCTCAATGTATTCCTAGTAAGCAGTTATCAAACCATGTTTTAGTTTAAAATTCTCATTTTTTTTGATATGTAGTATAATCCTGTTGAACTGATACTATCAGGGGTCAATGGGAACACATGATGCGACATGTAATCTAACAGGAATTGTTTCACTAAAAACTTATTTATTTAAAGGAAAACTGCATCCTTGTCACTGCATGTTGGGAGATACCAAAAAACCTCAATGTTCCCTGCCTCTACAGATATTACTATTCCATTATGAAACTGGGCCTATCTGTAGAATAAAAAAAAAGAACTATGAGACTGTGATGAAAAATTAATGAGACTCAGTATATGTACTGAAAGTACTGAAAGAGGTAAAAAGAAGAATATTTGTTTGGAGTGTATAAGGAATATTTAATGCATTTTAAAAGTATTTTACAAATTGATGGTCAGTATCTTGGTGAGCAGTGAGATTTCAAAATATCTAAAAATTGATTGGAATTTTTGTACAGAGTTTCAAGAAAAAAAAATGTGTCAAGAAAAAAAAAATGGTTGTACATCTGCTTTATTGAGAAAATTCAGCTCCTGAAAGGAATAGGGATCTTTTAGTCAAAAACAAACATTTATAATAATGAAAGTAACTTTCAATGGTTAAACTCACACAGATTAATGTATAGTTGAGTGTTAATTTGTCAATTTTTCAATAGAGTACATTGTTTCTAGTGAGCAGAATTCTGTGTAGTGTTTATCCAGGGTACCCCTTTTAGATAAGTTACATGGAACATTAGCCATTAAAGATTCATTGGTGAATAGAGAATAAATGGGAAAGAAAGTAAGAGAGAAACGTGGAAGGAAGGAAAGAAGGAAGGAAGGAAGGAAGGGGAAACAAAGGAAAGAAAAGAAAAAAAAAGTGAAGTAAAGAAAATCTCGATTGATACTTTGTACGGTCTTGAAAACCACTTGGACTGTCTCTACATGGAAAGAAGGAGCATCTCATAAGTGCCTGGATGACACATGCTCCAGATTAATCTCATTCTCTTCCTCAGAGCACACACTGCACATTGATTACTTCTGGTTCCCTGATCCACACTTGAGTGTTCTATCTACTGTTTTAGTTTAGTTTAGTTGCTGCTTTAAAAAATTATTATAAATTTCGTGGTTAAAATAATACAAATGTATTATTTTACAGTTCTATACGTGAGAAGTCTGAAATGTGTCTTATTAGGGTTAAAGATCAAGGTGTCTGCAAGGCTGCCTTCCTTTCTAGAGGCTCCAGGAGAGAATACATTTCTTTGCCTTCTCCAGCTTCTAAAGGCCCCTGCATTTTTTTGGCTTGTGGTCCCATTGCTTCAACTTCAAAATCAGGAGCAGCAGGTCAAATCCTTCTCATGGTGCAGCACCCTGACCTCCTCTTTTGCCTCTTTCTTCCATTTTTAAGGACTCTTATGATTGCATTTGGCACACTGGATAATTCAGGATAATCTTCCTGTCATAAAGTCAGCTGATTAACACCTTTAATTCCATCTGCAATCTTAATGCCCTGTTGTCAGGTAATATAACATGTTCATAGATTCCAGGATTAGTGGCTTGGCATCTTTGGGGGAGGGGCTATTACTCTGCTTGCCGCACTTACCTTCTATTATATGTTCTATTTTGGTAACACTACCCATCAAGCTTCAGCTTAGAAGTTCTTTCTATTAGTTTAAAAGACATTTTGTTTCTCAAATTATGTGACTTAATTTGTTACATCTTGGTATATCTCTGTTTTCTCAATATTCAGAATCCACAGAACTCTCCAAATATCTAATACTGTAACAATAATCATAAGGATCAATCTGTCATCAGAAATTATCATTTTGGGCTTCCCTGGTGACGCAGTGGTTGAGAGTCTGCCTGCCAGTGCAGGGGACACGGGTTCGAGCCCTGGTCTGGGAGGGTCCCACATGCCGCGGAGTGGCTGGGCCCATGAGCCACAACTACTGAGCCTGCGCGTCTGTAGCCTGTGCCCCGCAACAGGAGAGGCCGCAACAGTGAAAGGCCCGTGCACCGCGATGAAGAGTGGCCCCCACTTGCCGCAATTAGAGAAAGCCCTCGCACAGAAACGAAGACCCAACACAGCCAAAAATAAATAAATCAATTAATAATAATTAAAAAAAACACCCACATTAAAAAAGAAAAAAAGAAATTATCATTTTACTGTTATTTTTATAATGTACAAATAAACCATGTGTCACAATATTAATTCCTACTATCAAAGGATTTAAATAGTTTTCAAGGCTAGCTGCATTTAAAATTTAGAGACTTCCTTTCTTCATAATACATGAGTTCCCATATTTCCAAATATGTTGTCTCACATTTAGACTCAACAATATATGTATCTTGTTTTTATAAATAGCTCTAGAAGTCCTAATTCAAATATCCAAAAATATAAAGAAAAAATAAAAGTCCATGAACAACTCTACAATTTGGTGTAGGATAAGATTAGTATATATTGGCAGTAAAATATGGAATCAGGAATGTTTTCATTATGTTTCCTGAATAGTTTTTCATTACCATATGGCACGTTCCGAATATAGCAGTTGGGAAAACATCATAAATGGTCATTGTAAAAAGAACTTAATGTTCTCCTGACCCAGATTAAGTCTCTTGTTAATCTGAATTGAGGAACACTTTTTTAAAGTTTCTAGTCGTAATATATCTAACATATTTTATAGTGGCGCTGAGCTTCAAAAGCTGGATTACTCCAAATGTATTCTCATTTGCAATTATAAAGTAAATGACTCAAACTAAAAAGTTTTTGCACAGTGAGGGAAACTATCAAGGAAACAGAAAGGCGACCTACTGAATGAGAGAAGATATTTGCAAACAATATATTCAATAAGGAGTTAATATTTAAAACATATAAAGAACGCATGCAACTAAACATCCAAAAAACAACCCAAATAAAAAATGGGCAGGAGGATATGAATAAACATTTGTTCAAGGAATACAATCAGATGGTAAACACGAACACGAAAAGATGTTCAACATGACTAATTATTAGAGAAACACATGTCAATTAAAACCACTATGAGATGTCACCTCACACTTGTCATAATGGCTATTATCAAAAGGACAACAAATAACAAGTGTTGGCAAGAATGTGGGGAAAAGGGAACCCTCATGCACAGTTGGTGAGAATGAAAATTGATGCAGCCACTCCACTATGGAGAACAGTATGGCAATACCTCAAAAAATTTAAAACAGAACTACCATATGATCCAGCAATGCCACTCCTGGGTATTTATCCAAAACAACCAAAAACACTAATTAGAAAAGATACATTTATCTCCAAATAAGGAAGGAACCTAACTGCCCATCAACAGATGAATGGATGTATATATACAATGAAGATGTGGTGTATATGTACAATGGTATATCGAGCCATAAAAAAGAATGAAATCTTGCCATTTGTGACAACATGGATGAATCTAGAGAGTATTATGCTAAGTGAAATAAGTCAGAAAGAGAAGGACAGATACTCTTTGATTTCACTTATATGTTGAATCTAAAAATCAGAACAAATGAACAAACATAACAAAACAGACTGATAGATACAGAGAACAAAGAGGTGTTTGCCAGGGGAGAGGGAGTAGGGAGGAGAAAGAAGTAGGTAAGGAAGATTAAGATGTACAAACTTCTAGTTGCAAAATAAAAGAGTCATGGGTATGAAATGTACAGTATGGAGAACATCATCGATAACTATGTAATAATATCTTTGTATAGTGACTGATGATTACTGGACTTATCTTGGTGATCATTTTGAAATGTATAGAAATATCAAATCACTATGTTGTGTAATAGGAACTAACATAATGATGTAGGTCAACTATACATCAAAGACAAACAAACAAACATAAAAACGTATAGAAAATGATATCAGATTAACGGTTACCAGAGGCAGGGGGTGGGGGAAGGAGGTACTGAATGAAGATGGTCAAAACTTAGAAACTTCTGGTTATAAGATATATAAGTGCAAGGAATGTAATGTGCAACATGATAAGTATAATTAATGCTGATGATTGTTATATATGAAAGTTGTTGAGAGAGTGAATCCTAGAGTCCTCATCAAAAGAAAATTTTTTTCTTTATTTAATTTTGTATCTCTATGAGATATTCACTAAACTTATTGTGATAATCACTTCACGATGTATGTAAGTCAAATCACTCTGCTGTACACCTTAAACTGATACAGTGCTGTATTTCAATTTTATCTCAATAAAACTGGAAGGAAAATAAAATAAAAGTGGTCTTCGAGGAAAAAAATAAAAAATAAAATAAAATATATGCTCTATATAGCACAGCTTATTTTTAAAACATCAGCAAAATAATAATATTTTAATTCAGAAACAATTTTGAGTTACTAAACACTATCTTCCTCAAGTAATCTCAATAACTATAATTGTTAAAATCATATGATGCAATAGGAAAAAAGCAGAAACAGCAATTATATCCCACACGTTCACATGTTGCATTAGTACCTGTTTTTGCCAACCAAAAGAAATCCAAACAGGCTTTTTGCTTTTATGAAAAAAAAAGCCTTTGCTGTACTAATGTAGGTCTTTCTAAAAGTGAAATGGCCTAAGGCAAACTTTCAAAAATTAGGGATACTCTCCACTTTGCGCCATTTCAGTCTTTGTAAAGTTTCACAGGAATACTCTACTTTAAGATAGTGAGGGATACCTGTATTTCTTCCTAATGAAATGTTATGTTTTTCTAGTGTTTATCACAAAGAAAATTAAGAAAATTGAGAAAGCTCAAGGGATAGAATATCAACTAAAAGGAAAGATATACAAATAGTCTTGAGTGTTGATTATGAAATGCCATGAGATCTAGAGAGATTATTCAGAAATGTGAGGCATTTTGAGGATTTGTGTTTAAAAGCAAGTATTAACAATTTGGATTGACCTGCTGACGTTTGCTGGAAAAGTAAAGCATTTTTGTGTTCCAGAGTTTGTTCCTAAAAATAGGTTCATGCTGCTTTCTGAAACATGAAGAAAAGAGGAAAGAAGAACTTAAAACATTACTGTTACAAGACAATTTCCTCTTGCCTCTAATTATATACCCAATTCCACTTGCATACCTAAGCAGTACTCAAGCACACCATGATAATTTGGAGAATAATAATTATTAAGAATTATATTTGGCTTTAAAATATATATGGGAATAAAAAATACCTTGTACTGAAGGAGCTTCAAGATGGCAAAAGAGTAAGACATAGAGATCACATTCCTCCCCACAAATACATCAGAAATACATCTACATGTGGAACAACTCCTACAGAACACCTACTGAACACTGGCAGAAGACCTCAGACCTCCCAAAAGGCAAGAAACTCCCCACATCCCTGGGTAGGGCAAAAGAAAAAAGAAAAAACAGAGACAAAAGAATAGGGATGGGACCTGCACCAGTGGGAGGCAGCTGTGAAGGAGGAAAGGTTTCCACACACTAGGAAGCCCCTTCGCGGGTGGAGACTGCGGGTGGCAGAGGGGGGAAGCTTCGGAGCCACGGAGGAGAGCGCAGCCACAGAGGTGCGGAGGGCAAAGCGGAGAGATTCCCGCACAGAGGAGCGGTGCCGACCAGCACTCACCAGCCCGAGAGGCTTGTCTGCTCAGCCACCGGGGCGGGCGGGGGCTGGGAGCTGAGGCTTGGGCTTTGGTCAGATTAGAGGGAGAGGACTGGGGTTGGCGGTGTGAACACAGCCTGAAGGGGTTAGTGCGCCACAGCTAGCCGGGAGGGAGTCTGGGAAAAGGTCTGGAGCTGCCGAAAAGGCAAGAGACTTTTTCTTACCTCTTTGTTTCCTGGTGCGTGAGGAGAGGGGATTCAGAGCGCCGCCTAAACGAGCTCCAGAGAAGGGCGCGAGCCGCGGCTACCAGCGCGGACCTCAGAGACGGGCACGAGACGCTAAGGCTGCTGCTGCCGCCACCAAAAAGCCTGTGTGCGAGCACAGGTCACTCTCCACACCGCCCCTCCCAGGAGCCGGTGCAGCCCGCCACAGCCAGAGTCCCGGGATCCAGGGACAACTTCCCCGGGAGAACGCACGGCGCGCCTCGGGCTGGTGCAATTTCACGCCGACTCTGCCGCTGCAGGCTCACCCCGCATCCATACCCCTCCCTCCCCACGGCCTGAGTGAGCCAGAGACCCCGAATCAGCTGCTCCTTTAACCCCGTCCTGTCCAGGCAGGAACAGAGACCCTCAGGCGACCTACACGCAGAGGCAGGGCCGGATCCAAAGCTGAACGCCGGGAGCTGTGCGAACAAAGAAGAGAAAGGGAAATCTCTCCCAGCAGCCTCAGGAGCAGGGGATTAAAACTCCACAATCAGGACTTTTCTGGCGGTCCAGTGGTTAAGACTCCATTCTTCCAATGCAGGGGGCACGGGTTCAGTCCCTGGTTGGGGAAGTTCCGCATTCTGCATTGCGGGGCCAAAGACAAACAAACAAACAAAAAAACAAAACTCCACAATCAACCTGATGTATCCTGCATCTGTGGAATACCTGAATAGACAACGAATCATCCCAAATTGAGGGGGTGGACGTTGGGAGCAATGATATATATTTTTTTCCTTTTTCTCTTTTTCCATGTGGATGACAGGGTCTTGGGGCTCTGACCGGGCCTCAGGTCTGTGCCTGTGAGTTGGGAGAGCTGAGTTCAGGACAATGGTCTACCAGAGACCTCCCAGTTCCACATAATATCAGAACGGTGAAAACCTCCCAGAAATCTCCACCTCAACAATAAGACGCAGCTACACTCAAAGACCAGCTAGCTACAGTGCTGGACACCCTATGCAAAACAACTAGCAAGACAGGAACACAACTCCACCCATTAGCACAGACGCTGCATAAAATCATAATAAGGTTACAGACAACCCAAAACACACCACCAGACGTGGACCTGCCTAACAGAAAGACAAGATCCAGTCTCTTCCACCAGAACACAGACCTAGTCCCCTCCACCAGGAAGCCTACACAACACACTGAACCAACCTCAGCCACTGGGGGCAGACACCAAAAACAATGGGCACTACGAACATGCAGCCGGCGAAAAGGAGACCCCAAACACAGTAAGTTAAGCAAAATGAGAAGACAGAGAAATACACAGGAGATGAAGGAGCAGGGTAAAACCCCACAAGACCAAAAAATGAAGAGGAAATAAGCAGTATACCGGAAAAAGAATTCAGGGTATTGATAGTAAAGATGATCCAAAATCTTGGAAATAGAATGGAGAAAATATAAGAAACGTTTAACAAGGACGTAGAAGAACTAAACAGCAAACAAACAATGATGAACAACATAAAATGTGAAATTAAAAATTCTCTAGAAGGGATCAATAGCAGAATAATTGAGGCAGAAGAACGGATAAGTGACCTGGAAGATAAAATAGTAGAAATAACTACTGCAGAGCAGAATAAAGAAAAAAGAATGAAAAGAAATGAGGACAGTCTCAGTCTCTGGGACAACATTAAATGCATCAACGTTCGAATTATAGGGGTCCCAGAAGAAGAAGAGTAAAAGAAAGGGACTGAGAAAATATTTGAAGAGATTATAGCTGAAAACTTCCCTAATATGGGAAAGGAAATAGTTAATCAAGTCCAGGAAGCACAGAGAGTCCCATACAGGATAAATCAAAGGAGAAAAATGCCAAAAAACATTAATCAAACTATCAAAAATTAAATACAAAGAAAAAATATTAAAAGCAGCAAGGGAAAAACAACAAATAAAATACAAGGGTATCCCCCTAAGTTTAACAGCTGATCTTTCAGCAGAAACTCTGCAAGCCAGAAGGTCGTGGCAGGATATATTTAAAGTGATGAAAGGGAAAACCTACAACCAAGATTACTCTACCCAGCAAGGATCTCATTCAGATATGATGGAGAAATTAAAACCTTTACAGACAAGGAAAAGCTAAGAGAATTCAGCACCACCAAACCAGTTCTACGACAAATGCTAAAGGAACTTCTCTAGGCAGGAAACACAAGAGAAGGAAAAGACGTACAATAACAAACCCAAAACAATTAAGAAAATGGTAATAGGAACATACAGATCGATAATTACCTTAAATGTAAATGGATTAAATGCTCCAACCAAAAGACATAGACTGGCTGAATGGATACAAAAAGAAGACCTGCATATATGCTGTCTACAAGACACCCACTTCAGACCTAGGGACACATACAGACTGAAAGTGAGGGAATGGAAAAAGATACTCCATGCAAATGGATATCAAAAGAAAGATGGAGTAGCAATTCTCATATCACACAAAATATACTTTAAAAAAAAGATTATTGCAAGAGACAAAGAAGGACACTACATAATGATCAAGGGAGCAATCCAAGAAGAAGATACAACAATTGTAAATATTTATGCACCCAACATAGAAGTACCTCAATACAAAGGCAAATACTAACAACCATAAAAGGGGAAATCGACAGTGACAAAATCATAGTAGGGGACTTTGACACCCCACTTTCACCAATGTACAGATCATCCAAAATGAAAATAAATAAGGAAACACAAGCTTTAAATGATACATTAAACAAGATGGACTTAATTGATATTTATAGGACATTCCATCCAAAAAAAACAGAATACACTTTCTTCTCAAGTGCTCATGGAACATTCTCCAGGATAGATCATATCTTGGGTCACAAATCAAGCCTTGGTAAATTTAAGAAAATTGAAATTGTATCAGGTATCTTTTCCGAGCACAACACTATGAGACTAGATGTCAATTACAGGAAATATCTGTAAAAAATACAAACACTTAGAGGTTAAACAATACACTACTTATTAAGTAAGAGATCACTGAAGAAATCAAAGAGGAAATCAAAAAATACCTAGAAACAAATGACAATGAAAACACGTTGACCCAAAACCTATGGGATGCAGCAAAAGCAGTTCTAAGAGGGAAGTATATATCAATACAATTCTACATTAAGAAACAAGAAACGTCACAAATAAACAACTTACTCTTATACCTAAAGCAATTCGAGAAAAATAAAAGAAACCCCAAAGTTAGCAGAAGAAATCATAAAGATCAGATCCGAAATAAGTGAAAAAGAAATGAAGGAAACAGTAGCAAAGATTAATAAAACTAAAAGGTGGTTCACTGAGAAGATAAACAAAATTGATAAACCATTAGCCAGACTCATCAAGAAAAAAAGGGAGAAGACTCAAATCAATAGAATTAGAAATGAAAAAGGAGAAGTAACAGCTGGCACTGCAGAAATACAAAGGACCATGAGAGATTAATACCAACAACTATATGCCAATAAAATGGACAACCTGGAAGAAATGGACAAACTCTTAGAAAAGCACAACCTTCTGAGACTGCACCAGGAAGAAATAGAAAATATAAACAGACCAATCACAAACACTGAAATTGAAACTGTGATTAAAAATCTTCCAACAAATAAAAGCCCAGGACCAGATGACTTCACAGGGGATTTCTATCAAACATTTAGAGAAGAGCTAACACCTATCCTTGTCAAAATCTTCCAAAATATAGCAGAGGGAGGAACATTCCCAAACTCATTCTCAACTCATTCTCAACCCCACTCAAGTGGGGTTTATCCCAGGAATGCAAGGATTCTTGAATATATGCAAATCAATCAATGTGATACACCATATTAACCAACTGAAGAAAAAAACCCATATGATCATCTCAATAGATGCAGAAAAAGAACTAGACAAAATTCAACACCCATTTATCATAGAAACCCTCCAGAAAGTAGGCACAGAGGGAACTTACCTCAACATAATAAAGGCCACATATGACAAACCCACAGCCAACATCATCCTCAATGGTGAAAAACTGAAACATTTCCACTAAGATCAAGAACAAGACAAGGCTGCCCACTCTCACCACTATTATTCAACATAATTTTGGAAGTTTTAGCCACAGCAATCAGAGAAGGAAAAGAAGTAAAAGGAATCCAAATCGGAAAAGAAGTAAAGCTGTCATTGTTTCCAGATGACACGATAGTATACATAGAGAATCCTAAAGATGCTACCAGAAAACTACTAAAGCTAATCAATGAATTTGGTAAAGTTGCAGGATACAAAATTAATCCACAGGAATCAATCACTTTCATTCCTATACACTTATGATGAAAAATCTGAAAGTGAAATTAAGGAAACATTCCCATTTACCAATACAACAAAAAGAATAAAATATCTAGGAAGAAACCTACCTGAGGAGACAAAAGACCTGTATGCAGAAAACTATAAGACACTGATTAAAGAAATTATAGATAATACAAATAGATGGAGAGATATACCATGTTCCTGGATTGGAAGAATCAACATTGTGAAAATGACTCTACTACCCAAAGCAATCTACAGATTCAATGCAATCCCTATCAAACTACCACTGGCATTTTTCACAGAACTAGAACAAAAAAATTCACAATTTGTATGGAAACACAAAAGACCCTGAATATCCAAAACAATCTTAAGAAAGAAAAAAGGAGCTGGAGGAATTAGGCTCCCTGACTTCAGGCTATACTACAAAGCTGCAGTAATCAAGACAATATGGTACTGGCACAAAAATAGAAATATACATCAATAGAACAGGATGGAAAGCCCAGAGATAAACCGATGCATATACGGTCGCCTTATTTTTGATAAAGGCAGCAAGAATAGACAATGGAGAAAAGACAGCCTCTTCAATAAGTGGTGCTGGGAAAACTGGACAGCTACATGTAAAAGAATGGCATTAGAACACTCCCTAACACCATACACAAAAATAAACTCAAAAATGAATAAAAGACCTAAATTTAAGGCCAGACACCATAAAACTCTTAGAGGAAAACATAAGCAGAAGACTCTATGACATAAATCACAGCAAGATCCTTTTTGACTCACCTCCTAGAGGAATGGAAATAAGAAGAAAAATTAACAGATGGGACCTAATGAAACTTAAAAGATTTTGCACAGCAAAGGAAACCATAAACAAGGCAAAAAGACAACTCTAAGAATGGGAGAAAATATTTGCAAATGAAGCAACTGACAAACGATTAATCTCCAAAATTTACAAGCAGCTCAGGCAGCTCAATTAAAAAAAACAAACAAACAATGTAATCCAAAAATGGGCAGAAGTTCTAAGTAGACATCTCTCCAAAAAAGATATACTGATTGCCAACAAACACATGAAAGGATGCTCAACATCACTAATCATTACAGAAATGTAAATCAAAACAACAATGAGGTATTACCTCACACCAGTCAGAATGGCCATCATCAAAAAATCTGCAAAGAATATATGCTCAGAGGGTGTGGAGAAAAGGGAACCCTCTTGCACTGTTGGTGGGAATGTAAATTGATACAGCCACTATTGAGAACAGTATCGAGGTTCCTTAAAAACTAAAACTAGAACTACCATACGACCCAGCGATCCCACTACTGGGCCTATACCCTGAGAAAACCATAATCCAAAAAGAGTCATATACCACAATGTTCATTGCAGCTATGTTTACGATAGCCAGGACATGGAAGCAACCCAAGTGTCCATCGACAGATGAATGGATAAGAAGATGTGGCACATATATACAATGGAATATTACTCAGCCATAAAAAGAAATGAAATTGTTATTTGTAGTGAGGTGGATGGACCTAGAGTCTGTCATACAGAGTGAAGTAAGTCAGAAAGAGAAAAACAAATATCGTATGCTAACACATATATATGGAATCTAAAAAAAAAAAAAAAAAAAAAATAGTCATGAAGAACCTCGAGGCAGGACAGGAATAAAGACGCAGACTTACTAGAGAATGGACTTAAGGACACAGCGAGTGGGAAGGGTAAGCTTGGACAAAGTGTGAAAATGTAAAACTGATAGCTAGTGGGAAGCAGCCGCATAGCACAGGGAGATCAGCTCGGTGCTTTGTGACCACCTAGACGGATGGGATAGGGAGGGTGGGAGGGAGACGCAAGAGGGAGGACATATGGGGATATATGTATATGTATAGCTGATTCACTTTGTTATAAAACAGAAACTAACACACCATTGTAAAGCAATTATACTCCAATAAAGATGTTAAAAAAAAATACCTTGTACTGTATTAGTACAATACAATTCTGTAAAAGATTTACTCAGGCTGACCACTATATTTATTCTAGGATCACTTCCTTGGTATTACAAATTAGCGTTTAACACTAATTACTTAAGAATTAATTTGTGTTCCAAATAATTGATTTTGGAAAACTAAATAATCACTGAAAATTATTCTCATCTGAGAGTTAAAATATAAAAAAGAATATATCATATCTTGTAATAGAAATCAGCTTAAAATGATGCCCAGGTAGAAACTTGACCAGGATCTGATCAATATTTTAAATTTTTTAAAAAAGATTCTGTTTATTAGTTGTGGGTTTGCTAGAAATAGGTTAGAGATGGAGAGTCATAGGGCCGAGTGACTGCAATGTGTCAGCAGGTAGAAGGCAGAAGCTGCTCTGAACTGTTGACAAAAATGAGCTCTGGTGTCAGAATATGTGGATTCAAATCCTGACTTCTGTTCTTCACTGCAGTGTGGCAGGCTGACTTGTAAAATGGGCTCTAAGGACCTCCATCCCCTGGTAGTCATGTCCTTGTGAAATTCCCTTCTCTGGAGTGTGGGCTGGACCTAGTGACTTGAATCGAACCAATACAATACAGCCAAGGTGATGAGATGTCTCTTCCATGATTAGGTTACAAAACATTATCATTTCCATCTTGTTGGCAGACCATCTTTATTACATTCTCAACTTGAATTCTTTCATGAAGCAAGCTGTCCTGTGGGAGAGGTCCAGGTGGGAAGGAGCTGAAGTTGACTTCCAGCCAACAGCAGCCTGCAAGGCACTGAATATTGTCAGCAACCACTCCATGAGAAGCAAATACTTCTCCAGTTGAATTTTCAATTGAGATTACAGTCCTTGGTTCAACACCTTCATTGCAGCCTCTTGAGGCATGCTGAGACAGAAAATTTAGCTAAGATGTGGTGGAATTCCTGACCCACAGAAATTGTGCAGTAATAAATTGATGATGTGTTAAGCCACTAAGTTTTGGAATAACTTGTTACACAGCTGTAGATAACTAATACACACCCTTTGACCATTAACAAACTTCTTAATCCCTCAAGCTTGCAGTGTTCACATCTATAAACTGATGACAATAGGAGTAGCCATCCCATCTATAAAAAGCACTTAAAAGCATTAAGGAGCATAGCAATGCCAACAAACAATATACATCTTCCCTGATTGAATTCTTAAAACAAATTAGAAATAAGGCAGAGTAAGGCAGATGTAGAAAAAAAAAATTGCATCAATATGGATAAAGCTGAACCTGAAGGATTATGGCTTATATCTATAGGTGAGTAAAGTTGAAATTACTGAATTTTGCAACCAGTAACAGCAGCACCAGACCTAGCAAGCCCTCTCCATGTGAGACCTATATCTGTAAGATTTGCATCAGGGAGAAACAAAGCAGTAGGTTTGCTGTCTGTGTCTTTCTCTCTTTCCAAGAGAAAGAGAGAAGAGAGGATGTCATTGATCTAGGCATGTTAGATTTTTCCTTCCAAACCCACCAATCAGATAAAGTCACCCCACTATAGAAATAGAGAGCAGGAGAAGACAGAAGACAAGGAGGGGCCACAATGACCATCCTTCCTTCCAAGAGTAACTAGTAGAAGTAGTGGAGTAGGGTTGTACAAGTAGTCATAATACTAGTAGAAGCAGTACTAGTCACACTACTATGTATCTAGTTCATGGGGTTGTTAAACCTGTCAGGGGAAATGAGGTTTTCAGTGTTTTTGTAGACAAAATATACTAAACATGAATAGCGTTTCATATTTTCCCTTGATAAATTCCATACAGATTAAGAAAACTTATAACTGTAATTTGAATTACTATGTAGATCTGTCTACAAAGTACAGTCATTGAATATCAATTCATTAAATACTTATTATCAAATATTTATTAAAATAAGTTCATTGCCTCTGGCCTCACTGAAAGAATCAAATGTCTAAGACTAGCAGATGCTCATTAACAGAAGTAAATCATGTTACATAGTGATAATACTAACGTATTGTCATCCTGGGAGACCAGCCTAAGAGCCAGCGAGGTGTGCCCTGAAACGTGTTCTTCAAATTGCAGTAAATGTTGATAAGCCACATAAATCACCTGGATTAGTTTGAAAGTACTTATCAGAGGTATTGTCATCTTTAGTTTATATATTTGTTTTGTTAGATGACTTAACTGGTCTTAGACTTAAAAAGTAGATCTGGTGACAGAAAAAAACTGAGAATTTGCCAGGAAATTAATATGATATCAAGTAGACCACAACACAGGCTACTAAGGTAATCTAAATGCTAGAAAATTGTTGGAGGATTGTACCCAGACAATAGCAATTAACTAGTATCAGTAAGAGAGTAATATTGTTATGTTCCATAGAAATCAGTCCCATGTTCACAGATGCTTAAATGTTAATTTTCAATCCATTATAGTTATGATCATTGACCTTAAAGATTAACTGTTAACACCTTGAATAAAGGTCTATAAATGCTTATGCTTTTGTGAATTCTGAAATGGAAGTTTATTATTAATAGTGATGATAGAAATACAAACCAAATCCTCAATCTGTAAGGTTTAAAAAATGGCAAAAATAACAGAATTTGTAGATAAAAATACAGCGGTCTTGATAAAATGCAATAATGTACATGGAAGCTTAACATTTGATCATGCCATTTATTATGTTTTCTTCCACTAATTAAATTTTTTTTAAACCTCTAATAAATGTAAGCATCTTTAAAGTAAGTACTGTGTTGTTTCCTCTTGGGGTCTCTCATCATCCGTAGAATTGTGTGGATTAATATATGTGCTTCCTTAATATAAGTTCATCATAGTATGGTTATTTAATATTTCTTTTCAGTCATATGAAAAGTCCAGTTAATTGTGGTCACATAAAAGCTCTAAAATATGTGAGGAATGTTTATTTTTAAATATTCCCTTTTTAAAATTGTTTTTGAAGTAACTTAACAAAAAGTAATAAGGTTAATTCGGCAGAAGTAGAAATAGAGAATTCAGACGTAGGATAAAAAGTGTAAAAATTTGAAAAGGTTTAGCAGAGAGCTGCAAAGATGAATAACTTTTGGAAAATAAGGCCAGTGGGAAAAATTTCAAAGAATTGAGAATTTTAACCAACCTGAGACAAAGAAAGCATAGTTCCCCTCTCCAAATTGTCTCTCCAACTACTTCCCTAATACCCATTCTTAAAGAATTCACTGAAGGAAAAACAAATCACCTTGAGAGGAAAACAGAAGGAAAATATTTGCAATGCAGGATAAAGGACTTACATTTGTCTGAAAAACAAAACAAAAAAAAAATCAATCAATTCGGGGGGAGAGGGTAGTAAGGAGAAAATGAATAGAGTTTGACTTATCAGAAAAGCAAGACTAGTTTCCTTTAGAAAGTATGTCATATGACACTCAGGTATGAAGCTGGACATTGCCATTTCTGAAGCCGTCTAAGGACAGAAAGAGCACAAACAAAAGTCTAACCAGTGTATATATGTCCATGCCACTCTCTCACTTTGTCACATCTTACCCTTCCCCCTCCCCATATCCTCAAGTCCATTCTCTAGTAGGTCTGTGTCTTTATTCCCGTCTTGCCACTAGGTTCTTCATGACCTTTTTTTTTCCCCCCTTAGATTCCACATATATGTGTTAGCATACTGTATTTGTTTTTCTCTTTCTGACTTACTTCACTCTGTATGACAGACTCTAACTCCATCCACCTCACTACAAATAACTCCATTTCATTTCTTTTTATGGCTGAGTAATATTCCATTGTATATATGTGCCACATCTTCTTTATCCATTCATCCGATGATGGACATTTAGGTTGCTTCCATGTCCTGGCTGTTGTAAATAGAGCTGCAATGAACATTTTGGTACATGACTCTTTTTGAGTTATGGTTTTCTCAGGGTAGTGGGAAGCAGCCGCATAGCACAGGGAGATCAGCTCTGTGCTTTGTGACCACCTAGAGGGGTGGGATAGGGAGGGTGGGAGGGAGGGAGATGCAAGAGGGAAGAGATATGGCAACATATGTATATGTATAACGGATTCACTTTGTTATAAAGCAGAAACTAACACACCATTGTAAAGCAATTATACTCTAATAAAGATGTTAAAAAAAAAAAAAAAAGTCTAACCAGTTCCAATAACTGAAAAAGTTTGAGTCTCAACTCTGCCCATATCTATATAAGAACCCAGACTGCACAGTTAGTACTGATTGAGACTAAGTGGAGGGAGGTGTAGGGTTTTTCAGTTGCTTTCCAGGAATCTGAATGGATAACCAGAGTTGAAGGATGAAGACAATTTTAAGAATGGTCAGATGTATTAAGAACCTGATTAAGAGAATGATGGGAGAGATAGCTGCTATTCGGGTGGAGTGAAGGTCCATGATTACAGAATATCAGATGTCCTACTTATTAATAAAAGCTTCACAAATTCATCTACACTGGGCTTCCAGTGATTTGTGGACTTAACAGTGTTGCACATAAAAAGGTAGCTTTTTAACATTAGTAAGGGGAGGCAGAGTGGGACACAGATTCACATCAGGAAAGTCATCTGAAAATTCTCATCAATTGTCTGAATAAATGTATCCCAATACTTACTAAAACATCAGACTAATTACTCACATCCTCTTTCTAATATGATGGGAACTAAAGTTCAGAATCATGGTAACACACATTAATGAAAGTCATGTTTTTTTAATTTTCTTTATGTTAGTATACCCTTTTTAAGATAAGATAGGGGAATCCTAATGAATATATCCAAAAGCAGTTCCAAACTAATCATAGTTAACGAGAAATTGCATTAACCACTACATTACTTTTAATTTGGTAGAGAGTTTACAGCAAAAAAATAATTGTTACTCAAGAGAATTGAAGAATCTTTTTGATGGGCTTTAAAATGGATTTAAAGTATTACAGGAAACCAATTATATCAAACTTGTTTTTGTGACCTAATATAGAACATAATTCATTATAATTTAATTAATGTAATTTATGGTATATGGAACATAAGACATTACTTTACTCTTTATCAATGTAATAAAAAATTTCTTTATCATATCTTCTGTGGCAATTCTATTTAAAGCTAGAACTGATAGATCCTATGACTATCATTTTTCTCCCCATGGAATCAATTTAAATTCTTTTTTCAAATATAAATCTAAAATGTATAATTTATTCATTTAAATGGATGCACATACCTGAGATAAAAAAAATATCTGGATTGAAGCATTCATTAAAATTCAGTGGACTAACTTGATTTAAGAACTAAAGAACAGACTGCACTTCATCCTGTTATAATGTTTACAAAGTGTTTTTTTTTTAACTCAATAGCATCTGTTGAGTGATTATGAGGCTTTTTGGATCTTTCCTAAGATTTACAGCAAAAGAAAATAAATGCAGTATATTTCACTTTTGTGGAAGTTTTTTAGCAGTATGTATTCATAGACAAGTAGGGAAAAGGTACATTTTAAACTTCTGCAAAGATGAATTTGTCAGTGTTCTTGGTCTCAGACAACAGCAAATGATGCATGTTACTAGGACAAGGAAAGGAAATGAATGGAAGGTTACCAGAAGGAAGACAGAATCAACCAGGATACTGAGAATTCTGTTTGCAACCAAGCCTTCTACAGTATGAATGTGATTACTACCGTAATATATTCTAATGTACCCTGTATATCTTTGTGTTCCTGAGTCAGAGTTCAAATTTCAGGTGGTCATGTTGAATTGGCTCGGTTGAGTAACTAGCCAGCACTCCACATGCAAGGTGTTAGAGAAATCCAGTGTATATCCTTCCCAACTACAGTGGAAGCTAGAATCTTGCCTCTCACCAGACAACACGGCATACTGCTCCAACTTTGGAAGAAGTCTCAGATGCCACACTGCACGCCAAAAGAAATATGATACCGGACGTATTGTAAAGCCAAACTGTGAAGGAATGTGAATGACAAAACTATACATACTAAATATTTATAAAGAAATGCATGTGATTCTTCAACAGTATCTCATAGTAAGGCTGACTTTACAAAATACTTTTTGCAATGCATACACAATTTTATAATAAAGTACATTAAGTCATATGTGTCCCTGTGTTGTGTTTTATATTTTATTGGCTCTAGGTCAAGTGGATACTTTTGGTTCCTGGGTCATTTATTGGAAATATTTGAATGTCTCGTTGGGCTCATTATTGTTTGTGTGTTTTGTTTTAATACTTATATGATGGCTAAAGTGAAGAATATACAACAAAGTGTTTCGAATAAATTCTTTGCCATGATTTTGGGTTTTGGCAGCATTAAATAATTAAAGTATTTCAACTTCGACCACTACTAGGCATTAGGTAAAAAGAAGTACTTAAATCAGTAAAATTCTCTTTGGAGTTTGATTTACTGTGCATATTACCTTCAGAATGGTAATCTTTCTATAGAAGACCTATTTTCTGAGTGAGAAATGGTATGCAGTGTTATGTAAAGGAACAATATTAATCTAAAATAACATGCAAATAAAGACAATATCTTAAATTGGCATCGATAGTGTATTTACTAGTACAGGCAACGTTATATTTGAACTAAAATATTAGCTCCCAGAATTCCAGTGGCTTATCAAAACAAACGTGGATTTTGCTTATACCACAGGCTAGCGAGGTGAATGTGTGGGATGGTGGGGGAGGTCTGTGTTTCATATAGTTTCTCAAGGGCAAGACTGACAGAAGGACCACCATTATGGCTCCATTTTTTGGACTATGTAACCTCTTTACTTGCCAAACAAGAGGAAAAGAACTGCAGAATTGTGTCATGCTTCAGCCTGGAAATGGCATGCATTATTCTGAAAGCCAATAAATTTAATTTCCCCTCAACTGGATGCATTTAAGGCATATGTGTAATGCCATTAGAAGGAAGCATTTAGTAGCATGGACTTTAGCTTTCAATAAGTAATTCAGGGAGAGACCTTCAAGATGGCGGAGGAGTAAGATGTGGAGATTACCTTCCTCCCTAAAAATACATCAGAAATACATCTACATGTGGAACAACTCCTACAGAACACCTACTGAACGCTGGCAGAAGACCTCAGACTTCCCAAATGGCAAGAAACTCCCCACCTACCTGGGTAGGGCAAAAGAAAAAAGAAACAACAGAGACAAAAGAATTGGGACAGGGCCTGCACCAGTGGGAGGAAGCTGTGAAGGAGGAAAGGTTTCCACACACTAGGAAGCCCCTTCACGGGCGGAGACTGTGGGTGGCAGAGGGGGGAAGTTTCAGAGCCACGGAGGAGAGCGCAGCAACAGGGGTGCGGAGGGCAAAGTGGAGAGATTCCCGCACAGAGGCTCAGTGGCGAGCAGCACTCACCAGCCCGAGAGGCTTGTCTGCTCCCCCGCCGGGGCGGGCGGGGGCTGGGAGCTGAGGCTCGGGCTTCGATCGGATCGCAGGGAGAGGACTGGGGTTGGCGGCGTGAACACAGCCTGAAGGGGCTAGTGCGCCACAGCTAGCCGAGAGGGAGTCCGGGAAAAAGTCTGCAGCTGCCGAAGAGGCAAGAGACTTTTTCTTGCCTCTTTGTTTCCTGGTGCGCGAGGAGAGGGGATCAACAGCGCCGCCTAAATGAGCTCCAGAGACGGGCGTGAGCTGCAGCTATCAGCGCGGACCCCAGAGACGGGCATGAGACGCTAAGGCTGATGCTGCCGCCACCAAGAAGCCTGTGTGTGAGCACAGGTCACTCTCCACACAGCCCCTCCTGGGAACCTGTGCAGCCCGCCACTGCCAGGGTCCCGTGATCCAGGGACAACTTCCCCGGGAGAACGCATGGCGCGCCTCAGGCTGTTGCAACGTCACGTCAGCCTCTGCCGCCGCAGGCTCGCCCCGCATCTGTACCCCTCCCTCCCCCCGTCCTGAGTGAGCCAGAGCCCCTGAATCAGCTGCTCCTTTAACCCCGTCCTGTCTGGGCAAAGAACAGACGCCCTCAGGCGACCTACACGCAGAGGCGGGGCCAAATCCAGAGCTGAACTCAGGAGCTGTGAGAACAAAGAAGAGAAAGGGAAATTTCCCCCAGCAGCCTCAGGAGCAGCAGATTAAATCTCCACAATCAACTTGATGTACCCTGCATCTGTGGAATACCTGAATAGACAATGAATCATCCCAAAATTGAGGCAGTGGATTTTGGGAGCAACTGTAGACTTGGGGTTTGCTTTCTACATCGAACTTCTTTCTGGTATTATGTTTATCTTAGTTTAGTATTTAGAGTTTATTATAATTGGTAGATTTGTTTGTTGACCTGGATGCTCTCTTCCTATTTTATTTTTCTTATATATATGTATATATATTTTTCCTTTTTCTCTTTTTGTGAGTGTGTATGTGCATGCTTCTTTGTGTGATATTGTCTGTATAGCTTTGCATTTACCATTTATCCTAGGGTTCAACTATCCATTTTTTTTTTTTTTTTTTATAAGTATAGTTTTTAGCTCTTGTTATAATTGCGGGATTTGTTTTTTGGTTTCATTGCTCTCTTCTTTCCTTTTCTTTTTTCTTTTTTTTAATTACACTTTTTTTTATTTTTAATATTTTTTTAATTTTTATTTTAAGAACTTTATTTTATTTAATTATTTAATTATTTATTTATTCTTTCTCACTTTTCTTCTGAGCTGTGTGGCTAACAAGGTCTTGGTGCTCTGGCCAAATGTCAGGCCTGTGCCTCTGAAGTGAGAGAGCTGAGTTCAGAACACTGGTCCACCAGAGACCACCCAGCTCCATGTAATATCAAACAGCAAAAGTCCTCACAGAGATCTCCATCTCAACGCTAAGACCCAGCTTCACTCAATGACAAGCAAACTACAGTGATGGACACCCAATGCCAAACATCTAGCAAGACAGGAACACAACCACACCCATTAGCAGAGAAGCTGCCTAAAATCATAATAAAGTTACAGACACCCCAAAACACACCACCGGACACGGTCCTGCCCACCAAAAAGACAAGATCCAGCCTCATCTACCAGAACACAGGCACTTAGTCCCCAACACCAGGAAGCCTACATAACTCACTGAACAAACATTAGCTACTGGGGGCAGACACCAAAAACAATGGAAACTACAAACCTGAACCTGCAAAAAGGAGACCCCCAACACAGTAAGTTAAGCAAAATGAGAAGACAGAGAAATACACAGCAGATGAAGGAGCAAAGTAAAAACCCACCAGACGAAACAAATAAAGAAGAAATAGGCAGTCCATCTGAAAAAGAATTCAGAGTAATGATAGTAAAGATGATCCAAAATCTTGGAAATAAAATGGAGAAAATACAAGAAATGTTTAACAAAGATCTAGAAGAATTAAAGAACAAACAAACAGAGATGAACAATACAATAATTGAAATGAAAAATACACTAGAAGGAATCAATAGCAGAATAACTGAGGCAGAAGAATGGATAAGTGATCTGGAAGACAGAATGGTGGAATTCACTGCTGCAGAACAGAATAAAGAAAAAAGAATGAAAAGAAATGAAGACAGCCTAAGAGACCTCTGGGACAACATTAAAGGCAACAACGTTCACATTATGGGGATCACAGAGGAGAAGAGAGGGAGAAAGGACCCGACAAGCAAAAGCTAAGAGAATGCAACACCACCAAACGAGCTCTGCAACGCATGCTAAAGGAACTTCTCTAAGTGGGAAATACAAGAGAAGAAAAGGACCTACAAAAACAAACCCAAAACAATTAAGAAAATGGTAATAGGAACATACATATCAATAATTACCTTAAATGTGAATGGATTAAATGCTCCAACCAAAAGACACAGGCTCACTGAATGGATACAAAAACAAGACCCATATGTATGCTGTCTACAAGAGACCCACTTCAGACCTAGGGACACATACAGACTGAAAGTGAGGGGATGGAAAAAGATATTCCATGCAAATGGAAATCAAAAGAAAGCTGGAGTAGCTATATTCATATCAGATAAAATAGACTTTAAAATAAAGAATGTTACAAGAGACAAGGAAGGACACTACATAATGATCAAGGGATCAATCCAAGAAGAAGATATAACAATTATAAATATATATGCAGCCAACAGAGGAGCAGCTCAATACATAAGGCAACTGCTAACAGCTCTAAAAGAGGAAATCGACAGTAACACAAAAATAGTGGGGGACCTTAACACCTCACTTACACCAATGGACAGATCATCCAAACAGAAAATTAATAAACAAACACAAGCTTTAAATGACACAATAGACGAGATAGATTTAACTGATATTTACAGGACATTCCACCCAAAAACAGCAGATAACACTTTCTTCTCTAGTGTGCATGAAACATTCTCCAGGATAGATCACATCTTGGGTCACAAATCAAGCCTCAGTAAATTTAAGAAAATTGAAATCATATCAAGCATCTTTTCTGACCACAACGCTATGAGATTAGAAATCAATTATAGGGAAAAAAAAACGTAAAAATCACCAACACATGGAGGCTAAGCAATACGTTACTAAATAACCAAGAGATCACTGAAGAAATCAAAGAGGAAATCAACAAATACCTAGAGACAAATGACAATGAAAACACGATGATCCAAAACCTATGGGATGCAGTGAAAGCAGTTCTAATAGGGAAGTTTATAGCTATACAAGCCTACCTCAAGAGACAACAAACATCTCAAATAAACAATCTAACCTTACACCTAAAGAAACTAGAGAAAGAAGAACAAACAAAACCCAAAGTTAGCAGAAGTAAAGAAATCATAAAGATCAGAGTGGAAATAAATGAAATAGAAACAAAGAAAACAATAGCAAAGACAATAAAACTAAAAGCTGGTCCTTGGGAAGATAAACAAAATTTATAAAACATTAACCAGACTCATCAAGAAAAAGAGGGAGAGGACTCAAATCAATAAAATTAGAAATGAAAAAGAAGTTACAACATACACTGCAGAAATGCAAAGCATCCTAGGAGACTGCTCCAAGCCACTCTATGCCAATAAAATGGACAACCTGGAAGAAATGGACAAATTCTTAGAGGGGTATAACATTCCAAGACTGAGCCAGGAAGAAATAGAAAATATGAACAGACCAATCACAAGTAATGAAATTGAAACTGTGATTAAAAATCTTCCAACAAACAAAAGTCCAGGACTGGATGGCTTCACAGGTGTATTCTATCAAACATGTAGAGAAGAGCTAACACCCATCCTTCTTAAACTCTTCCAAAAAATTGCAGAGGAAGGAACACTCCCAAACTCATTCTTCGAGGCCACCATCACCCTGATACAAAACCAGACAAAGATATCACACAAAAAAAAGAAAATTACAGACCAATATCACTGATGAATATAGATGCAAAAATCCTCAACAAAATACTAGCAAACAGAACCCAACAACACATGAAAAGGATCACACACCATGATCAAGGGGGATTTATCCCAGGGATGCAAGGATTCTACAATATATGCAAATCAATCAATGTGATACACCATATAAACTAATTGAAGAATAAAAACCATATGATCAGCTCAATAGATGCAGAAAAAGCTGTTGACAAAATTCAACACCGATTTTTGATAAAATGTCTCCAGAAAGTGGGCATAGAGGGAACCTACTTCAACATAATAAAGGCCATATATGACAAACCCAGAGCAAACATCATTCTCAATGGTGAAAATGTGAAAGTAAGTATTTCCTCTAAGATCAGGAACAAGACAAGGATGTCCATTCTCACCACTATTATTCAACATAGTTTTGGAAGTCCTAACAATGGCAATCAGGGACAAAAAAGAAATAAAAGGAATACAAATTGGAAAAGAAGAAATAAGACTGTCACTGTTTGCAGATGACATGATACTATACATAGAGAATCCTAAAGATGCCACCAGAAAACTACTAGAGCTACTCAATGAATTTGGTAAAGTAGCAGGATACAAAACTGATGCACAGAAATCCCTTGCATTCTTATACACTAATGATGATAAATCTGAAAGAGAAATTAAGGAAACACTCCCAGTTAGCATTGCAACAAAAAGAATAAAATACCTAGGAATAAACCTACTTAGGGAGAAAAAAGGTCTGTATGCAGAAAACTATAAGACACTGATGAAAGAAATTACAGATGATACAAATAGATGGAGAGATATACCATGTTCTTGGATTGGAAGAATAAATATTGTGAAAATGATTGTACTACGAAAAGCAATCTACAGATTCAATGCAATCCTTATCAAACTAAAACTGGCATTTTTCACAGAACTAGAACAAAAAATTTCAAAATTTGTGTGGAAACACAAAAGACCCCGAATAGCCAAAGCAATCTTGAGAAAGAAAAATGGAGCTGGAGGAATCAGGCTCCCTGACTTCAGACTTTACTACAAAGCTACAGTAATCAAGACAGTATGGTACTGGCACAAAAACAGAAATATAGATCAATGGAACAGGATAGAAAGCCCAGAAATAAACCGACACTCATATGGTCAACTAATCTATGACAAAGGAGGCAAGGATGTACAATGGTGAAAAGACAGCCTCTTCAATAAGTGGTGCTGGGAAAGCTGGACAGCTACATGTAAAAGAATGAAATTAGAGCACTCCCTAATACCATACAAAAAAATAAACTCAAAATGGATTAAAGACCTAAATGTAAAGCCCGACACTATCAAACTCTTAGAGGAAAACATAGACAGAACACTCTATGACATAAATCACAGTAAGATCCTTTTTGACCCACCTCCTAGAGAAATGGTAATAAAAACAAGAATAAACAAATGAGACCTAATGAAACTTAAAAGCTTTTGCACAGCAAAGGAAACCATAAACAGGATGAAAAGAAAACCCTCAAAATGGGAGAAAATATTTGCAAATGAATCATTGGACAAAGGATTAATCTCCAAAATATAAAAACATCTTATGCAGCTTAATATTAAAAAAACAAACCACCGAATCCAAAAATGGGCAGAAGACCTAAATAGACATTTATCCAAAGAAGACATACAGATGGCCAAGAAGCACATGAAAAGCTGCTCAACATCACTAATTATTATTATTTTTTTTTACTGTTTTTTTAAAAATTTATTTATTATTTATTTTTATTTTTGGCTGCGTTGGATCTTTGTTGCTGTGCGCGGGCTTCTCACTGCAGTGGCTTCTGTTGTTGTGGAGCACGGGCTCTATGCGCGCAGGCTTCAGTAGTTGTGGCCCACGAGCTCTAGAGCGCAAGCTCAGCAGTTGTGGTGCACGGGCTTAGTTGCTCCACGGCATGTGGGTTCTTCCCGGGTCAGGGCTCGAACCCGTGTCCCCTGCATTGGCAGGCGGATTCTTAACCACTGCACCACCAGGGAAGCCCCATTACTAATTATTAGAGAAATGCAAATCAAAACTACAATGAGGTATCACCTTACACCAGTTAGAACGGGCATCATCAGAAAATCTACAAACAACAAATGCTGGAGAGGGTGTGTAGAAAAGGGAACCCTCTTGCACTTTTGGTGGGAATGTAAATTGATACAGCCACTATGGAGAACAGTATGGAGGTTCCTTAAAGAAGTAAAAATAGAATTGCCATATGACTCAGCAATCCCACTACTGGGCATATACCCAGAGAAAACCATAATTCAAAAAGACACATGCATCCCAATATTCATTGCAGCACTGTTTACAATAGCCAGGTCATGGAAGCAACCTAAATGCCCATCGACAGACAAATAAATAAAGAAGATGTGGCACATATATACAATAGAATATTACTCAGCCATAAAAAGGAACTAAACTGAGTTATTTGTAGAGACTTGGCTGCATCTGGAGACTACCATACAGGGTGAAGTAAGTCAGAAAGAGAAAAACAAGTATCGTATAGTAACGCATATATGTGGAACCTAGAAAATGGTACAGATGATGCAGTTTGCAGAGCAGAAATAGAGACACAGATGTAGAGAACAAATGTATAGACACCAAGGGGGGAAAGCGGTGGGGGGTAGCGGTTGTGGTGTGATTAATTGGGAGATTGGGATTGACATGTATACACTGATGTGTATAAAATGGATGACTAATAAGAAAATACATAAATAAATATATAAACATTAAAAAAAATTGTATGGGAAAAACACCCAAATAAATCAGTCAATTAGATATAAATAAATTGATCTCATTTTATATAATACTCCCAAATTTAAATGCATGATTAACTAATGATATTATATGTTAATATACATACATATTACATATATACATATATGTGTATGCATATATATACATATATACTATAAATATATATGTATGTGCTTCATATATATGATATGTGTGTTTAGAAAGAGAGATTTTCTACTCACAAATCCTCCAAATTTTAAAATTCTTTAGAGAATTTGTATTTCTGAAAAATAACAAATTTTGAAAATAGAAGATGGTTAGAGTTTTTTAAACAATTACTACACATTGTGGTGTAACATATACACATATATATATCAAAATATACACATGCACAGGCATGACATCATAGTTCTTCCTTTAAATTTTTTTATAATTTAAAATTATCAATAACTAAGATTTACATATAAAATGATGTATGAAAGGAAATTTATTTTATCTTCTAAAAGCACAAACAAAGGTATATAAGTAATTCTAGTTTCCTTAATTCCATTTGACTTGAGTGCAGATCACCTATGGGACGTTTGACTATATTCGAGAATTTTGATCTCCATAAAGGCAGAAATTATTTGCCAGACTTAAGAGTTAAGCATGGATAACCAACAAGGTCCTCCTGTATAGCACAGGGAACTATATTCAATATCCTGTGATAAAACATGTGAAAAGAATATGAAAGAGAATGTATGTCTATGCATAATTGAATCACCTTGCTGTACAGCAGAAATTAACATAACTTTGTAAATCAACTATACTTCAATAAAATAAATTTTTTTTTAAAGAAAAAAAAAGAATTAAGCAGAAATCTCATGGAGGTTCACGAGCAAGAAAATATTATGAAGCAAGACACATGTTAGGAAGATTTATGTGACAATCGGTACCAGACTCATAATGATCATGTAATGAGCTATTGATGTAGCCTAGGCAAACACAATGAGGGCTTGATTTGCTTTATAGCTTTAACAATGGAAAGGAGACATTGATTAAGAGAAATAGTCATGAACAGAATTACAACAGGACATCTGTGGTGTGGGGTATCACAGTGCATTATTTTTCAAGACTAATTAGCTGGGGGTGTTGGGTACATGTGGCAGTAATGAGAAAGTGACTTTCTTTGGGTGGGATATGTGGACAGAAGGGGGAAATGGAGTAGGGGGAGATAAAGCAATGGAGCTCAGATTTAAGTGTGTCTATCTGGTGAAGGTGGTTGACATCATAGAAGATGTTTTCAGAGAACAGAACCTAATGAAGAAAGAGAAGAAACTGTCATGAAATCACAGGAAATGCTACAGTACGTGAAATATTAAAAATAAACAAAGTCAGGAAAGAAGATACTGTAATAAGCAGTTATGGGATCACATTCAGATGTTTCCCATAACTGTGTCAAGTTGGGGAACTGACTTAGGCTAGATGAGCCTTGTTTTCTTGATCTGGAATAATAATGAGTAATTTCTAGCCAGAAAGATTGTCATTAGGATTAAGTGTAATAAAGACATAGAGATCCTAGCACAAAATTTATTGTACTTATTACTTTCATAAGGAGAAACAAATTATGTCATAGTAGAAGCCAGAAAACAAGAATGCTTCAAGAAATCGCAGGGAAGCAATTAAATGCACAAATGTGGGACAATTGATGACCTGGTGAAGAACATTTCATAAAAGGGGTGGAAGTGGTAGCCAGACAGCAAAGGATGAGAAAGAAAGTGGTTTCTGAAACAGTGAAAGCCACAGGTATAAATTACTCTTTCAAATAGCTAGGCAGTGAAAGAAGAAAGAGATTGGATTGCACTGAAAGTATATAGCAGGTTATAGTTTTTGTTTGTTGTGTTTTCCACTCTGCAAGGCAAGAACAAGTTTACCTTTAAAATAGTCAGTTGAGAAAGGGTTTTAGAATGTAGTTAAGAAGAGTAGAAACTGGAGGAGCTGGACCCTGGATAAGGCAAAATTGGACTGAGTACACAGGCAGAAAAATGCTAGCCTTGGCAAGAATGAAGTGTGTTTTGTGGAAAGCAGAATGAACCCTGGCTTCAGACTTGACTTAGAATCCATCATATCCTTGATGAGAGTGATCTTCAGCAGGCCACTTGATTTCTCTGGGCCAAATACTCCCACGCATAAGATGGTAGGATGATACTAACATCCATGGTTATTTTGAGTTCTATGATTAGTGAATGCTCTCAACAAATGTTCATTTCTTACTGTCCTTCCCTAATCCTCCAGAGAAGTAGAATATTAGAAGTTAAAGAATTTGAGAAATGTCCTTCATCTGTTAGTGAGAGTAAATCTGGGTGTATAAGGTGAGTGGAGAGGGCTGTGGTCAACTTTCAAGGGGAATGTGATGGAGAAGGCAAACGTGATGAGAAAAAATAACTGGCCAGATTTTGTGAGAGTGCAGTTGATATTGGAAAACTTGTGAATTCACTGAGACGATTGAGTACTTAACATAGCCCTGGATTCTGCCTTATTAATGTCATCTTTACTACTTTAAATAGATTCCTGGTTCCCTGAAGAGTTAATAATGTATAAAAGCCAGGAGTAGCCTGGACCCTGGAATAAGCCTTCTCGAACAGTGCATAACCAACAGTATATTGCTTTCTATGAGCTGTTACAGATAGGCCCTCCAATAAACCCTCAAGGATCCGAGTTTTATTTCAGATCATGAGTTTTAAATCATTCATCATTTTCAGAAGTGTATGTAGCATTCTCCCTGACCAGTGAGTCACTTACACACTTAACAGATGGTTGACAACACTTTGAGTGTGAGAAAGGAATGCTATTTGGAAAGAAAAGATTAGTTATATTTTCCTTCTTCAGTGCTTAAAAAACCTTAGCTTGCCAAGGGAAAAAAATATTATTTAGGAATCTGTAATTGAATGCAAGAGGAAGATTGCCCACGTTTAATGAGGAGATATAGCACAGCCCATGAGGGCAAAGTTTTTTCTCTGAGATGCTTATGCTCCAAATTGTGTCATTAATGTTAACCAAGGTTTGCAAACCTCCGCCGGCAAACATACGTTGTAACTCAGAGAAGAGAAGCACATAATAATTCACAGTCTACAAACTTACCTTTTGAAGTTAGAGGAATAATGGGGGCAAAGAATAGAGTTTGGCAGGAAAGGGAAAGCCTTACTGCCACTGGGAAAATGTTTTTTCTCTTCAAAAGAAAAATGTGGCTGTATTTACAGTTGTGTAACATTGACACAGAATTAAATTTGTAGTATGCAGGTCTGGTCCCAGGGACTTATTGTCTTAAAGATAAGCAAAGTAACATATGGCATTAGAAATTAGGCAATATAAAATTTTTATTTTAATTTTGTATAACGTGTTTTATTTAAAGGTTTATGATTTAACACAAAAGCAATGTTTACTACATGCTGCCAACAGGCTGACACTGGACTAATAATATTAATGTCTAGTATTCCTTGTAGATTAGATTAATTTCTGTATTTTAAAGATAAAGGGATTGAGGGTTATTTAGACAAATTAACTTTCTCACAGTAAAAATCAATGGAGAATAGAACAGAATTCAAATTCATGCTCTCAGCATATACTGTATAGCAAATATATATTTAATATTTATAGAAAATACTCTTAATATTTGTATCAAACACATTGAAACAAATGTATACCTATCTTTTACAATATTGTATGGCATACTGTCATTTGTTAATCCCCAAATTTTATTTTTTCTACCAAGATCATATGTTTTAAAGTGATGAGGTTAAAGCAAACATGCTATCAAAAGGAACATCTTTCATTGAGGGCAAAGTAGGTATGGAAGCTATTTTAAAGAACAGAATTGAAAATATTTGTATGCACATTTTTAATGCAATGGATACATGTTCGTTCAATTTGAGGAAAGGTAAAATGTAAGTTTACATTGACTAAAAATAACTTTATCTTTAAGAAATTCAGTTTAGCTCCATGCTTGTCTCATTTCTAAACAAGAGCTGAATTCTCTTAGCCATTGTGCTGGTCTAAATAGACTGGTAGATAGTTAAATTAGCTAGATTATAAATTACTCATATGAGCAAATCACAGGCATTTCTTACTCAGCTTTTTACTGATTTTATTCTTTTCTTCATATTGTGTGTGTATATACATATACAGAAATATACATGCAGATATACATACATGTATTGTTATATGTATACGTGTATGCTGTAGCCTGTAGAGAAAGCTCCAAGTGCTCCCACCTGGAGCTACAGACAGAGAAGCCTGGGATGATGATGTATCTTGCAAAAATGAAATGCAGAATCTGTTCCCCATATTTTTAGGTCCACAATCCCATTCACGATGATGGATCAAAGATGATTAGACTTGAGGACTGATTCACATTTACCAAAAGTACAGGAATTTAATACATCATCAAGTACATTATTATATAATGGTGATGTTCATATCTAAAGAATTGGGATGTTTATGCCAACTCCCCAATGTTGTGATTTCTATCTCTTGCAAGACTACATGGGGAAATTAAATTACTAATAAATTCATTAAACCCTTATTAAATAGCTTGTCAATACTTAAATTTATATGTGGCTTGGAAAGTTTAAAATGTTAGCAAATTAATGGGATTAGGTCATGTTGGTTTGCAACCTCCAGAGTTTTCCAGATGGAATCTAAAACTGGCCTTCATACACAGAGACCAACAAAAGAGCGGACAACTGCAGATTGGTAGGTGGCAGGTTCAGTAAGCAAGGGAACTTACAAGATTTGTCTTGGGTGCCACAAGACAAGTAAATCTCTGCACTTGCCCATAGAATACTCAAAGTTTATTAAATAGGAGATCAAGCTGACAAAGTAGGAGGAGATGAAACTCAACTGCCCCCATGAATGCATCAAAAATATATTTCATGTGGAACAATTCTCAACTCAAAATGAACTGGAAACTGGCAGAAAGACCCTGGTACAACCAAGGCTGAAAGAAAGATCCACATGTAATCTGATAGGAAGAGAAGAGAAGTGATCAGGTTAGGATCTGTGCCCAGATGAGGGACACAGAAGAGGAGGGGGATTACATGGACAGAGACCCTCTCTGAGGAGTGAGCAGTTCAAGCCACATATTGGGGACCCCAGTCCTGGGGTCCAACCCAGGGAACATGAGCCACCTTCACTGGTTGGATGGCAGCTGGGACTAACAGGAGGGCTGTGGGAAGCCTGGTCTCCACTTTGGAGGAGCATATGTGTGTTGACTTGCTCCCAGTGCAGGGCAGAGAGGGTGATTGAAACTGCACCGGTGGCTGCCCAGTTTCCTATGGCTCTCCTGGCAATGTGCCCCTGCCTGACCTGAGTGAACACTCCAGCTCCACTTACTTCACATCACAGGTCCACACTGGAGAAAGGGCCACTAGGACCTAGGAAAGAACTCAGCCTTGAGAAAAGAAGAGGTTCAGACTGGGAGGGCCATCTGAGTAATGCAAGGCAGGCATTACTGGCACTTACACAGGCACCACATTAGAAGCAACCCTGACTTCTGTCTGAAACCAGACCACAACAGCCCAAGCCCTGTCACATGCCCAGGGCACACACTGGCCCCTCTTGGTCCAGCACTGCTTGCCTCTGAAGCCAGGGTGCCAGTGTTGGGAAGGAGAAGAGCACACATATAAAGGGAGCAAAGCCAGCTCAGACCTGAAACTCAGGGCTCCTGCTCCAGAAACTTGGGACCCAACCCCATCCCCAATAGGGAGGTGACAGACACTGAGCCAAGGAGAAGCCCCAGTTTATACTGGGCTCTGAAGCTCCATCTTAGCCCCACTTCCTACCTAGGTGACAGTTGTCAGCACACCCAGGGGAAAGACCTGACTGGTGCTCAGGTCAAATCCAGCTACCCCACCAAAGCCACAGGGCACGTGCAGACTGTATAGGGAAGCTCCCAGATATTGATGCCCCTGCAGGACCACAGTAGGTAATTGTTTCACCTAATTTCATAGAGACAGAGAAAGTTAGGCAAAATAGAAGACAGAGACTTAGCCTCATTTGAAAAAGCAAGAGAAACCCTGAAAAAACAAATAATGAAGCAGAAACAAATTTACCAGATTAAGAATTCAAAGCATTAGTAATAAGAATGATTATTGAATTAGGGAAAAGGATAGATGAATGCAGTGAGAATTTTAACAAGAAAATATAAAATACAAACAAAGGACAAGTCAAAATTGAAGAATACAATGAAAAATACAGTAGAAGGAAAGCAGAGTAGGTGAAACAGAAGAAAGCATAAGTGATCTAGAATATAGAGTAATATAAAACACCAAATCAAAACAGCATAAAGAAAAACAAAATTAAAAAAAAAAATAAAACAAAAAAAACTTGAGGACAGTTTAAAGGATGTTTGGGATAATATCAATGGCACCAACATTCATATAATAGGGGTCTCAGAAGGAGAAGAGAGAGAGAATGGGGATGAAAATATATTTAATGAAATCATGACTGAAAACTTCACAAACCTGAAGAGGAAAACAGATATCCAGGTATAGGAAGCAAGAGAATCCCAAACAAGATGAACCAAAACAGGCCCACACCAAGACAACAATAATTCAAATGGAAGAAGTAAAAGATGAGAGAAAATTACAAAGGCAGCAAAAAGAAAAACAGTTATTTAAAAGGAAACTCCCAAAGGCTATCAACTGATTTTTCTGCAGACTTTGCAGGCCAGAAGGGCATAGCATGATATATTAAAAGTGCTGAAAGAGAAAAAAACTGCAACCTAGAATACTCTACCCAAGATTATCATTTAAAATCAAAGGAGAGGTTTAAAAATATTCTGAGAGAAGCAAAAACTAGAAGACATCATCAATACTAAACTAATCCTAACTGAGAAGTTAAAGAGATTTCTCTAAGTGGAATAGAAAGAAGTAAGAATTTATAGGAAAAATCCCATTAGTAAAGGCAAATATATAGTAAAGACTGAGGATCAACCACTTACATAAGCTAGTACAAAGATCAAAAGAGAAAAATTGCAAAAACAACTATAAATAAATAAGCATTAAAGCAATAAACATGAAGAAGCAAAATTACATCAAAAACACAAAATATGGAAGACGGGAGTAAAAATCATAGAGCTTTTAGAATGTGATTGAACTTAAACGACTACCAGTTTAAAACAAAACCAGTAGATATCATTATAGGTTAGCATATATCAACCACATGGTAACCACAAATTGAAACATACAATAGATACACAAAAACTAGAAAGAAAGGAACACAAGCATACCACTGGAGAAAACCATCAAGCCATAAGGGAATAAACCAAAAGAAGAAATGAACAGAGTAGAAGAGCAAATACAACTGAAAAACAAGTAATAAAATGGCAATAAGTACATACTTATCAATAATTACTTTAAATATCAATGGAGTAAATCCTCCAATCAAAAGACACAGAGGTGCTGACTGGATTAAAAAAAAAAATGACCCAACTATATGCTTCTTACAGTAGACTCACTTCAGAGCTAAAGAAACACACAGACTGAAAATGAGGGGATGGAAAATGATATTTCCTGCAAATGGAAATAACAATGAAGCAGAGATAGCAATACTCATATAAGAAAAAACAGACTTTCAAACAAATTCTATAACAAAAGACAAAGAAGGGCATTATACAATGATAAAGAAATCAACTCAAGAAGAGGATAGTACACTCGTTAATACATATATGCACCTAATACAGGAACACCTAAATATATAGGGCAAATATTAATAGACATAAAGAGAAAAATTAAAATATTACAATAACAGTAGGAGACTTTAACACCCCACTTACATCAATGGACAGATCAAAGGCAACAGTGGTCTTAAATGGCACAATAGACTAGTTGGGCTTAGTAGAAATCCAAAGAACATTCCATCTAAAAATGACAGAATACACATTTTTTCAAGTGCAGATAGAACATTTTCCAGGATAGATCATATGCTAGACCACAAAACAAGTCTCAACTCATTTAAAAATATAGAAATTATATCAAGCATTTTTCCAACCATCATCATACAAAACCAGAAAACAATTACAGAAATAAAAATTGATAAAGCACAAACACATTGAGACTAAACAACATGCTACTAAAAAAACAATGGGTCAATGAGGATCAGAGAGGAAATCAGAAAACACCTCAAGACAATTGGAAATGGAAACACACCTTTCCAAAATCTATGGGAGGTAGCAAAAGTAGTTCTAACAGGAAAGTTTACAGCAATACAGGCCTATGTCAAGAAACAGGAAAAAAGGTCAAATAAACAACGTAGCCTGCCGTCTAAAGGAAGTAGAAAAAAAAAAAAGAAAATAAAATAGAACAAACAAAGCCCAAAGTCAGCAAAGGAAGGAAAAAAAAAAGATCAGAGAAGAAATAAAATAGAGACCAAAAAAAAAAAAAAAACACACAAAAAATAGAAAAGATTAATGAAAACAAGAGCTGTTTTTTGAAAACAAAAAACTGATAAACCGAGAAGACCTTCAAGATGGCAGAGGAGTAAGATATGGAGATCACCTTCTTCCCCACAAACACATCAAAAAAACATCTACATGTGGAACAACTCCTACAGATCACCTACTGAACGCTGGCAGAGACCTCAGACCTCTCAAAAGGCAATGAACTCCCCATGTGCCTCGGTAGTGCAAAAGAAAAAAGGATAAACAGACACAAAACAATAGGGATGGGACCTGCACCTTTGGGAAGGAGCTGTGAAGGTGGAAAAGTTTCCACACACTAGGAAGCTCCTTCACTGGTGGAGACCAGAGGGTGGGGGGGGGCGGGTGAAGCTTCAGGGCCATGGAGCAGAGCATAGCAACAGGGGTGCAGAGGGCAAAGCAGAGAGATACCCGCACAGAGGATCGGTGCTGACCAGCACTCACCAGGCTGAGAGGCTTGTCTGCTCACATGCCGTGATGAGTGGGGGCTGGGAACTGAGGCTCGGGCTTCGGAGATCAGAGGTCGGATCCCAGGGAGAGGACTGGAGTTGGCTACGTGAACACAGCCTGAGTGGGCTAGTGCACCACAGCTAGCCAGGAAAGAGTCTGGAATGGCCTAAGAGGCAAGAGACCATTGTTTCGGGGTGCTTGAGGAGAGGAGATTTAGAACACCACCTAAACGAAATCCAGAGACAGGTGTGAGCCCCAGCTACCAGTGAGGACACCAGAGACGGGCATGAAATGCTAATGCTGCTGCTGCAGCCACCAAGAAGCCTGTGTCCAAGCACAGGTCACTATCCACACCTTCCCTCCTGGGAGCCTGTGCAACCCACCACAGCCAGGGTCCGGTGATCCAAGGACAACTTCCCCAGGAGGACACACAGAGTTCCTCAAGCTGTTGCAATGCCACACTAGCTTCTGCCGCCACAGGCTCACCCCACATTCCAATTGTAACTACCATACACCTCCCTCCCCCTGGCCTGAGTGAGCCAGAGCCCCTTAATAAGCTGCTGCTATAACCGTCTCCTGTCTGGGCAGGAACAGATGCCTGAGGGAGACCTACAGGCAGAGGTGGGGCCAAAACCAAAGCTGAACCCCAGGAGCTGTGCAAACACAGAAGAGAAAGGGAAATCTCTCCCAGCAGCCTCAGGAGCAGCGGATTAAATCCCCACAATCAATTAGATGTACCCTGCATCTGTGGAATACCTGAATAGACAATGAATCATCCCAAAATTGAGGCTGTGGACTTTGGAGAAAATGTAGACTTGGGGTTTGCTGTCTGTGACTGATTTGTTTCTGATTTTTATGTTTATCTGCATATAGTTTTTAGGGCTTGTTATCATTAGTGGATTTGTTTGTTTGGTTGCTCTCTTCTTTTTTTTTTTTTTAATTTTAAAATTTATTATTATTATTTTTTCTTTCTTTTTTTCTCCCTTTTCTTCTGAGCCATGTTGCCCCAGCCTGGTGTCAGACCTGAGCCTCTGAGGTGGGAGAACCGAGTTCAGGACACTGGACCACCAGAGACCACCTGGTCCCATGTAATATCTTTCAATGAGAGCTCTCCCAGAGATCTCCATCGCAAGGCTAAGACCCAGCACCACCCAATGGCCAGCAAGCTCCAGCACTGGACACCACATGACAAACAACTACCAACACAGGAACACTGCCCCACCCATTAGCAGAGAAGCTGGCTAAAATCATACTAAGTTTACAGACACCCCAAAACACACCACCAGACATGGCCCTACTCACCAGAAAGACAAGATCCAGCTCCACCCACCAGAACACAAGCACCAGTCCCCTATACCAGGAAGCCTACAAAAGCCACTGAACCAACATCATCCACTGGAGACAGACACCAAAAACAAAGGGAACTATGAACCTGCAGCCTGCGAAAAGGAGACCCCAAATACAATAAGTTAAACAAAATTAGAAGACAGAGAATTATGCAGCAGAAGAAGGAGCAAGGTAAAAGCCCACCAGAACAACAACAACAAAAAAAAATGAAAAGTAAGTAGGCAGTCTATGTGAAAAAGAATTCAGAGTAATGATAGTAAAGATGATCCAAAATCTTGGAAATAAAATGGAGAAAATACAAGAAATGTTTAACAAAGATCTAGAATAATTAAAGAACAAACAAACAGAGATGAACAATACAATAACTGAAATGAAAAATACACTAGAAAGAATTAATAACAGAATAACTGAGGCATAAGAACGGATAAGTGACCTGGAAGACAGAATGGTGGAATTCACTGCTGCAGAACACAATAAAGAAAAAAAGAATCAAAAGAAATGAAGACAGCCTAAGAGAACTCTGGGACAAAATTAAACACAGCAATGTTCGCATTATAGGGGTCCCAGAAGGAGAAGAGAGAGAGAAAGGAACTGAGAAAATATTTGAAGAGATTATAGTTGAAAACTTCCTTAATATGGGAAAGGAAATAGTCAATCAAGTCCAGGAAGCACAGAGAGTCCATATAGGATAAATCCAAGGAGAAACACACCAGGACACATATTAATCAAATTATCAAAAATTAAATACAAAGAAAATATATTAAAAAGAGCAATGGAAAAGCAACAAATAACATACAAGGGAACTCCCATAAGGTTAACAGCTGATCAATCAGCAGAAACACTGCAAGCCGTAAGGGAGAGGCAGGATATATTTAAAGTGATTAAAAGGAGAAACCTACAACCTATATTACTCTGCCCACAAGGATCGCATTCACATTTGACAGAGAAATTAAAACCTTTACAGACAAGCAAATACTAAGAGAATTCAGCACTACAAACCCAGCTTTACAACAAATGCTAAAGGAACTTCTCTAGGCAGGAAACACAAGAGAAGGAAAAGACCTACAATAACAAATCCAAAAAAAATTAAGAAATGGTAATAGGAAAATACATATCGATAACAACCTTAAATGTAAATGGATTAAATGCTCCAACTGAAAGACGTACACTGGCTGAATGGATACAAAAACAAGACCTTTATATATGTTGTCTACAAGAGACCCATTTCAGACCTAGGGACACATACAGACTGAAAGTGAAGAGATGTAAAAAGATATTCCCTGCAAATGGAAATCAAAAGAAAGCTGGAGTAGCACTTCTCATATCACACAAAGTAGAACTGAAAATAAAGACTATTACAGGAGACAAGGAGGACACTACGTAATAATCAAGTGATCAATCACAGAAGAAGATATAACAATTGTAAATATTTATACACCTAACATAGGAGCATCACAATACATAAGGCAAATGCTGAAAGCCATAAAAGGGGAAATTGACAGTGACACAATCATAGTAGGGAACTTTAACACCCCACTTTCACCAATGGAGAGATCATCCAAAATGAAAATAAATAAGGACACACAAGCTTTAAATGACACATTTAACAAGAAGGACATAATTGATATTTATAGGACATTCCAACTAAAAAGAACAGAATACACTTTCGTCTCAAGTGCTCATGGAACATTCACCAGGAAACACCATATCTTGGGGGACAAATCAAGCCTTGGTAAATTTAAGAAAATTGAAATCATATCAAGTATCTTTTCTGACCACAACACTCTGACACTAAATATCAATTACAGGAAAAAATCTGTAAAAAATACAAACAAATGGAGGCTAAACAATATGCTACTAAATAACGAAGAGATAATGGCAGTGATCAAAGAAGAAATTTAAAAAAAAACCTAGAAACAAATGACAATGAAAACACGATAACCCAAAACCTATGAGATGCAGCAAAAGCAGTTCTAAGAGGAGAGTTCATAGCAATACAATCCTACCTCAAGAAAAAAGAAAAATCTCAAATAAACAACCTAACCTTACACCTAAAGCAATTAGAGAAAGAACAACAACAACAACAAAAAAAAGCAGAAGGAAAGAAATCATAAAGATCAGATCAGAAATAAATGAAAAAGAAATGAAGAAAACAAAAACAAAGATCAATAAAACTAAAAGCTGGTTCTTTGAGAAATAAACAAAATTGATAAACCATTAGCCAGACTCATCACGAAAAAAAGGAAGACTCAAATGAACAGAGTTAGAAATGAAAAAGAAGAAACAACTGACACTGCAGAAATACAAAGGATCATGAGAGATTACTACAAGCAATTATATGCCAATAAACTATACAACCTGGAAGAAATGGACAAATTCTTAGAAAAGCACAACCTTCTGAGACTGATCTAGGAAGAAATAGAAAATATAAACAGATCAATCACAAGCACTGAAATGGAGACTGTGATTAAAAATCTTCCAATAAACAAAAACCCAGGACTACATGGCTTCAGAGGCAAATTCTATCAAACATTTAGATAAGAGCTAACACCTATCCTTCTCAAACTCTTCCAAAATATAGCAGAGGGAGGAACACTCCCAAATGCATTCTACGAGGCCACTATCACCCTGACACCAAAATCAGACAAAGATGTCACAAAAAAGAAAACTCTAGGCCAATATCACTGATGAATATGTATGCAAAGAATCCTCAACAAAATACTAGCAAACAGAATCCAACAGCACATTAAAAGGATCATACACCATGATCAAGAGGGGTTTATCCTGGGAATGCAAGGATTCTCCAAAATATGCAAATCAATCAGTGTGATAAACCATATTAACTAATCGACAGAGCAAAACCATATGATCATCTCAATAAATGTAGAAAAAGCTTTTGACAAAATTCAACACCCATTTATGGTAAAAACCCTCCAGAAAGTAGGCATAGAGTGAACTTATCTCAACATAATAAAGACCATAATGACAAATCCACAGCCAAAAACGTTCTCAGTGGTGAAAAAGTGAAACATTTCCTCTAAGATCAGGAACTGGACAAGGTTGCCCACTCTCACCACTATTATTCAACATAGTTTTGGAAGTTTTAGCCACAGCAATCAGAGAAGAAAAATAAATAAAAGGAATCCAAATCTGAAAAGAAGAAGTAAAGCTGTCACTGTTTGCAGATGACATGATACTATACACAGGGAATTCTAAAGACTCTACCAGAAAACTACTAGAGCTAATAAATGAATTTGGTAAAGTAGCAGGATACAAAATTAATGCACAGAAATGTCTTGCATTCCTATACACTAATGATGAAAAATCTGAAAGAGAAATTAAGAAAACACTCCCATTTACCATCGTAACAAAAAGAATAAAATACCTAGGAATAAACCTACCTAAGGAGACAAAAGACCTATATGCAGAAAACTATAAGACACTGATGAAAGAAATTACAGATGATACAAACAAATGGAGAGATATACTATGTTCTTGGATTGGAAGAATCAACATTGTGAAAATGACTATACTACCCAAAGCAATCTACAGGTACATTGCAAACCCTATCAAATTACCAATGGCATTTTTCACAGAACTAGAACAAAATATTTCACAAATTGTATGGAAACACAAATGACCCCGAATAGTCAAAGCAATCTTGAGAAAGAAAAAGGGAGTTGGAAGAATCAGGCTCCCAGACTTCAGACTCTCTTACAAAGCTACAGTAGCAAGACAGGATGGTACTGGCACAAAAACAGAAATATAGATCAATGGAACAGAATAGAAAGCCCAGAGATAAACCCACACACATATGGTCACCTTATTTTTGATAAAGGAGGCAAGAATATACAATGGAGAAAAGACAGCCTCTTCAATAAGTGGTGTTGGGAAACCTGAACAGCTACATGTAAAAGAATGATATTAGAACACTCCCTAACACCATACACAAAAACTCAAAATGGATTAAAGACCTGAATATAAGGCCAGACACTATAAAACTCTTAGAGGAAAACATACGCAGAACACTGACATAAATCATAACAATATCCGTTTTGACCCACCTTCTAGAGGAATGGAAATAAAGAGAAAAATAAACAGATGGGGCCTAATGAAACTTAAAAGCTTTTGCACAGCGAAGGAAACCATAAACAAGATGAAAAAACAACCCTAAGAATGGGAGAAAATATTTGCAAATGAAGCAACTGAAAAACAATTAATCTCCAAAATTTACAAGCAGCTCATGCAGCTCAATATCAAAAAAACAAACAACCCAATCCAAAAATGGGCAGAAGATCTAAATAGACATTTCTCCAAAGAAGATATACAGATTGCCAGCAAACACATGAAAGGATGCTCAACATCACTAATCATTAGAGAAATGCAAGTAAAAACTACAATGAGATATCACCTCACACCAGTCAGAATGGCCATCATCAAAAAATCTACAAAAAAAAAAAAAAAATCTACAAACAATAAATGCTGGAGAGAGTGTGGAGAAAAGGGAACCCTCTTACACTGTTGGTGGGAATGTAAATTGATACAGCCACTGTTGAGAACAGTATGGAGATTCCTTAAAAAACGAAAAATAGAACAAGCATACGACCTGGCAATCCCACTACTGGGCATATACCCTGAGAAAACCATAATTCAAAAAAAGTAATGTACCACAATGTTCATTGCAGCTCTATTTACAATAGCCAGCACATGGAAGCAACCTAGGTGTCCATAGACCGATCAATGTATAAAGAAGATGTGGCACATATGTACAGTGGAATATTACTCAGCCATAAAAAGAAACGAAATTGAGTTATTCGTAGTGAGGTGGATGGACCTAGAGACTGTCTTCCAGAGTGAAGTCAGAAAGAGAAAAACAAATACCACATGCTAGCAGATATATATGGAATCTAAAAAAAAAGAAAAATGGTTCTGAAGATCCTTGGGGCAGGACAGGAATAAAGAGGTAGACATAGAGAATGGACTTGAGGACATGGGGAGTGGTAAGGGTAAGCTGGGATGAAGTGAGAGAGTGGCATGGACATATATACACTATCAAATGTAAAATAGATACCTAGTGGGAAGCAGCCACATAGCACAGGGAGATCAGCTCGGTGCTTTGTGACCACCTAGAGGGATGGGTTAGGGAGGGTGGGAGGGAGACTCAAGAGGGACGGGATATGGGGATATATGGATACATGTAGCTGATTCGGTTTGTTATACAACAGAAACTAACACAAAATTGTAAAGCAATTATACTCTGATAAAGATGTTAAAAAAAAATTGATAAACCTGATAAACTGATAAACAAAGTGATAAACCTTTAAGGAGCCTCATCAAGAAGAAAAGAGAGAGCACCCAAATAAACAAAATAAGAAATGAAAGAAGAGAAACAACAAATATCACAATAATACAAAAAAATATAAAAGAACACTGTGAAGAATTATTTGCTGGAGGAGCTTCAAGATGGCGGAAGAGTAAGATGTGGAGATCACCTTCCTCCCCACAGATACATCAGAAATGCATCTACATGTGGAACTGCTCCTACAGAACACCTACTGAAGGCTGGCAGAAGACCTCAGACCTCCCAAAAGGCAAAAAACTCCTCAGGTACCTGGGTAGGGCAAAAGAAAAAAGAATAAACAGAGAGAAAAGAATAGGGACAGGACCTGCGCCAGTGGGAGGCAGCTGTGAAGGAGGAAAGGTTTCCACACACTAGGAAGCCCCTTCGCGGGCGGAGACTGCAGGTGGCAGAGGGGGGAAGCTTCGGAGCCATGGAGGAGAGCGCAGCAACAGGGTGCGGAGGGCAAAGTGGAGAGACTCCCGCAAAGAGGATCAGCGCCGAGCAGCACCCACCAGACAGAGAGGCTTGTCTGCTCACCCGCCGGGGCGGGCGGGGGCTGGGAGCTGAGGCTTGGGCTTCGGAGGTCGGATCGCAGGGAGAGGACTGGGGTTGGCGGTGTGAACACAGCCTGAAGGGGCTAGTGCACCACAGCTAGCCTGGAGGGAGTCCAGGAAAAGGTCTGGAGCTGCCAAAAAGGCAAGAGACTTTTTCTTGTCTCTTTGTTTCCTGGTGCGCAAGGAGAGGGGATTAAGCGTGCTGCTTAAAGGAGCTCCAGAGATGGGCGCGAGCCGCGGCTATCAGCGGGGACCCCAGAGACGGGCATGATATGCTAAGGCTGCTGCTGCCGCCACCAAGAAGCCTGTGTGCAAGCACAGGGCACTCTCCACACCTCCCCTCCCAGGAGCCTGTGCAGCCTGCCACTGCCAGGCTCCCGTGATCCAGGGACAACTTCCCCGGGAGAACGCATGGCGCGCCTCGGGCTGCTGCAAAGTCACGCCAGCCTCTGCCGCCGCAGGCTCACCCCGCATCCGTACCCCTCCCTCCCCGCGAACTGAGTGAGCCAGAGCCCCCGAAGCAGCTGCTCCTTTAACCCCGTCCCATCTGAGCGAAGAACAGACGCCCTCAGGCGACCTACACACAGAGGCAGGTCCAAATCCAAACTGAACACCGGGAGCTGTAGAACAAAGAAGAGAAAGGGAAATTTCTCCTAGCAGCCTCAGAAGCAGTGGATTAAAGCTCCACAATCAACTTGTACCTGCATCTGCGGAATACCTGAAGAGACAACGAATCATTCCAAATTGAGGTGGACTTTGGGAGCAAAGATATACTATTTTTTCTCCTTTTTCTCTTTTTGTGAGTGTGTATGTGTATGCTTCTGTGTGTGATTTTGTCTCTTACAGCTTTGCTTTCACCATTTGTCCTAGGGTTCTCTCCGGCCATTTTTTTTTTCTTTTTAAACATTATTTCTTAGTAATTTTTAAAAAATTTTCATTTTAATAACTTTATTTTATTTTACATTATTTTATTTTATTTTATTTTATCCTCTTTCTTTCTTTCTTTCTTTCTTTCTTTCTTTCTTTCTTTCTTTTTTTCTCCCTTTTATTCTAAGCTGTGTGGATGAAAGGCTTTTGGTGCTCCAGCCAGAGGCAGTGCTGTGCCTCTGAGGTGGGAGAGCCAACTTCAGGACACTGGTCGACAAGACACCTCCCAACTCCATGTAATATCAAATGGCGAAAATCTCCCAGAGATCTCCATCTCAATGCCAAGACCCACCTTCACTCAATGACCAGCAAGCTACAGTGCTGGACACCCTATGCCAAACAACTAGCAAGTCAAGAACACAGCCCCATCCATTAGCAGATTGGCTGACTAAAATCATAATAAGGCCACAGACACCCCAAAACATACCACCAGACATGGACCTGCCCACCAGAAAGACAAGATCCAGCCTCATCCACCAGAACACAGGAACTAGTCCCCTGCACCAGGGAGCCTACACAACCCCCGAACCAGCCTTAGCCACTGGGGACAGACACCAAAATCAACGGGAACTACGAACCTGCAGCCTGCCAAAAGGAGACCCCAAACACAGTAAGTTAAGCAAAATGAGAAGACAGAAAAACACACAGCACATGAAGGAGCAAGGTAAAAACCCACCAGACCTAACAAATGAAGAGGAAATAGTCAGCCCACCTGAAAAAGAATTCTGAATAATGATAATAAAGATGATCCAAAATCTTGGAAATAGAATAAACAAAATACAAGAAACGTTTAAAAAGGATCTAGAAGAACTAAAGAGCAAACAAACAATGATGAACAACACAATAAATGAAATTAAAAATTCTCTCGAAGGGATCAATAACAGAATAACTGAGGCAGAATAACGGATAAGTGACCTGGAAGATAAAATAGTGGAAATAACTACCGCAGAGCGGAATAAAGAAAAAAGAATGAAAAGAACTGAGGACAGTCTCAGAGACCTCTGGAACAACATTAAACGCGCCAACATTCGAATTTTAGGGGTCCCACAAGAAGAAGAGAAAAAGAAAGGGACTGAGAAAATATTTGAAGAGATTATAGTTGAAAATTCCCTAATATGGGAAAGGAAATAGTTAATCAACTCCAGGAAGCACAGAGAGTCCCATACAGGATAACTCCAAGGAGAAACACGCCAAGACACATATTAATCAAACTATCAAAAATTGAATATAAAGAAAACATATTAAAAGCAGCAAGGGAAAAACAAAAAATAACACACAAGGGAATCCCCATAAGGTTAGCAACTGATCTTTCAGCAGAAATTCTGCAAGCCAGAAGGGAGTGGAAGGACACATTTAAAGTGATGAAGGAGAAAAACCTACAACCAAGATTACTCTACCGAGCAAGGATCTCATTCAGATTTGATGGAGAAATTAAAAGCTTTACAGACAAGCAAAAGCTGAGAGAGTTCAGCACCACCAAACCAGCTCTACAACAAATGCTAAAGGAACTTCTCTAGGCAAGAAACACAAGAGAAGGAAAACACCTGCAATAACAAACCCAAAACATTTAAGAAAATGGGAATAGGAACATACATATCGATAATTACCTTAAATGTAAATGGATTAAATGCTCCCACCAAAAGACACAGACTGGCTGAATGAATACAAAAACAAGACCCATATATATGCTGTCTACAAGAGACCCACTTCAAACCTAGGAACACATACAGACTGAAAGTGAGGGGATGGAAAAAGATATTCCATGCAAATGGAAATCAAAAGAAAGCTGGAGTAGCAATTCTCATATCAGACAAAATAGACTTTAAAAATAAATAAATAAATACACTTTAAAAAAAAGACTATTACAAGAGACAAAGAAGGACACTACATAATGATCAAGGGAGCAATCCAAGAAGAAGATATAACAATTGTAAATATTTATGCACCCAACATAGGAGCACCTCAATACATAAAGCAAATACTAACAGCCATAAAAGAGGAAATCCAGAGTAACACAGTCATACTAGGGGACTTTAACATCCCACTTTCACCAATGGACAGATCATCAAAACTGAAAATAAATAAGGAAACACAAGCTTTAAATGATACATTAAACAAGATGGACTTAATTGATATTTATAGGACATTCCATCCAAAAACAACAGAATACACTTTGTTCTCAAGTGCTCACGGAACATTCTCCAAGATAGATCATATCTTGGGTAACAAATCAACCCTTGGTAAATTAAAGAAAATTGAAAACATATCAAGTATCTTTTCCGACCACAACGCTATGAGACCAGATATCAATTAAAGGAAAAGATCTGTAAAAAATATAAAGAAATGGAGGCTAAACAATACACTACTTAATAACCAAGTGATCACTGAAGAAATCAAAGAGGAAATAAAAAAATACCTAGAAACAAATGACAATGGAGACACGATGACCCAAAACCTATGGGTTGCAGCAAAAGCAGTTCTAAGAGGGAAGTTTATAGGAATACAATTCTACCTTAAGAAACAGGAGAAATCTCAAATAAACAACCTAACCTTGCACCTAAAGCAATTAGAGAAAGAAGAACAAAAAACCCCTAAGTTAGCAGAAGAAAAGAAATCATAAAGATCAGATAAGAAATAAATGAAAAAGAAATGAAGGAAACGATAACAAAGATCAATAAAACTAAAAGCTGGTTCTTTGAGAAGATAAACAGAATTCATAAACCATTAGCCAGACTCATCAAGAAAAAAAGGGAGAAGACTCAAATCAATAGAATTAGAAATGAAAAAGGAGAAGTAACAACTGACACTGCAGAAATACAAAGGATTATGAGAGATTAATACCAACAACTATATGCCAATAAAATGGACAACCTTTAAGAAATAGACAAACTCTTAGAAAAGCACAACCTTCTGAGACTGCACCAGGAAGAAATAGAAAATATAAACAGACCAATCACAAGCACTGAAATTGAAACTGTGATTAAAAATCTCCCAACAAACAAAAGGCCAGGACCAGATGGCTTCACAGGTGAATTCTATCAAACATTTAGAGAAGAGCTAACACCTATCCTTCTCAAACTCTTCCAAAATATAGCAGAGGGAGGAACACTCCTAAACTCATTCTACGAGGCCACCATCACCCTGATACCAAAACCAGACAAAGATGTCACAAAGAAAGAAACTTACAGGGCAATATCACTGATGAATATATGTGCAAAAATCCTCAACAAAATAGTAGCCAACAGAATCCAACAACACATTAAAAGGATCATACACCATGACCAAGTGGGGTTGATTCCAGGAATGCAAGGATTCTTCAATATATGTAAATCAATCAACGTGATACACCATATTAACAAATTGAAGGAGAAAAACCATATGATCATCTCAATAGATGCAGAGAAAAATTTCGACAAGATTCAGCACCCATTTATGATAAAAACCGTGCAGAAAGTAGGCATAAAGGGAACTTTCCTCAACATAATAAAGGCCATATATGACAAACCCACAGCCAACATCATCCTCAATGGTGAAAAACTGAAACCATTTCCACTAAGATCAGGAACAAGACAAGGTTGCCACCTCTCACCACTATGATTCAACTTAGTTTTGGAAGTTTTAGCCACAGCATTCAGAGAACAAAAAGAAATAAAAGGAATCCAAATCGGAAAAGAAGTAAAGCTGTCACTGTTTGCAGGTGACATGACACTATACATAAAGAATACGAAAGATGCCACCAGCAAACTCCTAGAGCTAATCAATGAATTTGGTAAAATTGCAGGATACAAAATTAATGCACAGAAATCTCTGGCATTCCTACACACTAATGATGAAAAATCTGAAACTGAAATTAAGAAAATACTCCCATTTACCATTACAACAAAAAGAATAAAATACCTAGGAATAAACCTACCTAAAGAGACAAAAGACCTGTATGCAGAAAATTATAAGACACTGATGAAAGAAATTAAAGATGATACAAACAGATGGAGAGATATACCATGTTCTTGGATTGGAAGAATCGACATTGTGAAAATGACTCTACTACCCAAAGCAATCTACAGATTCAATGCAATCCCTATCAAACTACCACTGGCATTTTTCACAGAACTAGAACAAAATATTTCACAATGTGTATGGAAACACAAAAGACTCCGAATAGCCAAAGCAATCTTGAGAAAGAAACACGGAGCTGGAGGAATCAGGCTCCCTGACTTCAGACTATACTACAAAGCTACAGTAATCAAGACAGTATGGTACTGGCACAAAAATAGAAATATAGATCAATGGAACAGGAGAGAAAGCCCAGAGATAAACCCACGCATATATGGACACCTTATATTTGATAAAGTAGGCAAGAATATACAGTGGAGAAAAGACACCCTCTTCAATATGTGGTGCTGGGAAAACTGGACAGGTACATGTAAAAGTATGAAATTAGAACACTCCCTAACACCATACACAAAAATAAACTCAAAATGGATTAAAGACCTAAATGTAAGGCCAGACACTATCGAACTCTTAGAGGAAAACATAGGCAGAACACTCTATGACATAAACCACAGCAAGAACCTTTTTGACCCACCTCCTAGAATAATGGAAAAAGAAGTAAAAATAAACAAATGGGACCTAATGAAACTTAAAAGCTTTTGCACAGTAAAGGAAACCATAAACAAGACCAAAAGACAACCCTCAGAATGGGAGAAAATATTTGCAAATGAAGCAACTGACAAAGGATTAATCTCCAAAATTTACAAGCAGCTCATGCAGCTCAATAACAAAAAACAAACAACCCAGTCCAAAAATGGGCAGAAGACCTAAACAGACATTTCTCCAAAGAAGATATACAGATTGCCAACAAACACATGAAAGAATGCTCAACATCATTAATCAATAGAGAAATGCAAATCAAAACTACAATGAGATATCATCTCACACCGGTCAGAATGGCCATCATCAAAAAATCTAGAAACAATAAATGCTGGAGAGGGTGTGGAGAAAAGGGAACCCTCTTGCACTGTTGGTGGGAATGTAAATTGATACAGCCATTTTGGAGAACAGTATGGGGGTTCCTTAAAAAACTAAAAATAGAACTACCATACGACCCAGCAATCCCACTCCTGGGCATATACCCTGAGAAAACCATAGTTCAAAAAGAGTCATGTACCAAAATGTTCATTGCAGCTCTATTTACAATAGCCAGGACATGGAAGCAACCTAAGTGTCCATCAACAAATGAATGGATAAAGAAGATGTGGCAAATGTATACCATGGACTATTACTCAGCCATGAAAAGAAACGAAATTGAGTTATTTGTAGTGAGGTGGATGGACCTAGAGTCTGTCATACAGAGTGAAGTAAGTCAGAAAGAGAAAAACAAATACCATATGCTAACACATATATATGGAATCTAAGAAAAAAAAAAAGGTAATGAAGAACCTGGGGCAAGGCGGGAATAAAGACACAGACTTACTAGAGAATGGACTTGAGGATATGGGAAGGGGGAAGGGTAAGCTGTGACAAAGTGAGAGAGTGGCATGGACATATATACACTACCAAACATAAAATAAATAGCTAGTGGGAACAGCCGCATCCACAGGGAGATCAGCTCTGTGCTTTATGACCACCTAGAGGGGTGGGATAGGGAGGGTGGGAGGGAGGGAGATGCAAGAGGGAAGAGATGTGGGAACATATGTATATGTATAACTGATTCACTTTGTTATAAAGCAGAAACTAACACACAATTGTAAAACAATTTTACTCCAATAAAGATGTTTTAAAAAAAATTAATTATTTGCTAACAAACTGGAAAACCTAGAAGAAATTGACAAATTTCTAGGAACATACAACCTGCCAAGATTGAATCAGGAAGAAATAGACAATATGAAGAGACTTATCACTAGCAGTGAAATTGAATTTGTAATTAAAAAAAACCACAAAACTCCCCTGAAACAAAAGTCCAGGAGTGGATGGCTTTAAAGGAGAACTCTACCAAACATATAAAGAAGAGCTAATACCTATCCATTTTGAAATATTCCCAAAAAATTGAAAGAGACAAAACACTCTGAAATTTATTCTATGAGGCCCCAATTGCCTTGATAACAAAACCAAAGGCACTACAAAAAAAGAAAATTACAGGCCAATACTTCTGATGAATTCAGATACAAAAATCCTCAACAAAATATTAGTAAACTGAATTTAACAACACCATTTGCACTAAGATTTATTTCAGGAATAAAAGGACAATTTAATATTTGCAAATTAATCAATATAATACAAAAGGAAGGATAAAAATCACATGATCTTGTTAATAAAATTCAACATCCATTCATGATAAAAACTCTCATCAAGGGAACATATCTCAAAATAATAAAGGCCATTTATGACAAACTCACAACTAACATCATACACAATGATGACAAACTGAAAGCCTTTCCTCTACAATCAGGAACAAGACAAGGATGCCTACTCTCACCACTTCTACTTAACATAGTATTGGAAGTCCTGGCCATAGCAATCAGACTGAAAAAGAATAAAAGGTATCCAAATTGGAAGAAAATAATTAAACTCTTACTTTCTGCAGATGACATGATACTATCAATATATGTAGAAAACCTTAAAGTCTTGACCAGAACTAATAAGTGAAATCAGTATTTACAGCATACAAGGTTAATATACATAAATCTGTTGCATTTCCATAATGAACAATGAACTATTAGAAAGAAAAAGCAAGAAAAATTTCCCATTTAAAAATGCATCACAAAGAATAAAATGCCTAGGAATAAACTTAACAAAAGAGGTGAAAGACCTATACTCTGAAAAGTATAAAACATTGATGAAGGAATTTGAAAATGATACAAAGAAATAAAAGTTATCCCATGTTAATAAATTGGAAGAATTCATATTGTTAAAATGTTCATACTCCCCAAAGCAATCTAAAGATTCAGTGCACTCCTTACCAAAATACCCATGACATTTTTCCCAGAACTAGAACAAATAATCCCAAAACTTTGTATGGAACCACAAAAATACCATGAATTTCCAAAGCAATCTTGTGAAAAAAGAACAAAACTGGAGGTATAAACTTTCCAGGCTTCAGACACTACTACTATGCTACAGTAATCAAAACAGCATGGTACTACCACAAAAACAGACACATAGATCAATGGAACAGAATAGAGAGCCCAGAAATAAATCCACGCACGTTTGGTCACCTTATCTTTGATAAAGGAAGCAAGAATATTCAATGGAGAAAAGACAGTCTCTTCATTAAGTGGTGCTGGGAAAAGTGGACAACTACATGTAAAAGAATGAAATTAGAACATTCTCTAACACCATATATAAAAATAAACTCAAGATAGATTAAAGACTCAAATGTAAGACTGGATATTATAAAACGCCTAGAGGAAAACATAGAGCACTCTTTGACATAAATTGTAGCAATATTTTTTTGATCTGTCTCCTAAGGCAAAAGAAATAAAAGCAAAATAAACAAATGGGACCTAATTAAACTTAAAAGGTTTTGCACAGAGAAGGAAACCATTGACAAAACAAAAAGACAACCTACTGAATGGGAGAAAATATTTGCAAATGATATGACCAATAAGGGGTTAATATCAAAAAAATATAAACAGCTCATACAATGTATCATCAAAAAGCAAACAACCTGATTAAAAAATGGGCAGAAGTGCTGAATAGACATTTTTCTGAAGAAGACATACAGACATATCTCATACAATGAGATAACACCACACACCTGTCAGAATGCCTATCATCAAAAAGTCTACAAATAACAAGTATTGGTACACTGTTGGTGGGAATGTAAATTGGTGCAGCCACTGTGGAAAACAGTATGGAGGTTCCTCCAAAAAAAAGGAAAAAAAAACCCCACTAAAAATAGAAATACCATATGATGCAGAATTTCATCCCTGCACATATATACAAAGAAAATAAAAACATTAATTTAAAAAGTTATAGGGCTTCCCTGGTGGCGCAGTGGTTGGGAAAGTGCCTGCCAATGCAGGGGACACGGGTTCGAGCCCTGGTCTGGGAAGATCCCACATGCTGCGGAGCAACTAAGCCCGTGAGCCACAACTACTGAGCCTGCGCGTCTGGAGCCTGTGCTCCGCAACAGGAGAGGCCGCGACAGTGAGAGGCCCGTGCATCGTGATGAAAAGTGGCCCCCCTGTCACATCTCACCCCTCCCCCTCCCCATATCCTCAAGTCCATTCTTTAGTAGGTCTGTGAGATGTGACAGGGTGAGAGAGTGTCATGGACATATATACACTACCAAATGTAAAATAGATAGCTAGTGGGAAGCAGCCGCATAGCACAGGGAGATCAGCTCAGTGCTTTGTGACCGCCTGGGGGGGTGGGATGGGGAGGGTGGGAGGGAGGGAGTTGCAGGAGGGAGGAGATATGGGAATGTGTGTATATGTGTAGCTGATTCACTTTGTTATAAAGCAGAAACTAACACACCTTTGTGAAGCAATTATACTTCAATAAAGATGTTTAAAAAAAAAAAAAAAAGTGGCCCACGCTCGCCGCAACTGGAGAAAGCCCTTGCACAGAAACGAAGACCCAACACAGCCAAAAATAAATTAATTAATTAATTAATTAAAAAAAAAAAAGTTATATGTACCCCAATGTTCCTAGCAGCATTAGCTACAATTGGCAAGGTATGGAAGCAACCTTAGCACCCATCAACAGATGAATGGACAAAGAAAATGTGGTATAAATATATATATACAATGGAATATTAGTCATAAAATAGAATGAAGTTTTGCTATTTACAACAACATGCATGGACTTGGAGAGTATTATGTTTAGTGAAATAAGTCAGACAGAGAAAGACAAACACTATATGATACCGCTTATATATGGATCTAAAAAATAAAACTAGTTTAAAAAAAAACAGACTCAGATATAGAGAACAAACTAGTGGTTCCCAGTGAGGAGGGGGAAGGGGGTAAGGGCAAGATAGGAGTAGAGGATTAAGAGATACAAACTACTGTGTATAAAATAAATAAGCTACAAGGTTATATTGTACAGCACAGGGAAATACAGCCATTGTTTTGTACTAACTTTATATGGATTATAATCTATAGGGATATTGAATCACTATGTTGTACACATGAAACTAATAAACTATTGTAAATCAACTTCAATTTAAAATAAAAAGTTTAGTATATAAAGGACTTAACAGGGTTTAGTCACATATCCAGTGCAGGTGGTCTCATCATATTGCTCTCTCAAACTGTTTCTCTCTGGAAAACTGCTCCCACTGTGGGAATAGTGGGCAGATCATACATTCCAAGGACAGGTGAGGGTTTGAGGTGCCTCTGATGACCTGGGTCCTACTTGCAGGCAACTGGCAGCCAGATCTTCTCAATGACTTCCTCTCACAGTTCAGTAGAGGATCATCTATATATTTAACAAATATTTATTGAAATATTATGCAATAAGGATGTATGTTTCTCATATCTATTACTTCACTCCAGAATATTGAATTCTTTGGTTTTCTTTCACAATGCTTTACATATTCATCATGCATTTCCAGGCATAGACTGTTTTAAAAACTTTATGTTTTGTCTGGGAAATACCTCAACCTCATCCCCATTAGCTCCACACTTACAAATTGTTACTTATGGTGGTCATTTTGGTTTCCTGACCAGTTTGATTTTATCTGTTATGAAGGATTTTTAAATTTTTATCTAAATCTTAAGAGAATGTCTTCCCTCTCACCACAGCCCCAAATTTGGGTTAGTCTTGTAAAACCAGTATGTTATGATTGCGTGGGTTTTCTGTTTTGAATTTGTGTGCCTCTTTTCTTTCCACAGTTAAAAGAGTTTAAAAATTACCCCCAAAATGAATGAAGCAAGTCTTTCAAGATTTTAGTGCATAACAAGGGATCTTTAAGATAAGCTGCTTCATATATTGGTATGTAGTATGTAGTTCAGGCCTCATGATATTTGAGAAAAATCTATTTACAGGTTTATATCTCAAAAATGCAATCACCAATAAAATTTTTATAGAGAAAAAGAGTTATGAAATCTCTGGGTAGCTCAGCATTTAGTGATCTTTTATATTTAAAAGATTATTTACTTTAAGAGTGTTGCATATTTTATGATTAGATGCCCTGCTAATGAATGACAATTTTATCTTGCCTTTATACACAGTAATTTGTTACTTATGGATATGATTAAAAAATTTTGCTAGAAAATATTCAACCAAATGGTCAATTATGTCAATGACATGTGCAAGCATGTTGGTTGGCAGTAAATTAATTTCTAATGCATCAGGGTAATAAATAAAGGACAAAACAATGAATAGAGAATGACTTAGCAGGTTTCATAACAGTAGGGCTTAGGGTAGGTAGGCTAAAATATACAAGGAGCACACAAGTTTGGTATGTCAAAAGAATAGAAAGACAGGCAGTTTACCAGTAAACAAGTTGCTTCAACTCTCTATGCCACATAACAAATACCTATTACACCTCTTATCTCATAGTTTCTATAAATCAGGATCTCTGGAAATGCTTATTTGGTCTTCTGTGAGACTTCAATAACAGTCTTGACTAGGACTGAGTTCTTACCTGAAGACTCAATTGGGGAACTTCCTCTTAACAAACCCACTCCCCTTGTTGGCAGATTTTGTATTCTTGAAGTTGTAGAATTGTTGCAGCTTGCTTCTTCAAAGCCACCAAGGATGAAAAGACTTTAGAGTGAGTCTGCTATCATGATGGAAACTTATTTGGCATAACATTCAGAAAACTGATATTCTATCACTCCTTTTTGTCATATTCTATTGGTTAGAAGGAAGTCACCAACCCTGCCAACACTCAAGGACAGGGGATTATACATCATGGGGAGGTGGAGACCATGGGGGCCAGCCAATATCTGCCTGCCACAGAGGGGGTGCAAAATATGATCTTTTTGAAGAAATTATTAGAGGGATATGTTGAGCTGTGTTAGCAATAATAAAATGTTTTATCTGCATTTTAAGAAGATTGCAAGCTTTTGGCAGGTTATTGGCACAATCTGATTTACCTTTTAAAAGATAACTTTGGGATGCATAAAATTGATTACTGGACAGTTCGCTATATCTCCTCCCCTCAAATGATGAGAAAAAGCAATTCCTATTTCAATTATTGGAGTACTTACACAAAGGCAAGCATGGAGGAATCTCATGAGTAATGAATGCTTAATATGAGTCAGACACTCTTTTATTTAGTGTCCACAATAGCCCCACAAACTGAATACTATTATACTCATTAAGTGGAAGGAAATTGGAACAGGCAAAAACTATTTTGCCTGGAATTATAGGGCTAGTAACTACCCATGCCTACGTTTAAATACGGATCCATAGTTTTCCCACTTGAGCCATGCTCCTCCCAGTGAACTGAGATTGTCTGTTTGTTTTTAAGTAAACATTGTATATAGTTAAGGTGTACAAGTTAACGAGTTGATGTACATATACATAGTGAAATGATTACTACAGTCAAGCTAATCAATGTGTCTTTTCCTCACACAGTTACCATTTTTGTGCATGATGAGAACACCTGAAATCTACTCTTAGCATATTTCCAGTATTCAGTACAGTAGTATTAACTATAATCATCCTGCTGTACATTAGATCTATAGGCTTATTCATCCTACATTACAGCAACTTTGTATGTTTTGACCAACATGTCTCCATTTCCTCCATCTCCCCACCCTTGGCAACCACCCTTCTCCTCCACCCTTCTCCTATCTGCTTCTGTGTAGTTGACTTTTTTATATTCTACATATAAGGGAGATAATGCAGTTTTTTCTTTCTGTGGCTTATCAATAAGGATAATTTCTTCCAATTTCATCCATGTTGTTGCAAATGACAGGAGCTCCTTTTTTAAGGCTGAACAATATTCCATTGTATATATACACTATATCTTCTTTATCCATTCATCCATCCACAGACACTTAGACTGTTTCCGTATCTTGGCTATTGTGAATAATGCACAGTGAACATGGGAGTGCAGAAATCTCTTTGATGCACTGGTTTTATTTCCTTTAGGTATACACACAGAAAAGGGATTGCTGGATTATACAGTTGTTCTATTTTTAGCTTTCTGATGAAACTCCATACTGTTTTTTTGTAAAGGCTGCAACCAATTTACGTTCCCAGCAACAGTGTACAAGGGTTCCCTATTCTCCACATCCTCACCAACACTTTTTTTTTTTCTTTTTACGAAAGAATCAAGCAGTTAATCCCAGTTAGCCTTCTGAACTTTCACAATGCAATGTTTCTACCTCCCTAAAAGCTGAAACAGAAAGAACGTTTCTGAGAAATACTGGACAGTCTCAAATGCGTAATTGTACCATCGTGTCCGGTTTCCTTCAAAAAGTATTGGAATTTTTATTGGAACTTTTAAAAGTTGACCATAAACTTCAATGATACTGAACCTATTTCAGTCACACCATCTTGCTAACTGAAGACATTCAATAGGTATTGGATGTGGTAACTTTTCAAAATTACACTTTGAATAATTTTAGCAATATTCAGGTACATGTTAGGTCACCTATCATATTGTACCACTTTAAAAAAAATAAAACTTGTGTGGAAATATTATTTTATTCCCATTTTGTAACAATGAGCTTAGAATCACAGAATCATGACAAAGAAAAGCAATTTAGGAGTTTTTTAATGACACTCTTTAGAGTATCATAAATACATTTTTTAAGAATTCATGAGAAATGTATGCATATTTGGACTCCCTTTTTAACATTAATATATTTTTAAGAGAATTGTCAGTGTAATTATCTTACAGACACACAAATTGTTGGTATATAATCAGTATAATGAGAATGATAATTACAAATATTTATTGAGATTTTATTATGTGAGATATTGTGCTAATCATTTTTCATGTGTTATATTATTAAATTCTCATAGCCACTACAAGAATGAGTTACCATTATTATTAAGTTGTTTGAATAACTCTGCCTAGAACATACAGCTAGTCAGAGGTTGAGATGAAACAGCATTGCTGAGTTTCCTAAGCACTATGCATTCAGCATCTACATAGTATTCAAGAAGCATCAGTAATAGTATAAACAAAGGATTATTTCTATAACCTTTCTTTGATTTAGGGCTCTGTCCTGTTTGAGAAAAGTATATTTAGGAGCTCTCATCTCTTTACGTAGAAAAGACCAAGGACAACCTGCTTGGTATATGGTTAGTATCTTCTGCCCCCAGCTGCTGGAAGCAGACACAACTAATCTTGTTCACCCTGAGCCAAGATGGAGTCTTAAACTCCTTTTGAATACAGTGATTTGAGTCTCAATCACTACACCAGATCAGTGTTGGCAAATGCAAGAGAATACATTGCCCATCCTTGGACTACATTGTAACTAAGCATAGCTTCTCCCACATCAGCACAAAGCTATTGCAATCAGAGGAACTGATAAAACTTACAGAAACATCCCAGAAACTCTCTATGGAAGTGATAAGTGTCAGTGGGGGCGTGAAGGTCCCTTATCTTCTCCACGTCTCTCATGCTAATCTTCTCTTATACATGTGGAAATAGTTGATATAGAAGATACAACTGACAAAAGACAATCTGATTTTTTTTTTTTTTTCAGCTAGAGTTCAGAAGCAAAGTGAATTAAACACTTTTGAAAAATAATTTAAAACAACCTACAGCAATATAATTCACATTTTTATCCTTGGGGAAAGTGATATTTCAAATGTCCAGTCAACAATTAAGCTATTTGTAACTCCTCCGTATGCCTATATATTATCAAACAACACACAGGAATCATTTTTGTAGGTGTTCACCTTTCCCTTTATTTCATGGTTTAAATATTTTTAATGTAAAATCTACTAACAATTGTTCAACATGTTTATAAAAATTTACATGCTATAATTTGGGTGTCTCTTTTTATTTTTAGGAAGTACATGTCATATCTTAAATTTTTTAAAAAATCAAGTGCCAAATAATAATTTTATTCAACTTAATGTAATGTAATTGTTTTTAATTCAACAAATATTTATCAAATTTTTACTGCATTTAAAATAACAGGCACTAGACAACTTGAAATGATAGAATTTAAGTTAATCATTTAAATATGCTAATTAATTCTTCTACCTCTTAAGTGAACCCAACAACTAAATGCTGTTATTTTCTTCTGTCTTCAATTAAGCAACCTGTCAGGAAGGCATAGGATTTCTGTCTAATACTTAGCTATAGCAATCTGAAAGGACACAAATATACAGAGAGATGAGAGCTCTGAAAATGGGTTTCTTTCATCCAACACAAGTGATGCTAAATACCAGCATTAAGTTTTAATCTACATAACAGATTTTCTTTTTTTTACTTTGGACTGCAAATTTCTATCTAACGGAATAATCTTTATTTCCATTATTTAATTTTATTTTTAAATTTATAAGCTTAAGCTTATAAAATCTCTGTGGTCAAAGGACTTGCTACAAAAGATTGCCATTGCTTAGTGCCATGTGCCCTCAAGTGCTTGGCTTTTGAAATGCATGGCTTGAAGTCAACCAATCAAATACATGTCATGAGGTCACATTCTAATACAAAACATTAAAAGTCACAATCCAATTATATTTGCTATAGTCTGCATGTATAGATATATAGATATATGGAAGAGAATGTTGTGTTTTATAGATATAGAACTATGTAGTACATATTTATATAACAGTTTTATATATACATATGTCTGTATATATATTAGTATATATATATAAAATACAGCTATATGCACACACATATATTCAAGAGAATACTTTCTGTGGTTCAGATAACATAAAGCACAGCCAAAGATTTAAATTAACATTTGAATAACTTTGAAAGTTTTCGTAATTGAAAACCACCTGCTGGACAGAGATAGGTCAGCCCATCACTGGTTTCTGTTTCTATGGACCAAACACAGTGTAGATGGCTTATGGAAACCCATTCTAAGAACACTTTCAATTTTACTGATTCAACTTTTTAACACAATCTAAACCAATAAAAGGACCTTGATAATGAGGTATAAAAATCACTATAGAGTCACTCTAATTTGATCAATAAGACTATAAATTTAAAAATATAGCAGTGTTCATTTTCTTCCCTTCAGAAATAGGAAACTCTTCAGAATACTTTATTATCTGTTGGTTACTTTCATTATCTGTCTTACATCCAAGTTATACTTAAGAATTAAATAACTATATTGAATTTGTACTTTCCATTTTGCTCTTTATTTAGAACAAGAAAAATATCTGAGTCACACTGCATTCAAGCTATCTTGAGAGGAGAAACCTGTTAATAATTAGCCTGCATTGGTGTCTCAAACATACATAATACATTTAACAGATAAAAAATTAAGCTCAGAGAGGTTAAGTTACTTGAGATCCTGGAGATAAAATCCTGCTGAGAGCAGTATTCCTGGTCTACCTCCATAAGTTTAAAATTACTCTTTATTTAAACTGGCTTTTCATCATTAACTGTAATACCTTGTGAAAAAGAAAAAGACCATTATCAGAGAATGCTTTTTTATGACAAAAATCTCCTTGTGATGGAAATATCCACAATCGATTTGCATGTGTGTAGGCTGGAGCTTGTGAATGAGGATAATGCATTCTGGTTTTTGTTTTTTTTTTTCAATCCCAATCTCATGAAGTGAAAGAATAAGTGTGCAGTTTTTAAGAATGTGGATGTAGCTGGATTCAAGTCGTGCTTTTGTAACTTTTTAATACTGAGATCTTTGATTAGTTACCTGCGCTGACTCTCAATATCCTGACCTGCAAATTACAACAATCCGTAAAGCCTGGTTTATAGACTGTTTTAATTATTAAGTGGAAAGTGCTTAGCATAGTAGCTACATATTGTAAGTGTTCAGCTGTCAGTTATTTTATTGTTGTTGTGTTTTGTGTTTTGTGTTTGGTGATTTCCCATCAGTGAACCTTGGATGGACATTTATATGTAGTCAGCTTCCTTTCTTGTTCTCTCTATATCCTAAGACTTTGCGACATCAATCAATAGCTAGAGGCTAGCATTAGAATAATGAAATAAAGAAACAAATCAATATTACTTTATATCAAACAGAAAAAAAGATCCAATGGTTATCATTACTGGCACACACAAGAGGACAAAGACTGGATCAATTGAGCTTTCTACTCTGAGAATTCTAAACTGTGACATTTAACGATTTGAAGAAAATGATGGCAATAGCTATCAGCCACACCTATTATTTTTAAAATGCAGGTAATTGGCCATTCCCATTCTAAAAATTAATGTAAAATAGGAAAACTCAAAGATTAGTTATACAAGTTATTCTAAACTATAACTAATTGTATTCCGAAGTCATTTGTTCAGTCATCTGTAGCTAAACTGCTAAGGTACAGTTTTCAATAAAAATGGGAGTATTGACTTTTTTTTTTTTAATTTTATGTATGTATGTATGTATTTATTTATGGCTGTGTTGGGTCTTCGTTTCTGTGTGAGGGCCTTCTCTAATTGCGGCAAGCGGGGGCCACTCTTCATCGCGGTGCACGGGCCTCTCACTGTCGTGGCCTCTCTTGTTGCAGAGCACAGGCTCCAGACGCGCAGGCTCAGTAGTTGTGGCGCATGGGCCTAGTTGCTCCGCGGCATGTGGGATCTTCCCAGTCCAGGGCTTGAACTCATATCCCCTGCATTGGCAGGCAGATTCTCAACCACTGCGCCACCAGGGAAGCCTGACTTATTTTAATTAATGAAATAGATTTAAAAATCTCTTCCCCCAAATTTAAGTTACATCCACAAATAGACATATATTACAGTAAGTTCCCTACATAGGAACCTTCAAGTTGCGAACTTTCAAAGATGCGAACGTGCATTCCATCAACGTCAGGCATGAGTGAAATTGCAGCTTGCCTTCCATCTCTGCTGATGATCCTTCAGCTCTACCATCTCCCACCTCCTCTCCCTCCTCCAATCAGTAACTCTTCTTGCCTGTTCACTGGATGCCAGCCCCTGGATGCCAGCTGTGTACTAGACTACTGTACTTTTCAATGTGCTGTACTGTAAGATTAAAAATGTTTTCTTTGTTTTTTGTGTTTTTGTTTTTTTATGTATTATTTGTGTGAAAAGTATTATAAACCTATTACAGTAAAGTACAGTACCATATAGCTGATTGTATTAGTTGGGTACCTAGGCTAACTTTGTTGGACTTACGAACATATTGGACTTATGAACAAGCTCTTGGAATGGAACTCATTTATATGTAGGGGACTTGCACTAATGTATTAGAGTGGCAAAAATTTCTTTCCCTATGACAATAATGAGCCACATTCTAATACAACATCTTACATTTCTCTAGAGTCCTTTATTTTCTCCATAAACTCGGCATTTCTTCTTTTTTCTACTTCCTTTCTTTTAATTGTTTTGACAAATAGAATTATTATATATTTAAACTGTCCAATGTAATAATTTGATATCAAGTTATATTGTGAAATGATTCCCAATCAAGTTAATTAACACATCATCACCTCATATAGTTACCTAGTCTAGTAAACATTTGTCACCATACATAGTTACAAAATTATTTTTCTTATGATAAAAACTTTTAAGATTTACTCTCAGCAACTTTCAAATGTGCAAAACCGTTTTGTTAACTATAGTCACTATGCTGTACATTACACCCCCCATGGCTTATTTATTGTACAAATGGACGTTTATCCTTTTAACTTCCTTTCCTCATTTTCCCCACCACCCCAGTGCCCAACTCTGGCAACCACTAAGTGTTCTCTGTATCTAGGAACTTGTTTATTTGTTTTTTTAAGATTCCACGTGTGAGATCATATTTGTTCTTCTCTGTCTGACTTATTTCACTTAGCATAATGCCCCAAAGTCCATCAGTGTTGTCCCAAATGGCAAGATCTCATTGTTTTCGAAGGCTGAATAATATTTCATTGTATATATCTACAACATTTTCTTTAGCCATTCATTCATCCAGGGACACTTAGATTATCTCCATACCTTGGCAATTGTGAATAATGCTGCAACAAATATGGGTGTTTAGATATCTTTTCAAGACAGTAATTTCATTCCCTTCGGATATACACCCAGAAGTGGGATTGCTGGATTATATGGGATCTGTTGTATTTATTATACAAGTTGTATCTAGACTATCATGATTTCCTCTTGCCTTTTGATCTTGCTTTCTAAAATTACACTGAGTAAATTGAGCCTATCAGATATGAATACCCTCAACTTCTCATCCCTAAATCTAAAAACTCTCTTTGTGTACATATTATTTCCTCAATTCATAGAGAGATTATTTGTTTGTTTTAGTTTTGGTTTTTGTCATCCTTTCACATGTGCTCTGAACTTCTTTTAATGTCCTCAGAATTTTCTCCATCATTTGTCTTTAAGCCTGTCCTCATTTTAATCTGTCCCTCTCTGTTGTCACTTAAAGTTTCCCCTATCTTTCTTTACTAATCCCCTTATTCATCTTTCTTTTGATAGGAATTTATTCATAGTCCAATGCTTCATCTGACTGATTAATGCTGACACATAATTCTCATCAATACTATGCTTTCATGGAAAGCATGTTGTCCTCTGCTAGCCACAATGTTAACCTCCAAAAACATTCTGTACAATATTCTTCTATATTACACAAATATTATCTTTTTATTCATGTTCACTAATTTACTTTCACTCAGGTTTTTACCCTAACTGAAGTCTTTGACTTCATTTTCATGCTACCTATGAATTCTCCACCTAGGACCAAAAACCTCTTTTGTAAAACAAAAAAAAATTACTGATGTTTCTCTCATTTTCAAAACCTTTGAGTGTTGCCCTCTTTATAAACATAAAATCTCTACTCAGTCTTTTGACATGTAAGTCTCTCCATGATCTCGACCCTTCCTACATTTCCAGCTTCCTTTCTTGCCATTTCTCTCATTTATATTGTGCTCCAGCTGTGCTAAATTGCAAACTTTCCTTGTTGAACATAAATACTTCTGGGGATTTGGATACACAACTAACAATACTCTAAGTGGTGGCGGACCCTTCAACTTGGATACAGAATGAGAAGAACATGGATCAGAGACAACAACTCACTTGAGATGGATGTGTAGCATGACTGAAAAATAATTTTGATGTTTTAAGCTAGTAAAAAGTTAGAATTATTTCTATGAAGCATCATCAGCCTATCTTAATATTAACTTAGATTATCAATAATGTTACTTAAATGTACAAATTAACAGACATACTTCATAGGTTCATAAATGTTATATTAAAATATTTGAAAAATGTGATTCTGTAAAATGACAATATTTATGGTTGAATTGTTTTATAGTCTACGTGACTACATTGATGTCCTCTAGGACACATGGTTTTAAGGGGCAGGTCCCAAACAAGAACAGCAAGACTACTATAAAATTTAATTTAATTTTATTATACAAAAAAAAGACTAATTGATCTGATGATTAAAGATATTTCACTCAAATTAGTAATATTAGAGGTATCTTTGGATTGATTAAATGTACCCTGATTTACCAATCTATTATTTCTGAAAGCTTAACATTGACTGAAGGTCATGACATAGATTAGGGCTTATAAAATCTGTAGGGCCTTTGATAAGAAAATAACATAGCTCCTTTATCATTGTGTCATGCTTCGCAGTACACAAAGACATTTCACCGCCATCAAATATCTTATTTTATGTTTGCATTTAGTCCAAGAAATAGGTACTATTATTTTCCTTGACTCTATTTTACAATGGGGAGATGGAGGCAAGGAGAAATTAACTTTCTTGCCTAAGGTCATACCATACATAAAATCCAGACCACAAAATAAGTCTCAGCATTCAAATGCTTGTTATTTTGTAAAGATATATTTCAAAATATTTAATTTTAAGGTGAAAGTTATAAAAATGAATGCTCATGTTAACCATAATGCTAAAAAACAAACTAACGTTTTGGTCTATTTTCAAGTTATAAAATTATGTCTATCAAAATAAACCAAAAAGGGAGAAAAAATGGAAATCCAAAGGGTGGGAAAAATATTTGAAATATATAAATCCAACAAAGAATAAAGAGCTTCTACAAATCTATATGAAAATGACATTGAAGCTAACAAAAAAAGGGGCAGAAAGCCTGAACAGACACTTCACAAGCATACCCATCAGAAAAATGCAAATCAGAACAACGTACCCCTAGTCCTCATGGCAAGATGGCTAAAGTTTAAATAATAATCATCATCATCATCATCATAATGTAATAACAAGTGTTAGCAAGGATGTGGTGAAATCATAACTCTCTTACACTGGCTAAAATACATCAAAAAGTCTACAAATAACAAATACTGGAGAGGATGTAGAGAAAAAGGAACCCTCCTACACTGTTGGTGGGAATGTAAATTGGTGCAACCACTATGGAGAACAGTATGGAGGTTCCTTTAAAAACTAAAAATAAAAAAAATAAAAATAAATTAAAAAAAACAAAAAAAAAAAAAACAAAAACTAAAAATAGAGTTACCATATGATCCAGCAACCCCACTCCTGGGCATATATCTGGAGAAAACTAGAATTTGAAAAGATACATGCACCCCAATATTCATGAAAGCACTATTTACAATAGCCAAGACATGGAAGTAACCTAAATGTCCATCAACAGATGAATGGACAAAGAAGATGTGGTATATATATATATATATATATATATATATATATATATATATATACACAATGGAATATTATTCACCCATAAAAGAGAAAAAAATCTTGCCATTTGGAGCAACATGGATGGATCTAGAAATTATCATACTAAATGAAGTAAGCCAGACAGAGAAAGACAAATATCATATGATATTGCTAATATGTGGAATCAAAAAAAATATAAATGAATTTATTTACAAAACAGAAATAGACCCACAGATATTGAAAACAAACTATGGTTACCAAAGAGGAAGCGGAGGAAGGGATATATTAGGAGTTTGGGATTAACATATATACACTACTATATATAAAATAGATAAACAACGAGGACCTACTGTGTAGCATAGGGAAGTATATTCAATATTTTGTAATAATCTATAAGAGAAAATAATCTGAAAAACAATTCGTATATAACTGAATCATTGTGCTGTACACCCAAAACTAAAAGAACATTGTAAATCAACTATACTTCATTTTTTTAAAATCCATAAATCAATCAATCAATAAATAATAAAACCTGTTTGGACAGTATCATTTTTTAAATAATCTATATTGTAATTGTCTGCTAGCCAAAAGCATGACACCAATTATAAAAATTACATTAGAATTATTACAGTCTGTTTATTCTCTCAGTAAATCATAAGAGGTCTTAGAATAATAGAAACCTAGAGTGGATAAGTGCAAATTTACTGGGGAAAAATTGTATTCTTAAAAATTACTTCAGAATATTATTTATCTATAGAGGTTTGATAATTCTTGTGCTCTTACTAATGAGCTAATTTAAAAAATGTTTTGTGTAACTTCTTTCAAAGCAATTATTATTTAGTGCCTATTAATTGCCAACACTAAACATATATTTATCAAGCACTTAGTGGGGATCCCAGCAGTTTCTTGTTCTGAGACACACCAACAAGTAAAATAAAATAATCTCCATCTCAATCTCTTGGTAGCAGCAGTGGATTCATTTTACTCAACATTCAGTAAATTTACTATTGCATAAAAAGCTAGAATATGGGAAGTTTAATTTTACTTCAACATATGTTTATTGAAGGTTATATGAGCCAGTCGCCGCAGGGTTTTTGTTGTTGTTGACATGTCAATAAGAAATGCATGATCTGCATTCTTCCAGAGCTTCGGTCTGGTGAAGAAGACAGATAAACATGGTCATTGTAATATTTTCTAATAAGCTCTAACACATGGGGATTAAGGGAGCTCTCAGAAGACAGAGAAAGAGCATGTGATCAAAACTTGAGAGAAAGGAACATTAGATGCTTCTGAAAGAAGTGAACCCTAAGTGCACGTCTGAAAGATAGGTAAGAGCATCCTAAGTAAGGCAGAGATAGAATGGAGAGAAGTGAACGTGTGTCTTACATAAAGATGACAATGTCTCCCAGGCTGGAGAGAGCATGTGACGTTGATGAAAGTATCACACTCCTTCAGGAGGCATCAAGATGGCAGAGTAGGAGGACATGGAGCTCATCTCTCCCCACAAACGCATCAGGAAGACATCTACAGATGCAGCAGTTCTCACAGAGCCCCCGCTGTACACTAGCAGAGGACCTCAGACACCTAAAAGGGCAAGAATTGCCCCCAGGTAACCAGGTAGGATGAAAGAAAGAAGGGGAAAGGAAGAGGAGAGGAAGCGGGATGGGAGCTGCACCCCTGGGAGCGGGGAAGCTGAAGGAAAGGAGAGGTTTCCGCATCTGGGGAAGCCCCCTCGCCTATGGGAGATCAGCTGGGACACAAGGGGAGCTTTGGGTGCTCAGAGGAGAGCACAGCAAGCAGTCTGTAGCAGGGGGGACAGAGTGAGACCTACGCAGATGGTCTGAGCCACAGCCCCGCACTCCCCAGCCTGAGACACGTGTCCGCTGGTGCGGACAGGGGCTGGGTGCTGGAACGCGGGGTTTGGAGACCAGACCTGGGGAGGGGACTGGTGTTGGCTGGAAGGAAGCAGCCTGAGGGGACGGGAGAGAGGAAATCCTCAACAAGGAACGCTAGTGGAGGAAACCCGTACTGCCATAGAGGTGACGCGCCACTGTCGAGTGATGCGCAAGGGGCGGGGCCGCCATTGCTGCCTCTCTCCTCAACCGCACTGGCCCCTGGCTCCTCGGGCACTAGGGAGCTCTCCTCCCCGGGCCAGCTGTCTTGCTCCTGCAGCCGCCGACTCCCCCCCGCACCCGTCCTCAACGTGGCAGGCGCTCCCGCAAGCCCGGGGGCCACCACTTCCTCTCCTGCACCCTGTCCCTGCTGCGGTGGGCACTCTCGTGACTCCAGCTGCCGCCACTTGCGCGCCCCTCCTCACCAGGGCAGTCTCGTGTGCTCTGGGGCAGCCTCGGGAGCAGACCCCTGTGGGTAGCCCACACACAGAGGAGGAGCTGAAACCACAGCCGAGCCCCAGGGGCCATGCAACTAAGAAAGAAAAGCTGAAATCTCTCCTTGTAGCTGTGCAAACTGCAAATTGACACCCCTGCGACCGGCTTTGTAAACTCAGAGCCTACAGAACATCTGAACAGACAATGAGTGCTCCAGAAGTTGAGATGGGTCTAGATTTAGCAGCTGTAGACTTTGTGGGCACGTACCCATGGGGATTGGGCCAGGCCAGAGTCTGAGCTGTCCCCGTAGTGCCCACAGCAGGTCCAGATCCATGATTATTGCAACCTGGGACCGAACTTCAGTGGATCTATGCTGCTGGCCCAGTGAAAACAACGTCTGTGACACACCAGGGCCAATTGCTGGCATAACCAAGGTTAAGGTAGGGCCAAGAGCAGTGCCAACAACAGTGTAATCTGAGAGCTTGCACAATGGGTGCAAGGGGACACAACAGAGCTCACCCACAGGTGAACAGCTCCAGAGGAGGAATACTCAGTGGCATCTCTCCCAGTGAGAGTGCTCCAATCCCACCTACTTTGTGCCACACGTCAGAAACACAGCTAAGAAACAGATCTGGGGGCTTCTACTTCAACAGCTAGGGAGCAGACCCCGCCCCTGACAGGGCAGTGACAACCACAGAGCAAAGGGGAGGCCCTGCTCAAGATCCAGTGCAGGCTCTGGTCACCACAACAGCAGTCACACCTCCTATCAAGGGGATATCATCCAGCATACACTGAGGAAAGAGGTGGCAGACATCCGTACTCAAAACAGCCCTCTCATCAAAAAATATTAAAACCACGCAGGCCTCACAGGGACGTTTCCACATAAAAATAGACCTCCAAGACAGTCTGAGTGTCTGGTATCGGGAGGAAGAACCCCCAGAACATTTAGCCTTGAAGGCCAGCGGGGCTTGAGTGCAGGAGTTCCACAGGGCTGGGGGAAACAGAGACTCCACTCTTGGAGGGCACGCAAAAGGTCTCAGGTTCACTGGGACTGAGAACAAAACAGTATCTTTGTAAGAACCTGGGCTACACCTACCTAGGGGTCTTGGAGGGTCTCCTGGGGAAGCGAAGGTCGACCATAGCTCACTGTGGGGGAGAGGACGCTGGTAGCAGAAGCCCCAGGGAATGTTGATCAGAGTGACCTCTCCCAGACATCCACATTTTGGCACCAAGACCTGGCCCCACCCAATAACCTGCAACCTACAGTGCTGGAAAGCCTCAGGCCAAACAACCAACAAGATAGGAACACAGACCCACCCATCAGAAGACAGGCTACCTGAAGTCGTGCTGAGCTCACAGCCACCTCAAAACACACCCCTTGACAAGGCCCTGCCCACCCAGCTCCACCCACCAGAGCTCAGGCACAAGTCCCTCCCACCAGGAAGCTTACACAAACCCCTGGACCAACCTCACCCACCAGAAGAAGCAAGAGGAACTACAATCCTGCAGCCTGTGGAAGGGAGACCACAAACACAGAAAGTAAGTTGACAGAAGTATATGTTTGGTATGTCAAAGAGTTAAGAGTCTGAGGTGGGGAATAGTGAGGTCTGAGGCTTCAAGGTGAAAGGATTTTGGGCTCCTTCCAAGAAGCTGGAAGTCACTGAAATTTTTTGGAACAATCGCATATCATCATTAGATGTGTATTCAAGTAAGATCATATTGGCTTCAGTGTAAAGAATGGATTAGAGGCCAAGAGAAAAGGTAGGAGGATAGGAGCATTTAAAAGTTGTTGTGGTACTGTATAGTCCCACATATGTGCGGAATATTCTTACAAAATGAACTCATAGATACAGAAACAGATTGGTGGTCACCAGAGGCAGGGGGTAGGGGTGGGTGAAATAGGTGAAGGTGGTCAAAAGGTACACACTTCCAGTTATAAGTCCTGAAGATGTAATGTAAGGCATGGTGACTATACTTACTAATACTGTATTACATATTTGAAAGTTGCTAATAGATCTTAAAAGTTCTCACTGCAAGAAAAAAAAGTGTAACTATATGTGGTGATGGATGTTTACTAAGCTTACTGTGGTTATCATTCTGCAGTATATACATATAGCAAATCATTGTTGTACACCTAAAACTAATACAATGTTATATGTGAATTCTGTCTCATCCAGGCAGATATTAATGATTTTCACCACTATCCAGAACATAGAAGAATGTATACTTTGGTGGTGCTGTGCTGGTAGTATGATCTTGGTTTTTGTGATGGGTGAATTCAGTGATATCCTAAAAAAATCCTAGTACTCCACATGATCGAGCTTCTGTACTGAATCATTTTCATAGGGGCACAGATGTAAAGCCATGAGCAATTAGAAATGACTGTCTAGGGCTTCCCTGGTGGCACAGTGGTTAAGAATCCTCCTGCCAATGCAGGGGACACGGGTTCGAGCCCTGGTCTGGGAAGATCCCACATGCCGCGAAGCAACTAAACCCGTGAGCCACAACTACTGAGCCTGCGCTCTAGACCTTGTGCTCTGCAACAAGAGAAGTCACCTCAATGAGAAGCCCGCGCACCGCTAGGAAGAGTAGCCCCTGCTCACCTCAACTAGAGATAAGCCCACACGCAGCAATGAAGACCCAACACAGCCAAAAATAAAAATAAATAAATTTATTTTTAAAAAGACTGTCTATATTTTTGGTATCTCTAGAAAAATTTTAGAGAGGATTATATTTTTAATTTTTATTTTATATTGGAGTATAGTTTATTAACAATGTGTTAGTTTCAGGTGTACAGCAAAGGGATTCAGCTACATATATATATATATATATATATACATATACATATAAACATGTACTTATTTTTTTTCAAATTTTTTTTTAGAATTTGTTCCTAGGTGGAACTAGTTAGTTCCTAGGAGGAACTTTAATGAGTTAACTGAGGCTGAAAGTTTAGAGGTAAAGATGATTTAATGCAATCAAATTTGAGTTATTTAGTGAAAACAGAACCAACAGGTTGTGCAGATGGATTTGATGTGTGGGAAATCGGTCTGACTTCCAGGCTTTGGGTTGGCAACTTGCTAGATAATGTTGCTATTAGCTAAAATGGGAAATATGGATGACGCAAGTTACAGTCGGCATATGCTCAGCTTGTGATCCTCAAGGAAAGGTTGAGTGGCGACTATGTAGGTGATGCTGAAGCTTAGGGGATATGATTCAACACTAACAATGGCACTCCATCTAAAAAGACAGTGTTTTCAGTTAAAGGAAGAGGATCGAAAACAGAACCTTGCAATCTTCCGATATTTAGAGGTCAAAGGAAGAGGGGCCAGCAAAGAAAACTAAGAATTAACAGCCAGGAATGAAAGATAAATGCAATAAAAAGAAAGTTCTTTAAGAAAAAAAGATATTCACAAAAGTGAAAATTAAGAAAATCTTAGTACTATGAGAACAAACAGCTTATTAAAGCCAAGCAAAGACATGCCAACAGTAAACGAAGGCTTGTATCTACTTAAAAATATTTGGACAGGATTTGATAAAACTTCCATCTCTGGAAACCACAGTTAAGGATTTTCCCTGGTGGAACCTAGTTTGAAAGCTGCTTAGCAATACTGTGAAGAGCTTTGAATGTGTAAATATTGTTTAACTCTATCTTCTGGCTCCTTAGAAGTGACCTTAAGAAAATAATCTGAAATGTGACAAATTCTCTATAAAAGTGTAATTATTAGAACAGTATTTGTAAAGTGAAAAACTATAAATAATTTCAGTGTCAGTCATCATGGGAATGGGTAAGCAAACTGGCATACCTACTTAAGGGAACTTTAAACATGTTATTGAATAATGCATAATGACATGAAAAAATGCAAATATTTGTACTCAAATTAAAAAGAATACAATTATATAAATAATGCATAGGATTTTTTTTTTCAGGGAGAAAACACTGAAATATAGCAAGTGGTTTCTTTAGGTTGTAAAATTATGGCTGCTTTTACTACTTTATATTTTCCATATTTAAAACAAATTCTTAGAAGAAAAAGAATTACGTTAGCTGAAAAAAAAAAAAAACTAGATTAAAAGAAATACAGATATATTCAAATACATTTGCCATGTTTAAAATTTTAAATAAATTCCATAACATTCTCCATAATTTTATTGAAAATTACCGCTATTTCCTGTATCAAATGTGAAACAGAATTTTCTGAGGTTAGGTTACAGTAGAGTTAAAATTACTATGATTTCAATGGGAAAATGACTAGCAGAATCAACGCAGGAAATTAAATGCTGCTATTATTTTTTTCTACACCTCCACTTTAAGACATCTATCTAAAATAAATGATTCTGCAGGTATTGAATATTTAAAGCTATCTATACAAGGATTTTCTTTCAGAATTTTTTATAGTAGGTTATTTGGAAATAAACTCAAGGTTCATCAAAATGGGAGCAGCTGGATACAATGGGATGTGATCCACCCTTTACACAAAAGGAGAATCTATATATACAGACAGAGCTACCGTCCATAATATGTCGCTGAGCTAAATAATGTTACATCACATGTGCTTTTCATGATTATTGTATGACAAGCATTTCCCAGGTAATTAATAACCTTCAAAAATATTTTAATGGCAGGTAATGAAATGTTTTCTATTGTATGAATGCACTGCCATTTATTTAAACATTCTCCAGTTGTTGGCCAGTTAGAAGAAAACAAGCCACACAAAAAAGTCTCTGCATATAATCTTCATTAACTCCAGTGCAGAGTTGTATAGCTAAAAATGTATTATAAAATATTTCTGTTACCAAAAGAAACCCTTAGATCATTAAGCACAGGAAAAAGAAAGCACATATTTATCACTGGGCATATAAAAGATTGGCAACATTATTTTTGACATAAGATAAGAAGGCTTCTTAATTTTGCAGAAGGTTCTAAAATCTAAAATTGTTTCTTCCCATCTTGTATACCAATTTTTTACCATGTATTAGCAGGATATTATGACGTTGATCACAGAAGGAAAAGTAGAATTAATGTTTTTACAAAGTCACTTTAAATATTATTTTAAACAATATAAATAATATAAATGTACAAACTTCCAGTTAAAAAATAAGTTCTGGGGATGCAATGTATAGCGTGCTGAATATAAAAATATATATATATTATTTATTCATTATTTACCAAATATAACATTCAAAAAGTGATATTTGAAGTGTGTAGATTTTCTGGTATATAGTCATACACCAGATATGGAATAATTACATAATAATTGTAATTATATTTAATTATGTAATTTGACATTAATGTAAATATATGCTTTTAGTATATGATTATACAATATCAGAGTTTAGAGTTTTAATTTATTAACATAAAGTATCATTTTAAATTATATCTTATCACCACAAAGGTAGAAGCCAAAGTCTGAAAGCTGATATTTTTCTTAACCTGAGAGTAATAAAAACACATTTTTCTAAATAAATTATGTATAAATGATATAATGTTTTAATTGTCAAATTAAAAGTTTGTCACATCTACAAAACATTGTTCATCTTATTGGCAATTACTACTTAGGAATAAAACCTAAAGATGGAGATACAATTAAAATGTGATTGACATTTCAAGAATTAAGGTTATATTTTCTTATCACTTTCCTGCCGATTTCTTAACCCATTATAGGCTTTAAGTATTAGTAAGATTCAACATGTAAATGAACAAATTGAATACTGAAGAGACATCTAACTGTCTCAAATCATGGAAAAATTTATAAACATGAGATCTAAATTACTGATGGAAAATATTCTAAATCCTTTTGGATTTAAAGATGTTTCTGGAAAAATTTCTGATTCTGTCTTATAGATTGTACTTCATTACTCACAGATGTTTAATTTATTTTTTTAAATAGGACTCAGAATCAGAGTGGGAGGAAAAAACAGTAAATAAAGAATGAAAATACTATTTGCATATTTCTGCCTAAAATCAACTAGAATATATTGCCTATGTGTATCTCAAGAATTTCCATTTCCTAACTGTGTCCCATGAAGAACGTTATAGGCTTATCATTTTCTATAAATTTTCTTAATGACGGCACCATTAGGTTCCATTTTGAGACCTGACTTAGCAATGGCTCAATATGCATACACTTTCTCTTGCTTTCAGCTGTGCAAGATTCTTTTGGAAACTAAAGTACAAATGGGAGGTAATAAGGTAGGCCCCAAGGTCTTCACAGAGATTCTCATCCTCATGCTGGTTTGCCCCTTAGTGATCCAGAACCTGCTACTAAAACAGAAGCACTCATTAGATACCCTTTAACCCACATTCATGGGTCTAGATGTCCTGTAGTCCAGGGGGTGGCAGACCCCAAGAAGACTCCATGGAGTGGCCACAGAACAGAAGATCGTTCCTTAAGCCATCACAGCTCAACCTGAAAGATACCTGAAAGTGCCCTTCTAGGAAGACAAGGTGACAGCTTAGGGTTCAGAAAGTAGAATGAAGACAATTGTAAGTCACAAGGAGCTCCCAGGGCTAGTCTATTTATCGGTCAAATAATTTAAACCAAGTCACCTATGGTTAGTCTTTCTTTGGATTTGTTTTTCATTTTTTGTTTTTCAAATAGGAATGTTTTATTTCAGTATAATGTTATAGAAATAAATGGATTTTGGTAAGTGCTTTGAAGGTTAAAGCCATCTATAGTTGCAGTGTCAAAAATCTAAAATGAAAAGAGCTTAACATTTAGAATCAATAAAATACAACTGTTGCTAAAAGAAAATTGTCAATTTTCTATAAGGATATTTTCAGAGTTGGAGGAAATCACACAATACTTACATATGTATATGGTGACACTAGGGTGGGGTAGAAATATCACAGGATTGGAAAGAGGTAAGTAATATATTAAATTAGTATGATTTTCAAAGAGGCAATTCCACTAGTGAGAATTGGAAGCCTTTTAAAAGTGTGTATTTTACCTAAAAGAAGAATCTGAAGGCATTAATTATTCCTGACACCTTAAGGGCATCTGACCTTTCATTTTTTTCTTACCATAGTTTCCCGTAGAGTGGGAGGCAGCTGGTAGTCTTTGGAATTCGAAATTGAATATTTTCATGAACTGATTTTGTGGAACTTAGCCTCTCTGAACCTTGGTTTCCTAAACTGTAGAAAAAAACACAGCAATGTCTACTCTCTTTCATGGACATTAACATAATAGGGTTTTATTGTAAACACCTGATTACACTCAGGTGTTTATGACTATGAAAATACAAAATTGATGAAATTCTTAAATTAAGCCTTTTAAACTAAATACATTGATTCACATTCCATACTGTACTCCCCTCTCAAAAAAAGTAATAGTTTAATGCATTCTTTCTCTATTAGGTGACTGATTTTCAACATTCTCCAGTGTCCCTATGATACCAACCAGGGTTCTCGGCCTTCCCCAATCAATAGAAATTGACTAGAGGACAGACAAGAAATTCAGGCAAGGCTTTATTGGGGTCCCTGCTGCAGCAGGGGGGAGCGAGAACGAACAACAGATTCCCTTGCTTGCTCGCTCCCAGAGGGGAGGCAAGCTTGTTCCTAATATAGGGTGAGGGTAGGGGTGTGTCCAGGGGTCCGGCCGGAGGGGTTGGTGGTGATTTGCCCAGGTGGGTGATTTGCCCACCCCTCTGGCGGTGTTGAGTGCAGGGGGCATGCGCAGTACTCTGCTTTTGCTCCCAGCTCCCTGTTTTTGCTCCAGATTCTTCAAAAGTGGCAGTTGGGTTTTTTGGTCTCTTTGTATCTTTTGTCTGGAATTTACCCCAACTGCGCATGTGTGCAGTTATTTTTTTGTCCCATATAGTTTCTTTGTATTTTGTAGCTTGAAGAGAGGTGTATCCAGGCGCAAGCATTGCAGCATTGCAGCAAAGGGTCCCAGGTCCCAGCCTGTCTCACCTAGAAATTCAATTGCTTTAGAAAAACTAAGGGTTGCCTTTTAAAAGATGCATTTTAGTGTAACATTCATTAGACTATAATAATTGTGTTGTAGCTTGTCATTTGTAGAATAATGTGGGATGTTTAAATTTCAACCATTGCCATTATAAAATAAATGTCTCATAATTTGTGTGTATAAGGAAGCCAAGAGCTAGCTAGTGCCCTAATGTTTACAATGGTATTTGTATGCTCCTCGCCGTAGTTAGATCCTAAAGGCCAAAGACTAAGGTGCTAAGCATCAATAAATTAAGGGGTATGAACAGGTACAATGGAGTGTAATTTGCTTCAACTTCACTCTACATTTATATACTGGACCTTAGGAAACCCAAACCTGGTGGTTGTTTCCAAGCCCATGAGGAAGAGGGCTTGGAAACGGACTCAGGAATATAAGTGCAAATGAAAGAGACTGGAATGCAGGGAGAGAGGGATTTCTTAGCGTGACAGGGTCTCTATTCCATCTGTGTGTTCGGATACTGGAATATCTAAGACCACAAGAAATAGTTGCCGTTGTTTCCAGTAGTAGGGGATGACTGCCCGGCAGGGCTTTTCAGGTAGCTGAAAAGTCTACGGCATCCAGACCGCTTCCTCCATAAAATAACCACATCGTTTGAGAGCTCTGTGAAAATCCGAGAGACGTGATCTTTCTTTTCCAAAACACCCGTTTTTAGCAGCAGCCCTTCACATCCAAAGGAAACAAAGCTGTATTTTCACTACTAATAGTAATGACAACACATGGTAGAAGCAACAAAAAGAGGAGTCTAGCTCTAATAACTTAATAACTTGGACTTTGCCCTCCAAGTTTTGCACATTTAGTGATAATATATCCCCCCCAAAAAAGCATATAACAAACATTTACAATAGCATATACCCTTTATAACGTTTACAAAATGTACGCAGCATTGTGGGAGGAGTTAAGCTTAAATATTAGGGAAATGTAAAACATTTCAAAAATGCTGCTCTGATATAGTAACTACAATGTCATTGCTGTGAGATATTGGTATTTATTGAATTAACCACAGTTGAAACAATCATTTACTGAAAGTTAATATGTAAGAAAAAAAATTTCAACTCTTGTGTATAAATAAAAACCCTTCTTGATCTTTAGGTCCTTAATATTACACTCAAAATATCATGACAACTGTCTCTAACATCTTGGCCAAGTTAATTTCCTTTAACTATTGTGTAGATACTTCTCTATTTACCACTAGGTCAGATTATATTAGAAAAATACTAGGGAAACCGTAAGCAATGCACTTGGGCTGTGTCTGCATTGAAAAATTATTTATACTATGTTATGTGCTTTCAAGTCCAGGAGTAGAAAGCCTGGATATGAGGACTAGATGTTATATTCAGGAGTATGAATTCAAATTCATAAAACTAAAATTGTGCCGTGAATATATTTAGTTTCACAAAACCCTCAAATGACAACATGCTTAATTCTTATAAAATATAAGATTCCATCATTCCTCCATTGATAAAATATAGGAAAGCAGAAATTGGAGAAAGATTTCATCATCACCATGTCAAAGGCACCATTGTTTGCCAGACGTAAAAGCTGTCCCCTGCCAGAACTTCTTCAGAGGGGTGAACACTCTTAGGAAGTGTAGGTATCCTGCTCTCAGAATATACAAGGACCTCTAATGTCAGTACAAGTTTGCTAGTTCCTTTCATGTTGAGCTCTAAAAGATTTTAATAAAACAAGCATAATATTGACCATGTGTATGGTAACTCATTTCTCAAATGTGAAGCTACAGGACTCAAACAAGGACCAGAGACAACACCAGGAGCAAGTGTGCGTGGTGACCTCAAAATGAGCCCTACGTCTTAGGAAGCTCCCCACACAGTTCTCTGTACCACTATGCTACTGCTTGTTGAGAAGGATGGGGAACCAAGGATGCACCATTCCACTGACTGACACCTGGGTATGTCATGGCCTTCACTGCCTTAGACAAGCGGTCCCTCCAGAAATCTTTCATAGATAATCCAATCTCTATTACTGGCTTCTCCTGGTATGGTTGAGGGGGCTCTGAATTATACATTTAATGTTTCCAGGGCTCTTTTTGTGAAATCACACTCTAAAAGTTTGATCTTTCTGAGTTATTAATGAAAGATTGCCCACACACATGCTTGGCTTTTTTTCCCTAGAGCCCACTTTTCCAGTAGTGAACTGGAGATTTCCCCAAATCATCCAGTTATGGTTCCTTTTTGTTTAACAGTTCTTCCCCTAGTTTATTTCTTTCAACTTGCACTTTAAATATCAAAAAGAAAATAAGATACATCCTCCACCCTTTACTTGTATATCTTCTCAGCTAATGTTCAGTTTTTTCACTTATAAATTCTACTTTCCTCATAACTGCAGGACATAATTGTGCTAAGATTCTGCCCCTGGATAACAAGGATGTCCTTTCCTCCAGTCTCCAATAACATACTCTCATTTCCTTTTGAGACTTCACAGGAACACCTTTGACATCATTTACCAACAATCAACCAGACAACTTAGATGTTCTCTAAGCCAACAAATGCTTTATCTACCATACTCTTCAATTTCTTCTCAGTCCTCCCTTGCAAAGTCATTATATCCATATTTCTACCAACAGTCTGTTCAAGGCAATCTGAGCTTTTGCTCTATGAGAAATTGGTAGGCAGCTAGGACTATGGGGACGATGACCAGATCCTTGGTAAACCCTGATAACACTTCTATCATGACCTTTCAATGAGCTTGAACTTGGGCAGCTTGTTTGGACAGCAGACTGTCATTTCTCTGGCTGCTTCTTAGGTAGAGCATGTTCACCCCATTCTGGTCAAGTTCCCACCATTGTAGAATGCACCAGAACAAATATCAATTGGGTAATTTAGTGAAACATATTACAACCCTCACAGTTCTTGATGCTATAGACCATGGAGAGATTTTTACCTGTAGCCCAACTGACCCTTAATTCAGTTGATGAAGTAGGTAAGAAGATGGGTTCTGTTGGTTATTTCATTTTCTGTTATTGTTTTGTTTAACTAAATAGAGAATAATAAAAATCTCTCTTTTTTTTTACACAGAGTTCTCTGAAACCTCTCCCATGGATTTTCCTCAACTGCAAATGAAAGTAATACACTTAAATGTTATAAACTGGGAAGCTGACAAGAAGAGTGCATGACAGGAATCAAAATGCTGTTTCTATTTGGTAATGTCAGTTAGAACTGTTCATTTGAACAGATTTAACTAAAGTTCTTAAGCATAATTATTAAATTAATAATAGAAATTTTAGGGTTTTTTGACAGCCTAATTCCTCATCATAAAGTAATTTAATTCTTTTTTACCAGTAGATACTCCTTTTATTCTTGGATAATCAGTTAGTCAGGAAAACATAAGAGAATATATGTATATAAATTGCTGACTTTGTAATTGGTGCATGGAATCTATTTATAGATGATAGTGATTTTTTTCAAGGAAAATATGGTTCATGCCATTACTTATAAGGACTCCATGAGGATAGATGCAACTTAGCAGCATATTGCCCTCAGAACAGATAAATTTTGTACTTATCTGCTATTTTCTATTGTATTTATAATGGTGAAAACTCTAAAGCTGACATTTATTTCAGTTGGTAAAGAAATAAATTGATGATGCAATACCAAATATTTTAACCAAAACAAATAAGTTGAGATCAGGATTTTTAGCTGTCTTCTTCAGGGCCAAGTTTAAAATTTAAAGTTCTTTTAGATCAGCTTTACAAAAGGACTGAAAATTAGTTTAAAACATTCAAGCATAAAGAGAGTCAAAATGAGAAGGAGATGGGACTAAATTCTTTAGAGAAGGACTGTCTGCTCTTCCTTATGATCAACAGAAATTCAAGAAAGAGAAATGGAAGAGAAGAGTCAGATTTCACACACATTGCTACACATCACCATGGATTCATTAGATAGCCAGATATCTTCATATTAGAACACTCATTCTTTTTTTAAATTTATTGAAGTATAGTTGATTTACAATGTATTAATTTCTACTGTATAGCAAATTGATTCCAGTATACATATACATATATTCTTTTTCATATTCTTTTCCATTATGGTTTATCACGGGATACTGAATATAGTTCCCTGTACCATACAGTAAGACCTTGTTGTTTATCCATCCTATATATAATAGTTTGCATTTGCTAACCCCAAACTCCCAGTCCATTCCTCTCCCAACCGCCTCCCCACTTGGCACCCACAAGTCTGTTCTCTATGTCTGTGAGTCTGTTTCTGTTTCATAGATAGGATCATTTGAGAACACTCATTCTTATTCAATATGTTCATACCATTATGTTTGAGTGCTCGCTCAATTTTTTATATTCAGTTGAAGTTGTGTATTCTGCACTTAAATTACTTAGGGTAGATATAATCTAAACTTTCCTTTAGTCTAAGGTTTATGATATTCTGTAGTACTTGGAGATAGGAAATCTTGATTTAATCTTCTTACATATGTCAGCTGTGTCATATAAATACTCTTACAATCTATATTGTAATAAATATAGGAAGAGCTCAAAGGCATACTAACCACATCTAAATGGTGAGTTTTACTTTATTATGTTCCTTATAAAAATTCTAAAACACTGTATCTTTTTATCTTTTAAAAAAAATTTTTATTGAAATTTAGTTGATTTACAATGTTGTGTTAATTTCTGTACAGCAGAAACTAATTTTGCTGTACAGCAAATTGACTCAGTTATACATATATATATTCTTTTCCATTATGTGAGAATTATCTTACTTCATACTAAAACCCTGTATTTTTTTTATCTTTTTTTTTTTTAACATCTTTATTGGAGTATAATTGCTTTACAATTGTGTGTTAGTTTCTGTTTTTATAACAAAGTGAATCAGTTATACATATACATATGTCCCCATATCTCTTCCCTCTTACATCTCCCTCCTTCCCACCCTCCCTATCCCACCCCTCTAGGTGGTCACAGTGCACAGAGTTGATCTCCCTGTGCTATGCTGCTGCTTCCCACTAGCTATTTTACGTTTGGTAGTGTATATGTGTCCATGCCACTCTCTCACTTTGTCCCAGCTTAGCCTTCCCCCTCTCTGTATCCTCAAGTCCATTCTCCAGTAGGTCTGTGTCTTTATTCCCGTCTTGCCAATAGGTTCTTCATGACTATTTTTTCTATTTTTTTTTTTTTTTTTTTTAGATTCCATATGTATGTGTTAGCATACGGTATTTGTTTTTCCCTTTCTGACTTACTTCACTCGGTATGACAGACTCTAGGTCCATCCACCTCACTAAAAATAACTCAATTTCATTTCTTTTTATGAGTGAGTAATATTCCACTGTATATATGTTCCACATCTTCCTTACCCATTCATCTGATGATGGACACTTAGGTTGCTTCCATGTCCTGGCTATTGTAAATAGAGCTGCAATGAACATTGTGGTACATGACTCTTTTTGAATTATGGTTTTCTCAGGGTATATGCCCAGTAGTGGGATTGCTGGGTCGTATGATAGTTCTATTTTTAGTTTTTTAAGGAACCTCCATACTGTTCTCCATAGTGGCTGTATCAATTTACATTCCCACCAACAGTGCAAGAGGGTTCCCTTTTCTCCACACCCTCTCCAGCATTTATTGTTTCTAGATTTTTGGATGATGACCATTCTGACTGGTGTGAGGTGATATCTCATCATAGTTTTGATTTGCATTTCTCTAATGATTAATGATGCTGAGTATTCTTTCATGTGTTTGTTGGCAATCTGTATATCTTCTTTGGAGAAATATCTATTTAGTTCTTCTGCCCATTTTTGGATTGGGTTGTTTCTTTTTTTGATATTGAACTGCATGAGCTGCTTGTAAATCTTGGAGATTAATCCTTTGTCAGTTGCTTCATTTGCAAATACTTTCTCCCATTTTGAGAGTTGTCTTTTCGTCTTGTTTATGGTTTCCTTTGCTGTGCAAAAGTTTTTAAGTTTCATTAGGTCCCATTTGTTTATTTTTGTTTTTATTTCCATTTCTCTAGGAGGTGGGCCAAAAAGGATCTTGCTGTGATTTTTGTCATAGAGTGTTCTGCCTATGTTTTCCTCTAAGAGTTTGATAGTGTCTGGCCTTACATTTAGGTCTTTAGTCCATTTTGAGTTTATTTTTATGTATGGTGTTAGGGAGTGTCCTAATTTCATTCTTTTACATGTAGTTGTCCAGTTTTCCCAATACCACTTACTGAAGAGGCTGTCCTTTCTCCACTGTATATTCTTGCCTCCTTTATCAAAAATAAGGTGACCATATGTGTGTGGATTTATCTCTGGGCTTTCTATCCTGTTCCATTGATTTATATTTCTGTTTTTGTGCCAGTACCATACTGTCTTGATTACTGTAGCTTTGTTGTATAGTCTGAAGTGAGAGAGCCTGATTCCTCCAGCTGCATTTTTCTTTCTCAAGATTGCTTTGGCTATTCAGGGTCTTTTGTGTTTCCATACAAATTGTGAAATGTTTTGTTCCAGTTCTGTGTAAAATGCCAGTGGTAGTTTGATAGGGATTACATTGAATCTATAGATCACTTTGTAAAACTCTGCATTTTTAATGGTCATCACTAATCTTCACTAAGCTCATTAGTGTGGTAGAAACACCTACTTGTCATTGAAATTGATGAAAAACTTTTGGTAATGGCACCCAGACTGAGAGAATCCAATGTTAAGAAAACATAAATAAATAGAACAAAAGAATAATTTTTTTTTAAGATTTATGAATCCTTTGTCCTTCAAATAGTGCAGGTTTAGAGTAAATACAGTCCATGAAGTGTTAAAAACAGAACTAACCAATAAAGTCTTGCTTCTCTTCTCTCCATCACATGTGCTGCAGAAACATACCACACTGTCATCTTCTGGTTCCCAGTGCATCCTCAGCATGCCAGTTCTCAGATCAGGTCTCTGCTGCATCTTCCTCGTTCAGGCTGACACTTTACAAGGTTTCTCTCAATCTCATCCTGATGTACCACCCACTGACAAAATACATATGTTCCTGAGACGTTTATAAAACACACTATGTCAAAAATTTTACTTTTCTTACTGAATTATATTACCATCAAATGTTTTTATAAGGGGAATAATTTTATTTCAAGCTAAAATATTTGTTTTGCATTTTCCCTATTTCATAACAGGAGACTTTGGAAACTCCTAGTAGGCGTTTGTCTTTCTCCATTCCTAAATAAAGTATCTTTCACAGCCTTTGATTATCTTGTTTGGATCTGTAAGTATGTCCATGTAAACATCCCCTATTCTCTCCTACAGTAATCTGGACTTTATTACCTGTACACCAATAACTCTTGTCTATTATCCAGAAATCTTCTTATTCAGTCTTTTAAATATCTCTCAAATGCAGTCTTTTCTTTTTTCTTTCACTAACACTGATTTGCTCAGGAACTCATGATCCCCTTTTGGGACTGGGGCAATAGCCTGGTTTCAGGCCTTCAGTCTTGTCAAGTTCCCAATGTAATATAACTACTGAAACAGATTTTTGAAACACACAATGTATGTAGATTTGATGCTGTATTCAATGCTTTCTTCATTGCCTATAACAGCGTCTTCCATATTGTGCTTCATGGAATATCAATTGAAATCCAAAATGGGGTTAGGGGAAAAGAAACAAAAGTTCCTTGGGCAAATAAGCTTAGGAAATTGTGGATGTACCTGTTTTCATTACTGTAAATTTCTCAGGATATTTTGATGTTACCGACATTTTTAATATCCAAGAAGATGTACTAGTATTCACCATTTCTTTAACCTATTCATTCACAAAATCTGGGCAGAGAGGGGAGGGGTGTAAATGCTATGAACATGATTTGATAAGTACTGTTTTATGGAATAATTTCAAACATTTTTTGTGGCAATATAAGACTGCTTTTAATCTTACCCACTTCCAAAACCTGCCTGTATCGACTCTTCTCTCTCCCATGATTTCTGTCACAATGAAACCCTTACAGTGCCTCCTTGGGTGGCTGTACCTGTTATTTGCCTGATAGGCTCTCTTCTGGGAAAACTACCCCACTCTCAAAAATTAGCATAAACATCTCTTTCTTTAATCTACTATTATCCTGCACCTATCTGTCCTTTAGAAATACTCAAGAAATCTCTAGGTCTCTAAGAGTGAGACCCTGGGATCTATATACATACATATATATATATATATATATTTATATTTCATCTCTGAAGTTGATTCTGAGAGAGTGTGAGTATTGAGAGCCATTGCTTTGATTCTTCCAAACAGAGATCTTTCTGGCATTGGACCAGTGTTTTAGCCGATGGTCCTATTATAACAATTACAGTCCTCATCACACTGCATTGTGTTTATTGGCTTAAATGTTTTGTCATTAAATCAGGACTATTAGTATTGATATTTGTATGTCTGCACAGTATTACTACTCTGAAACAGTAGGTGTTCAGTAAGTACATACTATTAATTACTTATATAAGCTAGTCTAAAATTGGATTTTAAATTCCCATAGAGATGGACATTTTTATAAGTGTTTATTATCTTAACCTAATAGAAAGGCAAAAGAATCACACCTTCATAGAATTGCTATTATCATGAACACAAGATTATCTAAAACAGGACAATTATAAAGAAAACGTCATTTTTAGATTTGTGTAAGTAGAAATTTTATCTTCTTACATTTGGAAAATTATCATAGAAAAACAAACCTAGGAGGGGCACATTAATAATCATAATTGTTGAATATAAATCATTTGAACTTTGGAAAAATGGATTACACAGAAACTCAACAAATGTATCGTGGTGCTTAGCATAATGAGATGAAAATCACTACATGGAAAACTACATATGAAATAAATGATTTATTTTGCCAGAAGCACAGTATAAGTTTACGGGAACAGCTATTAACAGAATAGGCCTGGAAAAATAACTGTCAAAGCAATAAAGAAGAAAATCAACTCTTTGTATAAACAATGTGTCTAAAGATCAATCTTCAATACTTGGAGCAACACTCTTAAATCTAGTTAAATACAGAAGTGACAGAAACCAGTCAAGAACATTTAAGCAAAAATAAAATATCAGGCATAACAACTGAAATAAAATTAAAGCATTGAAATACACAGACTATCAGCTTTCTAAAAAATACTGGAGTTAGCATTTTAGAGCACTCACAACTGAGTCCAACTGTAGGAAAAGTTTATTGTCTATCCCAAATCCATTCTTTCCTTCTTCCTTAGTAACCAAACCCTGGTTCTGTTGGGATGGCACTGTGCCCAACTACAAAATCGTGTTTCCTCCTTTCTTACCATGAACAAGTTGTGACGGAAGAGATATGAATGGAAGATTTGCGTGAGGCTTCTGGAATGCTGAATTCAGCTGGCAAGATTCTGAGGCCCTTCTATCTTTCACAGAGATGCGATGGCTGGAACTGCAGTGACTACCAATGACAATGAGGTGGCCTTGAGGATGGGCGACCCTTGCAAAGAATGAATGATGGAGGAGATAGAGAGCCTGTGGTTTTATTGCATCATGGAGCCGATGATGGTGTCTAGGGTACCACATCTACCCTATACTATGCACTTCGGGACTTCTACAATGTATTTTGCTAAGCTCATTTTTCTCAGATCTATAGCCGATAATCAGATACAGTACCAAATTAATAGTCCATGCTACTTCTTGGAGGAATGCCATCTAACAGGTACCATTTAGTACTTTTTCCCCAGGAGCACAGGCCTAAATATGTGCTGTAGACATATAAAAGGGGAGGCTAGTGATATGGAAATTATTGGTCTCTGGCTTTTCTGAATGTCTGCTGTCTCCTGGATGAGGAACATCCAGAATGGCCATACTTTTAAAGAACATCCAGAATGGCCATACTTTTAAAATGAAGAACACAACCACTACCCATGAGAACATAGAAAATATACACAAAGTTCCTCCAGTGCTATAGTGAAAGTTACCCTGTGATAGATTAACTGGGGAGTTTCAAAATGTAGAATAGACTTAATCATCACCACATTTGTCTGAATCACTTGATTTGAGACACTGTTTATGCACCTACAATCTGATCAAAGTGACCTAAGAATGCTCTCAGGGAGGCATGACTGAGTTTGAGTGTAACTAAGGAAACACACATTAAAATAATTATGTTGAACTGTGTTCAAAGAGCTTGAAGAATATACAAAGAGAAGAGAGATAGACTAAAAAAAGGAAGAGACTGAAAGACGAAATGTGTTCATCTCTCTAGGATTAGTCAGAAGAGAATGTGCCCAATTTAAATAAATAAATTTGGATTCTCGGTAAGCTTCACTATCATGAATCCAGTTCTGACAGTTAGGCTGTAATGAATTCACCAAAATAGTGCCACCCCATAGGGATGTGTTTGGCCAGCTAGTGTTCTTCAAGAAAATTTTCTAGGAGTCATTAGAAGGCAGGTTCCTCAAACACACCGCCCTCCAGAGCACAACTTTATCCAATACTCTCTATAACCTAGTTATTCCAAAACCATATAAGGGATGTATCATACTAGAAGGAGAGAGGTGTTTTGGCATTCTCATTCTTGACTCTTATAAAATCTCTTCCCTGACTGCTCCTTTTCTTTCATCTAGCTGTATTTTCATATATATATATATATATATATATATATATATATATATATACACACACACACACACACACACAAATATCTATCTATCTATCTGAGAAAATATAGCCTATATATAGGCTTAGATAGATAGATAGATAATTTCTCCCTAAGAGTTACAGCTTCATTTCACTACTTCTCTTTGCAGTAAAATCCCTCCAGAGTTGCTATCCTTGATGTCTTCAAGGATTCTTCTCCCATTCTCTGCTTAATCCACACCAATCTAACTTTTACACTCATCTCTCCATGAAACTAAGGAAATGTCACCAAAGCCCTACATGTTGCTAAATCCTAAGGTCAATGTTCTGTCTTCATTTCACTCAGTCTATCAGCAGAATTCCACTTCATTGATCACTCCCTCCTCATGAATACTCTTTGGTCTCTTGTTTCCCGGAACTTCATATTCTTTGGATGTCACTTATAATTCACTGATTTTTCTTTCTTAGGTTCTTCTGCTGATTTCTCCTCTTTTCAACTCTTCACACTTGTGTGTGGGCTGAGTCTTGATCCTCTCTTGTTCTGTAGCAATGCACATTCCCTTGGTGTCTCACAGCTTCACATGTCATCTACAGGACCAAAACACTTCCAAATTTTGTAACTCCAACTTAGAGTTCTCTCTGTCATATCTCAACTGCATAGTTGACATCTCCACTTGGAAGTCTAATATCCGTCTCAAAATCATCTATAAAAACTGAACTAGTCATCTTTCTCCAAAAGAACGTGGCACTAGAAATTTCTTTCTCTAAGTTAATAACAAATCAATTGGGCCACTAGCTCAAGCCAAAAAAATGGAATCCATCGTTGATTCCATCTTTTCTCTCAAGTCCTTGCATAAATTTGTCAGGAAAATTTTCTGTCACCAACATCAAATTATATTAGGAAGTTGACCTCTTCTGATTATCTCTACAGCTCCTGCCCTAGTAGAAGTCAGCATGATCTCTCGCTGACATGGTTTCTACAGCCTCCTGACTTTTGTCTCAGACTCCACCCTACCTTGCTGCAGTTTTCTCAATGCACAGATCAGAATGACCTTTCAAAAATGCAAACTGACTCATCTCCAAACCTCCCCTTGGCTCCCCTTTTCTCTTAGAACAAAAGCCCAGCAGAGCTTTGCCTCATTCGACCCCTTATTACCTCCCTGATCTAATCTCCAACTACTCTTCTCATCACACTATTCCAACCATGCTGGGCTTCTTGCTGTACCTTGAACACACTAGATAGCACTCCTGTCATAGGGAGATTTACACTTAGTCGTCCCTCTGTAACTCCAAATACCTCCATCTCAGTTTTAAAGTTTTTGCTCAAATACCAGCTTTTCAATCACATCTATTCTTTTCTATATAAATGCCAACTACCAACGCTTTCTCAATTCCATCCAAATCCCAATACCCCCTTTTTCTTTTCAACATAACACACTGCTTCCTAACAAAATATGAATTTACTTATTTATTACCGTTTTTATTGTTCTTTGAATGTCTTTTCTCACTGGCAAGTAAGCTCCCTCAGTAGAAAGAATCTTTGTGATTTTGTTCACTGCAAAAGCCACGTGCCTAGAACAGACTATAATCTAGAATAGCTGCTTAGTAAATACTTCCTGAATAAATGAATCAATGATATTGCCAATGCCTCTGTTTTAGTTATCATTTCTGTGATTATGACATGTAAATATTTTCTGTTGTGTCTTCTGTATAAGTCTAGTCTATCGAGGTGAATTATAATCTCTTAACAAGTAGTGTCCACAGCTCATAATTATTGTTGCAAGCATACAATGCAGGACAAAGAAGGCATACAGTATTTTTCCTTTCTATACACACCTTACATCCTCTGAAAATATTTTTGTTTTAGCCAAGGCACAAGTATATTCTAGCAACCTAGATTAAGAGCAAAAGCATTTCTCAAAAAGAATGCAAGTGGAGATGACCTATGATAAAACATGGCTGGTGCAAATTTAAGGCAGGGAGATAAGTTCAATGGCTAACAGTATAGACCCATAAGCTAGAATTCCTAAAGTATCATCTCATTTCTGCTGCTCAATACCTGTGAAAGTTAAGTGACATGCATAAGTTAACAAGCCTCTCTGTGCATCACTTCCTTATCTGTAAAACAGAAATAATAGTAACTACCACATAAGATGGCTATGAAAAATTAAATATTAATTTGTCAAACTACATGTTAATTTAATGTCAAGTACATTGAATTTAGCTTGGCACCCAGTAGGCACTCTACACGTGTTATATGTTAGCCCTTCAGGTGTGACTCAATGTTTTTACAAATATTTATCTGACATTTTTTGTTCTTGCTTCTTCCATGAACAATCTCTGTGACCCTGAGTGGCTCACTTAAGTGCTCTGGCCTTCGTTTATTTACCAACAAAAGCAAGAGATTGATCTTGATGACTGCCCAGATCCCTAACAGCACTAAAGATGTGTGCTTCTCTGAATGTTCAGAGAAAGGCAAACATTTTCACACCAAAATCCGTTCCTGGCCATAGAGCATAACATTTATGGGATGATCTTTCTTTTCACATTGATGTCAATGCTTATATTTGGGGAAAGGGTGAGATTTGTAGCTCTGTATTAATCAAGAGATGGAAACATAGCTGATGTTCATCTTTATCCCCTTTATGGTCCACATTTCTGGATTGTGAGAATTCTTGATAGAAAGTCAGAGGACAATCAGTGAGTAAGACAAGGACAATGGTAGTGGCATAAATGGGGGTGAAAATCACAGGAGTGGCCCGGGCATCGAGGATAAGGATACCTGTCAGGTGTGCAGGCGCATTCCTGCTGAATGCCAGCCCTGAAGGTAGGAAACTTTTGGTGGATCAAGAAAGGTCAAGAGGGACTAGATGAAGGAAGAAATAAGGAGAAATTAATATCAGATCATTCTGATAATAATCAGAATTTTAAAACTAAATACGGTCTAGAAAGGAGAAATACAAAATTCTCTGGCTTAATATTCCATTAAAAATATCTTGTGATTCACAAAGCAGCCTGTCTTTTTCTGTTCAGGTTGCTACAACAAAATACCAGACAGAGTTTAAACAAAAAAAAATTATTTCTCTCAGTTCTGGAGGATGGAAATCCAAGATCAGGGTGCCAGCATGGTTGGGTGAGGGCCCTCTTTCAGGGCATGGATTTCAAGTGTGTCCTCAAGTGGTAGAAGGCAAGGGATCTCTCTGAATCCTTCTTTATTTCATAAGGCACTAATCCCATCATGACATTCTACCCTCAGGTCTTTAGCACCTCCCAGAGCCGCAGCTGCCAAGGCCATTCCATCTCCCAGACCCGCACCTACCAAGGCCATCACATCTTCCAAACCACACCTACTAAGTCCACTCCTTCAGCATTAGCATTTCAACATAGGAAATTTGGGAAGACACAAACATTCGAACCGTAACACAGTCCGCCCCATATTCTGCCACTCCGAGCCACCAAGATGGGGGCCTAAATTCTTCAAAGACGATTGTGCTTAAGAATATCCTCTGACAGGAAACACTGTAGATACTTCAGCAGAAGGGTTTGTTTTCATCACTCAGTATTAGAAGTGCTACTTTGATCTCAGCAGAAATGAATTTACCCTGACAACTCTGTAACATTCTGCACGTTTGTGTTTCTGGTCCTGTCTTGTTTCTACTCCTTTGCACTGTAAATTAGCAGCAGCTCAAGTACTTGTGAGCCCCCTCAACAGCTGATTCCTGCAGTCTCTCTGCCACTTGGCTTCTGGCTTCTGGCAGCTCACACTGGCAAGCATGGCTCCCACTGTTTCAAGGCTCAGAGCAGCAAATGCACACAGAACAGCAGTTAGGACATAGGTTCTAGCCCAGGCTGCTGGGCTTCAAAGAATTACTCTGACACTTACTAAGTGTACGACTGGGCAAGACACTTAAATCTCCATGCCTCAGTTTTCTTATCTGCAAAATCAGGGTAATAATAGTACCTAATTCATACGACTGCCTGAGGATGAAATGAGTTAACATATGTAAGGTATTGAGATCAGCCCATGGCACTTAGCAAGCACTCAGCAGGTGTACCGTGATTTGTTATTAATCTTCAGTTAATTTATTAATGCTAAAAATATTTCATAGAAACCTGGGTTAGCTTTTGAAGTTTTATTTTTTATTCAAGAAACAATTTCCTTTTCAAAAAATCACCAATATACTCACAATATGAGATGAACATTCAAAAAAATACATATTTTTTTCTTATTATTCAATGTACCACTCTTTTAACTAGAAGCCTCCATATTTTCGATGATTCTTATGATTTTGCATTATTTTGGTTGCAAACACACACATGCATTTAGAACTTAGCTCCCATATATTACCTTTAAAATTGTAAAACTGCTTAAATATAATGATACTGTAGTTTTCTATATACATTTTAAAAATAAACCTGTTTTCAATGATTGGCATTAATAATATTCAAGTGCAACTATTGTGCTAATGCTTAATAAATACTTAAAAATGGGTTTTAAGCATGTATTGGTTACCATGAAAGTATGCCAAGGTGGCCCAACTGTTTATTGATGACACAAAGGCAATTTCTGACCCCTGGGCCTGTGATGGGATGAAAAAGAAGGCCAACTAACTTTGACTCTCTCTGGGACATTCATCACCATTGCAACAAGGGAGGAAGGACAAGGTGGTAACCCCAGAAGCTCACTTTCTCCTTCTAATCATGACACATAATTCTAGTGGCTGCCAATCCAGAGTTAGTTTTGCCAGTTTAAGGATATGGACAATATTTCTTAAAGTCCTTTGTTATATTTGCAACTCTTAGGGGTTAGAATAAGAAAGTAAAGCAGTGGGACATTTGCATGTTCAGAATATTGGTATGGTTTTTTTCTCCTTGAAAACTGAAGCTTAAGATCAGACTGTGAATACGTTTAGCCCAAAATGTATTATGAATCAAAGCTCTTTTTATAATGGCCAGCAAAACCAAGAAGCCAGAGAAATGTTTTAATCTAATCTATTAGGTACAGGTCTCTAAGTTAAATGTTTTAATCTAATCTATTAGGTACAGGTCTCTAAGTTAAATGTTTTAATCTAATCTATTAGGTACAGGTCTCTAAGTTAAAGTAGTGAATCAATATTAACTAACCCTGCCCCACCACACACATTTCTTTGGCAGAGGTTTCCGAGTTAAAAGCCAATGAGCTGGAGGCTCTGCTTTGATACCACAGCCTTTGGGGAAAAGAAATGGTGAAGGTGGTTCTACTCTGATGAGTAGAGGCTGGGGAACTCTTTTAAACTACCTGATCCCCGGTCGCAAACAACGACTACTGGAGCTAGACCATCTCTGTGGTAGGCTGCACTAAGCTCTCCCTGGCTGAGGACAGGTAGGTAGGTACCTGCGTAGACAACACATCATCCAGAAGAAGCCATTTAACACCTCTTCCACCAGAGGGCGCAGTTCCCCGAGACAAAGGAAGTCAGAATTACAACACAAACCGCCCCCTCTCACCCTGCCTTGTAGAACCAGTGACACAAGAGTGCATGGGAGGGGTGTACAATTCACGTGACAACATATATCCTTTCCTTTTTATTCATAAGCCCAATTAGTGGCTTCTGCCCTTGAAGTATTGATACATGTCGTTAAAATGTGCTTGATTTAGTTGAACATAAGTGGGTCAGGAAGATGTGAGACACTATTATAATCTGAGATAGTCCAAAAGACATTCTATAAAAGGATTATCTGGTCTCGCTAGACAGATCTTTTCCAGGTATGGATAATTGACGCCGTATATACATCATACATCATATATATCTAATGCTTTGCTCTGTAAATTATATTATGCTTATTAAGATAACTTCAAGGATTTCCACTGCCAGCGTCTTAGTAAATGTTTCCTTACTTCTAGCTAGATTACTTCAATACTATTGCAATCGGCTTGTTTTATTTGCTGTCTCTCCAGTCTTCCCATGTGCATCCGAGTAACTTCCATGGTAGTTTTCGTGTGTTTTCTCCAGCATCTGACACAGTGATTGGAACAGAAGAGATGCTCAGAAAACAGGTAATGAAGTAATGAGTGAACCCCACACTAGAGCTCTGAAAATGCCAATTCCCTGCTCAAAAATTTCAGTGGACCCTCATGACCTACGACATAGAGTTTATGTTTCTAAGCATAATATTCATACCCTCTACAACCTGGCCCCCAATTCTTATTCCAAAAATATCTAATGCAACACCCAAAAAAGTATACATTCCCGTCAGACTAGACTCTCAATCCAGTTAAAATAGATCATCCTCACAGCACACCCTAATCTTGGGCATCTTTCCACAACACTGCTACCTCAGCCTAGAATTCCTTTTCCTCCTTCTCTATCCTTTCCAATCATATCCATATTTCAAATACCAGTTCAAGTTTCACTTAATCCATGAGTGATTCTCCAGGTGGAATAAATGTCTCTGAGTTTACAAACTCTTTGGTTATAAGTATTTCATCAAGTATTTATTCTTTGATTCATCAAATAGTTACTAAAAACTTTTATGTATGCAACACTGGTCTAAGTTAGATCAAAGTGCTGAAGATCTAACAGTCAGTGAAACATGTTCCCTGCCCAAGAGATGTATAGGCTGGTAGGAAATCCAGACATGCCAGCAGATCACTACAGTAGAGATCCTTCAGAAGTTATAAGTACAGGGTTCTAGGTAACCTGTGAGGGAGGCATTCAGTGCAGGCTCTTGGGGTGTCAGCAAGGATTGTCTGGAAGATGTAAGTCCATTGTGACTGGGACTCAGTCAATCATTGTTTGAAATAATGGAGAGCCCAGAATTACAAGACTTATTATGCCAATTCCCTCATCAAAAACTTATAACGTCTCCTTACTGTCCACAAATAGAGCTTATGCTGTTAAGCACTTACAGCCTGCATAGGGGTTAGTCAAGTGAATGGAGGCCCAAGAGAGGGGAGGGGGATTATCTGAAGCACAAAATAGGCCAGAAGGAGAGAGAGCATCTCAATCTGGGTAACTGCCATACTTTCTCACCCTCCTGACCTCCACGTTTTTCCTCAATGAACCACAAAACAGGCCTTCCTATTTGCCTTTGTTTAAAAATACTGGAGCATCTTTTTTGTTGTTGTTAATCTGCACCACCAGATGGTAAGGCCTTTATTTGAGAGAACTTGTCCTATATTCTCCAGAATATCATACACACAGTCCAGGACACTGATTCACTAATTGTGTTCAATGCAATTAAATATGATAGTAATATTCAAAGGAGGAAGGATCAGTGCAGAAGAAAATAGGGCATTTTCTCTTTATACACTGTCCACTGCTATTAATTATCGACTAATGTTGAACTTAACTTCACTCTTCTTCAGAAACTGTTTTAACTTACTCTCCACTCTGATGCTTCCCGCTTATTCACAGCCAACCACAATTGAGTTTTCTTCTCTCCATCAGGGCTCTAAACTTAAGATGTCAGAAGTTGATGTAAAGCTTTGTGCCTCAAGCATCAAAATTCTTTCATCTTTCTTGGCTATACTGAGCTAGAGCTTTATCTCTCCTGTTTTTCCCTAGGGTTCTGTTTTGTTTATATTCCTAGAAATCTTTCAAAGTTAGAGCAAGAAAGTGATTCTATCTATATTCACTTTTCCTATGCTTTGCAACATGAACTAAAGCCAGAAGAATATGTGGTGGACACTTAGTAAATACTGCCACTGCCTCAGCCCTTTCCTCAGAATGACATTAATGCCTCTTCCATAATGCCACTCACAAGCTTCTCTTTCTTACTGTTCCTACTTTTTTAAAAAATAGCATAAATAACTTGTTTTCTCCTGAACCAGTTGAGGGTAAGTTGAGAAACTGATGTCTAGTCACTTCCAGATTCTCTAGTGTTCAATCCTAAAAACAAGGGCATTCTCGAAAATAATCACAATATGACCATCAAAATCAGTAAATTAACACTGATTTCTTAATACCATCTGTTATGGGCTAAATTGTGTCCCCCCCAAATTCATATGTTGAAGTCCTGACCGCCAGTACCTCAGAATATGACTGTAATTGGAGAGCCTTTAAAGAGGTTATCAAGTTAAAATGAGGCCAGTAGTTTGGGTCCCAAACCAATCCCATCAGTGTCTTCAAGAAGTGGCAATTTGGACACACAAAGAGACACCAGGGGCACATGTACATCATGGGGACAAAATGCAAACAAGAGCAAGGGACCAAACCTGCCTATACCTTGATCTTGGACTTCCAGCTTCCAGAACTGTGAAAAAATAAATCTCAGTTATTTAAGCCACCCATTCTGTGTTGTTCTGTTATAGCAGCCCTAGCAAACTAATATACTATCTAATCCACAAACTCCATTTAAGTTTCCCAGTCACATAATAATACGCATAGTATAAAACGTCCAAACAAAGATGTCCAGTTGAATTTAGTTGTCATGTCTTTTCATTCTCCTTCAATCTGGAAGAGTTCAGCCTTGACGCTTGAACATACACTTCTGCACACTATTTTATAGAAAAACATTCAATTTGTCTTGTATTTCCTCATGATTAAATTCAGACAATGCAAGCTGTGCTTAATCTCACTGAATCCAATTTTGTACTTCGTCCCAATGCTAGTAATGCTAATTCAACCACTTGATTAGGGTCACGTCTGCTGTCATTTTCCACTTAAAACATAGTCTTTCTTCCTTTTGCAATTAATTGTCTGTTGCTGTTGTTTTGTTGTTCATAGGGAGAGAGTTTGAGATTATGTAAATATCCTGGTTGTCACCAAATTTTCACCCAGAATTTTGAGGATCCACAGAAAATTCTTGTGTGTAGCAATTTCTATGATAATACCAAATGGTGAAGTTTTTAATTATTTCTACATATATTACATGACTTTCCACTATAAGGAAAGATATGTCTTCTCTCCATTTATTTATTCATTTATTTATATAGTTATTTTGATGCTTAAATCGTTTCTGATTTCAACAGTAGGAGCCTCTTCAGGATCACTTTTATGTTCTGTTAACATGTCTTCAATGTTCCTTGAAGACTTTCTTCACAGGATGTTCCAGGCTCATCTTGTACATTTACGGCTCCGCCTCTGGAACCAGCCACATCTTTTAAGAAGATATGGTTCCTCTTAGTGACAGTGGTGTTTAGAAGCCAAGATCTAGGCACTAAATGAACTCATTGATACTTGTGTATCACTGATTCCAGACTCACTCAGTGGACAGAATAGACACACACAAATGTGAGTTCACACTGATACTCCAACTGCAAAACAACGTCATTGCTGGATTTATTGTAGTTTTCTTTCCTTTTTAAATGTGTGCCTCTACCCCAAGCTGAAATTTTCAGGAAGGAATGAAGGAAGAAAGTGAACTGTTTTTTTAAGCTAAGCATTTTACCTTATTCAGTACTAAAGAATGAAATCCTAGATATCTCATGTCTCACCAAAATGTGAGTAAAAATGACTCCCAAGTTACAATAGCCCCTTCTTCAGGTGTTCAATTAGACAATCTTACCTAACTTAGGGTCTTCCAATGAGATTACAAACAGGTGGGCTGTTGGGTAAGCATTTTAGTCCTTTCCTTCTGTTTTCCAAGTATTGAAAGCAGTTGCATTCACCTAATTAAACAAAGAATCACTTGGGAGCATTTAAAACCTACTGAAGCACTAATCCTACTGCAAGACAATTAAATCGTAAACTCTGGTGTAAGGCTCAGTCATGAGTGTATTGTAAGACTCTCCATGTTTTCTCCCTTTCATTAACCACTGATTTAAACTGCTTTTTCTCCTCATCATAGATTTACTTGTCACTAAAATAACATGTGATCTAAACTTACTGTGAAAGGCAAATGCTAAGATGGAATCTATGCTGTCTACCTGCTGATGTCCCAGCCCCTATACTCTCCCCGCTGTGAGTGTGGGTGGGACATGCCTCTAGACAATAGAATATGGTAGAGGTGAGAGGATTTTTCAGGTGTAATATAGGTTCCAAATCAGTTGATTTGAACTAATTAAAAAGAGGTCACCTTGGGAGTGCCTGACTTGATGGAAGATAATCTTGCCCCAGCTGATCCTCTGGCTGAGAGTGCAGTCTGACCAACACCTAGATTGCAGCCTTGTGAGATCCTGAGCAGAGAACCCAGGGAGCTGTGTGCAGATTCCTGATCCAAGAAATGTGGGATGGTAGGTGTGTGTTGTTTTAAACTGCTATTTGTGTGATGATTCGTTTTGCGGCAATACAAAATTAACTGTTACCAACCACTTTTTGACTGCCAGGCAATGTTTCCATTCATTACAAGTTATTGATCTTATTTTGACCTGAAGATGGAAAAAAATAAAGCACTGGACACAGGGTTGGTGAATAGCAAAAATTTTTGACTGATTGTAATATCCGGCAAAAAATAATCTGTGGTATAATGAGCATGTCTGCTCTATTTCATCCTCTCAAAGAATATTTACACTTTCAAGGACCCTTTTGATGTCATTGCCCTCTTTCTCTATGGTGGAAGTAAAGTCAGCCATTTGGCATCCTTTTCCTAAAGGGTCATATTCCCCTACATTGAGATGTTGGTGGATAAGTGCTGTAAAAATAAGTTAGCGGGGGTAGAACATAACACTAAGAGATTTTTGAAATTGATTGCAATTACCTTTAATGAAAAGAACTTCGATTAAATTAAGCCTGACTCCACCCCAACTGTTCATACTTCAACCCTCTAATACACATACACTTCAGTCAGAAAATCCATGAAAGTTCTTTTTTTTCTTCCAAACAACTTGATTATATCTCTCATACAATGTCTACAAAAATTCTTTACAAACATATTCCTAGAATAAAAACAATGACTTTCCCCTTGAGGGAGATTGACCTGAGAGGTGTGGGGCATGAGGTATAGTAGGCCAGAGCTGGAAATTATGACAACCTTTGAGCAACTTTTGAAGCTTCTTGAAAGCACTAAGGCAGCCTTTCGTTAAGTACTGACCATGACAATGTGCAAAAGGCTGATTTGGTCTGAGATCGTGTCACTCCATTTATCCTGTATAGCCCCATACTGGAGCCAAACATTTTTCCTTGAGTCTGATGTTCTTTGAGCCTGGTTTTCTAATTCAAAATGGCCCACGTGCTTTCACAGTCATGTCTAACTATGATTCTATTAAGGAATAAAGTCAAGTTCTACCTTCTCCATGAGGAAGACTAGTGCTCCCTTGAACTTTCAATATATAATACATCAAAATATCCTCTTGGTAAAAGGAAGAAGAAGAGGAAAAGTGTGAGCAATGCAGTCCCACAAGACAGCATTCTAGAAGGCTTTCATAGCAAAGTCTTGAAAGCAATTTTCTTAACTCTATAATTAAGAAGATGTCAATTACCCATGGGGGGAGAAAGGGGTTTTGTAAGAAACTATTTGGAGAAATACTGAGTTAGAAGAAATTAAAAATTTTTTTTTTTCTTAAGTTTAAGGCCTCTTAGGACCTTTGTTGTAAATCTCCAAGAAACAGAATCATACTTATTGAATCTGGAGCAGCTCCATAACTTTTTCAATTCTTGAACACTTTTCAAACTAGGAAGACAATTGGGTAAACTTATATTCAACACCAGTGGTTCTTACAGTATGTCTCCCAGATCAGCAGCTTCAGTGTCCACATCTCCTGGATACATGTTAGTGATGTGATTTCTGTACTCTACCCCAGACCGGATGAATCTGATTCACAATGAAGTTTGAGATTTGTTGCTTTATTCCACATGTGACTTGAGGAATCTCAATCCACTCCTCTTTTCAGAACAGATACTTACTGTAAGGGATATATATATATATATTTTTAGATTTTACATATATATTTTTTTAACATCTTTATTGGAGTATAATTGCTTTACAATAATGTGTTAGTTTCTGCTTTATAACAAAGTGAATCAGCTACACATATACATATATCCCCATATCCCTTCCCTCTTGCATCTCCCTCCCTATCCCACCCCTCTAGGTGGATACAAAGCACCGAGCTGATCTCCCTGTGCTATGCGGCTGCTTCCCACTAGCTATCTATTTCACATTTGGTAGTGTATATATGTCCATGCCACTCTCACTTCATCCCAGCTTACCCTTCCCCCTCCCTGTGTCCTCAAGTCCATTCTCTACGTCTGCGTCTTTATTTCTGCCCTGCTCCTAGGTTCTTCAGAACCATTTTTCTATTTTTTTTTTTTTTTAGATTCCATATATATGTGTTAGCATATGGTATTTGTTTTTCTCTTTCTAACTTACTTCACTCTGTATGACAGACTCTATGTCCATCCACCTCACTACAAATAACTCAAGTTCATTTCTTTTTATGGCTGAGTAATATTCCATTGTATATAAGTACCACATCTTCTTTATCCATTCATCTGTAGATGGACACTTAGGTTGCTTCTATGTCTTGGCTATTGTAAATAGAGCTACAATGAACATTGTGGTACATGACTCTTTTTGAATTATGGTTTTCTCAGGGTATATGCCCAGTAGTGGGATTGCTGGGTCGTATGGTAGTTCTATTTTTAGTTTTTTAAGGAACCTCCATACTGTTCTCCATAGTGGCTGTATCAATTTACATTCCCACCAACAGTGCAAGAGGGTTTGTAAGAGATATTTTTTAAAATAAAGGATTTACGTTGGGAACTGTGTAACCACTGAGAGTGGGAACACAATTTCTCCCTGTGGAGTTTTGAATCCTCAGTGAGAGTAATTGAAGAGACATGAACAATGTTTAACAGTCCTAAAAGACTTTGATGAAGACATTGCCTCTAAAATCAAAGGTGTCTAATTGATAGGAAAATATAGATATTTTTCCTCTCGCCAGTCTGTCAGTCTGATAATTTACAGCCTGAACGATTTCCTTTTCAAATGAACATCCAAGAAGTAAATGTGTTAAATGTTAACATCTGTTCTGAAATAATTCATCAGCTTTGCCATACACAGATGACGTGAAACTTTCTTAAATGCCTATTTAAGACACCTAAGTCTGCATGTGTTATTATTGACTGCTAGGTATTTAACTTCTAAAATCCCAGCGAATATGGTGGTATATCACAGCTTTATAGTTAGTAATAAACATAGTTATGTAATACCAAAAAGAAATAAAATTGGAGGAAGGGATTAGTTTCTATCTGTACTGCATGAGGGAATAAACAACATCAAAGTCTGGGCTGGCTGACTGTAGCTTATCTAGACGGCCTAAAGATCAGAGTGGCTATTTGCTGTCACTTAAATCTTTAGGTCAAGAAATAGCTCATACTATGTTGCTTAAAATGTTACATTTTTTTAAATTGAATTTAGTTTATTTACAATATTGTGTTATTTTCAGGTGTAGAGCAAAGTGATTTGGTTATACATATATATGTGTGTGTGTATATATATATATATATTCTTTTTTGACCCTTTTCCATTATAGTTTATTACAAGATATTGAATATAGTTCCGTGTACTATACAGTATATCCTTGTTTTTATCTATTTTATATATAGTAGTTCGTATCTGTTAATCCCATTTTCCCAATTTATCCCTCCTCCCCCTTCCCCTTTGGTAATCGTAAGTTTGTTTGCTATGTCTGAGTCCGTTTCTGTTTTGTAAATAAGTTCATTTGTACTATGTTTTAGGTTCCGCATATAAGTGACATCATATAATACTTGTCTTTCTCTGTCTGACTTACTTCACTTAGTATGATAATCTCTAGGTCCATCCATGTTGTTGCAAATGGCACTATTTCATTCTTTTTTATGGCTGAGTAATTTTCCATTGTGTGTGTGTGTGTGTGTGTGTATACACACACACCACATCTTCCTTATCCATTCATCTGTCAATGGTCATTTAGGTTGCTTTCATATCTTGGCTATTGTAAATAGTGCTGCTATGAACGTTGGGGTGCATGTATCTTTTGTGCTAGGGCTTTTGTATTTTCTGGATATATGCTCAGAAGTGGGATTGCTGGATGATATGGTAACTCTATCTTTAATTTTGAAGGAGCCTCCATACCGTTTTCCACGGTGGGTGCAAGATGTTACATTCTTAAAATTTCCCTTATGTAATAATTTGTATTTTTTCCTCACTTTTTTTTTTTTTTTCTTCACTTTTGAAGGCATTTTTCCCTCTGTGTCTCATGGAATTCATCCTAGTTCTCATTCCAGATTCTTTGCCTGGGAAATTGAAATAGGTGGAGATAGTGGTTGATGGTTAAAGACTTAAGCTTTTTTAAAACTGTGATGAGGTGACAGCAGAATTTGGAGACATCTAGAAGTTATCTTCACCAAGACTTTGGTGGGGCAAAGAAAACCTGAGCAGAGAGAAGCAGAAACGGGCCACTAGGAAGGGTGAGATCCCTTGGGTGTGGACTTCGGAAGGTCCTCTGTACATGATGGAGACAAAGTCCCCATCAATAAGTGTGCAGGATATCAGAACTTACTGTGGGAAATCAGTACAGGCTCTACAATATGTTTTCCAAACTAAAGAACAGATTGAAAGGCCACCTTGGGCAAGTTTGTGGGAAGCGGAGTGTGACTGACATCTTTCAAATATACCAGGTTCTCTTCTTAGGTACATGGTGGGGTTTTATTTTGCTTCCCTTTGAGATTTAGGTGTGCCCTTATGACTTGCTTTGACCAATGTTAAATATGAAAGGAAGTAACATGTCACTTTCTGGTAGAAACTTTAAGAGTCAATTAGGAACCCATGATGCTTTTTCTTCCCCTCAGCCACAGTGCCCAGAAACAGTCTATTATCCTGGATCCCAGAGTGTTCACGTTGCAGAGAAGAGCCCTCCAGCTGACTTGGAATGAACATATAGCATAGCAAGAAAAAAGTTACAGAGTTTCTGGGGTTCGTTGCTACCACAACAAATAACCTTGAGTCCATTGAGCAGTATCCTGGACAGCAGACAAGAGTCTGAAGACTCTCTCTGATCATAGGACTGGGTAGCAGAAGAACCCAAGGAAATCATGGCATCACTATGAATTAAGAGCCTGGCACTTCCCTTAGATTCTTGGTGACCTATGGGACCCTGTGGGGGAGAGGAAGCCCCAGTGGTACCTGAAGTTGAAACACTTGCATCAGGAGAAGACCTGACTCAGTTTTAGTATGAAATATATATTAAGTTTGTGCACAAAGATTGCCACCTGCTACATATGCTTGTGTCTAGAAATTTATGCAGTCCAGTGGACTAGGCCTGTTCCATTGGCTGCAATATTTAACCCTGAGTTCTAAGACCAAAACATGAGCTAATGCTCAATGTCCTGCTCCCCAAAAGGGCAATTAGCATTGATTTCACAAGTAAATATAACATCAGTAATAATAATGCCACTGGTTTGTTGAAGACTTAAAATGTGCCAAGCAATTTGCTAAGTAGCTTACATGGATTATCACATATATGCCTTTCAACAAATCTGTGAAAGAATTGTTACCCTTATTTACCATCTTAGGAACTTGGAAATTACAAAGGTTAAAAACCAGCCCCCAGTCATACAGTTGGTAGGTGGCAGAGCCAGAATGACAGTGCAGGTCTGCTGGTAGCCAATGTCATTGCTTTGTAGAGTCCCCATTAATCACCTATTACTTGGATTATTGGAAGAATTGTCTGTTTCTGCTTCTTGTCTGGTTCTCTTCTTTAACCCTCTCCCATTCTAGGTAGAGTCATGAATAAGTAAGGCAAATCTGACCTTGGAAATTATTAAAGTTGTACTGACTCCCTGTGTTTCTTATATAAAATCTAAACTCCTCATTGTGCCAAAGGAGGTCTTCAAGGACAAGGTCCCAGCCTACTTCTCAGCATAATCTGCCACCACTCCTATTTTTCTACTCTTTGCTCTTCTAATACTAGACTACTTTGGTCTATTGATGTTACTGATAGTCACCTTGTTTTGTGCAGTCTTTTCTACATGTAATGCTCTGCAGGGGGAGACTCATGCACCCTTTCACTTAAATCCAACTGTCACTTAGTAAAGACAATATGGGTATAACCTGCTTCATGGGGACTTTTGCAATATTCCAATCTGGCTTAGACATTCCTATTCTCCCATAGTACATTGGGCAGCCCATTATTATGTAAATAGTGATACTTTAAGTACATGAACCCTGGAGTCAAAAAGTCAGGGGTTTGAATATCAACTCTGCCACTGTCTAAATATGCTTTGACAAGTTATATAACCCCGCAAAATGTCAGTCTCAGAGTAGGTAAAAAGAATATAAACATAGAACTTTCTTGAACAAATTTTTCTTTTATCATGGATTGTTTTAAAATTATATTAAATAATGAATTTAATACCATGCCTGGCTATAGTCAGAGTTCAGTATTTGTTGGCATGCTTATTTCCCTCAGCACATTATAGAATGATTATCTAAATATCAGCTTGTGAACTCCTTAATGTCCAGACCCAGTCATGAGTAAATATTTGCTAATTGAATGAATAGATGAAAAAAAAATTAGGACGATTCCATTTAAAATGCTTAAACTCAAAGGGATTAGCATGCATTCAGGGCTCCTCACGATGCCAAAAAGTGGCTTCAAAAATAGGGGCAAGATGGGAATAAAGACACAGACCTACTAGAGAATGGACTTGAGGATACGGGGAAGGGGAAGGGTAAGGGTAAGCTGGGACAAAGTGAGAGAGTGACATGGACATATATACACTACCAAATGTAAAATAGATAGCTAGTGGGAAACAGCTGCATAGCACAGGGAGATCAGCTTGGTGCTTTGTGAACACCTAGAGGGGTGGGATAGGGAGTGTGGGAGGGAGGGAGATGAAAGAGAGAAGAGATATGGGGATATATGTATATGTATAACTGATTCACTTTGTTATAAAGCAGAAACTAACACACCATTGTAAAGCAATTATACTCCAATAAAGATGTTAAAAATAAATAAATAAGGTAAAAAAAATACAGTTCTGTATTTTGGACAATTCCACCCTATTCTACTCTGGAGACTATGAAAGAATGAAGAAAAAATTTAGGAGGGCTGAGATAACAAAAGGGCTCCTTCTGAATTGTACCAAAATGCCAGGCAAAGTAAGAGATCTGCTCTCACTGTTACTGAGGAGGAGAAATTGGAAGCTTTATGGGCTGAAGAGATTTGGAAAATTTCTGAGAGAAATGAGCCAAGGAGTCAATGAGGGAGAAATATTGGGCATGCTGGGATGTGGTCAGAGCCAGGATGCAGCTGGTTGGTATAAATACCTAGAAGGCCAGGTCTGCTTGGCTATCTTCCTTTCTCCAGCATGGATGGGAGGCAAGCAGAAAGAAGATGCCCTCATGCTGGATCCCATGGAGGGATCAAGGGCAACACAAAGGTTACATAGGCAGAGTATAGAACTTTAATCTTTTGCAGTGGACGAATTGGGTCCAAAAGGGTTAGCACATATGAAGTTTTTCATAAATATTTGTTGAAAAACTTTTAAAGATGTGAATGGCCAGATATGTTTTTTCTGGGGCTTATATTTCATGGATAAAGCCCCAAAGAAGTAAGAGTATTACTTTCAAAGTATAACACTCCTCCTGGAGAGAAGGTATTTTGTGTTTGAGTTACAAAATTCCTAGATTTCACTTTCCAAAGTATACTCAGAACAAGATTAATAGAAATAAGTAAATGTCTCTGCAAATAATGTCAAAGAGCCTTCCCTTGCTTGGCTGTTTAGAGGATTAAATTTAGAGGCTAGAGAATAGTTCATGATAAAATGAATCATTGCTTGAATTTTTCTTTAGAATCACAATAAGCACAATACAGGTAATAAATTCAACTCAATTTATAGAATTAACCTATATAAACATAGTCTACTTTGATATGGTTAAAACTGACAAGCTCTACAATAATGTAGACATAATTTTTTTTCTGACTTCATTTTTACTTGAATATGCCTTTAGTGACATAATGGGAAAAGGAGGTGACAACGAGATGATTAAGAAAAGGGATTATGGGAGTGAAGCAGTATAAGCAAAACCTTGAAGTTAGAGCATTTGTATTTAGAGATGGAAGGAGGGAATGAACTGTTTTTTTGGACTGTTAATTTTGAGTCTTCCAAACTCATTAGCACCTCTAGAATTACCTTTAGTGGTGCCGTAGGACAGTGTGACAGAAACAGACCATGGGAAGAAGCAACAGGGTGAATGGGTGACCAGGCTTGGGGAATTAAACACCTACAAGCATTCAACTCTTACTTTACTTGAATTTTCAAACACAAGAAAAGTAAATTTAATTCCCCTATGGCTCCAGAACTTTGAATGCATTAAAAAAAATTACAGAGCTCATTGGTTTCAATAACAGGACTATAAATATATTTTAAAGTGATAAAATACGTAGGGGGTCTTGGTGCCCATAAAATACATCTCATTTCATATATCTGCATTTTATGCAAAAGTGAGATCTGATTTTTCTCTCACAATAAAAAATGTTGCCAAGGTTAGAGCTGTTGCCCCCACCAGGCTCTGCCTTGACTGTGCCTCTCCGGGGGACCAAGAAGCAAGTATAACCACGTTTCTAAGCACTTTTCTAAGTACGTGCTTACGCCAGGGAAGAAGACCATGAGGAACACCGCTGGAAGTTTCAGCATTTTTGAAAAAAAAAAGCATCTATCGTCCCAGAGGAATCAAAAGTAAGGAATCAAATGACCCCATCTAAGTCATTCATTTGTGTCAAGTAAGGGAGGGGTGGATCAAGCTTCTTATATTAGGTCTGGAAGGACCTGCTCCACACATTGTTACACCTCTCTAGGCTTCACCATTCTTTCCACAGCCCCTCCGACCCTGCCGGTTTGGTGCATTTTCACCACCCAGGTGAGAAACTGCACTCCACCTCCAGTGCAGAATGCATATGGTTCTTTGTGGTTTGCACTTCTGGAACCTGTGGACTCAGGCAGATCTTAATAGAGATTTTCCTTTTCCCAGGAAAATAAGTAGATTGGGCTCTGGCATAAACGATGTTTTAGAGTTTCTGAAGGCAAAGGAGGAGTTGCATTTAGAGCATACATGAGACAAACTCATCTATTTTGAGGTGTCAGGGATACTTCTGTGAAAACATTTCATTGAGTTGAGATGTGAGACTAATGCTACAACCATGGCAGACAATGAGGACAAAGGGGTAGCAAGAAGGGAGAAAGCAGGGGCACATTAAATAGTACTTTCCCTTCATGGTGCTGTGCAAATATTATATCTCTTTAATTAAGATACACAGGGGATATTACTATTTTTATTTGCTGGATATTACTATATATTGAGAAAAAATGATACTCCGAGAATTTTCATATTATTATCTTTCAAGAAATATTCCACATGTCTTCATAATTTATACTAAAATTTGACTTTGCCTTTCTTCAAGACAAATATAATTTAGAAAGAGTAAATAGATAGTAAAGAAATATGCAATGTTCTAAGATATAGTAACAAAGAAAATATTCTCTTGCATATATTGAGGATGAGCTAAATAATAGTAAATTGGCCTTGAATTATAACATATTGCTCCAAATGGCATGAATATCATAGTAGATATAATTGTATTTGATAATATAATACAAGTTATATTTCTTTTGGCTGAGAGATGGTAGAGGGGATATATACTAAAATTAATGCAACTGGTCCATCATGAAAGAGTAGGGTGGTGAGGGGAACTCTTCATTGTAACTAGTTTGGTCAGATGGATTGTAGTAGGAAATACCCAAAAGGATGATTCACAGCTCTTTCACCTAAATATCAGACATACACACACACACACACACACACACACAGAATTATCCAATAACCCATGTGGTTCACTGGAAAGGAACCATCCATGTTTCAATTGCCTCAAAGGGAAGAAAACTAGAAAGTCCAATCAGGTAACACGCCCCTGCTTTGGACTGCCATTGTTCTTGGGTTGGTGACAGTATTGTTTGATACTAGTCCCATGTGCCCTGTTGTGAACTCCATGCCTTTCTGTAACATGAACTTGGTCACTCAGATCCCCAGGCAGGCCATAGTGTCTGTTCACGGAAGGGCAGTCCTACTTTTCTTTCTCCAGTTACTGTCACTCCGCTTTGCATAAAATGGTGGATTGTGAAGACAAGGCACTTTCAAGCCACCAAAAAGTTGCATATATATTGCAGAGTATGTTTAATATATTGTCTACTGCAAGTAATCAGTATATGATAAACTAATGGGAAATCCACAATTCATGCAAAACCCACATGGCCTTGAAATATAGGAAAGCAAAGAAGTAAGGTGGAAATTTGTAGAAGGAAACTTGTATGGGGCACGCATGCTCGATTTATCTGGAACATTTTCAGTCTAGCTAATTTTTTCACATGTCAAACCTCTCAAACTGTCCTATCCCATTTTCTCCATGTTTTCCCACTCTTATCAATTGAAGATACTACTGTCACCTTTAAAAATTAGTGCTTTTAACTGTTTGTCAGTAATTTATAAGACAAATTGGATAACTAGCATCACATTGCCAATAATACCAGTATTTGTGTCTTTTTAAAATGATGATGGTGCTAGGGAAGAAAATGTCAATACATAGAATGGAGATGTTCAATTTTTTTTTCCTGGTAGTGTTTCATTAATTCTTAATACTTCCATAAATGCTTATTGTGTGGCTATTGTGTCAATTCTCTAGGTCCAGGAAAAACTATTAATATGCTATTGATCTGGTCTTGCAAAACACTTTATCTGATATGTCAATTACATACAACTTTTTAGGTGCTTTAAAAGACAGTGATAAAGTATTAAAGGAGCACAGAGACCAAAACAACTAACTCAAAAAGTCTACCTGGTAGCCTTCAACCAAAAGATACCATTTCATGTGCACCTTGAATGATAATGCTAAAGAAGTAGGAAAAACATTATCCTGAGGATAAGGCCTGCACTGTCGTAAGACCTGCATCCAGAAAATAGGAGACATATGGAAGTTATTTTTAGGGTGGAAATGTACAAGAATTGATCAATTATATGGGGGAGGTGAGGAGGAGGAATAAGTCAGTTTGAGGTATTCTCAGGAATTCCACAAGAGCAGAGTTGATATGTAACGAGTAAAATTTGTAAAACATTCATATCATGTGCTCTTTTTACTTTTCCCAGTAATTGAACTTTGATCTAGTCCATAGATATCTTGTTAGCATGGAGGAGACTCAGCTTTGTTTCTGAAGGGGTGGAAATGAATTACTGTTCAGATTATGCCCTCAGGGCTCTATTAGTTGAAGACTTTCGAAATTTATTTCCAGCGGTATCCAATCTGATCACTTGAATGTTCATTTAGGCAGCATTTGGTGTCTTTTTGATAAAAAACATTTTGTTTACTGCTGGATTTCTATCATCTGGTTAGTGCATTGCACAGGGTGACATTTAATAATTACTTTTGCATAAATGAATAAAGAAAGTATGTGCCATTAAAAGGAAATATTAAGTCAAAGGCTCTAAAGGGGAGGACCAATCTTGGTGAGAAAACCAGTATGTCTACAGTAGAATGAGTTCTGGAAAAGTGTAAGAAGATGAGGTTGACTTTTTCAATGGCCAGATCTTGAAGGGTCTCTCAGGACATGGCAAAAAATTTTGAATTGTATCCTACAAGGGATGGAAGGCTTTTACAGGATTTTTACTGAGTGGTGTGTGAGTGTGTCAGATTAATGTTTTTTCTTTCTTTTTTTTTTTTTTTTTTAACTGTTGGGCAGAAGTTATACCAAAAGTGTGAGAGAGTAGAAATAAGAAGACAAATTAGAAGGCCTTCAATTATCCTGGCTTAGCCGAAGGTGGTATGGTAGAGGTCTTAAGCAGTGGTTACATTTTGAAGGTAAACCAAACAGGAATTATGGACAAATTTGTTGTGACAGGTCCAGAAAAAAAAAAAAAAAAAAAAAAAGAATAAAAACTGGCTGTTCGGTAACAAATTACCATAAACATGATGGCTGAAAGCAACAGATTCATCGTCTCAAAGTTCCTCTGGGTCAGGGGTCAGGGTGCAGCCTAATTGGGGCCTCTGCTTAGAATCTTCTGAGGCTGCAATCAAGGTGTCAAGCTGTGTCCTCACCTGGAGACTCTGCTTGGTAAGATTATGCTTCCAGCCTCACTCAGGTTGTACCCTGAATTCATTTCCTTCTGGTTGTAGGACTGAGGAAGGGAGTTTCTTCCTGCCTGTTGGCCAGAGTTGCCCCTCAGCTCCTAGAGGCCACCCTAAGCTTCTTGCCAGGGGGGCATCCACAATGTGGTTCCTTATTTCCCCAGAGCTAACAAGGAGAGTCTCCAAAGTCAGTCCATGAGCAAGATTACATACCACAATCAAAGGAGCCACATCTTGTCAAATTTGCCATATTCTACTGGTTAGAGCAAGTCACATGTCCCACCCACACCCCAGAGAAGGAGATTATACAGAGGCATGAGGACTAGAATTCAGGAATCATGACGGCTCATGCTTGAATCTGTTCATCAAGATGGCCTCTAATGACAATACTATGCAGCTGAACTAACCCTGGAATCACCTACGTTAGAGCCTTTTTTCTTAAGTAAGACAATAACAGTCCTTACTCTTCAAAGTCACTTTTGGTAAGGAGTTGTGCTAGTCCCAGCAAAATATCTGAGGAACAAGAAATAGTAAGAACTTCTCAGTTTAATCCTCTATTTTCTCTTTGAAGTAGATGGGGGATGATGTGTTTGGGTCTCACCATGAATGAAGGTTGAACACGGCACCTGTAGTGAGAGATTAGTATCACATACAGGAATCTCGGGCAGTTTTTAGGACCAAGATGAGATTAGAAAGTCTGAGTTTTTAATCACAAAAATCTGCAAAGTGTGAGTTTTTCCTCTCTCTGCTCAACAGCCTAGATACAAATGGAGAAAATAGATTGTTAACTGACAAGATGAGAGCTGGTGAAGAAAGGAGGCTTGGGAGGTGAGACAATTGACAAGAGAATGGATAAGCTGATGAGTAACAGGATCTGGCTGGATGGAAAATTATCAAAGAGGGACTTTTCCTGGTAAGCTGGGAAAAATAAGTTAGTCAAATATAAGCTTTCTCACCGTAGTCAGAAAACAGATACTAAAGGAGTGAGCAACTTGAAGAAATAGAGAGTAGAATATCAGACTCCAGATGTAAATATATGGTCACAAAAAACCCACTCCAGACTGTGAAATGTGTGGAGTGACTGCTCTGGAAAAGGAAAAAGAATCTTAGAAATTGAAGGCAAAGAGATGAGAATCAGAATGCTCTAAGGTTGCCCATGAGAAAGCCAGAATAATGGCAAGGCTTAAGACACAGGGCAAAACTGTTAACCAGGGTCAGAGACGTTGAGGAGAATGGTTCTGGGAGTGGGGTATTGACAAGTGATGGGTAGCTGACAGAGGTGAGAGAAGGATCCACGTGATAAAGGCTAATTAAGCGTCAAAGCAGAGTATGCCTATTAACATGAGCTTTGGGTTTTAATGGTCTAGAAATAGTAAAAATGAAGCAAGAGACTGTCCAAGGAGCCTCCACATCCTGCATTACATAAACCCTAAGAAACTAAAGGTGCCACCATCTTCTTAGGAAAGATCCAGGTGCTAGTGAAAGCCAACATGGAAGAGAGCATCTGTAGCCTGAGGAGTTTGCATACATGAGATTGGGGTTACTGGATGGAGGTGCACAGGTCTGAGTGGGGTAGGAGGATGAGTCTGTGTGGGAGAACACTGAGACATATGGGGATGACATTATTGAGGAGAACACATTATCCACCACTACTGAATTCACCAGATTTGTCGCTTTTAGCAAAACATGACTTCCACCAGATGTCAAGATATTTGAAGTTCTACATTACTGCTATATCTTGTTTCTGTGACAGTTTCACAATCTGTATTTTGGAAGCATCTGTGGGTCTGAGAAGCTTTCATCTACTTCCAGAGTGACATCAGTTATGGTTTTCTTTCCATTTATTCAAATGTTCTGTCCTGTGACCCACCCACAGATCGATTCCCATCCAGTCTCACACCTCCTTGGTATGCAGGTATACTCCTCCATCATGTCTGTTCCATCTCTTTTAATTAAGAAAACAATTTGAATAATCCAGTTCTAGACTCCTTCCTTTAAAAGTTTCCGTACTATGTATGAAGTGATATTAGCTGACTTATGCTAAAATGTTTCTTTCATATTATGTATTATGTGTTTTCAGTATTTTTATACATACACCTAAGGCCCTTAGTATATTTATTAAGTAGATTTTCAGTTACTTTATATGACATACCGGAATTTAGCTCTTATACCATTGTTTTCTTTATTTCTCTATTTATTGCCTTTTTAAATTGAAATAGAGTAGACCTACCTACTTCTTGCGTTTTACTTTCTATAATATTCCGCTTTTCAAATTCTTTTTTTTTTTTAAAGAAATTCACGTTCTTTTATTTATTTATTTATTTATTTATTTATTTATGACTGTGCTGAGTCTTCGTTTCCGTGCGAGGGCTTTCTCTAGTTGCGGCAAGCGGGGACCACTCTTCATCGCGGTGCGCGGGCCTCTCACCATCGCGGCCACTCTTGTTGCGGAGCACAGGCTCCAGACGCGCAGGCTCAGTAATTGTGGCTCACGGGCCCAGTTGCTCCGTGGCACGTGGGATCTTCCCAGACCAGGGCTCGAACCCGTGTCCCCTGCATTGGCAGGCAGACTCCCAACCACTGCGCCACCAGGGAAGCCCCAAATTCTTTTTTAAGAGTAGTAACCATTCAAAAATTTTAAGTGACTTTTGTACAGATTGGTTTAACTCCTGACAAATTTATTTTTCCTAGTTCTCAGGAGATGCCCTCTTTTATGCTTTCAACAATACTTACTATCATTAAAGGTGTTTTACTCAAATCCCTTTAGCATATACTGGAGAAGAGTTTATATATAATAGCAGAGCCAAAAATGTCTTTGATCATGAGAACTACAGCTGTGGGTCCTGGGAACCTACCAAATCTTCCTGCTCTGGATACAGCCCCAAACACCTGAGCCTGCCCTCTGCACTTGACTGAGTCGAACCATTGTGGGCTAGATTCAAGGTGGGCCAATGAGATTTACCCGCAGCCCAGGAATTCTGATCATAGACAGAAATATACAGACTGGAATCTCAGGAGAGATGCGGCAACCTGACGGCAATGCTTTCGTTATAACGCTAGGAATTCCTTGTCCCTGGAGCCGTTCTAGCACCTGCCCTTGCAGAGACTTTGCTTATCTGCTTTCACATTGCCTTTTGAGTACCATGAAAACTCACAAAAAATCTCCTTATACTTAATTAAGTAGGCCAAGGTCTATTGTTTTCTATCGCATGAACCCAAAATAGCCTTAACAGGTACAATAAACTTGTTAGTGCTACACTGAAAACTGTGCTATGTCCAAGGACAGCACATTTAAATTTAACCAGATATTTTTTAAAATATGTGCCATGGAGAAAATTTGAATCTGGAACAAAAAAACAAATATAGGTGAATCAGTGAAAATCCATTATCTCTTCTGGAAAATAAAAGACCATGTACAAATTATTCTAAAGGTGAATTATCATATAAAAGTGTACCTTGGGTATGTTATATGTATAAGTTTTGATTATAAAGAGTTATGCCTCAATATGTATAAAATGGATAAATAATAAGAACCTGCTGTATAAAAAAATAAATAAAATTAAATTAAAAAAAGAGTTATGCCTCAATTCTTAAATGTGTCAAGAGTGATTTTATTAATAGTTATGTGATATGTTTATCATTTATGAACAAAAATTTTGTATGCTATATTTCTGTAACAATTCCCTTTTTGTGCAATTTACCAAGAAAAAAATGAAGGGAGATAAGATTAATCCATCTCTTATATGTACTCCAGTTCACTCTATAAAATAAAATGAAAGTGGTTGAAGAAGGCAATTATAAGATTTAGTTTTCTCTCTAAGAAGCTCAAAGTACTTATCTGTCGTTATTCAATTGATTTTGTAGGATCCCCTTGAGAGTTGTGGGAAACAGCTATTTTATAACCAGAGAAGTTAATGCAGAAACACCACATGCTGTGTTAACTATAAGAACAGGATTAAGAATCACAACCTTGGAGTTTATGAAATGTTGTTACCACATTAAATTATGCTGGGTCTGTCCCAGCGCTTGTACAATGTCCCCCTCCTAAATGTGCTTTGAACACGGCAATGAACTAAATAGCTAAACATTTTATGAACCTTCTGGTTTAAGGTGAAACAAATCATTTAGTGTCAATTAACTTCATTCATGGATTAACCCGTCTTTACAATTCTCTATGAAAGCATGTGGATCCGTGTTAAAACATCACATGCATAATGTTTAGGCAAAATCATTTTAGAAGTCAAAGTCCCTTTTTTTAGTCTTCTGTTATTTGTCTTAGCCTGGTATTCTATGTATATCTGTCATGTCTTCCAATGTCCTCTGCCTTTGATTGTCTACACTTAACATCCACTTCAGCCAAATTCTTTTATTCCTCATGAGGTGGGCATTATTGGTCTTTCCTACTTCTTTTCTTTACATTTTATTACATTTTTTAGTAGCTATTTCTCCTGACAAGGCCATTTTCTTCCACTGGCTTAACCTAAATCCTGCTTATCCCACCTTCCCTATGGAGTCTTCCCTGTAACTTCAAATTAGGCTATCGTTCTCCCTTTCGAATTCAGGCCGCATTTCTGTCTCTGTTGTAAGGATGCTAATACTGTTTACTTCAATGTTTTCTCTTTTCTTAAACATTTATTTTGTTATTTCCTGTAATTATATCCCTTCTTCCCAAAGAGATTAAAATCTTCTAAGGACAGGAATGTAGCTCAGATGACATCAAGCACAGTCTTTCGCACTTATCAGGTGTTTAATGAATGGATAGTACAGTGTTGATGAATTTACTAGCAAGCTTAAGTGAATCTGAGATTAGTTTGGAAAGCAGAGAAAATTTTTAAACACTTAATATGTACCTGTTAATAATATAAGGTGGGATAATTAAATACTCCTATATTTACGAAATAAGGAAAGGTTTACAAAAACATAATTTTAGTTTGTAACTTCCTTATGCTAAATAATGTGCCATTAGGTAGCAATTTAGTTTACATATAGTCAGCTAAATAGCACAGTCACTAGAAACCTCTTTAGGTTACTATTAATCTTGATTGTCTCATAGTCTAAAGTAAAGTATCATTTTTGTTTATTGGGCATTTCATTCTGTTGTCTATTCAGGCAGTTATTGGCTCCTGCATAAACAGCCAAGAGCTATCCCCAAACCTACCTTAAGCCATTATTCTTTTCTTGCTCTTTTGACACACTCATCCACAATGGTAATAACCTATCCCTCTGCATAATTGTTTAGTTGATAGTTGATCAAGCTCATGGGTTTTAACTTCAGTGTACAAATACTTATTCCAGAGTACCCTAGACTACCATATTTCTCTGAGCTCCTTCTGCATCTCACCCTATGCCTTCACTCAAAAATCTATACATTCAATTAAATGTCTCTTATGTTCTTATTAGCAGCAGGGTACTGGACTAGCTGTTGCCAATGAATCTCTTGCTGTGTCAAAATATTTAATGTCATAAAATGTTAATTGTCTGATCAAGCTATTCTACTCTAGATTTTATCCTAAGGAAACAATCAGAATTAGGCAATAACATTCATATACAAAGAGGTTAATTATAGCATTATTTGGAAATGTCCAAATATTGAAATCAAAGCAAGGAATATATTACATTTTCATAAACAAGAAATAACATATCAACATTAAAGAATACTGGAAAAGGATATTTAATGACAAGTATAAATGGATACCACATATTGTGATATGACATTATTTATTAAATCATTTAGCCAAGCATATTTATGATCACATGCAATATGTCACACATAATTCAAGGCTCTGGTTACATAGCTATAAACAAATAAATAAGTCCCTACCCATGTGAATCTCATATTCTCACAGTAAAAGTAGATAATAAAATGATAAGCAAATATAGCTATATTATAAAGAATCAGATAGTGACAAACAGAATAATGGGGAGTCTGATTCAGTTACTATTTTTAAGGATGTTCAAGGAAGATAAAATCAGTCAAGTGAATATCTGAGAAAAAACACTTCAGACAAAGCAAATATTAAAACCTTGATATTGGAATGTGTTTGGCATTGAGTGTAGTTGGCATTCAAGATGAATAAATGAAAGGAAAAAGAAACCTTTGTGCACTTTTGGTGGGATATAAATTGGTACAGCCACAATGGGACAAAGCATGGAAGTTCTTCCAAAAATTAAAAATAGAACCATCATACAATCCAGCAACTCCACTTCTGGGTATTTATGTGAAGAAAACAAAAACACTAATTCAAAAAGATATATGCGCCTCAATGTTCATTGCAACATTATTTACAATAGCCTAGATATGAAAGCAACCTAAGTGTCCATCAACAGAAGAATAGATAAAGAAGACATGGTACATATATACAATGGAATATTAATCAACCATATAAAAGAATGAAATCGAGCCATCTCTAAAAATATGGATGGACTTGGAGGGTATTATGATGTAAGTGATGTAAGTCAGACAGAGAAAGACCAATACCATATGATTTCACTTATATGTGAGATATAAAAAGAAAAATTTTTTAAACCCAAAGTAATAGAAAAAGAGAACAGATTTGTGGTTACCAGTGGCAGGGGGTGGGGGGAAGGGAAATCAAGGAAAGTGGTTCAAAGGCACAAATTTCCAGTTATAAGTACTTGGGATGTAATGTAGAGCATGATGACTATAGTTAACACTACTATATGTGTTAACTATAAAAAAAAAATTTTTAAGAAAATAAATCCTGAGTCCTCATCCCAAAGGGAAATTTTTTTTTTTTTTTTTTGCTGTTTCTTTGTATTTTATCTATAAGGGATACTGTATGCTAACCAAACTTACTGCAGGAATCATTTCATCATATATATGTCAAACCATTGTGCCATAGACCTTAATCTTATACAGAGATTTATGTCAATTGTATCTCAATGAAACTGAAAAAAAAGTGAATCATAATTTTTTTTAATTTTAATTTTAAAAGTAGAAAGAAATTCATTCTGCCCAACTTGTTTTCCAGCTACCCAGTTCCTTTACCTAAAGGCAAACACTGTCACTGAGTTTTTGAATATCCTCCTAGTGAAAATCTGTGTGTGTGTGTGTGTGTGTGTGTGTGTTTGTGTGTGTGTGATGCCTAGTAGATGACTTTTGATTTAAATATACTATTTTATTTAATCATCATAAGTACTCATGATATGCATATTGCATTACTCTCATTTTAGAGAGGAAGAGACAGAGGTTCATAGAGGCTTAACACCTTACCAGAGGTGCACAGCTAAATAAGATAAAATCTAAAACTGACTTCAAACCTGAATAAGTGACTTCTGATTATTAACAATGTGTCAATGTAGTTTTATCAATGTTTTGTGTTATAGTTCGTTATGCCAAAATAATAAAAGGAAAAACTCCTTATGTATTTTTGGCGACATATATACAGCACAACAGAAATATTTGCAGGTACAAATATTCTCTGAAACTCCAATTTTAATTAATCATGTTTCAGTTTGTTGAAATATGTATTTAAGTATTTTCAGGAAAAAAATGCTGCTGGCATCTTTACAGACAATCAAACTGGAAATAGCTGTCTGAAAGTGATTTATAATAATAGCAATTACTATTCCCTCTCTGTTAACTATGCCAGGTTTTCTTAAGCACTTTACTTTTAAAAAAAGTCACATCTTACACAGCCTTGTATGGTAAGAAATATGATTATCCCCATTTAACAGTTGAGAATCAAAGGCTTAGAAAATTAAGTAACATATAATGAAAGCAAAAGCTGGTATTTCTGCCCATGTCTCCACACCAACATTTACTTTTCTTGTCTTTTTTGATAATAACTATTTAGAAAGGTGTGAGGTGATACCTCACTTGAGTTTTGATTTTATTTCCCTGATGATTAGTGATGTTGAGCATCTTTTCTTGTGCCTGGTAGCCACCTGGATGTCTTCTTTGGAAAAATTTCTACTCAGTTCCTCTGCCTACAGTAAGTCCCCTACATACAAACGAGTTCCATTCTGAGAGCACATTCATAAGTCTAATTTGTTCGTAAGTCCAACAAAGTTAGCCTAGGTACCCAACTAATACAATCGGCTATATAATACTGTACTGTAATAGGTTTATAATACTTTTCACACAAATAATACATAACAAAAACACAAAAATAAAGAAACATTTTTAATCTTATGGTACAGTATCTTGAAAAGTACAGTAGCACAGTACAACAGCTGGCACACAGGGGCTGGCATTGAGTGAACAGGCAAGAAGAGTTACTGATTGGAGGAGGGAGAGGAGGTGGGAGATGGTAGACCTGAAGGATCATCAGAAATAGCTGGTGGAGAGCAAGTTGCAATTTCACTCACTCCTGACGTTGATGGCACAGGTTCTGGTTCCTTCCTGGATTCAATTCTATCTACCCTCTTGAAAAAAAAAAAAATCCAGTGATGTCTGGGTAGTAGCTCTATTTTTCTCATCATAGATGACATGGTAGCACTGGATTGCATTCTGAATGGCTGCTGCAACCTTCATGTACCATTCTACATTCAGGTCCTGTGCCTCAAAAACTAACAGTGCCGCCTCAAATAAAGAAAATTCCCTTTGCCATTTCCTGCATTGTGAATCTCTTCGGTTCTTCAGTTATTTCTTCTTCCTCTTTTCTTTCTTTGTCCTTTCTCTGGACTTCCAATTCGATCAGGTCTTCATTAGTAAGCTCCTTGAGTTGCACAACAAGGAGTTCAATGAAGTCATACTCTTGCAGATCTAGCTCCAGCTTCTTGCTGAGGGTCACTAAGTTGCTGAAGACCTATTTGGACTCCTCATCTACCTTCTCAAATCCACAAAAATTGTGAACAAACTGAAAGTAAAGGTTCTTCCAAACCCTGTTCATGGTGATGGCCATAACTTCAGGCCAAGCAAAATCAAAATTTTTTACAGCCTTGTAGATGCTGTAGTCCTTCAAAAATTGTTGCGAAGTTGTTCCTGACTTGTCACTCACCTTTACTGCCTGACAAAGAGTGTGATGTAAATAATATTTCTTGAAAGTCTCTATAACTCCCTTGTCCATAGGTTGGGTGAGTGACATAGCATTCAGTGGCAGATGCACTACTTTGATATTGGGATGAAAGTTGTCCATGAATGCGGGGAGGCCCAAAGCACTGTCAAGCAGCAAAATAATATTGACTGGGACATCCTACTCCAAGCAATGTTTCTCTACCTCTGGGATGAAGTGGTGGAAAAACTGGTCCTGGAAAATAGCCTGTGTAACCCAGGCTTTGGGGTTACTCTTCCACACAATAGGAAGAGAGCCTTTGGCTATGTTTTTAAGG